>NC_077241.1:6591668-7991668 GCF_947179165.1 Solanum dulcamara | reverse complement strand
TTTTCATGACATGATCCATAAAGAGATTGAAGTCTATGTGGATGATTTCATTATCAATTCACAAAAGAGATCAGATCACGTCACAGATTTGAAGAAGTTCTTTGATAAGTTAAGGTGATATGATCTGAAATTAAATCTTGCAAAGTGCGTATTTGGTATCCCGACTGGAAAATTATTGGGTTTCATTGTGAGTAGGAAGGGCATAGAATTGGATCCTTGAAAGATAAAGGCTATTCAAGACTTGCCCCCTCCAAAAATTCAGAAGGATGTAATGAGTTTTCTTGGTCGACTGAATTACATTAGTCGATTCATTGCATAATCGATGATAATTTTGAACCAATCTTCAAGTTGTTGAAGAAAGATGCTGCTATCAAATGGACTGAAGATTGTCAGCAAGCTTTTGACAGAATCAAGGAGTACTTGTCTAGTTCGCCCGTCTTGGTGCCTCCAAAACTGGGGAGACCATTGCTACTATATTTGTCGGTATCAGACAATGCATTCGGATGTATGTTGGGACAACATGATGAAAATAGGAAGAAAGAACAAGATATATACTACTTGAGTAAGAAATTCACACCTTATGAAGCCCGGTATACTTTATTGGAATGCACTTGTTGTGCCTTGACTTGGGTTGGACAAAAGTTGAGACATTACTTATGCGCGTATACCACTCTTCTCATCTCAAAGATGGATCCACTCAAATATATATTTCAGAAGCCTATGCCTACTGGGAAGTTGGCAAAATGGAAAATTTTGCTAAGTGAATTCGATATTATTTATGTCACTCAAAAGGCCATCAAAGGACAAGCACTTGCTGATCATCTTACTGAAATCCTATGGATGAAGAGTACAACCTATTAAAACTTACTTCCCTGATGAAGAGGTATTATTTATTGAGGAGGATATTTCAGAAGAATATCCTAAGTGGAGAATGTTCTTTGATGGTGCTACGAATTCTAAAAGAGTTGGTGATGGGCCAGTGCTAGTCTCAGAATCAAGTCAACATTATCTGGTCTTAGCAAAAATCAAGTTCCTATGCACTAACAATATGGAAGAATATGAGGCTTATATTCTTGGAATCAAAATGGCTGTTGATATGAATATACAAGAATTTATGGTTATAGGTGACTCAGACTTATTGATTTATCAGGTACAAGGAGAATAGAGCACCAAGAATATGAACATACTCCCCCATTTGCAATGTGTGAAAGAAATATGCAAGAAGTTTGTCAAAATAGAATTCAGGCATATTCCTAGAGCTCAAAATGAGTTTGCAGATGCTTTGGCAACCATGTCTTCTATGATTCAACATCCAGACAAGAATTACATAGATCCGATCAAGATCAATGTGTAGGATCAACCGGCCTATTATTTCCATGTAGATAAAGAATCGAATGGAGAACCTTGGTACTATGACATTGTGAGGTATCTCAAAGAAGGAGATTATTCAGAAGGCATAAATAATATTCAAAAGAGAACATTGCGGAGGCTTGCAAATCATTTTTTCTTAAGTGGAGAAATCATTTATAGGAGGACTCCAGATTTAGGGTTATTAAGGTTTGTTGACTCCCAAGAGGCGAGCAAGTTGATTGAAGAAATACATGGGGTACATGTGGGCCACACATGAATGGTTTTACTTTGGCAAAGAAGATTTTGCGGGCTGGATATTTCTAGATGACCATGGAAATAGACTGCATCCGTTTTGTGAAAAAATGTCATCAATGCTAGATTCATGATGATTTGATCCGGGTTCCACCAAATGAACTCAGTGTGATGAGTTCTCCTTGGCCGTTCGCAGCCTGAGGCATAGATGTCATTGGTCCTATTGAGCCAGCCGCATCAAATGGACACAGGTTCATTTTGGTAGCTATTGATTACTTCACAAAATGGGTAGAAATGTCCTCACACAAGTCTGTGACAAAGAAGGTGGTGACAGATTTTGTTCGAAATAACATAGTTTATAGATTTGGCATCCCTAATTCAATTATAACAGATAATGGAGTCAATCTCAATAGTGGTTTGATGCATGAGATATGTGAGAAGTTCAAAATTATTCACTGCAATTCCACTCCTTATCGACCTCAGATGAATGAAGCAGTTGAGGCTACCAACAAGAATATCAAAAGAATATTGCGGAAGATGATTGATAATTACAAGCATTGGCACAAAAATTTATCATTTGCCCTCTTCGGCTATCGCACCACAATTAGGACTTCAACAGAGGCAACACCCAATCTTTTATTTATGGAACAAAATCAGTATTACTAATGGAAGTTGAGATACCATCCCTGAGGATAATCCAAGAAGCTGAGTTGAGTGATGCCAAATGGATACAAAGCCGATATGAACAGTCGATGCTCATTGATGAAAAGAGAATGAATGCAGTTTGTTACAGACAACTCTATCAACATAGGATGGCCAAAGATTTCAACAAAAAGGTAAGACTGAGACAGTTCAAACTGGGACAATTGATTTTAAAACGGATATTCCCACACCAAGATGAAGCTAAGGGGAAGTTTGCGCCTAATTGGTGGTTCACAGAGTATTGACTGGAGGAGCATTGATTCTAGCAGAAATGGATGGAAAAATATGGCTAAAAGTCATCAATTCAGATGCGGTTAAGAAATACTATGTCTAGGAGTTTTTATATTATTTTCGTGTAATATTTTGGTATGTATTGAAGAACTACATTTTGACCTAATTCCTTTGGCAGGATACGTAGGAAACCCACATCGGGTCTGGTCATTTAGTAGAAATTTTACAAATAATAATAATAAAAAGATCCCATTGTTATGTATTGAAGAACTATGTTTGGTCTGATTTCCTTGGTGGGATACGTAGGCGGCCTACTGTTATGCCCTATTTTTAACCGAGGTTAGATAAAGCACAACATATTGACTCTAAAAGGATTGATTATTGTATAGAGTCGCCACCTAATTTATTAAGGAAAATAAGGAAAACCTATTTGATGCATGACCTGTATGATTCACGTTTCGATCTACGAAAAACCAGTTTAGATTCTAGGTAAGGGTTTACATTATTCCAAAGGGAAGGTGTTAGGCATCCTTTGAAATCCACAAAATGTAGTACCCGGCTAGACTTAATTTATCAATGAGGGAGGGATAACATTACTATTTTGCAAGTATAACACATATATATGTAAAACATATGTATAAAAAGAATATGAATCAAATAAATAATGTATGTTATTGTCAACTATATGTATAAAAATATGAGAAGATAATATAAATGTATAGAAAAAAAAAACTCTTTTACCATATGAAAAGAAAAACACTATTGAATATTATTTTTTGTAAAATATCTCTGAATACAAACGCTTGACAAAATATTAGTAGAGAATAATTAAAATAATTTTTAAATATATGTGTCTCTATATACACTATAAAAAATAGAATTCTATTATATGGTGGGTTCAGATGCGTAACTATAATAAGTGTTACATCCCTATATTTTTTTTTGCAAATAAGGAGCAATGTCATGGTGATTCGTAAAAAATCAATTCGATTGTTCAAAAATAGTTTAATTTAATGAGTCACCATAATTTTAGGATAATTAAAAAAACCAATTAATTATTTTAAAATGCCTGCAAAACCAATGGATTTATTCCGAAGAGAAGGTATTAGCATCTTTCAAAAATCCAAACTGTGAATCCCAACTGAACTCATTTTTTAAATTGAGGAGATAAAAATATTGCACAAATATATAATGAAATATACATAAGAGTAAATTAAAGCAATAATATAAGGAACGACCTAATATTTGTCTAACGTCAATAATATACTCAATAATAAATTTAAAATATTATTCGAACTTAATTCGAATAGCTTCCTCGGAAAGCAGTTCTGAATACCTGTAAAAGACTTGATAAAGCGTTAGTGAGGGATAAATATTGATAATGATGATGATTATGATAATAATAATAATAACTAAAAATAGCATTCGTCTTATAAACATGGAAGGCCTTGGAAATCGACGGTAATTTCTTCATCGACCGTTTTAACTTGTAAAAATATAATACATAATGTAAACTTAAAACTAAAATTTCCGTCTTTAAATAGGGAGGCCTCAAAAACCGACGGAGAGATCTTTTCATTGGCCAACGTTTCCAAATAAAGTATGTATAGGAACATTAATTAAATTCTATAGATGTAGTTTCTATATGAGTCAATATGATAAAAATATTTGTAATCTTGTAAGCGTAAATTAACTCTTATAAAATACTAAAAATATTCATTAAGTACTAAAGACGTGATTTATGTATATTTCTTACGGTGAAAATCTTGGTTTTATATGCTTGCAATATTATTCAATTCTATAAACATAGTTCTATATGACATAATATTATAAAAATATTTATTAGCAAATATATAGGTATTGTATCTATTAAAGTAGCCTATTAAACTTATTAAATCTTAAACATGATTTCTATAAAAATCAACATGCTAAAGTCATGTAAGTATAGTTTCAATTAATATGCTGAAAATATTAAGCTTAAACCGTGACATATGATTTAATTAACATGCATCACGTAGATTTCCCCTACCCCTTTAGACAGTCCCCAAAATGTATATTATTATACAGTGTAGAATTTACAAGATTATTACAAACTAAAATAAAAGATAAGTGGATAAATAATACAAAAAATGTAAACGAAATAATGACATTTTAAACTTTCGCACTCCTCGTGTCTTGAACTTTGAAGTTCAAGCCCTGCAAAATCATAAAGAAAACACAACCAATATACAAATATATATAGAGGTATAACATGATCATATGATTTTACTCCGATAAAGTAAACAAACAAAGCAAGATCATTTTTAAAATAATAAACTAACATATAAAGAAAGATTGAAACTAACCTGGATACTTTAGTTAGGAAGAATAGGCAAATAGAATCTAACTTGTGATGTTGAGAACAAGCAAAACAATAATAAAGTATGTAAGAAATTTTTCTTATTATCTTTTGTTTTCGTTTTTGGTGTGTAAGAAATATAAAGTAGAATATATTTTTTGTTCTTTTCCTTTCTCTACTCTTTGTGTTTTTTGTTTTGTGTTGTTCCCTTTCTCTCTGTTTGTGTCCCTTTTTGTCTTCCTTGTTTGTTCTTCCCCCTCCTAAATCAATAGGAAGGGTCTCTTTTATAATCCCTCAAATAATTTCAAGAAAACAAGTTAATAAAAGACTTTTACTCTCTTTTTTTTTCAAACTTTTTGTCCCATAAGTCCATGAAAGGGACCAATATTTCAAAAGAGCTTCTCAAATTTCAACAAACAAAATCCAACAATATTTCAAAAAGCAAGATCTGTTAAAATTTCAAACAAATCAATCAATTACTATGATTTGGTCAAATTAAGACAAGCCTTATTTCAAGGGTTGGCAAAAACAAATCAGAAAAATAGCAAATAAAGTCCCCAAAAAAGGCCCATTGTCAATAATTGTAAAAATTATTCAATCAATTATTCATACAAATCCAAACTTTCATCAGTATAGAAACGTTTCAGATTTCAACATGTAAACCAAATATATATATATAAAAATATTATAACTTTAGTGATTCACAGATATGAAGTGTTTGTTCACTATGATGTCAATTTAGTGTATAGAGCTTAAAAAATGTCAAAGTTGTCCAAGTGTACAGTGTGTCTTGCCGGTGATCAATGATGAAAGAGCAATGCAGATTATATATCAACAAATCGAAGAATTAATGAGGGCAATATTTTAAAAAGCAATCAAAGAAGAGAACTTTCCTAATTAACACAAGTGAATCGATTAAGTTTCAAATTAACCAACAAGTAGGCTAATACTTAGATCACCTAAATTAGTTTAATAGTGCCAAAGAGAGGGTGCATCAATCAAGGAGATTTTTCACAATCAGAATAAATCCACCATAATAAAGCAAGTAACCAGTTTGTCCAAACTAAATAAGGTAACAATAAACAATTAGCTTACTAAAATCAATGCTAATCTATTTCAATCAAATAAGGGAGCAAGATCAATCATGCTAAATTTTCATAAGTTAGAAGAGTAAAGGATGTCCAGACAGTCAAGGGAAGAAGATCAAATCGAGCATGAGGATAAGTACTATTTATTACCAAAATCAGTCAATCATGCTGGAGTTTACAAAAATAGTGTATAGTATACCAAGAACAGGAGATTAACGAAGCTATCCTAAATTTCGCAAGGAAGAAGAAATCAATCAAGGACAAAACCTTGTTCACAAAATAATTCCCAAGGATAGTAAATCTTTTCAATCAAAATCTCCATCTTTCAAATCATCATCTATAGAAACAAACATGTAACAACCTAAAATTTGTGGAGCAGTTCACAATAATAACCTACAAAAACATCTAATGAGGTAAGCACATAATATACAATCTAAAAACAGTAGATACTGACAAATAAAAGAAAATCAAACCAAACCCAAAATCCATTCTCACAATCATTTAACAGTGAGCAAAGATTTGAAATGCTAGGCTTAGAAATTGAGTTAAAATGTACCCGGACGGATCTGTAAAGATCCGTCTTTGACAAAAGATGAGCTTGACCTCTAGTTTTGGATCGATCTGTCCATTTCAAAGGAGATCGTCGCCACTGTTGCTTCGAATTGGAGCTCGCTGCTGCTGTTCATCTCGTCGGCGTCTGTGCGTGAGGTCGCCGCTGAGGAGCTGCTGTCCACTTTTGTCGTTGCGTAGGTTGCTGCGTTGCTGCTCGACGGCCAGCAGCTCGGAGGAGACGCTGTGGAGGAGAAGCAGCAGCTGATTGCTGCGTTTCTCGCCGACGATGTCGACGCTGTTGTGTGTCGCTGCTGTACGTGGTTGTTCGCCGGCGAGAGGAAGAGATCGAAGGAGAGAGAGGTTGCTATGGTGGTGATGGGAGGGAGAGAAGAAGAGAGTGGCGGAGGGAGAGAGTAGAAGAGGCGGCGGTTCTTTTTCTTCTCCTTTGGAGAAGATGACCCAAAAAATCTAAAATGAAAAGAAAAAATTAGTTTAGGTTTAGGATTTGGGTAATAATAATAAAAAATGATAGAATTAATTATGGCCATGGATCAAAAATGTAATGTACGGTTGAGATTAAAATTGAGTATAAAAATAGACTATATTAAAATTGATTAGGACATAATTATAAATAGTTATAAAAAATGTCATCTAATTAATTGTCAAATACATGTTGAATAAGTAAAATTTTAAATTTATCAAGTATTAATATTATATATATAAAATAAATATGCATGTACATACAATATAAACTTAATTAAGTAACAACTTTATATGGATGTGCATATAAGTCGTATTAAAATAGGTATGCAATATGCACAAATTAATATGAATAAGTAAATTGGTAAAATATACTTAGTTAAGTAATATATTACAAAGAAAACACACACACACGTATAATATATACTAAATAATGTAAAAAAATATTTGAATGTACAAAGCTTGTTATTTTCACAAACGATAAGAAATGATGTTGATAATATTAACAAATAAAAAAATATTATAAGCTATGAAAATTCAAAATATATGATTTTTTTTATTATTATTATTATTATTTTGGAAAAAACTAAAAAATTTAACTTTATACATATATATATAATACAAGAACATAATTTTTAAAAATGTCTATCTATTAAGATAGTGATTCAAAAAATAATTATAGGTCGGTCAAAATTGGGTGTCAACAGCTTGCCCCTTCTTTGCTTGGGAATGAGGGATGAATTGACGAGCAAAGAAATTTGACGGAGTAGCCGATTTTGTCCGACCGATGGAATAACCTCAGAGGGACCCAATGAAATGAGAGGGAATTGTAAAGATATTGGACCAAAACTTCAGTTTCAAGTTGCCTACATATCTGTGGTTATACGAGAATCAGGTCGTATGTAGTTCTGGATGGTACAATCACAACAAATTTTGATCGAATTCAAAATTTGCCCCAGTGTTGAGTAGTGATGAAACTGTTTTCTTTTGTGACAATGGTAGAAAACATTTAGGACTAATGGAGGGAAAATGTAATGTAAAGGGCATTCGACTGGCTGGGAAAGCATGTGACGTAAATGACCTAGGACAACAAAAATGTAAACGCTAGAGTGTAAATACATGCATTAAAAGGTGGGTGCATGTAAAAATGTATTGAAATACCCGTATTAGAAGGTGGGTGCCTGTAAAATGTATTGAAATACCCGTATTAAAAGGTGGGCGCCTATAAAATGTAATGAATACCCGTATTAGAAGGTGGGCGCCTGTAAAATGTACTGAAATACCCGTATTAGAAGGTGGGCGCCTGTAAAATGTAATGCAATGCCCGTATTAGAAGGTGGGCGCCTGTAAAATGTAATGTAATGCCCGTATTAGAAGGTGGGCGCCTGTAAAATGTATTGAAATCCTCCTCCTCCTCCTCCTACTACTACTACTACTACTACTACTGCTACTGCTACTGCTACTACTACTACTACTACTCCTCCTCCTACTACTACTCCTACTACTGCTACTCCTACTCCTACTCCTACTGCTACTGCTGCTACTCCTACTGCTACTACTACTGCTACTACTACTGCTACTACTACTACTGTTGCTACTACTACTACTACTACTTCTACTACTACTACTACTACTACTACTACTACTACTACTACTACTACTACTCCTCCTCCTATTACTACTCCTCCTCCTACTACTGCTACTACTGCTGCTGCTGCTCCTCCTCCTACTACTACTACTACTACTACTACTACTACTACTACTACTACTACTACTACTACTACTACTACTACTACTACTACTACTACTACTACTACTACTACTACTACTACTACTACTACTACTACTACTACTACTACTACTACTACTACTACTACTACTACTACTACTACTACTACTACTACTACTACTACTACTACTACTACTACTACTACTACTACTACTACTACTACTACTACTACTACTACTACTACTACTACTACTACTACTACTACTACTACTACTACTACTACTACTACTACTACTACTACTACTACTACTACTACTACTACTACTACTACTACTACTACTACTACTACTACTACTACTACTACTACTACTACTACTACTACTACTACTACTACTACTACTACTACTACTACTACTACTACTACTACTACTACTACTACTACTACTACTACTACTACTACTACTACTACTACTACTACTACTACTACTACTACTACTACTACTACTACTACTACTACTACTACTACTACTACTACTACTACTACTACTACTACTACTACTACTACTACTACTACTACTACTACTACTACTACTACTACTACTACTACTACTACTACTACTACTACTACTACTACTACTACTACTACTACTACTACTACTACTACTACTACTACTACTACTACTACTACTACTACTACTACTACTACTACTACTACTACTACTACTACTACTACTACTACTACTACTACTACTACTACTACTACTACTACTACTACTACTACTACTACTACTACTACTACTACTACTACTACTACTACTACTACTACTACTACTACTACTACTACTACTACTACTACTACTACTACTACTACTACTACTACTACTACTACTACTACTACTACTACTACTACTACTACTACTACTACTACTACTACTACTACTACTACTACTACTACTACTACTACTACTACTACTACTACTACTACTACTACTACTACTACTACTACTACTACTACTACTACTACTACTACTACTACTACTACTACTACTACTACTACTACTACTACTACTACTACTACTACTACTACTACTACTACTACTACTACTACTACTACTACTACTACTACTACTACTACTACTACTGGATCGGGTGTCACGTTTCGGCATGGTAATATTAAATAAAAACAAATTAAAATGACTTAATACTACCCAATCTCCAAAACTCATTTTTCAAAAGAGTATGATGTGGAGGCTTGAGTCCTCATGTGTGACCTCGATGTTGTTGACTGGTTATAAAATTATTCATTTTGTTGTCACTTGATCTTGTTGGTTGCCACCTGTTTAAGTGTTATAGTTGATTTCCCACTATTGCTTTATGTATATTGATTTCTATTTTGAGTCGACCGATGATATCTACTCAGTACATGTTGTCCTGTACTGACCCCTACTTGTATCTTTTCTTGTTTTATTTTGTGGAGTGCAGCGAGTGTTCCACCGACTTCGACTAGACCTCAGCTCTAGTCAGTCTCAAGATCATCGGATTTCTGGATGAGCTATCCTTCTAGCTCGTGATAGATTTTCTCAGTTACGGCATGGTGTCTTTAGTTTTTGGACAAATTTTGTTATTTGTTTATTTTAGTGTTTGATACTTCCAAACTTAGTTTTAGAAATTAGATGTCCTTAATGTGATGACTTTCAGATTTTAGAAAAATATATTTAATTGAGCTTCCGCATTATTATCATATTTAGTAGTTGGGGTTTGTATCGTTGGTTCTCTCACCTAGGAGGTTAAGTGTGGGTGCCACTCATGGCCCATTTTGAGTCGTGACAAACTTGGTATCAGAGCTTTAGGTTTGGTGATCTCATCACACAAGGACAGGTCTAGTAGAGTCTTGCGGAACGGTATGGGGATGCCTTTACTTTTCTTCGAGAGGCTACGAGACTTTAGGAAAACTCCATTCCTTCTTTCTTTCGTGCTATTACTTGAATCCAATTGGTATCTAGGTGATACAAATTGGTATCTGACCTTTTTTACTTTACTTTCGCAGATAGTTAGAACTAGAGCAATAAGAGCACCTGAGCCTGCTGTTGGGGATGTAGGTAGAGGAAAAGTAGCAACGAGAGGCCGTGGTAGAGGTCGCGGGAGAAAGTCCACCAAGGATAGGGTCTAAATAGGTGGGCCAGCCCAGGAGAGAGCAGTGACCCCTCTATTGGCTGATGAGGTAGCTAGAGATAATGTTGAGGTAGAGAATGAGCAGATTCATGAGAGAGAAGCACCACCCCAGCCTACCCCAAAGATAATCCACCAGGTTCTCACCTATCTCAGTGGGTTATCTGATCAGGGACAAGCTTCCCCAGCACCTTATATTCCAAGAGTACAACATGCAGCTGTTGTGGCTCCTCGTATGATGGCGCCCTTAGGAACAAGTATGTTCCCTCGATTGACTACAGGGCCGGTAATGACAAGTGACCAGTATGATCTCTTTGTTAAGTTCTTGAAGTTGAAACCCCAGTCTTCAGGGGTACTGAATCTGAGGATGCCTATGATTTTCTTGTTGATTGTCATGAGTTGCTTCATAAAATGGATATAGTAGAGCGATTTAGTGTTGAGTTTGTGACATACCAGTTTTAAGGAGACGCCAAAATGTGGTGGCGGTCTCATGTGGAGTGACGACCAGCAGAGGCACCACCTATGACCTGGGCAACCTTTTCTGACTATTTTATGGAGAAGTATATTCCCCGGACCTTAAGAGACAGGAGGAGAGACGAGTTCCTGAATATAGAGCAGGGGAAAATGTCTGTTGTCACTTATGAGGCCAAGTTTTATGCCTTAGACAAATATACTACTCAACATTGCTTCAGTCCAGAAGAGAGGATTCGCCGCTTTGTGAAGGGATTGAGGTCAAATTTATAGATTCTAGCTTTACAGGTTGCTGCTTCAGCAAAATCTTTTTAGGAAGTGGTTGATTTTGTGATAGAGGTAGAGGGGGTGAAGCCAGATAACTTCGCTAAAGAGACAACGTTCAAAAAGTTTCATAAGGGAGGTGGGTTTAGTGGTTCTTACTCCAGAAGACAGAGTTATGGAGATTATTCGACCCGTCCTATTCAGTCTTCATTACAGGTTTTAGATGGAGGTCCGTTAAAGACTATTCAACCTTTTTCTAATTTTAGGGGTTATCTTCAGTCTTTTTCGTCTTCACAAAGACCCATCCTTGACCCTAAGACTTGTTACGGATGTGGTGCGCCTGGGCATATCAGAAAATATTGTCCAAGACAGAGTCAGACTTGGCATGACTAGGGTTATAGAGCCCCAGTAGTTAGAGGTAGAGGCGATGGCTATAGGAGGGGCCGTCATTCTAGAGGACGTGGTGGCCAAGGTCGTGGTGGTCGCCAGTCCATCTGGGGTGGCGGGCAGGTTGGAACTACTGGAGTATACCCCAGCAAAGGAAATGGTCAGATAGGTGACAGATCCCATTGTTATGCTTTCCCTGGGAGGTCAGAGGCAGAGGCATCCGATGTTGTTATCACAGGTACTCTTCTGGTATGCAATAGCTTGGCCTTCATATTATTTGAACTTGGATCCACATTTTCTTATGTATCTTCCACATTTGCTGATGGACTTGATTTACATTATGACTTACTTGACATGCCTATTCGTGTTTCTACACCTGTTGGTGAGTTTGTGCTAGTTGATAAAGTGTATAGGTCTTGTCTTGTGACTTTTGTGGGGAGCAGAACTTATGTAGATTTGATTATTCTGGAGATGGTTGACTTTGATGTAATCTTGGGTATGACTTGGCTCTCTCCAAATTTTGCTATCTTAGACTGCAATGCTAAGACTATGATATTAGCCAAGCCTAGGATGGATCAGTTGGTGTGGGAGGGTGACTATCTTCCCGCCCCAGTTCGGATTATCTGTTTTCTTCATGCTAAAAGGTTGGTGAGTAAGGGTTGTTTAGACTTTCTAGCACATCTCAGAAATGATAGTTTTAGAGTGCCATCGATTGAGTCTATTTCGATAGTACGTGAGTTTATGGATATTTTCCCCGCAGACTTACCTGGTATGCCACCTGATAGGGATATAGATTTTTGTATCAATCTGGAGCTCGGTACTCACCCTATTTGTATTCCACCTTATAGAATAGCCCCAGCTGAGTTGAGGGAGTTGAAGGCCCAATTTTAGGAGTTGTTGGGTAAAGGTTTTATTAGATCGAGTGCCACTCCTTGGGGTGCTCCAGTCTTATTTGTAAAGAAAAAGGATGGTAGCCTTCATATGTGCATAGACTACAGGCAGCTGAACAAGGTGACTATTAAAAATAGGTATCCCCTTCCTCGTATTGATGACTTATTCGATCAGTTGGAGGGTACTTGTGTTTTCTCAAAAATAGATTTGAGGTCTGGTTACCATCAGCTGAAAATACGGGCAATAGATGTACCGAATACTGCTTTTTGAACCAGGTATGGACACTATGAATTCTTAGTAATGTCTTTTGGGCTTACAAATGCATCTGCTGCTTTCATAAGTCTGATGAATGGAATCCTTAAGCCATATTTGGATCTCTTTGTTATTGTTTTTATTGATGATATATTAATCTACTCAAAGAGAATCAAAGAACATGAAGAGCATCTAAGGATTATTCTGGGATTGTTAAGGGAGAAAAGGTTATATGCCAAATTCTCTAAAGTGTGAGTTCTGGCTTGATTTAGTGTCTTTCTTAGGGCATGTGGTTTCCAAGGATGGAGTGATGGTGGATCCCTAGAAGATTGAAGCAGTGAAGAGTTGGGAAAGACCCACTAATGTCTCAGAGGTAAGGAGCTTTATTGGTTTGGATAGCTACTACCGCCGGTTCGTCAAGGGATTTGCTTCTATTGCTTCCCAGCTGACCAATCTGACTAAGTAGAAAGTTCCATTTGTGTGGTCGGATGAGTGTAAAGAGAGTTTTCTGAAACTCAAGACGTTATTAACTATTGCACCAATTCTTGCCCTACCAGTAGAAGGTAAGAATTTCATTATTTATTGTGATGCATCATATTCTTGTTTAGGTGCAGTGGTAATACAGGAGAAGAAGGTAATTGCCTATGCTTCAAGGAAATTAAAGGTACATGAGCGTAATTACCCCACTCATGATTTGGAGTTAGCTGAGGTTGTATTTGCATTGAAGCAGTGGAGACATTATCTATACGGGGTGAAGTGTGAAGTGTATACAGATCATCGCAGCTTACAACATGTGTTCACTCAGAGAGACTTGAGTTTGAGGTAAAGGAGGGGGATGAAATTGTTAAAGGACTATGATGTCACTATTCTTTATCACCCCGGAAAAGCTAATGTAGTGGCCGATGCCTTGAGCAGAAAAGTAGGGAGCATGGAAAGTTTAACTCATTTGCAGGTTTCCCAATGCCCATTGGGTAGAGAGGTTTAAACTCTGGCTAATGACTTTATGAGGCTACAAGTAACGGAGAAAGGAGGATTCTTGGCCTGTGTGGAGGTAAGATCTTCATTCCTTGACAAGATTAAAGAAAAGCAATTTGAGGATGAGAAGCTGAGCCGGATTCGTGATATAGTCTTGCAGGAAGAGGCCAAAAAGGTTGTGATCTATGAGAAAGGCGTCTTGAGGATTAAGGGGCGGGTATGTGCGCGCTGTATTAATAATTTGATTCAGACTATTCTTGCAGAGGCTCATAGTTTGAGGTACTCTATACATCCTGGTGCAACTAAGATGTATCACGATCTGAGACAACATTATTGGTGGAGCAGAATGAAGCGTGACATTGTTGATTTTGTTGCCCATTGTCCAAATTGTCAGCAGGTAAAATATAAGCACCAAAGTCCTGGAGGGATACTTCAAAGAATGCCCATTCCTGAATAGAAGTGGGAAAGGATTGCAATAGATTTTGTGGTCGGCCTTCCAAAGACATTGGGTAAGTTTGATTCGATATGGGTGATTATTGATAGGTTAACTAAGTCTGCTCACTTCATTCCAGTCAAGATGACTTATGATGCAGAGAAGTTAGCCAAACTCTATATTCGCGAGATTGTTCGATTACATGGAGTTCTGATTTCTATCATATCAGATAAAGGTACGTAATTTACTTCTAACTTTTAGAGGACCTTGCATGCTGAGTTAGGTACTAGATTGAATCTTAGTACTGTATTTTACCCTCAGACCGATGGGCAGTCTAAGAGGACAATTCAAGTGTTGGAGGATATGCTTCGTGCATGCGTGATAGATTTTGGTGGTCATTGGGATAAGTTCCTACGCTTGGCAGAGTTTTCGTATAATAATAGCTATCACTCGAGTATTGATATGGCTCCGTTTGAGGCATTATATGGGAGGAGATGTAGGTCTCTTATTGGTTGGTTTGATGCATTTGAGGTGAGACCTTGGGGAACTGATCTTTTGAGGGAATCATTAGAGAAGGTGAAATTCATTCAGGAGAAGCTTCTAGCAGCTCAGAGCAGGCAAAAAGAGTATGCAGACCGAAAGGTCAGGAACATGGAGTTTATGGAGGGAGAGCAAGTTTTGTTGAAGGTTTCACCCATGAAGGGTGTAGTGAGATTCGGTAAGCGAGGTAAGCTTAGTCCGAGGTATATTGGGTCGTTTGAAGTTCTTACGCATGTTGGAGAGGTGGCCTATGAATTAGATTTACCTCTAGGTTTGTCTGGAGTGTATCCAGTGTTTCATGTGTCTATGGTAAAAAAATATCATGGTGATGGAAATTATATCGTTTGCTGGGATTCGGTCTTGCCTGATGAGAATTTGTCTTATGAGGAGGAGCCTGTAGTTATTCTTGATACGGAGGATCGCAAGTTGAGATCAAGGGAGATTGCGTCTGTGAAGGTTCAATGGAAGACTCGCCTTGTTTAGGAGTCCACTTGGGAGATTGAGGCTGATATGCGTGAAAGATATCCATATTTGTTCGTCTAGTCAGGTGCCCTTTTCAACCCTCGCTCTTCTCTTGGCCGTTCGGGGACGAACGGTGGGTAAATTGGTATCTATTGTAATGACCCATTAGGTCGTTTTGAGAACTAAAACTTTTTATTTCATAAAGGACTCACCCCGTAAATTTTTAGTGGGTACTTTGGACTAATTGATAACTAAGGTTATTTAATTGAGGGGTAACTTTAGATATTTAATTTAATTGGTGGGTTAAATTTATAATTTAATTAATACCCTGTACCACTTATTCTATATTTATTAAAATAAGTTATTAGGGTTATAACTTTTAAATACCTAATTAATAAGAAAGGAAAAGAAAAAGAAAGAGAACCTTACCTGCGGCGGAAGAGGGCAAACGGAGAGGAACACCATGTAAAAATACCTTTATTCTTTCATTAAGTACTTAGCATTAAATGATAGTAGGTATATGTGGTTTAAAGAGTTGTAATATATTATAATATATAGATTAGATATGAAGAATTGACTTGGAAGGTGATAATGTGTGCAGGTGGTGATTTTAGGATATATATATATAAGCATAAACAGTTATTATATGTTGGTGTGTAAATAATTGGTTTTCAAATTCTTATAGTATTGTCTTATTCTGTTGGTTACTGTCAACAACAACTAGTAGGTAGTTATAGGATAATTATGGCCATGATGATAATCTTATCATTGGAGGGATGTTATAGAATAGATGCACTTATAACATTCTGCATAAACGTGATTTATAAGTAATTAGGTGAATTTTTGGGTCTAAACTAGACATATAGTAATATGGGTGTCTACAGACTCATGTACTTATGAATATTATATATTTGATAGATTGAAAACATTTTGAGGCTTGAGGAAAGCAAAAGCATTGGAGAATTAGCTTGCTTGATTTCGGTTCTTCGATTGAGGTAGGTTATGGTTTTATTCTATATCATAGATAGACTCTTAATAGTGATTGATGTTCATTGAGTAATGTGTGAAGTTTACTACGCATTTAATTATTGTGGTTTGGATGGTTGATATGTTGTTGTGATTGGTCTGAAATCCCGAGACCGTGAAATCCATAACCTTGAACTTGCCCTATCAAAAATAGTGCCTTGAATAAAGAAGGCTTGATGAAATATTGTTAATGAAGTAGAATGTAATCATGAAGACATGATAAATTAATTACATTTGGATCGGGTATCATGTTCCGACACAGTATATTTGGATCGGGTGTCACGTTCCGACACAGTATATTTAGATCGAGTGTCACATTCCGGCACGGTAATATTAAAGAAAAACAAATTAAAATGACTTAATACTACCCAATCTCTAAAACTTATTTTTCAAAAGAGTGTGATGTGGATCCATGAGTCCTCATGTGTGACCTCGATGTTGTTGACTGGTTATGAAATTGTTCATTTTGTTGTCACTTGATCTTGTTGGTTGCCACCTGTTTAAGTGTTATGGTTGATTTCCCACTATTGCTTTATGTATATTGATTTCTATTTTGAGTCGGCGGATGATATCTACTCAGTACATGTTGTCCTATACTGACCCCTACTTGTATCTTTTCTTGTTTTATTTTGTGGAGTGCAGCGAGTGTTCCACTGACTTCGACTCGACCTCAGCTCTAGTCAGTCTCAAGATCATCGGATTTCATGGTGAGCTATCCTTCTAGCTCGTGATAGATTTTCTCGGTTACGGCATGGTGTCTTTAGTTTTCGGACACATTTTGTTATTTGTTTATTTATGTTTGATACTTCCAAACTTAGTTTTAGAAATTAGATGTCCTTAATGTGATGACTTTCAGATTTTGGGAAAATATATTTAATTGAGCTTCCGCATTATTATCATATTTAGTAGTTGGAGTTTGTATCGTTGGTTCTCCCACCTAGGAGGTTAAGTGTGGGTGCCACTGATGGCCTATTTTGGGTCATGACACTACTATTACTACTATTATTAGTATTATTATTACTATTACATATTAAACTTGCTTATATGATTTGAACATGTTCTCATTCTTGAATGCAATAGCTAACATTATATAGATGTTTGTGTTTGGGTACCTCTAATTAGAAATAGGTCATTGTAATGGCAACTTTCTATTATTATTTTTAAATAAAAGAGACCAATATTTTCTTTAAGGCCAAGCTACTAGTAAAAAATATTTTTTTTCAAAACATGCACTTATTTCATGCGTAAAGCTTATATTTTAGTGTATATTTTTTTGTATAATAATTTTTGTACAACTATGTTGTTTTAAACAAGTGACTATTTATTGGTAGAAATGCAAGTCATTCCATTCTAAATAGAAAAGAATCTCGAAGTGCAATTTCGTCTATTAATTTCAAGTTCGAAAAACTTTTCTCACTTAATTACTCAGCCTTGTTTTCAAAATGTTTTAGCAATATTTCTAGTTTTTATTATTTAACCTAAGTTTGGCCGGTAATCATTTTTAACGAATTTTAAAGGATGGTTAACCCCATTTCCTTTAGAATAACTAGAACCCTTACCAAGAATCATATAAGTTAAGTAGACCATTAAATTGAGTTCATTTTTTTAGCATTACATTGGTTAATTATTTAGGTATCCTAATTTACCTTAAAAATAATTAGGTGGCAACTCCTTAAATTAAATAATTTAGGAATCACCAATATGTTGTATACCGTTTGACCTCGAGTTAAAATGGGGTATAACAATGTTGTCTGAAATGGATGGCCAAGAGTGGCAGAAATCAATCAACTCAGATGCCGTCAAGAGATATTACATTTGAAGGTTCAGAGTTTTTTTTATTACTTTACCTGTAATTGTGTTGTTTGCTTGTAATTGTTTCTGTGCTTGTTTGTTTTAAATTAACCCTCCTCTTTGTAATGAACTACGCCTGACCTGAATTCTTAAGAATGAGATACGTAGACAACCTATGTCAGCTTCGGTCACCCCCTTATCTATTTTTAATATCTCCTTTTGGTGTTTGAACTATGTTTGATCTAATTCTTTCCTCAATGGAATATGTAGGTGCCACATCGGTTCGGTCATGTCTCCCGTAAGTTCTCTATTTGTAATGGAAACTAGGACAATTTTTTTGAGAGGGACTCAAAAATTTCAAAGAAGATTTTTCTACAGAAGAGTTAACTGAGGTGCATTAGAAAAAACAACTAGGACAGAATTTTTGAGAGGGTTTCAAAAATTCTACAAATCTCTTATTGGTAGTTTGATATTCACCGAGACATCTAACTAGGATAAAAATTTTTGAGGATGACCTCAAAAATTTATCAAGCAGTATCACACATTTAAAGGAAGTTTTGAATATTTTCAACATGATCAGAAATTTAAAGCTAACTACAAATGATCTTCAGCATCATCTGAAGGCTTTGGTCAGCTTCAAATATTCAAGACTAGCTTCAAATGATCCCAAGCATTATTAGAAGTTTAATGTCAACCTCAATAATCTCCAGCACCATCATAGTTCAGAGTCAACTACAAAATTTTTTAACTAAGCCAGAACTTTCCAACTTCCCTCAAGGATTCTCTGAATTCTCCTAATGCTATCAGACATTCTTAAAGCTTTGAATCAAGGACACTCATCTAAGCTATGCGTGACATGACATCTGGAACTGACCCTTTCCAAATTGCTTTTCAAAATCTCATCTTTCTTAAAAGCTTTTAATAGATAAGATATTTTTTGCATAAATATATTTTCATCTTATATCTACCGAGAAGTGGGGAATCAGAGCAAGCAATCGAATATAGCAAGACAAGGAGAAAATAAATGGAGAATTCAACACAGATTAATTCATTCAAAACTAATAATTTTTCTTTGGATGTAAATTTATAAAGGATCATCATATCCCTCTGTTAAGCAAGTACAAAAAAGTCAAAAGAACAAAGAGTTTTCAAAAGTGATAATTTTTCGTGGAAAAAAGAAAGTTGTTAGGATTCATTAGACGAAAAGAAGCCGTTCAAAATACGAGCAACATTGCCTCATTCAAATCCCCAGCAAACCATGAGCCACAACGAATATAAAGTGTTCAAAAATGAGCATGATATTCGCGCATTAATGTCGAAGTGATCATGCACTTTTTTCACATTCTCAAGAATTTTTCTAAGATTTTTGCTCAATCGTTAGTTAGAACGATAATGTGTCTATTACTGTTTCCTTTTGAGTACATGAACAGGTGAAAGAGCTACTTTCAAAACATGCAAGCATCTATAATGACGTCTAATTGTATTTTCCAGTGTCAAAGAAGTCTAATGGGCATATATAAGTCGCATCAAATACCGAAGAGGGTTTGAAGTGCAACTAGCCAAAATATCCGATATCATGCCAAAAATCGATCAAATATCAACATCTGAAGGATATCGATAATCATCCTATCCATGGAGCATCATCATTCCTAATAATGAAGCATCATCATCCTATCAGTAGGACATCATCATCATTATAATATCATTGCTAAGAGGTTCATTCATATTATATTACCCGAAGTGGTAATATTATTTCCAAGGGGGGCATTCATATTATATTATCGAAAGTGGTAATATTATTGCCAAAAAGACCATTCATATTATATTACTGGAAGTGGTAATATTATTATCAAGAGGACCATTCATATTATATTACCAAAAGTGGTAATATTATTGTCAAGAGGGTCATTCATATTATATTATCGGAAGTGGTGATATTATTACCAAAAGGGCCATTATCATATCATTGCCGAGAGGGCCATTATCATATCATTGCCGAGAGGGCAATTATCATATAATTGCCGAGAGGGCCATCATCATTATCATATTATTTCCGAGAGGAAAATTATCATATAATCGCCGAGAGGGTCATCATCATTATCATATTATTTCCGAGAGGGCCATCATCATTTTCATATCATCACCGAGAGGGCCATCATCATTATTATATCATTGCTGAGAAGGCCATCATCATTATCATATCATTGCTGAGAAGGCCATCATTATTATCATATCATTGCCGCGAGGGCCATCATCATATCATTATCGAGAGGGCCATTATCATAAAATTGCAAAATGCCATCATCATATTGCATCATATCAATTCATCATCATATTGCATCATATCAACTCATCGCATATTGCATCAAAGTTGAAAGAAACTAGTATTCGAGAAATATATTATAAATCACATCAACTTAGGAAGTATGTTTTGTTTGTTCTACGTCAAAATCAGAGAAGGTTGACATGCCAACATAGTAACGATACTACCCTTTTATTTGAGTTACATTTTTCTACTAATGAGTGTTGTCTCAGTCTTTGCCGAGAGCATCCAAGAGGATGAATTTGCAATCAAACCACGGGTGCGGATGACATCAAATAGGATGCAGCACAACGTGGAACCTTTTCTTAGCAGCGAACTGGGACATAGTATGAAGAGGAGTATCAAACTCTTAAGACATTAGTTGTAGAGCGACTTCTACCATAATCAAACCACATCCTTATCAGAAGGCATGCGGGTATTTCTTTAAGTTCGTTAATTTCAATTTCTCAACTGGAAAATTTCAACTATCACCAGAAGCAACTTTTCAATCTGAGTAACAATACACCAAAAGCTTTGGAAATTTATGTCCGTGTAAGCCTCTTTTTCATACTCGATTTATTTGTCACTCCTCTCAACCGAAGGTTATCGTAGCATAAGAGATTTCCTTTTTCCACCAATTGAGTCGAACTACAAGCAGTTTGATTCCCAAATTTAGGAATATGTAGACGGACTTGATGTTGAAAGTCAATTATATTCCAACAATCATTCTTAATCTCAGTCCCCGAGCACCCAGTCTCTCCATATTTTGATATCGGGATCACTTTTGAATTCTTTTAAAATTCGTGCGCCAAATCAAGCATTCTGAACTACAAGTGACTTGAATTCTCATGTAGACTGAGATATGTAGGGAACCCGATTTCGAGGTCCGGCCATAATTCCCAAAGTCCGTACCAAACTCCCTTTCAAAGAGATGAAGTGTAATCGGCCAAAATTGGATTTTTCAATTTTCTTTGTCCAAGATTTCTTTCATCGACCCTATCCAAAGAAAGGGACATGTTGTTGACTCCCAATTTTGACCATCCACAAACATATATTAGTTATCGAGCTTCTTCAATTTTAAACAATTTAAAATAATTTGCTTGCAAAAATCCAAAATATTTTAAAATTATTGCAAAGCTATTTAAAAATAATTTTGGCATTTTATAATTATTGAACAATATATATATATATATATATATATATATATATATATATATATATATAACACTATTACCTTTTATCATTATTCAAAAATTGTCTCAAAAAGATTTTGTTTTTAGTTAAATATTTTATTAATTAGTTTGTCTTAATTAATAGATTTATATTTTAAGTAATTATTTTACTTTGTTAGAATTAAGAAGCTCGTTAATTAATTAATGTTAATTCATCTTATTTAATTTTTAGCCGAATTCACCATTCAACTTGACAAAATTCGATATGGTTAATTTCTTAATTCAATTGGCTATAATTGAAATTCATATGGCCATTAGTTAAATTGCAATCCTAACCAAATGTTTTTCTACTCAAAACCCAACCCAATTACCTACACCTATATTACAAAACCCATTTTAACCAACTTCATAAAACCCAAAGCCCATTCAGCAAGCAACGACCCAAAATCTCATACCCAATTCCCCATTTACCCAATATCCAATTCATAATGCCTACAATTTTCTACTACAACACTGCAACATTACATATATAATACTAAGATTATGCTTGCTAATCCTTTGTTTATTTATTTTCTCGCATGAACCCATCAATCCGAGTCCATTTTAGGATTTTCTCTTTGCATTTTGTTGCATTGAAATCCACAACTCTCTCGAGTTCGCCTTTCCAATCAAAGAAGCAATAAATAAGGCTTATATACGAAGCAGGGGAAGTTTAAATACAGCAGTGGAGCCAATGCATAATCTGATATACACTTTTTATACACCAGTATACATTAGTGATACAGGGACGAATTTGGGCTTAACAGCCCAACAGTTTGAAATTTGGGCAAAGGCCCAAGTTTATGATTGTCTTTCTTTTATTATTCTCTTTTGTTATAATTTAGTTGTCTAACCTTAATTGTTTAGTTTAACTTAATTAAATTTCCAAAAAAGAAATTAATTTCTTTGTGTTGGTTTATTGGTTTAAATGATTTTATCAACTCTTGTCTTTATTTATTTAAGTCTCTTTTTTAAAATTTATTTTAAGTATTTGGGCCAAAATCCTTTACTTGTTTTTTTTAAAAAATCAAGTTATTATTTTAGAAAAATATGCAAGTGTTCTCGCTTCATTATATTTTAATTAAATATTTGTCACTCCTAATTTGCTTAGAATATATTAAGTTTGTTGGTTTTCTTCAAATAAATTTTAATTTTTTTCTCTTTACTTGATCATTTTGGTAAAATATATTTTCTTTATAAATTATTCTATGTAGTTTAAGTTAGTATTTCTTTAAAATAATTTAAACATCTTTATTATTTTCAATTAGTATTTTCCCAAAGTTAGTCAAATATTTTTGAAATCGTCGGATAACCGCGCGTTAGCGGTGACTTTGAGTGCTTAACACCTTCTCAAAGTGGAAATAAGAATCTCTTACCTATTTTCTCTAAATTTTTAAGACTGAAATATGTTAGGGTCTTTTAAGTTAAGTTTTCTTAATTTTTTTAAAAAATTATGTGGCGACTCTTATTTTCTAAAATTAATTTTTTCTCTAACGTTGAAATTAATTTTAAATTGTCTTTTCCTGATATAACAGAAATGGTGACTCTACTGGGGACTTAATTAGGTTTTAACCATTAAATTTGATTATTTATTTGACTAACTGTTTGAGTTTTTAATAATCAGTAATTCTTGCTTTCCTTAATTGCGCAATCATGTGTTTAATTTATATATTAAACTGTCATTTGCATTTAATGATATCTTCCTATTGAATGTATAGTATATTAAAGAATGGTTTTATAGAACCGCAGCCTGACTTTTTATACTTGATTCTTTTTCAGAACGATCGATAATTTATTGATACACCATGCATCTAATGGTTGTCGTAAGTTCTAGCCTGAGTTGTCTGCTTGGATTACTAGTCTTGCAAAAGCCACATTTAGTCAACCTAGCGTAGAATGAAACCAAAACCCTAATTTAGTGCATTGGCCTAAGACGACCCAATAACCAAGGCGTATTGGGCCCATTAGAAGCCCACCTTGTGTCTATTTGGCCCATGGGTTCATAAAAGACAATCATGCTTATGTGTTTAATTGAATGATGCATGTGTCATTTTTAAACAAATCAATTATCCAATGGGGGGTGGGGGTAGCTTATTTTTTTCTTGTAGGATGGACCCAATAGACGAACCCTTGAGAACCCGAATAGTGACTCTACCTCATCCTTACCTTCGAGTGTGGTAAAATTTTATGAACAACGAAGACAAGAAAAAGGTTTGATGTCACATAGGCCATATCCCGGCAATTATGAAAATGAAGGCTTGGCCTGATTTAGTTGGAACAATGGTGAAATTCTGGGACAGTGATAACATGGTGTTTAGATTCGGGAAAGTAGAAATAACCTCAACTATCTAGGAAGTCTTTGCTAGTTATGATCGCCAAGAGAACCAAACTTAGTGAAGGATCAGAAGAAGCTTAAAGTTCATTATCATCCCCTGCGTGGGATTGCTTTATTTGTACTTTGTTTTGTTATTTCCATTCTGAGCTTATGTACCCATTTTGAGGTTTGAATGTTTTAAAGTACTTTGGGGATAATGAATTGGCTTAAAAAACATATACATCCTTCAATTCGCTAGGCCTACCCTTGGCACAAAAGGGTCACACATCTGTTTAGGACGCGCAATAACTGTTTATATTTCTTATGTGTTTATTTATCTCATTATATGTGATATTTTGCATTACATGAACAAAGACTAAAATATTTGTTTTTGAGTTATTTTTCTTTTATCAGGTAATTAGGATTGATTTGTGTTGAATTCAAACTGGCTGACCATCCTTACTTCACAAGATCTAAAGGAATCATACCACCCATCCCTGACCAATCTTCAGAAAAAAGCAAAGGCAAAATGACTGGCACCCTTGAGGAAATAGGAATAATGGACGTTGCCATCAGAAGTTCTAAACTTATCGATCAGAGTGAATTGATTGGTCAATTGATGCAATGGATCACAGATATGTAGGAAGAGCAAGGATCTGGCCAAATTAGCTATTGCAGCGAATGGACCTCCTCTCGATACCAGAAGACCTCCAACTCCTTTTCCATCGCTCAGCTCCCCATCACCCAACTACTTCCTTACCCATACCATATGACCCATCACTTCCAACAATCACACCATTAATTTAACCATGTCCAATGCTCTCTATGCCAGCATTTTTTACCAGACACCACCCCACCAAATCAGAACTAAATACCCAACACTAGTCACTCCCAAAATTTCACACCAATTTACCAAATACCACCTTTAGTTTCCCACAACCATATATTTTGCCTAGCTAACCTGTGCACCCTTTGGTAATATTTCAAACTCCATCGGCTTATGTAATCCCTGAACCATATCTTAGCTTTCCCATGCAACCAGAACTGGATCATTATGAAGAAATAGAGAGAGAGTGGAGGTTGAAAGAAGAAAATCGCGACCAAGAAATGAGAGCTATGAAACATGCCATCTCCCTAGAAGTAAAAAAATGTTAAATCTTTGAAGAAATTTACAGGACTTGAGTATGAGGACCTTTGCATGCACCCTAATTTGGAGATACCCAAAGGTTGCAAAATTCCAAAGTTTGACACCTTCAATGGCATTGGGAATCCCGTTTCCCATCTACAAGCTTATTATGACAAGCTAGTAGGTATTGAGAAAAATGATGCATTGGTCATGCGGTTGTTCAGCAGGAGCCTAAGTGGAGAGGCGTTAAAATGGTCCACTTCTTAGGAACTCATTAGTGGTCAACAAGGGGGGCTTTGGCCAAAGATTTCTTGGAAAGATTCAAATTTAATGTCGAATCTGTCCCTAATAGATATTATTCGAAAAAGATAAAGAAGAAAACTATGGAGAATTATCTTAAGTATGCATACCGCTGGAGGAAAGAAGAAGCCAAAGTACAACCTTTGATGTTGGAAAGTGTAATAACCACTGTTTTCATTTGGGCTCAAGAGCCTGAGTATTATGAAAGGATGTTACCCATGATGGGACAGAATTTCTCAAAACTTATTAAGATGGGAGAAGCCATAGAAGATGGTCTTAAGTATAAAAAGGTTATGAGTCTTACTTCTTTGCAAGCCACCAACAAAGCGTCATCGTCTGTTGCCACATGATTTCCTAAGAAAAAAAGGAGGATATGTCTGTTATCCCAAGACCAAGACCACAAAGATATTCTGGGTCTAGTTATGCCATTGGAAACTCCAATCAATTCATTTCCCCAAACAACTACCCACCATCTCCAAAAATTCCAATCCCAGTCTACTACGCTCAACAAAACTATCAAGTATCCCCACCTATCTACCAAAATCATCCACCAGCATACCAAAATGTAGGACAAAATCACCAAGACAATGCACTGGCCAACCAAAATTCTGGATAAAATAACCAAAATACCAACAACCTAACTCGCCCTAACCTAGAAAGAAAGCCTCCTCGAGTCTTCACTCATTTGGCAGAAACACGTGCTCAACTCTTTGAGTGTCTAATAGCAGCAGGAATGATTCAGCCAATAGAAGCAAAGTTGATAAATCCTACATCAAGGTTCTTTCGAGTAGACCAACGATGTGCCTACCATTTTGGAGGTGTAGGACATGATACGAAAGGATGTATCAACTTGAAACACAAGATTCAAGACTTGATTGACCTTAGAGTTATCACTTTCCAAGCTCCTGCCCCCAATGTTAACTATAACCCATTGACTTGTCACGACCCAACCCCGTAGGCCATGAATGGGGTCTGACCTGGACCCTGTATACATAACTATCAGATGTGACAATAGATATAAGGACTATACATAAGAACCCCAATGGGTGATAATGTCTTCATATATATATATATAGCCTCTTTCATTGGTCTCCTGAGAAGTTACTACCAGTCACATCATGAAAGGTCGTGCAAGTCGACAAGGCTGCCATAGCATATTAACATTTACAATATATCATATAGATACAGCTAAACAGAACTTACACATACAACCCACACACACATGTCTATAGACCTCTAAGAGTATCAACGGTATCATATGAAGGGACAGAGCCCCTGCCGCATCCCTAAATAAATGAACATATACACAAAACAATCAGTACCAACTAGCTAGGATCCGACACAATGGAGCTCTTTCCATAATCACTGACTGGAAATCCTAAGCTGGCGGATCCCCAAAATGTGTATCTGTACCTGCGGGCATAAAATGCAGCCTCTCCGAAAAGCGGGGGTCAGTACGACATATGTACTGAGTATGTAAAGCATAAAACATCATAAGGAGATTACAGCGGATATAGGGATGCAGGGACAAGTATAACAATTAACAAATCAATGTACCTATATCTTATAAAATGGAGTCATGTACATCATTGTCACATACCGTACCCGGCCCGTTATGGGACTCGGTGTTGCAAATGTATCACTATATTCTCATATCCAACCCTTTAGTGAAAGACTCAGTGAAAAGAGTAGTGTACATTTATATTGTACCCGGCCCATCATGGGACTCAGTGCCATTATCATATCATCATGTCATCATATCATATCATATTATCATATATATCATACCGTACCCGACCCTCTAGTGAGGGAATCGGTGCCATCATCATATCATCGTATACATATATCATACCCAGCCTAGGACTCAGTGAAAATGAAGTGAAGCTATGCACGATTAACATACTCGGCCCATTATGGGACTCAGTGGAAGATGTATTAACAGCATGCATGAGTAGAGTAGTGAGTAACCATATGCAAGTTAAATCATCATCTGAGACTCCATGAAATAGTCAAGTGAACCATCACTTGAAGATCAGGGTAGTAATTGTCTTAAGTACCCTCTAAAGGTCACTAGGGATCATATCAAGTGGAGCCTCAGGCATCATAGACATGCATCAAGATAATGCTACACAACTTATGCAATTAGAGATATTTATCATCATAAATCCCTTAGGAATAAGATCTTATACATCTAATTACTACTCAACATATAGAAGGCTCGAGGGTAGTAGTTCAACTACTTTAAGACTTTTAACATTCAGAAGTGAATATAACTCGCGAGTTATACTCAGAACTTATGAATGGAATTACCCTCATAGCACATATTATATTTCACTTATATCTAAGACATGTCGAAAGAAAAGAAGGGATAGGCTTTACATACTTGCTACTTTCCTTCATATAGAAGACTTGAGAGATAATAACTAAATTATTGCCGGAGTTCTAACATGAAGAAGTGGATAAAATGCATGAATCATACTCGGAGCTTTATCAATGGAATTATCCCCAAATTACATATATAAACCACTTATGGCTAAGACATGCCAAGAGAAAAGAAGGATAGCTTTACATACCTTTATGGATCAACCGTAACCAAGTTCGCCTCATTCCTTGTTTAACGTATTTAACACAAAAGTAACACTATTATGAATAGACTTCGACTTGTTCATACTTCTCGACTAGTATATCGATTAGTTAAGAAGTTAACGGAAATCGGGCAGCACCTCCCCTATAACTTACCTTATACGAACTTCTAAGTAACCTCCCAAAAGTACAGCTACACCAACAACAACAACCAGCAACCATATACAATTAAATTACTTCAATACTACTCAATACAAGATCCAAACAGCCTACTCAAAACTATGGCATTAAAATACAGTTTTTAATCTTTATTTCATAAAATCATAACCTTATAGAAAGGAGCACAAAGTGGTTGCAACCAGCAGCACTTATATCCATATTTAACCACGTTTCCATCCCTTCAACATATACAAACCACCTCCAAATACAAAACCATACTAACGACAACACTAGCCAAACTTTAACCCGTTAGAATAGCTTTAAAATAGCCCCCTACACGTCTTCGACACCTTTTAATAGTAACAGGTATAATTTCATATTTCCAGTCCATATTTACACACTCACGACATGTTTAAACCCTTACTAAAATGTGTGATAAGAAAAGCAACCCTTATCTTAACACACGACTTCTCAAACTTGCTGAAAATTATAGGCGCACGGTGAACCATCTTGCTTCCCCAACAATCAATTTACGTCATTAAACACCTTTACATGATCGAAGAATACCTTAGATAAATAAGTTATGGATCAAAAGTCGAGGCCTTACCTTGCTGCAACCCTAGTCGTAGCTCTCTTCTCTTTTCTCTCCAAAATTCTTCAAGTATGAAGATAAGAAATGAAACCCACGTATCTAATCACCTTTCAATGGGCCGAGATTACCTTAGAGAATTAATTTACAGAGCAAGATCAAAATCTTTTCCTTACCTTAGCCATGGCCGAACTTGCCATGGCTTTGCACTCTCTTTCTTTCTCATTTTCTTCCTAAGTCTAAGTGAAGAAAAAAGATGAACAATGAAGTTCCTAGTCATTATTTAGGCTTATATACACCTCATTTAAGAGTGACACATGTCATCCCCTAAGGGTAACACGTGTCCAGCCCCTATACGTGTCCAACCCTAAGAGTGACACATGTCCATCTCCTATAGCTATGTCCCCTCTATTCTCCAACCAGCTGCTGCCACGTGGCTCAGTTGGGCCCACTTTCTAAGTAGGTGCATCACCTACTTACTTTTTTTGTAGGTTTGTAATCTCATCTCACTTTAAGAACCTATGTAATCCTTGCTGCTTAAGCTCGACATGTACTCAAGTAGCTTAATTATATAAGAAATCCAAGTCGGTAGCTTACGCAAGTAGGTCAATTACCATGACTCACTACTTGGCCTCCAACTCCTTTCCAATCCTTCAAACCTAGTCCAACCATCACTACTCACCTATATCTAGCTTATGCAAAATTTGGGATGGCCTCGTCCTCCCTTTCTTAGGATTATTTGATAACGTAATGGATCACATGATAGCTCTAGAGAAGCTAAATAGATGTTCCCATGTATCAAAAGTGTGGGGTACAACATGTCTGATCACAAGGGAGCAACCATAAACATGATTGAAAGAAAAGAAGATTGGCTCACCAATAAGACTAGAAGCAAAGAAAATGTCAATTCACTTATTCCAACAGTAGCCTTATTAACCATAAAGGCTCGTACAGAGTTTGTGGTGATAACCGTGCCTCATCAGGCATTTGTTTTGGCAACAAAAGAAAGCCATGTCCAGCCCAAAGAAACATTTGTTATACAAATAGCTACAGTGCATGGAATGATGCATTCTAGAAGATGTTATATTCCGGAGGAGAGGAATCAGGTAACGCAAAGGAAAGAGAACCAAAAGAGGCCAATCATAGAAGGTGAAGCTAAAGATTTTTGGCGAAGAATGCAATCCAAGGAATATTCCATTATCAAGAATTTGGAAAAGACCCCAACTCAAATTTCTGTTTGGGATCTATTAATGAGTTCCAAGTACCATCGATAAGCATTATTAAAGGTACTTGATGAAGCATATGTACCAATGGGAACAAGTGGTGAGAATATGGCCTCCATGGTGAGTCGTGTCACTAGAAGTCACCAAATCTCTTTTCGAGGAGAAGAGTTGCCACTTGAAGGAGTGATGCACAATCGAGCTCTATATATCACCATCAAATATAGGGGAAAGTTTATGGCTTGAGTGTTAATTGATAATGGCTCGAGATTTAATATTTTCCCATTATCAACCCTCTCTCAGCTAGATTATGATGCAAGGAAAATCCATCAAAATTGGATGAATGTAAGAGAATTTGATAGTGCACAAAGAGAGACCATGGGGAAGTAGAATTTGCATCCAAGTAGGGCCTACCGAATTTACTACTGAGTTTCAAGTAATGGGTATAGGCACAAGCTACAATTTATTGCTAGGAAGACCATGGATACATGTGGCTGGGGCAGTTCCATCCACATTATTGAAATTTATTTAGGAGGACCATGAGATTGTCATTCAGGGTGAAGGAAGTGACCTTAGTTACCCTGGCTCCTCAGTTTCCTTTATTGAAGCATCTCCTAAATCTACTGATTTCACATGGTGGAGATAATGAACGTCGACAATGAAGATACAACACCTCAAGTGCTAATGCCATCATTGTAAAAAATGCTTGCCACAATTATGTTAAGAAGAGGGTTTGAACTTGGGGGTGGGTTAGGGAAGAACTTGGATGGGATATCTAAACCTCTTCCTATCCCATCTAAAAATTTCCACTTTAGCGTTGGTTATATCCGAACAGAGAAAGAATTATTTGAAGATGATACAAGGAAGAAATATGATCGTGATATACCAAAGCCTATTCAAAGTCTGTACTAGTCATTTTCTGCCAAAGCTTTAAAGTTTAAGATTGATGATTTAGTGGAAGGGATAGGAAGATTGTTTGACGAAGAAGATTACGCTGTGATCTTGGAGAAAGAAATAGGGACATCGAGCATCCATGATACTAAGCTAGAGGAGCAATTATCAAATTGGACATCTGCGCCGCTCTTAGTTCCTCGCTCGTCTTGGTAGATAAAGACATATTATCTACTTACTTTTAAATTGGTGGTAGTCCGAAAGAGGCCTGAGACCCACCCTTTATGTTAATTCTATCTAGTTATCCTTTAAATACCCCTTGTGATGTATGAATAAAGGAAGATTTACCCATAATCATGGCCAAACTTTGTATTTCTTTTGGTTTAAATAAAGACCTCCTTTATTGCAAAATTTACTTATTATTTTCTTATCGGTCTATATTTTACTTATCTAACTTTATTTTCTTATGATTTCAGTAAAAATAACTTAAAACCTGTCAATATCATGTCATGTCACAAGCTAAATGAACAAAATAAGATAGATGGTGATGAGTTCAAGGATTATGATAAAGAGGTTACAATACCCAAACACCTCACGAGGGATTGAAATAATTTAAGGAGTAATATAAGCCAAATCAAGAGGAAATTGAGCCTGTGAATTTAGGAGATAATGAGTGTATCAAAGAAGTCAAAATCAGTGTCCATTTAACAAAAGCTCAGAGGAAGGAACTTATTAGTTTTCTTAGAGATTACATCGATATATTTGCTTGGTTTTATGATGATGTGTCAGGTTTGAGTAGAGACATCATTTCTCATTAATTGCCGATCAATCCGAATTGTAGTTCAGTAAAACAAAGACTCAAAAGTTCAAGCCAGATTTGAGTTTGAGGATCAAAGAAGAGGTTACCAAGAAAATTCAATCCATAGTTATGGAAGTGACACAATATCCGACTTGGTTAGCCAACATTGTTCCTATGCCTAAGAAAGATGGCAAGATCAGAATCTGTGTTGATTATAGAGATCTGAAAAAAGCTAGCCCTAAAGATAACTTTCTATTGCCAAATATCCACATTCTCATTGATAATTGTGCCAAGTATGAGATGTAGTCGTTCGTGGATTGCTACGCGGGTTATCACCAGATTCTAATGGATGAAGAAGATGCAGAAAAGACAACTTTATCACACTATGGGGTATGTATAATTATCGAGTAATGCCAATTGGTATCAAGAATATTGGGGCCTCCACATGAGAGCGATAACGATCACTTTTCATGATATAATTCAAAAGGAAATTAAAGTGTATGTGGATGATGTCATTATCAAATCCCGTGAGAGTGTGGATTATTTGACTCACTTGAAGAAGTTCTTTGATCGTCTGTGCAAATTCAACTTGAAATTAAATCCCGCTAAATGTGCTTTTAGAGTGCCAGCCGATAAATTATTAGGGTTTATAGTTAGTAGAAGGGGAATCAAGCTTGATCTTGCTAAAATCAAGGTGATTCAAGAATTACCTCCACCAAGGACCAAAAAGGAAGTGATGAGCTTCTTGGGAAGATTGAACTACATTAGTCGATTTATAGCTCAGTCCACGTTGATTTGTGAGCCTATATTTAAATTGCTGAAAAAAGATGCATTGACAAAATGGACTGAAAAGTGTCAGACAACTTTCGATGCTATCAAAAGTTACTTGTCTAATCCACCGGTGTCAGTTCCTCTAAGGGATAGAATTCCGTTGTTATTATATTTGTCTGTCTCGAATAACGCATTTAGATACGTGCTAGGTCAACATGATGAGATTGGAAAGAAGGAACGATCAATCTACTACTTAAGCAAGAGGTTTACTCTATACGAGGCTCTTTATACTCTTTTCGAGAAAACTTGTTGTACTTTAACCTAGATTGCTCAAAAGTTGAGACATTACTTGTCTTCTTATAATACATATCTCATTTCTAAGATGGATCCATTGAAGTATATCTTTTAGAAAGCGATGGCGATCGGGATGTCAGCAAAATGGCAAATGCTTTTAAGTGAGTTTGATATTGTGTATGTGACCCAAAAGGTGATAAAAGCATAAGCCTTAGCTGATCATCTCGTAGAAAATCGAGTAGAAGAAGCGTATGAGCTTCTCCAAACTTATTTTCCTAATGAAGAGGTATCATTTGTAGGAGAAGATATCTCTGAGGTATACCCTGGTTGGAGGGTATTTTTTAATGGGGTGGTGAATCATGAAGGAAATGGAATTGGAGCAGTCCTATTATCAGAATCTGGCCAACATTATCCTATGGCGGCCAAACTCCGATTTCATTGCACAAATAACATGGCTGAGTAAGAAGCATGCATCATGGGTCTAAAGATGGCTATCAATAAGGACATTCTAGAGTTGCTGGTAATCTGAGATTCAGATTTGCTGATTTATCAGGTTCAAGGTGAATTGTCCATGAAGAATTCAAAGATTGCATGATATGTGAAGTTACTACAAAGGTTGTGTAGAAGGTTCCGTAAGGTTGAATTTAGGCATATTCTAAGGTTGCAGAATGAATTTGCTGACTCTCTTGCTATTATTTCCTCATTGATCAAACATTCGGATACAAGCTACATTAACCCTGTAGAGATATATTTGAAAGAACAATCCGCTCACTGTTCGCATATGGAAGTAGACCCAGATGGAAGGCCTTGGTATTTTGACATAAAGAAGTATCTAGAAATCAGAACTTATCCAGATAATTCGACTTTTAATCAGAAGAAAGCAACACGTCGAATGTCTAATTATTTCTTTCCAAGTGGAGAACCCTTTATAGGAGGACTCCAAATATGGCACTTCTCAGATGTGTCGATGCCATTGAAGCTACGAAGTTTTTCGAACAGATTCATGCGGGAGTTTGTGGAACTCATATGAATGTGCTTACCTTGGTGAAAAAGATCCTTCGAGCCAGTTATTCTTGGATGACTATGGAGCATGATTGTTGTAAGTATGTACAAAAATGTCATCAATGTCAAGTGCACGGTGATTTGATTCATATACCTCCTCACAAACTCAATGCTATGAGTTCTCCTCGGCTATTTGTGGCTTGGGGTATAGATATCATTGGTCCAATAGAGCCAGCTACCTGTAATGGACATAGGTTCATTATAGTTGCTATTGATTACTTCACCAAGTGGGTGGAAGCAGCCTTGTATAAATTAGTTACGAAGAAAGTAGTAGCATACTTTGTCCTTAACAATTTGATATGTAAATTTGGAATACTGGATTCCATCATTACCAATAATGGATCAAATCTCAATAGTCATTTGATGAACGAGATATGTGAGCAATTCAAGATTAATCACCAAAACTCGACATCATATCATCCTCAAATGAATGGAGTCGTAAAAGCTTCCAACAAGAACATCAAAAAGATCTTGAGAAAAATAATTGACAATCACAGAGGTTGGCATGAGATGTTGCCATATGCTTTGTTAGGTTACCGAACGACTGTCAGAACATCAATTGGAGAGACCCCATAGTTTCTAGTATATGGGACGGAAATCATAATCCCCGCCGAAGGGGAAATATCTTCGTTGAGAATCGTTTAAGAAGTTGAATTGAGCAATGCCTAATGGGTTTGTAATCGAATTGAACATTTGACTTTGATTGATGAAAAGAGAATGACCGTCGTTTGCTATGGTCAATTGCACCAACAAAGAATGATTCATGCTTTTAACAAGAGAGTGAGACCAAGAATGTTTGAAGTTGGTCAGTTGGTTCTCAAACGCATTTTTCCACATCAAGATGAGTATAACGGAAAGTTCGCACCAAATTGGCAAGGACCATACATGGTTCGCAAAGTATTATCTGGAGGTGCCTTAATATTTGTTGACACCCAATTTTGACCCTCCACAACGTAATAATTTTTTTAAAATAGTTTCTTCAATTTTAAACAATTTCAATGAGTTTACCATATATATATATATATTCTATTATTAAGTAATTTCGGCATATCTATATTTTTTTTATAATTCTTGAATAATAATATATTTATATTATTACTTTTTATCATTATTTGAGAATCATCTCAAAAAGAATATTTATCTTAAACTAAATACTTTGTAATTAGTTTGGCCTAGTTAATAGATCCATATTTCAAGTTTATTAGTTTAAACTTAAGTTAATTATTCTACTTTGTTAAAATTAAGAAGTTTGTTAATTAATTGATGTTTATTTATCTTATTTTAATTTTGGCCCTCTTAAATTTCAAATAAATTGAAATAATTAGCTTTTATAAAACTCAAAATGTTTTTTAAAGTTATTTTAAAATAATTTTATCATCTTCATTGTTTTAAGATAATACATATAGTTATTTTTATAGTTATTACCTTTTAGTAATATTCAAAATTGACCCATAAAAAAGATTTTTTTTATTCTATTAATTATTTCGTAAATTAGTAATTAGTTACAATTAGGTTAATTATTTTATTTTGTTAAGAATTAAGAAGCTTGTTAATTAATTGATATTACTTCGTCTTATTTGATATTTTAACCGAAGTCATTAATTAATTTTACATTTTCATTTCTTCCCCTAAATAACACTTAATTAATATTATATTAACAATATTTTAATTCCTACATTAATACTACATCATGCAAATAATATATATCATCCCCTCAATTTCCACATCCATTCTTATATCTATGTACTACACATAAATCAATCTACACCTCACTATAATAAAATCATTCAATAATTTCCTCAATTCCTACACATTACAAAATTTCCTTTTTCAGAAAAATCCCACGCGTGCTCCCCCCCATATCCCAAATACTACTAGATTAATTAACCCATCACCATCTAACACTACTACTAAATATAATATACATCCTAACCAACATCTATGTTCCCCCTACACGTGCCGTCCCATTCCCTATACTCATGTTCACTGCATTTTCATTTTTCTTTCCCATGACCCACACACCACTAACAATATTATAATCCCTAACCCATCATCTAATTCCCATATTTTATACACATACGACAACATACACGAAATTTCAAAAAGAATCTAATCTTGATCTTCCACGATGCAAATTAGATATCGAACCTCTTCAATTTCAAACAACTTTTAAATAATTTTTATAAATACAAAATCTTTTTCAAGTTATTGTTTTATATATATATTTATCATTTTATGATTTTAAAGTGATTTATATAGTTTTATATAATTATTCATATCGTTATAATTATTTATATAATTGGCTCTTAGGAATATTCAAAAATGATCCCAAAAAGATTTTAATTTTATTTACAACTTTTATTTTTAAATTAATTATTTTATAATTAAATTAATTAATTTATTTCATTAAGAAGTTTATTAATTAATTAATGTTAATATATATTATTTAACCTTTAATCTAATTTCCCTACCCACCTATACAATCCAATTTTCACTCCAAATTGCCTTCCATTACACATTGCAACAGCAAAACAAAGTAACTAAACAATTTCCTTACCCACTCAACATTACATACAACCTATTTTACTACAATCTTACAGCTCCACATCAATTTCCACACCAAACCACCGACCCTACCTCATTTTTCCTTTACCAACAACACTTTACACATCAGTATATCACCAACACATATATAATTTTCTGCACATTTACACCTACTTACACGTAAAATATTCCTCTCCACCAACACACAATTCCACCAATATAATATACTCCTACAACCAATTCCCTACTTCATTCCATACAAATACACGTCATCAGCAACATGCATACTAACTTACGATTTCCTACATGTGGCAATTCCTTTAAATTCCTAGGCCAAATTCCATTACCAACGAGAATAAAAGATAACACCTATGCAAAATATTATATATATACATCTATAACTTCTCCAGAAAATGCCCACCATCACCCATATACGCATCTATTTTCCTACCTATCCAATTCCTACCGACTATTCCACACACGTACATATATAATATACTATACTTAGCAGCCTATATACCTAACACTAACATAATCCCACCGCTGATCTGATTGTCTCGGCCCATTCCTTATTATTCATTTGCTCTTTTCTTGCTTTTCCTTTTATCCATACTTACTGTAATATAATATTCTATTCGGCTAGAAATTTTTGAATTTCAAAATCTCAAGAAGCCTTCATTTTTGCCTATAAATACTACTCTAAATTCTTAGCCGAAGAGGTTTTTTTTTTTACACAAAACAAAAATTCTTACACTTGGATTCAAATATATCTTACAAAAATTCTTGAATTTTCTCTCAACTGCACTTGACTTTACTTAAAGAACGACGGTAGATTCGTGACCGAAGCGCTCCGTTTACCTCCCCACAACAGGTGATACTCTTCCCTTTTTCTTCTATTTTGCTTTCGTGATAACAATGTTGTGTCTGTTTTTTTTTTGAGAAAGAGAGTCGAGTTCATTGTTTGACTATAATAATAACTTATGCTAAAAATATATTTTTGTTTAGCAAATTCACATAAGGATTTTGCAGATACGTAAAATATGTTTAGAGGAGATGGCTATTGTCCCTGTTTTAATTGGGAATAATTATACATATGCTAGATATTCTTTTCTTAAAGTATAAGAAAGAAAAGTTATGGTTCTAGACATTCTATTCAAAGTTTCATTTTCTGCATGTAAGTAGTAAATTTAGGTTCTATGCCCTTCGTTACCTAAACTAAGTATAATTTTTTTTTAGTTTAGCAGTTAGCATGTATAAATGAAATGATTATGGTTTAAGTTTTCACTTAGTTCCACTATAGTTAAAATATGGCGGGATTTGAATTTATTGAAGTGTGGATCAGTCGCTTTGAGTTGGCTAGGAGCTTATCAATCGCAAAAAAAATGTGTCTTTCGTTTGATGCTTGCATATTTCTGTTTTGGATAATATATTTGTCATATGATTTTACTTGGCTTTTATTATTATTATTATTATTATTTTAATTTATTAAATATCGTTTAAAGTTGAATCAATTCACTAACTTTCTTTACTCTCTTCTAGTTTGCATGAGCACTTTGGGAGCAAAAAATGGAGTCTTGATTTGGGACTCTAAGAAAACTTGAGTCTTTTAGACTCAATGTAATCATCATTCCTTCACAAGAAGCCGATATCTTAGACTTCTTGAATAACAAACAAAACAAGATGGTCTCAGTCAGAGTCAATCCCGGCTACTTATATTTTTCAGCATTTTCTTCTAATTATTATTATTGCTATTATTATCATTGTTGTTGTTGTTCTTCTTCTTCTTATTATTATTATTATTATTGTTTATTACTATTATTATTATCATTTATTATTATTATTACTCATATTACTTTTATTATTATTATTATTATTATTATTAATTATTATTATTATTAATGTTGTTATTATTATTGTTTTTTATCGTTTGTTAGTAGTGTAGTCTTTTTCTATATCTTCTAAGTATGATTGTTCTAAATACTCTTCATATTTTTCATGCATGTTTTGTAAGGTACAACTACTTTTAGTGCTGCAGTTTGTGCAACAAACGACTATATCTTCTTTAGGAGTTGTCGTTAATTGAGATCTCCCTTTTGAAGGTTTGTCTATAATTTGTACTGAGTATATGTTGTATTTCTAAATAATATTATTTCATCTCTAGAAAACTAACAGCTTCCATTATTTTGTATAAGGAAGTACAATCCTATTACCAGATCTGTTTTGATATCTAAGTCTTTAGCCATAATTTTATACATATTGTATGTAGGTTTGTAGAATTCATTACATGTATTGATAAAACTTATTTGGGCTCTGTCTATGTAATGATTATAAAAATTATAAGTTCCATCCATTTATAGTGTTGATATAGGTTCTTTAAATGTTTTTAGTATTTTTGCTGGTAGTATCCTTTTATTTATAAGACAACTTGTACATCCTGTATCTACTAATGCCAGAGTTTCTATTTCTATATCTTTAATTTTAATTCTAGCTAACACTTTTACTATTCCAAATTATTTGTCTTCATTACATATAAGGCTAGTATTGTTTTCTTCTATATTCATGAGTTCAGATTCTATATTGTCTAGGTGTATTGTTCCTTGTGCAGTTTCTTCTATATCTACCTTTTGTTTTCCTCTTTCAAGGTAGACTAATCTTTGTTCAAATTTATTTAATCTGGTTTCATGAGTTAGTAGCCTTAAATTAGTAACTGAGTCTTTTACTGGTAAGTTTTCTTGTTGTTTTCCTATTTTCTTGTTGTTTTCCTATTTTTACTTCTAACTTAGCTTCTACGCAAGTTATACATGTTTTCACATAACAGTTTTGGCATTTAGCTCTATTTGTTCTACTTGGGTACCACTTACAGATACTACATTAGTTACTATCGATTCCCCTATGTCTTTCAAAGTTATGACTACATTCTTGCCCTATATTTATCATAGTACTTAATTGTAAGTCTTCTAAATTTAACATTCCTCTTTCTAGTCCTAGTTCATTTATGAGGTTTTCTTCTTCAGAATCTGAAGATTTAGACTGAGTTTATTATGCTACCTCAATACTTAGTATAGAGTATATACTTTCAGTATCGGACATATATTCATCTACATTTAAAAGTGTTTCTTGTAGTTCTTCTACTAATTGAGAGTTTCTTGTCTTACTATTATTTCTTTTAGGACATATATTAGCTAGATGTTCTATACTACCACATGTATAACATTCTAATTTATTTTTATAATTTCTATCATTCCTGTATTTTCTAACATGTCTTTGTCTATTTAAATAAGGCTTTTTTGTTGAGAATCTTTTTAAGTAGTATTTTTTACGTTTGTTTGACTGGTTGTTATAATAAGGTCGTTTTTTTGTATTTTCTTTGCTTGTGTGGTTTTTTATCATAACTCTGAGTTATATAGATTACAGATTTACAAAAATTCATTTCATTCTGTTTGAGTTGCTTCTGTATTTGTATGTTAGTACACTTTTCTTGTAGTATATCCATTACGTGTTATATTTTTTGTCCTATTGACCATAAAGAGGTAGGGGTTTGCTCTACCCCTACTCTTTTATACCATCTTTCTTCTATTTCTCTTCCTAAAGCTCCTATTAATTTATGAAATAATTTTTTACCTAATTCATCGTCAAAGGTATTACCACTAACCGTTCAATAATAAAAGTATCTTTAAGAAAGTCCTTAATATGCATATGATTTGTAATGCTTATCTGTTCTAATTTTATTACTGTATTTCTTTGTAAGGCTAATAGTCCACTATTTGGATCTTCTCCTGTTAATAATACATGTATTTTATTAGCAAGGTTATATAGGTTTGGTCCTAACTCTATTAAACTTTGGAACTTCTGAGGATAAGTTTGTTTATATGCTTCCCATACAGCTTTACATGATTCTCCTAAAAATGTTTCTAAGTACTTATACATTGTCTCTGCATCTGTTTCTTAGTAATTGTTTATAAAATCTGCTACAACTATTCCTTTCCAGACATCTATAACTGTATTCCACATTTGTGGATCATGAGCAGCTATGTTGAGTATTTTTCCTTTATTTCCTCCTTCTTGAAGTTTAATGGGTTCTTCTAACGGCATCCTCCTTCTTGCTAGTTTAATATTGTTTTTGATTTCTGTATCTGGCATAGGCCATGCTTTTCTTGGTAAATTGTCTGTGCTATGTACTACATTGGGCGTTGCACTAGTTTGTTGGAAAGGACTAGCACTATGAGCACTTGTTGCTTCATTCATTAATTCTTTGTAGCTTATTAGAGATTCTATATCACTAAACGATTCCAAGTTTTTTAAATTAGGATTCTCTTTTTCTATACATCCTGTATCTTTTATCCGATATGCTAAATTATCATCTCTTTCTGGACATAGTCTAAAATGTTCCATGATATCCATTTGACCTTTTTTACAACCTTTACATTTAAACACACTGTACTTATTTTCTTTGTATATTCTTTTTTCTACCTCAATAACTTTGTCGACTTCACATCCATTTTGGATTAGTTCTATGTTCATTAATATTTCTTGTTCTGTTGCTACTGTACTATCAGTGTCTGTATCATCAATTTGATTTTGGCTTATATAATAATAATCTGTAAACTGTATAGAAGTCTCACCTTTAGAACTGGTATACATTAGGTGATTTTCTGGTATAGATACTTTAGGTTTACTTAGCTTATCTAGATTCCATTCTAGATCCGCGTATTCTTCTGGATTAATTTTAATAGGCTTTATTAGTTTTATCTCTTTATTACCCATTACTTCTACAACATCATTAACTTGAAGTCTGAATTTGGTATTACTACTCAAAGTCATTTTACTGATAAAATCTATACACATTAACAGATTATTTCCATGATTCATTTCTTCATATCCTTTAGTTTGTATTTCTATTTTAATGTGTTTACCGAATTCTTTGAAGTTTATTAAAAAGTCTGGACTAATATAAAATATTCCTCCATTATTAGTCATGTCTACTTCAGTTAGTCCAATTATGGATTTCTTTAAATCTGACTAGGGTGTCTCCGGCGGGATAAAATCCTAGATATAAAATTATTTCCTATCATGTTGTCTGAATAACTTATCCTTTGGTTGTTTTCGTCATCTGTCCGTCTTGATTCATGTGGAAAAAGATCCATGGTTTAGGTTTTTTGATTATGTGTTGTCTTTCTCTTTCTTTTTGTGGAGTTATTTTTATTCTCTTTAATTGACCAATTAATTCGTCTATTTTGGTGTTCTTTGGAGCCTGAATTTTTGGTTGTTTTTCTTTAATTAACTTATCTATTTTGATATTTATTTCTATTAACAAAGCTATTATTGTATTATTTTGTTTTAGTATAATTTTATCACTTATGCTAGTTGGAATATGTGTCGAATATCCTACTGGATCTTGGTGATATTTGGTTACTACTTCTAATGACTTTTTATAATTTATGTCTTTTTCACTCGTGAAAGAGAAATCATCTTTGTATCTATATGTTCTATTTGCTCAGTAATCTTGGTCACTACTTGAATATTTCTTACTTCTAATTGTTTAGGCTTTTCAATATTAGTTTTTACTAACTTTTCTATTTATATTTTTGTAGGTATTTTTTTAAGGTTGAATTTTGTATTTAAAAATTGAATCTTTTGATCTACTTCTAGTTGTTGAGATTTGAGAAAATCAAAGTTCTGTTCTAATCTAGTTAGTATCCTGGTTTGTTTGTTTATTACAATTTCTATAGTTTCTAGGATTCTTATTACTCCTTTGTCTTTTAGTTGGGTACTTTCACTAAGGTTTATAACTAAGTCTACCAATGTGTTATGATGTTTATCTTCAGAGTGTAATTAATGATCTCCTTGTGCAAAATTACACCTAATAGTATCAGTCTTGTGTAAAGTTTTGTATTTCTTTTGAGGATGTATTCGTAGATCTAAGTATTCGAGGTGTTTTAACGAATCTATTTTGTTTATCCTAATGAGTTAACTTTTCAGAGTACTTCGTATAATTCTACTCTATAGGTACTAAATCTAATATCGTCTTGTACTTCAGTAATTTCTCTAAGTAATTCTGCTCGTAGTTCAGTTTGTTCTTTGTATATAACTTCTGTTGTATACGGTTGTATTTGAAATACTGGTTTATCTAACTGTTTTTGTAACCAAGAAAGATTCTTTTTAAGCTCTGCTCTAAGTTTTTGTTCTTGGTGTATTCAATTCTGTCTTAATTTAATCTTTTTTACGTATTCTAATGGCATGAATATTTATCCTAACGGAATAGAGTCAAGTATTTCTTTATAACGTCTTATCTGGATATTAGAATAGCTTTTTTGTGTTTCTAAGGCTTCTAATTGTCTTTGTAAATATACAGTATGTCTATCTGGATGGTATAATTTGCATTGGTTTATAATTGTCTTTAACTCAGTTTCTGACTTTGTTACATCTGAATTATGACGTAGTTCATCGATAAACCACCTATGTACCTGTTTATATCGTAGAAATATTGGTTGGTTTTGCATGAATAGGTTTATCCAAGTTGGTAGGCTTGATCACTTATGCGCATATTATACCATTTAATTCTATTATTGCTATATCTTATATCAGTTTTCTGACTTTGAATCTGCCAATTTAAAGCACTTATAAGGTCTCCTCTAACTAATCTTTCCTTTTTAAACCAGTAATATGTATTATCTATGCTATCTATAGTTTCTACTATTTTTAGATAATCTTTTAAAGCCTTTTTTAATTGTTCAGCCTTCTGTTTTATCTTGTATTCACGATATAATAACCAATATCTTGATCTTATGTCTCCGTATGTTGGATGTCTTTTCATATATGATAGTTTTCTCTAACTTTGAGTTGTATCACAAATTTGTATTCTACTATAGATATTATGTCTATTAGTTTGTCTAATCTAAGGTTATCTTCTTTGGTCCGATTTAAACGCTTGTACTCCTAGTATAAGTTTTGTAACTTTCTTTTGGTTTCTTTGAAGGCCTAAATATTTTTTAAAGGTCGCCGCATTTAAAAGTCCACAAAAACTTCTCGCTCTAATACCAAATTAAGAAGTTCACCGAGCTGGGAGAATCCTAAAAGAGAAAAACATTTCAACATATTTCCCCTTCCTTTCATGTACACAGATCCTACTTTCCTAAAACCTTTCTCTGGTTTGTACTACAATTTGAAATAATAATAAGTATGATTGTGTGGGTGTGAAGTCTTTCGATTTCAAATCCTTCGGGGGTTCCCGAAAGGGAAACCTCTCTCAGTTTAATCATGTAAGTCTCTTATAGTTTTTCAATTGATTTTCCCCCAAAAATATGATGTTACTTTGATTTACCGCTTTATTATGTAAATTATTATATACAAGTTTAATAATTTACCCTTATTATATGGTTAGCTTGTTAACTTCTTAATAACGACTATGAATTAACTTGTAAATTCCTAGGAAAAATGTTGGCATTTAAAGTCCGCTTACAAAGGACATGTGTTTCCATATGTATGTCTGAGGTAGGGATAAAGATGAAGTTATTAAGAACTTAAATTAAGAAGAAGAGATGAACAGGGTAAGATAAAAAAAAAGAAAAAAGGTAAAATCGAGGAAATCAGGGTGAAAACTGATGGACAAACATGATAAGACAAAATGAGAGAGGGGGTACTAAGTAGAATTTTACAACATATATTTGACAATCCAATTTAGCGACTACCTACTACATTATCTTGGTTGATATTGGACAACATTCTTGGAACTCGAATAAAAATTCTGACCACGCAGTTAGTTCAGTAATGTCGATTTTAGTCTAGAATGACCCTTCATTCTCTTTCTGAGGCTTCTGAACTAATATCGAGGCCCATTGTGAAATATCGCTTAAAATGACTCTTGGGTGTGGGACCCACTTTTTATTAAAATGATCTCATATGAGAATTCTGAATGCTCCATTGAGTCCGGAACGTCGAATTTAGTAGGGTAGCATATCTGTTTTATTTTAATCGAATTTCAAACGAATTCCGAGCACCCCATCGGAGATTTTGGAAAATCCAAAATCTGAAAAAAATCACAGCACAGCAGTCCCATTTTTGGGATATTTTCTCCAACTTTAAAATCCCATAACTTGAGTTATATAACTCCAAATTAGGTGATTCAAAAGGCAAACTTGTGAAATATTTTGTGGAGAATGCATTGCAGAGCTTGAAAATTGATTTGGAGCATTTGATTTAGGTAAGAATCGTGATATTATTTGCAATAGTGTCCATTTTCGGAATGTATTTTTGAAGAACTTCGATAAGTTATTTCTTGATCTATATAAATTCTATTTGGGTGATTTCAGAGGCTATCTTGCGTGGAATTTTGAGGAGAACATCGTAGAAGTTCCATAATTGGATTTTGGCACATCGTTCGAGGTAATAAATTGATTTTAGCTGCAGATTTAGTATTTTTTGAAATCAAATTTTGTTGAATTTTGGAAGAGTGTATCTTGGTCAATATAACTCAGTTTTGAGTGATTCTTGAGGCTAGACTGTGGGGGGTTTCAGAAAGAATGTTATGGTGTAATTTCTTTTGATTGAGAGATTTTCCTTTTCTAGAAATCGACTCGTAAATAGGCTGCCTTGTTTGTTTTCTTAGTTTGAAAATGTGGAAATTGATTGTTTGATCGTTTTGCGTTATTTTTTCACCCCAAATTGTATTATAAATCTGATTGTGAGCTTGGGGTGATGTTTAAAACCTGTTTTGGGGGTCAAATCTGAAATTCCATATGCGGGTCCCACATCTTCCATTTTAGACCCCACAATTGGTCCGTCTTCAAAAATTATGAAATTAGTGTCTAAATGACCGTATTGATGTCGTGGTTCTGTTTTTGATAGTGTGACAATATTTTGAGATAGTTCGGAAGGAAAAAGCTCAGGTACAGTGATTTGGAGCCCGCATGTTTAGTCTAGAGGTAGGCTACAATTTTACCTTTCCTTAGATAGAGCTGGAATATGTGAAAGCATATTGAAATAGTTGGAATTTGGGTTGGGTAGTTTGATTGTATATTTTAGGTGTTAGAAATCATGTTTTAGGCTTGTTATCATATTTTTCGGATATTTAGAAGCATGTGTATCTTGTCGTTATTTGTTAGTATTATAAGTAGAGTTGAATGAGCATGTTGTTGATACTGTGGGGTATGTTGGCCTTAGTATAGGATGTAAACTTGCTTTAGATTTCCCGGTGTCGCTCCGGTGGACTTAGATCCTTGTAGAATGGTGTAGCGGGCTAGTGCCTGATTGTTTGGCCTTAGTTAGGCGTTACCCTTGCTCTTAAAAATGTCCTCATCCATAAATCGATATAATCATGACTTTCATGATGCATCATCAACACTAGATTTTGTGATCATTGACTTTGGATCCGGTTCTAGTTTTTACAGCATATCTGTTGACTCATTTAAGAAAAGATTTTTAGTGTTGTTGTATTCTAGTTGGGAAGTAGAATATTTGGCATTATAGGATAAATTATCTGTGAGCATCCGGGTACCAAGTCCTAGCCTTCGTTTTGAATTATCGGGGAGCATTTGGGTACTCATCTCCGACCTCTACCGGCTTGCTAGTATGATGAGCATCCAGGTACCCGGTCTCAGCCTCCATCATATCTATATATTACGGCGAGTATTCGGGTATCTAGTCCCGACCTCGACCGCACTTATGTATTATGGCAAGCATCCAGGTAACCAGTCTCGGCCTTGGCCACTTTGAACATTCGAGTGAGCATCTGGGTCCCAGTTTTGGCCTCGACCCCGAAGTCACCACTAGATTAATTGACTCTTGGAGATCCTGGGTTTGGAAATAGTATAGTACTTTGGCTCCTAACTTTGCAGATTCTTGGTTCCTAGCCTTGGTAGTTATAGCTATTCTGTATACTCAGCGGGCTTATGGGGGTTCATCCGGGTTTTTATTTAACTTGTGCATGAGTGTCTCAGCTGGGCTTATGGGGGCCTAGTTGGGTATAGTTAGTTGTAGTTCTCATAGGTAGTACTCTTTCCTCCTTTTTATGCTTATGTTGACTCCGATTTGGGCTACTCCTCTTTTCTATATTATTTTTACCTTTTCTGCTCAGTCGGCCTATGATGCCTACTAGGTACCTATTGTCTTGGTACTCATACTATACTCTACATCTACTTTCGTTATGTAGGACTAAGAACTAGCTACCGCCGTGGATAGATATTGTAGTTAGCTTTGGAGACTAGAGTGAGTACTTGGCGTTTTTGGATCATTCCTATCTCCTTCAGTATGGATGGCCCATTTTTTGCCTTTTGAGACTAGCCAGTTGTTATATATATTTTCAGTCCACTTTCGGGGCTTGTACTCATCTTTTATTTTGTAGCAGCTCTGTACTTGTGACTTCCAGGTTTTGGGAGGGATCTTTAGTTGTTTATATCATGTTTTGGTTTACTTTCACTTATTCTTTTTGCTTATCTTTATAATTCGTTAATCTTGTTTAGTTTCTACCCTCAAACCCATTAATTAAAGTTCCGAGTTGATGGTTTGCTTACCTACTGGTGGGTTATAGTAGGTGTCATTATGACCTAAGAAATTGGGTCGTGATAAGTTGGTATCAGAGCCCCAGGTTTATTATCTCACTTGTACAGAGTTAACGTCTAGTAGAGTCATGCGGATGGGTGCAGAGACGTCCGTAACTTATCTTGAGAGGCTACATGATATCATTAGGAACATCTCTATGTTGTATCATTTCGTGCAGTGTTGTGTCTTATTGATTTAGTGAAATCTTATTTGTTTTACTTTTTCGCAGGGATGGTTCGTACGCACGGTATCACCGATCATGATAACGCACCAAGGCCTGACATGCCTAGAGGTCGTCCTCGTGGGACAAGTAGGGGAGGAATACTAGCCCCCGACCTGGAGATAGAGCCAGAGCTGGTAGAGGAGCATCAGAACGCTCCTATTCTTACTCAGCCAGAGGGACCACTAGCACAGCCTCCAGCTGCACCAGTTATGACCCCAGCACAATAGGCAGTGATTGTGCATCTCCTCGTGGCTATTGGGGTTGTACCATAGGCCCCGATCCAAGTAGCGGGCATACCAGCACCGCGGGATCTGCCCGTCCAGCCAGCATGTGAGGTTCAGCTGCCTCCACCAATTGTTGTACCCCCGCCAACATTCCGGAGGGTATAATATCATTATAGGATCAGAAGATGTTAGGGGTATTTCAAAGGCTGTCACCCTCGACATTTTCTAGAGCCATTGGCAAGGATGCCATGGAGTTCTTGACTACCTATCAGGAGTAGCTCCATTCCTTGGGTCTTGTGGAGTCCAAAGGTGTCGACTTCACTGCTCACCAGTTCATAGGGGCATCCAAACAGTGGTGGCACTTTTATTTACAGTCCAAACTAGCTGGGTCAGCACTATTGACATGGGCCCAATTTTCAAAGGCTTACTTGGCTCGATACATCTTTAAAAGTGTTCAAGACTGACTTCAGGATCAGTTTACTCGGTTGGAGCTGGGCCACATGATGATTGTAGAGTACGAGGCTAGATTTCATCAGCTTTCCCAATATGTCACTATGATTTGACCTATTGAAGAGGAGCGGGTATGATGTTTTATGCGTGGATTGTGACCTTACTAGAGGTTGAGGACCGAGCACCTTGTTTTTGCAGGCTGCTCTTTTCTGGATGTGGTGGATCATACCCGTATGATCGAGATTATTTATCGTCAGGCCCAAGAAGGCAGTGATAAGATACCCAGGCATCAGGATAGCTATAGTGGGTCCCATTCTAGAGGCCATGATAGTTATAACAGGTCCCGCCAGCGGTTCCAACAGGATAGGTACCAACAGGGTCAGTCTAGCCAACCGATTCAGGCCGCCCAGCCAGCAGTTGAGGGTAGTTAGCCCTGTTTGGGGGGTTCCACCACAAGGCAGAGCTCGAGGGGATCAGGTTTGCTTCTTTCCTACCATGGACGAGTTATCACAGGTCGTTCAGCTTCAGAATGCTTTGATTGTGGCTTATTAGAGCACTGGGCTACGGAGTGTCCCGGCCGAGCTAGACCATTGGTAGTAACACCACTTCCACTAGGATATATATATCGGGGTCATGGGTTTGGCGATGGTTAGCAAGGTGTTTGGGGAGGTTCCCGGGGAGGCAGGTCAGGTGGTAGGGCGAATGTTCATGGGAGAGGCCGACAGGGCCACGTCTATGCTGCTCTGGCAAGGGCATAGGCTGAGGCATCAGATGATGTTATCAAAGGTACTATCCTTATTTGTCAGCAGACTGCTTCAGCTTTATTTGATCGAGGTTCCACGTATTCCTATGTGTCTATGTATTTTGCTCCACGTCTGGGTATTTTTTATGAGTTACTTAAGGTCCCATTACATGTTTCAACCCCGGTAGGGGATTCTTTAGTAGTGGATCAGGTTTGTAGATCCTGTGTGGTGACTATTCAGGGGCATGAGACTCAGGCAAATCTTATTTTACTTGATATGCTGGACTTCGATGTTATTCTGGGCATGGATTATCTGTCCCCTCATCATGTGGTTTTGGACTGTTATGCCAAGACAGTTACATTAGCCATGCCTGGTATTCCCCCAGTTTTGTGGTAGGGTATTTATAGTCGCTCACCGACTGGGATCATATCTTTTATACAGGCCCGACGGCTAGTTGCGTTCGGGTGCTTGGCATACTTAGCATATGTCCGTGATGTGTCCATCGAGTTCCCTACTATTGATTTAGTCCCTATGGTTAGAGAGTATACTGATGTCTTCCCCAGACCTACCTGGTCTACCCCCAGAAAGAGATATTGACTTTGCCATAGATTTAGAGCCGAGAACTAAACCCATTTCTATACCACCTTACCATATAACCCCTGTAGATCTCAAAGAGCTCAATGTGCAGCTTGAGGATCTTCTAGGTAAGGGAATTATTCACCCGAGTATGTCGCTATGGGGTGCACCCATCTTGTTTGTTAAGAAGAAGGATGGGACTATGCAAATGTGTATTGATTACAGACAGCTGAATAAGGTGACGGTGAAAAACCATTACCCCATGCCTCGTATCGATGATCTATTCGATTAGCTTCAGGGTGCAACCATGTTTTCTAAGATTGACTTGAGGTCTGGTTACCACCAATTACGGATTAGAGCAGCCGACATTCCTAAAACTGCTTTCCGGACTCGCTATGACCACTATGAGTTCTTTGTGATGTCTTTTGGGCTTACTAATGCCCCCACAGTTTTTATAGACCTTATGACTCAATTATTCAGGCCTTATCTTGACTCTTTCGTGATTGTATTCATCGATGACATACTAGTATACTCGCGGAGTAGGGAGAAGCATGCGCAACACTTGAGGGTTGTGCTCCAGACTTTGAGAGATCAACAACTTTATGCTAAATTCTCAATGTGCGAGTTTTGGTTGGAGACTGTGGCATTTTTGGGACACATGGTATCCATAGAGGGTATCAGAGTAGATTCGGCGAAGATTGAGGCTAGTCGTGGTTGGGCTAGGCCCATATCTGTTATAGAGATTCAGAGTTTCATTGGATTGGCTGGGTATTATGGACGATTCATTAAGGGTTTCTCTACCATTGCATCCCATTGACCCATTTGACCTGCCAGGATATTTCCTTTGTGTGGTGCGAGGAGTGTGAGTCAAGCTTTCAGAAGCTTAAGGAGTTGCTTACCACCGCTTCTATTTTGAAATCAGTTTTGGAGTTGTAACGAAGATTTGAGGCCTTGAGTTCAGAATTTGAGGAACTTTAAGCCAAGGTTTGACTTTGGTCAACTTTTGGAGTTCCGATGCTCAAAATGGAATTCCGATGACTCCGTTGGATTCAGGAGATGGTCTTTGATCTAGAAGAAGTGTTGGTTAAATTTTTAGAGGTCTCGAGTCCATTTTGGTATTTTGAAGGCCTAAGTTGGTTTAGTTATGGTTTTTCGAGTTTTGGGTCAATGAGATCTCGAATTGAAATTCTGATGGTTCCATCAGCTCTAGATTGACCAAATTAGGCTAGTAGCATTGTTGGAATGACTATCGAGGTAATCGATACGAGTTTGAGACTATTTGGCGCTTTTAATTTTGAAAGTTAGCCTATGGTTGACTTTGGTCAACATTCTTGGAAAATGTGCTCGAATGAAAATTTTGACCACGCGGTTAGTTCTAGAATGTTGATTTTGGTCTAGAGTGACCCTCTGTTCACTTTCCGAGGCTTCCGGACTAATATCGAGGCCCGTTGTGAAATGTCGCTTAAAATGACTCTTGGGTATGGACCCATTTTTTATTAAAATGACTTCTATGGGAATTCTGAATGCGCCATTGAGTCCGGAATGTCGAATTTAGTGTGATAGCATATCTTGTTTATTTTTATTGAATTTTGAACGAATTCCGAGCACCCCATCGGAGATTTTGGACTTTCCAAAATCTGGAAAAAAATCACAGCAGCAGCAGTCCCATTTTGGGGATATTTTCTCCAACTTTAAAACTCCATAACTTGGGTTATATAGCTCCAAATTGGGTAATTCAAAAGGCAAACTTGTGAGATTTTTCGTGGAGAACGTATTGGGGAGCTTGAAAACTGATTTAGAGCATTTGATTCAGGTAAGAATTGTGATATTATTTGCAGTAGTGTCCATTTTTGGAATGTATTTTTGAAGAACTTTGACAATGTCTCCATGCTTCGCAACTATATATCGGATGAGTTCCATGTGATTTCTTATACTGCGGTGGAGTTGGGTCTGGATTTGACTTATGAGGAGCAGTCAGTAGCAATTCTAAATAGATAGTTTTATAGACTTAGGACCAAGGAGATAGCTTCAGTCAAGGTGTAGTGGCGACATCGGCCTATTGAGGAGGCGACTTGGGAGTTAGAGTCTGACATGCGGGCCCAGTATCCTCAACTTTTTGAGACTCTAAGTACTTTCCTTTATCTTATGTTCGAGGACTAACATCATTTTTAGTTGTGGGTATTGTAATGACCTTGAGGGTCATTTTCAAAAATATTCATGAAATTACCATTTTACCTCTATCATTAGTGCCCCAAGTGCTCTTTGTTCAGTTTGTGTGGTTGAATGTGTTAGTCTTAATTATTTGTGAATTGGGCAAGTTTTTGAGTTTTAAGTTAAGTGGTTTTTGGTACCAATAGTGTCTATGGGTCTTGGAATAAGATTCCATCAGTTCCATCAGCTTCATAATGTGGAAATTGATCTAGGGGGTCGTCAGAATCAGATTTGGAATTGATTTATGAATTTGAGGTCCCAAGTTGGAAAGTTTAGTTATCAATGAGCTAAGTTTGACTTTGGTAAGCAAATCGAGTTCGGAGACTCAGATTAGATTTCTGATGATTCGAATTATTTTGAGGGGGTGATTCTAACGCTAGAAATTACTTTTTTCAAATTTTAGAGGTTCCACGGGTATTCTGGGTATTTCAAGTGCCGAAACTAGTTTAGTTGTGAGTTATCGGGTTTTGGGTCAAGGAGACCTTGAATTTTAATGTCAATGTTCTATTGAGTCCGGAACATCAAATTTAGTAGGAATACATATAAGCTTTATGTATATAGGATCCGAACAAATCCCGAGGGTCCGATCGGAGAATTTGAGTTGGGTTTTCGTTGGTTTCTGGTACAGGTGATTTAACTAATTGCGATCATGACCCTAGGTCACGCGATCGCGATGTGTTGGGTTAGTATGCTTTAAGGTCGCGATGGTGAGCTTCGCGATTGCGATGAGTCATTTTGTCCAGTACTATTCACGACCGCTATGTTTAGTGACTCGCGATCGTTAAGGGTTATTTGATTCCAAAACAGTGTTTAATCGAGAAAACCCCCCATTTTCACCATTTTTGAGTTTCTTGGGGCAATTTTGGAGACAATTCTTTGATTAATTTCATAGGGTAAGTAATATTTAACTAAAATCTTTCATATTCCATCATTTATATCTTGATTTCAACTCTTAAGAGTTTCAAACCCCAAATTCCTTATTTTCTACCCTAATCCAAATTTAAGAAAATGGTGATTTCTAACTCGTTTTGAACTCTATTTTTATGGGTTTTTCAATAATGAGTTTCTTATTACTAGTAGAATGTGATTTTTCAATAAAATTCCACACTTGACCATTTTTAAAATTAATCAATTTTTGGACTATTTTATCCCCGATTCTGAAACCTATCAACACAGGTGTCATTGGACTCATTATGATGCATATGTTTCATGTTGATAGTAGGTTATCATATATGGTGTTTAATTCAAAGGTTGTTCATCTAGTAAAGCGTTTGAGTGCAGTTTCGATAATTGAGGTAGGTTTGACTATCATTCTTGGGGCTGAGTTGGGGTGATTAGTCAAATTCTATGGTGTACACTTTGGGAAGGGGTCGTAGTGTAGTTTGGGACTGATAATTTATATTGTGATGCCCGTGTGGGGGCTTATATATTCTGTGTAGCTCATGTGGGGGCCTTATTTGATATTTTATCTGTGATTGAGATTGTATAATCCATGACTTAACTGAGTTAGAGATGTGAAGAGGTTATTTAACTTGTAATGCCCGCTTAAAGGGTTAAGTTGGGGGTTTTGAGCATGCATAAGTATCGAGATATTGTTAAGAATGGGCTGAACATTTAATTTGAAGAATTTTCTTCCCATTACTATCTATTGAGGGTGAATATCATGTTTAGGTTAAGTTTTGAGAACTTTGAACCTTGTACTACATGTTGAGTTGAACATTACCTCTATATCTTATATGTTGTAAATGTATTCATCCTTATTCATATTATCATTAATCATTGGGAAGTTGAGAACTGTGGAAATCGTTTTTGAGAAAGAAAATATGACATCTTTTGTATCCTTGAACACGAGATAGAAGGCAAGCGAATGAAATATTAGTATCATGAGTCCTTGACCACGAGCTGGGTGGTGAGGTAGTTGATACATGGAGATTGTGATGAGGTATATGGTCTGTGAGACCCCTATGGGTTCTGCTTAGTAGCACATCTCGATAGGTGTATACGACAGGTTGTGCCACAACCTTGATCCCATCGTATCATCATAGCATTACATCATCATAATGCATTGCATTGCATTGATACCTATGATATTTGTTCTATCTGTTTAATTATGATATTGAAATGTATTTATGTGGTTACTTTACTCACACCATTCTATATAAATTGGCGGTAGCGTAGTTGGAGTTGAACTTTTCTACATGTGGGTGGAAACTTTTCTTAGTTTATTTGATAGTTTTTGTTTCCGTATACTTAGTTGATTAAACCTACCGAGTACATGTGGATTGTACTCCGTACTTCTATGTCCCTTTTTGATGTAAATCCTAGTCAGGATATTCCGCGTGGTAGCTTATCTCCTTCTCTTGTAGATATTTACTATTCAGATTAGTGGTGAGGTTTTGGGATTTGGAACACCATTATTTCTAGGTTTTATTTCCGATCTTTACTATTATTCGAAGACTTATGATATATATCAGATTCGATCATTGTATTAGATGCTCTATACACTTATGATACCAGGTTTTGGGTTAATTTTGTCATTGTCCTTTTATTGTATTTATTAGTGTCCTGACGTCCCTTTGGGAATCTCGTATGGTCTTACTTTTTGACTTACACATTCGAATAGAGTTTGAGATGTGTGCCATAATGACCTCAATTTATGGATTGTGACAAATTGGTATCAGTACGCTAGGTTCACCGATCTCATAAGTTAAATAGTAGGGTGTCTAGTAGAGTCTTGTGGATCGGTACGTAGACGTTCGTACTTATCTTTGAGAGCAATAAGATAATTGTTAGGATAAATTCCTTCTTTTGATTCCTTTCGTGTGATTTTTTATATTAAGTTTTTTATACCTCTAATCTATTCCTTCTGCGCAGATAGTGAGGATTAGAGCCAGAGTTGCCGAAAGTAAGCTGCACCTGCTACTCGAGCCCCAGTTTGCGGGTGAGACAGAGGACGCGATGGAGTCAAGAGATGAGTCCGAGCGAGGGGAGAGGCTCCTACTCGTGGCCGAGCTAGAGATACATTGGTTGAGCTGGTGTATGAGCATGAGAATGATTATGAGCAGTAAACTGAGGAGAAGAGGCTAGCCCAGCCTCCTGTGGTCCCTGATAGTGCTCCGATGCTTCAGGAGTTATTGATTAGACTATTGGCTAGATTGGATGGTCCTCCAACTCCTGGTGTTCTCGCAGGTATTTCAAGCTCTCCCATCGTAGTTGGCACTTCGCCACTAGTTTAGGGGCCTAGTGTTGGGTTTCAGACTCCGAGATCTTCTGTTGTGCCTTCCATCATACCTCCGAGGTTTACGGATCCACTAGTTTATGCTAGTGCTTCCATGTAGGTAGTAGAGAAAAAGAGCTTTGAGAGATTTGTTAGGTTGGCACCTCACAAATTCGATGGTATAGCCGAGGAGAAGGCCCATGACTTTCAAACTGACTGCCAAGATAGGTTGTTCAACCTGGGTATTCTTGAGGCACATGGATTAGCTTACACTTCATATCAGTTTACAGGGGTGGACAAGGAGTGGTGAAGATTTTTTATTGCTCATAGGCCTGTAATTTTCAGAGGTGTTTCTTGAGAGGTTTGTGCCTTATAAACTTTGTGATCAGTGCAGAGATGAGTTGACAGACTGGAGTAGGGGTCCCTATTTGTATCTGAGTATAAGGTTCACTTTCATGAGTTGTCCCATTATGCTATGTCTAGTATCCCTCCTGAGTTTGAGCAGATTAGCAAGTTTGTGAAGGGGTTCAATGGTTATCTTCAGGAGGCCACAACCTTTCTTGTTCTATCTGGTGGTACCTTGTAGAGTATTATTGACAACACCATGATGATAGAGAGCATTCGGCATGCTAGACAGGGCGGGGTCAAGAGGTTCCGTCGATAAGGTCAGTTTGATGGCCATTCCTCCAAAGGCAGGGAGAGATCGGGTTCAGGTACCCACGGTTATCAAGGCAGACCGGTCCAAGAAGCTATTTAGGGCTTAGATGGTACAAGTGGATCTAGATTGGGTCAGACTGGTTATAGTGGTTCTTCGAGCTTCAGAGGACGTATTGACACTTCTGGCTATCCTCCACGAGGTTCAGGACCTCGAGGTTGCTTTGTGTTTGTTAAGTTTGGGCATAAGGCCTAAGATTTCCCTAGACATGCTTCTTCTAATGGACGGCCCGGGACATCGGCTGTTCGTTATACTCCCGCTCCAATCGTGCGAGGTAGTTTACAGGGTACTAGAAGTAGCGCCAAAGGTGCCAAGGGTGGAGCTAGAGGTGACGCTCATGGTGGTTCATAGGCTAGAGGTGATCGTCAACTATGTTATGCTATACAAGGTAGATCTGAGGCGTAGACCTCTGGTGCAGTTATTACAGGTATTGTTCTGGTTTGCCAGCATCCTACTTCAGTATTATTTGATCTAGGGTCTATCTATTCTTATGTGTCGACCATATTTTGATGTGGGTAGTGATTATGTGTGTGAGCCTCTTACTACGCCTATTACTGTTTCTACCCTGGTAGGTGAGTCCTTAGTAGCGGTGTTATATCGAAAAAAGACGGTTTAAAATTAATTTCAACTTTATAGAGAAATAATTAATTTTAGAAAAGAAGAGTCGCCACTTAATTTTTTAAAGAAATTAAGAAAACTTAATTTAAAACACCCTAACAGATTTAAGTCTTAAAAATTCAGAGAAAAATGTACGAGGTTTTATTTCCACTTTGAGAAGGTGTTAAGTGTCACGCCCCGAGAGGGTACCCTAGGCGTGGCCGGCACTCAGAAACCATCTCTGGCTTCCGAGAGAACCACTTGGTCTCATTACTCATTTGTTCATCAGCGGAAGACTTAATAATACTAACGTGGGATTGTCATAATCAAAGGAAAAATAGATAATTCTTAGAAGAAGTAGTTTCTAAGGAGAACTACTCCGATTACATCATCAGACTCTGTCTATGAAGCCTCTAATACTCTTAGATGGTGCCAATGACATGTCCATGGCTACCTCAAAAGAAACATCACACTCAACAATAACAAAAGGATAAGGAGTTCCTTCGAATACAAGAAGGACTCACCAAATAGCTGAAAAGAAATGATCTTCAACGATGCGCCTGTTGAGGATCTCTAACACCTGTATCTGCATCATAAAACGATGCAGGTCGAATGACGTCAGTACGTGGAATGTACGAGTATGTAAAATGGCAGGAAGGTAAGGACAGATATCAAGAAACTCCTCTCAAGAAAACTCAGCTCAGAACTCAACATCATCTTAACATAAATATGTAATGCAAGTTTAAAATATAATAATAAAAATAATAGTAATAAGCAATGCTTACTCAGTTGGGAGTTTCTCTAACCGACAACCATCACTTATGAGCTAGTGATGATACAACGAAGCGATGTCGTTGCCACATCCATCCAATACCTTGCCAGGGTAAAGGACATCACCATCTTGGATCCATTCATCAAAGTCCTCTTTTTGGGACTTAAGAGGCATAGCCTCCATCCTACGCTGGCTACGTAGTTCTGGGGTTTGAGTCAATTAAACTCTTACCCAACTCGGTGCTCAATACTACTCCCAAAATATATGCTCATATTAAACTCATCATCTAGTCTCATTGGACTTTAATTTAAATCATCAAACTCATCTCATTTCATGTTCATCAATCATTATACTTCCAAAAACATCATTTACATCTCATCAAAACATCTTGCTCAAAATATCATTTTCTCAAATTCATTCAAATTCAACTCTTTTGCTCTTTCAAAACTCAATAAAATACATATATAGTATTAATTCATATAACTCTCTTTTTATCAATAAAAATAATAAAAAGCCAACATCTTTACTCAAAACATGTGTAAAAATATTCATGAACATCAAATCAATTATGATTCATGGGAAAGTAGCCATGAACAATAATTCCAATAATATGAGAGATAACAATAATAATAATATTAATGCATAAATATATCAACTCAATAGAAGAAGAATTAATTCATCTAGAATTCAAGATTTGAATAAAACTCAACTATAACTCAATTATAATAAATTTAAATATTGGGCGCATGGACGAACTCAATCCAATGCTATGAAAGCCTTACATACCTTAAATCCGAAGGTTTACTCCGAATTGGAATACTCTTGGATCCCTAGCCTTTTCTCCTCGCCGGAGCGTTTTGTGTACTACCCGGAGTATAAGAATAATCGGAGTAGTATTTTTATACTACTAAAACTAAAACTATATTTGAGAAGAAGTATATAGAGAGAAGAAATGCTTAGGAAAGCTTGATGAATAAAATGAGGAAATAAGGTGGGTATTTATAGGTGGGAAAGAGGGACCTAACAATAAATAAAATAATTATAAAGAAAAATCTAAAAATTTAATGGAATATATTGATGTCATGGATGATGTTAAATGGAGGACAATTTATGTCATGCATGATGTCAAATGCATCTAGATGTTTCCATGGTAGGTAAGATGAGTTCTTTTTAACAGAATACTCATTTTCGAAGCTACGTTTGAATAAGATAAATTCCTTATTAGGATTTAGTTTCTTCATAAGAATTGTAGATATGGAAGTCTAGTTTCATATCGTTCAAGAATCAACCAATTTGGAGCAACCTACAGTGAGATATGAATTTTCTTCTATCAACACTCAATTTCGTCACAGCACTATATCTTGCAAAGATTAATTTATTTGACCTACTTATACTCCGAATTTGAAGTTATGTTCTTCATGAAAGTTGTAGGTAAGGATGTTGTGATTACCCAGAAATTTGAATCACCTAATTTGGACCAACCTATGAAAAGTTATGCCCAAAATACAAAGGCTGTATTATTTTTGTCGAGAATTGAAATACCGACATACAACATTTTAGGGGTTGTTACATTAAGCATTCAAAGTGGTTGTTAACGCGCGGTTATCTGACGATTTGAAAATTATTTGACTAACTTTTGAAAGTATTAATTTAAAAGGAAACAAAGACTTTAAAATTATTTTTAAAAAAAAATGATGAAACTTAAACACTGAAAAAAATATACATGTATATAAAAAAAAGCAAAAGTTTATCAAATGACTAAGTAAAGGTAGAAAATTATTTTAAAGAATTAATTAACATGAATTGGCTTATCTTTAGGAGAAACTAATTAAGTTAAAACAAAATTAAAATTAATATCTAAGCAAACATAACTAACATAAGTAAATAAATTATTATAATCCAAATCAATATAAATAAATCATAAATAACACATGAAAATATGGCCCGACACTTGGTTTCTGTATACCTGGACTAAGCTGTTGGGCCATCTGCATTTTGGGTCTTAAGCACAATTCCACTGTATATCGCAACTGTATATACACTATATATCGGACTGTATTTATGTTGTATACACTGTATATAATATTATTTCTGTATATCAAATTGTATATGCACAATGTACCACCTGTTTGTTCTCTGTATCTGTTGTATATCACTATATATCAGATTGTATAAATATTGTATATCAGTATATATAACATTGTTTTCTTACATATCAAACTGTATAAATACTGTATATCAATGTACATATTCAAACCATGTATATTAACTTTCTTTCCATGTATCAATTTCCAGCAATTCGACCAAGATGATGGAAGATTCAAAACTCAATGATATGGAAGGATGGAGTCCAAAGATGGACTCGAATTGATATCACATGCACCAAAATAAAATTACATAAGCATTTACTCATTTTAAGTTAAATCAAGGAATATATCATGATATTTTAAGTTATCAAATTGATGGGCATCCTAGAAGTGACTAACAACATGCATATATGTAGACATAGGAAAAGAAAGAAGAAATATATTCAAGTAACTAAAGAACACGGATTTAATATATACGCTATACTAGCTCAAATTTTAAAGAAAGAATTAAACCAATTAGGCCGTGAAAGTTCTAATTAAATAACAACTTTAAGAATATTTTTGTTATCTAAATCATGTTAAAAAAAGAAATTAAAAATATGAAAATCTATATTGTCAAAGAAAACTATTTGGAAAAATAATGAACAAAACTAAGATTTTTTATGAAATAATCCTAACACATGATAGCTAATTAATCCTAACACATGCTAACCATCAGAAATTTCTATCATTAATCTAATTATTCTTAATACATGCTAACTAAAAAAAAGACTACGAATCAACTAAATATAAAACATGAAATAATTAAATAAAATAAAGTTGAAAAAAGATTTTACCTCTTTCTGGGAAGCGAGGCTGAAGACGACGAGCAGAAGACAACTTCACCACCACCCAAGAGCTTGATGGAACTCCAATCCACAAAAAAGAAAAATTAAAAATTTAGACTTGAACATTCGTGGGTTCGATATTATAAGAACACTGTTCTTAGCCTAAATTTTACCTTCAATCTCCTATTTTCATTGAAGAAAAATATAGATTGAAAGCTAGAAATTTTCACAACTTTTAGGCTGGGGACAAGAGTCCAAAATTCTAGCCAAGTTAAGAAAATTTCTAACTTTGGGGTGGCTAAAAAACCTCTCAGTTCTTCCCCCTTCTTAATGAGAATATGAGCCTTTATAAAGGATCAAAAAACTTCAAAGTTTCATACATTTTCGATGTGGAGAAGGTTTTTTTTTCAGTAAAGAAAAAACTAAAAATTTCAAAAATACAAACTATAATTAAACTAACCTAACTAACATTGTATTTAGTAAAAAAATAAAATATTTTGAGATAATTTTCGAATATCCACATAAATAGAAATCAAAGATATAGTTACATAGAAATATGTATATTATACTAAAATTTATAAAAAGATAAAAATAGTTAAGAATAACATAAGAATATTTTTATTTTTTATAAAAGCTAATTATTTCAAAAATGTTCGAAATTTAAAGAAACTTGATAGCTAACTTGCATTGTGGAGGGTCAAAATTAGGTGTCAACAGATGGATCGAAGGATGTTTGGTGGTATTTTTGGATAGAGAGAACCGTGTAGACTTGATTTTATTAAACATGCTTGATTTTGATGTGATATTGGGTATGGACTGGTTATTTCCTTATCATACTATATTAGATTGTTATGCAAAGACCGTGACCTTAGCTTATCCTGATTTGCCTAGCTTGGTGTGGAAGGGTAATTCAAGTTCGTATCCTAAAGGGGTGATATCTTATATTTGTGCTCGTCGTTGATGTATAAGGGTTGTTTGTCTTATTTGGCTCATGTATGTGATCTCACTATGGAGTCACCTCCTTTAGAGACTGTGAGGGTGGTGAGAGAGTTTATGGATGTGTTTCCTACAGACTTGCCAGGTTTTCCTAATCGTGATATCGATTTTGTGATTGATTTGGAGCTGGGCACCAAGCTCATCTCTATTTCTTCTTATCGGATGGCTCCGACGGAGTTGAAGGAGCTGAAAGAATAATTGGAAGATTTATTGAAGAATGGGTTTATTCGGCCTAGTGTATCGTCGTAGGGTGCACCAATCTTATTTATGAAGAAGAAGGATGGTACTATGAGGATATGTATTGACTATCAATAGTTGAATAAAGTCACCATCAAGAACAATTATCATCTTTCTCGCATTGATGATTTATTTGACCAGCTTCAGGGTATATTGGTATTCTCTAAAATTGATTTGAGGTCGGTTTATCATCAGTTGAGAGTTCGAGAATCTGATATTCTAAAGACTATATTCAGGACTCATTATGGGTATTATGAGTATGTGCTTATGTCTTTTGAGTTGACTAATGCCCCGATTATTTTTATGAAGTTGATGAATCAGGTATTTTGACTTTATTTGGACTCACTTGTGATCGTGTGTACTGATGACATCTTTGTTTATTCTAAGAATGAGGTGGTCCCATTAGTCACTTGAGGACAATCCTTCAAAGATTGAAAAAGGAGAAGTTGTATGTAAAATTCTCCAAATATGAGTTTTGGCCCGAGCCCGTGGCATTCTTGTGTCATGTGGTGACCAAGGATGGTATTATGGTCGATCTGGCCAAGATTGCAGCGGTTCATAATTGGGCTAGGACTACTTTTGTTACCTAGATTTGGAGCTTTATTGGGTTGGCATTATCTATGATTTGTGCAGGGCTTCTCTTCTATTGCATCCCTATTTAATAGGATAACTCAAAAAATTGTGGCATTTCAATAGACTGATGGTTATGAGGTCAGCTTTCAAAAGCTCAAGGAGTTAGTGGCTTTAACACTAATTCTAGCCTTACCCGAGAAGGGTGTGGCCTTCATTATGTTTTATGATGATTTAAGAGTCATCTTGGGTGGTGTGTTGATGCAAAAGGGTAGAGTTATAACTTATACTTCTCAATAGTTAAAGGTACATAAAAAGAACTATCCTACCCATGACCTAGAGTTGGTGACGGTGGTGTTCGTTCTAAAGTTATGGAGACACTATCTCTATGGTGTGCATTGTGAGGTCTTTACTGACCATCGTAGCCTTAAGTATGTCTTTTCTCAGCCAAATTTGAACATGAGGTAGTGTAGGTGGTTAGAGTTATTGAAAGACTATAACATCACCATTTTTTCTCATCTGGGCAAATCTAATATGGTAATGGATGCCCTGAGTGGGAAAGCATCTAGTATAGGTAGTTTGTCCTTCCTTAAGGAAGATGAGATACTTTTGGCTTTGGAGGTTCAGTCATTGGCTAGGTAGTTATTCTGACTTGATATTTATATACATCATAGCATGTTGGACTTTATGGAGGCTAGATCTACTTTGATGGACCAGATTCGTACACACCAATTTGAGGATGACAAGTTGAGGGCCATTCGAGACAAAGTGTTGAGTGATGAAGTAAAATCAACCTCTCTTGATCTGGAGGGAGTTTTGAGGATTAATGGTCGCATTTGTGTGCCCAAGATTAGTGATTGGGTACGTATGATATTGGAAGAGGCTCATTGTTCTAAGTATTCGATTCACTCGGGAGCATCAAAGATGTTTCATACCTTGAAACAACACTATCGGTGGTGCGGTCTGAAGAGGGACATTGTTGATTTTGTGTCTAAGTGTCTGAATTGCCAATATGTGAAGTATGAGCATCAGAAACTCGATGGTCCCATGTAAAGAATGCCCATTCCGAGTGGAAGTGGGAGCCTATTAGTATGGAATTTGTGTCTAGATTACCTGTGGCATTGGGTAAGTATGACTCTATTTGAGGAATTTTATAGTCATTGGTGTCGATCACCCATTGGCTATTTTGATTCAGTTGCGGTTGATGCATTAGATACTGACTTACTCAGGAATTCTATGGAGTGGGTACGTGTGATTCAGGGTCGTCTATTGACAGCCCAGATTCATCAGAAAAGCTATGGTGACAAGAGGGTTCGTTCCTTAGAGTTCATGATGGGTGATTGTGTGTGGCTTAAAATATTGTCCATGAAGGGTGTGATGAGGTTCGGGATGAAGGGAAATCTTAGCCCAAGGTTTGTTGGCCCATTTAAGCTTTTGAGGAGAGTGGGTGGGGTGGATTATGAGTTAGCCTTACCTCTTAGACTGTCAACTGTCCATCCAGTGTTTCATGCCTCTATACTTTGCAAGTATGTACCGAATGAGTACCATGTGATTTCTTATGATATGGTGGAGTTGGGTCCAGATTTGACTTATTAGGAGGAGATCGTAGCTATCCTAGATAGGCAGCTTCGTATGCTCATGATCAAGGAGATTTCTTCGGTCAAGGTAAAGTGGCAACATCGTTTTGTTGAGGAGGCAACTTAGAAGTTAGTGTCTGATATGCGGGTCCGGTACCTTCATCTTTTTTAGACTCTAGGTACTTTCCTTTATCTTATGTTCGAAGATGAACATCATTTTTAGTGGTGGATATTGTAATGACCTTGAAGGTCATTTTTTGAAATCTACATAAAATTACCATTTTACCCTTATTATTAGTGCCCTTGAGTGTTATTTGTTCAGTTTGTGTGGTTGAATTTGTTAAAGTCTTAATGGTTTGCGACTTGGGAAAGTTTTTGAGTTTTAAGAAATTAAGTGGTTAAAAAGTGGTTTTCGGTACCAATCAAAGCTACAGGTCTCGGAAAGGGATTTCGTTAGTTCCATCAGCTTCAAAATATGAAAATTGGTCTAGGGGATTCTTCGAAATCAGATTTGGGGTTTACATATGAATTTGAGGTCCTAAGTTGGAAAGTTTAGTTTTAAATAAGGCAAGTTTGACTTTAGTCAACAAATCGAGTTCGGAGACTCAAATTGGATTTCTGATGATTTCAATAGTTTCGGGGGTGATTCTAAAGCTAGAAATGGCTTTGTTGTAATTTTTAGAAGTTCTGAGGGTATTTTGGGTATTTCAAGTGTCGAAAGTAATTTAGTTGCGACTTATCAAATTTTTGGTCAAAGAGACCTCAAATTCAAATTTCTATGGTTCCATTGAGTCCGTAACATTGAATTCAGTGGGAGGGCATATAAGGTTTGTATGTACAGGATTCCGAACAAATCCCCGAGAGTTCGATCAGAGAATTTGAGTTGGGTTTCTGCTGGTTTCTGGTGTAGGTGATTTAACTCATCGCGATCGTGACCCTTAGACATGCGATCGCAATGTGTTAGGTAAGTGTGCTTTGAGATCGCGATGGTGAGCTCCGTGATCGCGATAAGTCATTGTGTCCAATACTATTCACGACCGCTATATTTAGTGACTCGCAATCTCGAAGGGTTATTTTATGCCAAAATAGTGTTTAATCGGGAAAACCCCTATTTCCATCATTTTTGAGTTTCTTGAGCTTCTTGGGGAGATTTTGGAGAAAATTCTTTGATTAATTTCGTGGGGGGAGTAATATTTCACTAAACTTTTTCATGTTCCATCATTTATATCATGATTCCAAACCCCAAATTCCTTATTTTCTCCCCTAAGCCAAATTTAAGAAAATGGTGATTTCTAACTTATTTTGAAATATATTTTTATGGATTTTTCAACCATGAGTTCCTTATTACTAGTAGAAAGTGATTTTTAAATAAAATTTCAGATTTGACCCTTTTTGAAATTAATCAATTTTTGGACTGTGTTACCCCCAATTCTGAAACCTATCAATACGGGTGTCATTGGACTTCTTATGTGATATTTTATTTATGATTGAGACTGTGTAATCTATGACTTAACTGAGTTATAAATGTGAAGAGGTTGTTTGACTTGTAATGCCCTTCTTAGGGGTTGAGTTGAGGGTTTTGAGCATGCATGAGTATCGAGATATTGTTGAGAAAGGTGTGAACATTTAATTTGAAGTATTTTCTTTCCATTACTATCTATTGAGGGTGAATATCATGTTTAGGTTAAGTTTTGAGTACTTTGAACCTTGTACTACATGTTGAGTTGAACATTACCTCCATGCCTTATATGCTGTAAATGCATTCATCCTCATTCATATTATCATTGATCATTGAGAAGTTGAGAACTATGGAAATCCATTTTGAGAAAGAAAATGTGATATCTTTTGTATCATTGACCAGGAGATAAGTGACAAGCGAATAAAATATTAGTATCATGAGTCCTTGACCACGAGCTGGGTGGTGAGGTAGTTGATACATGGAAATTGTGATGAGGTATATGGTTTGTGAGACCCCCATGGGTCCTTCTTAGTAGCATAGCTCAGCAGGTGTATACGACAGGTTGTGCGACAGCCTTTATCCCACCGTACCATCATATCATTGCATCATCATAATGCATTGCATTGCATTGAGACTTGTGATATTTGTTCTATATGTTTAATTATGATATTGAACTTTATTTATGTGGTTACTTTACTCGTGTCGTTCGATATAAATTTGCGACAGCGTGGTCGGAGTGAGACCTTTCTACATACAGGTAGAAACGTTCCTTAGTTTATTTCATATTTTTGATTAATTCTTTATACTCGGTTGGTTAATCCTATTGAGTACATGTCGATTGTACTCACCCCTACTTCTGTGTCCCTTTTTGATGCAGATCCTAGTCAGGGTATTCAGCGCAGCAGCTGATCTACTTCTCTCTCGGATATTTACTATTTAGATTAGTGGTGAGGTTTTGGGATTTAGACCGCCTTTAGCTCTAGCTTTTATTTCCAGTCTTTACTATTATTCGAAGACTTTTGATGTATATTAGATTCGATCATTGTATTAGATGCTCTTTACACTTATGACATCAGGTTTTGAGTTAATTTCGTCGTTGTCTTTTTATTGCATTTAATTGTGGCCTGACTACATTTGGGAGTCTTGTATGATTTTAGTTTTTGGCTTACACATTGGGATAGGGTTTGGGATGTGTGACATCATGACTTTGATTTTTGGGTCGTTATAATTGTTATGTTTCTTTCGAGGTTGCATCCCCTTTCTAGACTTGTTGCTTGTTTAGAGTTTTGGTATGACTGACTCTAAGTTCCTAGGATGATTTTCGGCATGTTTTGAGTTCATTTACTAGATTCTTGTTGAGTTTGTGGCAAGTCAACCCTATTATATATATTTAAGCTACTGACGTATCTTTAAACTTATTATATCTTGTCGGTGTTGTTATTTTGGGCTGTAAAAATGGTTCTCCCATCGGAGAATTAGAGTGAGTGCCTGTCACGGTGGGTCAGGGTTGTGTCAAAAATAAAGAAAAAAAAGGATAAAAGAAAACTAAAATGAAAAAAATATATATTTTAAATTAAATTGATACATGTCACGTAATGATTAGTATGTGATGACACATTTAAAATCTGGGACTGGTCAAAAAATGATGTAATAATATCAGTTCAAAATTGTTTAGGGGAGTAATAGGACGCCTGCATAGTTAAGGTGTCTTTTTGAAAATTCACGATAACTTCAGGTGTTACTTTATCTCTTTTATATATATATACTTATTTAAATTATTTCAGCATTACTTTTCATAGTTATTTGGGTTTAGACTGACTTAGTTTCGGTCATGACAAAATAGTATCAAAGCCCCAAGTTCACAGGTCTCACTTGTACAAGCCATGTCTAAATAGAGTCTCGAGGATCGGTATGGAGATGTTTGTGCTTATCTTTGAGAGGCTAAGAAGCCTATTAGGAAAATTCCTTTATTCTGTATTCATTCTTTCTTATCGTGCGTGGTTGTTATCGCTGTCGTGTTTTTTTTGATAGATGTCGAGGATCAGAGCTACAGCTAGTGGAAAATGAGGGGAAACAGTCCCTGAGACTAATGTTAGGACCCAACTAGAGGTAAAGGTTGGGTCCTAGCTAGAGTCCATGCTCATGGAGTGGCATTAGGTAGAGGTCGTGCTCGAGGAGCAGGACCAGTCAAAGGCCATGCTAGAGAGGTTTCTCCTGAACCACAGGTTAATGCTAGAGAGGACTAGGTCCCTCCTAACATTGCTACTGCATTGTTGCTTCAAGATATTCTAACGCGAGTGGTAGGTGCGCTTGAGGGCATTACGTAGAGTATGGGTGCGATTGGTACACCCGAGGATTCTCAGACTTGAGTAGGGGCTCAGACCCCAGAGTAGCTTCAGGTTTCAATAGTTTAGGATTAGGTGGGTCAACCACCATAGGTTCCCGCACAAGCTGTCGATTCACAAGTTGCTCCTAATGTAGTTGTAAGAGTGGAAGATAAATATTTTTATGAGAGGTTTCAAAAGAGGAAATGTCACGACCCAAGCCTAGGGCCTAGACGTGACATGGCGAATGAGGAACCCGAAAGTACCTCAAACAAGCCTCTTAGCATTCTTTTAGCCTTTCATAGGTAATGATGATAAATAAACAAGCGGAAATCATATTAGTAAATCTTCAACTTACATATGTCCAACAATACCTCTAACTATTAGATTTAATGGGGCTAAGACAAGTTCATAGTTCACCCTCAATCATAATAGAAGAAATGACATAGTAAACTGTCTCAACATATCATAAGCTAGAAAGATAAAGGAGTATTATTTCCGGAATATGGAAACTCACCAAAAGTAGTCTTCAACGAAATCTCAACTAGCCACGTGGAGAAGAACGAGGAGGAGCATTGGTCCCTACATGGTTATATCATGTAGGCAAAAGAGTATGTGTTAGTACTTTGAATGTACTAAGTATGTAAGGATGCATGAACATTGAGGAAACATTATAACATTTATGTAATATGGAACATAATGTAATGCATGCATAATAAATCATATAGATATCCTTTAAAACATTCATTTTGTGGGAAAATGACCATAACCAATATTTATGTACATGCGAGCTATTACATGGAATCCAACATAACCCCCTACGTTGGCCGGGGAGACTACTTGCCAGGTAGAACTCCGTCAACTTCATTCATTTCTTTAACTTTAATTTTAAGGGCTTTTATGGATCCATTAGCCTAGGCCTACAAGGGCTCCTATATTGGTACATAGTTAATGAGACAAGGGGTTGGTACTGGGATTCCCTTACTAAATCCCACCTCAATGCCCCATTCGGTGCTAAGTCAATCTCACGGAATAATTTAATACTTCAAAATATTCATAGCATATAACTTGAAAATTCAAATATCATATTTGGTAGAATAGCTCATTAAAACATTTGATAATTCAAATATGCAAGAATTTTCCTTATTGCATAAATAATCCATCATTCATATCATTTCATCATTTTTTCATTTCATAAGACTCTCTTTTGATCATAGATGTTGCTTTCATAAATATTCATTTGGAGTCAAAGCTTTCAAGTCAAACTTTATTAAAAGCATAGCAAAACTAGGTGGGTTCAAATCACTTCAACTTGCAAATATGTATGTAAATAAATATACATAAATACTTTGAAATTCATTAATTAAAAATCATGTTTTAAACAACCCACCATGAATTTCAATAACCTTTAAATAGATAAATAGAGGAATTACTTGCAAACCATCAATTCATACATATGAAATTATGTTGCATCAAAATAGACCAATAATCATTAGTTTAACCATGATTCATACTATTAAATAAAAATAAGAATTACCATAAGAAAATATTACTTGAAATCAAGAGACTTAATTGAAAGAGTTTTTGGACTACATGAGTGGAAGAACCCATGGATAAACATCCACATAACTTAGAGTAAACTTAAAGAAAATAAATATAATTTATCATATAATCAAAATAATTTATACATGAAAGTGGAAGAAATACTCTCATTGAAGCTTTACATACCTGGAATCTGAAGCTTTAGTCGGAACCGAAGGACTTAATGAACACTCTTGAGTCCTAGCTTTTCTTCCCGCCAGAACATTTTGTGTACTACCCGGAGTATATGAATCACCGGAATAGTATTTCTTTACTACTAAGAACTAAAACTATATTTGAGAATGAGTAAAGAAGTGTATAGAGAGAAGAGTTGCTTGAGAAAGCTTGATGAATAAAATAATAAAATAAGGTAGGTATTTATAGGTGTGGAAGAGGGATCTAACAATAAATAAAATAATTATAAAAAAAATCTGAAAATATAATGGAAAATTGTGATGTCATGGGTGATGTTAAATGGAGGGCAATTGATGTCATGAGTGATGTCAAATGTATCTAGATCTTTCCATTGTAGGTGAGATGAGTTCTTTTTAACAGAATACTCTTTTTCGAAGCTGCATTTAAATACGATAAATTCCTTATTAAGATTTGGTGTCTATAAGAATTGTAGATATGGAAGTCTAGTTTCATATCGTTTAAGAATCAACCAATTTTGATAATCCTACAGTGAGATAGGATTTTTCTTCTATAAATACTCCATTTCGTCACAGCATCATGTCTTACAACAATTAATTTATTTGACCTACTTACCTCTGAAACTTAAAATATGGTCTTCACAAACATTGTAGGCAATGATCTTGTGGTTACTTAAAATTTGAATCATCCAATTTGGATAAACCGATGGAAAGTTATGCCCAAAATATAGAGGCTATATCATTTTTAGGCGAGAATTGAAATATCGTATACAAAGTTTTTAGGGGATGTTACATTATCTCCCCCTTGGGAACATTCGTCCTCGAATGAGGAAAGAATTAGCTTGAGTAGAGTAGAGTGTAAACCAACAACCCATCATTAATGCAATAGTGTAATTTAAAACATTGTTTAAAACATATTTTATAATTTTGTAAGCACATGACAAGAAAAGTTGAGATGCAAAGATTTCAAGTAATTGAGCAAGGAAAACTTAATACCTTAGGTTTGGGTAGAGGGGAAAAGATGAGGGTATCTCTTAATCATATCCGCTTCTGCTTCCCATGTTGCACTTTCTATTTGTTGATTCCTCCAAAGGACTTTAACAGATGCAACTTCTTTGTTCCTCAATCTCTTAACTTGCCGGTCCAAAATTTCTATAGGAACTTCTTCATAGGTCAAGTTTTCTTCAATATTCACTACTCCCATAGGTACAATGGAACTAGGATCACCCACACTATTTTTTCAACATAGACACATGAAACACCAGATGAACCATGGTCATTTCCAATGGTAATTCCAACTCATATGCTTACCAACACGTCTCACGATTCTATAAGGCCCTACATACCTAGGGGTCAATTTCCCTTTCTTACCAAATTGAACCACACCTTTCATGGGTGAAACCTTCAGATACACCCAATCGTCCACATTAAACTCAAGATCCCTTCTTCTAGTGTCAGAATAGGACTTTTAACGACTTTGAGCCATCTTCAACCTTTCTCTAATGATCTTAACCTTCTCTAAAGCATCAAGTACCAAATTGGGGCCCAATAAGGTCATCTCGCCTACTTCGAACCAACCAACCGGTGATCTATATCATCTCCTATACAAATCCTCAAATGGTGCCATCTCAATACTTGAGTGGTAACTATTATTATAGGCAAACTCGATGAGCGGTAGATGATCATCCCAATTTCCTTTAAACTCCAACACACAAGCCCTTAGAATATCCTCTAGTATTTGAATCGTCCTTTCGGCTAGCCCATCCATTTAAGGATGGAATGTTGTGCTCAACTTTACCTTAGTACCGAAGCCTTTCTAAAATGATCTCCAAAAATGAGAAGTGAATTGGGTACCATGATCTGAAATAATGGATAACGGCACACCATGCAACCTCACCAACTCCCGAATATATAACTTGGCATAGTCTTCGACACTATAGGAAGTCTTAACCGGTAGGAAGTGAGCTGACTTAGTCATTCTATCAATAATTACCCAAATCGAGTCATGACACTTTTGGGTATGAGGCAAACCCACTACAAAATCCATATTCACATCTTTCCACTTCCAAGTAGGGATTTCAATATCTTGGGCTAGGCCACCCGACCTTTTTGTTCGGCCTTCACTTGTTGGCAATTCGTACATTCGGATACAAACCTTGTTATGTACTTTTTCATGCCACCCCACCAATACAACTTCTTTAAGTCTCGGTACATTTTCATTGAACTGGGATGAATGAAATATGTAGAATTATGAGCCTCCATCACGATCAAACTCCTTAGGCCATCAACATCTGGAACACATCTCCAACTTGGTAGTATAGCACCCTATCTCCCCCTTGGGAAAAGACCTCTATCTTCTTTTCCTTTACCAACTTCTTTAACTCGATAAACTAAGATCTTGCTTTGATTTAACATTCACCACCAAAGAGGATTCGAACCTATTTTGAAAAACCATACCACCATCATTAGTAACACACAACTTCACCCCTAATTTAGCCAACCGGTGAACATCTTTCACCAACTCCCTCTTCCTTTCATCCACATGGGCCACACTCCCCATAGACACTCTAATAAGTGCATCAGCAACCACATTGACTTTACCCGAATGATAATGCACACTCATGTCATAGTCCTTAAGGAGTTCTAGCCACCTCCTTTGCCTTAGATTAAGGTACTTTTAGGTGAACACATATTGAAGACTTTTATGATCAGTATACACATCCACATGCACCCCATAGAGGTAATGCCTCCAAATCTTCAGAGCAAAAACAACGGCCACCAATTCAAGGTCATGGGTAGGGTAGTTACGCTCATGCACCTTTAATTGTCTAGAAGCATAGGCTATGACCATGCCATTTTGCATTAAGACACAACCTAAACCAATCTGTGAAGCATCACAATAAACTATAAACCCTTCTAATCCTTCTGGAAGAGTCAAAATAGGAGCAGAGGTAAGTCGATCTTTTAAGGTCTAGAAACTCTTTTCACACTCATATGTCCATATGAATTTGGATTTATTTTGTGTCAACTTTGTCATAGGAGATGAGATAGAAGAAAAACCTTTGACGAACCTTCTATAGTACTCGGCTAGACCTCAGAAGCTCCTAATGTCTGAAGGAGATAATGGTCTAGGCCAATTTTTGACTGCCTCTGTTTACTTAGGATCAACCTTGATCCCATCACCGGACACTATGTGACCAAGAAATGCTACCTCCTTTAACCAAAATTCACACTTACTAAATTTTGCAAATAATTGCCTATCCCTCAACGTTTGAAGCGCAACTCTCAAGTGATTTTTATGTTCTTCCTCACCCCGAGAGTAAATCAAAATATCATCAATAAAGACCACCACAAAGGTATCAAGCTAAGGTTTGAACACCCTATTCATCAAGTCCATGAACACCGCTGGTGCATTCGTCAACCCAAAAATCATCACCACAAACTTAAAGTGACTATACCTTGTTCAGAAGGCCATTTTGGGAATGTCACATTCCCTCACCCGTAGTTGGTGATAGCCGGATAGAAGGTTGATCTTGGAGAAGTGACTTGCCCCTTGTAATTGATCAAACAAGTCATCTATTCTAGGAAGTGGGTACTTGTTCTTAATGGTCATATTATTTAATTGCCGATAGTCTATGCACATTCGAAGTGGCCCATTCTTCTTTTTCACAAATAACACGGGAGCACCCCATAATGAAATACTTGGTCTTATGAACCCCTTCTCTAACAAGTCATTTAATTGTTCCTTCAACTCTTTTAATTCTGTTGGAGCCATATGGTAAGGAGAAATAGAGATAGGTTGGGTATCGAGGAGGAGATCAATAATAAAATCAACTTCTCTTTCAGGAGGGACACCGGGAAGGTCATCGGGGAATTCATTGACTATAGGAACCGACTCAAGAGGAGGACTTTTGGAGTTGACATCCCTAACCCTCACAATGTGGTAAATACAACCCTTAGAAATCATTTTGTGGGCCTTAAGATAAGAAATAAACTAACCCTTCACCACCGAATCACGACCCTCTCATTCAATAACAGGCTCATTTGGAAATTGGAACTTGACTCGATGAGTCCTACAATCTGTGGAAGCATAAGATGCATGTAACCAATCCATCCCAAGAATGACATCAAAATCTATCATGTCAAGTTCAACGAGATCACAAGGAATAACTTTATGCAAGATGGACACAAGACAACCCCTATAGACCTTTCTAGCAATAACCAACTCACCAACGGGGGTAGACACAAAATAGGGCTCTAATAACATTTCAGGTAAAATATCAAATCTATTAGCAAGGAATGGAGTAATAAAATATAAATTTGCACCCGGATCTAATAGTGCATACACATCAAAAGAAAAGACCTTTAACATACCAGTAATGACATTGGGTGCATCCTCAACCTTTCGTCTCCCATGCAAGGCGTAAAAGCGGATGGTGCATTGGACACCTCCTTAGACTTGTTGACTATGATCAATTTGGCCTTGAGGCCTACCACCACCATATCTACAATCCTTAGCATGGTGGCCCAGTTTGCCACACTTAAAGCATGCATTGGAGCCGGCTAAGCATTCCCCTTTATGAGTCCTTCCACACTTTTTGTAATCGGGCAAAGTTTGAGTAGCAACATTCTCTCTTGGAACTATTGGTTTACCACTCTTGTCCTTGTTGAACCTTGGAGAAGGAGTATTGGTGGAACCTTGTCCCACAAATCATTGCCCACCTTGGCTTTTGCCATTGTTTCCATAATCGTACCTTTGAAGGTTAAATCCTCTACCATCTACTCTAGCCTCTTTGAACCCCATTGATCTCTCTCTAAGTTTCTTTTCATCAATTTGTTCTGCGTAAGTCATTAACTGAGAGATGTCCATCTCCTTGACCAACATGGCCATTTTTCACTCTTTGGACACCAGGCTTGAGACATTGGAAATAAACTTGCTCATCCTAGCTCTTGGGTCGGAGACTATAAAGAGAGCATACTTTGACAACTTAGTGAATTTGAGAGCATACTCCCTCACGCTCATACTCCTTTGACAGAGATTGATGAACTCTTGGATTTTGGCCTCCCTTAGCTCCAATGGGAAGAAGTGGTCTAGGAAGGCACCTTTGAACTTTTCCTATCCTATCAGCCCTGTTTCTTCATCCCTCCTAACAACCCATTGCTCATACTACACTCGAGCCACACCTTTGAGTTGATAGGCCACTAGCTTGGCCTTCTCATTTAGTGGTACACCCATGATAGCCACAATCCGATATACCTCATTAATGAACTCCATAGGGTCCTCATCTAGTTTAGAACCATCGAACTCGAGCGGATTCATCCTTTGGAAATCCCGAATCCTAGAGGCTGGATTTTGTATTTGGGGAGGAGGAACACCTAGATTCCCTTAGTTGGATACAACTTGAGCTAACAAAGTAATAACACTGCGAAACTCGGCATGGGTTACCCCATCCTCATGATGTTGGGCATTGGGAACCGGAGGAGTTTGGTCCTCATCATCAACCCTTTCTCTTCAAGGTGCTCTTCCACAAGTCATTATCTAGAGAATACAAAATAGATCGTTAGTTAAAGGAAAGTTTAGGATACACTAAGGCATGACATGAATTTGAAAGAAGTGAAAATTTTCCTAAATGCCTCATAGTCTTCTTTTCATAATTATGGCGCACTTCACAACCATGAACAAGACCCTATTCGATGCGGTATGTTGGACTCCAAGGAACATTCAAAACCTCGGGCTCTGATACCAGGTTTGTCACCACCCAAGCTTAGGGCCTAGACGTGACATGACAAATGAGGAATCCAAAAGTACCTCAAACAAGCCTCTTAGCATTCTTTTAGCCTTTTATAGGTAATAATTATAAATAAATAAGAGGAAATCATAATAGTAAATCTTCAACTTACATATGTCCAACAGTACCTCTAACTATTAGATTTAATGGGGCTAAGACAAGTCCCTAGCTCACCCTCAATCATAATAGAAGAAATGACATAGTAAAATATCTCAACATATCATAAGCTAGAAAGATAAAGGAGTATTGTTTCTGGAACATGGGAACTCACTAAAAATAGTCTTCAATAAAATATCAACTAGCCACGTGGAGGAGAATGAGGAGGAGCACTGGTCCCTACATGAATATATCATGTAGACAAAAGAGTATGTGTTAGTACTTTGAATGTATTAAGTATGTAAGGATGCATGAACATTGAGGAAACATTATAACATTTATGTAATATGGAACATAATGTAATGCATGCATAATAAATCATATAGATATCCTTTAAAATATTCATTTTGTGGGAAAATGACCATAACCGATATTTAAGACCATGCGAGCTATTACATGGAATCCAACATAACCCCTACATTGGCCGAGGAGACTACTTGCCAGGTAGAACTCCGTCAACTTCATTCAATTCTTTAACTTTAAATTTAAGGGCTTTTATGGATCCATTAGCCTAAGCCTACAAGGGCTCCTATGTTGACACATAGTTAATGAGACAAGGAGTTGGTACTAGGATTCTCTTATCGAATCCCACCTCAATGCTTCATTCGGTGCTAAGTCAATCCCACGGAATAGTTTAATACTTCAAAATATTCATAGCATATAACTTGAGAATTCAAACATCATATTCGGTAGAATAGCTCATTAAAAAATTTGATAATTCAAATATGCAAGAATTGTCCTTATTGCATAAATAATCCATCATTCATATCATTTCATAAGACTCTCTTTTGATCATAGATATTACTTTCATAAATATCCATTTGGAGTCAAAGCTTTCAAGTCAAACTTTATTAAAAACATAGCAAAACTAGGCGGGTTCAAATCACTTCAACTTGTAAATATGTATGTAAGTAAATATACATGAATACTTTTAAATTCAGTATTTAAAAATCATATTTTAAATAACCTACCATGAATTTTAAGAAAATCTAAATAGATAAATAGATGAATTACTTGCAAACCATCAATTCATACATATGAAATTATGTTGCATCAAAATAGATCAATAATCATTAGTTTAATCATGATTCATACTATTAAGTAAAAATAAGAATTATCATAACAAAATATTACTTGAAATCAAGAGACTTAATTGAAAGAGTTTTTGGACTATATGAGTGGAAGAACCCATGGATAAACATCCACATAACATAGAGTAAAGCTTAAAGAAAATAAATATAATTTAGCATATAATCAAAATAATTTAGACATGAGAGTGGAAGGAACCGAAGGACTTAATGAACAGTCTTGAGTCCTAGTGTTTCTCCTCGCCAGAATGTTTTATGTACTACCCGGAGTATATGAATCACCGAAATAGTATTTCTTTACTACTAAGAACTAAAACTATATTTAAGAATGAGTAAAGTAGTGTATAGAGAGAAGAGTTGCTTGAGAAAGCTTGATGAATAAAATAACAAAATAAGGTAGGTATTTATAGGTGTGGAAGAGGGATCTAACAATAAATAAAATAATTATAAAAAAATCTAAAAATTTAATGGAAAATTGTGATGTCATGGGTGATGTTAAATGGAGGGCAATTGATGTCATGAGTGATGTGAAATATATCTAGATCTTTCCATGGTAGGTGAGATGAGTTCTTTTTAACAAAATATTCTTTTTTGGAGCTGCATTTAAATACGATAAATTCCTTATTAAGATTTGGTGTTTTCATAAGAATTGTAGATATGGAAGTCTAGTTTCATATCATTTAAGAATCAACAAATTTGGATAATCCTACAGTGAGATAGGATTTTTCTTCTATAAATACTCCATTCCGTCACAACATTCTATCATACAATAATTAATTTATTCAACCTACTTAACCTTCGAAACATAAAATATGGTCTTCATAAAAGTTGTAGGAAATGATCTTTTGGTTACTCTGAAATTTGAATCACCCAATATGGACAAACTGATGGAAAGTTATGCCCAAAATACTGAGGCTATATCATTTTTAAGTGAGAATTGAAACATCATATACAACGTTTTTAGGGGATGTTACAAGAAACCACCCCAATTTCAGGGTGGTAGGAGCAAGGATTCTCATGAGTTCTTGATGTTGTACCATGAGATACTTGAGGCAGTGAGTATGGTTGACACTCGTGGGGTTCATTTTGTTGCACTCAAGCTCCATGGGTCAGCCAAAGAGTGAGATGTGTTTGCCAATGCCTTTGAGGATTGCTTCATTCCATGGAGTATACGTGAGGATATCAGGTTGAGGTTTGAGAGTTTGACCCAGGGTGGTATGTCCGTTGCTGAGTATGAGGTATGATTCTGTCAGTTGTCTCAATATGCCATGGCGTTGATTCTAAATGAGGCAGAGAGAGTCCACAGGTTTGGAGGGGATTGACTTTCTCCATTAGATCATATGTATTCATATCATCCCATGAGAGGGCTTTCTGTCTATAGTGAGCACCGCCAAGGAGGCGGAGTCGATGGTTAGAAAGGAGTTTGGGGACCCTAAGAAGACACGTTGTAGTGGTTAATTTTTTGGCACCTTGTCTGGAGGCAGAGGTTCACACAAGGGTGGTAGTTCATTAAAGCATCAAAGACCTGTTCATGCTACCATGCCAGTGGTTGAGGGTGGGAAGGTAGCTTGAGGATCTCACAGTTCTGGCCGAAGTGGCTATGATATTTCATCGGGTTCATTACAGCAGCCCTTCATTCTTAGATCTTGTTATAGTTATATGGATCAGCATCATTTGATGCGACAGTTCGCTCTACAGACTTATTCAGGCCCCAATATACTTATTCAACTTCTTTAGTAAGAGATTTAGCGCCTCCGACTAGAGGTCGGGGTAGGGATCAGATAGGTAGGGCGGTAGGGCCTCTAGTAGTAGTGTTGTGGTTCTGCAAGGAGGTAGAGGCACGGTACAGACTGGTGACGACAGGAGAGCTCAATGTTATGCCTTTTTAAAGAGACCAAATGTTGAGGCTTCTGATGTAGTTATCACAGGTATCGTCCCAATTTACTATCGACCTGCATTTGTGTTATTTAATTCAAGATCTACATTCTCTTATATGTCTGTGTAACACCCTGATGTCCCTAGCTTGAACTAACACAAAATAATTTGGAAATTTCATCAGACAGGATCAAGATACCCTCCATAGAACATACTCCTCTTCACGGTCTGTGAAGGGGGGGTCATATTAAGGATAATATTTAGGGGAAGAGTTCATGAGAGGGACCACATCTCATGGTGAGCACCATGGACCATAGTTCCTTCCGTGGAGTTGTCCCCCAAAGATTCCTTGAGTTGAGGGATGACCACGATGGGCTCTATGGTACGTAGTGGCCTTAACAAACCGTGGTGTCCTCCATGAAGTCGACCCTTCTAACTCCAAATTCAAACCCACTACCACAACCCTCATCACAGACCGTGGTGAGCTTTAGGTGCCGTGGTGGCCTTCCATGAAGGGTGCCCAAATCAGTTTAATGAAGGGCTTTTCGGTTTATTTCCAACTTTTTCAAATTGAACCCTGCAGTTGTTAACTTACCCAAAAGGGTTTTCTCTCTCATTCACACTTAGAAATTTTGAGAAAAGTGATCAGAGAGAAGAAGGAAAGCTAGGGTTCAAGGGTTTTCGAGCGATTCCTTCAAGTCTCAATTGTTTCTTCGATTTCCAAGTATGTAAGGATAATCACAATGCTTGACTAAGTTCGTTTGTCGTGCCCTACATGTTGGTTTAGTCAAGATTGAGGTTGAGTTTCAGTTCTAATCCTGTTTGATTGAGTTCTTGAGTTATTTACGTAATTCCTTATCGCGTTCCTTATATATATCATGTTGATTTTTATGATTTGATTCTTAATCGGCTATTCATGGTTTCATCCCCATGGACCCAGACTGAATTGATGATTGTTGCATTAAATACATTTATTTTGAGATGAGGAGAATGAATGGTTTTTCATGCATTTAATAAGTTATGATTTTTAAATTGAGTCTATGTATATTTGATTGAGGTTTGAAAGAGCATGAGTATTGAGTCTAAATGAGTTGAGAATTGAGTTAAATAATTGATTTGAGATAGATTCTTGAGGAGTTATGAATGAGCCAAAAGTATATTTTGAACAAAAGAGTTTGATAATTGAGATAAGTTGAGCTTGATGAGAGTCCAATGAGACTAAATGAGTTAATTTGATTATAATAATTTAATTGAGCATATTGAGTCTTTGGGATAGTATTGAGCACCGATTTGGGTATAATAACTCGAATCCTATAAACTACATAGCCAGCGTAGGATAGAGGTTATGCTTCTTAAGTTCCAAAATGATGGACTTTGATCGATTATTGATCCATAGAGGTTGATCGTCCCTTACCCTAGTAAGGTATTGGACAGCTGTGGTAATGGCAGTGCAAAGCGTTGTATCATCACTAGCTTATATGTGATGGTTATCGGTTAGGTAAACTCCCTAAAATGAATGGTTTGATTTGGTTGAGTTGTATATCATTGAGTCTACTTTCAAGCATTGTTTTCTATACACTTACATCTTATTTCAAGTTGACCAGAGATCCTTGAGTTGAGTTACTTGATGTTGAGTTGTTGAATTGTGTTTCCTTCAGCTATTTTATATACCCGTACCTTTCATGTACTAACTTCATTTGTCCTGTTCATGATGCAGATACAGGTACTAGAGATCATCAACAAGCACTTTGTTGAAGATCATTTCCTTCTTGATAGTGGTGAGACCTCCTTGTTTCTGAAGGGATCATATTTATTTTAGTTATTGCTTTTGAGTATTTTATTTTGAGGTAGCCGTGGACTTGTCTCGGCACCTTCTTGGATGTTGATAGAGGCTTCCTAGATAAAGATTGAGTAGGTTGAGTTGAGGTCTCCTTGAATTTGTTGTTTTCCCCCAAGAAAACTCTATTTTATGAGATTTAGTTGGTTTAATTGATATTGTTTACTTAATACTATTAATTTCATTGAGAATTGAGTTGTTAGCCCACCTAAGCATGTTATATTAAGTCTTCTGGTTATGTGTTGAAATGAGTGATTAGACCAAGTGGTTCGCTTAGGGCCAACAATGGTTTTTAAGTGTCGGCCATACCTAGAGTATCCTCTCGAGGCACGACAGTCTGCCTATTTTGCATCTGGATTTTATTTGACATGTAATTGTATGCCTATGCCTATTTATGTTTCTACACCTATGGGTGATCCCTTAATGGTGAATCGAGTATATCGATTCTAACTTCTTTTGTTAGCCGGGTATGATACTTGGGTAGACATAATTATTCTGGAGATGGTAGATTTTGATGTGATATTGAGTATGGACTGGCTTTCTCCCTATCATGTTATTTTTTATTGTTACGCTAAGACTGTTATCTTAGTGATACGTAGTGCCCTGAGGATCGAATGGAAGAGTACTAGTGGTTCTTATCCTAGTAAGGTCACATCTTATATCCATGCTCAAAGGTTAATTGATAGAGGGTGTATGTCCTATTTGGCCTTTATTCGAGATACTAGCATTGAGTCACTTCCTATGGGGTCTATTGCCGTGGTTAGTGAGTTTGCTGATGTATTTCCGGCTGATCTGCTTAATGTTCCTTGGGATAGGGACATTGACTTTGTTATTGACTTGGAGCCAAGAACTAAGCCTATTTTTATTCCTCCATATCGCATGGCTCCGACTGAGTTGAAGGAGTTGAAGGAACAATTGCTAGATTTGCTGAGTAAAGGGTTTATTTGCCTAGTGTATCACCTAGGGGTGTACTGGTTCTATTTGTAAAAAAGAATAATGGGTACATGAGGATGTGTATTGATTATAGATATTTGAACAAGATGACTGTCAAGAACAAGTATTATTTTCCTCATATCAATGATTTTTTTGATCAGCTTAAGGGAGAGACTTTATTCTTTAAGATCAATTTGAGGTTTGGTTATCATTAGTTGAGGATTAGGGCATCATATGTTCCTAAGACATCTTTTTAGACCAGCTATGGCCATTATGAGTTCTTGGTTATGTCATTTGGGTTGACCAACCCCCCGGCAACATTCATGGAGTTGATGAATAGGGTATTTTATCTTTATTTAGACTCCTTTATAATTATTTTTATTGATGATATCTTGGTGTATTCCAAGACTGAGGAGGATCATGCTTGTCATTTTAAGTTGGTACTTTAGAAATTGACAGAGCAAAAACTATATGCAAAGTTCTCCAAGTGTAAGTTCTTGCTCGATTCTATTTCATTTCTAAGACATGTGGGGTCCAAGAAGGGTTTTAGAGTGGATATAGCCAAGATTCAAGCAGTTAGAGGCTACACTAGGCCTACTTCCCCTATCAAGATATAGAGTTTTGTGGGGTTGGCTGGTTATTATAGACGTTTCGTACATGGATTCTCTACTATTGCGGCTCCTTTGACTAGACTGACTCAGAAGATAGTAGATTTTCATTGGTCCTGTGAGTGTGAGTCGAGCTACAAAACTCAAGACTCTATTAACTTCAGCTCTTATTTAACTCTACTCAAGGAGGGTGTGGACTTTACCATATATTGTGGTACTTCTGAAGTTGGTTTAAGTGGGGGTGTTGATGCAAAAAGGGGAGGTGGTTGGCTATGCTTCTAGACTGTTGAAAGCTCATGAGGGAACTACTCTACTCATAATTTAGAGTTAGCGGCGGTGGTGTTTGTGTTAAAGATATAGCGTCATTACTTTTATGGTGTGCAATATGAGGTTTGCACAGATCATTAAAGTCTTTATTACATCTTCAGTTAGAGGGATCTGAACTTGAGGCAACGTAGGTGGCTTGAGTTACTAAAAGACTATGATATTACTATCCTGTATCATCCGGGAAAGGCCAATGTGGTGGCTGATGCTTTGAGTAGGAAGGCTCCTAGTATGGGAAGTCTCGCCATGATTAGTGTCCGATTATGGGTTTCTAAGGAGAGCGGAGGTTTTATTGCTTTAATTAAGGCTCGTTCTTCCTTAGTTGAGTCTATTCGGGAGCGACAGTTCAATTTTGAGAAGTTATGTCTCATTTGAGACAAGGCATTGAGGGGTAAGGCCAATGAGTCTAGACTTGATTTAGATGGTATTTCAAGGATCGGGGGCAGGATTTGTGTACCCAAGGTGGGTGACTTGATCAGATTGATTCTAAATAAGGCTCATTGTTCTCGATATTCTACCACCCAGGTGCAGCGAAGATGTATCATGATCTTAGCCAGCACTACTGGTGGTATGGGATGAAGAGGGACATCGTAGAGTTTGTGTCCAAGTGTTTGACCTATTAACAGATCAAGTGTGAGCACCAGTAGCTCGGAGGTGTGACTTAGATGATGTTAATTCCTACTTAGAAGTGGGAACGGATATCCATGGACTTTGTTGTAGGTTTACCTACAATCGTAGGTGGTTATGATTCCATTTGGGTAGTTGTAGATAGACTGAACATGTCTGCTCATTTTATCCCAGTTTGGGTGAAGTAATGGAGGAAAAGCTAGCCTAGTTGTACATCATTTCTGATCAGTTTACTTTGTACTTTTAGAGGGCATTGTAGCATGGTTTGGGTACTAGGCTTGATATGAGTACAATATTTTACCCATGGATCGATTTCCAGACCAAGCGGATGATTCAGGTGTTAGGGGATATGATTCGAGCCTGTGTTATTAATTTTGGTGTTAGATAGGACTAATATTTTCCCTTAGCGGAGTTTGCTTACAATAATATTTATCACTCCAGAATTCAGATTTCCCCATTCGAGGTATTATATTGTAGGTGATGTCGATCTCCTATTGGTTAGTTTGATTCAACTAAGATGGACTTTTTAGACACAGACTTTTTTAGAGATGCCATGGAGCAAGTTCGTATGATTCAGGGTAGACTCTTGACAGCCCAGAGTTGGAAGAAGAGTAATGCAGATTGGAGAGTTAGACCCTTGGAGTTCATAAAGGGTAATCATGTTTGGCTACGAGTGTCACCTATGAAGGGCATGATGCAGTTCGGGAAAAAGGGAAATCTTAGCCCTTGATTCATTGGCCCATTTGAAATTTTGGGGTGAGTGAGAGATGTGGCTTATAGACTAGACTTGCCACCTAGCTTGTCAGTGGTACATCATGTTTTCCATGTTTCCATGCTCCAAAAGTATGTGCTGGACGAGTCCCATGTGATCTCCCTTGATTCGGTAGAGTTGGGCCCTCATTTGAAAATTGAGGAGGAGCCTATAGCTATTCTGGATAGACAGGTCCAAAAGCTTATAACCAAAGAGATTGCTTCAGTGAATGTACACCATTCAACCGGAGATGTGACTTTAAAGTCGGAGGATGACATGTGTGCCCGATATCCCAGATTTTTGAGGCTTCAGGTACTTTGTTTTACTTTATGTTCGAGGACGAACATGGTTTTTAGTGGTGGATGATGTAATGACTCTGAAGTTAATTTTTGATAATTGTTTTAAAAATGACCGTTTTACCCCTTCTGATAGTTGCCGTGAATCATGTTTGATCGATATTTGATGTTTGTTCTGTGAAATTCCTAGAAAAGTTGAGGTTTTTGGAAAGTTTTTTTTCAATAAAACCATAACATAAATTAATTTGAAAAGAGAGTTAAACAATGTAGTCTACTCAAATATTACTAGAAGCAAAAAGTGAACCATTCATTACATGTAGGGGTGTTCATGATTCGGTTTGGGTCGGTTATTGATTAAAATCATAACCAAATCAATTTAATCGCTGTTTAAATGTCTAAAATCATAATCAAACCAAGTAAAATAATAACCACCAGTTTGGTTATTGTCGGTTTGGTTCAGTTTTTCAATTTATGACTAGCCGGGATAATTCAAATATTCTCTCTCTACATTCTTCAAATTTTTTATGAAGCTCATTTTTCCTCATGGCCCACAAGGGCGAACTTTGCTGCACATTGAGGGAAATACATGCTGATGGCAAATCAGGTGGACCAAACTTGCAACGCAGTTTAGATTTAAAAGAACAAGTCAAACAGAGGTTCCAAAATACAAACAAATTTGTCCATTAAAATTAAAAAATTACACATTTAAACTAAACTAACTAGAGAATTCATAATGTAATTAAAAGTACTTCGACCATCTTCCTTAGCTTAAGCTCCAAACTAATCAATGCTCAAAAGGTATAAGTAGATCAAAATTAAATTAATAATTAAAAAGTATAAATATCTTTAATTATTTATGAAAAGCTAATATTATATATAAAAATAATTATAAATTTTATGTATATAATTATCAGTTTGGTTCGGTTATTTTTTACTATAACCATAACCAAACCAAATATTATTGGTTTTTTAAATTTAAAATCAAACCAAACCAAACCAAACCAAATATCGGTTTTTTTATTCGGTTTGGTTAAATTTTCGGTTTGATTTTAATTTTAACCAAAATTGTGAACAACCCTGATTACATGTAGCATCTTTAAAAAAACTACTAGAAATAAGCGATTTTTTGACTACAACTGCCAACTACAAATGTGTGATCGTAAGTCAGGTAAATTTTTCGACTACAATAATTGGTACAATAAAATTTATATTATTGTCATTTTTTAAAATTTTACCCAACTATATTTTTGACTATTGAAGTCGTAAGTTTTGTGAAATAAAGTCAACAAAATAATTGACCAGTTATCCAATTATTGTAGTAAAAAATGTATTAAAATAATTAAAAATAATTTTAAATGGCGACCGCTGTAGTCAGCCATGATACAATATTTTTAATTAAAAATTAATTTAAATTTTCCGACTACTGTAGTTGGGGAAAGTAATATTATAGTAAATTCTTATACAATTAATTTGCTCAACTCCCACAATTCTCTCACTATTTCTCGCTCATTAGCCTCTCTCTAAATTAAATATTTTCATTAACTTTAATATTCAGTTCCCTCAGTTCACTAACATGGGACATTTAATTAAGGGTGACAAAAATGTGTTGGAATTTAAAAAGAGTGACTAGAGTTTTAAAAATTGAGATTTGGTAATAATTTTATGGGTTGTAATTAATGAGCTTTGACCCAAGTCCTCAAGTTTTTTTTTACACTTTGACCCATTCTCTCAAAACCCTAACCTAAAAAAAAAAAAGGCATAACTTTTTCTCATTCGCTCATTTTTTTCTCTTCTGCTTCATCCTTCTCCTACCCTTCTTCTTCTTCTTCTTCTTCTTCTTCTTCTTCTTCTTCTTTCTCCTTGTGTTGGTATTACTGTGCTTGAAAGAAGAGAGAGAGTAGAGCATCTTTTTTCTTTTTCTCTTTGTTTTTTAAATTTGGAAATTATTTTAAAATTTCTTCAATTTGGAACTAAATTGCATTGGTGTGGCATTGGCATTGCTTGAGAGGTGATTTTTGACCATTTTGGTAAGTAATATTGTTGGTTTATGTCTATTGCTCATTTGGGCTTTTTCGGTCACTGTTGAATTTGTTTCAGCAACTGTTAGATATGTTTCAGCAACTGTTTCATCATCAGTTGAATCAAATGTAGCAAATGATGAAATAAATACAACTGTTGTATATGTTACAGCAATTGTTGCATCTATTTAGCAGTTGTTGCACTAATTATTACTTATATTTTTTATTAGTTGTTAAAACACATTCAACAATTATTGATGTAGTTCTGCAGCTGTTGCTGAATATATTTCAGCAATTGCTGCATCAATTATTGAAACAAATACTGTAAGCTGAAACATGTTCAGCAACTGCTGTTTTAGATGCTTCAGGTGCTACAGCAATTAATGTAGCAATTGCTAAAAAAAATTCAATAATTAATGCATTAATTACTAAACAGATACAACAATTGCTGAAATTTTTCAACAGTTGCTGAATAAACTGTAGATAGAATCAGAAGAAAATTATGACCATTTTTTTTGAATCATAATATAGGTAACTACATTTAAATCCATCAATGGAGAACAAAATATATGTTGGAATGGATTGCAATGGTGAATGGGTTGAGTCCAAAAATTATTATATTTGGCGTTGGAAAAATAAAGAAATAATAGAGACGATGATGCTGATTGTGGATCGAGATATCAAGTATGATGATTTTGCAAATAAAATCATTTCCTGATGTGATCTGAATTGTGAGTTGAAAGATCTTGTTATCAGTTACATGCATTATAGTGGTGAAAAACAAAAGGTTGCTCCTTTTAGTCCTTTTAGGATATAAGATCAATCTAGTTTGTGTACTTATTTAGATTATGAAGGCAGACCCATTTTAAGGGTATATGCGCGTGAAATAATGATTGAGAATCGTCAAGATCAAGAAATGTTAAATGATCTTCAAGAAAAAGAAAGTATCAATGAGCATACTCCTTCTATTTCCATTCCTACTCCTACTCCTGCTTCTTCTCCTGAATTTGACCATAATACTCCGGGAACTGCATAGTCATCTAATAATGTTCAATTTGATGAAACTGGTTTTTACATCGGTATGTCATTCAAGAATAAGCAAGAGCTAGATACTACCTTGAAAATTTCTTGTGTGAAAAAATATTTCATAATAAAAAAGGTGAGCAACTCGTGTATCGTGTATTATGTCAAATGTGTACATTCTGAATGCAAGTGATGGCTGAGAGCTATTAAGCTTGAAAGTTCTGATAAATTTTATATTAGAAAGTATGAAAAAAATGCATACATGTGGTTCGCAACATCTCACGAGTCATAACCCACATGCCACATCAAAAGTTGTTGGTGAATATTTCAAGGATAGGTTTCCCAAAGGTAAAGACCCTTCTACAAAGGATATTCAGAATTCAATCCGTACTAAATTGGGCTGCAAGGTTAGTTTTTGAAAGGTTTGGAGGAGAACTGAGATTGCAAAGGCTTTGGTAAGGAGGACATATAAGCACGGTTATGTAGTGCTTGATTCTTACCATTATATACTTACAACGTTAAATCCATAAAGTAATACAGATTTGCTACTCGATGAAAATGGAAGGTTTAAATATTTTTTTATTATCTATGGAGCTTCGATTCGTGGTTTTCAACATATCTGAAAAGTCATTGCTGTGGATGGACATTCTTGAATAGTAAATACAGAGGAGTGTTATTATCTGTCGTAGCACAAGATGCAGAGGATCATATTTTTGCAGTGGCATTTTGTGTAGCGAACACTGAGTGTGATGCCTCCTACCGATACTTTTTCGAGCAAATGAGCAACTTTGTGGATGATACCCAAAATTGTGCATAATTTCTAACAGACATCCAAGTATTAAAAAGATGGTTGAAATTGTGTTTCCTTTGGCTCTTTATGGTTGTTGCATGAGGCACCTCGGAGAAAACATCCGAAATAACTTTCACAATGAAAAAGTCGTCTACCACTTTTATAAAGCGGAAACACTATATAACGTAGATGAATTAAATGATCATTTCAATCAAATAATGGATATAGTTTCAGGGGCCGCCATACATTTGGAACATGTTGGATTTCAAAGATGGAGTAGAGTATTTTTTTGGGGAAATAGGTAAACTGTTGAACTTGTTGAAACTGTGTAAACCACTGTGTATTGAATAATAATTGCAGCAACTGCTATATATGCTCTAGCAACTACTACATCAGATGAATGAAACAAGTGCAACAATTGTGAAACAAATACAACAACTGCTGAAATTGCTGCTTTGTATAAATATATTTCATTAATTTTAATTTTATTAACAATTTTGATTGTTATTTTTTTGGTAAACAATTATGACGTCAAATATTGCTGAGTTAATTAATGCAATATTTCTTGATGAAAGAGAATATTTTATTACTGCTCTTTTTGATGAAATAAATCGGAGATACGGAGAAAAATTTTATAAGAAGAGCAATATGGTCATCAATGCATCAATCATTTTTATTCCTAAGATAGAACAAAAAATTATAAAATATGTTATTTTGGGGAACAAGCTATTGGTTCATCAAACTGCCAACTACGAGTACATTATCACCGGTCACAATGCAGTTGCAACGGTTGATTTGCAATGTAAATCTTGCACGTGTAGAGTTTTTGATCTTGACAAAATACTGTATCCACATGCTATGGCAGTGCTTCTATGTTAATATGGTGATGATTATGGAAGACACATTTCGGAGTACTCATCTCCATATTACAAGGTTGAAACATGTCTTTTTACATACTTAGAGGAAATTAAACCCTTGCCACCAGAAGATACTTGTGAAATTCCTATGGAATTTTTAGAGAGGTAAATACTTCCTCCCCATGTTGAGCCAGGCAAGGTGGGAAGAAGGACCAAGAAGAGACGAAAAGGAATCGAAGAGTCATTTCCATCCAAAAAAAATAAATATTTCACATGCAAAAGGGTTGGGAATAAAAGAACAACATGTTCAGAGCGAAATTCTCTATAGGAATAGATTGGATATCAAAACTACTTTCATTGTTAGTGAACTTTTTAAAATTTATATGCAATGTTGGTGTTGAACAATCTTCTTAACGAATGCTTCAATTCTCAAAAAATTGCATGTGAGATTGTTGAATCCTAAACAAGTAGGCAGTCTGCTTCAGCAACTACAGTACATGTTGTGGATTTTCTCAGCAACTAGGCAGTCTGCTTCAACAAATGCTGTACTTGCTAAGAGAAATCTCAACAAATAGGTAGTTTGCTTCAGCAATTGCTTCACTTACTGAATAAAATCTCAAGAAGTAGGACGTCTTCTTCAGCAAATATTGTACTTGCTGAGATTTTTCTCAGCAAATAGGCAGTTTGGTTCAGCAATTGCTTTACTTGCTGAATAAATTCTCAGCAAGTAAGACGTCTTCTTCAGCAACTGTTGTACTTGTTGAGATTTTTCTCAGCAAATAAGCAGTTTGCTTCAGCAATTGCTTCACTTGCTAAATAAAATCTCAACAAGTAGGACATCTTTTTCAGCAACTATTGTACTTGCTGAGATTTTTCTCAGCAAGTAACTAAATTTGCTGCAGCAATTAGAATATTTGCTTTCATTTTATTAATAAATTACTATGTAATTGTATAATATCACCACTAAAATCAAGTTTAATTATTCTAATATATAAAAAATTATTTTATTTATTATTTAATATTATTGACATAATTAATTAACAATCAAACTACTCAATTAAGATTGACTATGCATGTAATTCCTCGATTTATCGTCTGTTATGAATAAACTACTATGTAATTGTATAATATCATCACTAAAATCAAGTCTAAGTATTATAATAGATAAAAACCACTTTAATTATCATTTAATATAATTGATATAATCAATTAACAATCAAATTACTCAATTATGATTGACTACGCGTGTAATTACTCGATTTATTGCCAGTTATAAATAAATTACTATATAATTGTATAAGATCGCCACTAAAATCAAATCTAAGTATTATAATATATAAAAACCACTCTATTTATCATTTAATATAATTGATATAATCAATTAATAATCAAATTACTTAATTATGATTGACTACGCATGTAATTACTCAATTTATCGCATGTTATGAATAAATTACTATGTTATTGTATAAGATCGCCACTAAAATCAAGTCTAAGTATTATAATATATAAAAACCACTCTATTTATCATTTAATATGATTGATATAATTAATTAATAATCAAATTACTCAATTATGATTTATTACGCGTGTAATTACTCGATTTATCGCCTATTATGAATAAATTACTATGTAATTGTATAAGATTGCCACTAAAATCAAGTCTAAGCATTATAATATATATAAAAAAATACTTTAATTATCATTTAATATAATTGATATAATCAATTAGCAATCAAATTACTCAATGGCTTTCTAAGAATTATTTTAGCAACTGCAGCAGCTGTCGAATTAGACCACCTACTTGCTAAGAATATTTTTAGCAATTACAACAATTGCTGAATTAGATAGCCTAATCAATTAGCAATCAAATTACTCAATAACTTTCTAAGAATTGTTTTAGCAACTACAGCAGCTGTCGAATTAGACCACCTACTTGCTAAGAATTGTTTTAGCAATTACAACAATTGTTGAATTAGATAGCCTAATTGCTTAAATAAATTTCAGTAAATACAGAAGTTGCTGAAGCAAATTAATTAATTTCTATAAAAAATTTTAGCAAGTACAACAGTTGCTGAAAAAAATTAGTTAATTGCTACAAAAATCTCCAACAAGTAGAGTAGTTATTGTAGCAGACTTTCTACTTGCTAAAAAATTATTCAGTAATTGAAAGTAAACTGCCTATTTGTTGAGATTTTTCTTAGAAAGTACAGGAGTTGCTGAAGCAAACTACCTACTTGCTGAAAGTTTATTTATCAAGTGAAGCAATTGCTGAAGTAAACTGCCTACTTGGTGAGATTTTTCTCAGCAAGTACAACAGTTGCTGAAGCAAAAAATGACAATTTCCAACAAATAATACATACAGTAAAATTTACAATAGATCAAACAAATTTACTTAGAATCATAGATTGTCTTACAAAAATAAATATACAAAATTACTTAAAAAATAAATTGTCTAAGAATCATTCATAAACCAACAAACATTGTTAACATAAACACTATGGCTCCAGTTTCCCTTCAATGATGCCCTCTATCCACCTGTATCGCATCTTGTTAATCGAATTGTCATTCATAAGGGTCATAGGAGTATTGGTGATCAAGAGCTCAATATATCCAAGTGCATATTAACCGCACGCTGCTAATTAATCATTTTTTAGGACATTCTTCAATATCTCAAAATTTCATTCTTTGTTCAATAGTTTAATGGGCAAACTGTCGAAGATTTTGTTTTATTTCAAGAACCTAGGAAACAATTCTGTCATTGGTAGAATGTGTGCCAAAAATTGCTCATCGGAGAAAAAACTCTGTTGCAATCATACACATTAATGTTTTCCTCGTCAATAAGAATTTCAAGTGCGGGAAAATATATTTTTCCTAGGTTGAAGACAGTGAAAATTATCTTGGCACCATGCCATGGGACACCGCCAAAAAATGATTTACCTCCTCTGCAATAATTCAAATAGAACTCATCAAGGATAAACTGATCAATGTGTTCCTTCAAAAATACGGTACCCGATTGAGAACTCTCTTCGACCAACTGCTCATAGACACTTTTAAGGTAATTAGAAAAATCAAGATCAAGGATTAGGTCTTTGACATCATAGTGGTGAGGATATTCAACATGGCTTTGACGCATTAGGCATAATATTTTATCTACATGCTATAATAATAAAATAAAATAAGACGAGAGAGATACAAAAGTTGCTACAGCAAATACAGCAACTATTGAGATAGAATAAACAATTGTTGCAACAATACACAAAATCATTGCAGTAAGTGTTGCATCTACTGGAACTGTTTTAGCAAAATAAATTAAAGTTATTAAAACTTACCCGGTCCTTCCACCACTTCTCCATGTTGGTCATCATGTTGAAGTCCTCAAAATTAAATTCATGCATCGTGTAAGATTTTTTCTAAGGATCTTTAGCCTTCAAGATATCTTTTATTTTTTTGTATTATTCACTTTTTGCATGCTTGTAGATATCCACAGGTTATCGCTCGATTATTTGCATCATTGTAGGTGTCTTGGTAGCCCTCTTTCCTTTGTCACTTTCTTGTGCCTTCGAAATTTGCTTTTTCCTCTAATTGATAATCAGTGTATAGGGACTTGAAATCTTTCTTGATGGTCTAACACCCCTCTTGGACATAAGACTTTTAATGGACTCATCCAAAGATCGAATGCTTTGAGCCATTAAATTCATCTTCTCGGCACATATTTCACATTGACAAGCACAAAGAGGCACTTTAGAAGCACTGATACCGCCTCTAGAAGATTCATCTACTATGAATGGAGTTGTTGGAGTTATTTGAAACTATTACAACAATGAAAGTTACAACAACTGTTGTAGTTATCTGAAATTATTACAACATTTATAGCAACTGCTGAAATATTTACAGCAACTGCTGCAAATTACTGCAACTATGTTTGTAACTATTATAATAGTTATAACAACTACTGAAATAGTTACAGCAACTGCTGCAAACTACTCCAACTGTGTCTACAACTATTACAACAGTTATAGTAACTGCTGAAATATTTACAACAATTGTTGCAAACTACTACAACTGTGTTTCCAACTACTACAACAGTTATAGCAACTGCTGAAATATTTACAGCAACTACTTCAAACTACTACAACTGTGTTTGCAACTATTAGCAACTGCTAAAATATTTACAAAAATTGCTAAACAATTGCAATATCTTCTACAAACAACTGCAGCAACTAACTAAAATAATCAAGGTGAAAATAAAAATCAAGATTATATAAAGATAAAATGAGGCTTACCGAATCTTCGGAGGGTTCAAACAAGTCATGAGCCTCAACAGATTTATTGTTAATCACCGAAATCCATCTAATGAACCGCGGCAAAGTCACTTCTTCCAAAATCATCTTTAATTTCTTTTGAAGGTAGGGAATAACGTCAAATTTCCAACACTACATAAAACAATGACATATAAAAATGATCAAAATTATGAATTGACCAAAAAAAACTTTGAAAAAAAAATTAAAGTTTACCATGAAGGCCCATGGAAAGCCATAAAGATTGGTGGTATTCGCATCTTTATTCACCTCCTTCAATTAATATTCAGCCATCAGCTTGTAGGATTCATGACCCAATGCATAGGCATAAAATATCTTTCTATCTGCTGAAAGCAAAATCATTTCGGTTGGAGTCTTTGTGTTTGGATCTCTACCAAAAAGAATACAATGCATAAAATAAATCAAGCACAAAGACTTCTTTGCATCTCTTAAAGTAGTATCAGATTTGAGATGCTCGATAAGATCATCCTTCTTGAAGGTCCTTCCCGCTGAATTAATAATATATTATCGCCTATCTCTAACCTTAGACAATATTTTTCCATCATCATATTCTTATGCCAAGTGATAATTCAAACTAGTCATAATGGTAAAAATTTTCATGTCAAAATGAGCCAGCATGCCACAAAATTTTATCCAGACCTTTGTTGATCGCTGGGAATTAATTTGGCGTCGGAGAAGTTGATATACCAACTTTATTTGAAACTGCTGAGTCATTTTCTCAGGTAGATCCAGATAGCTACCAAATATGAAAGACCAAAAGAATTTTTCTAACTTTTTTTGCTCCAATTTTTTTTAAAATTACTAAAAGACTTCACCAAATCAGACTTAACAGTAACAGAACCAGACAAATTTGAATATTTATCCATCTTGGTCACAAATTTATAATATAAATATCGGACAAGTTTGATATGTGATGTGTCATCACTTGAAGATTTGACTGGAGAGAATTCAGCAGAATCTGGTGTTCCCCTCTCCTTTGGAATAGGTATATCATGCCGGAACTTTGTTCTCTCTTTATATCTAGCTTATTCATCCTCCTCACCATCTTCCACATCTTCACCACCTTCATCCTCTACATTCTTAGAAGAAGCATCTCTTTTACCTTCTTCTTCTTCTATAAATTTTTCTGTTATACAGAAGGGTAGGTTGGTTATATACTCTTATTTTTCTGGTTTTAATGTTTTTTCTTCTTGTGACGTGGATTTTTCTTTTTCTTGAGATTTTGGAGTTGCCTCACTCTCAGCAAGGGCATGAGCATGTTCATCAAGTGCGGATAATTTATTGATGCTATTTTTGGAGACTTTTTCTGCTTTATTTTGTCTCTATGTCATAAGTCTCCTCCTTCTATTATATCTATTAGGAGTAGTAGAAGTAGTAGCATCATCAGTTGTCTTTCTTTTTTTGTGAGTCATTTATCTGCACCACATGAAATAAAAAAGAAGCTATCAATTAATTTAACTAATCATTCAAAATAAATGTGAAAAGCAAACTACTGTAGTTGTTCAAACAAGTACATAAAACAATATTTCAAACAAATTGCTGAGTTATTGAAGCAATTGATAAAGTTGAGAAGTAGCAACTTCAGCAATTGTTGTGTGAAACTTCAATTGTTGCTTCAGTAGTTACTGCACTAGTTCAGCAGTTACTTCAAAAAACTTCAGTTGTTCATATACTTGTTATAGCAACCTCAATAAATATGTGTTTTAATCACACAAGTTCTTAAGTTACTGCAATAAAAAAATATTTTTTAAATACAACAACCAAGCAACCCAGCAAACAACAACAAAAATATGTGAAATTCACAACAATAACAACAAATACACTATTTATTAGGGTATGCAACAACAAAATATGTGAAATTCAGGCTCTTATTCTTATATTTAAACCTAAATCACTATTTTCACAATTTAAAGATGGTTGAAATTTTGTTGAGTTACTGAAGCAACTGTTGAAGTTGAGAAGCAGAAACGGTGATGTTGAGAAGCAACAACTTCAGCAATTGTTGTGTGAAACTTTAATTGTTTCTTTAGCAGTTACTGCAACAGTTCAATATTTGTTTCAAAAAACTTCAGTTGTTCATAGACTTGTTACAGCAACCTTAACAACTGTGTGTTTTAATTCAGACAAGTTCTTAAGTTGCTACAACAACAACGTATTTTTTAAGTACAACAACCAAACAACCCACCAAACAACAAAAAAATATGTGAAATCAACAACAATAACAACAAATACACTATTTATTAGGGCATGCAATAACAAACTATGTAAAATTTAGGCTCTTATTTTTCTATTTTAACCTAAATTACATTTTTTATAATTTAAAAATGGTTGAAATTTTTGTTGAGTTACTGAAGCAATTGTTGAAGTTGAGAAGCAGCAATTACTGAAGTTGAGAAACTGCAACTTCAGCAATTGTTGTTTCAACAGTTGCTGCTCTAGTTCAATAGTTGCTTTAAAAAATTTCAGTTGTTCATAGACTTATTACAGCAAACTCAGCAACTGTGTGATTTAATCACATAAGTTCTTAAATTGCTGCAACAACAACGTATTTTTTAAGTACAAGAACCAAGCAAACCATCAAAAAACAACAAATATATGTGAAATCCACAACAATAACAAAATATACACTATTTATTAGGGTATGCAACAACAAAATTTGTGAAATTCAGGCTCTTATTCTTCTATTTAAATCTAAATCACCATTTTCACAATTTAAAGATAGTTGAAATTTTTGTTGAGTTACTGAAGCAACTGTTGGAGTTGAGAAGCAGCAACTGCTGAAGTTGCAGCAGTTGAGAAGCAGTAACTTCAGCAATTGTTCTGTGAAACTTCAATTATTGTTTCAACAGTTGCTGCACTAGTTCATCAGTTGCTTCAAAAATTTTTAGTTGTTCATAGACTTGTTGCAGCAACCTCAGCAACTGTGTAATTTAATCACACAAATTTTTAAGTTGCTACAACAACAATATTTTTTAAGCACACAAGTTCTTAAATTGCTGTAACAATAATATTTTTTAAGTACAACAACCAAGTAACCCACCAAACAACAATAAATATATGTAAAATCTCAACAATAACAATAAAAATATTTGAAATTCAGGCTCTTCTTCTTCTATTTAAACTTATATAATCATTTTCACTTTAAAAACATAAATTCCTAAAATTGAAAAGATAAGAAGATAATTTACCTTTAAAAATTGAAACCCTAACAGTGGCAAGGGAAGACAATGACGGCATCAAGGTTGACAGAAATGAAAGGAGAAGAAAAACTAGAAAGAAATAGAGATTAAGAAGAGAAAATAGTTTAGGGAGAGATTTGCGATAGTGCGGAGATGAAGGATCGAAGAAGCTGGAGAAGAGATGTTGAAAAGTCCTAACTGACAAGAATTAGAATATATTTGAAAAAAGAGTTTGGAACTTTATTATATTTTAAAAAAGATTAACAAGTTTTAAAAATTATATTTTACCCCATTTAATGTAATCACCTAATTAAATATATTTTGACTTGGGCTTAGTTAATTTGTCACTTTTTTTAATTAGAGACTTATTTGTCACGCGCAACTCAATTTTCTCCACAAATATGTTCCCGTCGCTAAATTCAGTCTCATCTAAATTTCATCTAAATTTCACAGAGTTTCCATCGCTTGGAAGAGATTTGGATTTTCCAACTTTAGGGTTTCAATTTTGTTGAGGTACTGTAATCTCTTCTCCTTTTTAGGGTTTTAATTTTGTAGAGGTGATGTAAAAAATGAACTCTAATTTTGTTCAAAATGGTTGTTACCTTGGTGTTTCTCTCTTTCTATGTGTCTGAGTAAAAGAGTAATGCTAGTCTATTATGTTCGATTTGTATTATCTCATGGGTAAAAAACTAGCTAAAGAATTTATTTATTGAGTTTGTTAGTGAACTCACTGTGTATGTACATGCGCTTTTCTTTATCTCTATCACAAGAAATACTAGCTATATCAGATATGATGGTAATATATCCGTTTTCTAGTTTTTTTGAGGGAATTATCTAATAGATTAGAACCTTACTGGAAAGGCAGTGGTGACGCCAAGCTATAGGGATCTAACTGGTTTATAGGCTTGAGTCTTAGTTAGCAACTTACTGCATTCTTAGTTTTGGCTAGTGCTAGAAAGTCTCCAATTTATTCAAAGTCTCCATTTGTGGATTTCACTGGATATGTTGTTGTTGTTGTTGTTGTTCATTTACTTACCCTTGTACAACATTGATTATAATCTGAAAGTGAAGTTTCTTTTTTCTTTCTCGTTTTTATTTATAAACTTGGTTCCGAACCAACTTGCACTTATTTCACGGGGCATCTGCTAAGTCGAAAAATAAATTATTTGAGTCCTCTACCATACCTTTTCAGCAAAAATATAAAGTTTGTTTGAGTCCTGTCCTTGACAAACCAATCTGCCCCTGTTGTGGTATCTCCAAAGATGTTGTCACACCTGTGTTGGATCCTCTGAAAATGCATTATGTTTGGAGGAGCCAGCACATACTTGATGAGATGTATGATATGTTGACAAACCAATTTTGGTTGCTGCTGCTTGTTGGAATTTTGTTTTTTCATTATTTTCTTTTGGTTCAGATGAATTATTTTCTGCTTTAATAATAAAAGGGCTATAATTAATTCTATTTTTTCTTGTTTGTGAGAAAGATGAAGAATATATGAAGAAGGTGTGTGAAAATACTGCAGAGAAAGTCATCTCAGTTGTTTTTTTTCTCTTTTTTTGAGATATAACTAGTTTTAGGTGTGGCCAATCTAAGTGGAGTAAGTTGTACAATGCAAGCAAAGTTCAAAATTTATAGATGTAAAAGAGCAGACATTATGTTATATTGTTTCTTTACAAAACATGAAGATACAATGAAATAGACAAGTCTATAGCAACTTGAGATGAGTAAATGTTTTTATATTTGCAAGATCACTCTGTCCCCTCTCACACATTTATACCCTTTTTCTTGATAAGTCTTCTCATTGTTTTTCCAGAAGGAGATTTTGGAATCTAGCCACAAACTGCACTGCTCTCACTCGTTTATACTGTGCAACGGTGGATGCACTTGGAACCCAATTTCTTACATTTTCTTTTGATACGAGTTAGGTAAGCAAATATGAAGAATTCTATGTATTTATACTTTTTTATATATCTGTTGAGTTATCTAATCACGGTTGTTTATAACAATTACCTAATATTGCATTTAGTTTAATTAAATTGTATGCACTCAATATGTTACCAAATCATCTAAAAGATAATTATAGAAAACAACACATAATAGGTGAAGTTAATCACTCATAAAAGAAGGCATGCTACCTGTTATAAGAAGTTAAAATAAACTGCCATTGTAAAAAATAAATTGCAGAATTATATATTTGTTAGGCTGTATTGCAATTAATCTAATGCTACTAAAAAATTGTCACAGTATAAATTTACAAAACTTAAGCACCTTTTCCTTGTTTTTCCTCAAAAATTGTCTTTTTTAACTTTTATATTCCAAGATTTTGATGTTACTGATAAGCAATAAACAAGAATAGGCTCAATTTTAAGCTCATGGCTTTCTTTTGCTTTTGAGTTCAATACTACCCATGCCACTGGTACCTCTCCTGCTTCTTCATCTGGCAGCCTAGAGTTACTAGTTCACAACAACGGGCTCAGTTCCCGTACTCTGCTAGTAGCATCCTAGTATCTTGTTGTCTGCTGGTAGATTTTGATGTTACTGATAACCAATAAACAAGAACAGGTTCGTCTCTTTTTTAAATCTTTTTTTACTTTGTTTTTAGCGTGATTAATTAAATTCTGGTGTTTATTTTGAATTTTTTAGTAAATTCAATTGAACTTGTATTGTTGAGCAGAATCGGTGGTTTTTTTTTACTTCAATATGGACAAATATGGCAGGAGGTGTGTCGAAAGGTAGAGTTTATGGGCTTGGAGTACAGCCTTCCTCGTGTCATCCATCACCATTGTTGTCTGGTGCTTCTACTACTCAATCTTCGAAAGAAATAGAAGTAATTCGAAGACAGATTTCAGAGCTGACAGAACGACTTCAAACATCTAGAGCTAACTTTGCTAAAGTGCAGAAGTTCATGGAGAAACATATGGATGAATCTGATGATGGTGAAGAAGAGACCGACTCTGACGAGGAGTAGATTGTTGCTGGATGTTTAAACATTTTTTATGAAATTTTGACTTGTTTTAAACTATTTACTTCTGTTTTGAATAACAACTGAGTACTTATTAGACTTGATTTTGATGGTGCTTGAACCTTTAGACTCAATTATATTGAATGAAATTTGAATGTTTAGGGATGTATTTGATGTTCGGTTTTATTGTTGACTTTTTATGGATGGATGGTAGTATAATTTAGAAGGTAGTGCACCATATAAACACCATTTTTCTGTATTAAAAATGTCGTTTTTTCAACTACGATAATCGGCAATATCATATAAATTTTTTTAAGAAATTTAAAATATCGACTACGGTAATCGAAAGTTAACAATAAATTAATTATTTATACGGACTATAGTAAACAAAAGAGTAATTAAATGATTATAAATAAGTTATATATGCCAACTAAAGTAGTCAAAATACATATTAATTAAATATTTAATTATTCTGATGATTGTAGTCGACATTATTTAAATTAATAAATTATTATTTTTAATAGTTTTTCCGACTACAATAGGCGATTATTTAGGTAGTTTAATGGTCAGATCTAGTTTTATATTTTCTGACTGCGGTAATCGGCGAATTCCGACTACAGTAGTCGGTAAATATTTTCCGATCGTCAATATTTCGACTACTCAAAAATAGTCGGAAAGTAATTGGAAAACTCCATTTTCCGACTACTTTCCGATCACTTTTGTAATATACAGATTAAGTTGAAATCTCAATCTCCAACAAAATTTTACCTTATATAAACTACGTTTACACTCTAATATTTGATGGGTTCAACAACAGCAAGTTGAGGACCGAGCTTCTCCTCAGCAGCCTTCTCGGCCTTAACCGTAAGTTTGGCCAAATGCTTTCTCCTCTTATATGCTACATGGGCTCTATACTTTCTCTTGTTCTCAAGCTCCTTGATAGTGTCATAATGGTTCCATCCAACCTCTAATGAAAGCCTACCCAAGAGACAGTATTCATGTCCTGCTTGGAGTCTCAACACCTTGAGGGCATCAGGGATGACCATCCTCTTGATTTTGTCATATGAAGGTGGAACACCTTCATAAACCTTCAAGCGGTCAAGAGCAGCTGCTCCACGCTTAGTTTTGTGGGGAATCATCCCACGGATGGTTCTCTTGAGGATCTTAGAAGGAGCACGAAAGTGAATAGGTCCATGAGAAGGCTTAGTATTCATCCTATTACGAAGGAACCTAAGATACTTCATTTTCTGACGAACGAGTCCACCAGAAAGACAAATCTCTTCACCTAACAACAACAACTTTCTGTCCATAAAGCAGTTTCTTGGCCAAAATTGATGAAAGCCTACCAAGTATATGGTGACGAGCATCAACCACTATACTCCTTGCGGAGGTTCCTGAACCTGACACCATTTTTGGTTTTCTCTCTTGCTTACCTGTGAAGAAGGATGGAAAATGGAGGAAGAGGCTAGGGTTTTTGAGTTTGGAAAGTTTAAGTTGTCAAATTATGGTATTCACTGTCATTCAGAGTTCTGAGTCTCATAATGGAATTCCATCGATTTCGTCAACTTTGAAATATGGAAATTGGGTTTAGGAAAGTTGATGGAATCAGATTTAGAGTGATATCGTGGATTTGAGGTCCTAGGTTGGAATTGTTTGAGTTTTTTATTCTAGAATTGACTTTGGTCAACATTAAGAGTTCGCATGTTCAGAATGGAATTTTGATGATTCCATTAGATTTGGGGGATGATTTTAGGTCTAAGGAGAGTTCCTATGCATTTTTTGGAAACTCCGAGGGGGGTTTGGTCTTTTTTAGTTCTAAACTAGTTTGATTGTGACTAAATAGATTCTGGGTTAAAGAGACCTAGAATTTAAATTCCAACAATTTCATTGAGTTTGAAACATCGAATTTAGTATAGTAGCATATATGGTTTGTGTGCACGGGATTCCAAACGAATCTCGAGGGTCAATTCGAGAACTTTGTGACTTGTGTGCTCTGTTGTGTTTGGTGGTTCTAGTGCAGGGTCCGCTTCGCGACCTCTGATTTAGTGAGAAACCTATCGCAAAAGAGACAGGATTCACTTAGGGGGGGTTTGCTTAAGCAAACCTCTGCAAAAGTGACACCATTTATCGATTAAACGACACCTGAGTGGGTTTAGCTGGGGTTTTACCCCATTTCTCCATTTTTGAGATCCAAGAACTCGGTTAGGCGATTTGTGAGGTGATTTTGTCAAAGCTAATTAATTAGGTAAGTATTCTTAACCTAGAATCTTCATTACATATCGTCTATATCATGATTTTAACTCCGAATTATGAATTTTGGACTTCAAATTTTGAAAATTTCTTCAAGAATAAGTTTCTGAAAGCGGTGATTACGGATGGTTTTGGACTCCATTTTTGAAATGGTTTTCACTAATGAGTTTCAAATGCTTTGAATAACATTTTTATTCAAAAATTTAAGATTTGAGTCTCATTTTTGGAATCAGATTTTGAGCCATTTTGATCCTTTTGCCCAAATTTCATGATTTTGGTGTCATTAGATTCAGTTTTTTTTATTGTGAATCATTATTTGATTGTGAATTTGATACTACTCGGAAGGGAAAGACTCAAATATGTGATTGATCAGATATTGATTAAGGCAAGTGAACTTCTAAAATCTCGTAAATCTTGTAGAATCCTTGAACTTACTTTGTATGTGTGTTGGAGAGTAATGAGAATGAGGTTGAGACTCTAATCATGTAATTTATGCTTAATGAAATATAAGTGGTTAATAAAAGGCAATGTGTGCCATGATTGTGATCGGAACATGAACTCCTTGACTTGAATTTGATGTGAATTCGATGAAATGCTATGATAATCTTAATGTGATTGTGAACTCTAAGAAATTGTCATTTGTTCATTGTTGATTATGGAAATTGACTTGGAATAACTTGCTCACTGATTTATCGTATCTATGTGATAAAATGGGCTAATGAAACAGAGACTTTGATGAATATAATGATGTAATTGGTGTAAATATTGATGTTGATATACTATTGATAGTGTGGCATGAATTGCATTGATATGAATTGTGTTGTGACTGTGGACACTATCATTTTTTAATTATTTGTGTGAACATGTTTATATGTATTGGTTAAAGAACACTATGATGAGATCCGATTGATACTATGCTGATGAAAAATAGTTCTGGAGATTGATATTATATCGTTGGAAAATATTCTGGCAATGATACTTATGCTGATGGGAAATGATTTCGGCGATATCGATGGAAAATGATTTCGGCGATTAATGATTGTGCCGACGAAAAATAGTTCCGGCAGATATATGGACCTTGTGCGTCCCTCATGGGTTCCGGCCTACTAGACAACATATGTGTATCATTAGGACAGACGTGCATCACTTTATGTGACATCACATTACATTGCATTATATCTTATTTGTCATTGTGAAGTTGTGTATATACCCCTTGTTGTTTTTTGTTGATCTATGTGCTATATGAACTGTGTAGTGTAGATTGAGCTGATTTTTGTGCAGGTTGTATTTGGGATGAAATTTTCCGACGTTCGGAGGTGGGTCCACCCATATTTTCATTTTATGACTAAAATGTCCTTCCTTGAGAGCTTTTTCTAGATAGAAGTTTTAGAGAGAGGAAAAATTCATGAAATGAGAAAGCGATTAAATATGCCACTTGGAAACTGAAATTAAAGTGTTGTCAAAAAAGAAATGGGTCATTCTTTTTTAAACCAACTCAAAAAAAAGTTGGTCATTTTTTTTAAACGAGGGAGGCAATAGATTAATTCGATTGTTTCTCACCGTTGAGTCCCTGTGGGATTCCATTACATGATTGCTTGCAATTATTTTATTACTTCGTGACCGTGTATACGCGTGAGTGTAGCTTTTGAAGCAACAAACATATACAAGGATTAGATTTGAAACTGTGTAACACAGATACACATTAACATTGAAACTGAAATGTAGATACGCAAATACACATAAGTACCAATCATCAACTAAACACAAATGCATACATGTGTATGATACATGTATGTCGCTAAAAATTGATATATGTATGATATGAAACAGATACACAATTACACATCTACACTTTGTTTTAAAACAAATATAAATTATAGATACATAAATGTACATGTGTATCAAATATATAATGGTACTTAAAATTAAAATTGTGAAATACAAATACAAAAAGGATAAGGGCAAGAGAAGGAGAGAGTGGAGCGAGACGAGTGATTCAAACAATATTAATCGAGATCACCTTAGAGAGTGAGATACATTGTACAACTAGAATTACGTTACGTAAATATTGAAACTATTGTTGTGTATAGTAATTTAGGGTTGTAAATATTGTGATTTAAGATGTATTTTGTTCCTTTTTTTAGGGATATTACATCAACCCCCCCCCCCCCACCCTCACTCGTCGAACTTGGCAGCGTAACTTACTTTAGTACTTTAACTACACGGGCATTTAAATATCCCCCCTTAACAACTTTAAGTGAATTAAATACCACCCTAAAGGGTGACGTGGCAGAGAGAGTGTGCACTCTCCTTAAAGCGAGTGAAGACATTTTTTTAAAAAACAAATTATAAAATCATACACATGGCATTTTTTATAGGTCAATATATAATTAATATTTTAAATATTATTTTCTTGATATATTAACTTTTATTAAAAAATGTAAAAACAATTATTGGCCACAATTTTTTAAAATCTTTTTCTTTCTTTATTCTTCCCCAATATAGCTTCTTCTCCATAGAAGCATCATTTTTTCCGCCATCTTCATCTTCAACTCTACCATACCCATCATCCAAATATCAATTTCATGTTTTCTTTGAAATTTCAATTTCTCAAATTCGACATTGATGAACATTTTGGTGAGAAATTAATATACATTAATGATGATTTATTTTTAGAGGAAGAAAGCCTCCATTCTTATTTGCTTATTTTATTTTGAGGGAAAAAAAAGAAGAGGAAGAGGATGAGGAAAAAAGAGGGGGAAAAAGAAAAGAGAAAGAAGAAAGAAGAAGAACAGTGAAGGACAAAAATGGTGAAGAAGGAAAAAGAAAGAAGTGAGGGGTGGGTGGGGGCGGGGATGGGGGCAGGGGGAATAAAAATAGGTCATTTTTATATTTTAATTTTTTAAAATATATATTTTAATTAATTAATTAGGATAAATTAATTTAAGAAGTGTTAAATAATAAATAAAATTAATGGCGTGGTGCTGACATGACAGTGATGTGGTGGTACTTACATGACAATGATGTAGCAGGTGAGAGTGGATTTATGATCTCAGAGTGATATTTAATTCATTTCAAAGTTGTTAAGGGCATTTAAACACCCGTATAGTTAAAGTATTAAAGTAAGTTATGTTGCCAAGTTTGGGGAATTTTCATATATTATCCCTTTTTAAAAAAATCATATTTGAATGCAATAGAGATGCTTTTTAAGGTATACATGCTTATTTTTCTACTCTCCTTTCAAAATAAATGTCGCATTGGCAAAAAAATAATTTGTGCCGAAATGAGTATTGCTTTTATGAATTCAAGATAAAAAAAAAGATACTATTGTTTTCAATTATACTTTTATATGTCATGACCTAAATCCGGGTGTGATGAAACCTGTCCTTTTTCACCGGACAAGTTAGTCTAAAATCCAATATTTATGGAGAATAAAGCGGAAATAATCTAAATAAGTAAGTAATAAACAAAAGCGGAAGTCTTTCAACTCAAACACTCCCAAAGATTGGTTGTCACATGTACAAGACGCTAAAGAAAAACAAGACTAAAATGAAATACTAGTCTCAATATGTCTTCAACTATCAAATAGAGTAAAGCATAAAAATACAGGAAATCTGAGAGTCCGCTGGATAACAATGGCCACCTCTCACAATCCTCTGAAAACCTCGTATAATCAGAAGGAACGGGTGATCACAGTCCAGGCTCAAAACCTACACAAGTATAGAAGCAAGGGTGATACCAAACAATACGGTACCCAGCAAACTAACTAGGAAAACTAAGTAAATCTAGTAGGATACATGAACTCCTTTCCAACCCAACCGAACCTCCGTAACTACTATCTGCACAGAAATCAGCCCAACCTAACAGTTCATACTAAATAGTTCAATAAGGTTCAGATCACATCTCAATATCACAAGATATAACGTACAAGTAATCACAAGTCACATACAAGCATCAAGTCTGTCACACACAGATATGTAGAACATGTATATGCACACTCAATGATCATACATATGTGCAATCACCGAAAAAGACCTCGGTATAATAGTCAATGATCGGAAATGACCTCGATCCCATAATATCTGACCGAAAATGACCTCAGCCTCACAACCTCACAGGAAATGACCTCGATAGTATAATCCTACCGAAAATGACCTCGGTAATATAATCCCGCCAAAAATGACCTCGGCAATATAATCCCATCGGAAATAATCTAGTTAATATAACCCCACCGAAAATGACCTCGGCAATATAATCTCATCAAAAATGATCTCGGCAATATAATCCCACCGGAAATAACCTTGGCAATATAATATCTTTGACCGAAAATGACCTTGGCATCACAATCATATACCTCTCATCACAGTGTTTCAAAACTAATGCAAAGAACGGACTCACACAACTAATGAGGAATAATCAATTCAAACAAACCGCAATCATAATCGGACTATCAAGTATTTCATCAAATACCTTAGATATCTAGATCACGGTATGTAATATTCAAGTCTCAACAATAACACACATCATCTTTTATTGACCCCGTTGATTAATTTAGATTAGTTCGTATCATAATTCAACCCCTAACTTCACCCCCATTACTCCCCAACGCATATACAAAAGGGATATTTGGGATTCTAAAAGATTCACAGAGTTTTGAGAGTCTACTTACCTTAATCAATACGTGATCAATCAATCCACATGATCCTTCCCCTTCCGAATTCAGTCTGAATTACCACAATCTATGCAAATACGAATCTCCAATCAAAATATGGAACCAACGACATTCAAATCATAGTTTTTGAAAACCGGGCCGAAACTAATTCGAAATGCCCGAAAAACTCAATTCTAAAAGTGAGAAGAAAATTCCAGAAATTTTTGCATGAACAATATCCTCAAAGTATTTGGGATCTACTAGTGAAAACGGAAGTGGATTCGGACTTAAAACGAGCTCGCAATCATAAAAACATAGAATTTAAACAAGTTTTGAAAACCCCAATTTCCTTTACTCAAAATCCCCAAATTTAATGTTAAAATCCGAAATTAATCAATGGGTAATTAAGATTTGAAGTTAAAATCACTCTCCCCAAAATTTCCCCACAAAATCGCATTTAAATATTGCCTACCCGAGCTCCAAAATCACAAAAAATGGTGAAAGTAGGCTAAATCCCGACTTTTGGAGAAGTTATTGTTCAGGAATTACTAACCCATCGCGATCGCGGAGAGTCAACGGGTCAACTCATTAAAGTGGCCCTCGCTATCCCAACTAACTTCACGCGATGGCGAAGCACTGAGTGGATCAACCACGCGATCGCGACCAACACTCTTCGCGATCGCAAAGAGGTGTGCGTCAGGCACCAGAACACGGCAAAACAAGAAATTAGCTCAAGTACCGAAACCTCGAAATCAACCCTCGGGATTCATTCAGAATCCTGACCACATGAACTTTATATACAACTCTACTAATTTCGACGTTTCGGACTCAATGGAACCATAGAATTCGAATTTGAGGCCTCCTTGACTTAAAACTCGATAAGTCGCAATTAAACTAATTTTAAACCTCAAAAAAACCAAAATGCCCTCGGAGCTTCCGAAAAATACATAGGAATTCTCCATAGGACTAAAATCACCCTTCAAATCCAACGGAGTCGTCGAATCGCAATTCCTAGCATCCGATCCCAAAACGTTAACCAAAGTCAACCCTACAGATAAAAACACAAATATTTTCAACTTCATACCTCAAATCCACGATACAACCCCGGATATGATTCCGTCAACGCTCCTAGACCAATTTTAATGTTTCAAAATGGATGGAATCAATGGAATTTTATTCTGAGACCCGAAACTCTGAATAATTTCAAATACCACTTTTGAGTCATTTTAAGCACTAAAACTCAAAGTTCACTAAAAATCTCAACTTTTCAAGAAAAACCACGAAACTAACATCAGATATCAATTAAATATGAATCAGGGAAATTACCAAGAGGGGTAAAATGATCTTTTTATAAAAATTTCTAAAAATGACCTCTAGGGTCATTACATCATCCACCACTAAAAATCATGTTCATCCTCGAACATAAAGTAAAGCAAAGTACCTGAAACCTCAAAAAGCTATGGATATCGAGCTCGCATGTCATACTCCGACTCCTAAGTCGCCTCTCCAACTGAGCGGTGCCTCCACTGTACCTTCACTGAAGCTATCTCCTTGGTCCTAAGCTTACGGACCTGTCTATCAAGAATGACTATAGGCTCCTCCTCAAAAGTCAAATCTAGACCCAATTCTACCGTGTTTAGAGATAAAACATGAGACTCATCTGGAACATACTTCTAGAGCATGAAAACATGAAACACAAGATGTACCGCTGATAAGCTAGGTGGCAAGGCCAATTTGTAAGTCATCTCTCCCACTGGAGGTGGCCAATCTAAGACCCGAAACTCCGAATGACCTCAAATATCACTTTTAAGTCATTTTAAACCTTTAAAACTCAAACTTTACCAAAAATCTCAACTTTTCAAGAAAAACCATAGAATGACATCAGATATCAATTAAATATGACTCAAGAAAACTACTGGGAGGGGTAAAATGGTCTTTTATAAAAATTTCCAAAAAATGACCTCTAGGGTCATTACATCATCCACCACTAAAAACCATGTTCGTCCTCGAACATAAAGTAAAAAAAGTACCCGAATCCTCAAAAAACTGTGGATATTGAGACCGCATGTCATCTTCCGACTCTTAAGTCGCCTCACCAACTGAGTAGTGCCTCCACTGTACCTTCACTAAAGCTATGTTCTTGGTCTTAAGCTTATGGACCTGTCTATCAAGAATGGCTATGGGCTCCTCCTCAAAAGTCAAATATGGACCCAATTCTAACGTGTTAAGAGATAAAACATGAGTCTCATCTGGAACATACTTCCGGAGTATGAAAACATGAAATACAAGATGTACCTTTGATAAGCTAGGTGGCAAGGCCAATCTGTAAGACACCTCTCCCACTCTCCAAAAAACCTCAAATAGGCCAATAAATTGAGCCATCTCTAAGGGAAAATGTTGATCCCACCTAGCACCAAAATCAATAACACAATCTCGGAGCATATCCTCAACACTTGAGTCGTCTACTCATACTGGCCATTAGTCTGTTGGTGAAAAGTTGTACTCTTATAAGCCTAGTACCCAGACCCTATTATAATGCCTGTCAAAAGTGTGAAGTAAACACTGAACCCTAATCCAAAAAAATAGATATTGGGATACCATGAAGCTGGTAGATCTGACTGATATACAATAGCAAGCTTATCTGTTGTGTACTTCACCTTAACTAGAATAAAATGAGCAGACTTGGTCAGTATGTCAACAACTACCCATATAGAATCATAACCACCCACAGTGCGAGGCAAACCCAAAATGAAGTCCATAGTGATCCGCTCCCACTTCTAAGTCAGAATGAGCATCCTCTAACTAACACCTCTAGGCTATTGGTGCTCACACTTGACCTGTTGATAGGTCAAACACTTGGAAACAAACTCTGCGATGTCTTTCTTTATCCTACATCACCAATAATGCGGACTAAGGTTATGGTATATCTTTGCCGCACCTAGATGAATGGAATATCGGGAACAATGAGCATCCTCTAGTATCAATTTGATCAGATCACCTACCTTGGGCCCACAAATCCTGCCTTCCCCTCTAAATCAAGTCCAGCCTCTTTGGCTTCACCCTTTATCACCTTATTTCAAAAAAGACATAGCTTCTCATCATCGAATTGCCTCTCCCGAATCTGCTCAACTAAGGAAGAGAAAGCCTCAATAAAGGCAATAAATCTTCCACTCTCCTTAGAAACCCGCAATTAGTTAAAGCTATTGACTAACCTCTGAACATCTCTATCCAAGGGCCTCTTATCAAACCTAATCACTGGGAGACTCTCCATACTAAGAGCCTTCCTATTCAAAACATCGGCCACACATTGGCCTTCCCCGGGTGATACAAAATAGCCATATCATAGTCCTTCAGTAGCTTAAGCCATCTACGTTGTCTCAAGTTCAGATCCCTCTAACTGAAGATATATTGAAGATTCTATTGATATGTGAATACCTCAAAATGCATACCATACAAGTAATAACGCCATAGGCTCAACACAAACACTACCACCGCTAACTCTAAATCTTGGGTAGAGTAGTTTTTCTTATGATCATTCATTTGTCTAGACGCATAGGCAATTACCTTCCTTTTCTGCATTAAATTCCACCCAAACCAATACCGAAAGCATCACAATACATGGTTAAGTCTACACCATCCTTAAGTAAGGTCAAAACTAGAGCTGAAGTCAATAAGGTCTTGAGTTTTTGGAAGCTCTACTCTCACTCATCGGACCAATGAAAATCTACCGCCTTTTGAGTTAGTCTAGTCAATGAAGCCATAATAGTTGAGAATCCCAGCACGAAGCGTTGGTAATATCTAGCCAAATCCATAAAACTCTGAATCTCGATAGGGAAAGTAGGTTTTGTCCAGCCTCTAACTGCCTCGATCTTAGTCGAACCCACCCTAATACCCTCTTTGGACACCACATTTCCTAGAAATGCCATAAAATCAAGCCAAGACTCACATTTGGAGAACTTTGCATACAACTTCTTCTCCCTCAACTTTTGAAGAACCAACTTCAAATGACTAGCATGATCCTCCTCTGTCTTGGAGTGCACCATGATATCATCAATGAAAACAATCATAAAAAAGTCCATATACGTCCTAAACAGCCTATTCATCAACTCTATGAATGTTGCTGTGGCCTTGATCAGCCCAAAAGATATAACCAAAAAATCATAATGGCCATAACGAGTTTGGAAAGTGGTCTTAGGAATATCTAACGGTCTAATCCTCAACTGATAGTACCTAGATCTCAAATCGATCTTGGAGAACAAGGCCACTCCCTGAAGCTGATTAAACTAATCATCTATACCAGGAAAAGGGTATTTGTTCTTAACTGTCACCTTGTTCAATTGTCTATAATAGATGCACATTCTCATATACATATCACTTTTCTTCACAAACAGAATCTATCACCTTGGAGGTGATAGATCTCTCTCTAGAGCCGCTAAATAAGTACGTTTGTGCCATGAAAGAGTCTGTAGTGGACACTGGCGCATCAAATGACCTGGATCTCTATAAATAAACATAAACTTAGGATAGAAGACTGCTGTGAAGAACCCGATGGAATACGATAACCACCTCAGCCTGAAATCTAAGACCCTCGAACTACCTTTCCACTTTTGGTTGCTAGCATGGAAGCATGAACGGGTATCTAGCGCTGAAACTGACTGCCGCCTTTGTGGGAACCCCTACCTTCAAACGAGGTACCTGAAAACTGACCACTAGTATGGGCCCTCTTGGGGTCACCAAATTCCTCTCTGGCTATCAATTTCGCCTTCTTGGAGATGCTCATAATGGACTGGAAGGAAGCCCCTTCATGGCTTGATCTGAATACATAAGACCAAATAGAGAAGGTCAACTTTATGAATTTGCAGACTCTGTCTGCCTCATCTTGGAAAAATAATATAGCGTGACTAAACAATTGACAGAAGCGTACCTCATACTCATACACTAATATACCACCCTAAGTTAAACTCTCGAAACTCAATCTTCTCTCCTCTCGTAAGCTTCATTGGATGAAGCGATCCTCAAAAGCACTAGAAAAAACTCCTCACTCAATTGGAGGGGATCCAACTGGTCTGGACCTCATGAATGTCCTCCACCACTCTCTGGCTGACCCACAGAGCGGGAGTGCAACACATTAAAAACACCCCGGGTATTATCTATGCTTATTGCCTCCAACATCTCACGACACAATGTCAAAAACTCATGTGTATCCTCACTCTTACCACCTGGAATTGGGTGGTTTTATCTTTTGAAACCTCTCATAACACTATTGATCCTTTAAAGTCATAACCATATTTGAAGCAATATGTGCATCTATAGCTGGTGCAGAAACCACTAGTGGCTGGCCCACCTGATCCTGAACCACTGGGACATAAGGCTTCCCTAGAGTCTATACACCAACTCTAGTTTGTGAACCCTGTGGCATGCCTACTGCATCCTGTGTAAAACTCTCCAATATACCCAACATCCTTAATAAGGTCTCTTGAAGAAATAGTACCGCAGGCTTTGGAGGAACCTGGTCCTTAACAATGTCAACATGTGACTTTGAGGAGGTCTCTTTAGCACGACTTTGGGTAGGTGCCGCTTCTCGAGCACGGCCTCTACCATCAACCGCTCCATGGCCTCGACCTCTCACTCGACCCCTACCTCTATCCCTAACTGGGGTCATAATAGCTGCCTTGGGGACTGCCTTCCCTCTACCAATAGACGTAGATCTGGTCCTTGGCATCTGCCAAAACAATGTAACACTCAGTAATAGCGATAAAAACTTGGAACGATACAAAAGAATGAATAAAGAAAGTTCCCTAACAGTCTTTATAGCCTCTTAAAGATAAGTATAGATGTCTCCGCACCGATCCTCGAGACTCTACTTAGACTTGGCTTTAAACATGTAAGACCTATGAATCTGGAGCTCTCATACCATTTTGTCACTACTAGAATTTGGGTGTGATGGCACCTATCCTTTTCCACCGGATAAGTCAGCCTAAAACCCAATATTTATGGAGAATAAAGTAGAAACAATCTAAATAAGTAAGTAATAAACAAAAGTGGAAGTCTTTCAACTCAAATACCCCAAAGATTGGTTGTCACATGTACAGACCGCTAAAGAAAAATAAGACTGAAATAAAATACAAGTCTCAATATGTCTTCAATTATCAAATAGAGTAAAGCATAAAAATATAGAAAATTTAAGAGTCCGCTGGATAACAATGGCTACCTCTCACAATCCCCTGAAAGACTAGGATAATCAGAGGGAATGGGTGATCACAGTTCAGGCTCAGAACCTACACATGTGTAGAAGCAAGGGTGATTATCAAACAACACAGTACCCAATAAGCTAACTAGGAAAACTAAGTAAATCTAATAGGATACACGAACTCCTTTCCAACCTAATAGAACCTCCATAACAATAAACTGTATAGAAATCAACCCAACCTAACAGTTCATACTAAACAGTACAATAAGGTTCAGATCACAACTCAATATCACAAGATATAATGTACAATTAGTCACAAGTCACTTATAAGCATCAAGTCTGTCATACACAGATATGCAGAACATGTATATGCACACTCAATGATTATTAAATGTGTGCAATTGATGGCAAAGACCTCGGCATGATAATCTCTAACCAAAAATGATCGGTTCCATAATATTTGACCGAAAATGACATCGGCCTCACAACCTCGCTGGAAATGACCTCGATAATATAATCCCATCAAAAATGACTTTGGTAATATAACCCTGTCAAAAATGACCTCGACAATATAATTCTGCCGAAAATGACTTCGGTAATATAATTCTACGTGAAATAACCTCAGTAATATAATATTTAGAACTAAAAATGATCTTGGCAATATAATATCTCTGACCGAAAATGACCTCGGCTTCATAATCATATACCTCTCATCACAGTGTTTCAGAACCAATGCAAACAACATGCTTACACAAGTAATGAGAAATAACCAATTCAAACAAAACCATAATCATAATCGGACTATCAAGTATTTCATCAAATACACATAGATATCTAGACCATTGGATGTAATATTCAAGTCTCAACAATAACACACATTATTTTTTATTAATGCCATCGATTAATTTAGATTAGTTCGTATCATAATTCAACCCCTAACCTTGTCCTCATTACTCCCCAACACATATACAAATGGGATATTCGAGATTCTAAAAGATTAACAGAGTTTTAAGAGTCGACTTGTCTAAACCAATACTCCGCGATCAATCAATCCACGTGAGTCTTCCCCTTTCAAATGCATTCTGAATCACCACAATCTATGCAAATATGAATCCCCAATAAAAATATGGACCCAACGACACCCAAATCATAGTTATTGAAAACCAGGCCGGAATTGACCCGAATGTATGAAAAACTCGATTTCAAAAATGAGTAGAAAATTCAAGAAATTTTTACATAAACAACATCCTCAAAGTATTTGGGATCTACTAGTGAAAATGGAAGTGGATTCAGACTTAAAACTAGCTCACAGTTATTAAAACATTGAATTTAAACAAGTTCTTGAAAACCCCAAATTTTTTTACTCAAAATCCCCAAATTTCATGTTAAAATCCGAAATTAATCAATGGGTAATTAAGATTTGAAGTTAAAATCACTTACCCAAAATTTTCCTACAAAATCTCCTCTAAAAATCGCCTATCCGAGCTCCAAATTCACCAAAAATGGTGAAAATAGGCCAAATCTCAATTTTTGGAGAAGTTAATGTTCAGGAATTACTAACCCATCGCGATCGCAATAAACAAAGCTCGCGATCGCAGAGATTTAACGGGTCAACTCATTGAAATGATCCTCGCGATCGCGATTGACATCAGGCGATCATGAACCACAGAGTGGATCAGCCACACGATCGCGACCAATGCTCTTCGCAATCGCAAAGAGGTATGCGTCAGGCACCAGAACACAGCAATCTAGAAATTAGCTCAAGTCTCAAAATCTCGGAATCAACCCTCGAGATTCATTTGAAATCCCGAGCACACAAACTTTATAAGCAGCCCTACTAATTTTGAAGTTCCAAACTCAATGGAACCATCAAAATTAAAATTCGAGATCTCCTAGACCTGAAACTCAATAAGTCGCAACTAAACTAATTACAAATCTCAAAAAGACCAAAATACCCTCGAAGCTTCCAAAAAATACACAGGAACTCTCTCAAGGCCTAAAATCACCCTATGAATCCAACAGAGTCGTCGAAATTCAATTACGAGCATTTGATCCTGAAATTTGACCAAAGTCAACCCTATGACCAAAAACTTAAATATTTCCAACTCCACATCTAAAATCCATGATACAACCCCGAATATGATTTTGTCAACTCTCCTAGATCAATTTCAACATTCCGGGATGGATGGAATTGATAGAATTTCATTCCGGGATTCGAAACTCCAAATGACCTCAAATATCACTTTAGAGTCATTTTGAACATTTAAAATTCAAAGTTTACCAAAAATTTCAACTTTTCAAGAAACCACCGAATTGACATCAACTATCAATCAAATATGACTCAAAAAACTAGTGGGAGGGGTAAAATGGTCTTTTATGAAATTTTTTAAAAATGACCTCCAGGGTCATTACATTATATTGAAGATGTTTTTAAAAAATATTGCTCAATCCAAAAATATATTTAATAAATAGGTAATTTAATAAATTAAATCTTATATTTTGGGAGTTAGTATTTTTTTATAAATAATTACTGATTTTAGCAATACTTTTATTTATACCATTTATAACAATACATAGCAATATTGTAATAAATCTGCACTATGTATTAAAGGTGAATTATGCATTCAATATAGATGTATTATAAGTATCTTAGTTCTTTAATTTGTGTTGCACTTGCATATTGTTTTTTCGTGTTAGTTACTACTGTTTCTATTTTGTGAGAATTCTGTAAAGTTACATCATTGTCTTATCGCATTAAATTATTAGAAAAAATATATAATTATTTTATTAGCATCTTTTTATTGGTTAAATCGAGTCGTTACGACCAATACCGATAAACCAAAACCCGAAAAAATATCTTATTGGTTTTATTATTGATTTAGCATATTTAAGAATCGAAAACTGAAAAACCGAACCAATAATACCTAAAATTGAACCGAACCGATCGATGCACATTCCTAGCTTACTAATTCTTGTGTTATTAATCATTGTACCAAACGATCCAAAAATGCATAGATTATAAATCCATGAATGAAGCCATACCTTGTCCGCTTACCTACTGATTTCAATATAGATTTATACTTCTTAGAAATCATACCAAAGGAGTCATTTTCATCTCACATATCCAACAATCAGACAGTACATATGATACGATAGCGGAAATCAATATAACATCAAATATGTCTATTTTTAAAATATAAAATTTAAATATCACGATTCAAAATAGGCCATGAGTGGCACCCACACTTAACCTCCAAGGTGGGAGAACCAATGATACAAACCTCAACTTATATTAGCGATTCAACTTATAAAACACGATAATATTGCAGAAGCTCAAACTTTATTAATATAAGAAATAACAATTCACTAGAGTCTACTACATAACATTTCTCAAAATATGAAAGTCATCACATCAAGGACATCTAATCTCAAAATATCAAGTCCAAGAGTATCGAACACCAAAATAAATAAATAACACAATGTGTCTGAAAACTAAGGACATCATGCCATGCCCAAGAGAATCCAACACAAACTAGGAGGATAGCTCACCCTGGAATCTGATATACCGGAGATTAGCTAGAGCTGAGGGCGAGTCGAAGTTGCTGGTATACTTGCTATACTCCACAAAAGGAAAACAAAGAAAAATACTTGTAGGGGCCAGTACAAGACAACATGTACTGAGTAAGTATCATCAACCGACTCAAAATAGAAATCAATATGCATAAGGTAATAGCAGAAAATCAACAACAACACTTAACATATGGCAAACAACAAGATCAAGATCAAGTGACAACACAATGAGACAGTTACATAATCAGACAACAATATCCAAAGTATACAAGAGGAATCAGGCCTCCACACCACGCTCTTTTGAAAAATGAGTTATTTGGGATTAAGTAGATTAAGTCATTTAATATGTTTTCCTTTATTATTACCATGTCGAAATATGACATCCGATCCAAATGGCCTGTGTTGGAATGTGACACCCGATCCAATTATACCGTGTCGAAATGTGATATCCGATCCAATTATACCGTGTCGAAATGCGATACCCAATCCAAATATACCATGTCGGAATGTGATACTCGATCCCAATATACAGTTTCGGAATGTGACTCCCGATACAAATATACTATGTCGGAACATGACACCCAATCCAAATATATTATGTTGGAATGTGACACTCGATTCGAATATACCGTATCGAAATGTGACAACCGATCCAAATATAATTAATTTATCATTCTTTATTATCACATTCCACTTCATTAACAATATTTCATCAAGCCTATTTATTCAAGACATCATTTTTGATAGGACAAGTTCAAGATTATGGATTTTACGGTCTTGGAATTGCAGACCAATCACAACAATATATCTATCATCCAACTACAACAATTAAATGCATAGCAAATTTTACAACATTACTCAATAATTATCAGTCACTATTAAGTGTCTCTTTATGATATAAAATAAATCATAACCTACCTCAACCAAAGAACTGAATCCAAGCAAGCTAATTCACCAATGTCTTTTCTTTCTTCGATGCCTCAAAACATTTTTAATCTATTAAATATATAATATTCATAAGTACACGAGTCCATAAACACTCATGTCACTATATATCTAGTCTAGACTCAATAACTCATCCAAATCTATAATCAAATTCTTAAATTTTGATACTAACTAATATCTCAAGTCTCATATTCCTAATTCTTAAGCAGGGCTTAAGTCCCAATTGCTCCAATATTATAAATTTAGTGATATTCATATAATACAATACATATAATATTTAATTACCTATATCAATATATCAAACATGAATTATAATATAATAATTAAATAAGAATAATTAAAGGCGAAACAATAGCGGGCATATGAAAATACATTGCAGAATGTTATATGCAACAATTCCATACACTCCTCAATCATATGCTAATCATTACCTAATTATTACTTGTCCACTAAAGTTTTGTCCAAAGTCCCAAAATAATGATATAGCAGGTGTCATTTTGCAATTGATCAGTAACTATTATGTCTCTTTCACAACTCAAACACTATATATAATAATAGTAATAATGTCACCCTTGGTTCAATCTTACCTAATCGATTTACATCTTTTATTACTTGTGATGCGGTGGTTTCCTTCAATGTTAGAGGCGGAAGCAACATTCCTTTTCCCTCTAACACGCTCTTCTTTTGTGCCCTCAATTTATGATCTAAAAATTATTAAATACTACTACTTATTTTAATAAATATGGGACAAATAGTATAGGATATTAAATAAATTATCAATTTACCCCATCAACTAAATTAAATATCTAAAGTAATCCCTCAACTAAATAATTGTATCTACCAAATAGTATAAAATACCTATAAAATAATTTACGGGATGAGTCTTTTATAAAATAAAAAGCTCTAGTACTCAAAATGACTTAATGGGTCGTTACAACAGATATCAATTTACCCACCGTTTGTCCCCAAATGATCAAAAAAAGAGTGAGGGTAAAAAGGATACCTGAATCGACAAACAGATGTGGATATCTTCCACGCATCTTCACCTCAGTCTCCCAAGTGGTCTTCTCAATCAGATGATTCTTTTATTGGACCTTTACAAATGCAATCTCCTTAGACCTCAAATTGCGAACCTCTCTATCTAGAATAACTACATGCTCCTCCCCATAGATAAACTCTCATCAAGTAAGACCAAATCCTAAAGAATAATATAGTTTCCATCACCATGGTATTTCTTTAGCATAGAGACATGAAACACTGGTTGCACTCCAGACAAACCTAAAGGTAAAGCCAATTCATAGGCCACCTCTCCAACACGCTTAAGAACTTCAGACAGTCTAATATTCCTCGAAATTAGCTTACCTCGCTTATCGAACCTCACCACATCCTTCATGGGTGAAATTTTCAACAATACCATAAACTTATGTCCATGACCTTTCAATCTGCATACTCCTTTTGCTTTCTCTAAGCTGCTAGAAGCTTCTCTTAAATGAATTTCACCTTCTCTAACGATTTCCTCAAAAGATCAGTTCCTGAAGGTCTCACCTAAAATGCATCAAACCAACTAATCGGAGACCTACATCTTCCACCATATAATGCCTCAAATGGAGCCATATCAATACTTGAGTGATAGTTATTGTTGTACGAAATCTTTGCCAAGAGTAACAACTGATCTCAATGACCATCAAAATTTATCACGTATGCACGAAGCATATCCTCTAGCACTATTGTCTTCTCAAACTGGCCATCGGTCTAAGAATGAAATGCAGTACTAAGATCCAATCTAGTACCTAACTCAGATTATAGGGTCCTCCAAAAGTTATAAGTAAATTGTGTACCTCTATATGATATGATGGAAATCAAAACTCCATGCAATCAAACAATCTAATGAATATAGAGTTTGGCTAACTTTTCTGCATTATAAGTCACCTTAACTGGAATGAAGTGTACAGACTTAGTTAACCTGCCAACAATCACCCATATCAAATGAACTTACCCAAAGTCCTTAGAAGACCAACCACAAAATCCATTGCAACCATTTCCAACTTCTATTTAGGGATGGACATTCTCTGAAGTGTCCCTCTAGGCCTCTGATGCTCACATTTTACCTACTGACTATTTGTACAATAGACAACAAAATCAATAATGTCACACTATATTCTACTCCACCAATAATGTTGTTTCAAATCACGATACACTGTGGTTGCACCAGGATGTATAAAGTACCTCGAATTGTGAGCCTATGTAAGAAAAATCTAAATCAAATCATCATATACCTTGTGCCAAAACTTAGAGAGATTCTTAGTCACCCAAATAATTCTATATACTATGACCACAGAACCTCTATTTACCATCAAGTGTCTATGTAATGTATCACAACAGTCATTGTAGTCCCACTAACAAAGTAGTTTCAATTGCTTCAAAATTCTCAATAACCATATAGAACTGGAGGTCCATACCATAGCGTCCCCATAAGTCATCTACCATAATTTAAACAATCCAAACTAACATAAAAACACAGCATCTTTCATATGCTACTGCTTGTCACTCAAATCAAAATCTAAACTTCGTAAAAGTCATTGATAAACCCCTAGTAAGTTTGTGCCGGACTAATTCACATTGCATGGTCATATATGAACTCAAAGGCAAAAATACATACAACTTTCAACTCCTAATTAAGGGTCTATACGAGATGTCTTATTCCTTAACTTTCTTAGATTCTTCCCATGATGCAAATTTCAAATACTTTGAACTCTTTAATATACTAGATTCTTGTTCTTTTCGCCAACTCATTTACTAATCTTATCCTTTGACTAACAACCCATGATATTTTACCTTATCCTCTAAACCAAAACTTTTAGTGAAACCCTCCTTTAGGTCCTTTAACAATCAAAAGAAACCAAATTTACGATCCAAGCCATGCACAAGTCCTTCTAATTGATTAATACACGATGCGATCGATCATTTCTAACTTATCAGTCCATACCTTGACAAAGCATACTACCATGAACATAGACACACAATGAAAAACTTGAATTCTAATTTCAACCGTGTCACTTATTTCCCTTATCTATCAATATTAGTTCATACCTTGAAGATCTTTATGAATTCACATATCTTAGCTTATCATTGATCGTCTCTCCATCGACCTTACTATATCCTTAGTTAAAAAAGACAACTGTTCCAGTTATCAAACTTAAAACCACAAAAGAACTTATCACCACACTCTAGTTGAACGCCTGTAGACTTCTATCTAAAATCCTATCCAACAATTTTTAACCCATATAAATGACACATAACACTATAACCATAACTAAAGCAAAACAAATGGAACCACGTGTTGTTGAATCCAATTATCCACTATCTTTGAAGATACATCTTTGGCCTTGCAATTAGGGTACCTATCCTTGTTCTTGCCTCCTTCCGAAGATTAAACTACATCCCACTAATTCTTTTCATTTATGACTCCAGCTCCTTTCAATTTTATTCGAGCGGTGTTTCAACAAATCTTATAACTTTCCATTCGACCACGCTACGCACCAAATAGTAGAAAAGCACAACCTTAGATACTCGCAAGTCATTATTACCATACCCAATCTATTTAACCGAAAATTCTTATCATATAGTTGCATCACAATCACAATCTATCAAGAAGTCTTGTTACCTTTATGCTCAGTAGCACTTGCCATCACCATAAGTCAACCTTGTCAGTGACATGACACCTCAAATCCAGCTATAACAACCAAATTCAAAGGACTAACCCAATTTTACATGTACTTTCTTACTAAAATCTTCAGTTGCCTTTACCTAAGCTTACTCGTTGGGATTTTCTTTACCCATAACTTGTCATTCCTCTATTAACCTACTCCCTTGGAGCTTACGATGAAATCATTAGGTCTCATTTAGAATTCCTGGGATGAACTCGACAACCTAAATGCATTAATCATATCAAAGATCCACCACTAAAATCTTCCTTATAAACAATGCTTAACCCAAGCATCATTAGTAAAAAACTAGTTGGTTTCTCAACTGTGAATGCAACATCAAATCTCATTATACGAGCATGTGATACAACTGACAACTCCTTAAGTAGTTAGTATTCATGCTTGACAATTAATGTATCCATTTTCATAAACCACTAGTACCACACCGTGAAAGTTTGTTAGATCCACCACTAGAACGTATTATACCCATCGAGAAGATCGTACCATAATTTCCCACACATTTCTACTGATTGAATAGTTATAAGACATTACCAAATCTAATTTATTTCATCTTTAGCCTAAACGATATGTATTCTTGCGTAGATTAGGTCGCTAGCTGAAGTAACACAATCTATAACTAACCAAGTAAGCATCAATATCATTGTAATGGTCGTATCATGACCCTCTTTGATATACACTCAATCTATGAAACCGCAGTAGAGATTCTAACCTCAATCCTTTCACAAAGAGGCAAAATTCGCTCTTTTGAACTCAAGCAAAGTTGAGTAGCATATTTGGATAAGGCACGAAACCTGGCCTCATAGGCTGCAACAGACATCTTCCCTTGCTCTATATTCAGGAACTTATCTCCCCTCTTGTCCCTCAAGATCCAAGGGATATACTTCTCCATGAAGAAGTCAGAAGACGCTGCCCAAGTCATACAAAACCTCTAACAACACTATCAAAAATGCTAGATAAATAGTTATGATTGTAAACAACTCATAAGAGTGAATGAACTAGACTCAATGGTCCCACATTCAATCACACATAGCCCGGACATGACCCTGACGACCAGATGAATCTTAAGACTATCGGACAATTGAAAGTATTCATGTTAGCTCTTCTATATATTCTTAGAAGCAAAGTGGTGTGCATAGAACCATTGGTATACTTCAACTATCCCAACAACACAAAAATTGTCATAACTCAAATGACCAAATCTGCCTAAGGATGTCACCCTACTAAGATGACAATCGCAGGAATAGTATACCTGGTCTACTACTAAGGAATCACCTATAGTATGGAAACACGAGTAGGCATGTCTAGCGAATCATACACAAGCCATATCCAAAATAAAATAGATAGTCACATGAGAATGTACAGAACCAAGGTCGAATAACACAAGATACTCTTTTCATAGTGCTTATCTAAACATTTCCATTCATCCGACTCCATCTCTTCAATTTTTAACTACCCACAATCAACCATAAATCCCACCTACTCCTTACAGTACTCTAATTTAGTACTTGCTCTAACGAATGTCTCAGTCATTGTTGTTGCTCTAGTTCTAACCATCCGTGAAATAAAATGAAGAAAGTTAGATACCAATTTGTATCACCTAGATACCAATTGGATTCAAGTTATAACACGAATGAAAGAACGAATGGAGTTTTTCTAAAGTCCTGTAGCCTCTCAAAGAAAAGTAAATGTGTCCCCGTATCATTCCGCAGGACTCTATTAGACCTATTCTTATGTGATGAGATCACCGAACCTAAGGCTTTGATACCAAGTTTGTCACGATCCAAAATAGGCCATAAGTGGCACCCACACTTAACCTCTTGGGTGGGAGAACCAACGATACAAAACCTAACTTATATTAGCGATTCAACTTATAAAATATGACAATATTGCGGAAGCTCAAGCTTTATTAAAGTAAAAAATAACAATCCGCTAGAGTCTACTACATAATATTTTACAAAATCTAAAATTCATCACATCAAGGACATCTAATCTCAAAATGTCAAGTCTAAGAGTATCGAACACCAGGCTAGAGCTGAGGGCGAGTCGAAGTTGCTGGTACACTTACTGCATTCAACAAAAGGAAAACAAACAAAAATACTTGTAGGGGTTAGTATAGGGCAACATGTATTGAGTAGGTATCATCGGCCGACTCAAAATAGAAATCAATATGCATAAAGCAATAGAAGAAAATTAACTACAACACTTAACATGTGGCAAAGAACAAGATTAAGATCAAGTGATAACACAATGAGACAGTTACATAATCAGACAACAATATCCAAAGTATACATGAGGACTCAGGCCTCCACACCACGCTCTTTTGGAAAATGAGTTATTTGGGATTGAGTAGATTAAGTCATTTTAATATGTTTCGGGCGGAGGCGGACAATGAAAAGACAGAAATGAGCGAATGATGCCAACCAACTCGATTGTGGATATGAATATGTAATTCGCCTCCGAAGATTAATGACGAAAGGTTGGTTTGTTTATCTGTAATTGCAAAAATCAATAACCATTGGATCCATTGATATGCGTTTTTTCTTTTCTTTAATATTACCGTGTCGGAATATGACATCCGATCTAAATATCCTGTGTCGAAATGTGACACCCGATCTAATTATACTGTGTCGGAATGAGACACCCGATCCAATTATACCGTATCGGAATGTGACACCGGATCCAAATATACTGTGGCGGAACGTGACATGCGATCCAAATATATCATGTTGAAACATAACACTCGATCCAAATGTACCGTATCGGGACGTACACCTGATTTAAATATAGCATGTCGGAATGTAATTCCCGATCTAAATATACCGTATCAAAATGTGATACCCGATCCAAATATAATTAATTTATTATTCTTTATTATCACATTCGACTTCATTAATAATATTTCATCATGCCTCTTTATTCAAGGCATCATTTGTTTTATAGGACAAGTTCAAGATTATGGATTTTACGGTCTTGGGATTGCAGACCAATCACAACAATATATCAATCATCCAAACCACAATAATTAAATGCATAGCTAACTTCACAACATTACTCAACGACTATCAATCATTATTAGAGTCTCTCTATGATATAGAATAAACTATAACCTTCCTCAATCGAAGAACCGAATCTAAGCAAGTTAATTCATCAATGTCTTTCCTTTCTTCGATGCGTCAAAACGTTTCAATCTATTAAATATATAATATTCATAAGTATACGAGTCCATAAACACTCATATCACTATATATCTAGCCTAGACTCAATAACCCATCCAAATCTATAATCAAATTCCTAAATTTTGATACTAACAAATATCTCAAGTCTCATATTCCTAAATCTTAAGCAGGGTTTAAGTCTCAATTCCTCAAATATTATAAATTTAATGATATTTATATAATACAATACACCTAATATTTAATTACCCATCTCAATATATCAAACATGAATTATAATGTAATAATTAAAGATGAAACAGTGGCGGGCATATGCAAATACATTGTAGAATGTTATATGTAACAATTCCATACACTCCTCAATCATATGCTAATCATTACCTATTTATTACTTGTCCACTAAAGCTTTGTCCTAAGTCTCAAAATAATGATATAGTAGGTACCATTTTGCAATTGATCAGTAACTATTATGTCCCTTTCACAACTCAAACTCTATTTATAATAAAAGTAATAATATGACCCTTGGTTCAATCTTATCTGATCCATTTGCAGTTTTTGTTACTTGTGATGCGGTGGTTTCCTTCACTGTTAGCGGCGGAAGTCGCGTTCCTTTCTCCTTTGTGACCATTCCCACTTCAAAGTCAAAGATTAGGAAGATTCTCCTTATTTTTGAAGTTGTCACTGGATTTAGAGCTAAGCAGTTACTATAGTGTATGAGAACTCAAAACTCTCTCTGGTGGGACTACGACTTGCTTAGTGCAGGGCTGCTTGTCGTGATTGGTTGGACACTCTCTTCGTCTAAGGTCAGCTCGATGGATTACTCCCGCACCAGATAGTTCTCAGCCGCAAGGTTGTCGGCATGCCCCAATGAGAAGGTACCCTTTGTTACTATTGGATAAATTTCTCCTTTAGTTTTCTTCTTGTTCTTTGCCATAACGCCCATTCTGGGACGAGTTGGAAGAGGAATTCCTAATTCTTACACGGATGAGGCAGGTTGGAATGTACGGGCGTAGGTTAGCGTGCCCATCTGCTTCGGCTATTGGTCTAGAAATGGCTGCGCTATCCTCTCTCTTCTTTTGCGTGCGACCCGATCTCACTGGTGCCACCATATCTGTGGGGTAGGCGGCGGATGTGTGACGTTTGGAGTTGTCGTTCGTGCACCTGTCCTCTTGTGAAGGGTTTTTAACTAATCACCCATCGCTCTATGTAGCTACACCGAGGCCTCTAATTAAGAATGGAGGAGTATTTACAACTATTTTACCCCGGCTTATTAGGATAGGACCTTCTCTTATCCCGGATGACTTGAGCTTGTCTTGGCTCTCTTCTTTGACAAATAGGACTTTTTGGGTAGGGAATCCACAGGAAGAAGCAGAAGCATGAAATCACCCGAAGAATGCCTCTATTTATGCCTGCGCTTCGCTTCCGGTTCTTCGGAAGAATCAACTTACGTCTCCCTTCTTAATTGATTTGGGGGAAAGGGAACCGTCTACCAGTTGGGAAGCTGTCCGCTCAACTCTAATACCCGAATCTCCTTTTGTTTGAAGTTTATTGGACATGAATGAACCCGAACAGACGTACCCGCCGCTTCTGCAGTTCCGCTGGGTTCACAAAAGAGCTATTCCAAATCGAGAGGTCAGGAAGCCCAACCAGACTACGGTGATGGAAGCAATTCCCACGAACTGAGAACAAAAGGATGTACTTTCCCCCTTCCCCAACCATTACCGCTCATCTCCCCGGCTTCCTTCCACCACAGAGCAAGCCAGTTTGCATGGCATCCGATTGAAAGAAAGAGATGGGTTGGCAATAAAACAGCCATTTCATTACTTTTTTTTACGCAATTTAAAGATCACCATCAGAAATTATGACTAGAATTGCGATAATGGAAACGAAGCATGCGGCAAGGCCTCCCGCTCTTCTTTTGTGCCCTCAATTTCTGATCTAAAAATTATTAAACCCTACTAGTTATTTTAATAAATATGGGACAAATGGTATAGAGTATTAAATAAATTATCAATTTACCCTATCAACTAAATTAAATATCTAAAGTTACCCCTCAACTAAATAATTGTACCTACCAAATAGTCCAAAATACCCATAATTGTTTTTACGGAATGAGTCTTTTATAAAATAAAATGCTCTAATACTCAAAATGACTTAATGGATCCTTACATTAAATCAAATCAAATTATTTTACTTTTTAAAATGTAAAACAAAACAAAATCGAATAAAAAATCTCAAAAGTTTTCTTTGATTTTGTTTGATTTGCCGACACCCTTAACTTTATCACCTGTTGAAAAAACTATTTCGACAGAGAAATAATGTTCCCTCCATTCCAATTGGAGATAATATTGGAAGAAACTTTTTATACTCCCTCTATTCCATATTAGATGAGCATCTTGCTAAATATAATTATTTTATATTTGATCACTTATTAAATTAAAATAAAATTAATTAATTTTTTCATATTTTACTCCTACAATTAATTTGGCATTTGAATGTAAATAATTTCAATGCTAGCTTTTTCTATATTTTATGTATATTTTTTCTAACTTATTTTTATGTGCATTGATATGAACAAAGAGCAAAATAGTAAAGTTATTCAATTTATTAATGATTTTCTTAATTATTATGTAAAATAAAAAGTATCCATCTAATATAGAACGAAAGAAATAATTTTTTTCTTTATAATTGACTAAGCTCTTGAACAACACATACATTCTTTTGGAGAAATAAATATGGATAAAGTATAGAATTTTTAAAGAAAAGAATGCAAAGGTAATCAATTTGAAGATTTATATAAGAAGATTTGTTATTGATGATATATATGTACTAAATAAGGTTCACTAACGAATAATTTCTTATTTTTCAATTTGAAACTTTGACGAGAGAAGATAATTACACAAATATAATGACTGAAAAGAAAAGAATAAAGAAAAATAAATTCATAAATTTTGTGGCATTTAGATCCATTACACAAACCAATGAATTTATATTTATTTAATATAATTCATTATATTTGATAAACCCACATGAAAGTGTATATATACACTTATATCTATCGGAGATGGAAAATACTTAGCTCATGAACAAACCCTTTTGTTGATATCTTGTACTTTGATATAAATAATTAAAAAATTTAATTATTTGATCATGTATAAGAAGGTAAAATAAATCAAGCATAACTCATGGAGAGAAAATATAAAGACTGTGTAGTACTTCCTCTGTTCTATTTTACTTATCAATTTTTGTTATGATGATTAGTCAATTTAACTAGTTTTCGAAGCTAAATTGAATTAGAATAATTTAATATTTTTAATTTATATTTAGATATTCAAAAATTATATAAAAAATTATTATAAGTTACAATCGTTCTTCTTATAGCAATATGATAAAAAAAAGACATTTTAAAATATTAATCAAAGTTAATACAATTTTAATCCTGAAAAGTAAAATATGACAAATAATCTCAATAACTTGTCAAGATCCAATTTTCTTAAAGTGCGTTACCGATACCCAAGAATGTGAGTCTCTACGCCCTAACACATGGACACATGTATGGAATAAGTAAATCAAGACAAATCAATATAAATTATGGCGTAGTGATAAAACTGTTTTATTCTTAATTAGAAGTTTCAGATTCGACACTTGAATATGAAAAAATTCTATTGAAAATATCACTTTTTAATGAGTTTTGCAATGTACAATCCAAATTTATTGCATTTCAATGCAGATATTAAACACTAAATAAAAACAAAAAATAAAGTATAAAAATCAAACTCAATTATATATTTTCACGGGTAAAACTCCTTTCGTAAAGGATGTGGCTGGCTTACCTCTTATATATGTACTATGTGAGATTTGACAATTCAAAAGATCCAAGGATATTTTGGGAAAGCTAATAATTAATTGATTTTTTATATCGTCACTCAATTAACATTTATAATTTCAGAAAGTAATGAATTGATTTTTCATATGGTCACTCAATTAATATTTATTATTTCAAAAAATTACTTTTTAGTTGAAATCAACTAAAAAATATAACTATCTAAAATAATAACTATTAATAGAATGACTATTTGATAAATCAATCCATTGTGATTTTGATTAAATATATACTTACTGAAATTATACATATACTTATTCTGATTTTATTCTCGGTGTTGGGGTGCTAAAACCAGATAGATATATTTGTTGCATGTAATAATCTTTGTATGTGACCACTATGGACTGTGGTGCAGTGGTGAGATTACTTCACCCTTAACAAGAGATTTTGGGTTCGAGTCTTGGGTATAAAGAAAATTTTATTGGGAGTGTCACCTCCGAATAAGCTCTACAATGCGCGATCCAAATTTAGTCGAAGCTCCACAAGCTCCAAACACAGGGTGAAATTTTTTTAAGAAAAATCTTAGTATGTGGAAGACATGAACCAATTATAGTACTATGGTCCGATATTGTGGGAAAACTTGAATTTACTCAACAAAAGAACTCCTTCTCACAAAAATCTTTGTATGTGGATGACACTAATTGAAGGGAAGTGTAATGACCTATCTCCGTCGTTAGGAATAGGCCAATGGGGAAGGATTTTGGTCAAGAAAACTTCGAGTAGTAACTTCGAAAAAAGTTAGCCTATGCCAGACTGAGATGAATTTTAAGTCAGGTGAAGTCTAGGGTGACCATGTGAATGGTGTAAGAGTGAATATCTAGTTTATTAGGATAAGATGATAGCCAAGACGATACAAAATATTTACGGTTCACAAAATTGCATTCGGGCGAGTAAAACTCTCGAAATCAGATTCGGCGTGAAGAGTAAATTTTAATACGTCTTGGGAATGGGGTGTATTGTGAAATGGGGGCATGAATCTCAATCTCCGAGCTCTTTGTTCCCGTGCAACCTGCTAGAGCGGGATGGGTCTCGCCAAAGCAGAGCAGTCACGACTTAAGTCGGAAAAAATCCTAGAAATGGTCTTTTTCTGCAAAACCAGTTTCTAAGACTTCAGGAGGTGACCTAGGGAGATTTTCATCAATTTCCCATGGATTCTCACGCTTAAGGTAAGTATTTTACTCCCTAAATTTATCTTTTGATTCTTAGAACATAGAAACTATGGTTGGTAGTCATTGGAGGAGGGTAAGAACTGAAAACTAATGGTGGAAAATAGTCTTAGGGTAGGGTTAGGATCATGGGTTTGGACTAGGATAAGAATTGTGTTATTTTTCATGTTACTGTTTTTTAGACCAAGAGCGAGAGGAACGAATCCGAAAAGAAAAAGCTCTTGCAGTGTAAGGTTGTAGCGTGAATTTGAGGTAGGTGATGGTTTTATTTCCCGTATGTGTTTCATATACTTGCTAAACTGCTTTATGATATGCATATGTGTATATAAATAGGGAAACATGCTAGATTATGTGTGAAAGATCACTTGCTAACCTGTTTTTGTGATGAACCTGCTCTTGGTGATATAATATTGTAAATACTAAATGTATTTTGTGATTGTGGTATATTTAGATCGGATGTCACATTCTGACACACATTTGAATTGGGTGTCATATTCCGACACATATTTGGATCGGGTGTCACATTCCAACACACATTTGGATCGGGTGTCACATTCCGACACAAAGTTGATTGTTTGTAGGTCACTTGAGAGGACCCATATGTGAAGTTGTAGCATGTTGAAGATGTTGAATTGTGATCTTACTGAATATGGTTGAAGATGGGATTGGTTAACTTATTCTATATATATAATATCTGTTATATTGAATTTACTTGCCTATGATCTGCTTACTGGCAAACCGTATAATCCTATCAGTACACCACTGTTTTTATGTACTGATACTACTCTTGCTCTGCCTTTTGTTTAGTACAGGGCGTATTTAGCCGGCTGTGGAAAGACATCACCTAGAGGATTAGAAATCTTATTCAAGTCCAAGGGTAAGCTATTCTGTCATGCTGCCATGGACTTTCTCATTCATCTAGTCCTTTGTCCGGGACTTAGATGTTTAGACAACTGTTTAGTATTATGACTTATTTTTGAGATTGTTTCCCCTTCTTATATTGACATTTGGTTCGATTTTTGGTACAGACCATTTTCAGTTCCTAGGATGTGTTTACTTTTGCATATTTTGGGTTGATAACTGGACATTTTCTGAGTTTATGAAAAATCAGCATTCTTTCTTGATTTAAACCTGCTTTCGTATCTTTAAGCTTTTGTATACTTTGTGATTATTATTATTGGGCTACTTAGAATAGTTCTCCCACTGGAGAGTTAGAGTGGGTGTCAGTCACGGTGGGTCGGGATCGTGACAAAGTTGGTATCAGAGCCTAGGTTCATTGATCTCATCGTACCAAAATGAGTCTAGTAGAGTCTTGCAAAACGGTATGAAGACGTTTGTACTTTTCTTCTAGAGGCTACAAATTATTAAGAAAAGTTTCATTGTCTTCTTTCGTTCGTGCTATGACTTGATTCCAATTGGTATCTAATACCTCTTTCACTCTTTTATCCGCAGATGGTCAACACTCGCTATAATAGTGTAAGGCCTATAGCTCCAATGGACCTAGAAAAAGAGTCAGTTGTTCAAGAGCGTGGCAGAGGACGAGGGAGACGAAGCAGGGGCAGAGGGAGAGAAGTACCTACCAGGGTGGAAGTTCCTATTGAGGAGGTGCCAGTAGGTGAGGCCACTCCTGCTCCCCATAATGAGTTAGAGAGAGAGGTAAAGGTTGGAGAGAAAGAAGAGCATGCTGAACAGGAGGAGGACACCCAGACTAGGGCTGCTGGTATTCCCCCTCTAGACCCCATATTAGCCCAATAGATCATGGCATTCTTGAGTGGGTTGGCCGGCACTAGAGCCATTCCCACCATGCCCATAACATTGGCTCTTGTTTCTCATAATGTTATTATTGCAGCTTAGCTAGAAGATGAGGTAGTAGGCCCTGATGCCTTCTTCAGACCACTCATGGGTCTAGTAATGACTGAAACTAAGCATGGAATTCTCACCAAGTTCCTCAAACTCAAACCTCCAATCTTCCATGGTATTGAAAATGAAGATGCTTATGAGTTTATTCTTGATTGTTATGAGAGGTTGCAAAAGCTGGGTATAGTGCACCAACATGGAGTAGAGTTTGTTACTTTTTAGCTGCAGGGTGAGGCCAAGTAATGGTGGAGAGCTTATGTGGGTGTCGTTGGCCTGTGTTGCCCCCACTCACTTGGGTTTAGCTCCATACTCTATTCCTAGAAAAGTATGTGCCCCGTACTTTGAGGGATAGAAAGAAGGATGAGTTTATGGCCCCTGAACAGGGAGGGTTATCAGTGGTAGCTTATGAGTACAAGTTTCATGCATTGTCCAGGTATGCTACTCAGTCGTTCACTACAGAGGAGGAGAGGATCAGGTTGTTCGTAAAGGGGTTGAACCCTGAATTACAGGTATTTTCCATCTATAAGACTTCGTCTAGCAGGAGTTTCAACGAAGTCACGTACATTGTTAAGAAGGTTGAAGGTGTGAGAATAGATGGGCAAGCCAAAGCTTTGGCTAAAAAGCCCAAGGGGACCAAAAATTTCCAAGGATCCTATTCCAGAAGGGCAGGCAAATTAATGATTGCAGACCGGCCAATTCAATCAGCATTGTCCGCTTCTACTGGTAGTTTTTCAGGTACTCCACAACCCCATCCAACCCATGAGGACTAGGGAGCATCAATCCCTAGTAGCCGCTCTACAACACCCCCTCAAAGTTTTTCTCTAAGATTCGGACCTTTCTTGTATACGTGTAGGGTAGAACTCGATTATTGTGAAGCGTATGCATGAGTTAGGATGACTTCCTAAGTAATTAAAGAGTGTTAGAGGTGATGTGGGGTCATAAGGGATCCTTAGAGCCAAGCTAAGTCCAAAAGGATTCGTCTTGGGTAAGTTGTTGAGGGAATTTATATAAGGGTCAACTTCTAACGGCCATATCATTTGAAATATGACAATCTGGGTGGCCTACGACCTATTAAATTAAAGGTCATTGAGTCTACTTTCCAACGCCACTAAGAATGTAATTTTTGGAGTTTGGAGTCAAAAGATATGACGATCCTAAGATAGATGAGTACTGCAGGAATTTCAGGCCTGGGTGATAACTGCTGGAAACTTGGGCTTGGCGCCGCAGTGGCGTGATGCGCCACTATCACGCCAGGAACAAGTCCCTGGCGCGGCGCACCACTAGGAGATGTGCAGGGTTTTTAAGCCTATTTTACAGAACCCAGAAAATATGAGCTTGGCGCTGTAAGGGCGCGACGCGCAACTATCGCGCCACAAAACAACCTTAGTAGTTTGGTCCCTGGCGCGATGCGCCACTATTGGGTTGTAGGGTTTTTAAGCATATTCGACTTGGCGCTGCAGTGGCGCGATGCGCCACTATCGCACCAAGAGTGTTTTTGGCCTAGTTTCCAGATTTTTGGAGAAAGGGCAATTTGGGAACTTTCTCAAATTATATAGGTATCTGCCTTGGGACGTTTTTATGACCATTTTCAATCCCTCTCTCTCTCTCTAAAAGCCCAAACATTTCCCTCTCTTCTTCTTCTTCTTCTTCTCCAAATCCTTCTCCAACAAAGAGTGCCTTCAAGAGCTTCAAGATTTCAAGTTTCTCATTGAAAACCCAACAACAAGGTTTATTCAAAATCTACTCTAAGGTATGTAAGGCTACTCAAAGAATGGGTTGAGTCCACCCATGTTCCCTATACTTTCTTTGAGGTTGAATGTTCAGAAGAATGGAGTTTCTTGATAGGCTTATGTCCAAATGAGTCTTGTCATCAATTAATTTGATTCTTATTATATTGATGTTGTTCAGCTAAGAAATTTCTAAAATCTTCATATTAGCATGAGTCGATGGAGATGAGTTGTTAACAGACTTTGTTGATTCTTCTTAACCATGTTGATTATGACGAATATGTCAATTTTCTTAAATGTGTTATTCATCTTGAATTGTTGATTTAAAACCTTGGAGTTGTGATGAGTCCTAAGGATGTGACGAATGATAAGAGGAATGATTGGATAGGTTTGTAGGTTGTTATAAATGCATATCTAAGTTACCCTTGAAAGATATAATTAGAGGATAGAGTTGATGAGTTGGCAAGGTTCTAAATGAGACTTGCCATCATGACTTGATTGAGTTGATGAGTTGGCAAGGTTCTAAATGAGACTAGCTGTGATGACTTGTTTGAGTTGATTGGATGGAGTTTTATGAGCATGGAGTCATGGGAGGAGTATCAAGCACCGAATTGGGTAAGAGTATTGTCCATACTCGTACCCCATAAACTATGCCGCCAACGTAGAGAGGGATAGAACCGTTAAAGTCGGATGCTTCCCATGGGATCGAACCGTTAAAGTCGGATGTTTCCCATTTTATTGTCCTGAAATGATAGAACTTGACTGATCGATGGGATCCATGATTGGTTGATGCATTTATACCCTGGCAAGGTATGAACGGATGTGGCAACAACGTCGGTTTGTTGTACTATCACAGGCTCATAAGTGATTGTTGTCGGATAAGAGAAACTCTCATATAGGTCTTGATAGTACTCTGAGTTGGATTGAGTTGAGTGGCATGTGATTTGGTCCCGTCTAAACCATTTCTTGTTAGACTTAGGATACTTGATTGAGTTGTTTTCTTCTTTCTGAGTTGAGATTTCCGAGTTGGTTTGACCCTTTTTTGATGTTGTATTATTCGGCCATTTTACATACTCGTACATTCCATGTACTAACTCCATTTGGCCTGCATCATTTCATGGTGCAGAGACAGGTACTAGAGATCATCAACCAGCGTACCATTGAAGATCTACCCACTCCCAGCTAGTTGGTGAGTCCTCCTAGTTTCCGGAGGATGCCGAGATCTTCCTTATAACTTTGTTTTGTTTTCTTTATTTTGATCGTTGGTATCCATAGAGTTGTCATTGGCACCTCCCAAATTGTTGTAAAGGCTTCATAGACTAGAGTGTGGGAATGTTGGATTGTTCTTTTGAGTAGTTTTATTAACGCTAGTTGTTGATTTGATAGTTATTTGGCATTCAGCCCTAAATTATGAATAGTATTCCTGTGATTGAGTCTTCCGCAAGGAGAATATAATTGAATGAAAGTGTGACTGGACCAGGTGGTTCGCTTGAAGGTAAAAAATGGCTTTCGAGTGCCGGTCATGCCTAAGGTACCCTCTTGGGGCATGAAAAACATGGTATCAGAGCACAGAGTTCAAGAGTCCTAGGGAGTCTATGAAGCCGTGTCTAGTAGAGTCTTGCTTATGGGTGTGTTGTGCACCACACTTATAATCAGGAGGCTATAAGATATTAGGAATTGTTTCACTTCTTTCATACTCTAAATTCGTGCGATAGAGTTAAGCTCTATGAAACTTCTCTTCTAATTCGTGCATTTATACGTTGCAGACAATGTCTCCCAAGCGTACTGCTAGCCAAAGGAACACCGATAACGCAGAAATGCCATAGTTAGAGGTACGCCCATCAAGGGCTAGAGGCCGACCTGCAAGGTATGCGGAGGCACCTCAAGTGCCTGCTACTCCGCCTACACCCACTTCAGAGGCAGAATTTTGAGGGGCGATTGCTATGCTCACTCAATTAGTTGCTTCCCAAAATGGTAACCAAAGTTCGCCAACTCTTAGCTCTAGTTCCCAAGAGCCGTCTGCTGCCACCAGAATTAGAGATTTTCTGAGAATGAATCTGCTGGCGTTCACGGGGTCTAAGGTTGATGAAGATCCCCAAAATTTTATTGATGAGATATGGAAAATCCTGAAAGCTATGCACGCTACAGAGATCGAGGGGATTGAGTTGGTGTCTTATCAGCTTAAGGATGTGGAAAACATTTGGTATAACCAATGGGAATAAGGTGGAGGTGAGGAGCTGAACCTGCTATGTGGGATGAATTTGAGGGAGCCTTCTTCGACCACTTCTTTCCCAGAGAATTGAGGGAAGCAAAAGTGGAGGAGTTTGTGAATCTGAAATAAGAAGGTATGACAGTTAAGGAGTACGATCTGAAGTTCATCCAACTATCCAGATATGCGCCAGAAATGATCTCAGATATGAGGTCGAAGATGAGAAAGTTTGTCTCCATATTAGGAAGACACATGAAGAAGGAGTGCAAAGTGGCATTGTTAATCTCCGACATGGATATTTCAATATTAATGGTGTATGCTCAACAGGTGGAGGATGAGAAGAGGAAAGACAGGGAGAAGCATCTGAGCAAGAGGGAAAAATCAGTGGGATATGAGAATGAATAGAGGCAGAACAAGAGTAATAGGTCCTTCTTCCAGAAGAGGTCTTCTAGTTATACCTCTTCGACTGCAACTGCACCTATGCCGCAAAACAGGTATGATCGGCAGGGACATAGTCACCAGAATTTCAGACCCCAGAGTTCTCAATCCCAGGCTAGCGTGGGTCAGGGTTCGAGAGGAAAGCCACCATGCGGCAAGTGCGGTAAGCTCCACTTGGGAGAGTGCAGAGCGGGAAGGGTTGGTTGTTATAAATGTAACCAAATTGACTATTTTCAGAGGGAGTATCTGTCACGCCCCGAGAGGGTACCCTAGGCGTGGCCGGCACTCAGAAACCATCTCTGGCTTCCGAGAGAACCACTTGGTCTCATTACTCATTTGTTCATCAGCGGAAGACTTAATAATACTAATGTGGGATTGTCATAATCAAAGGAAAAATATATAATTCTTAGAAGAAGTAGTTTCTAAGGAGAACTACTCCGATTACATCATCAGACTCTGTCTATGAAGCCTCTAATACTCTTAGATGGTGCCAATGACATGCCCATGGCTACCTCAAAAGAAACATCACACTCAACAATAATAAAAGGATAAGGAGTTCCTTCGAATACAAGAAGGACTCACCAAATAGCTGAAAAGAAATGATCTTCAACGATGCGCCTGTTGAGGATCTCTAACACCTGTATCTGCATCATAAAACGATGCAGGTCGAATGACGTCAGTACGTGGAATGTACGAGTATGTAAAATGGCAGGAAGGTAAGGACAGATATCAAGAAACTCCTCTCAAGAAAACTCAGCTCAGAACTCAACATCATCTCAACATGAATATGTAATGCAAGTTTAAAATATAATAATAAAAATAATAGTAATAAGCAATGCTTACTCAGTTGGGAGTTTCTCTAACCGACAACCATCACTTATGAGCTAGCGATGATACAACGAAGCGATGTCGTTGCCACATCCATCCAATACCTTGCCAGGGTAAAGGACATCACCATCTTGGATCCATTCATCAAAGTCCTCTTTTTGGGACTTAAGAGGCATAGCCTCCATCCTAGGCTGGCTACGTAGTTCTGGGGTTTGAGTCAATTAAACTCTTACCCAACTCGGTGCTCAATACTACTCCCAAAATATGTGCTCATATTAAACTCATCATCTAGTCTCATTGGACTTTAATTTAAATCATCAAACTCATCTCATTTCATGTTCATCAATCATTATACTTCCAAAAACATCATTTACATCTCATCAAAACATCTTGCTCAAAATATCATTTTCTCAAATTCATTCAAATTCAACTCTTTTACTCTTTCAAAACTCAATAAAATACATATATAGTATTAATTCATATAACTCTCTTTTTATCAATAAAAATAATAAAAAGCCAACATCTTTACTCAAAACATATGTAAAAATATTCATGAACATCAAATCAATTAGAATTCATGGGAAAGTAGCCATGAACAATAATTCCAATAATATGAGAGATAACAATAATAATAATATTAATGCATAAATATATCAAACTCAATAGAAGAAGAATTAATTCATCTAGAATTCAAGATTTGAATAAAACTCAACTATAACTCAATTATAATAAATTTAAATATTGGGCGCATGGACGAACTCAATCCAATGCTATGAAAGCCTTACATACCTTAAATCCGAAGGTTTACTCCGAATTGGAATACTCTTGGATCCCTAGCCTTTTCTTCTCGCCGGAGCGTTCTGTGTACTACCCGGAGTATAAGAATAACCGGAGTAGTATTTTTATACTACTAATACTAAAACTATATTTGAGAAGAAGTATATAGAGAGAAGAAATGCTTAGGAAAGCTTGATGAATAAAATGAGGAAATAAGGTGGGTATTTATAGGTGGGAAAGAGGGACCTAACAATAAATAAAATAATTATAAAGAAAAATCTGAAAATTTAATGGAATATATTGATGTCATGGATGATGTTAAATGGAGGACAATTTATGTCATGCATGATGTCAAATGCATCTAGATGTTTCCATGGTAGGTAAGATGAGTTCTTTTTAACAGAATACTCATTTTCGAAGCTACATTTGAATAAGATAAATTCCTTATTAGGATTTGGTTTCTTCATAAGAATTGTAGATATGGAAGTCTAGTTTCATATCGTTCAAGAATCAACCAATTTGGAGCAACCTACAGTGAGATATGAATTTTCTTCTATCAACACTCAATTCCGTCACAGCACTATATCTTGCAAAGATTAATTTATTTGACCTACTTATACTCCGAATTTGAAGTTATGTTCTTCATGAAAGTTGTAGGTAAGGATGTTGTGATTACCCAGAAATTTGAATCACCTAATTTGGACCAACCTATGAAAAGTTATGCCCAAAATACAAAGGCTGTATTATTTTTGTCGAGAATTGAAATACCGACATACAATATTTTAGGGGTTGTTACAATATCTCCCCCTTGGGATCATTCGTCCTCGAATGAAGATGAAAATAGGAGACATAAAGAATGAATATCATCAATACATCAACTCCGATACTCAAATGGTTAATGACTCAAACTCAAGAATAAACATCGACTCAAAGGTAGAAGTAAGGAATATTACCTTGAATATCGTCATCAGAAGGCATAAATAGATGAGGATAGTTAGCCTTTATATCTTCTTCAGCTTCCCATGTAGCCTCTTCAACAAATTGATTTCGCCATAGGACTTTGACAGATGCCACTTCCTTAGTTCTTAATTTGCGAACCTGACGATCAAGAATTTGAACTGGAATCTCTTCATAACTCAAACTCTCTTTCACCCCAATGCTCTCAGCTGGGACAACAAGTGAAGGATCTCCCAAACACTTCTTAAGCATAGAGATGTGAAACACGGGATGAATAGCAGCTAATTCTGGAGGCAACTCCAATTCATAGGCTACGTTACCTATCCTCCTCATAATCTGATAAGGACCAATGTAGCGGGGACTAAGCTTCCCTTTCTTTCCAAATCTCATCACACCCTTCATGGGTGAAACTTTCAAGTATACCCAATCGTACACTTCGAACTCTAAATCTCTTCTTCTAACATCAGTGTAGGATTTTTGGCGACTTTGAGCAGTCCTCAACCTCTCTTGTATGGTTTTCACCTTCTCCATAGCTTGGTGAACCAAGTCTGGTCCAATCAACTCAGCTTCACCAACTTCAAACCAACCAATTGGTGATCTACATCTCCTCCCATACAGAGCTTCATAAGGAGCCATTTGAATACTCGAATGGAAATTATTATTGTATGCAAACTCAATAAGAGGTAAATGATCATCCCAATTACCTTTGAAGTCAATAACACAGGCTCTTAACATATCCTCCAAAGTCTGTATCGTACGCTCTGCCTGGCCATCTGTTTGCGGATGAAAAGCAGTACTAAGGTTCACTCTTGAACCCAAGCCCTTCTGAAATGATTTCCAAAACTGAGCAGTAAATTGAGCTCCCCTATCAGAGATGATAGACAAAGGAACTCCATGCAGTCTAACAATCTCTCTAAGATACAGTTTGGCATAATCTTCTGCAGTGTTCGTAGTCTTAACCGGCAAGAAATGGGCCGATTTGGTCATCCTATCCACAATCACCCAAATAGAGTCATGTTGTTTGCGGGTTCGTGGTAAACCGGTAATGAAGTCCATATTGATCATTTCCCACTTCCATTCCGGTATCTCTATATTCTGAGCCACTCCACAAGGCCTTTGGTGCTCAACTTTAACTTGTTGGCAATTTGGGCACTTGGACACAAACTCTGCTATATCTCTCTTCATTCCACTCCACCAGTATACTTCTCTCAAGTCATGATACATCTTTGTTGAACCTGGATGGATGGAATACTTAGAATTATGGGCTTCTTTCATGATTCTCTCCCTAATACTATCAACACTTGGAACACATAATCTTTCTTGATATCTCAACACTCCATCTCCCCCTTTTGTAAAAGCCATTACCTTCTGCTTGTGAACCTCATCCTTCAGTTGAAGAAGAATAGGGTCCTGATCTTGCTTTTCTTTCACCTCTGCAACTAGAGATGATTCGGCTCCATTTCATACTATTGTACCACCCTCACTAGAGTCAATAAGTTGAACTCCCAAACGCGCAAGTCTATGCACTTCCTTTGCCAACTCCTTCTTTTCCTCTTCCACATGAGTTGTACTCCCCATAGATAACCTGCTAAGAGCATCAGCAACTACATTTACTTTACCTGGGTGGTAGAGAATGCTCATGTCATAATCCTTGAGCAACTCTAGCCATCTCCTTTGCCTCAAATTCAGCTCCTTCTGGCTGAATACATACTGTAAGCTCTTATGGTCTGTGAACACATCCACATGTACACCATAAAGATAGTGACGCCAAATCTTAAGAGCAAATACCACAGCTGCCAACTCAAGGTCATGAGTGGGGTAGTTCCTCTCATGAGTCTTAAGCTGCCTGAAGGCATAGGCAATGACCTTACCTTTCTGCATCAATACACATCCCAACCCAACTCTTGAAGCATCACAATAGATTACAAAACCATCCATTCCTTCGGGTAGGGATAGTACTGGAGCAGTAGTCAATCTAGCTTTCAACTCTTGAAAACTTTTCTCACAAGCATCAGACCATTGAAACTTAGCCTTTTTCTGAGTCAGCTTAGTCAATGGTGAGGATATGGATGAAAATCCCTCAACAAACCTCCTGTAGTAACCAGCCAAACCTAAGAAACTCCTTATGTCGGTTGGAGAGGTGGGTCGGGGCCAGTTCTTAACTGCCTCAATCTTTTGAGTATCAACTTAGATTCCATCCCCAGATATAATATGACCTAGGAATGCTACAGACTCAAGCCAAAACTCACACTTTGAAAACTTAGCATACAACTCCTTCTCCTTAAGAGTTTGAAGGACAATCCTAAGGTGATTAGCATGCTCACTCTTACTTCTAGAGTAGACCAAAATATCATCGATGAAGACAATTACAAACGTATCTAGGTATGGCTTGAATACTCGGTTCATGAGGTCCATAAAAGCTGCTGGAGCATTTGTCAATCCAAAGGACATAACAAGAAACTCAAAATGACCATAGCGGGTTCGAAAAGCCGTCTTCGGGATGTCACATTCTCTCACTTTCAACTGGTGATAGCCTGATCTGAGGTCTATCTTAGAGAAACATGTGGCACCCTGAAGTTGGTCAAATAAATCATCTATTCTGGGTAGAGGGTACTTGTTTTTAATGGTAACCTTGTTTAGTTGTCGGTAATCAATGCACATTCTAAGGGACCCATCTTTCTTTCGCACGAATAGGACAGGAGCGCCCCAGGGTGAGACACTTGGCCTAATAAACCCCTTATCTAGGAGGTCTTTCAGTTGTTCTTTCAACTCTTTCAACTCAGCAGGAGCCATCCTATAAGGAGGAATAGAGATAGGTTGTGTATCAGGAAGGATATCAATACCAAAGTTTATCTCTCTATCAGGAGGAATTCCGGGTAGATCCTCAGGAAAGACTTCAGAAAACTCATTCACAATGGGAACTGACTCAAGAGATGGAGTCTGATCATTAATATTTTTGACTCGAACTATATGATATATACATCCCTTAGAGATTAATTTTCTGGCCTTAAGGTAGGAAATAAATTTACCCCTAGGCACTACAGAATTCCCCTTCCACTCTAAGATAGGCTCGTTTGGAAATTGAAACTTGACAATTCGGGTCCTACAATCAACCGAAGCATAACAAGAATAAAGCCAGTCAATACCAAGAATCACATCAAAATAAACCATGTCCAACTCAACTAAGTCAGCCATGGTATCCCTATGATAGATTGACACAGTACAATTTCTATAGACCCTCTCAGCTAAGATAGAATCACCAACAGGAGTAGACACACTGAAAGGCTCAAGAAGACACTCAGGAAGGATCTCAAATTTACTAGCCAAGTAAGGAGTCACAAAAGATAATGTAGCACCTGGATCAAGTAATGCATACACATCAAAAGAAAGGACTCGAAGCATACCAGTAACAACATCGGGTGCGTTTTCTTGGTCTTGGCGACTACCCATAGCATACAGGCGGTTGGTTCCCCCACCTGCACTTGAAGCTGCACCTCTATGATTACCTCTATTCTGTGGAGCTGCAGAAGAAAACTGAGCTCTACTACTTCCATCTCCCTGCCTTTTTGAAGGACACTCATTCTGGAAGTGACCTATCTTTCCACATCCGTAGCAAGCATTGGTGCCCACACGACACTCTCCCAAATGGAGCCTTCCACATCTAGCACATGGTGGTTTCCCTCTAGAACCTTGAGCCATACTTAATTAGGACTGAAAACCTTGAGATCGGAAGTTTTGGTGACTTAGAGATCTTTGATCATACCTAGTATTAGGTGTAAAAGTATTTGTTGGGGAAGGTGCATAATTGGAAGACCTTTTCTGAAAGAAAGACTTGTTACCCTTCCCTTGCTTCTGCTCATTCTCATGCCCAGCAGACTTAGCCTTCTTGCTTAGGTGTTCTTCTCGGTCCTTTTTCTTATCATCCTCAACCTGCTGAGCATACACCATCAATCTAGAAAAATCCATGTCAGAAATCATTAGCATTGCCTTACATTCTTTCTTTACATGTTTGCCTAGGCCAGAGACAAACTTCCTCATCTTAGACCTCATATGGGGAATCATTTCTGGGGCATATTTGGACAATTGAATAAACTTCAAACTATATTCTTTCACAGTCATACTCTCTTGCTTAAGGTTCACAAACTCCTCAATTTTTGCTTCACGTAGCTCTTGGGGAAAAAAGTTATCAAGAAATGCTCTTTCAAACTCATCCCAAAGAGCAGGCTCTGCATCTTCACATCTACTTTCTTCCCACTGGTTATACCAGACATTTGCGACATCCTTGAGTTGATAAGACACCAACTCAACACCCTCAATCTCTGTAGCATGCATCGCTTTTAGTATCTTCCACATCTCATCAATGAAATTTTGGGGGTCTTCATCAACGTTAGAACCCGTGAAGACCGGTGGATTCATTCTCAGAAAATCTCTGATCCTCGTGGCAGCAGACGGCTCTTGATAACTAGAGCTAGGAGTTGGTGAACTCTGGCTACTATTTCGAGCAGCCACCAACTGGGTGAGCATAGCAATTGCTCCTCGAAAATCATCCTCAGAAGTAGGAGTGGTCTGAACAGTAGGTACTTGGGGTACCTCAGTAGACCTTGCAGGTCGGCCCCTAGTTCTCCGTGGAGGCATCACTGACTGTGGAACCTCAGTGCTGGGAGCGTTCCTCTGACTAGCTGAACGTTTAGGAGGCATGTCTGAAACGTGTAAATGCACGAATTAGAAAGAAAGCTTTTATAGAGTTAAACTCTATCGCACGAACTCAGATTATGAAAGAAGTGAAATAATTCCTAATGTCCTATAGCTTCCTGATTATAAGTGTGGTGCACGACACACCTATAAACAAGACTCTACTAGACACGGCTTCATAGACACCCTAGGACTCTTGAACTCTGTGCTCTGATACCAAGTTTGTCACGCCCCGAGAGGGTACCCTAGGCGTGGCCGGCACTCAGAAACCATCTCTGGCTTCCGAGAGAACCACTTGGTCTCATTACTCATTTATTCATCAGCGGAAGACTTAATAATACTAATGTGGGATTGTCATAATCAAAGGAAAAATATATAATTCTTAGAAGAAGTAGTTTCTAAGGAGAACTACTCCGATTACATCATCAGACTCTGTCTATGAAGCCTCTAATACTCTTAGATGGTGCCAATGACATGCCCATGGCTACCTCAAAAGAAACATCACACTCAACAATAATAAAAGGATAAGGAGTTCCTTCGAATACAAGAAGGACTCACCAAATAGCTGAAAAGAAATGATCTTCAACGATGCGCCTGTTGAGGATCTCTAACACCTGTATCTGCATCATAAAACGATGCAGGTCGAATGACGTCAGTACGTGGAATGTACGAGTATGTAAAATGGCAGGAAGGTAAGGACAGATATCAAGAAACTCCTCTCAAGAAAACTCAGCTCAGAACTCAACATCATCTCAACATGAATATGTAATGCAAGTTTAAAATATAATAATAAAAATAATAGTAATAAGCAATGCTTACTCAGTTGGGAGTTTCTCTAACCGACAACCATCACTTATGAGCTAGCGATGATACAACGAAGTGATGTCGTTGCCACATCCATCCAATACCTTGCCAGGGTAAAGGACATCACCATCTTGGATCCATTCATCAAAGTCCTCTTTTTGGGACTTAAGAGGCATAGCCTCCATCCTAGGCTGGCTACGTAGTTCTGGGGTTTGAGTCAATTAAACTCTTACCCAACTCGGTGCTCAATACTACTCCCAAAATATGTGCTCATATTAAACTCATCATCTAGTCTCATTGGACTTTAATTTAAATCATCAAGCTCATCTCATTTCATGTTCATCAATCATTATACTTCCAAAAACATCATTTACATCTCATCAAAACATCTTGCTCAAAATATCATTTTTCTCAAATTCATTCAAATTCAACTCTTTTACTCTTTCAAAACTCAATAAAATATATATATAGTATTAATTCATATAACTCTCTTTTTATCAATAAAAATAATAAAAAGCCAACATCTTTACTCAAAACATATGTAAAAATATTCATGAACATCAAATCAATTAGAATTCATGGGAAAGTAGCCATGAACAATAATTCCAATAATATGAGAGATAACAATAATAATAATATTAATGCATAAATATATCAAACTCAATAGAAGAAGAATTAATTCATCTAGAATTCAAGATTTGAATAAAACTCAACTATAACTCAATTATAATAAATTTAAATATTGGGCGCATGGACGAACTCAATCCAATGCTATGAAAGCCTTACATACCTTAAATCCGAAGGTTTACTCCGAATTGGAATACTCTTGGATCCCTAGCCTTTTCTTCTCGCCGGAGCGTTTTGTGTACTACCCGGAGTATAAGAATAACCGGAGTAGTATTTTTATACTACTAATACTAAAACTATATTTGAGAAGAAGTATATAGAGAGAAGAAATGCTTAGGAAAGCTTGATGAATAAAATGAGGAAATAAGGTGGGTATTTATAGGTGGGAAAGAGGGAACTAACAATAAATAAAATAATTATAAAGAAAAATCTGAAAATTTAATGGAATATATTGATGTCATGGATGATGTTAAATGGAGGACAATTTATGTCATGCATGATGTCAAATGCATCTAGATGTTTCCATGGTAGGTAAGATGAGTTCTTTTTAACAGAATACTCATTTTCGAAGCTACATTTGAATAAGATAAATTCCTTATTAGGATTTGGTTTCTTCATAAGAATTGTAGATATGGAAGTCTAGTTTCATATCGTTCAAGAATCAACCAATTTGGAGCAACCTACAGTGAGATATGAATTTTCTTCTATCAACACTCAATTCCGTCACAGCACTATATCTTGCAAAGATTAATTTATTTGACCTACTTATACTCCGAATTTGAAGTTATGTTCTTCATGAAAGTTGTAGGTAAGGATGTTGTGATTACCCAGAAATTTGAATCACCTAAGTTGGACCAACCTATGAAAAGTTATGCCCATAATACAAAGGCTGTATTATTTTTGTCGAGAATTGAAATACCGACATACAACATTTTAGGGGTTGTTACAGTATCCAATAGGGGGAAATAGAGCCCAGTATTCTACCACCGCACCACTGGCTAGAGGTAATCAGAGGGGCACTACTTCAGGTACGGGTGGAGGTACAAACCGCCTATATGCCATGGATAGTCGCCAAGATCAAGAGAACTCTCCAAATGTCATGATGGGTATGATACAAGTCTTTTCTCTTGAATGTTATGTTTTGATGGATCCGGGTGCCACACTATCTTTTATGACTCCTTACGTGGCAAGTAAATTCAATAAAATTCCTAAATGTCTTCATGAGCCTTTTTGCGTAGCAACTCCTATTGGTGATTCCGTCTTAGCTGAGAAAGTCTATAGAGATTGCACTGTGTCACTCCATCACAGGGATACCTTTGCTCACTTAGTTGAGTTGGACATGGTCGATTTTGATGTGATCATTTGCATGGACTGGCTTTATGTCTGTTATGCCTCTATTGACTATAGGACTCAAGTTGTCAAGTTCAAATTCCTAAATGAGGCTATCATAGAGTGGAATGGTAGTCCTGTCGTGCCTAAGAGTAAATTTATTTCCTACCTTAGGGCCAGGAAGCTAATCTCAAAAGGGTGTATTTATCACCTTGTCCGAGTGAAAGATGATAATATTGAGTCTCCATCCCTTGAGTCGGTTTCGATTGTCAATGAGTTTCCTAACGTCTTTCCTAAAGATATGCCTAGAGTCCCTCCTGATAGGGAGATCGACTTTGGGATTGATGTCCTTCCTGATACCCAGCCTATCTCTATCCTTCCGTATAGAATGGCTCTGACTGAGTTGAAAGAGTTGAAGGAACAGTTGAAAGACTTGTTAGATAAGGGATTCATTAGGCCGAGTGTCTCACCATGGGGTGCTCCTGTCCTATTCGTGTGAAAGAAAGATGGGTCCCTTAAAATATGTATTGATTATAGGCAGCTAAACAAGGTTACCATAAAGAACAAATACCCTCTCCCTAGAATAAATGATTTATTTGATCAACTTCAGGGTGTCACTTGTTTCTCAAAGATAGACCTAAGATCGGGATACCATCAATTGAAGGTGAGGGAGTGTGATATCCCAAACATAGCTTTTCAGACCCACTATAGCCATTTTGAGTTCTTGGTGATGTCCTTTGGGTTGAGTAATGCCCCCACAGCTTTTATGGATCTCATGAACTGAGTATTTAAAACATATCTTGATACGTTTGTGATTGTATTCATAGATGATATTTTGGTTTACTCCAAGAATGAGGAGGAGCACGCCCATCATCTTAGAGTCATCTTACAAACTTTGAAAGACCAGGTATTGTATGCAAAGTTCTCCAAATGTGAATTTTGGCTTGCATCAATGGCTTTTCTAGGCCACATTGTATCTGGAGATGGTATTCGGGTTGATGCTCAGAAGATTGAGGCAGTGAAAAATTGGCCCAGACCCACATCCCCGACAGAGATCAGGAGCTTCTTGGGTTTGGTCGGCTATTATCGAAGGTTTGTAGAGGGATTATCATCCATATCATCACCATTAACCAGACCCAAAAGAAGGCTAAGTTCCAATGGTCCGATGCTTGTGAGAAGAGTTTCCAGAAATTGAAGACCAAGCTAACCACTGCTCTTGTTCTAACTTTGCCCGATGGAACAGAGGGTTTTGTGATCTATTGTGATGCATCTAGAGTTAGTTTGGGCTGTGTGCTGATGCAGAGGGGAAAGGTGATAGCCTATGCTTCAAGACAACTTAAGGTTCGTAAGAGGAATTACCCAACTCATGACCTTGATCTGGCAGCTGTGGTATTTGCCCTTAAAATGTGGCGCCACTACTTGTATGGAGTGTATGTTGATGTGTTCACTGATCAAAAGAGTTTACAATACGTCTTCAGCCAGAAGGAACTCAACCTGAGACAAAGGAGATGGCTCGAACTACTCATAGACTATGATATGAGCATCCTCTACCATCTAGGTAAAGCTAACGTTGTTGTTGATGCTCTTAGTAGGTTGTCTATGGGTAGCACTTCCCATATAGAGGAGGGAAGGAAAGAATTGGCTAAAGAGGTGCATAGACTATCTCGATTGGGAGTTCGTCTTAAAGAGAACAATGAAGGCAGAGTTAATGTTCAGGATGGGTCTGTATCCTCACTTGTGGCAGAGGTAAAGGATAAACAAGATCAGGATCCCGTCCTTCTCTAATTGAAGGAAGTTGTTCATAAATAAGAGGTGATGGTTTTTACCAAAGGGGGAGATGGTGTGTTAAGGTACCAAAATAGGTTGTGTGTACCCGACGTCGATGATGTTTGAGAGAGAATTATGGCCGAAGCGCATAGTTCCAAATACTGTATTCATCCTGGCTCTACAAAAATGTATCATGACTTGAGGGAAATCTATTAGTGGAGTGGGATGAAGAGAGACATTGCAGAATTTGTTTCCAAGTGCCCGAATTACCAATAGGTGAAGGTTAAGCATCAAAGGCCATGTGGTTTAGCTCAAAATATAGAAATTCTGGAATGGAAGTGGGAGATAATCAATATGAACTTTATTACAGGTTTACCGAGGTCCCAAAAGCAACATGATTCGATTTTGGTGATTGTGGATAGAATGATGAAATCAGCTCACTTCTTGGCAGTTAAGACTACTAACACCGCAGAGGATTATGAAAAATTATATATACAAGAGATCGTCAGGTTGCATGGGGTCCCCTTGTCTATCATCTCAGACAGAGAAGCTCAATTCACTTCCCAATTTTGGAAATCCTTTCAGAAGGGACTGCGTTCGAAGGTGAACTTGAGTATGACCTTTTATCCCCAGACAGATGGCCAAGCAGAGCGCACCATCCAGACATTGGAGGATATGTTGAGGGCAAGTGTGCTTGACTTCAAAGGAAATTAGGATGATCACTTACCTCTCATAGAGTTTGTATATAATAATAGCTATCATGCAAGTATTCAAATGGCTCCTTATGAAGCTTTGTATGGGAGGAGGTATAGATCACCCATTGGGTGGTTTGAAGTTGGTGAAGTTGAGTTGATTGGGCCTGATTTTGTTCACCAAGCCATGGAGAAGATGAGAGTTATTCAAGATAGGCTAAAAACAGCCCAAAGCTGCCAAAAACTTACACTGATATGAGGAGGAGAGACTTAGAGTTCGAGGTGGATGATTGGGTGTACTTGAAAGTGTCACCCATGAAGGCTTTCATGAGGTTTGGAAGGAAGGTGAAGCTTAGTCCCCGATACATTGGTCCTTACCAGATTGTGAGGCGGATTAGGAGTGTCGCTTATGAGTTGGATTTACCCTCGGAGCTCGTTTCTATTCATCCGGTATTTCACATTTCGATGTTGAAGAAGTGCTTAGGTAATCCCTCATTGATAGTATTGGAATTAAGGATAGCTTATCCTATGAAAAGGTTCTAGTCTAAATTCTTGATCGCTAAATTCGCAAAGTGAGGAACAAAGAGATCGCCTCAGTCAAAGTCATGTGGAGAAATCAGTTTGTTGAGGAAGCCACATGGGAAGCGGAGGAAGATATGAAGTCAAAATATCCCCATCTATTCGTGCCTACCGATGAGAATGTTGAAGGTAATGCCTACTTTCTTGACTTGAATTCGTTTGTGCATTTTGAGTTTGGATAGTAATTTAATTGAGAATTTGATTGGTTGATTGGCTGAATTCTGATTGTGATTTGTACCTAGATTCCATTCTTGGTTTACTCATCATTCGAGGATAAATGATCCCAAGGGGAAGATATTGTAACACCTCCAAAAAGTTTCCCTAAAATTTGACTTTTTTTGTATACGTGTAGGGTCAAACTCGATTATTATGAAGCGTATGCATGAGTTAGGATGAGTTCCTAAGTAATTAAAGAGTGTTAGAGGTGATGTGGGTTCATAAGGGATCCTTAGAGCCAAGCTAATTCCAAAAGGATTCGTCTTGGGTAGGTTGTTGAGGGAGTTTGTATAAAGGTTGACTTCTAACGGCCATATCATTTGAAATATGATGATCTGGGTGGTCTACGACCTATTAAATTAAAGGCCGTCGAGTCTTCTTTCCAACTCCACCAAGAATGTAATTTTTGGAGTTTAGAGTCAAAAGATATGACGATCCTAAGATGGACGGGTACTGCAGGAATTTATGGCCTGGGTGACAACTGCTGGAAACCTGGGCTTGGCGCCACAGTGGTGCGATGCGCTACTATCGCGCCTGGAAAAAGCCTCAGTAGTTTGGTCCTTGGCGCGGCGCGCCACTAGGAGATGTACAGGGTTTTTAAGCCTATTTTCTAGAACCCAGAAAATATGGGCTTGGCGCTGTAAGGGCGCGACGCGCCACTATCGCGCCACAAAACAACCTCAGTAGTTTGGTCTCTGGCGCGACGCGCCACTATCGCGCCAAGAGTATTTTTGGCTTATTTTCCAGATTTTTAGAGAAAGGGCAATTTGGGAATTTTCCTAAATTATATAGGTATCTGCCTTGGGATGTTTTTGGGACCATTTTCAGTCCTTCTCTCTCTCTCTCTCTCTAAAAGCCCTAACATTTCCCTCTCTTCTTCTTCTTCTTCTCCAAATCCTTCTCCAACAAAGAGTGCCTTCAAGAACTTCAAGATTTCAAGTTTCTCATTGAAGACCCAACAATAAGGTTTCTTCAAAATCTACTCTAAGGTATGTAAGACTACTCAAAGCATGGGTTGAGTCCACCCATGTGCCCTATACTTTCTTTGAGGTTGAATGTTCAGAAGAATAGAGTTTCTTGATAAGCTTATGTCCAAATGAGTCTTGTCATCTATTAATTTGATTCTTATTATGCTGATGTTGTTCAGCTAAGAATTTTAAAATCTTCATGTTAGCATGAGTCGATGGAGATGAGTTATTAACATACTTTGTTGATACTTCTTAACCATATTGATTATGATGAATATGTCAATTTTCTTAAATGTGTTATTCATCTTGAATTGTTGATTTAAAACCTTGGACTTGTGATGAGTCCTAAGGATGTGACGAATGAGAAGAGGAATGATTCGATAGGTTTGTAGGTTGTTATAAATGCATATCTAAGTTACCCTTGATTGAGTTGATTTGCGGATAGAGTTGATGAGTTGGCAAGGTTCTAAATGAGACTAGCTGTGATGACTTATTTAAGTTGATTGGATGGAGTTTTATGAGCATGGAGTCATGGGAGGAGTATCAAGCACCGAATTGGGTAAGAGTATTATCCATACTCAAACCCCATAAACTATGTCGCTAACGTAGGGAGGGATGGAACTGTTAAAGTCAGATGCTTCCCATGGGATCGAACCGTTAAAGTCGGATGTTTCCCATTTTATTGTCCTGAAATAATAAGACTTGACTGATCAATGTGATCCATGATTGGTTGATGCGTTCATACCCTGGCAAGGTATGAATGGACGTGACAACAATGTCGGTTTGTTACTATCACGGGCTCATAAGTGATGGTTGTCGAATAAGAGAAACTCCCATATAGGTCTTGATAGTACTCTGAGTTGGATTGAGTTGAGTGGCATGTGATTTGGTCCCGTCTAAACCATTTCTTGTTAGACTTAGGACATTTGATTGAGTTGGTTTCTTCTTTCTGAGTTAAGATTTCCGAGTTGGTTTGACCCTTTTTTGATGTTGTATTATTCAGCCATTTTACATACTCGTACATTTTATGTACTGACTCCATTTGGCCTGTATCATTTCATGGTGTAGAGATAGGTACTAGATTTCATCAACCAGCGCACCATTGAAGATCTACCCACTCCCAGCTAGTTGGTGAGTCCTCCTAGTTTTCGGAGGATGCCGAGATCTTTCTTACAGCTTTGTTTTTTTTTATTTTATTTTGATCGTTGGTAGCCATGGAGTTGTCATTGGCACCTCCCAAATTGTTGTAGAAGCTTCATAGACTAGAGTGTGGGAATGTTGGATTGTTCTTTTGAGTAGTTCTATTAACGCTAGTTGTTGATTTGATAGTTATTTGGCCTTTGGCCCTAAATTATGAATAGTATTCCTACAATTGAGTCTTCCGCAGGGAGAATGTGATTGAATGAAAGTGTGATTAGACCAGGTGGTTCGCTTGAAGGTCAGAAATGGCTTTCAAGTGCCGTTCACGCCTAGGGTACCCTCCCGGGGCGTGACACGCCCATCTTTTGATTGTGGCTGTTTTAATTATGGAGAGACGGGACATATACGTAGGGAGTGACCTCACCCCCACCGGATAGTTTCAGAACCCCAGCAGGCCAGATCAGTAGTCGCAGCGACTGGGGAGAGCAATGGTAGAGAACATCCTTAGATTGGGCAAAGGGAAAATTTGAGAGGTTGTGGGGGCCGAGGTAATGGGTGCAGGTCAAAAAGTAACACAGCTAGGTAGAGAGGTAGTCCGTCAGGATAATTGGGCTTAGTTTTATGTATTTTTGGGCAAGACCGAGGCAGAGGCATTCGACAAAGTTATTAGAGGTACTATTCTTGTCTGTGACTGGATGGCTACTATTTTATTTGACCTGGGTTCCACTTATTTTTATTTGTCTGTGAAATATGTCTTGGGTTTTAATATACTATGTGATATATTAGATGCTCATATTCATGTTTCTACCCCTGTTGGAGAGTCAGTCTTAGTCACCCATATGTATCGTGCTTGTTCTGTTGTGTTTATGGGATACCAAACTTGGGTTGACTTGGTGATTTTAGACATGATAGATTTTGATGTGATCTTAGGCATGAATTGGTTGTCTCTCTATTTTGTTGTACTTAATTGCAATGCAAAAACTGTGGCTGTAGAGATCTCGGGGAAGGAAAGGTTAGAGTGGGAAGGGGTGTACAAGCCTAAGCCAGCTAAGGTCATATCTTTTCTCCAGGCTAAAAAAATGGTGGGGCAGGGTTGTTTGGCCTACTTGGCCCATATTTAGAAAGTGGATATAGATTCTTCTTCTATTGAGTCTATTTCAGTAGTGTGTGAATTTTCGAAAGTATTTCCTTCAGACTTGCCTGGTATTCCTCCTAATCGAGATATAGATTTCTGTATTGACTAAGAGTCGGGTACCTATCCAATTTTCATTCCTCTCTACCTTAGGCTCTGGCAGAGTTGAGAGAACTTAAGTCTCAGATCTAGGAGCTTATTGATAAGGGTTCATTCATCCTAGTTCTTCCCCTTGGGGTGCTTCGGTGTTGTTCGTCAAGAAAAAGGATGGTAGTATGAGAATGTTCATTGACTACCGACAACTGAATAAGGTTACCATTAAAAATAAATACCTTTTGCCTCATATTGATGACCTTTTTGATCAGTTGCAAGGTGCTTCAGTCTTCTCAAAAATTGATCTCAGGTGGGGGGTACCATCCATTTAAAATCAGGCCTAAGGATGTGCCCAAAATAACTTTTAGAACTAGGTACGGGCACTATGAATTTTTGGTGATGTCTTTTGGGTTGACCAATTCACCTGCAGCCTTCATAAGTTTGATGAATAGGGTGTTCAAAAATTTCTTGGATTCATTCATGATAGTGTTTATAGATGACATATTGGTATATTCAAAGAATGAATAGGAATATGTAGATCATCTTCAAATTATTTTAAGTGTTTTGGGCAGACAAAATTTGTATGCAAAATTGTCTAAATGTAAATTTTGGTTGCCTTCCTTTTTAGGCCACGTTGTTTCAAAAGAAGGGGTAATGGTGGACCCACAAAAAGATTGAGGTAGTTAAAAACTAGGCTAGGCCTAGCTCCGTGACCGAGGTTAGAATTTTGTGGGACTGTCCAGTTATTATCATCGATTTGTAAAAAACTTTGCTTCTATTGCTACTCACTTGAACAGGATGGATAAAAAGAGAGGTGCCATTCGAGTGGACTAACAAGTGTGAAGAGAGTTTCCAAAAGCTCAAGCCTCTTCTGATCACAACACCAATTTTAACCTTATCGGTCAAAGGTAAAGACTTTATTATTTATTGTGATGCTTCATATTCCGATTTGAGTGTTATGTTGATGCAGAATAAGAATGTTGTAGGATATGTTTTGCGGTAATTGAAGGTGCATGAGAAGAACTACCAGACTCATGACTTAGAGTTGACAACGGTAGTGTTTGCACTGAAACTCTGGAGACATTATCTATATGGCGTTAAGTATGAGGTGTTTACTGATCACCGCATCTTACAACATGTGTTCACCCAGAAGGACTTGAATTTGAGACAGCGAAGGTGGATGGAGTTGCTTAAAGACTATGATGTCACCATCCAGTACGATTCAGGTAAGGCTAATGTGGTGGCAGATGCATTAAGCTGGAAATTGATTAGCATGGGAATTCTAGCCTGTTTAGGAGCCCTTAAGCGGCTCCTGGCTAGATAATTCAAGCCTTAGAGTCCAAGTTCATGAGTCTAGGCATCTCAGAGAAAGGAGGGATAATGGCCAAAGTTGATCTAAGGCTCACTTTTATAGAAAAGATCAAAACCAAGCAGTTTGAAGATACTAACTTAATGAAATTAGATGAAAAGTGTTGATGGGCAAGGCTCAAGACTCAATAGTTGATGCAGGTGGGGTGTTTCACTTTAGGGAAAGGATTTGTGTTTCCCAGGTAAATAGACTAATTCCAAAGATCCTGTTTGACTCTCATGGTTCATGATACTCTATTTATCCGAGAGTGACTTAGATGTATCAAGACTTGAAACGATTATATTGGTGGCCTAGTATGAAGAAAGACAGCTGAATATGTAGCCAAGTGTCAGAACTGCCAACAGGTGAAATATAAGCACCAAAGACCTGCAGGTTTGCTTCAAAGAATGCCTATTCCTGAATGGAAGTGGGAGAAAATAGGCATGGACTTCGTGGTGGGACTTCTCAAGACTTTGGGAAAGTATGACTCCATTTGGTTGGTGGTTGACAGGTTAACAAACTCAGCACACTTTATCCCGGTTAGAGTGGACTATAATGTACAATAGCTGGCCAAGATTTATGTGAATGAGATAGTAAGGCTGCACGGGGTGCTTCTTTCTATCATTTCAAACCGTGGTGCATAGTTCACTTCTAAATTTTGGGGTAAGTTGCATGAATAGTTGGGTACTCAACTCTCTTTTAGCACAGCTTTCCATCTACAGACAGACTGATAGTCAGAAAATACTATCCAAGGCTACAACAATAGCTACCACTCTATTATTGATATGACACCATTCAAAGTCCTGTATGGGAGGGGATGCAGGTTTTTTATAGGGTGGTTTGAAGCTGGGGAAGTGGACCATTAGGGGTTGACTTAGTGAGAGATGCTCAAGATAAGGTAAGAAGCATCCAAGCTAAGTTCTAACACCTCAAAGTCATTAGAAGGAGTATGCTGATCGAAAAGTAAGGGATATGACATTCGAGACTAGTGAGCAAGTACTTCTAAAAGTTTTATCCATTAAAGGGTTAATAAGGTTTGGCAAGAAGGGCAAACTCAGTCCTCGCTATATTGATCCTTTTGAAATTCTTGACTATATAGGGCTAGTGGCGTACAGATTGGCCTTACCACATAGCTTGCCTGGCATACACCTAGTATTTTATGTGTCCATACTGAAAAGGTACTATGGGGATGGGGACTACATCATTAAATGGGACTTGGTGTTGTTAGACAAGGAACTCCAATATGAGGAGGATCCAGTTGCAATCCTTGATCGTGATATCCAGAAGTTGAGGACTAAAGAGATTAATATGGTTAAAGTGCAATGGAAATATTGTTCGGTAGAGTAAGCTACTTGAGAGACTGAAAAAGACATGCAAGACAAGTATCCTTAATTGTTCGCTAAAACAAGTACAACTCTATCTCTACTTTAGCCTTGTTTTCCCTAGTTAATCACCCGGGGACAAGTGATGGATAAATTGGTGTCTATTATAATGATCTGTCCCCATTGTTAGGAATAGGCTAATGGGAAAGGATTTCAGGCCAGAAAACTTCAGGTCATAACTTTGGAAATAATTAGCCTAGGCCAGACTGAGATAAATTTTGAGTAAAGTAAAGTCTAGGGTGACCATGTGAATGGTGGGAGAGAGAATCTCTGGTTTATTAGGATAAGTTGATGGTCAAGACGATACAGAATAATTACATCTTCATGGAATCCCATTTAGACGAGTACAACTCTCGGAATCAAATTCGGCGTGAAGGGTATGTTTTAATACGTCTTAAAAAGGGATGTGTTGTGAAATGGCATCTTGGAGCTCAATCTTTGAGCTCTCTATTCCCGTACAACCCACCAGAGCAGAACGCGTCCCGCCATAGCGGGATGGGTCCTGCTAGAGTGGGGCAGTCATTACTTAAGTCGGGAAAAACATCAAAAATGGTCTTTTTCTATAAAAATAGTTTCTAAGACTTCAAGAGGCGACCTAGGAAAATTTTCATCAATTTTCCACGAATTTCCACTCTTAAGGTAAGAATTTTACTCCCTAAATTCATCCTTTGATTCCTAAAACCTAGAAACTATGATTGGTAATTATTGGGGGAGGGTTAAAATTAAAAACTAATGGTGGAAAATAGCCCTAGGGTAGGTTTGGATCATGAATTTGGCCTAGGATGAGAATTGTATTATTTTTTATGATAGTTAGGCCACTGTGCTGATCATTTATATGTATTTACTATTTTCTAGACCAAAAATGAGATGAATGAATCCGAAAAGGAAAAGCTCTTTTATTTGTAAGGTTATTGAAGTGTGAATTTGAGGTAGGTGATGGTTTTGTTTCCTGTATATATTTCATATACTTGCTAAACTGCTTCATGATATTCATATGTGTATATGAATAGGGAGACATGCTAGATTATGTGTGAAATGATCACTTGTTGACCTATTTTTGTGATGAACATGTTCTTGGTGATATAATATTGTAAATACTGAATGTATTTTATGATTGTGGTATGTTTGGATTGGGTGTCACGTTCCGACATACATTTGGATTGGGTGTCACATTCCGACATATATTTAGATTGGGTGTCACGTTCTGACAAACATTTGGATAGGGTGTCACGTTCCGACACAAAGTTGATTGTTTGTAAGTTCCCTAAGAGGACTCGTATGTGAAGTTGTAGCATGTTGAAAATATTGAATTGTGATCTTGTGAATATGGTTGAAGATGAGATTGGTTAACTTATTTATTATTATTATTATATATATATATATATATATATATATATATATATATATATATATATATATATATATATATATATATGTTACGTTGAGTTTACTTATCTATGATCCGCTTACTAGCTAACCGCGTGATCCAATCAGTACACCATTATTTTTTTGTACTGATACTACTCTTTTTCTGCCTTTTGTTGAGTACAGGGCATATTCAGCTGGCTGTAGAGAGACATCGCCTAGAGGAGTAGAAATCTTGTTCAAGTCCAAGGGTGAGCTATTTTATCATGCTGTCGTGGACTTTTCCATTCGTCTAGTCCTTCGTCCGGGACTTAGATGTTCAGACAACTGTTTAGTATTATGACTTCTTTTTGGGATTGTTTCCCCTTTTTATATTGACATTTGGTTAGAGTTTTGGTACGAATGACTTTCAGTTCCTAGGATGTATTATTTCCGCATATTTTGGGTTGATAGCTAGAAATTTTCTGAGTTTATGGGAACTCATCATTTATTCTTGATTTAAACCTACTTCCGCATTTTTAAGCTTTTGTATACTTTGTGATTATTGTTGTTGGGCTGTTTAGAATGGTTCTCCCACTGGATAGTTAGAGTGGGTGTCAGTCACGTGGATCGGGGTCCTGACAGAAAGATAATATCTAAGAAAAGATCTTAGATATTATTGTATTACAATTATTGTATGTTCATGAATTCTAGCTGTGTTTTTTTTTGAAGGAGCATTCTATATTTTTCTTAGACTTGTATTAGAATTCTAATGTCGTACTAATTTTCACGGACAAGAACACTTTGAAGCATCTTTTTTCCTCCTTATAAAAAGAAAAATGTCTATTATTAAACTGTCTACAAATCTGTCTAATTGATTCTTTTTACTTCTCTGGCTAATATATTTTGATTTTGATTTTGATTTTTGTATGCCAAACTAAGAACTTGAAAGCATATATGTTAGGTAAGTTTTATATTTTATGTTCGCTTTATCTTGTATTTACATGTCGTAAAGTGATTTTGGTCCCTCTGTATATTATAAATGAGTTAATACATCATCAACTACAACAAAAGAAAAAGTGAGTAAAATTTATTTGGACCAATGTGCTGATTTTTTGATAAAGTCTATCATACAATATTTGTATGAATTTAGTTATTCATTTTATATGTAAAACTTTTGATAATTGATATAAATACCACTATCGAACATAAATGTGAGATATCAATCGATAAAATAATTTAAAATTATTGATTTACTTTATTAGGTGTGAAACTAATAATGGGGGGAGTCCCTTTTTTCCATTCACAACCGGTTGTATCCTAATACAAACTATATATTTCGTGATACATTATTGGAAAATAAAAAAATTATTGTTAAGTCCTCATTTGGTTATTATATAGAAGCCTTTTTTCCCAAAAGTGTGTTATATCCTAATACATATACACATTGTTTAACAATTGTTGTATAGTATTTTTTTAAATTTTTTTTTAACATTAATGTCTTTTTTCCTAATAATTTAGTTATATATTCATTGTTTGACGCAATATGCAATGTAGGTTGTCATCTATTGTAACTTTCAGGTTGTCATCTATCACAACTTTCAGGTTGTTGTCTTATGTTTTATCATAGTTTTTTTTGCTATTGTTAATTTTTTACAAGTAATTGTGTTATATTGTAATTATCTAAGCCGGCGACGTTAATTAAAAGGGGCAGGTATTTTGCAAACTTAGACACTTAAACTAGAGTCATCCCACCATAGCAGGATTACTTCCGCAACAACGGCGCTACCATAGCGGGACTGGTGCAGCCACGGAGGGATGGTCGGGGGATAGAATCCTAATGACGCGAACCCTTTTATTTTCATCCTCCCTTTTTGTGGTAAAATAGACAAGGGGCACCTTAGAAACTCTCCAAAAAGTTTCTCTAATCTCAGAGAGAGGGGAAGAAAGGAATTCTAGTGCAAGAAAGGCTACAAAACCACAGATTTGAAGCATGTCTCCACTGTTCTCCTTTCGAAAGTCAGGAATCGTGTTACAATCCCTCTGCCACTGCTTGGCACCCAGGTTGTAACAACCCCTAAAATGTTGTATGTCGGTATTTCAATTCTCGACGAAAATAATACAGCCTCTGTATTTTAGGCATAACTTTTCATAGGTTGGTCCAAATTAGGTGATTCAAATTTCTGGGTAACCACAACATCCTTACCTACAACTTTTATGAAGAACATATCTTACGATTCGGAGTATAAGTAGGTCAAATAAATTAATCTTTGCAAGATATAGTACTGTGACGGAATTGAGTGTTTATAGAAGAAAATTCATATCTCACTGTAGGTTGCTCCAAATTGGTTGATTCTTGAACGATATGAAACTAGACTTCCATATCTACAATTCTTATGAAGACACCAAATCCTAATAAGAAATTTATCTTATTCAAACGCATCTTCGAAAAAGAGTATTCTGTTAAAAAGAACTCATCTTACCTACCATGGAAACATCTAGATACATTTGACATCATTCATGACATAAATTGTCCTCCATTTAACATCATCCATGACATCAATATATTCCATTAAATTTTCAGATTTTTGTTTATAATTATTTTATTTATTGTTAGGTCCCTCTTTCCCACCTATAAATACCCACCTTATTTCCTCATTTTATTCATCAAGCTTTCTTAAGCATTTCTTCTCTCTGTATACTTCTTCTCAAATATAGTTCTAGTTTTAGTAGTATAAAAATACTACTCCGGTGATTCTTATACTCCGGATAGTACACAAAACGCTCCGGCGAGAAGAAAAAGCTAGGGGTCCAAGAGTTTTCCAATTCGGAGTAAACCTTTGGATTTAAGGTATGTAAGGCTTTCATAGCATTGGATTGAGTTCGTCCATGCGCCCAATATTTAAATTCATTATAATTGAGTTATAGTTGAGTTTTATCCAAATCTTGAATTCTAAATGAAATAATTCTTCTTCTATTGAGTTTGATATATTATGCATTAATATTATTATTATTCTTATCTCTCATATTATTGGAATTATTGTTCATGGCTACTTTCCCATGAATCCTAATTGATTTGATGTTCATGAATATTTTTACACATGTTTTGAGTAAAGATGTTGGCTTTTTATTATTTTTATTGATAAAAAGAGAGTTATATGAATTAATACTATATACGTATTTTATTGAGTTTTGAAAGAGCAAAAGAGTTGAATTTGAATGAATTTGAGAAAATGATATTTTGAGCAAGATGTTTTGATGAGATATAAATGATGTTTTTGGAAGTATAATGATTGATAAACATGAAATGAGATGAGTTTGATGATTTAAATTAAAGTCCAATGAGACTAGATGATGAGTTTAATATGAGCACATATTTTGGGAGTAGTATTGAGCACCGAGTTGGGTAAGAGTTTAATTGACTCAAACCCCAGAACTACGTAACCAGCGTAGGATGGAGTCTATGCCTCTTAAGTCCCAAAAAGAGGACTTTGATGAATGGATCCAAGATGGTGATGTCCTTTACCCTGGCAAGGTATTGGATGGATGTGGCAACGACATCGCTTCGTTGTATCATCGCTAGCTCATAAGTGATGGTTGTCGGTTAGAGAAACTCCCAACTGAGTAAGCATTGTTTATTACTATTATTTTTATTATTATATTTAAACTTGCATTACATATTGATGTTGAGATGATGTTGAGTTCTGAGCTGAGTTTTATTGAGAGGAGTTTCTTGATATCTGTCCTTACCTTCCTGCCATTTTACATACTCGTACATTCCACGTACTGACGTCATTCGACCTGCATCGTTTTATGATGCAGATACAGGTGTTAGAGATCCTCAACAGGCGTTTCGTTGAAGATCATTATTTTTCAGCTATTTGGTGAGTCCTTCTTGTATTCGGAGGAACTATTTATCCTTTAATTATTATTGAGTATTATGTTTCTTTTAAGGTAGCCATGGACATGTCATTGGCACCATCTAAGAGTATTAGAGGCTTCATAGACAGAGTCTGATGATGTAATCGGAGTAGTTCTCCTTAGAAACTACTTCTTCTAAAAATTATCTATTTTTCCTTTGATTACAACAAGCCCACATTAGTATTCTTAAGTCTTCCGCTGATGAATAAATAAGAAATGAGACCAAGTGGTTCTCTTAGAAGCCAGAAATGGTTTCTGAGTGCTGGCCACGCCTAGGGTACCCTCTCGGGGCGTGACACAGGTATACTAGGTTTTCTTAATTGAGTAGTTGTAAACCTGTTTCCATTGCATATTATATTGTAAATTGACGGGAGATCATGTTTAGGCCTTCAGACACAGAGTTTGAATGGCTAAAGATTGCTATGGTTGTTTTGGGCAGGAATGTATGATCTGGGTCATGGTTATTCTGTGACTAGTGGTAATGGTCCAGTCCTTGAATGTAAACCTTGGTGATTCCTGTTGAGGGTTGATGACTCTTGTGAGATTAAGTATAAGAAGATTGATGGATTATAACAAGATCTTGAGACTTGTGATAATCAAAAGAGGGTCCAATATTGACTATGGATGTATATAAAGGGATATGCATGTATGTATAATTGTTTGTGTTCATGTTGACTGTTCCATGTGAAATACTTGTGTAATGCATATTCATGAAATATAACGGGTGAATGTGAAATGACTATTCTTGATCAATTACATGTAATGAACCTGTTACTTGATTGTGCAAGTGTTTGAAACATTCATTGTTGATTATGATTGTGATTGTGGTTGTTGTATCGGGTACCACACCGGTACATATTGGATCAAGTACCACGTCGATACATATTGGATCGAGTACCACACCGGTACATATTGGATCGGGTAGCATGCCAGTACATATTGAAGCTCGTGTACCTGTTTAGATCAGCATCCTTCGGGGTGTTAAAATGCTTTTTGTAATTAACCTTAGAGTTTAAATTAATATATGGCGACTTCATAACTCTCTTAGGCTGTTAATTTGTATTTCGTTAAACTTCCACATGTTATAACCGTTTTGGGATCGAGGGTTCTCCTACTTAGGTATTGGAATAGGTATCCACATGACCCAGTGGGTTGTGTCGTGATATTTATTATTATGTTCATATACAATGTTCGTTTTTTCTTTATCTTATTGTTTAGAGTGTGTATTTTCATTTATTAATATCAACATAATCATGTTCCTTTTTAAGTAATTTTTATCGTAAACATTCACGTTATTTTGTAAAAGTATTGTACTTAATAATATAGTGTATACATAATAATTTATTTTTTATACATATTTAAAATTAATTAAGGTGATATACATGTGCAAAACAAATACAATTAACTAATTTAACTAAAAAGACCAGAATTTCTTCATAAATAGTGAAATGAATATTTTTCTCGTATGTTCCAAATAATAATATTGACACCCAAGTATGTGAGTCCGCACACACCCAAGTATGTCAGTTCGCACACCATTACACAGGATCTGATAAGGATTTTCTTGATTACATTGTTGGAAAAGTTATCAAAGCCAACACATGGTATGCTAGCCGTACTGTAAACGTGTTCTATTTCTGGGATAAGACGGGTAGATGTAAGCATTAATTATTTTTCTACAAGGACAAATTAATGTTAGTCTTTAGCTAAATATTATTATTAATATTTCAATCTTGTACTTGTAATTTCTTTGTAGTGAAATATATAGACTAGAGATTAATGCAAAGCATATTATTCACCAACAGCATGTTCTACTTACCCCAAATTCTTCTTGCTACAAAACTTACTTATTGAATATTTTTGAGTTGAAGCGACTTAATGTCACGATTCCAATCCGCCGTGACTGTCATCCACACCAATCTTCCAGTGGGACAATCATTATTACAGCCCAAGTTATCAAGACTGATAAAATAAACAGTTAAAGATTTATGAAAGCAAGAATAAATTAATAAATAATACTGAGTCCCATAAATTCAATAAACAATCTAAACAACAAACTGAAATGCGAAAACATACTAGGAACTGAAAGTCATCCATACCAAAACTCTAACAAAATATCATTATAGGAAAGGGAAGCACTCCCAAAATGTAGTCATAAAACTAAAACAGTGTTTGAAGTCTTAGTCTTGGAAAAAGTACTAGAACAAAGGAGAGTCCACGACAGCTTGAAATAAAAAACTCACCCTTGAACTCGAACAAATCTCACTCTTCTAAATGAGATCTCTCCGCAACCAGCTGAATATGCCATGTACTCAATAGAAGGTAGAGAAAGTGTACTATCAGTATACAAAAACAGCAGTGTGCTGATAGGATCACGCGGTTAACCAGTAAGTGGATCATAGACAAGTAAATTCAACATGACAATCACAAATATCCCGAATAAGTTAACCAATCTCATCTCCAACAACATTCAGCTATCACAAATATCCCGAATAAGTTAACCAATCTCATCTCCAACAACATTCAGCAAGATCATAGTTCAATAACTTCAACATAATGTATCTTCACACAAGGTTCCTCTTTGGGACCTACAAATATTCAATTTTTTGTCGGAACGTGACACCCGATCCAAGGTTTATGTCGGAATGTAACACCCAATTTAGATATGTATCGAAATGTGACACCCAATCAAAATATGTGTCAAAATGTGACACCCAATCCCAATCATACAAACAACCACAATTACATTCAATATTCAACATTTTACCACCAAGAACAGATTCATCACACAACAGGCTAGCAAGTGATCATTCCACATATAATCTAGCATGTTTCCCAACTCATATACATATATGCATATCATAAGTAATTTAACAAGTATATGAAACACATATGGGAAATAAAACTATCACCTACCTCGAATTTGAGCTTCAACCACTCAAAGATGCAAGTGTTTTCCCTTTTCGGGTTCTTTCTGCTAGTTCTTAGTCTAAAAATAAGTCACATATACACAAAGATCAATAAAATAGCCTATTTCACAAGAATTATAACATAATTCCCCCTTGGCAAAAACCTATGATCCTAACCCCACCCAAGATCTATTTCCGACCATTAGTTTTAGTTTAAAATCTCTCCCAATTATTACCAATCATAGTTTCTAGGTTCTAGGAATCAAATGATGAGTTTAGAGAGTAAACTTCTTACCTTAAGCATGGAAATTCATGGGAAATTGATGAAAATTACCCTAGGTCGCCTCCTGCCATTCTAGAAACTATTTTTAAAGAAAAAAACCATTTTTAGGGTTTTTCCCAACTTAAGTCGCGACTGTCAAGCTCTGGCGTGACCCATCCCGCTATGGAGTCCCCGCTCTTACAGGATATGCGCAAAAAATGAGCTCAGAGTTTGAGATTCAAGCCCCAATTCACAACACACCCCCTTCTAAAGACGTAATTAAAATATATCTTTCACGCCAAATCCAATTTGGGGAGTTTTACTCGCCCGAATTCTATTTTGTGAAGCCATAAATGCTTCATATCATCTTTTCTATTAGCTTACCCACTCAAATTAGAGATTCAATCCACCACCATTCACATGATTATCTTAGACCTCACCTGACTCAAATTTTATCCAAGTCTGGCTTAGGCTAAAATTTTTTCGAAGTTACTAACCAAAGTTTTTGGCCCAAAATCCTTCTCCATTGACCTATTCATAACGAAGGGGATAGGTCATTAAACTTAAGAAAAAAATACCTTTGAAAAGACTAAAAGAACTGGGGAATGACTACCTGTAATAAAGCACAGGCTAATACGAGTCGACCTGGTCTTTCAATGAACATTTATTATTTCAAAAAGTCACTTTCTTGTTGAAACAAATTGGAATCAACAAAAAATATGATCTCTTGGTTGAGTATGTAATGGCTTAATTATTGATAAATTACTTTTTCTTGTGAAATGACAATTTTACCCTTTTCCTTAGCAATTTCATACTTATTTGTGTTGTGAGGATGGTTGGCACAGTTTTTGATGCGATCAGATGTGATTTTCATGATTTGGGACAGTGAGTGTAGTTTTTACTGAGATTGTTGACCTAGGTTAACATATTGAGATCCAAGCATTAGATGGGAATTTCATTAGTTCTGTTGCGTCTCGAATGTCTAGTTTGGTCTAATTGAATGTTGACTTAGAGCCCTGGGACCTTATAATTTATTTTGGAAATTTAGGTTAAAAGTTGAGCTTTATACCTAAAAGGGATCCGAGAGGATATTTTTGTCATAACATTTATTTTCGGATATTCGATGATTTCATTAGTTTCGAAATATGTTTTACAATCAATTTGCACTATTGGTTCCTTTTTATAGCTTATAGGGTTCCGGATGACTTTCAAAGGTCAAAAAGATATTTTGAAGGTTGCTGGTGCATACTTTTTGCGATGAAGCAATAGACTTTCAGCGATGAAATCGCGGTGTTAAAAATCTATTTGAACCCATTTCGTATTTTTGACATTTTGAGGGCTAGAAAGGTCCATTTGAGGTGATATTTAATGCATTTTTCTCCTATAATTATTCAGTACGTATTTTTAACCATGTTTTACTCATTTACCAAGACTATCCCTTTCATATTTTGTGATTTCTATTCACAAGGTGGAGATTTTAAACCCCCAAAGTAGATAAATAAAAAATTGTTGATTTGAAGGTCAATTTGGAATGGGTTTTCATTAATTTTGGGGATTTAAGGTCCTTGTATTGTGGGTAAACTGATTTTGGCAAAGGTTTTTTAAATTTTCTCATTTTAAACTGTGTTGCAAATGTGGATTTTGGGGTTTCTTCTTTAAGTTGGAAAATTAGTAATTCTTTGATTTGAAGCTCGATTTTTACTCAATTTTAATGTATTTTTCAACCACAAACTCCTTTTTACTTATAGAATATGATTTTCATATAAAATTATAATTTGACCTATTTGATTTTGAAGAGATTTTTAGACGATTTTGACCCCGATTCTAAAACCTTGCAATATGGGTATCATTAGACTCTTTTTGATGAACTCTTTCCATTCTTGATAATTGGTGATCATTTCAGAGTCGGTGTTTGTAAGTAAAACTCTGATTAGAGTATTCGGGTAAATTATCGCCATCAAGGTAGGTTTGACTATCATTCTTTAAGACTGTGATTGGATAATAAGTCATTAATATGTTATAGACTTTGGGAGGGTTTGTAATGTGAATTGGAATTGTTGATTATATTGTGATGCTCGTGTGGGGGATTATATGTACGGTTTAACCCGTGTGGGGGCCTTATTTGCTATTCTATTTGCTTTAAGAGCATGTAATTCATGTTTTGCCTGTGAGAGAGGTTTGTAACACTATTTTACTTGTAATGCCCATATGAAGGGTTGATTTGGAATTTTTGTTATCACACTTGAGTAATGAAACGCTTTCAAAAATGTTAAACACTTATTTCAATGTATTTTATTTCCATTACTATCTATTGAGGGTGTATATCATGTTTAAGTTGAATTTTGATAACTTTGAACCTTATATTACATGTTGAGTTAAACATTGCCTTCATTCCATATGTGTTGTACTGCGTTCATTCTCATTCATCATATCATTGATCTTAGGAAGTTGAAAATGTGGAAATTCTTTTTGAGAAAGAAAATGTGTCACCTTTTTAATCCTTGACCATAAGCTAGCAAGTTGATGAGAATTGAGATTGTGATTTGGTAAATGAATTGCGAGTCCCGCAAGGGTTTCTGGAAAACTTAGCTCGATAGGTGTATACAAAAGGTAATATGTCAACCTTGATTCTATCGTACCACCACATCACTACATTATCTCACTGCATTCCATTGCATTGCTCTTTTGATTATTTGACTTATCTAATTATATGTGATATTGAACTGTCCCTATGTATTTATCTTACTCGCGTCATTCTATATAAATTGGCGGCATCGATGTCGGAATTAGACTTTTCTTTATGCAGGTAAAAGCATTCTCTTAGTTTATTTCATAAGTTTGATTTATTTCTTATACTCAATAGGTCAAACTTATTAAGTGTATGTAGATTGTACTCACCCCTACTTCTATTTTACTTTTAATGTAGATTTTAGTGAGGGTACTCGACGTGGCTATTGATCATCTCTAGCGGACGGGTTATTTCAGACTAGTGGTGAGATCCTGTGTTCTGGATCACCATTAGTTCCATCTATCTATCTCAGCTTTATTTTCAATTTCAAAGACTTGTATTGTATTTCAGACTTGAAAGTTGTAGTATATGCTCTTTATGCTTATAATATCAATTTTTGGAAAATTCTTTATTGCATTTTGTGTTTCTTTCATTATGGCCTGACTCCATTCTAGGATTCTCGTATGTGAGTTGATTTTCTCATTTTCCATAATCTTTGAGTTATCTCTTGAGTTAGAGAGTTAGGCTTACATACCAGATAAGAATTTTGGGTTTGTGTCATCATGATCTTGGTTTTTGGGTCCTGACAAATTGGTATCAGAGCGCTACGTTCATTGGTCTCATAAGTTAAAGAGTAGGGTGTCTAGTAGAGTCTTACGGATCGGTCCGTAGAAGTCCGTACCTATCTTCAAGAGGCTACAAGATACTTAGTAGGAATTTTTTATTTCATTTGATTTCTTTGGTGCGAGTTATTCATATCGTATTGTAAACCTCTAATCTATTCCTCTGCATTAGAAGTAATGGTTGTGTTTGAGAGGGCAATTCTGGCTAGAAATGATCTAGTAAGGCCCCACCCAAACCCAACTACGAGTATGAGTATGTGGAGCATCAGTTTGAAGTAGTGGGGAAATGGTCGTTAGTTAGACTTTGAGTGTTAGATTTCAGATTTTGGGTATCTATTTTGCTCCGTTTTTCATTCCTTCAGTATTTGTGGCTCCACCTATTTCTGTAAGTGTTATTATGTCTACTTCTGAGCTACAAAGTTTTCAGAGATTCGACAGATTATTGACTTCCAAGTTTGATGGTCTAACTAGTGAGGAGGCTTATGACTTTTTAACTAAGTGCCAAGATAGGTTGTTCAACTTGGGGGGATCTTAGAGGCACATGAAGTGACTTACACTTCATTCCAGTTTGGGGGAGTTGCCAAGTAGTAGTGGGGATCGATTCTTGCTTGTAGACCTGCTGGTTCTTCTATGGTGGGTTGGGAGTAGTTTATTGAGGTGTTCCTTGAGAGGTTTGTGTTGTACATCCTTTGCGAACAGTGCAGAGATAAGTTTGATAGATTGGAGCAGGGTTCTTCATCAATATCTGAGTACAAGGTTCATTTTCATAAATTGTCTCATTATGCTATGTCGAATATCCTTAAAGTGTTTGAGAGGATCCATAAGTTGGTGAAGGTATTCATCGGTTATCTTCAGGAGGTCACAACCTTTCTTGTGTTATCGAGTGGCTCATTTTAGAGTATTATTGATCACTCCAAGATGATCGAGAATATCCAACATGCTAGAGCTAGCGGCACCAAGAGGTTCTGTCGCTAGACTTAGTTTAGTGGTCATTCATCTAGAGGTAGAGAGTATTTGGGTTTGAGAACCTAGGGTTATCAGGGTAGACCAATATATATGGAGATTCAGAGTACATATTGTCACGCCCCAGGAGGGTACCCTAGGCATGGCCGGCACTCGAAGGCCATTTCTGACCTCCGAGCGAACCAACGAACATCAAGGAAGAATTTATCAACTCGGGAGATCAACTCAAGAGGAATAACAATTCAATCAAATGTCCTAAGCTTAAACAAGAATATGATTTAGACGGAACCAATCACATACAATGCAACTAAATCTGACTCAGAGTACTATCAAGACCTATTTGGGAGTTTCTCTTAACCGACAACCATCACTTATGAGCTAGTGAAAGTACAACAAACTAACGTTGTTGCCGCGTCCGTTCATACTTTGCCAAGGTATGAACGAATCAACAAATCATGGATCCAATCCAGCCAGGTCCTATAATGTCAGGACAAATCTCTCAGGGAAGCATCCGACTTTAACGGTTCCATCCCCCCTACATTTGGCGATGCAGTTATTGGGATCGAGTATGGACTATACTCTTGCCCAATTCGGTGCTCGATACTCCTCCCAAGACTCAATGCTCATAAAACCCCATCTAATCAATCCAATCAAATCACATTGACAAGTTTCATTACAACCTTGTCAACTCATCAACTCTATCACAATCAAATCTCTTCTAATCATACTATCCGATCAATCTCAATCATATCTTCAAAAGAAATTTAAATGCACATATATAGCAACATCTAGGTATAATCAATCATTTCCTCCATCCATATGAGAAATCTTTGAGACTCATCACAATTTCAAAACTTTAAATTTACATTTTACAATAAGCAACATTTTTAAGAAAGTAACATCCTTTATCAAAATCTACATAGTCAAGAAGATCAATAGAACATATTTAACAACTCATTTTCATCAACTCATACTCACATAACGGCTCATTTTGGGAAACTTCTTAATTCAACAACATCAATACATATAGAACCAAATAAATAGGGGACAAAACTCATTTAAACTCAGACCATACCAAGGAACTTCCATTTTCATAAACATCTAATCTCAAAGCAAGAATAGGGCACATGGGTGGACTCAACCCATGTTTTGGATAGCCTTACATACCTTAGTGAAGACTCAAAGAAACCCTTGTGGTTGGGTCTTCAATGGAAACTCAAACCTTGAAGCTCTTGGAACTCTTCTTATTGGAGAAGGATTTGGAGAGGAAGAAGAGAGTGAGAGAGAGAAGAGGTTTCTAAGGCTTTTAGAAAGAGAGTGGGGGCTGAAGAAATGATCCCAAAATAGTCTATGGTGATACATATATAATTTGGGGCAATTCCCAAATTGCCCCTTCTCAAAAGTTCTGAAAAATAGGCAAAAATGCACCTGGCGCAATAGTGGCGCATCGCGCCATTGCAGTGCCAAGCTGAAACACGCCTAAAACCTGCACACCGCGTAGTGGCACGCCGCACCAGAGACCAAACTACTGAGGCATGTTTCTGGCGTGATAGTGGCGCGTCACGCCCTTACAGCGCCAAGGCCAAATTTTCTAGGTTCTGGAAATTTGGCCTGAAAAACCCTGCACAACTTTTAGTGGCGCATTGCGCCAAGGACCAAACTACTGAGGCATGTTTTTGGCGCGATAGTGGCGCGTCGCGCCCTTACAGTGCCAAGGCCATTTCCCCAGCAGTTGCAATCCAGGCCAAAAATGAAATTTTTGCCGTGCTAGTTCATCTTAAGATCGTCATATCGTTTGACTCCGAACTCCAAAATTTATGTTCTTGGTGGAGTTGAAAAGAAGACCCAACAACCTTTAATTTGATAGGTCGTGGGCCACCTAGATTGACGTCCTTCAAAATATAGGGTCATTAAAAGTCGACCCTTATATGAACTCATCCTAAACTTAGACACGACGGATCTTTTGGACTTAGCTCGGCCCTAGGGTTCCTTATTGACCCCACATCACCTCTAAGACTGCTCAATCCCTCAGAGACTCATCTTAACTCACGAATATACTTCAAGATACTCGGGTTTGACCCCTCCCGAACACAAGAAGGGTCCGAATCTTTGGAAAATTTTTGAGGGGTGTTACATTATCTCCCCCTTGGGATCATTCGTCCTCGAATGACGAGAAATCAAGAATAGACTCGGGGTGCAAATCACAATCAAAGCTCAGTTATTCAATCAGTCAAATTCTCAATCAATTATCAATCAAGACTCAAGAAGGCACAAACGAATTCAAGTCAAGGAAATGGTCATTACCTTCAACATTCTCCTCGGTAGGCACGAATAGATGGGGATATTTAGATTCCATGGCTTCCTCTGCTTCCCATGTGGCTTCCTCAACAAATTGGCTTCTCCACAGGACTTTGACTGAGGCGACTTCTTTATTCCTCAGTTTGTGCACTTGGCGATCAAGAATTTGGACCGGAACCTCTTCATAAGACAAGCTATCCTTAATTCCAATGCTATCAATGGGGACTACCAATGAGGGATCGCCCAAGCAGTTTTTCAACATCGAAATGTGGAATACCGGATGAATAGAGGCTAGCTTCGACGGCAACTCAAACTCATAAGCAACACTCCCAATCCGCCTCAACACTCCCAATTGGTAGTCTTAACTGCCAAGAAGTGAGCTGACTTCGTCATTCTATCCACAATCACCCAAATGGAATCATGTTGCTTTCGGGACTTCGGCAAGCCTGTAATAAAGTCTATGTTGATCATCTCCCACTTCCATTCTAGAATTCTTATATTTTGGGCTAAACCACATGGCCTTTGATGCTCAACCTTCACCTGTTGGAAATTCGGGCACTTGGAAACAAATTCCGCAATATCCCTTTTTATCTCACTCCACCAATAGATTTCCCTCAAGTCATGGTACATTTTTGTGGAGCCTGGATGAATAGAGTATCTGGAGCTATGCACTTCGGCCATAATCCTTTCTCGAACATCATCGACATTAGGTACACACAATCTACTTTGGTACCTCAACACACCATCTCCCCCTTTGGTGAAAACCATCACCCCTTGTTTGTGAACAACTTCCTTCAGCCGGAGGAGGATGGGATCCTGATCTTATTTCTCCTTTACCTCTGCTACCAGTGAGGACGTAGCCCCATCTCGAACGTTTACTCCACCTTCATTGTTCTCTTCGAGTCGAACTCCTAATCGGGCTAATTGATGCACCTCTTTCGCCAGTTCCCTCCTTCCCTTTTCCACATGGGCAGTGCTACCCATGGACAACCTGCTAAGAGCATCAGCAACAACATTAGCTTTACCTGGATGGTAGAGGATGCTCATGTCGTAGTCCTTGAGTAGCTCAAGCCATCTCCTTTGCCTCAGGTTGAGTTCCTTCTGGCTGAAGACGTATTGCAAGCTCTTGTGATTGGTGAACACATCAATATGCACTCCATACAAGTAATGGCGCCAAATTTTAAGCGCAAACACCACAGCTGCTGCTCAAGGTCATGAGTTGGGTAATTCCTCTCATGAACCTTAAGTTGTCTCGAAGCATAGGCTATCACCTTCCCCCTTTGCATCAACACACAACCCAAACCAATTCTGGATGTATCACAATAGATCACAAAACCCTTTGTACCATCAGGCAAGGTTAGAACAGGAGCAGTAGTTAGCTTGGTCTTTAATTCCTGAAAACTCTCCTCACAAGCATCGGACCATTGGAACTTAGCCTTCTTTTGAGTCAGCTTAGTCAATGGTGATGATATGGATGAGAATCCCTCTACAAACCTTCGATAATAGCCGGCCAAACCTAAGAAGCTTCTTATCTCCGTCGGGGATGTGGGTCTGGGCCAACTCTTCACTGCCTCAATTTTCTAAGCATCAACCTGAATACCATCTCTAGATATAATGTGGCCTAGGAAGGCCACTGATGCGAGCCAAAATTCACATTTGGATAACTTTGCATACAATACCTGGTCTCTCAAAGTTTGCAAGACGACTCTAAGATGATGGGCATGCTCCTCCTCATTCTTGGAGTAAACCAGAATATCATCTATGAATACAATCACAAACATATCAAGATATGGTTTGAATACTCAGTTCATGAGATCCATAAAAGTGGCGGGGGCATTAGTCAACCCAAATGACATGACTAAAAATTTGAAGTGGCCATAACGAGTCCGGAAAGCAGTCTTCGGAATATCACATTCTCTCACCTTCAACTGGTGGTAACCGGATCTCAAGTCTATCTTTGAGAAACAAGTGGCACTTTGAAGTTGATCGAATAAGTCATCTATTCTGGGGAGAGGGTATTTGTTCTTTATGGTGACCTTATTCAGCTGCCTGTAGTCGATACACATTCTAAGGGACCCATCCTTCTTCCGCACAAATAGGACCAGAGCACCCCATGGTGAGACACTCGGCCTAATGAATCCCTTATCTAACAAGTCTTTCAGCTGCTTCTTCAACTCCTTCAACTCAGCCGGAGCCATTCTATAGGGAGGAATTGAGATAGGCTGGGTATTAGGAAGAATATCAATCCCAAAGTCAATCTCTCTATAAGGAGGGACTCTAGGCAGATCTTCAGGAAAGACATCCGGAAACTCGTTGACAATCGAAACCGACTCAAGGGATGAGGACTCAATGCTGTCATCTTTCACTCGGACAATGTGATAAACACACCCCTTTGAGATTAGCTTCCTGGACCTAAGGTATGAAATAAACTTACCCTTAGGCGCAACAGGACTACCCTTCCACTCTATGATAGCCTCATTTGGGAATTTGAACGTGACAACCTCAGTTCTACAATTAATAGAGGCATAACAGACATAGAGCCAGTCCATGCCAAGGATCACATCAAAGTCAACAATGTCCAACTCAACTAGGTCGGCCAAGGTATCCCTGTGATAAATGGACACAGTGCAATCTCTATAGACTCTTTCAGCTAAGACAGAATCACCGATAGGAGTGGCCACACTAAAAGGCTCAAGAAGACGTTCATGAATTCTATTGAATTTACTAGCCACATAAGGAGTCACAAAAGATAGGGTGGCACCTAGATCCATCAAAACATAGCAATCAAGAGAAGAGACTCGAATCATACCCGTTATGACGTTTGGAGAGTTCTCTTGATCTTGGTGATTGCCCATGGTATATAGGCGGTTTGTACCTCCACTCGTACCTGAAGTAGCGCCCCTCTGATTACCCCTAGCTGGTAGTGTGGTGGTAGAGAACTGGGCTTTGCTCCCCCATGCTGGACACTCCTTCTAAAAATGGTCTATTTGGCCGCATTTATAACAACCCATCCTTCCCGCTCTGTACTCTCCCAAGTGAAGCTTACCATACTTGACGCATAGTGGCTTCCCTTGCGCACCTTGACCCATACTAGCTTGGGATTGAGAACCCTGGGGTCTGAAATTCTGGCGAACTTTTCCCTGCCGATCATACCTGTTCTGCGGCATCGGTGCACTGGCGGTAGATGAGGCATAGTTGGAAGGCCTCTTCTGGAAGAAGGACCTGTTGCCCTTGCTTTGTCTCTGCTCATTCTCATGCCCAGCTGATCTTGCCTTTTTGCTCAGATGTTCCTCTCTGTCTTTCCTCTTCTCCTCTTCCACCTGTTGGGCGTACACCATTAACCTTGAAATATCCATATCGGAGATTAACAATGCCACTTTGCATTCCTTCTTCACATGTCTCCCCAAACCGGAGACAAACTTCCTCATCCTTGACCTCATATCTGGGGTTATTTCGGGAGCATACCTAGATAGCTGGATGAACTTCAGGCCGTACTCCTTAACAATCATACCCTCCTGCTTCAGATTCACAAATTCCTCCACTTTCGCTTCCCTCGATTCTCGGGGAAAGAAGTGGTCTAGGAAGGTTCCCTCAAATTCACCCCATCTAGCAGGTTCAGCATCCTCACCCCTACCCTGCTCCCATTGATTATACTAAATGTTTGCCACATCTTTGAGTTGATAAGACACCAACTCGACCCCCTCAATTTCCGTAGCATGCATAGCTTTCAGAATCTTCTACATCTCATCAATAAAGTTTTGGGGATCTTCATCGACCTTAGAACCCGTGAATACCGGTGGATTCATCCTCAAAAAGTCTCTAATTCTAGTGGCAGCAGATGGCTCCTGGGAACTAGAGCTGAGAGTCAGCGAACTCTGATTACCACTTCGGGCAGCCATTAATTGCGTGAGCATTGCAATTGCCCCTCAAAATTCTGCCTCTGTTGTGGGTGCAGGTGGAGTAGATGGCACTTGGGGTGCCTCCGAGTATCTCGCAGGTCAGCCTCTAGACCTTGCCGGGCGTGCCTCGGACTGGGGCATCTCGGCGTTATCAATATTCCTCTGGCTGGCAGTACATTTAGGAGGCATTATCTGTAACGTACAAACGCACGAATTAGAAAGGAGTTTTATAGAGTTTAACTCTATCGCACGAAGTCAGAGTATGAAAGAGGTGAAACAATTCCTAATGTCCTATAGCCTCCTGCTTATAAGTGTGGTGCACAACACACTCATAAATAAGACTCTACTAGACACGGCTTCATAGACTCCCTAGGACACTTGAACTCTGTGCTCTGATATCATGTTTGTCACACCCCAAGAGGGTACCCTAGGCGTGGCCGGCACTCGAAGGCCATTTCTGACCTCCGAGCGAACCACCTGGTCCTGTCAAACATTCATTCAATCACATTCTCTTAGCGGAAACTCAATTAATGAAATATAATTCATATATGGGGCCGAAGGCCAAATATTTGTAATCCAACAAGATAATAAAATAAGACTCTTAAAAAATAACAGTTCGACCTCCCCATACTCTAGTCTATGAAGCCTCTATCCAAGTCTAGAAAGTGCTAATGACAAGCCCATGGCTACAAACTATCAAAATAAAAGAAATGACAACAAAACTGTACAAGAAGACTCAATATCTTCCAGGAACTAGGAGGACTCACCAACTAGCTGGAAGTGTATGCGGATCTTCAATAGAGCGCTGGTTGATGATCTCTAGTACCTGTCTCTGCATCATGAATCGATGCAGGCCAAATGGCATCAGTACATAGAATGTACGAGTATGTAAAATGGCTGAATACAACGAACATCAAGGAAGAATTTATCAACTTGGGAGCTCAACTCAAGAGGAATAACAATTCAATCAATTGTCCTAAGCTTAAACAAGAATATGATTTAGACGGAACCAATCACATACAATTCAACTCAATCTGACTCAGAGTACTATCAAGACCTATTTGGGAGTTTCTCTTAACCGATAAGCATCACTTATGAGCCAGTGAAAGTACAAAAAACCGACGTTGTTGCCGCGTCTGTTCATACTTTGCTAAGGTATGAATGAATCAACAAATCATGGATCCAATCCAACCAAGTCCTATAATGTCAGGACAAATCTCTTGGGGAAGCATCCGACTTTAACGGTTCCATCCCCCCTACGTTTGGCGACGCAGTTATTGGGATCGAGTATGGACTATACTCTTGCCCAATTCGGTGCTCGATACTCCTCCCAAGACTCAATGCTCATAAAACCCCATCTAATCAATCCAATCAAATCACATTGACAAGTTTCATTACAACCTTGTCAACTCATCAACTCTATCACAATCAAATCTCTTCTAATCATACTATCCGATCAATCTCAATCATATCTTCAAAAGAAATTTAAATGCACATATATAGCAACATCTAGGTATAATCAATCATTTCCTCCATCCATATGAGAAATCTTTGAGACTCATCACAATTTCAAAACTTTAAATTTACATTTTACAATAAGCAACATTTTTAAGAAAGTAACATCCTTTATCAAAATCTACATAGTCAAGAAGATCAATAGAACATATTTAACAACTCATTTTCATCAACTCATACTCACATAATGGCTCATTTTGGGAAACTTCTTAATTCAACAACATCAATACATATAGAACCAAATAAATAGGGGACAAAACTCATTTAAACTCAGACCATACCAAGGAACTTCCATTTTCATGAACATCTAATCTCAAAGCAAGAATAGGGCACATGGGTGGACTCAACCCATGTTTTGGATAACCTTACATACCTTAGTGAAGACTCGAAGAAACCCTTGTGGTTGGGTCTTCAATGGAAACTCAAACCTTGAAGCTCTTGGAACTCTTCTTGTTGGAGAAGGATTTGGAGAGGAAGAAGAAGAGAAAGAGAGAGAAAAGGTTTTTAGGGCTTTTAGAGAGAGAGTGAGGGCTGACGAAATGATCCCAAAATAGTCTAGGGTGATACATATATAATTTGGGGTAATTCCCAAATTACCCCTTCTCAAAAGTTCTGAAAAATAGGCAAAAATACACCTGGCGCGATAGTGGCGCATCGCGCCATTGTAGCGCTAGGCTGAAACACCCCTAAAACATGCACACCTCGTAGTGGCGCGCCGTGCAGGAGACCAAACTACTGAGGTATGTTTCTGGTGTAATAGTGGCGCGTCGCGCCCTTACAGAGCCTAGGCCAAATTTTCTGGGTTCTGGAAATTTGGCCTGAAAAACCCTGCACAACTTTAAGTGGCGCGTCGCGCCAAGGACCAAACTACTGAGGCATGTTTCTGGCACGATAGTGGTGCATCGCGCCCTTACAGCGCCAAGGCCATTTCCCCAGCAGTTGCAACCCAGGCCAAAAATGAAATTCCTGTCGTGCTAGTTCATCTTAGGATCGTCATATCTTTTGACTTTGAACTTCAAAATTTATGTTCTTGGTGGCGTTAGAAAGAAAACTCGACGACTTTTAATTTAAAAGGCCGTGGGCCACCCAGATTGACGTCCTTCAAAAGATAAGGTCATTAAAAGTCGACCTTTATACGAACTCATCCTAAACTTAGCCACGACGGATCTTTTGGACTTAGCTCGGCCCTAGGGTTCCTTGGTGACCCCACATCACCTCTAACACTGCTCAGTCCCTCAGAGACTCATCTTAACTCACGAATATACTTCAATATACTCGGGTTGGACCCCTCCCGAACACAAGAAGGGTCTGAATCTTTGGAAAAATTTTGAGGGGTGTTACACATATGGTATAGGTGGATCCAGGTCTGGTCAAACTAGTCATGGTTATTCTCCGATGCAGTGATTACATGTATCGTCCGAGTTTGCCATCGCCCTACTTCAAGATTATTTGATCCCAGATCTACCTATTCTTATGTGTCGACTAATTTTTCCACAGATATTGATTATGTGTATGAGCCCCTTGTAGTACCTATTAGTGTCTCTACCTTGGTAGGTGAGTCTTTAGTGGTGGGTCGGGTGTATCGGGGATATATAGTGACATTTTTGGGTAGAGAAACTAGGGCAAACTTAATCTTATTAAATATGCTTGATTTTGATGTGATATTGGGTATGGATTGGTATCTCACTATAATGCAATTCTAGATTGTTATGCCAAGACCTGGCCTTAGTTTATCCCTGTTTGTCTCGACTAGTGTGGATGGGTACTCTGAGTTCGTATCTGAAAGGGGTGATATATTACATCCGTGCTCGTCGTATGATGGAAAAGGGTTGCCTTTATTATCTTTTCCATGTACGTGATAGTGGCGGTGCTAGACTTTTTATCAAGGGGTGTGCGAAAATTTTAAAAGTAACGAACAAAATAATTTTAGTGAGTAAGGATTATATCCATCCTCCTCAACCTAGCGACATTACTATCAACACCATCAATAAAGAAAATTTCACTAAACACAAAACATGTGAAAAAAATAATCTCCTATTTGGTTTGCTTTAAAAAATACACAAATTATATCAATTGAAAATAATAATTTTATAATGAATGGGTCGAAATTTTACTGAACATCTGTCACACAGTCAAAAAATCATTAATTTTTACTTAAATTAAAATTTTATTTTTCAATCTATCGATTTTGCTAATTCTTTGTTTCAATGTATGTATATTAAATTTCTTTTGTTTTGATAGAAAATGTGTGAGAATTCTAATCAAAAGTTTCAAATCTCCAAATTCACTTACGAACTATGAAACCCCTTATGAAGTATTTTTTTTCCCAAACCTTCCAATAACCTACTTAGTAGGAAATGGAGAAGTATAATTGTATATAACCTTTTCTTCTAATTCTTTTAGAAGAAACTAGTTTGAAATATTATTTAATATTTGTTAAAAATATATATCCAAATTAAGGTTTCAGTTAAATTTAATATTTCTCTTGTTTTAATTTATGTAGCATATTTAAAATCAAAATTTCTAAATTTAGACATTGGATTCAGAAATAGTAGTTTTTTTAAAAAAATTATATAGGCTGCTTTTAAAAAAATTATATAGACTGCTTTTATGGAGCGAACCACTTTCAGGACTCGTTATGGGCTTTATGAGTTTGAAGTCATGTCCTTTAGGTTGACTAATTCCTAGGCTGCTTTTATGGAGTTGATGAACCAGGTATTTTAGTCTTATTTGGACTCCTTAGTTATTGTGTTTATCGATGATATCTTGATTTGCTCTAAGAATGAGGCAAAATATGTTTGTCACTAGATGGTCATACTTCAAAGAATGAGAGACGAGAAGTTGTATGCAAAATTCTCCAAATGTAAGTTTTGGCTCGAGTCCGTGGCATTCTTGCTATAACACCCCAATATTTTTAAGCTAAGACCGATCCATCCTTCATATGTGTATGGAGTTGTACCGGATGATTGATAATTATGTGCATGTATGGTGGTTAATTCTTTAGTGTGAGAATATATTTGGAGATGAATTAAGGTCATAAGGATCCTCTGGCACAAAGTCGAGTTGAAAGCTTCCTTACCGATTGAGTTTCTTTAAAAGATCTTACTAGGGTCAACTTAAAATGACTATATCTCTCAATATATAAGGATTTAGGTGGCCTTGACATATCAAATTAAATTTCTATGAGTCTTCTTTAAAACTCCACCAAGTTTGTATCAATTGGAGTTCGGAGTAAAATGTTATGCCCATTTTACAAGGCACTATCTTGCCGCGCGCCCGAGGCATTTTCTGCGTGCTAGCACAATGAGGCAGTGGCTACTTCCCTATCCGCGCATTGGCCGCACGCCTGAAGCATTTTCCGTGCACCTTCACGCATGAGGCTTTTTAATAACCCCCCAAAGACGTAAATCATCTTTCTAGTTCAAATATTTATCCTAGAAAGAGAAATTCTCAAAAAACTAACTTCCTCTGAGTGTCATCCATCATCCAAGGTAAGATTTAACCATGGAATTCAATAATTTCTTCATCTTAGCACCAATTAATATCTTTTATCCATGAAATGCATAGGTTTTTAAGAAAATACATCTCTTCCTCGAAAGATCTCATCTTTTTCAAGAATTAGGAGCATATAAGGTATGTAAGTCTAATCATAGCTTTGGATTGAATTCATCCACGCGCTCTACATCTTATTCTATCGATTGTTGAGAATGAGTTGAGTCTAACCTAGTTTCTTGAATTCCGGATGAGTTAATTCTTCTTCTATTAAATTTCGTATAATTATGTATTGAGATAATTATTATTCTCTATCTCTCACTTGATTGGAATTGTCGTTCATGGCTATTTTTCCGTGAGCCTTAATTAATTTGATAGAAGGGGAGCCTTGGAGTAACTGGTAAAGTTGCTGCCATGTGACCAGAAGGTCACAGGTTCAAGCCTTGAAAACAGCCTCTGGAAGAAATGCAAGGTAAGGCTGCGTACAATAGACCCTTGTGGTCGGGCCCTTCCCCGGACCCTGTGCATAGCGGAAGCTTTAGTGCACCGGGCTGCCATTTGCCCTTAATTGATTTGATAATCATGATTTTTACATACATATTTTTTTGAGTACAAATGATAGTTTTTATGCATTAATGAAGAGAGTGATTTGAACTAATATTATATATATATATTATAGAGTTTAAATGAGTTTGAGTATTCACATGAGTTGAGTCTGAGGAGTCTTTGAAAGTTTTCATTATTTTGAACATGAATATTTTGAGCATAAATAATGATTTTGAGATAGTGTTTTAATAAGTTGTGATTGATTTTTAAAATAATATTTTTCTGAAAGAACTTGATGATTTGAGCATGAGTCAAACCCGAGTTAAATTAAAAGATTCTTTAAGTTTATAATTGTTTTGATCCTTCTTTCACTATACATTATTTTGAGTTGAGAATGCATATTTTAAAGAGATTTAAAAGAGTTGAGTATTTTACCTAAATGAGTGGACTGGACTGAATTGATTTGAAAGAGCATAATGGTTGAGACGAGATTGAGTTTTGATGAGAGTCCAATGGGACTAGTCAAAAGTTTTGATTGAACTGTTTGATTTTAATTGCATGAGCATATTGAGTTTTGAAAGTAATATCGAGCACCGAATTGAGTGAAAGTAAAACTCCATAACTATATAGCCAGTGTAAGAGAGGATTGAACCGTTAAGTCGGATGTTTCCCTTTTTATTGTCTAGTCAAGATATGACTTGATTGATTGTGGATCCAAGATTGGTAGATTCGTCCTTTACCTTGGAAAGTATTGGACGGACATAGCAAAGACGTCGTTTCATTGTACATCACCTATTTATAGGTGGAGGGATTATTGCCGGTTAAGAGAGATTCCCAGATTGTGCATGAAAGTATATAACATGTTTTGACAAGATGCATATTACTGAGCCCTTCTTAAAGCATTTGTTATATTTACACTTGCATATTATATTGAGTTGGGTGAGTTTTATTCTATCTTGAGTACCTTTGATATATTATTGTTTTATTCTTCCATATTACATACTTGTACATTCCATGTACTGACGTCCATTTGGGCCTGCATCATTTTATATTATAGGGACAGGTATCAGAGATTATCAACAAGCGCTTCGTTGAAGACCTACATCTTTCCTGATAGTGGTGAGACCTCCTTGATTTCAGAGGGATCATATTCATTCTTTTCATTGCTTATGAGTAGTTCTTTTGAGGTTGCCATGAACCTGTCATTGGCACAATCAAGATAGTAGAGATAGAGGATTCATAGAGTAGATAGTGATGGATTTATTTTGATGACTATAACTCTTGATTAGTTTCTTTCAAATTATGTTTCTGATTTGAATGATTGAGATTGTTGATTGAGTTAGCCCACTAAGATTTATTTTCTCTTAAACTAAGTCTTCCGTTGAATGAATGAATATGTGATCAGGCCAAGTGGTTTTCTTGGGAGCCAGCAATGGCTTCTGAGTGCTGATTACATCTAGGGTACCCTCTCGGGGTGTGACAAACTTGGTATTAGTATGCAAAGTTCAAGTGTCCTAGGGAGTCTATGAAGCCATGTATAGTAGAGTCCTTATTATTGGTGTGAAGCGTTCCACATCCATAATGGAGAGGCTACATGACATTAGGAAGTGTTGACCTTCTTTTGGTATTCTATTTTGTGCCTTGGAGTTTAACTCTGTATAATCACTTCTAACTCGTGTGTTCACGCGTTGTTGTCAGACCATGCCTTCAAAACGCACAGTGAGCTAGAGAGACACCCTCAACACCAAGATTTCCTCGCTAGAGATGCCCTCATAATATGTAATAAGGACTAGGGTTCAGGCAGAGGAGCCTCAGCCTGTACTTAGCTTAACATACGCTCTCAATGGGTAGGGGAGGACAAGGAGGAGGTTAGGGAGGAACCCTGGGGCAAAAAGGCTGAGTCCATAAGATATAAGCATAGTCAATAGAAGTGAGGGAATGAAAACAAGTCCTCCTTTCTCAAGAGGTCTTCGAGTTATGCGCCACCATCAATGAGGACACCCACATCTAATAGCAGGTATAATCTAAGGCCACGTGGTAATTAGAACTTCAAAGTTCGAAATCCTTAGATCAAAAAAAGTATGGCCTGAGGTTCTAAAGGAAAACCGCCATGCGGTACTTATGGAAAACTTCATTTGGGGAAGTGTCATAAGGTCACCAATAGATGCTATAAGTGTGGTCAAAAGGGTCACTTTCAGAGAGACTATCTGAAGTGGGCCAGTAAAGCCCAATATTCTGCTCCAGCACTACAAGTTTGAGAAAATCAGAAGGGTGCTACTTCTAGTACTAGCAGGTGTACAAACCATTTGTATGCCATAGGTAGTCTCCAAGATCTGGAGAACCTGCCAGATGATGTCACTAGTATGTTTTGAGTACTTTCCTATGATAGTTATAATTTGTTTGATTTGGGTAACACCTCTTTTGTGACCCCCATTGATGAGTTTATCTTAATTGAGTGATTCGATCCTGATTGTACCATTCCTATCCACCATGGTTGATCTAATTTGAGTTGAATGTGATTGATTCTGATGTCATTCTAGGCATGGACCAACCTTGGGCTTGTTATGCCACCGTTGATGGTAAAATTTGGAATATCAAGGTTCAAACGTTCATCGTGCCTATCATAGAGTGGAAATATAGTAGTATTGGTTGTTGCTAAAGGGGGAGATAATGAGTTCCTTCTAGTCCTAATAGCGATGTTGATAATAGTAGACTGAGTTGAGTGAGAGTAGATGAAGGAGAAAGAGTATTTTCTAATTGTAATAGTTGTGTTGTACTTGTCTAGTTAAGGATAGAGATATGGAAGATGAGCGAGATGGGATTTTATCATGTAAAATAGATAGGTAAAAGTATTTTGATGTACCTCTTGGTAGAAATTAATGCAGTTGTCGGTGTAGAGATGCTAAGATTGGCATGAGAATTCTTAAGAGATGTTGACTTCAAAGAATCCATAAAGTGGTTAGAATGATAGGGTAGAATGTGTGGTGGTCATTTTGTGAGTGATTGTAGTATGCTATTGATGATTTCTTGTTGAGGGTTTCAAGTAAGGGTATTGGGATGGTTATATAACTAGGCTTGAATGTGGTATTGATGGCATGTGGATGAATGCATGATGCGTTAGGTGCATCTTGATTTGGACTCGAGGTTGGTTGAATGTAATGGAAAGGAGTAGTACTCTTGAGATGAGGTTCTCTATAGAGGTATAAAACATGAAGCTTGTAGTCTAGATTAGCATAATTACATTATGTGTAGTACCTTGTGACTTAGGATTAGGCTTGAACATAGTAAGAGCATGCAGCTAGACTTGGAGTCCTAGGCCTTGGTGAAGGTAGTCATATGTATCTTTGCGGCAGTTATGAGTTGCAACATAGAAATAATTATATGTGAAAAGAGTGTTTAAGCTCGAAACTTATTAGTCATGTCGCTTAATTCATAGTGATCATACTCTTATATCAGGTCCATAAGCCGCTTTCCCAAAGTTATGAGAAATTTTGAAGAAAACATTAGAGATTATAGCCCTCCTCTGATTTTTGCTTTAACGTCGATGTTGAAGGTGATGTTCCTATTCCTATCTCTGAGATAATACTTTCTTGAGTTTGAGTATTTCAGTGAATTAGTCACGAGCTTGAGTATTTGAGTTCTTGCATTGCATTCGTGCCTTCTAATGATGATATTGATGGTAATATTCCTTTTTCATATCTTAGAGTTGATGTTCATTCCAAGTTTAAGTATATGAAAAGTATTATTGAGCCTGAGTAATGATGGGTTGATTGTTTGAGTGTTTGAGTATCTGAGTTCTTGATTTGCACTGGTGCCTTTTTCAATTTCCTAGGTTAGTCATCATTCGAGGACGAATGATCCCAAGGGGGAGATATTATAAAACCCCAAATCTTTTTTAAGCTAAGACTGAGCCATCATTCATATGTGTATGGGGTTGTATCGGATGATTCATAATTGTGTGCATGTGTAAAGATTAATTCTTAGTATGAGAATGTATGTCACGACCCAAACTCGTAGACCACGACTGGGTCCTACCTGAACCCCTGTATACCTAGCTAACAGATGTGGTCACACCAGACTACGACCAACGTGATAACACATATAAGAACCTTAATAGGTCACAGCATTTCCATATACACATAGCCTTTCATTCGCCTTCTGATGAGTTACATTAATCCTCACAACTTATCATTCAGGTAACATAACATGTAAGCTGACGAGGCTATCATAACATATGGGGTCGTCCAGTTATATATATATACATAAGCCAACAAGGCTTACATGACAAAAGAAATGTCCCAAACAGAAGTCATATAGATAGGATCGAGCACACACACATATACAACCCACTCCCATGTCTACAGACCTCTAAGAGCAGTGAAGATAACATATGGCGGAACAAGGCCCCCGCCATACCTTTGAATAAATGAAATTAAATATATTCACCATGGATCAATACCAAAAACTAGGCTCTGATATAATGGAGCTTCTTCAAAGTTGGCTGAGTAGAATCCTAAGCTGGCGGACTCCCAAAACCTGTATTTGTTCCTGTGGGCATGAAACACAGCCCCCCAAGGAAAAGGAGGGGTCAGTACGACATGTGTACTGCGCATATGAAGCAAACATATCGTAAATAAGTTCACATTTGAGTTAGAAATTTAGGAGATAAGTATGAGATTTTAGAAGCCACTGTACCTGTCTTTACAACGTAAAATCATGCATGCTCAAATCATATATTATATCTGGCCAATTAGGGACTCGGTGAATTCGTCATATACTTGTAGGACCCTCATAAGTCTCGGCACCATCATCACCTTATCACATCATATCATCGTATATATGAATATATACCCAGCCTTCTAGTGAGGGACTCGGTGAACAATGCAGTAAGATAGAGCATGAATCTATAACCGGCCAGGGACTCAAAGAAAGAGGTGTTATAGTATACACGAGCAGAGTAGTGAGAAATAATACACAATTTAAATTGTTATCTGAGACTCAATGAAGACCTCCAGTGAATCATCACTTGGAGCTCAGGGTAGGAAGTATCTAACGTACCCTCTAGATGTCACTAAAGACCATGTTAAAAGGAGCCTCAGGAAACATAGACATATGTTTCTATGGTATGAAATATCTTATAGAATTCCAAGCATTGGTTATCTCAGAGCCTTTTTAAAAGAAAGAGATTTTTGTATCAATCACTATCCAATCATATAAAAGAATTAAGGAGTAGGAGCTTAACTACCTTGAGAGTCTTAACATCTAGAAGTGCACAAGAGTCCTGAGGTCATATTCAACCTAAGAATGAATTTAACCCCAAGCTCACATGATCCATTGCTTACACCTAAGACATGACAAAAGAAGAGAAGGATAGATTTACATAACTCTTATGGGTTACTTGTAATCATGTTTGTGTTGTCATCCTATGAACCTATTTAACATGAAAATAATACTCATATTAATAACCTTCAACTCTCCAGTCCCTACAGTTGTATTCAAGTATCCATAGGAACTATTTCCTTGTTCACCTTTCTCGACTAGGTTACAAGTTAGTTAAGAAGTTAACAGAAATTGGGCAGCATCTCCCCTATATCCTGCCCTATCCGAACTTCCAATTACATCCTCAATAAGCACAGAAAACCAACAACAACAATCAGCAACATATATACAAGTAAGTTACTTCAATATTACACAATACAAACTCCAAACAATTCGCCCAAAATCACGATACCAAAATAAGGTTTCTAATCATTAATCCGTAAAATCTTTAACCACGTGGAACGGAGGGTTAGGTGGATGAAACCAGAAGTAACCACACCTATTTTGACTCACGTTCCATCCCTGCAACAAGCCATAAAACCATCGCCAAAGACAACACCATTATCGCAACAACACTATACAATCTTAACAACTTTAACTCGGCTAGAACGACTTTAATTTTGTTTGTTCACAATGTCCATCCTACTTATGCACTTTTTCCTACTTCCAACTTCATTTAGAACAAGTAATATACTTCATAACAACATTATTAACTCCACTTTGAAAGGGAAGACCTTACCTTGTCCAAAAATCGCCTCGGAAGCTTTCCAATGTGATGGAAAAGTAGTGGACTACTCGTTACCCTTCCTTTTTGCCCCAAAATAGTAATTTACATTATTAAATACTGCTATATCACCATAGGATACCTTAAATAATTAATTTACGAAGCGAAATCAGAGACTTACCTTGCTTTGGAGGGAACTCATAGCTACTCTCTCTACGTTTAGGGTTTCTTTTGTTTTATTTTGGCTAAGTTTTGGATGAAGAATGGAATTAAGAGTCATAAACATACATATATGTGTTGCCTTAGGAGGTGACACGTGTCAGCCCCTAAGGGTGACATGTGTCAAGCCCTCATTGGGACACCTCAACTATGCACCCTCTCCTAGACTGCCACATAGGACCCACCCCAAGTAGGTGCATCACCTACTTGTTTTTGAGTAGGTGCATCACCTACTTGTTTTTGAGTAGGTGCTACGCCTCCTTCCGCCTCTTCCGTGGGTTCGTAATCTCGTCTCACTTTAAGAACCTATGTAATTCTTGCTATGCAAGCTTGACATGCACTTAAGTAGCTTAAGTATGTAAGACATCTAAGTTGGTATCTTACGCAAGTAAGTCGAATACCACGACTCATTATTTGGCCTTCCACTCTTTTTGGATTCTTATAACCCTACTTCTAATCTTCCCTACTATGGGGTAACTCATTCTAATTTCCTTAGAGTTGGTTGATAGCGTTATAAATTATCCGGCTCACATGGTAACTTCTAAGAAGCTTAAGAGACATTCTAAGCATAAGAGTGCAGGGTATAACATCCTTCCCCCCTTTAGAACATTCATCCCCGAATGTTGGATAAAACCTTCTCCAATCTCTTTCACAGGCTATATGGAGATTTCTTTCCATTACAATAACATATACTTTCATTGAATAATCAATATAAGGGTTTTAGGAGTTGGGATTACCTATAGCCATAGGTATGGATACTTGTGTTTCATTTCTTTTTCAGCTTCCCAGGTCATTTCTTTGTGATTCTCATTTCGCCACAACACCTTGATGAAAGCCACGTCCTTAGTCCGTAATTTTCTAATCTGCCGATCCAGGATGGCAATAGGCTGCTCTTCATAGGATAACTCCTCTATGACCTGGATATCATCTACGGGATATACTCGGGATGGATCACCAACACACTTATAAAGCATTGACACATGGAAGATGGGATGTACTGCTTCGAGGTCTGCTAGTAAGTCCAGCTCGTAGGCAACCTTGCCTATTCGGTGAAGGATCAGGTAAGGGCTAATATATCTCAGACTCAGCTTTCCTTTCTTGCCGAACCTCATTACTCCTTTCATGGGCGATACTGTTAAGAACACCTAATCTCCCACTTGAAATTCCAAAGGTCGAGGTTGATTGTTTGCATATGACTTTTATTGACTCTGGGAAGCTAATAATCTCTCTCAGATAAGCTTTACCTTTTCCACAGCTTGTTGGACCATTTCTAGGCCTATTAGTTGCGTTTTGCCAATATCAAACCAACCAATAGGTGACTTGTACTTCCTGCCATATAAAGCCTCATACGGTGCCATCTGGATGCTGGAGTGATAGTTGTTATTGTAGGCAAACACAATAAGTGGTACATGATCATTCTAGCTACCTTTAAAGTCAATTATGCAGGCCCGCAACATATTCTCTAGCATTTGAATAGTATACTTGGCATGTCCATCAGTCTAAGGATGAAATATCGTGCTAAGACTTACCTATGTTCCCAAGCCTTCTTGGAATGACCTCCAAAAGTGGGCTGTGAATTGAGCTCCCCTATCCAAAATAATAGATGTGGGAACTCCGTAAAGTCGTACTATTTCCTTGATGTACAATTTTGCATAGTCCTCGGATGAGTATGTGGTCCTAACTAGGAGGAAGTGGGCTGATTTTTTTAGCCTATCCACAATAACCCATATAGAATCTTGCTTCCGAAGAGTGCGAAGTAAGTCGGTAATGAAGTCCATGTTAATCGCTTCCCATTTCTAAGTTGGAATCTCCATCTCCTGTAGTAGCCCACCAGGTCTCTGATGTTCAATTTTAACCTTGGCAGTTCGGACATTAGGCTACAAACTCAACTATATCTTTCTTTATACCGTCCCACTAATATAAACTCCTCAGGTCATAATACATCTTGGTTAACCTTGGATAGACAGAATAATAGGCATGGTGTGCCTCTACCAGTACTTGTTGTCGTAGCCCTGCAACTTTCGGTACACAAACCCTACCTTTATATCGTAGTACTCCACCAAACGTGATCTCAAATGGAGTCTTCCTCTTCTGGAGAGCTACATCCCTATAATAGGTCAGAATGGGGTCCTTGTACTGGTGTTGCTTTACTTTTTCCATGATCAAGGATTTAGCCACTCCTCGAATAAAAACCCAACCATCATCTGAATCAGCTAAGCGGACTCCAAGGCTGGCGAGCTGGAAAACATTTCGCAGATTATCCCCTTCCATTCTGGTTGTGTATCTGTCAGGCTACCTATTAATTTACGCTTTAGTGCATTAGCCACCATGTTTTCCTTGCCTAGGTGGTGAAACATGTCGACATCATAGTCTTTCAACAATTCTAGCCACCTTCTCTGCCGTAAATTCAGCTCTTTCTGCTTAAAAATATACTGGAGGATTTTATGGTTGTATAAATATCTACATATATGCCATATCAGTAGTTCCTCTATATTTTTAAGGCATGAATCACCGCTGCTAATTCTAGATCATGTGTTGGATAATTCCTTTCGTGCTTCTTGAGCTATCGGGAGTCATAAGCTATAACTCTATCATGTTGCATCAACACACATCCTAGCCCAAAACCGGAAGCATCATAATAGATAACGTAGCCACTTGGTCCATCAGGAAGAGTTAGAATAGGAGCTGTAGTCAATTTATCCTTTAACAACTAGAAACTTTGCTTACAAGCATCAGTCCACTAGAACTTAGCTGCCTTCTGAGTTAGCCTGGTTAGTGGTACTGAAATGGAAGCAAACTTTTCTACGAACCTCATATAGTATCCTGCTAGCCCTAAAAATCTACGTACCTCTGTGGGTGTCGTAGGCCTTGGCCAAGCCTTCATGGCCTCAATCTTCTGCGTATCCACGCAAATACCATCAGCCCCAATAACATGCCCTAGGAATGCTACAGAAGTCAGCCAAAATTCACATTTAGAGAACTTAGCATACATTTTCTGGTGTTGAAGTACTCCTAGTACCGCCCGCAAATGATCCGCGTGTTCCTTTTCTAATCGTGAATAAACCAGAATATCATCAATAAATACAATCACGAACAAATCTAGAAACAGTTTGAAAACATAGTTCATCAGATCAATAAACACTGCTGGAGGATTTGTCAGCCCAAAAGACATCACTTTAAACTCGTAATGCCCATACCGGGTTCTAAACACGGTTTTTAGAATATCTGCTTCTCATACCCGCACCTGATGGTAGCTTAATCATAGGTCTATTTTCAAGAAACACTTAGCACCCTACAATTGGTTAAACAAATCATCAATCCTGGGAAGAGGATATATGTCCTTTATTGTTGCCTTGTTCAACTGCCTATAGTCAATACACATTCGCAGCGACCCATCTTTTTTTTCAAAAATAGTACCGATTCTCCCTAAGGTGATGTATTGGCCTAATGAAGCCCTTTTCTAACAAGTCCCTCAAATGCTTATTTAATTCCTTTAATTCTGCAGGTGCCATTCTGTAAGGAGGGATAGATATGGGCTGAGTATCTGGTAGCACATCTACAGTGAATTCTATCTCCCATTCGGGAGGAAGACTTGGGAGTTCATCTAGGAATACATCTAGATATTCATTGACCAATGTATTGACTGAAGAGTCGGTACCTCCTCTTCCAGGTTGTGCACACGTACTAGATGATAGATATACCTTTTTTGAACAATCTTCCTTGCCTTGAGGTATGAAATAAACCTACCCCTCGGCTATGCTGTATTCCCAAACCATTCGATAGTTGGCTCGTCTGGAAGCCAGAACTGAACTACTTTATTTCTACAATTAATATTAGCATAACAAGAGGCTAACCAATCCATACCCATAATAACATCGAACTCCGTTATATCTAACTACAGTAAATCAACCAAGGTATGACAACTACCTATACCCACCAAGAAATTTTTGTATACTTACTTTACTATAATAGAATCTCCTATTGGGGTAGCCACCTCGAATGGATCTATTGACTTAGATTTTATTCTGACTCAATTCGCAACAAAAGGATATATGTATGATAAAGTAGAGCCTAGATCTATTAATGCATATATATGTCGGGAGAAGATTGATAATATACATGTAACCACATTTGGCGACGCCTCCTGGTCCTATCTACTAGCTAAGGAATAAATACGATTTACAGGGCCGCCAGAATTGGAAGCTCCACCACGGTCCCTACCATGGCTTGCTGGTGCCTGAATATCCGGCCCCATAGGGCGCATAGCCACCAAAGACGAAGAACCAACAACTGACCCATTAGGTTGAATTGCACCACTTGGAGTACCCCCTAACTGGACATTCCCTCGCAATGTGGCCTTGACGTCCATAAGAAAAATAAGCACCTGTAGCCTAATGACATTCTCTAAAATAAGGCCTACCACAATGAGGACATCAAGGCATAGATGGCCTTGATTGACGCAAATCCTCTTTCACCTGCGAGCCTGAGACCCTAAAGCTCTAAATGGCTCCTGAATACCCTGTACTAGCAAACCTTCTCCTTGTGAATTGTGAGGGTGCACACCAGGCCGGCTAGGAAGGATACTTACTATACTGTTGAGGCTGTCCGCCTCAAAAATCCACCGGATAACCCGCTGATCTAGCCCTCTTTTATTGGTCTCTATCATAACTTTTATTGGGTTGGTGCCCTCTGTGCCACTTTTCTACCCTTTGGGTATATGTCTGCACCTGAGTAATATCCATACCTGGCTTAAAAGCCACGGCCATACAGCTATCAACCAAATAGAGATCCAATCCCATCACATAATGATGTACCCTATCTACCATATCAGCTACAATTGTGGGTGTGTATCTTGCCAATACGTCAAAATCAAGGCTGTAATCTCAAACACTCCTACCATTCTGCCTTAATTGTAGGAATTTATCAACTCTGGCTCATCTCATTTCTGGAGGTAGAAAAGGACCAAGACTCATACCAGTTAGTGGCTACATCATGCAATCGATATGAAGCCAGTTCAACTGACTCAGTCTTCGCAGCCCTGATTATTTTCAATGTACGCTGCATATTCTGAATAAAATCCTATGGATCCTCCATAAGTCTCGACCCATGAAACTCTGGAGGGTTATAGGCCAGGAAGTCACGGACCGTTAAACTATTTTATCTATTTGTATTATCCAGTCCATGCCTGCGAGCCTTCCCTGCCATTAATCCGGTCAGCAACTGCACGGTATCTCTCATATCCCTATCTTCTGGCTCTAACTGTGGAGCTAGAGGATCAGGTATTAGAGTCTCGAGATCTGCAGTTATCGCTGCTCTAACCTCCTCTTGAGGTGGCGGCATAGTAGAGCTTGCCGATTGTAGCACAACTCCGGCATAAACTAGGCACGAGCCCTAGTAATTCTTGGGGTCTGACTGATTTTCCCCACTGCTGACTTGCTCTTCTATGCAATGGTTGCTTTCCTTGGAGGTATCACTGTAAACATAAAGGTAGGTTAGTCAAGGGTCATCCTAAAAACATATCTCTATCGCACGATCTAAGATAAGAAATAAAGTAACATCTTAAATATCCTATAGCCTCATGTTTATAGATGTGGTGTACAATACATCGATAAACAAGACTCTACCTGACACAGTTTGTAGACACTTCCAAGAATGAACTGCTCTGATACCACTTCTGTCACGAACCAACCCCGTGGGCCACAACTAGGGTCCTACTTGGACCCCTGTATACCTAGCTAACATATGTAGTAACACCGTACTATGACCAATGTGATAACACATATAAGAACCCTAATGGGTCACAGCATTTCCATATACACATAGACTTTCATTCACCTTCTGAGGAGTTACATTAATCCTCACAACTTATCATTCAGGCAACATAACATGTAAGCCAATGAGGCTATTATAACATGTGGGTTGTCCCATTATATACATATACGTAAGCCGACAAGGTTGTCATGACAAAGGGAACGTCTCAAACAGAAGTCATACAGATAAAATCGAGCATAAACACATATACAACCCACTCCCATGTCTACAAACCTCTAAGAGCACTGACGATAACATATGGCGGGACTATTACACCCCAGAAAATATTTGTCTTACTATGGCTATAGATGGCTTAATCGTGAGCTGAGGTGGAGCCCATATAATGGAATATTTATAAAAAGAACATATGATAATTTATATGGATAATATATGTGAATTTAAACACAACTCAAGGAGGACCCTTGAGCCAAATCCAAGTGTAAGCCCTCCAAAAAGATATTTTTAAGTTATGTTTTTGGGTAATCTAACTTGGGGAGACCATAACGCCATAATAGTTCAGGAAGTTGGGAAACCTTATAACATAAAAGTTGTAGATAATTGGATTATCTTTCCAACCATAGGTTGTGGGAATTTATTCGATATCGGAATCAAGAGATATGACTATTTTACTGAACAAAGGTGTTTGTTGCAAATTTTTAATTCTGAATTTTAAAATGGCTCGACCTGTTTGCAAATTTCCATCAATATAGAAATATTAGTTGAGATTAGGAATTAATTAACCATGATTGGATTATTAAATGAGAATTTGGGATTAATTAAGATGAATTAAGGTAATAATGGGATGAAAAGTGGCCACATTGCCACATGGCCAATTTTGATTGGCCTATGTGTTAGTAGGGGACAAGTAGGCTTATTGGGCAGCCACTTGGTCTCCTTGTGGATTAAAAAATCTGCAGCATATGTCTTTTTATTTTCCAAAAGATTATCCAAAAATAATTTTCAATTCTAGAAGATTCAAGAAAGAGAGAGAAGCTCTCATCTTCTCCAAACTTCCTAAGCTTTTGAGAGAGAAAGAGGCTCGATCATGGCGGATCATGGAGAAGCTCCAAGATTGGTAATTATTCAAGGTTATGGCAGCAAGGATGGAGTCCTTAGGGCAGCAAGAAAGCCTAACATTTCATCCCTCAAATTTTAGCAAGTTAAGGAGCCAACTTGTCAAGGTAAGAGTGGGTCATTTTCTATACATTTTTGGGTGAGTTTGGATGTTTAGTGAGTCTATAAATATCTGAAATCATATGTGTTGATGCTGAAGTGTTGGTGAAATGTTGGGGGCTATTTTGGTTTGAAAATGATAAATTAATTTTATTTAGTATTTGATTGTTATAGATATAAAGTAAGTGATGAGAATAAAGAAAAGTAAATGGTTAAAGTTGAGGTTGAATTTGTTGTGGCCTGTTTTGGGTGTGTTATTGTTCTTGTTGATTGGAAGGATAAGGAGTTAAAATTTGTATTGTGTTAATTGAAACTAATGGGCTTCCTTAATCCGAAAATGATGGAATTAGTTATAACTATTGTTGATGTTATTGTTGTAGTTGATTATATAACGGAGATGGAAGAATTTGATAATTTGATTTAGAGTAGTAATTAGTTGTGGGCTATTGTAGGAGTTAAATGATGTTAATGAACTTTCCTTGCACATAAGAAGGTGATGTTGTTAACATGTGGCTGCTGCTATGGCTCACAAAAATTAGAAGAAAAGTTAATACGACATAAGGTGTAAAATCGTATGTAGTCTCCTTGGTGTGTTCACAAGTTACCGCAAGGTTTTGAGTCTCCTTATGTTGTTAATTAGGGGCTATTTTGACATGTTATTGTTGTTCATGTTGAGCTTGGAAGATTAATGATAATTAAGGTTTTATGTTGCATTATATGTTGGTTGAGCTGTTTTAGGATTATTTCAATAAAACGTCAAGACTACGGATCATTAAGGATAATTGGAAGATGTAGTAGTTGTATGTGGATTGGAATTGTTGTTGAGTGTTATGAATGTGGGTTGCCTTAACTTACCAATAATGCTATAATAAAGATATTAACTCGTGTTAAATAAAATTGAAAGCAAGAAAATCCCATGATTAGTGTTGGTATTAAAATAGATAGATTTGGAGTTGTTTGAATTAGATTGGGTTGATTGTCGTGTTTCTATTATTGTCATGAATTATGTGTTAAAAGTAGAGAAATTGTATATGTTAATGTTTGGGACATATTGGGGATGTTCGAAACTAAAAATAATGGATGAACATTGATTAATGTGGTGGTCGTTATTGTTGCTTATTACAAAACGAAAATGAAAGCATACGACATGTCAAGTTAAAGTTGTAATTCATTTAAGGGCGGCTTATAGTGTGTGATTGCTTGTGTTAAATTGAAGTTATGATTATGCATTGTATGGTTGATTGTTGGGCTGTTATAGATCATTTTAATAAGGTGTGATGGCTGCAACTTATTAGAAATAATTTGATGGCATCGTAGTCGTCATGTTGGTAATAAACAGAAGTTAAATGTTATGTGGGCTGTTTGGAGTATTTTTGAATATCGTCTTGGATTGCCTTGACATAGAATTTGAATGTGTGATTATTGATGTTTCTTGGTGATTGTATGGCTGATTTGGGAAGTGTGAAAAGTGAGCAGTATAAAGGAGTTGCTTCCTAGAATTTTGTGTTTTGCAAACCCATTTTTGAATGGGACTGCTGTTAGTAATTTTAGCATAACGCCTTGTGTAAAGATCCGTTTTGAGTGATTAAAGATGTTCTGGAAAGCTATTTCAAAGATCTAAAATTTAATTTAGGCTCTAAAACCTAGTTTTGCTTTTATATACTCTAAAAATGGTGATGAAGTTCAGGGGAGGTGCTGTCTAAATTTTCAGAAATAAGCTACTAACGACAAATTACGTTGTATGCCTTTCCATAGCCTAATCATAGTTCTTAACGTATTAATATAGGTTGAGATCCTATTGGGAAACATATACATATTATGTGCAGATTAATGCTAAAGGTATGTAAAGCCTATCCCTTCTTTCTTTTGGCATGATCCATATGAAATCAATGGACGACGAATGTATAAATTCCAAAGAAACTTCTATTCTTAGAGACACTAGAATGGCTATTGTTCTTAATTCTTAGAAATTATATCATTAGGTTTTGATACATGTGTATGATTCCAGCCATTTTATTTTGGTATAATTTATATTTTGAGATAATTCATGCTTGGTATAATTCATAATGGCAATCGAAGGTTACTTGAAATAACTATTGTCTTAATTTTTAAATGATGATTCATTTTAATAATTCTTTTGAGTCCTAAATGATGATTTAAATGCATATGGTTTCTCACTACTCTGCTCGTGCATGCCTTAAGATATTTTTCACTGAGTCCCGGGCCGGGTATGTATTCGTACACAGTTTCACTACATTATTCACCGAGTTCCTCACTAGAGTGGCGGGTACGGTATATATATATATATATATGATGATATGATATGATGACATGGTGATATGATGATGGTGCCGAGACCTATGATGGGCTGAATATGATATACATATATATGAAAAATTCACTGAGTCCATAATGGGCCAGATATGATATATGATATGATCACGATTTTATTTCATAAAGCATAGGTACAGTGATTTCTTGATTATCGGTATTATACTTGTCTCCTGATTGCCTATTTCAAATGTGATCTCATTATGGTAATTTATGCTTTATATATTCAGTACATATGTCGCACTGACCCCCTCTCTTCGAGGGGCTGCATTTCATACCCACAGGTACAAATATTAATTTCGAGGATCCGCTAGCTTAGAATTTTTACTCAGATATTTTGGAAGTGCTCCATTGTCCAAGAGCCTAGAATTTCGATATAGATATTTTGATGTATATATTTATTTATCCATGGGTATGGCGGGGTCCTGTCCCATCATATATTACTGTTGATATTCTTAGAGGTCTGTAGACATATATGTGGGTGGTATATAGATATTTTCCAGTTGTACTAGTATGACTTATATTTTGGAACGTTCATATTCATAGTGGAAGTCTTGTCGACTTGCATATATACATATATATTTTGGAATGTGATGTGCAGTGGCAGCCTTGTCGGCTTATGTACTATGTTATCATTTGATGATTGTGACTTCTCAGGAGACAGGTGGTTTTCATATATATATATATATATATATATATAATAATAATAATAATAATAATAATAATAACAGTTTTGAGGCGATGTTCTGCCCGTATAAGTCCCCTATCAAGTTTAGTTGCTGATTAATTATAGATGACAGGTGTATGTACGAGTGTCCAGTTCGGACACTAGTCAAGCCCACGGGGTTGGGTCGTGACATGGACAAGGCCTCTACCGTACCTTTGAATAAATGAGAGTAAATATATACACCAAGGATCAGTACCAAAAATTAAGCTCTGATACAATGGAGATTCTTCCAAGTTGGTAAGAAGAATCCTAAGCTGGCGGAGTTCCAAAACCTGTATTTGATCTGCGGGCATGAAACGCAGCCCCCCAAAGAAAAGAAGGGGTCAATACGACATATGTACTGAGTATATGAAGCAAACATATTGTAAATAAGTTCACATTTAAGTTAGAAATTTAGGAGATAAGTATGAGATTCCAGAAGCTACTATACTTGTACTTTACAACGTAAAATCATGCATGCTCAAATCATATATTATATTCAGTCCATTAGAGACTCGGTGAATTCGTCATTTACCTATAGGACCATCATAAGGCCCGGCACCATCATCACCTTATCACATCATATCATCGCATATATGCATACATACCCGGCCTTCTAGTAAGAGACTCGGTGAACAATGTAGTAAGATTGAGCATGAATCTATAACTAGACTGGGACTCAGAGAAAGAGGTGTTACAGTATACACGAGCAGAGTAGTGAGAAATAATACACAATTTAAATCGTTATCTGAGACTCAATAAAGACCTCCAGTGAATCATCACTTAGAGCTCAGGGTAGGAAGTATCTGACGTACCCTCTAGATTACTTATTGTCACGCCTCGGGAGGGTACCCTAGACGTAACCGGCACCCGAAGGCCATCTCTGACCTCCGAGCGAACCACTTGGTACAATCACTCATTCATTCAAGCACATTCTATTAGCAGAAAACTCAATTTAAGAAATACTTCTCATATCATAAGGGCCGAAGGCCAAACATTTACAATCAAGACGATAATCAAAATAGGAATCCTCAAGATGACTGCTCGACCTCCTCACATCTCAGTCTATGAAGCCTCTATTCAAGTCTAAAAGGTGTCAATGACAAGCCCATGGCTACCGACAATCTAAATAAAAAAAAGACAATCAAGAACTGTACAGGAAGGCCCAATATCCTCCGGGAACTAGGAGGACTCACCGACTGGCTGGAAGTGTAAGTGGATCTTCAACGGAGCGCCGGTTGATGATCTCTAGTACCTGTCTCTGCATCATGAAACGATGCAGGCCAAATGGCGTCAGTGCATGGAATGTACGAGTATGTAAAATGGCCGAATACAATGAACATCAAGGAAGAATAATTCAACCAACTCGGAAGCTCAACTCAAAAGGAATGACAACTCAATCAAATGTCCTAAGTCTAAACAAGAGTATGATTTAGACTGGACCAATCATATACAATTCAACACAATCTGACTCAGAGTGATATCAAAACTTTTTTGGGAGTTTCTCTTAACCGACAACCAACACTTATGAGCCAGTGAAGGTACAACGAAACGACGTCGTTGTCACGCCCGTTCATACCTTGCCAGGGCATAAACGACGAACACTCATGGATCCAATCCAACCAGGTCCTATAATGTCAGGACAAAAGCTCTCGGGGAAGCATCCGACTTTAACGGTTCAATCCCCCCTACGTTTGGAAACACAGGTATTGGGTTTGAGTATGGACTATACTCTTGCCCAATTCGGTGCTCGATACTCCTCCCAAGACTCAATGCTCATAAAACTCCATCAACTCAACTCAATCAACTCATATCAACAAGTCCCATTACAACCTTGTCGACTCATCAACTCTATCACAATCAAATCTCAATCTCAATGCTCAATCTCAATCATATCTTCAAGGAAGCTTTAAATGCACATATATAACATCATCTAGATACAAAATCAATCATTACCTCCATCTATTTGAGAAAAATCTTTGTGACTCATCACATCTCCAAGACTTCAAATCGACATTCGTATAATAGGCAACATTTTTAAGAAAATAGTATACTTTATAGAATCTATATAATTAACAAGACCAACAAAACATATTTAGCAACTCATTTCCTCATCATCTCATACTTACATAAGGGCTCATTTTAGGAATCTCTTAGCTCAACAACATTGGCACATAAATACTTAAACAAGATGGAAACAAAACTCATTCAAACATGTACCATACCAAGAAACTCTATTTTCATGGATATCTAACCTTATCACAAGAATAGGGCACATGGGTGGACTCAACCCATGTTTTGGTTAGCCTTACATACCTTAGTGAAGACTTTGAAGAAACCTTGATGTTGGGTCTTCAATGGGAGCTTGAGGTCTTGAAGCTCTTGGACTCCTTTTTGGTTGGAAATAGAGAAGAAGAGAAGAGAGAAGGGAGAGAAGCTAGGGCTTTTTCTAGAGAGAGAATGGGGCTGAAGAAAAATGGTCCCAAAATATACAAGGTTTGTGTATATATAATTTGGGAAATTTCCCAAATTGCCCTTCCTCCAAATTCTGAAAATTAGGCAAAAATGCTCTTGGCGTGATAGTGGCGCGTCGCGCCCTTACAGCGCCAAGGCTAATTACGCCTAAAACCTGCACAACTTTTAGTGGAGCTTCGCGCCAGGGACCAAACTACTAAGGCATGTTTCTGGCGCGATAGTGGCGCGTCGCGCCCTTACGGCGCACCTATTGCTCCAAATTCTGGGAATTTGGCCTGAAAAACCCTGCACACTTTTAGTGGCGCGTCGCGCCAGGGACCAAACTACTGAGGCATGTTCCTGGTGCGATAGTGGCGCGTCGCGCCCTTACGGCGCCAGGGCCATTTCCCCAGCAGTGGTAACCCAGGCCAAAATGAAATCCCTGTCATGCTAGTTCGTCTTCGGATCGTCATATATTTTGGCCCCGAACTCCAAAATCTACGTTCTTGGTGGCGTTGGAAAGAAGACTCGACGACCTTTAATTTGATAGGTTGTGGGCCACCCGGATTGAAGTCTTTCAAACGATAAGGTCATTGAAAGTCAACCCTTACGTGAACTCGTCCTAAACTTATCCACGACGGATCTTTTGGACTTAGCTCGGTCCTAGGGGTCCTCAATGACCCCACATCACCTCCAACGCTCTTAATCTCCTCAGGGACTCATCTTAACTCAAGCACATACTTCGAAATAAATACTATGGGCCCCACACGTGTACAAAGAAGGCCCGAATCTTGGGAAAAATTTTGAGGGGTGTTACATTATCTCCCCCTTGGGATCATTCGTCCTCGAATGACGAGCAACCAAGAATAGACTCGGGGTACAAATCACAATCAAAATTCAGTCATTCAATCAATCAAATTCTCAATCAAATATTAATCAAAACTCAAAAAGGTACGAATGAATTCGAGTCAAGAAAGTAGTCATTACCTTCAATGCTCTCCTCGGTAGACACGAATAGATGTGGGTATTTAGACTTCATGGCTTCCTCCGCTTCCCACGTGGCTTTCTCAACAAATTGATTCCTCCACAAGACTTTGACTGAGGCAACCTCCTTGTTCCTTAATTTGCAGATTTGGCGATCAAGGATTTGGATTGGGACCTCCTCATAGGATAAGCTATCCTTAATTCCAACGCTTTCAATAGGGACTACCAACGAGGGATCGCCCAAGCACTTTTTTAACATTGAAACGTGGAACACCGGATGAATAGAAGCTAGTTCTGAGGGTAGGTCCAGCTCATAAGCGACACTCCCGATCCGCCTCAAAATTTGGTACGGGCCAATGTATCGAGGACTAAGTTTCCCCTTCTTTCCAAACCTCATGACCCCCTTCATGGGTGACACTTTCAAATACACCCAATCATCCACCTCAAACTCTAAGTCTCTCCTCCTCACATCGGTGTACGATTTTTGGCGACTTTGGGCTGTCTTTAGCCTCTCTTGGATAACTCATACCTTATCCATGGCTTGATGGACGAGGTCAGGCCCAATCAACTCGGCTTCACCAACTTTAAACCACCCAATGGGCGATCTACACCTCCTCCCATACAAGGCTTCAGAAGGAGCCATTTGAATGCTTGCATGGTAGCTATTGTTATACGCAAACTCTATGAGAGGCAAGTGATCATCCCAATTTCCCTTGAAGTCAAGCACACACACCCTCAACATATCCTCTAATATTTGAATTGTGTGCTCTGCTTGGCCGTCTGTCTGGGGGTGGAAGGATGTACTCAAGTTCATCCTCAAACCTAATCCCTTCTGAAAGGATTTCCAAAATTGGGAAGTGAATTGGGCTCCTCTGTCTGAGATGATAGACAAAGGGACCCCATGCAATCTAATGATCTCCTGTATGTACAACTTCGCATAATCTTCTGTGGTGTCAGTAGTCTTAACCGCCAAGAAGTGAGTTGATTTCGTTATTCTATCCACAATTACCCAAATGGAATCATGTTGCTTTCGGGACTTCGGCAAGCCTGTAATAAAGTCCATGTTCATCATTTCCCACTTCCATTCTGGAATTTCTATGTTTTGGGCTAGACCACATGGTCTCTGATGCTCAACCTTTACTTGTTGACAATTCGGGCATTTAGAAACGAATTCCGCAATATCCTTCTTCATTCCGCTCCACCAGTAGATCTCCCTCAAGTCATGGTACATTTTCGTGGAACCCAGATGAATAGAGTATCTAGAACTATGCGCTTCGGCCATAATCCTCTCTCGAACATCATCAACATCCGGCACGCACAATCTATTTTGGTACCGTAACACACCATCTCCCCCTTGGGTAAAAACCATTACCTCTTGTTTGTGAACTCCTCCCTTTAATTGGAGAAGGAAGGGATCTTGGTCTTGCTTCTCCTTCACCTCTGCCACAAGTGAGGACGTAGACCCATCCTGAATGGTAACTCCGCCTTCATTATTCTCTTCCAGATGAACTCCCAATCGGGCTAATCTGTGTACCTCCTTCGCCAATTCCCTCCTTCCTTCCTCCACGTGGCTAGTGCTACCTATGGACAACCTGCTAAGAGCATCAGCAACAACATTAGCTTTACCTGGATGGTAGAGGATGCTCATATCATAGTCCTTGAGTAGCTCAAGTCATCTCCTTTGCCTAAGGTTGAGTTCCTTCTGGCTAAAGACGTATTGCAAGCTCTTGTGATCGGTGAATACATCGATATGCACTCCATACAGGTAGTGGAGCCAGATTTTAAGTGCAAACACCACAGCTGCCAGCTCAAGGTCATGAGTTGGGTAATTCCTCTCATGAAGCTTAAGCTGTCTTGAAGCATAGGCTATCACCTTCCCCCTTTGCATCAACACACAACCCAAACCAATTCTGGAGGCATCACAATAAATTACAAAACCTTATGTTCCATCGGGCAAGGTTAGAACAGGAGCAGTGGTTAGCTTGGTCTTCAATTTCTGGAAACTCTCCTCACAAGCATCAGACCATTGGAACTTAGCCTTCTTTTGGGTCAGCTTAGTCAATGGTGATGATATGGATGAGAATCCCTCTACAAACCTTCGATAGTACCCGGCCAAGCCCAGAAAGCTCCTTATCTCTATTGGGGATGTGGGTCTAGGCCAATTCTTCACAGCTTCTATTTTCTGAGCATCCACCTGAATACCATCTCCAGATACAATGTGGCCTAAGAAGGCCACCGATGCAAGCCAAAATTCATATTTAGAGAACTTTGCATACAATACCTGGTCCCTCAAAGTTTGTAGGATGACTCTAAGATGATAGGCGTGCTCCTCTTCATTCTTGGAGTAAACCAGAATATCATCTATGAATACAATCACAAACATATCAAGGTACGGTTTGAATACTCGGTTCATGAGATCCATAAAAGCGGCGGGAGCATTAGTCAACCCAAAAGACATGACCAAAAATTCAAGGTGGCCATAACGAGTCCGGAAAGCAGTCTTCGGAACATCGCATTCTCTCACCTTCAACTGGTGGTAGCCGGATCTCAAGTCTATCTTTGAGAAACAAGTGGCACCTTGAAGTTGGTCGAATAAGTCATCTATTCTGGGGAGAGGGTATTTGTTCTTCACAGTGACTTTATTCAACTGCCTGTAGTCGATACATATTCTAAGGGACCCATCCTTCTTCCGCACAAATAGGACCGGAGCACCCCATGGCGAGACACTCGGCCTAATGAATCCCTTATCTAACAAGTCCTTCAACTGCTCCTTCAACTCCTTCAACTCGGCCGGAGCCATTCTATATGGGGGAATTGAGATAGGCTGAGTATCAAGAAGAACATCAATCCCGAAGTCGATCTCCCTATCAGGAGAGACTCCAGGCAGATCTTCAGGAAAGATATCCGGAAACTCATTGACAATCAGAACTGACTCAAGGGATGGAGACTCAATGCTATCATCCTTCACTCGGACAAGGTGATAGATACACCCTTTTGAGATTAGCTTCCTGGCCCTAAGGTATGAAATAAACTTACCCTTAGGCGCAATAGGACTACCCCTCCATTCTATGACAGCCTTATTCAGGAATCTGAATGTGACAATTTGAGTTCTACAATCAATAGAGGCATAGCAGACATAAACCCAGTCCATACTAAGGATCACGTCGAAATCAACCATGTCTAACTCAACCAAGTCAGCCAAGGTGTCCTTGTGATGAATTGACACAGTGCAATCTCTATAGACTCTCTCAGCTAAGACAGAATCACCGACAGGAGTGGCCACACAAAAGGGCTCAAGAAGACGTTCAGGGATTTTATTGAACTTACTAGCCACATAGGGAGTTACAAAAGATAAGGTGGCACCTGGATCCATCAATACATAACAATCAAAGGAAGAGACTCGAATCATACCCGTTACGACGTTTGGAGAGTTCTCCTGATCTTGGCGACTACCCATGGCATATAGGCGGTTTGTACCTCCACTCGTACCTGGAGTAGCGCCCCTCTGATTTCCTCTAGCTGGTGGTGCGATGGCAGAGGACTGGGCCCTATTCCCCTATGTTGGACACTCCCTCAGAAGATGGCCCATTTGGCCGCATTTATAGCAACCAACCCTTCCTGCTCTGCATTCTCCCAATTGGAGCCTACTACACTTGCCGCATGGTGGCTTTCCCTTCGAACCCTGACTTACACTGGCCGGGGACTGAGAAACCTGGGGTCTGAAATTCTGGCGACTTTGTCCCTGCCAATCATACCTGTCCTGCGGCATTGGTGCGCTGGCGGTAGATGAGGCATAGGTGGAAGGCCTCTTCTGGAAGAAGGACCTGTTGCCCTTGCTTTGCCTCTGCTCATTCTCATGCCCAGATGACCTTGCCTTTTTGCTCAGGTGCTCTTCTCTGTCTTTCCTCTTCTCCTCCTCTACCTGTTGAGCATACACCATTAATCTGGAAAGGTCTATATCCGAGATCAACAATGCTGCCTTGCATTCCTTCTTCACATGCCTCCCTAATCCAGAGACGAACTTCCTCATCTTCGACCTCACATCAGGAATCATTTCTGGAGCATACCTGGACAGCTGGATGAACCTTAGGCCATACTCCTTAACCGACATACCTTCCTGCTTTAGATTAACAAATTCCTCCACCTTCGCTTCCCTCAATTCTCGGGGAAAGAAGTGGTCAAGAAAAACTCCCTCGAATTCATCCCATCTAGCAGGTTTAGCATCTTCACCCCTACTCTGCTCCCATTGGTTATACCAAATGTTTCCCACATCTTTGAGTTGATAAGACACCAACTCGACCCCCTCGATTTCTGTAGCGTGCATAGCTTTTAGAATCTTCCACATTTCATCAATGAAATTCTGGGGATCTTCATCAACCTTAGAACCCGTAAATGCCGGTGGGTTCATCCTCAGAAAGTCTCTAATTCTAGTGGAAGCAGATGGCTCCTGGGAACTAGAGCTGAGAGTCGGCAAACTTTGATTGCCGCTTCGGGCGGCCATTAGTTGAGTGAGCATGGCAATTGCCCCTCGAAATTCAGCTTCTGATGTGGGTGCAGGTGGAGTAGATGGCACTTGAGGTGCCTCCGCATATCTCGCGGGTCGGCCTCTAGCCCTTGCTGGGCGTGCCTCTGACTGTGGCATCCCTGCATTATCAACATTCCTCTGGCTAGCGGTATGTTTAGAAGGCATTATCTGTAACGTATGAACGCACGAATTAGAAAGGAAGTTTCATGGAGTTCAACTCCATCGTACGAATTCGGCGTATGAAGGAAGTGAAACAATTCCTAATGTCCTATAGCCTCCTGCTCATAAGTGTGGTGCACAACACACCCATAAGCAAGACTCTACTAGACATGGCTTCATAGACTCCCTAGGACACTTGAACTCTGTGCTCTGATACCATGTTTATCACGCCCCGGGAGGGTACCCTAGACGTAACCGGCACCCGAAGGCCATCTCTGACCTCCGAGCGAACCACTTGGTACAATCACTCATTCATTCAAGCACATTCTATTAGCAGAAATCTCAATTTAAGAAATACTTCTCATATCATAAGGGCCGAAGGCCAAACATTTACAATCAAGACGATAATCAAAATAGGAATCCTCAAGATGACCGCTCGACCTCCTCACATCTCAGTCTATGAAGCCTCTATTCAAGTCTAAAAGGTGTCAATGACAAGCCCATGGCTACCGACAATCTAAATTAAAAAAAAAAGACAATCAAGAACTATACAGGAAGGCCCAATATCCTCTGGGAACTAGGAGGACTCACCGACTGGCTGGAAGTGTAAGTGGATCTTCAACAGAGCGCCGGTTGATGATCTCTAATACCTGTCTTTGCATCATAAAACGATGCAGGCCAAATGGCGTCAGTACATAGAATGTACGAGTATGTAAAATGGCCGAATATAACGAACATCAAGGAAGAATAATTCAACCAACTCGGAAGCTCAACTCAAAAGGAATGACAACTCAATCAAATGTCCTAAGTCTAAACAAGAGTATGATTTAGACTGGACCAATCATATACAATTCAACTCAATCTGACTCAGAGTGCTATCAAAACTTATTTGGGAGTTTCTCTTAACCGACAACTAACACTTATGAGCCAGTGAAGGTACAACGAAACGACGTCGTTGCCACGCCCGTTCATACCTTGCCAGGGCATGAACGACGAACACTCATGGATCCAATCCAACCAGGTCCTATAATGTCAGGACAAAAGCTCTCGGGGAAGCATCCGACTTTAACGGTTCAATCCCCCCTACGTTTGGCAACACAGGTATTGGGTTTGAGTATGGACTATACTCTTGCCCAATTCGGTGCTCGATACTCCTCCCAAGACTCAATGCTCATAAAACTCCATCAACTCAACTCAATCAACTCATATCAACAAGTCCCATTACAACCTTGTCGACTCATCAACTCTATCACAATCAAATCTCAATCTCAATGCTCAATCTCAATCATATCTTCAAGGAAGCTTTAAATGCACATATATAACATCATCTAGATACAAAATCAATCATTACCTCCATCTATTTGAGAAAAATCTTTGTGACTCATCACATCTCCAAGACATCAAATCGACATTCGTATAATAGGCAACATTTTTAAGAAAATAGTATACTTTATAGAATCTATATAATTAACAAGACCAATAAAACATATTTAGCAACTCATTTCCTCATCATCTCATACTTACATAAGGGATCATTTTAGGAATCTCTTAGCTCAACAACATTGGCACATAAATACTTAAACAAGATGGAAACAAAACTCATTCAAATATGTACCATACCAAGAAACTCCATTTTCATGGATATCTAACCTTATCACAAGAATAGGGCACATGGGTGGACTCAATCCATGTTTTGGTTAGCCTTACATACCTTAGTGAAGACTTTGAAGAAACCTTGATGTTGGGTCTTCAATGGGAGCTTGAGGTCTTGAAGCTCTTGGACTCCTTTTTGGTTGGAAATGGAGAACAAGGGAAGAGAGAAGGGAGAGGAGCTAGGGTTTTTCTAGAGAGAGAATGGGGATGAAGAAAAATGGTCCCAAAATATACAAGGTTTGTGTATATATAATTTGGGAAATTTCCCAAATTGCCCTTCCTCCAAATTCTGAAAATTAGGCAAAAATGCTCTTGGCGTGATAGTGGTGCGTCGCGCCCTTACAGCGCCAAGGCCAATTACGCCTAAAACCTGTACAACTTTTAGTGGCGCGTCGCGCCAGGGACCAAACTACTGAGGCATGTTTCTGGCGCGATAGTGGCGCGTCGCGCCCTTACAGCGCCAAGCCTATTGCTCTAAATTCAGGGAATTTGGCCTGAAAAACCCTGCACACTTTTAGTGGCGCGTCGCGCCAGGGACCAAACTACTGAGGCATGTTCCTGGCGCGATAGTGGCACATCGCGCCCTTACGGCGCCAGGGCTATTTCCCCAGCAGTGGTAACCCAGGCCAAAATGAAATCCCTGTCGTGCTAGTTCGTTTTCGGATCGTCATATCTTTTGGCCTAGAACTCCAAAATCTACATTCTTGGTGGCGTTGGAAAGAAAACTCGATGACCTTTAATTTGATAGGTCGTGGGCCACCCGGATTGAAGTCTTTCAAACGATAGGGTCATTGAAAGTCGACCCCTACGTGAACTCGTCCTAAACTTAGCCACGACGGATCTTTTGGACTTAGCTCGGTCCTAGGGGTCCTCAATGACCCCACATCACCTCCAACGCTCTTAAACTCCTCAGGGACTCATCTTAACTCAAGCACATACTTTAAAATAAATACGATGGGCCCCACACATGTACAAAGAAGGCCCGAATCTTGGGAAAATTTTGAGGGGTGTTACACTTATCATAATCATAAATCATATATGCAAAGACATATGCCATATCCGGCCCCATGCCATGGGACTCGGTGAACAAAACGTGGTCGCCCTCCCGTCATTGGCGCCACAGCACAGCATAACACCAGAGTAAGGAATATCTCCGTAACAGATCATATCATATCAGATCAGATCATATCATGTCAAATGGCCATATCAAATCATATCACATGATATCATAAGCATATATGTACATGGCACAGCATAACTCCGTGGCACAACATACACCACAACCCATGTACATGTCATACCTGCCCCCTCACGTCGGGGCACGGCGAAAAATGCAGAGAAGTACGCTTGATAACATATACTGGCCCAGGCTCAGTGAAAGAATGGTTACAGTATGCACGAGTAGAGTAGTGAGAAACTAAATGCAATTTAAAATATAAAACATTTATAGAGACTCAATAGCTTAATCCTGATGACAAGTCATATAAAAGAAACTGAGCTATAATCATAGTGCACTTCTTTCGGATGTCACGATGGTCTATGTCAAAACAGTCTTTCAGAAATCATTTTCCATATTCCGAAACATAATATGGGGATCAATTGAATAATTGAAATAACTATCATTTAAAAATTAAGACAATAGTTATTTCAAGTAACCTTCGGTTGCCATTATGAATTATACCAAAGCATGAATTATATCAAAAGATGAATTATATCAAAATAGGATGGCTGGAATCAAACTCATGTATCAAAACATAATGATATAATTTCTAAGAATTTACGAACATTAGCCATCCTAGTGTTTCTAAGAATAGGAGCTTCTTTGGAATTTATACCTTCGTCGTCCGTTTGTTTCATATAAATCATGCCAAAAGAAAGAAAGATTAGCTTTACATACCTTTAGTGTTTATCCACACACAACATGTATATGCTACCTCATACCTATATTAATACGTTAAGCGTTATGGTTAAGATATGGAAAGGCATAAAACGTCTTTATCGTTAGTAGGTTATTTCAAACAAAAAAAACTGGACAGCACCTCCCCTTAACTTCATCACCCTTTTTCGAGTATATAAAAGTAAAACTGGGTTTTAGAGCCTAAATAAAAGTTTTAGCTATATCAAATAGCTTTCCAAAACATCTTTAATCAACCAAAACGGAGCCTTACACAAGGAGTTATGCTAAATTTACTAACAGCAGTCCCATCCAAAAATGGGTTTGCAAAACACAAAATTCTGGACAGCAACTCCCTTATATTGCTCACTTTTTTCCACTTCCAAATCAGTCATAAAATCCCCAAGCAACATCAATAATCACACCTTCAAATGCCATGTCAAGACAAGCCAAGACGATATTCAAAAATACTCCAAATCTGTCCATTTTTATACCAACACTAATCATGGGATTTTCTTGCTTCCAAGTCCATTTAATACAAGTTAATATCTTCATTATAACCTTATTGGCAAGTTAAGTCAGCCCACATTCATAACACTCAACAACAATTTCAATCCACATACAACTACTACATCTTCCAATTATCCTTAATGATCCATAGTGTTAACGTTTTATTGAAACAATCCTAAAACAGCCCAACCAACATATAATGCAACATATAACCTTAATTATCATTAATATTCCAATATCAACAAGAACAATAACAACCTATCAAAATAGCCCTTAACTAACAACATAAAGATGCTCAAAAACCTCATGAACACATACCACAAGCCAAGCAAACCACCTATAATTTTTACACCTTATTTCATACTACTTTTTATCAAATTTTCGTGATCTATAACAGCAGCCCCTCAACATAAACATCACTCATTTAAATTCAAGAAAGCCATGTTAATATCACCAGAAGTCCTACCATAGCCCACAAACGAATTTCAACCTCAACTTTAACAATTTAATCTCTTCATTCTCATCCCAAAATCCATAACAATAACAATCAAATACTAAGCAAAATTAATTCATTATTTTCTACACCAAAACAGCCCCAAATGTCTCCTACCATGCCTCAACATCAACACCCATAATTTCATACATTCATCAACTCACACAAGCTTCAATTACCTTCAAGATGAGGGAAAAATAAAAAAGGAGATGAAATCTTACCTTAGGCTTTTATGACATAATTTGCTTGAAAACTTGAGGGCTTGGTCAAAAATGTTTTTGCTTCTTTAATGGACCCATCCTTGCTGCACTCGTGCCTTTTTCAATTTCCTAGGTTGGTCATCATTCGAGGACGAATGATCCCAAGGGGGAGATATTATAAAACCCCAAATCTTTTTTAAGCTAAGACTGAGCTATCCTTCATATGTGTATGGGGTTGTATCGGATGATTCATAATTATGTGCATGTGTAAAGATTAATTCTTAGTATGAGAATGTATGTCACGACCCAAACTCATAGACCACGACTGGGTCCTACCTGAACCCCTGTATACCTAGCTAACAGATGTGGTCACACCAGACTACGACCAACGTGATAACACATATAAGAACCCTAATAGGTCACAGCATTTCCATATACACATAGCCTTTCATTCGCCTTCTGATGAGTTACATTAATCCTCACAACTTATCATTCAGGTAACATAACATGTAAGCCGACGAGGCTATCATAACATATGGGGTCGTCCAGTTATATATATATATATATAAGCCAACAAGGCTTACATGACAAAAGAAATGTCCCAAACAGAAGTCATATAGATAGATCGAGCACACACACATATACAACCCACTCCCATATCTACAGACCTCTAAGAGCAGTGAAGATAATATATGGCGAAACAAGGCCCCCGCCATACCTTTGAATAAATGAAATTAAATATATACACCATGGATCAATACCAAAAACTAGGCTCTGATATAATGGAGCTTCTTCAAAGTTGGCTGAGTAGAATCCTAAGCTAGCGGACTCCCAAAACCTGTATATGTTCCTGTGGGCATGAAACGCAGCCCCCCAAGGAAAAGGAGGGGTCAGTACGACATGTGTACTGCGCATATGAAGCAAACATATCGTAAATAAGTTCACATTTGAGTTAGAAATTTAGGAGATAAGTATGAGATTTTAGAAGCCATTATACCTGTCTTTACAACGTAAAATCATGCATGCTCAAATCATATATTATATCTGGCCAGTTAGGGACTCGGTGAATTCATCATATACCTGTAGGACCCTCATAAGTCCCGGCACCATCATCACCATATCACATCATATCATCGTATATATGAATATATACCCAGCCTTCTAGTGAGGGACTCGGTGAACAATGCAGTGAGATAGAGCACGAATCTATAACCGGCCTGGGACTCAAAGAAAGAGGTGTTATAGTATACACGAGCAGAGTAGTGAGAAATAATACACAATTTAAATCGTTATCTGAGACTCAATGAAGACCTCCAGTGAATCATCACTTGGAGCTCAGGGTAGGAAGTATCTAACGTACCCTCTAGATGTCACTAAAGACCATGTTAAAAGGAGCCTCAGGAAACATAGACATATGTTTCTATGGTATGAAATATCTTATAGAATTCCAAGCATTGGTTATCTCAGAGCCTTTTTAAAAGAAAGAGATTTTTGTATCAATCACTATCCAATCATATAAAAGAATTAAGGAGTAGGAGCTTAACTACCTTGAGAGTCTTAACATCTAGAAGTGCACAAGAGTCCTGAGGTCATATTCAACCTAAGAATGAATTTACCCCCAAGCTCACATGATCCATTGCTTACACCTAAGACATGACAAAAGAAGAGAAGGATAGATTTACATAACTCTTATGGGTTACTTGTAATCACGTTTGTGTTGTCATCCTATGAACCTATTTAACATGAAAATAATACTCATATTAATAACCTTCAACTCTCCAGTCCCTACAGTTGTATTCAAGTATCCATAGGAACCATTTCCTTGTTCGCCTTTCTCGACTAGGTTACAAGTTAGTTAAGAAGTTAACAGAAATTGGGCAGCATCTCCCCTATATCCTGCCCTATCCGAACTTCCAATTACATCCTCAATAAGCACAGAAAACCAACAACAACAATCAGCAACATATATACAAGTAAGTTACTTCAATATTACACAATACAAACTCCAAACAATTCGCCCAAAATCACGATACCAAAATAAGGTTTCCAATCGTTAATCCGTAAAATCTTTAACCACGTGGAACGGAGGGTTAGGTGGATGAAACCAGAAGTAACCACACCTATTTTGACTCACGTTCCATCCCTGCAACAAGCCATAAAACCATCGCCAAAGACAACACCATTATCGCAACAACACTATACAATCTTAACAACTTTAACTCGGCTAGAACGACTTTAATTTCGTTTGTTCACAATGTCCATCCTACTTATGCACTTTTTCCTACTTCCAACTTCATTTAGAACAAGTAATATACTTCATAACAACATTATTAACTCCACTTTGAAAGGGAAGACCTTACCTTGTCCAAAACTCGCCTCGGAAGCTTTCCAATGCGATGGAAAAGTAGTGGACTACTCGTTACCCTTCCTTTTTGCCCCAAAACAGTAATTTACATTATTAAATACTGCTATATCACCATAGGATACCTTAAATTTACGAAGCGAAATCGGAGACTTACCTTGCTTTGGAGGGAACTCGTAGCTACTCTCTCTAGGTTTAGGGTTTCTTTTGTTTTGTTTTGGCTAAGTTTTGGATGAAGAATGGAATTAAGAGTCATAAACATACATATATGTGTTGCCTTAGGAGGTGACACGTGTTATCCCCTAAGGGTGACATGTGTCAAGCCCTCATTGGGACACCTCAACCATGCAACCTCTCCTAGGCTGCCACATAGGACCCACCCCAAGTAGATGTGTCACCTACTTGGTCCAAGTAGGTGCATCACCTACTTGTTTCTGAGTAGGTGCATCACCTACTTGTTTCTGAGTAGGTGCATCACCTACTTGTTTTTGAGTAGGTGCTACACCTCCTTCCGCCTCTTTCGTGGGTTCGTAATATCGTCTCACTTTAAGAACCTATGTAATTCTTGCTATGCAAGCTTGACATGCACTTAAGTAGCTTAAGTATGTAAGACATCTAAGTTGGTATCGTGCGCAAGTAAGTCGAATACCACGACTCATTATTTGGCCTCCCACTCTTTTTGGATTTTTATAACCCTACTTCTAATCTTCCCTACTATGGGGTAACTCATTCTAATTTCCTTAGAGTTGGTTGATAGCGTTATAAATTATACGGCTCACATGGTAACTTCTAAGAAGCTTAAGAGACATTCTGAGCATAAGAGTGCAGGGTATAACATCCTTCCCCCCTTTAGAACATTCATCCCCGAATGTTGGATAAAACCTTCTCCAATCTCTTTCACAGGCTATATGGAGATTTATTTCCATTACAATAACATATACTTTCATTGAATAATCAATATAAGGGTTTCAGGAGTTGGGATTACCTATAGCCATAGGTATGGATACTTGTGTTTCATTTCTTTTTCAGCTTCCCAGGTCATTTCTTCGCGATTCTCATTTTGCCACAACACCTTGATGAAAGCCACGTCCTTAGTCCGCAATTTTCTAATCTGCCGATCCAAGATGGCAATAGGCTGCTCTTCATAGGATAACTCCTCTGTAACCTAGATATCATCTACGGGATATACTCGGGATGGATCACCAACACACTTATAAAGCATTGACACATAGAAGATGGGATGTACTGCTTCGAGGTCCGCTAGTAAGTCCAGCTCGTAGGCAACCTTACCTATTCGGTGAAGGATCAGGTAAGGGCTAATATATCTCAGACTCAGCTTTCCTTTCTTGCCGAACCTCATTACTCCTTTCATGGGCGATACTTTTAAGAACACCTAATCGCCCACTTGAAATTCCAAAGGTCGAGGTTGATTGTTTGCATATGACTTTTATTGACTCTAGAAAGCTAATAATCTCTCTCAGATAAGCTTTACCTTTTCCACAGCTTGTTGGACCATTTCTAGGCCTATTAGTTGCGTTTTGCCAATATCAAACCAACCAATAGGTGACTTGTACTTCCTGCCGTATAAAGCCTCATACGGTGTCATCTGGATGCTGGAGTGATAGTTGTTATTGTAGGCAAACACAATAAGTGGTACATGATCATCCTAGCTACCTTTGAAGTCAATTATGCAGGCCCGCAACATATTCTCTAGCATTTGAATAGTACACTTGGCATGTCCATCAGTTTGAGGATAAAATATCGTGCTAAGACTTACCTATGTTCCCAAGCCTTCTTGGAATGACCTCCAAACGTGGGCTATGAATTGAGCTCCCCTATCCGAAATAATAGATGTGGGAACTTCGTAAAGTTGTACTATTTCCTTGATGTACAATTTTGCATAGTCCTCGGATGAGTATGTGGTCCTAACTAGGAGGAAGTGGGCTGATTTTTTTAGCCTATCCACAATAACCCATATAGAATCTTGCTTCCGGAGAGTGCGAAGTAAGTCGATATTGAAGTCCATGTTAATCGCTTCCCATTTCTAAGTTGGAATCTCCATCTCCTGTAGTAGCCCACCAGGTCTCTGATGTTCAATTTTAACCTTGGCAGTTCGGACATTAGGCTACAAACTCAACTATATCTTTCTTTATACCGTCCCACTAATATAAACTCCTCAGGTCATAATACATCTTGGTTAACCTTGGATAGACAGAATAATAGGCATGGTGTGCCTCTACCAGTACTTGTTGTCGTAGCCCTGCAACTTCCGGTACACAAACCCTACCTTTATATCGTAGTACTCCACCAAACGTGATCTCAAATGGAGTCTTCCTCTTCTGGAGAGCTACATCCCTATAATAGGTCAGAATGGGGTCCTTGTACTGGTGTTGCTTTACTTTTTCCATGATCAAGGATTTAGCCACTCCTCGAATAAAAACCCAACCATCATCTGAATTAGCTAAGCGGACTCCAAGGCTGGCGAGCTGGAAAATATTTCACAGATTATCCCCTTCCATTCTGGTTGTGTATCTGTCAGGCTACCTATTAATTTACGCTTTAGTGCATTAGCCACCATGTTTGCCTTCCCTAGGTGGTGAAACATGTCGACATCATAGTCTTTCAACAATTCTAGCCACCTTCTCTACCGTAAATTCAGCTCTTTCTGCTTAAAAATATACTGGAGGATTTTATGGTTGTATAAATATCAACATATATGCCATATAAGTAGTGCCTCTATATTTTTAAGGCATGAATCACCGCTGCTAATTCTAGATCATGTGTTGGATAATTCCTTTCATGCTTCTTGAGCTGTCGGGAGTCATAAGCTATAACTCTATCGTGTTGCATCAACACACATCCTAGCCCAAAACCGGAAGCATCATAATAGATAACGTAGCCACTTGGTCCATCAGGAAGAGTTAGAATAGGAGTCGTAGTCAATTTATCCTTTAACAACTAGAAACTTCGCTTACAAGCATCAGTCCACTAGAACTTAGTCGCCTTCTGAGTTAGCCTGGTTAGTGGTACTGAAATGGAAGCAAACTTTTCTACGAACCTCATATAGTATCCTGCTAGCCCTAAAAAGCTACGTATCTTTGTGGGTGTCGTAGGCCTTGGCCAAGCCTTCACGGCCTCAATCTTCTGCGTATCCACGTAAATACCATCAGCCCCAATAACATGCCCCAGGAATGCTACTGAAGTCAGCCAAAATTCACATTTAGAGAGCTTAGCGTACATTTTCTGGTGTTGAAGTACTCCTAGTACTGCCCGCAAATGATCCGCGTGTTCCTTTTCTAATCATGAATAAACCAGAATATCATCAATAAATACAATCACGAATAAATCTAGAAACAGTTTGAAAACATAGTTCATCAGATCAATAAACACTGCTGGAGGATTTGTCAGCCCAAAAGACATCACTTTAAACTCGTAATGCCCATACCGGGTTCTAAACACGGTTTTTAGAATATCTGCTTCTCATACCTGCACCTGATGGTAGCTTAATCATAGGTCTATTTTCAAGAAACACTTAGCACCCTATAGTTGGTTAAACAAATCATCGATCCTGGGAAGAGGATATATGTCCTTTATCGTTGCCTTGTTCAGCTGCCTATAGTCAATACACATTCGCAGCGACCCATCTTTTTTTTTCAAAAATAGTACCGATTCTCCCTAAGGTGATGTATTGGCCTAATGAAGCCCTTTTCTAACAAGTCCCTCAAATGCTTATTTAATTCCTTTAATTCTGCAGGTGCCATTCTGTAAGGAGGGATAGATATGGGCTGAGTATCTGGTAGCACATCTACAGTGAACTCTATCTCCTATTTGGGAGGAAGACTTGGGAGTTCATCTAGGAATACATCTAGATATTCATTGACCACTGTACTGACTGAAGAGTCGGTACCTCTGCTTCCAGGTTGTGCACACGTACCAGATGATAGATATACCTTTTTTGAACAATCTTTCTTGCCTTGAGGTATGAAATAAACCTACCCCTCGGCTATGCTGTATTCCCAAACCATTTGATAGTTGGCTCGTCTGGAAGCCAGAACTGAACTACTTTATTTCTACAATTAATATTAGCATAACAAGAGGCTAACCAATCCATACCCATAATAACATCGAACTCCGTTATATCTAACTACAGTAAATCAGCCAAGGTATGACAACTACCTACACCCACCAAGAAATTTTTGTATACTTACTTTACTATAATAGAATCTCCTATTGGGGTAGACACCTCGAATGGATCTATTGACTTAGATTTTATTCTGACTCAATTCGCAACAAAAGGATATATGTATGATAAAGTAGAGACTAAATCTATTAATGCATATATATGTCGGGAGAAGATTGATAATATACATGTAACCACATTTGGCGACGCCTCCTGGTCCTATCTACTAGCCAAGGAATAAATACGATTTACAGGGCCGCCAGAATTGGAAGCTCCACCACGGTCCCTACCATGGCCTACTGGTGCCTGAATATCCTGCCCCATAGGGCACATAGCCACCAAAGACGAAGAACCAAAAACTGACCCAGTAGGTTGAATTGCACCACTTGGAGTACCCCCTAACTGGACATTCCCTCGCAATGTGGCCTTGACGTCCATAAGAAAAATAAGCACCTGTAGCCTAACGACATTCTCTAAAATAAGGCCTACCACAATGAGGACATCAAGGCATAGATGGCCTTGACTGACGCAAATCCTCTTTCACCTACGAGCCTGAGACCCTAAAGCTCTAAATGGCTCCTGAATACCCTGTACTAGCAAACCTTCTCCTTGTGAATTGTAAGGGTGCACTCCAGGCCGGCTAGGAAGGATACTTACTATACTGTTGAGGCTGTCCGCCTCAAAATTCCACCGGATAACCCGCTGATCTAGCCCTCTTTTATTGGTCTCTATCATAACCTTTATTGGGTTGGTGCCCTCTGTGCCACTTTTCTACCCCTTGGGTATATGTCTGCACCCGAGCAATATCCATACCTGGCTTAAAAGCCACGGCCATACAGCTATCAACCAAATAGAGATCCAATCCCATCACATAATGATGTACCCTATCTACCATATCAGCTATAATTGTGGGTGTGTATCTTGCCAATACGTCAAAATTAAGGCTGTAATCTCAAACACTCCTACCATTCTGCCTTAATTGTAGGAATTTATCAACTCTGGCTCATCTCATTTCTGGAAGTAGAAAATGACCAAGAAATGCTTCTAAAAACTCATCCCATTCTGCCAGAGAAGCATCCTCGCCCCTTGATAACTCCCAAGACTCATACCAGTTAGTGGCTACATCACGCAATCGATATGAAGCCAGTTCAACCGACTCAGTCTTTGCAGCCCTGATTATTTTCAATGTACGCTGCATATTCTGAATAAAATCCTATTGATCCTCCATAAGTCTTGACCCATGAAACTCTGGAGGGTTATAGGCCAGGAAGTCACGGACCCTTAAACTATCTTGTCTATTTGTATTATCCAGTCCATGCCTACGAGCCTTCCCTGCCATTAATCCGGTCAGCAACTGTACGGTATCTCTCATATCCCTATCTTCTGGCTCTAACTGTGGAGCTGGAGGATCAGGTATTGGAGTCTCGAGATCTGCAGTTGTTGCTGCTCTAACCTCCTTTTGAGGTGGTGGCATAGTAGAGCTTGCCGATTGCAGCACAACCCCGGCATAAACTAGGCACGAGCCCTAGTAATTCTTGGGGTCTGACTGATTTGCCCCGCTGCTGACTTGCTCTTCTATGCAATGGTTGCTTTCCTTGGAGGTATCACTATAAACATAAAGGTAGGTTAGTCAAGGGTCATCCTAAAAACATATCTCTATCGCACGATCTAAGATAAGAAAGAAAGAAACATCTTAAATATCCTATAGCCTCATGTTTATAGATGTGGTGTACAATACATCGATAAACAAGACTCTACCTGACACAGTTTGTAGACACTTCCAAGAATGAACTGCTCTGATACCACTTCTGTCACGAACCAACCCCGTGGGCCACGACTAGGGTCCTACTTGGACCCCTGTATACCTAGCTAACATATGTAGTAACACCGTACTATGACCAATGTGATAACACATATAAGAACCCTAATGGGTCACAGCATTTCGATATACACATAGCCTTTCATTCACCTTCTGAGGAGTTACATTAATCCTCACAACTTATCATTCAGGCAATATAACATGTAAGCCAATGAGGCTATCATAACATGTGGGTCGTCCCATTATATACATATACGTAAGCCGACAAGGTTGTCATGACAAAAGGAACGTCTCAAACAGAAGTCATACAGATAAAATCGAGCATAAACACATATACAACCCACTCCCATGTCTACAAACCTCTAAGAGCACTGACGATAACATATGGCGGGACTGTTACACCCCAGAAAATAGTTGTCTTACTATGGCTATAGATGGCTTAACCGTGAGCTGAGGTAGAGCCCATATAATGGAATTTTTATAAAAAGAACATATGATAATTTATATGGATGATATATGTGAATTTAAACACAACTCAAGGAGGACCCTTGAGCCAAATCCAAGTGTAAGCCCTCCAAAAAGATATTTTTAAGTTATGTTTTTGGGTAATCTAACTTGGGGAGACCATAACGCCATAATAGTTCGGGAAGTTGGGAAACCTTATAACATAAAAGTTGTAGATAATTGGATTATCTTTCCAACCATAGGTTGTGGGAATTTATTCGATATCGGAATCAAGAGATATGACTATTTTATTGAACAAAGGTGTTTGTTGCAAATTTTTAATTCCAAATTTTAAAATGGCTCGACCTGTTTGCAAATTTCCATCAATATAGAAATATTAGTTGAGATTAGGAATTAATTAACCATGATTGGATTATTAAATGGGAATTTGGGATTAATTAAGATGAATTAAGGTAATAATGGGATAAAAAGTGGCCACATTGCCACATGGCCAATTTTGATTGGCCTATGTGTTAGTAGGGGACAAGTAGGCTTATTGGGCAGCCACTTGGTCTCCTTGTGGATTAAAAAATCTACAGCATATGTCTTTTTATTTTCCAAAAGATTATCCAAAAATAATTTCCAATTCTAGAAGATTCAAGAAAGAGAGAGAAGCTCTCATCTTCTCCAAACTTCCTAAGCTTTTGAGAGAGAAAGAGGCTCGATCATGGCGGATCATGGAGAAGCTCCAAGATTGGTAATTATTCAAGGTTATGGCACCAAGGATGGAGTCTTTAGGGCAGCAAGAAAGCCTAACATTTCATCCCTCAAATTTTAGCAAGTTAAGGAGCCAACTTGTCAAGGTAAGAGTGGGTCATTTTCTATACGTTTTTGGGTGAGTTTGGATGTTTAGTGAGTCTATAAATATCTGAAATCATATGTGTTGATGCTGAAGTGTTGGTGAAACGTTGGGGGCTATTTTGGTTTGAAAATGATAAATTAATTTTATTTAGTATTTGATTGTTATAGATATAAAGTAAGTGATGAGAATAAAGGAAAGTAAAAGGTTAAAGTTGAGGTTGAATTTGTTGTGGGCTGTTTTGGGTGTGTTATTGTTCTTGTTGATTGGAAGGATAAGGAGTTAAAATTTGTATTGTGTTAATTGAAACTAATGGGCTTCCTTAATCCGAAAATGATGGAATTAGTTATAACTATTGTTGATGTTATTGTTGTAGTTGATTATATAACGGAGATGGAAGAATTTGATAATTTGATTTAGAGTAGTAATTAGTTGTGGGCTATTGTAGGAGTTAAATGATGTTAATGTACTTTCCTTGCACATAAGAAGGTGATGTTGTTAACATGTGGCTGCTGCTATGGCTCACAAAAATTAGAAGAAAAGTTAATATGACATAAGGTGTAAAATCGTATATAGTCTCCTTGGTGTGTTCACAAGTTGCCGCAAGGTTTTGAGTCTCCTTATGTTGTTAATTAGGGGCTGTTTTGACATGTTATTGTTGTTCATGTTGAGCTTGGAAGATTAATGATAATTAAGGTTTTATGTTGCATTATATGTTGGTTGGGCTGTTTTAGGATTATTTTGATAAAACGTCAAGACTACGGATCATTAAGGATAATTGGAAGATGTAGTAGTTGTATGTGGATTGGAATTGTTGTTGAGTGTTATGAATGTGGGCTGCCTTAACTTACCAATAATGCTATAATAAAGATATTAACTCGTGTTAAATAAAATTGAAAGCAAGAAAATCCCATGATTAGTGTTGGTATTAAAAAAGACAGATTTGGAGTTGTTTGAATTAGATTGGGTTGATTGTCGTGTTTCTATTATTGTCATGAATTATGTGTTAAAAGTAGAGGAATTGTATATGTTAATGTTTGGGACATATTGGGGATGTTCGAAACTAAAAATAATGGATGAACATCGATTAATATGGTGGTCGTTATTGTTGCTTATTACAAAACGAAAATGAAAGCATACGACATGTCAAGTTGAAGTTGTAATTCATTTAAGGGCGGCTTATAGTGTGTGATTGCTTGTGTTAAATTGAAGTTATGATTATGCATTGTATGGTTGATTGTTGGGCTGTTATAGATCATTTTAATAAGGTGTGATGGCTGCAACTTATTAGAAGTAATTTGATGGCATCGTAGTCGTCATGTTGGTAATAAACAGAAGTTAAATGTTATGTGGGTTGTTTGGAGTATTTTTGAATATCGTCTTGGATTGCCTTGACATAGAATTTGAATGTGTGATTATTGATGTTTCTTGGTGATTGTATGGCTGATTTGGGAAGTGTGAAAAGTGAGCAGTATAAAGGAGTTGCTTCCTAGAATTTTGTGTTTTGCAAACCCATTTTTGAATGGGACTGCTGTTAGTAATTTTAGCATAACGCCTTGTGTAAAGATCCGTTTTGAGTGATTAAAGATGTTCTGGAAAGCTATTTCAAAGATCTAAAATTTAATTTAGGCTCTAAAACCTAGTTTTGCTTTTATATACTCTAAAAATGGTAATGAAGTTCAGGGGAGGTGCTGTCTAAATTTTCAGAAATAACCTACTAACGACAAATTACGTTGTATGCCTTTCCATAGCCTAATCATAGTTCTTAACGTATTAATATAGGTTGAGATCCTATTGGGAAACATATACATATTATGTGAAGATTAATGCTAAAGGTATGTAAAGCCTATCCCTTCTTTCTTTTGGCATGATCCATATGAAATCAATGGACGACGAATGTATAAATTCCAAAGAAACTTCTATTCTTAGAGACACTAGGATGGCTATTGTTCTTAATTCTTAGAAATTATATCATTAGGTTTTGATACATGTGTATGATTCCAGCCATCTTATTTTGGTATAATTTATATTTTTAGATAATTCATGCTTGGTATAATTCATAATGGCAATCGAAGGTTACTTGAAATAACTATTGTCTTAATTTTTAAATGATGATTCATTTTAATTATTCTTTTGAGTCCTAAATGATGATTTAAATGCATATGGTTTCTCACTACTCTGCTCGTGCATGCAATAAGATATTTTTCACTGAGTCCCGGGCTGGGTATGTATTCGTACACAGTTTCACTGCATTATTCACCGAGTTCCTCACTAGAGAGGCGGGTACGGTATATATATATATGATGATATGATATGATGACATGGTGATATGATAATGGTGTCGAGACCCATGATGGGCTGAATATGATATACATGTATATGAAAAATTCACTGAGTCCATAATGGGCCAGATATGATATATGATATGATCACGATTTTATTTCATAAAGCATAGGTACAGTGATTTCTTGATTATTGGTATTATACTTGTCTCCTGATTGCCTATTTCAAATGTGATCTCATTATGGTATTTTATGTTTTATATACTCAGTACATATGTCGTACTGACCCCCTCTCTTCGGGGGGCTGCGTTTCATACCCACAGGTACAAATATTAATTTCGAGGATCCGCTAGCTTAGAATTTTTACTCAGATATTTTGGAAGTGCTCCATTGTCCCGGAGCCTAGAATTTCGATATAAATATTTTAATGTATATATTTATTTATCCATGGGTATGGCGGGGTCCTGTCCCATCATATATTACTGTTGATATTCTTAGAGGTCTGTAGACATATATGTGGGTGGTATATAGATATTTTCCAGTTGTACTAGTATGACTTATATTTTGGAACGTTCATATTCATAGTGGAAGTCTTGTCGACTTGCATATATACATATATATTTTGGAATGTGATGTGCAGTGGCAGCCTTGTCGGCTTATGTACTATGTTATCATTTGATGATTGTGACTTCTCAGGAGACAGGTGGTTTTCATATATATATATATATATAATAACAGTTTTGAGGCGATGTTCTGCCCGTATAAGTCCCCTATCAAGTTTAGTTGCTGATTAATTATAGATAACAGGTGTATGTACGAGTGTTCAGTTCGGACACTAGTCAAGCCCACGGGGTTGGGTCGTGACAGGGACAAGGCCTCTGTCGTACCTTTGAATAAATTAGAGTAAATATATACACCAAGGATCAGTACCAAAAATTAAGCTCCGATACAATGGAGATTCTTCCAAGTTGGTAAGAAGAATCCTAAGCTGGCGGAGTTCCAAAACCTGTATTTGATCTGCGGGCATGAAACGCAGCCCCCCAAAGAAAAGAAGGGGTCAATACGACATATGTACTGAGTATATGAAGCAAACATATCGTAAATAAGTTCACATTTAAGTTAGAAATTTAGGAGATAAGTATGAGATTCCAGAAGCTACTGTACTTGTACTTTACAACGTAAAATCATGCATGCTCAAATCATATATTATATTCAGTCCATTAGAGACTCGGTGAATTCGTCATTTACCTATAGGACCATCATAAGGCCCGGCACCATCATCACCTTATCACATCATATCATCGCATATATGCATACATACCCGGCCTTTTAGTAAGAGACTCGGTGAACAATGTAGTAAGATTGAGCATGAATCTATAACCAGACCGGGACTCAGAGAAAGAGGTGTTACAGTATACACGAGCAGAGTAGTGAGAAATAATACACAATTTAAATCGTTATCTGAGACTCAATGAAGACCTCCAGTGAATCATCACTTGGAGCTCACGGTAGGAAGTATCTAACGTACCCTCTAGATGTCACTAAAGACCATGTTAAAAGGAGCCTCAGGAAACATAGACATATGTTTCTATGGTATGAAATATCTTATAGAATTCCAAGCATTGGTTATCTCAGAGCCTTTTTAAAAGAAAGAGATTTTTGTATCAATCACTATCCAATCATATAAAAGAATTAAGGAGTAGGAGCTTAACTACCTTGAGAGTCTTAACATCTAGAAGTGCACAAGAGTCCTGAGGTCATATTCAACCTAAGAATGAATTTACCCCCAAGCTCACATGATCCATTGCTTACACCTAAGACATGACAAAAGAAGAGAAGGATAGATTTACATAACTCTTATGGGTTACTTGTAATCACGTTTGTGTTGTCATCCTATGAACCTATTTAACATGAAAATAATACTCATATTAATAACCTTCAACTCTCCAGTCCCTACAGTTGTATTCAAGTATCCATAGGAACCATTTCCTTGTTCACCTTTCTCGACTAGGTTACAAGTTAGTTAAGAAGTTAACAGAAATTGGGCAGCATCTCCCCTATATCCTGCCCTATCCGAACTTCCAATTACATCCTCAATAAGCACAGAAAACCAACAACAACAATCAGCAACATATATACAAGTAAGTTACTTCAATATTACACAATACAAACTCCAAACAATTCGCCCAAAATCACGATACCAAAATAAGGTTTCCAATCGTTAATCCATAAAATCTTTAACCATGTGGAATGAGGGTTAGGTGGATGAAACCAGCATCACCCACACCTCTTTTGACTCACGTTCCAGCCCTGAAACATTCCATAAAACCATCACCAAAGACAACGCCACCATCACAACAACACTATACAATCTTAACAACTTTAACTCGGCTAGAACGACTTTAATTTCGTTTGTTCACAACGTCCAACCTATTTATGCACTTTTTCCTACTTCCAACTTCATTTAGCACAAGTAATATACTTCATAACAACATTATTGTCACGACCCAACCCTGTAGGCCGTGACTGATGCCCGAATTGAGCACTCAAACGTATCCTTATCCCAAATTAGCCTTTTAACCGAATAAACAAAGGTAGTGATTAGAAAAGATTGCTAAATAGATCAAAAAAATAGATATAGGCACGAGGGCTGATAGGACGTCATAAAACACACAAAACCCAAACCATATATACAAAACCCACAACATAATCTGTCTATAGACCTCTACAGATGATAGCATAGTCATATGATGGGACAGGGCCCCGTCGTACCCCTGACCAACATATACAAATATACAGACAAAAAGTCAATACCAAAAGATAAGCTCCGGACAAGGGAGCACTGTCAACGACACGGCAGATATCCTAAGCAGGCGGGTCAGCAAAACGAACGTCTGTACCTGCGGGCATGTAGCGCAGCCCCCGAAGAAAGGGGGTCAGTACGAAAAATATACCGAATATGTAAAGCATGAATTGTAATAAATAAAATCATAATCTGAATAGTATATGCAGAAAACGATATAAATGTTCAGAATTTCAAAATACTTATCATAATCACAAATCATATATGCAAAGACATATGCCATATCCGGCCCCATGCCATGGGACTCGGTGAACAAAACGTGGTCGCCCTCCCGTCATTGGCGCCACAGCACAGCATAACACCAGAGTAGGGAATATCTCCGTAACAGATCATATCATATCAGATCAGATCAGATCATGTCAAATGGCCATATCAAATCATATCACATCATATCATAAGCATATATGTATATGGCACAGCATAACTCCGTGGCACAACATACACCACAACCCATGTACATGTCATACCTGCCCCCTCACGTCGGGGCACGGCGAAAAATGCAGAGAAGTACGCTTGATAACATATACTGGCCCAGGCTCAGTGAAAGAATGGTTACAGTATGCACGAGTAGAGTAGTGAGAAACTAAATGCAATTTAAAATATAAAATATTTATAGAGACTCAATAGCTTAATCCTGATGACAAGTCATATAAAAGAAACTGAGCTATAATCATAGTGCACTTCTTTCAGATGTCACGATGGTCTATGTCAAAACAGTCTTTCAGAAATCATTTTCCATATTCCGAAACATAATATGGGGATCAATTGAATAATTGAAATAACTATCATTTAAAAATTAAGACAATAGTTATTCCAAGTAACCTTCGGTTGCCATTATGAATTATACCAAAGCATGAATTATATCAAAAGATGAATTATATCAAAATAGGATGGCTGGAATCAAACTCATGTATCAAAACATATTGATATAATTTCTAAGAATTTACGAACATTAGCCATCCTAGTGTTTCTAAGAATAGGAGCTTCTTTGGAATTTATACCTTCGTCGTCCGTTTGTTTCATATAAATCATGCCAAAAGAAAGAAAGATTAGCTTTACATACCTTTAGTGTTTATCCACACACAACATGTATATGATGCCTCATACCTATATTAATACGTTAAGCGTTATGGTTAAGATATGGAAAGGCATAAAACGTCTTTATCGTTAGTAGGTTATTTCAAACAAAAAAAACTGGACAGCACCTCCCCTTAACTTCATCACCCTTTTTCGAGTATATAAAAGTAAAACTGGGTTTTAGAGCCTAAATAAAAGTTTTAGCTATATCAAATAGCTTTCCAAAACATCTTTAATCAACCAAAACGGAGCCTTACACAAGGAGTTATGCTAAATTTACTAACAGCAGTCCCATCCAAAAACGGGTTTGCAAAACACAAAATTCTGGACAGCAACTCCCTTATATTGCTCACTTTTTTCCACTTCCAAATCAGTCATAAAATCCCCAAGCAACATCAATAATCACACCTTCAAATGCCATGTCAAGACAAGCCAAGACGATATTCAAAAATACTCCAAATCTGTCCATTTTTATACCAACACTAATCATGGGATTTTCTTGCTTCCAAGTCCATTTAATACAAGTTAATATCTTCATTATAACCTTATTGGCAAGTTAAGTCAGCCCACATTCATAACACTCAACAACAATTTCAATCCACATACAACTACTACATCTTCCAATTATCCTTAATGATCCATAGTGTTAACGTTTTATTGAAACAATCCTAAAACAGCCCAACCAACATATAATGCAACATATAACCTTAATTATCATTAATATTCCAATATCAACAAGAACAATAACAACCTATCAAAATAGCCCTTAACTAACAACATAAAGATGCTCAAAAACCTCATGAACACATACCACAAGCCAAGCAAACCACCTATAATTTTTACACCTTATTTCATACTACTTTTTATCAAATTTTCGTGATCTATAACAGCAGCCCCTCAACATAAACATCACTCATTTAAATTCAAGAAAGCCATGTTAATATCACCACAAGTCCTACCATAGCCCACAAATGAATTTCAACCTCAACTTTAACCATTTAATCCCTTCATTCTCATCCCAAAATCCATAACAATAACAATCAAATACTAAGCAAAATTAATTCATTATTTTCTACACCAAAATAGCCCCAAACGTCTCCTACCATGCCTCAACATCAACACCCATAATTTCATACATTCATCAACTCACACAAGCTTCAATTACCTTCAAGATGAGGGAAAAACGAAAAAGGAGATGAAATCTTACCTTAGGCTTTTATGACATAATTTGCTTGAAAACTTGAGGGCTTGGTCAAAAACATTTTTGCTTCTTTAATGGACCCATCCTTGCAGCCATAAACTTGAATAATCACCAACTTTGACCCTTTAATCTCTCCCTTAATTTTTTTCTCGTTACTTCTCTCTATCTTTATTTGTTGAAAATCAGAGTTCTTCCTTCTTGGAGAACTCTCTAGAGTTGGAAAAGAAGTGGATGCAGATTTTTGTCAATAAGGGGGACCAAGTGGCTGCCCAAGAGGTCTAATTGTCCCTTACAAAAAAGTGGGCCAATAGGATTGGCCATGTGGCAGTGGGGACCACTTTTCATCCACTATTAACTTAATTAATCTCAATTAATCTCAAATTCCTATTTAATAATTCAACCATGGTTAATTAATCCCTAATCTTGATTAATATTTCTATATCAGTAGAAATTTGAAAACAGGTCGAGCCATTTTAAAATTCGGAATTAAAATTCGCAGCCAGCTCCTTTGTTCAGTAAATCAGTCATATCTTTTGATTCCGATATCGAATAAATTTCCACAAACTATGGTTGGAAATATAATCCAATTATCTACAACTTTCAATTTATAAGGTTTCCCAAATTCCTGAGCCATGATGGCGTTATGGTCTCTCCAAGTCAGATTTCCCAAAAACATAACTTAAAAACATCTTTTTGGAGGGCTCACACTTGGATCTGGCTCAAGGGTCCTCCTTGAGTTGTGGTTAACTTCACATACATTATTCATATAAATTATCATATGTCCTTTTTATAAAAATCCATTAAGTGGGCTCCACCTCAGCTCACGGTTAAGCCATCTATAGCCATAGTAAGACAAAAACTTTCTGGGGTGTAACAATTATTAACTCCACTTTGAAAGGGAATACCTTACCTTGTCCAAAACTCGCCTCGGAAGCTTTCTAACGCGACTGAAAAGTAGTGGACTGCTCGTTACCCTTCCTTTCTGCCCCAAACCAGTAATTTACATTATTAAATACTGCTATATCACCATAGGATACCTTAAATAATTAATTCACAGAGTGAAATCGGAGACTTACCTTGCTTTGGAGGGAACCCATAGCTACTCTCTCTAGGTTTAGGGTTTCTTTTTTTTGTTTTGGCTAAGTTTTGGATGAAGAATGGAATTAAGAGTCATAAACATACATATATGTGCTGCCTTAGGAGGTGACATGTGTCAACCCCTAAGGGTGACACATGTCAAGCCCTTATTGGGCCACCTTAACCATGCAACCTCTCCTAGGCTGCCACGTGGGACCCACCCCAAGTAGGTGCGTCACCTACTTGGTCCAAGTAGGTGTGTCACCTACTTATTTCCGAGTAGGTGCTACGCCTCCTTCCGCCTCTTCCATGGGTTCATAATCTCATCTCACTTTAAGAACCTATGTAATCCTTGCTATGCAATCTCGATATGCACTCAAGTAGCTTAAGTACGTAAGACATTCAAGTTAGTAGCTTATGCAAGTAAGTTGACTATCACGACTCATTATTCAGACTCCCACTCCTTCTGGATTCTTATAACCCTACTTCTAAACTTTCCTACTATAGGGTAACTCATTCTAATTTTCTTAGAGTTGGTTGGTAGCATTATAGATTATCCGGATCACGTGGTAACTTTTAAGAAGCTTAAAAGATATTCCAAGCATAAGAGTGCAGGGTATAACAATATATTTGGAGATGAATTAAGGTCATAAGGATCCTCTGGCAAAAAATCGAGTTGAAAGCATCCTTACCAATTGAGTTTCTGTGAAAGATCTTATTTGGGTCAACATAAAATGACTATATCTCTCAATATATAATGTTTAGATATCCCATGACCTATGAAATTAAATGTCTCTGAGTCTTCTTTCCAACGCCACCAAGTTTGCATTAATTGAAGTTTGGAGTAAAAAGTTATGCCCAATTTACTAGGTGTTGTCTTTCCATACGCCGGCCGCGCACTCGAGGCATTTTCTGTGCACTAGCGCAATGAGGCAGTCTCTACTTCCCTCTCCGTGTATTGTCCATCTGCCCGAAGCCTTTTCTACGCGCCCGCACACCTGAGGCTTTTTAATAACCCCCAAAGAAGTAATTCATCTTCCTAGTTCAAATATTTACCGTAGAAAGAGAAGCTCTCAAGAAACTAACTTTCTCCAAGGTTCATCCATTATCCAAGGTAAGATTTGACAATGGAATTCAATAATTTCTTCATCTTAGCACCAATTAATATCTTTTATCCATGAAATCCATAGGTTTTCAAGAAAATCCACCTCTAAGGTTTAATAAACGGATTCTTGCCATCTCTTCCTCAAAAGATCTCACCTTTTTTAAGAATTAAGAGCATATAAGGTATGTATGGATAATCATAGCATTAGATTGAGTTCATCCACGCGCTCTACATCTAATTCTATTGATTGTTGAGAATGAGTTGAATCTAACCTAGTTTTTTGAATTCCGAATGAGTTAATTCTTCTTCTATTGAGTTTCATATAATTATGTATCGAGATTATTGTTGTTTTTTACCTCTCACTTGATTGGAATTATCATTCATGGCTACTTTTCCGTGAACCCTAATTGATTTGATAATCATAACATATTTTTTTGAGTACACATGATGGCTTTTATGCTTTGATGAAGAGAATGATTTGGACTAATATTATATATTTATTTATTAGAGCTTAAATGAGTTTGGGTAATCGCATGAGTTGAGTCTGAGGAGTCTTTAAAAGTTTTCATTATTTTAAACATAAATATTTTGAGCATAAATGATGGTTTTGAGATAGAGTTTTAATAAATTGTGATTGATTTTAAAAATATATTTTTTTCTGAAAGAACTTGATGATTTGAGCATGAGCCGAGCCTGAGTTGAATTGAAAGAGTCTTTAAGATTATAATTGTTTTGATCTTGCTTTCACTATACATTATTTTGAGTCGAGATTATGTGTTTTAAAGAGATGTAAAAGAGTTGAGTATTTAAACTAAATGAGTGGATTAGATTGAATTGATTTGAAAGAGTATTATGATTGAGAAGAGATTGAGTTTTGATGAGAGTCCAATGAGACTAGTCGGAAGTTTTGATTGAACCAATTGGTTTTAGTTGCATGAGCAGATTGAGTTTTGAAAGTAGTATTGAGCACCGAATTGAGTGCGAGTGAAACTCAATAACTACGTAGCCAGCGTAGGAGAGGATTGAACCATTAAGTCGGATGTTTCCCTTTTCATTGTCCAGACAAGATAAGACTTGATTGATTATGGATCCAAGATTGGTAGATTCTTTCTTTACCTTGGCATGTATTGGATAGATGTGACAACGACATTGTTTCATTGTACATCACTTATTTATAGGTGGTGGGATTGTTTTCGGTTAATAGAGACTCCCAGATTGTGCATGAAAGTATATGCCATATTTTGAACAAGATGCATATTATTGAGCCCTTTTTAAAGCATTGTTAAATTTTACACTTGCATATCATATTGAGTTAGGTGAGTTTTATTCTATCTTGAGTACCTTTGATGTACTGTTGTTTCATTCCACCTTATTACATGCTCGTACATTCCATGTACTGACGTCCATTTGGGAGTGCATTAATTTATGATGCAGGGACAGATATTAGAGATTATCAATAGGTGATTCATTGAAGTTCTACTTCTTTCCTGATAGTGTTGAGACCTCCTTACTTTCGGAGTGATCATATTTATTCTTTCGATTGCTTATGAGTAGTTCTGTTGAGGTAGCCATGAAGCTGTCATTGGCACAATCTAGATAGTAGAAATAGAGGCTTCATAGACTAGATAGTGATGGATTTTTTGTATGACTATAACTCTTGATTAGTTTCTTTTAAATTATGCTTCTAATTTGAATGGTTGAGATTGTTGATTGAGTTAGCCCACTAAAATTTGTTTTTCTCTTAAGCTTAGTCTTTTGCTAAATGAATAAATATGTGATCAGGTCAAGTAGTTTGGTTGGGGGCAATAATTGGCTTCTAAGTGTCAGTTACGTCTAAGGTACCCTCTCTGGGCGTGACACTTGCATCATGTGGTGACCAAGGATGAGATTATGGTCGATCCATCCAAGGCTACAGTGATTTATTATTGGGTTAGTCTTACTTTGATCATAAAGATTCAAATCTTTATTGGGTTAGCAAACTATTATCATCGGTTGTGTCAGAGTTTCTCTTCCATTGCAACCCCATTGACTAGGCTAAATGAAAACACCATGGCATTTCAGTAGACTTATTAATGTGAGATGAGTTTTCAAAAGCTCAAAGAGTTATTGACCTCAGTACCTATTCTAGTATTACTTGAGAAGGGTGTGGCTTTCATTGTATTTTGTGTTGCTTCAGGTGTCAGTTTGGCTGGTGTTTTGATGCAGAAGGGGAGATTTATAGCCTATGTTTCTCGACAGCTGAAGGTACATGAGAAGAACTACCCTACTCAAGACTTTGAGTTAGCAGCGATGGTATTTGTTTTGAAGTTGTGTAGAAACTATATTTATGGTTTGCATTATGAGGTCTTAATCGATCACTGTATCCTTAAGTATATCTTTTCTCAGTCAAATTTGAACATGGGGTAGTATAGGTGGTCGGATCTATTGAAATACTATGGCATCAACATTATTTATCATCCGAGCAAGGCTAATATGGTAGAAGATACCTTGAGTCAGAAAACACCTAGTATGGGTAGTTTAGTCTTTCTTAAAGAGGAGGATAGACCTTTGGCTTTGGACGTTCAGTCATTGGCTAGACAGTTGGTCCGACTTGATATCTCTACACCTCATAGAATTTTGGCCTTCATGGAGACTAGGTCTATCCTAATGGATCAAATTCATGCCTATCAGTTTGTTGGTGACAAGTTGAGGACTACTCGAGACAAAGTATTGAGAGGTAAAGCTAAATCGGCTTCCCTCGATCCCGAGGAACTTTTGAGATTAACGGTCGTATTTGTAAGCCAAAGGTTGGTGATTTGTTGTGTATGATATTGGAAGAGGCTCATTGTTCCAAGTATTCTATTCACCGGGAGTGGCAAAGATGTTTTATGACTTGAAACAACACTATTAGTGGTGTAGCATGAAGAGAGACATTATTTATTTTGTGGCTAAGTGTTTCAATATCCAACAAGTGAAGTATGAGCATTAAAAATCGGGTGGTCCTATGCAAAGGATTCCTATTCCCGAGTGAAAGTGGGAGTGCATTACTATAGACTTTGTGATAGAGTTACCCTTGACTTTAGTTAAGAATGATTTGTTTTGGGTGATTGTGGATCGGTTGACTTAATTGGCTCATTTTATTTTGGTGAAGACTGGCTATATTATGGAGCAGTTGGATAGGATCTACATCTGTAAGATTGTTCGCTTGTATGGAGTGCTCATTTCTATTGTGTCTGATTGAGGTAAGCAGTTTACCTCTTATTTCTGGAGTTCTATGCAGGATCCGATGGGTACCAAGCTTGAGTTGAGCACAACTTTTCATCCTCCGATGGTTAGTCGGAGCGGACTTGTAACACCCCGCAACTTCTATGCAAAGATTTAAACCATCCTCCGTATATGTATAGGCCCGACCAATGATTTATAAGTTGTAAATATATGTTAAAGTCTTTTTCTAAGTGTATTAAGTGTATCGGATGTGTTTTAGAGTCGTAAGATACCTCAAATACCAAGCTAAGTTCAAAGCATTTCTATCGGCTAAGTTTTCCATAAGTTCATATAATGGTCAACTTCAAATAACCATATCTTTCAGCATATAATGAATTAGGTGGCTTATGATATATCAAATTAAAGGTATTTGAGTTTTCTTTCCAAGCCACCAATTTTGCATTAATTAGAATTTGGAGTAAAAAGTTATGCCCATTTTACTGGGCATTGTCTTGCCACACGCCCATGGTACTTTTTGCGCACTAGTGCAATGAGGCAGCGGTTACTGCCCTCTCCGTGTATTGGACACGCGCTCGAAGCTTTTTCCGCATGCTAGCATGGACCTGAGGCTTTTTAATAAACCCCCAAACATGTAATTCATCTTCCTGTTTCAAATATTTACCCTAAAAAGATAAGTTCTCAAGAAACTAACTTCCTTCGAGGTTCATCCATCATTCAAGGTAAGATTTGACCATGGAATTCCATCTTAACACCAATTAATATATCCTACTCATTAAATTCATAGATTTTTAAGTAATCTTCTCAAGAACTCAACTCCAAGGTTCAAGAAGGGTTTTGTGGTTCTTCGTCTTCTAAGATCATTCTTTTCTTGGGTATTTAGAGCAATTAAGGTATGTAGGACTCCAATGAGGAATTCCTTTTATCCTCGTGTCCAAAATTTCTCAGTTTTCATGAATTCAAATCTATAATTAGGGTTTATAAAAACGTTCAAATTCACCATTTTTATAATCTAATAGCATGGTTTCTTGAATTACTTACTCTTCCTTTTTATATTTCAAAGCATGATTTTAGAGTCTTTATGTTATTATGATAATTATTTTGAGAAATCACAAGTTATGCATGATTTGAAGTAAGTTGTCTCATATTTAAAGTCATATGCATAGAAGTAAAGATATGTTTATGAAAGAGATATTTAAGCACTACCTCACAACACTTATGATTCAAGATATGATTTTTGAGCTTTGTCTCACTTATGATTTAAGATACTTTTAAGCTTAGTCTCACATATGATTCAGATATATAGAAAAATTTTATACTTATGAGCATTAATATGTATTTATGTTATTTTGGGAGGACTATTTAGCACCGAGTGGACTTTAGGGATGAAGGTTTTCATTAATGTCCATGGACCTTTAGTAGCAATTCCTAAGTCCCATAACTACATGTCACCATAGGACTTGATTATACCACTTTGTCGGACAACTTCACATAGCCCTGAGAGGTACAAACTAGTGGATCCACATAGATATGATATGGTCCTATACCCTGGCAAGGTATAGGGAATCCCGCCCAACTGGGTTAGCTGTTGGACATCATGAGCTCACATGGTGTAAGTCAGTTATAAGAAACTCTCCAGTTTATCCATCTTTTTATGATATGTTCTTAACTTTATATGGTATATTTCAGTATACTATTTTATGACTATGATTATGCAAGTCTACTGAATTAGACTCATCATTACATATACTTTTAAACGAAGGCCCAATTGATACTTATGCATGAACTAAGACTATTCCTTCCGATTCTTATATTATGTATTATGATTTTGGAAATCCTATTTCACTGTTCCTACATATGCTATAAGAAATCCTATTTACTATTCCTACATATGCTATAAGAAATCATATTTCACTATTTCTACATATGCTATTTAACATGATTATGTCAGTGTTCCCTTACATACTCAGTACATTCCGTGTATTGACGCATACTTTTCTCTGTGATGCATCCTATTATGATGTAGATTCCAGTATCGTTCTCAGACTCGTGGCTAGTAAACTTGCAACATTTCCAATTAGCAGTTGGTGAGTTCTACTCATTTGAGAACTCCATGAGTTTAATAGTTAGATTTCTTTTATGTAATCTTTATAATTTTTTAAGATAGCTGGGGCCATGTACTAGCAATGTATTTCTTATTCTAGGTAGTAGAGGTTATATCAGACATTAGATTTTCAGTGTCATGGATTATTTAAACTCTTTATTTAAGTCTCATATATTGACATTTCTTACAGCTTCCGCTTTAGTTTTCTTATGATGTGCTTAGATATGTTGTGCCAAGGATTAGATTGGGATCACTTGTAGTTCCAAGTACCGTGTCTCAGCTGGGGTGTAGACTCGGATCGTGACAGGACTATTCAGGTACTTGAGGACATGCTCTAAGCTTGTGTCATAGACTTTGGTGGTCATTGGAACTAGTCCCTTCCTTTTGCGGAGTTTGCATATAACAATAGTTACTATTCCATTATTCAGATGATGTCATTTCAGGCCTTATATGAGAGAAGATGTAGATCTACCGTGGGATGGTTTGATTCTTTTGGGCTACGACCTTGGGATACCAATTTGTTGAAAGATGTCATGAATATGGTGAAGCTGATTCAACAGCGCCTTATGACTGCCTAGAGTAGACAGAAGAGCTATGCGGATAGGCATGTTTGTGATGTGTCATTTGTCATTGGTGAGCGAGTGTTGCTCAAGGATCACCCACTAAGGGTGTGATGAGGTTTAGGAGGAAAGGGAAGCTCAGTCTAAGGTTTAGTAGTCATTATGAGGTTTTGGAGAAGTATGGAGAGATAGCCCATAAATTGGCCTTGCCCCCAAATCTTTCAGTTGTTCATCCTGTATTTCATGTATCGATGTTTAAGCGATATCGGCATGATGATTCTCATGTGATTCAGTGGTAATCGATTGCTTAGTATTAGGGCTTGTGATTTGAGAAGGAGCATGTTACTATCTTGTATAGGCAGACTAGACAATTGAGATCAAAGCATATTGATTCAGTGAAGGTACAGTGGAGGCACCGACCTGTCAAGGAGGCTACATAAGAGGTAGAGTCCGACATACGTCATAGATATCCTTAGCTTTTCACCCCTACAGGCACTTTACTTTACTTTTCGTTCAAGGACGAATGGGTGTTTTAGTGTTGAATGATGTAATGTCTCAATTCTTGAGAAATTACTTTTTTATGTGAAATGACTATTTTGCCCTTCTCTTTAGCATTTTCATACTTTATTTGTGTTGTGGGGATGGTTGGCACTGTTTCCAATGTGATTGGGCGTGATTTTAGTGATTTGGGGACCTTGAGTAAAGCTTTTATTGAGATAGTTGACCTTGGTCAATATATTGAGATCCGAGCACTAGATGAAAATTTTATCAGTTTTGTTGTGTCTGGAACGTCGAGTTTGGTCTTGTTGAGTGTTGACTTAGAGCTCTAGGACCTTAGAATTTATTTTGAAATTTGGGATTTAAGGTCCTTGTATTATGGGTAAACTAATTTTGACCAAAAAAATTCAAAATTTCTCGTTTTAAACTGCGTTGCAAAGGTGGGATTTGATGTTTCTTCTCCAAGTTGGAAAATTAGTAGTTCTTTGATTTGGAGCTCGATTTCTACTCGATTTTAATTAATTTTTTAACCACAGACTCCTTTTTTCTTTAGAACATGATTTTCAAATAAAATTATAATTTTGACCTACTTGATTTCGGAGAAATTTTTGAATGATTTTGACGCTGATTCTAAAACCTTGCAATATGAGTATCATTAGAATCCTATTGATGAACTCTTTCCATTCTTGATAGTAGGGGTGCTCACGGTTCGGTTTGGATCGGTTTTTATTAAAAAAATAACCAAACCAATTGAGTCGGTTATTCAAATTGTCAAACCAAACCAAACCAAACTATATCGGTTTTTACTATTCGGTTTTTGTCGGTTTTTATCGGTTTTTTCGGTTTTTGTCGGTTTTTAAATCACCTTGTAGACACTAGTCACTATTTGAATTTAAACTTATTTGAAATAGTATTGCCAAGAATATTCACTCCTAAAACTAAACTCAGGAGCACAATTATTCTTAGCAATGATGATATGAAGTCCACATTTTGTTTACTCTTACTTTGGGTCCAACCATGCAAGATGGACTCATTTCATTAGAAGTCCATCAAAATATTTTGACCCAATCTAGTATAATTCAAAAGCATGGCCAAGATCAAGAATATAAAAATTCAATATAAATTGTATTTTTTCATAAAAAATTAAAATACACACACATATATATACAAATTTAATTTTTAAAATATGTATATATAAAGTCGGTTTGGTTCGGTTTTTTCGGTTTTTTTTAGACTTGAAACCAAAACCAAACCAAAAATAGTCGATTTTTAAATTTAAAAACCAAACCAAATCAAACCAAATAAATGTCGGGTTTTTTCCGGTTAGGTTTGGTTATTGGTTTGATTCGGTTTTTCGATTTTTCGTGTTCAGCCCTACTTGATAGTTGATGATCATTTAAGAGTTGGTGATTGTTAGTAGAGCTCTAGTTAGAGTGTTTAGCCAAAGTTTGGGCCTTCGAGTTAGGTTTGACTATCCTTCTTTGAAACTGGAATTGGGTAATTAGTCATTCATATGTTATAGATTTTGGGATGGAATCGCAATGTGAATTGGACTATTGATTATATTATGATGCTTGTTTGGACCTTGATTATTACTATATTGCCCGTGTGGGAGCTTATTTATGCAGTTTAGCTCGTGTAGGGGCCTTATTTGCTATTCTATTTGCTTTGAGAGCATGAGATTCATATTTTGCCTATGAGAGAGGCTTGTAACATTATTTGACTTATAATGCCCGCATGAGGGGTTAAGTTGGGGTTTTTTTATCACACTTGAGTAATTAAACACTTTCAAAAAGGGTGAACACTTATTTCAATTTATTTTCTTCCTATTACTATCTATTGAGAGTGTATATCATGTTTAGGTCGAGTTTTGAAAACTTTGGACCTTATATTACATTTTGAGTTGAATATTACCTCCATTCCATATGTGTTGTGATGCATTCATCCTCATTCATCATATCATTGATCTTTGTAAGTCGAGAAATGTAGAAAAAAAAATTGAGAAAGAAAATATGACACATTTTTATATCCTTGACTACGAGCTAGGTGGCAAGTTGATGAGATATTGAGATTGTGATTGATATATGGACTGCGAGTCTCTCATGGTTCCTTGTCTAGAAGCCTTAGATCTACGGTGTATACGATAGGTTATGCGGCAGCTTTGATTCCACCATACCACCACATCATTGCATCATCTCATTGTATTGAATTGTATTGTTCTTTGGATTATTTGACTTATCTAATTATATGTGATATTGAAATGTCCCTATAATTTTACCTTACTCGCCCCGTTCTATATAATTGGCGGCACTGATGCCGGAATGAGACTTTTTGTTATGTAGGTGGAAGCGTTCCTTAGTTTATTTCATAAGTTCGATTAATCCCTCATACGTAGTCGGTCAAACCTACTAAGTACATGTGGATTGTACTCACCCCTATTTTTGTGTCACTTTTGATGCAAATTCTAGTCAAGGTACTATTCATGGCGGTTGATCATCTCTAGCGGACGGGTTATTTTGGACTAATGGTGAGATCCTATGTTCCGGATCACCATTAGTTCCATCTATCTATCTCAGTCTTTATTTTTGATTTCAAAGACTTGTATTGTATTTCAGACTTGAAAGTTGTAGTAGATGCTCTATGGTTATGATATCAGGTTTTGAGAAATTCTTTGTTGCATTTTGTGTTTTTTTCATTATGGCCTGACTCCATTCTAAGAGTCTCATATGTGAGTTGATTTTCTCTTTTTCCACAATATTTGAGTTATCTCTTGAGTTAGAGAGTTAAGCTTATACACTTAGTTGGAATTTGGAATGTGCGTTATCATGACCTCGATTTTTGAATTGTGACAGAGTAACAACACGAGAAATCAATCCATTTTATTTTTGGTTAAATACTTATCGAAATAATACATATATACACGCAAGTGGAGGAGCATAGTTAGCTTAAGCTGCAGCCACATATGCATATAAGTGTTTTTTTCTCATGAAAGTGGATCCACATTGTGTTAGATCCATGTACTACTCCTTTCTTGGCTCCAGTCTAATTTTTTTGTTTGATTTTAATTATTTTTTTTTATAAAACCACTGGTGAGGGGTTAGGTGGACCCTACCTTAATAAAATCACATCAGAACTTTACTAAGAGTCCGTTTAGATTGATTTATAAATTGCTAAAAATAACTTGTAAGTTGTTTTCAGTTTTTTTGAGTATATGACTAACCAATTTAAAGTCATTTTGTGTTTAAAATAAGCCAAAAAAATAATTGAGTTTGTTTGACTCTTAACTTATCTAAAGCAACTTATAAGCAAAAAAAAATAAGTTGGATAGCCCAATATATATACCCAAAAATAAGTTGCTTTAGATAAGGTAAGCCAAACATTCTTTTAAGTATGATTGTGTGCCAAAAGTAAGTAGATACATTATATATATTGGGTAGGATAATAACGGTACCTTGCTCATTTAGCATATACTTCACCTGGTATATATGTTAGCCGTACCAATCCTAATAGAGAGGTTGCAGTTTTGGTCATTTTGTTGCCTATAAAAAAAAAACCACACCAAGCACATAGTTAAGCCCAATTATCTATTCACTCAGCCAATTTTAGAGGGAAAAAAATGGGTTCTCTTTGCGCAAATTCTAAAAACACTCTTCTTCATGGCAAATTCTCTGACCCTAATTATGTTGCAATTTTCGACACGACGCTTCGTGATGGAGAGCAGGCCCCTGGTGCCGCCATGACCACTAAACAAAAAATGGACATTGCACGTCAGCTAGCCAAGCTTGGTGTTGATGTCATTGAGGCTGGTTTCCCAGCTGCTTCTGAGGCTGATTTTGACCTTGTAAAGTTGATCGCACAGGAAATTGGTAAGGGTAAAGTGGTCTTTATGTGAGAAAAGAGTTTTAAGAATAAAAGAAAGATTTTTTAAAATTTTGTGAGTTTAATTAATTAAAATATGTTATAGAACAAACACTTATGGGCTGCGGCCGACCTATGTGGGTGTCAGGAATTCACCCCAATTCCCTCAACAAAAAATTACACAGTATATATATGGTAAATTTTCTATCTTTTTGTAAATATATTAATTTGAACCATCTAAATTAAAGATGAAAGATAGCCTAGCCGTACTAGACTTTCAAACTTGGGCCACAAATATTATCTTCAATTTGTAGGTTTTATTCTTACTGGGTGCATAGGCTGCCTAATTTTCTAAAATTGAATTCTTTATCGGTGAACAATTACTATTTTAAAAATCCGTTAGAATAACTTAAAAATTTTTCCCTTTGATGTTTGTATTTGCACTCTTGTTCACACATTTATATTTTTATTTTTCAAAACCCATGAGTGAAATTTGACATGTCATTCATTATATAACATTCATGCTACATACACAACAAAAATACTTTTAGATTTTTATTAAGTATTGGTGACCTTCTACTTGAATACCCTGTCGAATTGTGTGTCCATCTTATTTAAAAGTTTATAATATGAAATAAAGATGAATTATATTATATCTCAACAGGTAATAACGTAGATGAAGAGGGGTACATGCCGATGATTTGTGCCTTGGCAAGATCTACTAAGATGGATATTGAAAAATCTTGGGAGGCTTTGAAGTATGCAAAGAGACCATTGATTCAAACGTTTATCGCGACGAGCGATATACAAATGAAGTATAAACTAAATATGAGCAGAGAAGAAGTTGTGGAGAGAGCTAGGAGCATGGTGGCTTATGCAAGGAGCCTTGGGTTTGAAAATGTTAGGTTTGGCATTGAAGATGCTACAAGGTTTGTAATTTGTATTTTACTGGTCTATTTTTTCTTTTATACGTTCTTTAAAATATCATAAATAAGGAGAAGATCTTTTTACTTATTTATTCTGCAACTCTTTTTAATCTATTCTATATTTATGTGCCTTATAAATCAATATAAAGATTAAGAATGGAGAAACTTTTTCGGAAGTTGGAACGTTACATATTTATAGGCTCAAAAAGAATTAATTTTAAGGGTAAAATGAGAAAAAATTAATTAATTATCTTAATTTTATAAATTAACATTTAATTTAAGATAAGTATTTTTAGTGATGTGGACAAGTAATATAGGACGGAGGGAATATATATAGCTAGGTACCTATTTATTATAAATGAAAAATAATAATTGTGTCCTCTATTTGGATTAGTGTATCTCATCATGGATAATTTACTTGACATAGTTGTTATTAAACTTTTTCCTAGAGTATTTAGTCAAATGAATTATTACATTCTTCCCGCATTTATAATAAAATAATCTGATGATTTGCTTGTATTTTTTATGACAACACACTTTACTAGATGACCACGCAATTTTTTAAAAAATAAAAGTGAAAACGTGAATATAATATTGACATAATAAAATTGCCCTGGGCATGTCTTTCGACTTTTCCAGAAAAACATAATAGCCCTGAATATATAATAAAGAATCGGGGGTCATTTGGTAGCTGATTTAGAGTTGAGTTATGTAGGTTTTAAATTCTACCTAAGTAGTATCATTTTTGATAGTTGATTTGGAGTGCATGAGTTATACAAATATTAAATTCCGCATAGAACCACTTTTGGTAGCTGGTTAAGAGATATTTTATTCATGTATAAAATTAATATATTATTTGACTTGCAATTTAGAAACAGACATAATTAATATATGTATAAGTTACGAGGGAATTCATGTAGTATTTTATACAAGATAGAAAATTAAACACTATTGAAGTGACATAGCGGAGCATGACATGAGGTGTCTAAAATAAACATAACCTAATTTAAGTGTTTAAATGAAAGTTGATGCCAACTTTACATGGCCACCAATCAGGTGCCAACTTTACGTGGCCACCGATCAGTTCGGACTTACTATAAATTAAAAATTAAATTATCTCAATTATATATTCATTTTTTATATGCACTAATTTTGTCAGATCTGATAAGGAGTTTCTTTATCATATTGTTGGAGAAGTTATCAAAGCTGGTGCAACAATCATTTGTCTTGCTGATACTGTTGGATGCAATTTGCCCAATGAATATGCACAACTAATTACAGACATAAAAATGAATACTCCAGGAATTCAACATGTAATTATTGCAGTACACTGTCACAATGATCTTGGCCTTGCTACAGCCAACACATTAGCTGTGAGTCTTCCCTTCCTATATTATTAGATCCATATATATACTACTTTACTTATATTTTAGTTGATGTTGAAGGCGAAAATTCTAAATTATGTCTGGACTGAGGTTACGTTGTGAAAAAGTCTGTTTGGATGTGCTTATAACTTATGACTTATTATGAGCCTAAAAGTTATAATGCATGCGTTGGATTCAGGGAATTTGTGCAGGGGTAAGACAGATAGACGTAGCCATCAACGGCATTGGTGAAAGAGCTGGAAATGCTTCTCTAGAAGAGGTGAGGGAGAATAACCTTTAATTATAACGACAAATTATGTTCTTATTTCTATTTTGTACTTATGAATTTGTACTTCATATATAGATAGTAATGGCTATAAAATGTCGTGGAGAGGAAGTATTAGGTGGCCTCTATACTGGGATTAATACAAAGCATATATTCACCACAAGCAACATGGTATGTATATATATATATATATTCTAGCTAAACATATTTCACTTGTTGAAATTAATTATGCATATAATAATAATTGTTATATATATATGCTGCAGGTAGAGGAGTATAGTGGGCTTAAGCTGCAGCCACATAAGGCCATTGTTGGCGCTAATGCTTTTTCTCATGAGAGTGGAATTCATCAGGTTTATTTTATTTAATTAATACTATATGTTATCTTCTTGCATCGATTAAAAAAGTCTCATTTTTCTTTTTTTATTATCAATCAAGTAAAATGGTTGTCCACTTAAAATGGTGGATAGTCCATTTACTTTTTAAGTGGGTAAATTGCCCACTAATATTTTCCTCCACTTGTAAATATGGCTATAAATATAGCCTTAAACTTCAATGTAAAAACACACAAAACACATAAAAGAAGAGAATTACTATTACTCTCTCTATATTACTACTCTCTCTATTAATACTTTCTATATACATATTCTCTTGTTCTTCTTCCTTTATAAAATTGTCAAGTTAGTTAATTTATAACACGTTATCAGCACGAAGCTCTAATTTTTCAGAAAATTAACTTCTATATCAGGTATATCTATTAAAGAAATTTAATTTTTAAGTTATCTTTGTTACTTTCAAATTAATTTTCATCATGTCAAAATTAGAATTTGTGGCACTTGATATTTCGGGTAAAAATTATTTGTCATGGGTACTTGATGCTGAAATTCACCTTACCGCTAAGGGTCTTGGTGATGCTATAATTGAAGGAAATACAGCATCAAGTCAGGATAAAGCAAATGCTATGATTTTCCTTCGTCATCATCTAGATGAAAGCCTAAAAATGGAATACTTGACAGTGAAAGATCCACTTGAATTGTGGAAAGACTTAAAAGGGAGGTATGACCACCTCAGGGCAACGGTATTGTCAAGGGCTCGTTATGAGTGGATGCACTTACGGTTTCAAGATTTTAAAACCGTAATTGAGTATAATTCTGGTGTATTTAGAATAACTTCCCAATTAAAATTATGTGGGGAAAATATAAATGATGAGGACATGTTAGAAAAGACACTAACTACTTTTCATGCCTCTAATGTAATATTACAGCAGCAATACCATGAAAAGGGTTTTAAAAAATACTCTGAATTGATATCATGCCTTCTGGTGGTTGAACAACATAATGCCCTTTTAAAGAAAAATCATGAAGCTCGTCCCACTAGAACTGCTCCGTTACCGGAGGTAAATATGGTAAAGGCACATGGTCAGTCTGAAAGAAGACAAAATAAAAATTATGACCACAATAATGTGCGTGGACGTGGCAATGACAGAAGACGATTTAATAATCGTCGAGGTGGTGGTCAACATAAAAGGGAGAACAATATCAGTTCTCAAAATGGCCCTTCAAAAAGTAACTGTCATCGTTGTGGCATGAAAGGCCACTGGAAAAATGAATGTCGGCCGCCTGAGCATTTTGTAAGACTTTATCAAAATTCTTTTAAAAGAAAGGCAAATAGAGATGGTGCCTCTTCTTCTAATGCTCGGATAGAGTCACACTTGGCGTTCGAAAATAATGTTAAGGCAAGGCCTTTGAATAATGATAATATTGAAGCAAATCTGGCCTTAAGGGATGATGAGTTTAATGACCTCAATGATATTACTCATTTGGAGGTTGAAGATTTTTTTAAGGATCTTAATTGATGTTTAATTTCATGTTTTTCATTATGTTATCATGTACTTCGAATTATTATATTTTTACGTTTATGTATTTGAAGAAAAAAAAATAATCAAGGTCACATTTTTATGATAATTGTATATTGTTTATTACATTGTGTTATTTTACAATGTTGTAATTAATTACTATTAGTGTGCTATCATTTAATCTTAATATCATATTGTTACTAAAAATAATATTCGCCTTATTTAATGTCATTATACTAATTGTTTATTCTTGTTAATGTTTTAGACATTAATAATATATAATGATTGTATTATTTTTGTCAATAAACAAATTATCTATACATGATGAATAATATTATATTAATGTTTTATAATATTTTATATTTGTTTTTAATACTTGTGTATAATATTTATTTAAGGTTAATAAGTATATAATTACATAAACTAAATTATTGTAACATTCATCATAATTGAATCATATAATTTTTTAAATTCTAAATTACCATAATTTAACTTTTAAAAAAAAGGACTTTTGTTTTTCTAGCAAAATTGTTACTTATTTTATTTCTTACAATGCATTTTTATTTTATGAAGATAAATAAATTTATCAGTCTTCAATTGGATTCAAGATGAATAATGGAGATATGTGCATTTTGGATAGTGTCACAACTCATACGATATTAAAAGAAAAGAAATATTTTTGTCATTTGATTATGAAAAAGGCCTATGTCAATACAATATCTGGTAGTACAAAATTAATTGAAGGCTCTGGAAAAACAGCCTTATTACTATCTGGAGGAACGATATTGGTAATTGATAATGCATTATATTGTAGTAAGTCTCAAAGAAACTTGTTAAGTTTCAAGATTATTCGCCAAAATGGCTATCATATTGAGACTGCAAATGAAGGAAATGTTGAATACCTTTATATTACTACAATAAATATAGAGAAGAAAATTGTGCACGAAAAATTACCTGCACTTTCTTCTGGGTTGTACCATACAAATATTGGTACTGTTGAATCACATGCCATTGTAAACAAAAGGTTTACTGATTCTAATGATTTTATCATTTGGCATGACCGGTTGGGCCATCTCGGTTATAATATGATGCGCAGAATTATTGAGAATTCACATGGACACACTTTGAAGAATCAGAAAATTCTTCAATCTAAGGAATTCTCTTGTGTTGCTTGTTCCCAAGAAAAACTGATTATCAAACCATCAACAACTAAGGTTGGGATTGAATCCCTGCGTTTCTGAAACGTATACAGGGTGATATATGTGGGCCAATTCACCCTTCATGTGGACCATTTAAATATTATATGGTCTTGATAGATGCATCTACAAGATGATCACATGTGTGCTTATTATCAACTCGCAACATGGCTTTTGCGAGATTGTTAGCTCAAATTATAAGGTTAAGAGCACAATTTCCAGATTATGCAATAAAGACAATTCGTCTTGATAATGCTAGTGAATTCACATCTCAATCATTTAATGATTATTGTATGTCGGTTGGAATAAAAGTTGAGCATCCGGTCGCTCATGTACATACTCAAAATGGTCTAGCAGAATCATTGATTAAACGCCTCCAATTGATAGCTAGACCATTGCTAATGAGGACAAAACTTCCTATTTCAGTATGGGGGCATGCTATTTTGCATGCAGCAGCACTTGTGCGCATAAGGCCAACAAATTATCATGAATTTTCCCCATTACAGTTGGCGTTTGAAAGGGAGCCAAATATATCCCATCTTAGAATATTTGGGTGTGCGGTATATGTCCCAATTGCTCCACCGCACCGCACAAAGATGGGTCCCCAAAGAAGGTTGGGAATATATGTTGGGTATGAATCTCCTTCTATTATAAAATATCTGAAACCTATGACTGGAGATTTATTTAGGGCAAGATTCGCTGATTGTCATTTTGATGAATCAGTATACCCAACATTAGGGGGAGAACATAAGCAGTTGAAAAATGAGATAGATTGGAATTCATTGTCACTATCTCATTTAGATCCTCGAACAAATCAATGTGAGCAAGAAGTTCAAAAGATGATTTATTTGCAGAATATTGCAAATCAACTGCCGGATGCATTTACTAACCTTCCATGGGTTACTAAATCGCATATCCCAGCTGCTAATGCTCAAGTTTGAGTTGATGTCCCGGTAGGACAACTTGTTCAGGCAAATGAGTCTAAACCACGCTTAAAACGTGGAAGACCATTTGGTTCCAAAGATAAAAATCCTCAAAAAAAGAAAGGAATAAATGATCAAGATGATCATAATTTGAAGGCGAGTGCTCAAGAAGAGCCCAGAGACACAACAAATGGTGACACCACCGAGGAGGTCCAAGTACCTGAAAATAATAAGAATGAAGAAATCTCAATAAGTTATGTCTCGATAGGAAAATGGTGAAACCGAAATGATATTGTGGTCGATAATATTTTTGCTTATAATGTTGTCATTGAAATAATGCAACAAGATAAGGATCTTGAACCAAAATCTGTCGATGAATGCAGACAGAGAAATGATTGACCAAGATGGAAGGATGCAATTCAAGCAGAGTTAACTTCACTTGAAAAATGTGAAGTTTTCGGATCAATAGTTCGAACACCTGAAGGTGTCAAGCCAGTAGGGCACAAATGGGTTTTTGTGCGTAAACGAAATGAAAAGGGTGAAGTCGTAAGATATAAAGCACGACTTGTAACCCAAGATTTTTCGCAAAGAACTGGCATTGACTATATGGAAACATATTCCCCTGTGGTGGATGCAATTACTTTCAGGTATCTAATGAATTTGGCAGTTCATGAAAAGCTTGAAATGCACTTAATAGACGTGGTCACTGCCTATTTATATGGCTCATTGGACCACGACATTTTTATGAAAATTCCCGAAGGGTTCAAAGTGTCTGAAGTATACAAGGATTATCGAGAAAATTGCTCAATAAAACTTCAAAAATCCTTGTACGGGTTGAAACAATCAGGGCGAATGTGGTACAATCGTCTTAGCGAATATTTGCTAAAAGAAGGATATAAAAATGATCTAATTTGCCCTTGTGTCTTTATGAGAAGGTCTGGATCTGAATTTGTCATAATAGCAGTATATGTTGATGATTTGAATATTATTGGAACTCCAGAAGAACTTTCAAAGGCAGTAAAATGTCTGAAAAGGGAGTTTGAAATGAAAGACCTTGGAAAGACAAAATTTTATCTTGGTCTACAAATTGAACATTTTACGAATGGGATATTTGTCCATCAGTCAACATATACTGAAAATATTTTAAAGAGATTTTATATGGATAAAGCACACCCATTGAGTACTCCAATGGTTGTGAGATCTCTTGATATTAATATAGATCCGTTTCGGCCTTATGAAAATGATGAAGAACTTATTGGTGCTGAAATACCATACCTTAGTGCAATTGGTGCATTAATATATCTTGCCAACAATTCTAGACCAGATATAGCTTTCTTAGTAAACTTGTTAGCAAGATTTAGTTCTTCACCAACACACAGACACTGGAATGGAATTAAGCATATATTCAGATACCTTCGAGGTACCATTGATATGGGATTGTTTTACTCAAATGATTCCACGTCACAATTGATCGGTTATGCAGATGCGGGATATTTATCTGATCCCCATAAAGGTCGGTCGCAAACAGGCTATTTATTTACATGTGGTGGTACAGCTATATCATGGCGTTCAACAAAGCAAACTATGGTTGCCACTTCCTCAAATCATGCAGAGATAATAGCCATTCATGAAGCAAGTCGAGAATGTATTTGGTTAAGATCAATAACTCAACACATTCAAGAAATATGTGGTCTTTGTTTGACAAAAGACGCTCCAACAATATTGTATGAAGACAATGCTGCATGTATAGCTCAACTGAAGGGAGGATACATCAAAGGAGACAGAACAAAACATATTTCACCAAAATTCTTTTTCACTCATGATCTTCAAAAGAAGGGTGAAATAGATGTCCAAAAAATTCGTTCAAGTGACAATTTGGCAGATATGTTCACCAAAGCATTGCCAACTTCAACCTTTGAGAAAATGAGATACAAAATTGGAATGCGTCGTCTTCGAGATATTAAGTGATATTTTCATCAGGGGGAGCAAAATACGCGTTGTACTCTTTTTTTCTTAGTCAAGGTTTTGTCCCACTGGGTTTTCCTGATAAGGTTTTTAATGAGGCAGCACTCAAGACGTATTATCAGATGTGTGTACTCTTTTTCCTTCATTAGGCTTTTTCCACTGGGTTTTTCCTAATAAGGTTTTAACGAGGCACAACATCTATGGATGTTCAAAATAACAATGTATATTATTTTATTTTTTTTGTAAAGTTTTAACGAGACACATTTCTCGTGGACATCCAAGGGGGAGTATTATCAACCAAGTAAAATGGTTGTCCACTTAAAATGGTGGATAGTCCATTTACTTTTTAAGTGGGTAAATTGCCCACTAATATTTTCCTCCACTTGTAAATATGGCTATAAATATAGCCTTAAACTTCAATGTAAAAACACACAAAACACATAAAAGAAGAGAGTTACTATTACTCTCTCTATATTACTACTCTCTCTATTAATACTTTCTACATACATATTCTCTTGTTCTTCTTCCTTTATAAAATTGTCAAGTTAGTTAATTTATAACATTTTTGTTATTATTATTTATTTAGGATGGAGTATTAAAGAACAAAAGTACATATGAGTTTATATGTCCAGAAGATGTTGGATTTATTCGTGCTAGTGAACACGGTATTAAATTGGGAAAACTCAGGTACACATTCAATTTTTTTCTTCATATAACAACTATTTATTTATTATGCTCCTGAAGTTGTCAATGGTTCATTTGATCGAATTTTATAAAATTTACATCATATTCGTTATTCAATTTTATATAATCAAAATTACATTTTTTGACACCGTTTCAATGATTTTAATTTTTTATTGATATCGATCGGGACAATTCAATTGCATTGTTATTACTATTCTTTCTTGTGTACTACTCTCCATTTCGCTTTATTTCGTTATTGTTGTTGCTTTCATTTCTTTAGTCTCTTTTGCAAGATGGTTTGAAATGATTTAGTTAAACCGATGGTTTATCGGAATCAACCTTTTTATCTTTACGAGATATAAGTAAGGTGTGTGTAGACTTTACCTTCCACAAACCTCACTTGCGAGATTACATTGAATATGTTGTTGTTGTTGCTATGATTATTCTTTTTAAAAAAACAAATGTCATGTAAGAGACACAAGTAGAAGTTAGAACATGTTACAATGCATACTTGCATATATTGGATTTGACAAAAGATTTCAAGGCATTTTTACTATTTAAAAAGTGATGAATCAAGAGAACATGAAAAATGGTCAAAAGAGAAATTCATTTCACCGTAAAAAAACACATTTAAACTATTTCGTTTTGTTTTGAGTTTTATATCTAAACAATTGGAAGGGTGAGTTTCATACCTAAACTAATAAATGATAATTTCGGTATGAAACTCACACTCCTAATAGTTTAGGTATGAAACTCAAAAAAAGGAGATAGTTCAGATGTGTTTTTGACACTTATCTCTAGAGTAAAACAAATTAAGTAACGACAAAAAATCTAAATCACGTAAGTGTAAAGATATCAAACAAGATAAAACTCAAGAATTGAATCTGATTAAGTATTCAACAAAATAAATTTATATCATATGAGAGAAAAGATATTCAATCTAATTTAGTAATTATTTTATTGTGGTGATATTGTGACACAGCTTGTTCATGTTTTTTTCTTATCGAGTTACATATTTATTAAGCTTTTGACCTTCTAAATATACTACCTTTTTTTTTTTAGTTTGATTTCATAGAGCATGATTATTTCATTTATATTTTAAATTTTTTTAATTTTACCTTTGATGAGTTGTTATAATCATAAAAATATCTTTACATATTTTTAATAATACATTCGAGAGATGTTTCTTTATTAATTTTTATGCCCCATCAAAAATCATGACATAAAAAGAAAATAAAACGGAGGGAGTGCTTTAGACTTCAGACAAATCATACACTAGTACTATTATTTCATACAAAAAGAATTTGGTAACATGGTGAATATTTTGTGCAGTGGACGTCATGCGTTGAAAATCAAAATGCTTGTGGTAAGATTCATATCCTTAGAGTTCAACAAATTAAATTATGATATTAGTATATGAATGTGTATCAACACTCATTTTATTTTATCATAGCTTGGATATAATTTTGAGGGAAAAGAACTTGAGGACCTCTTTTGGCGATTCAAGTCAATGGCTGCGAGTAAAAAGGTGAATTAAATTATTGATATTTTCATAGTGCAAGACTCAGTTTTTTTAAAATTGAATCCTCTTTCAGCTTGGATATCATTTAATTTTTCAATTTATTGATGAGACTTACTTGAAGAATTAAAGATTTTCGAGTGTTATCGTACTTTGTGTGGGAGAGGTAGGGAGAGGCCTCCTTTACGCTTCTCCTAATTAATAGTATTATTTAGTTATTATGTTGTTATTTTTTATGTGTATTACTATCTGTTGCTCACATTTGCTTAGTTTCTTCCTATTTTGTTTCCATATTTTCTTATTTTCATGCTTCGAATTCTTTTTTTTCATCGAGCTAAGGATCTATCAAATCTACTTCACAAAAGTAGGGATAAGGTGTGCATACATCATATCCTTCACAGATTCCATTTATAAAATTACACTAGATATATATTGTTGTAATTGTATGTTTTTTGCCTATTTATCTTTCCCTATATCAATTTTTTCAGAATATAACAGATGATGATTTAAGAGCACTTGTATCAGATGAAACTATCCAACCTCAAATTGCTTGACAACTTGGAGATAGATGTAAATACTACTTTCTTTATTTTTGTTTTTTTTCTTTAATTAATTAGCTTAGATTGAAAAAGGATAGTTCTATAATTTATATCTATGCAAAGGATTTACTACTAAATGGACGTATTATCCGATACAGGAGCTTGTCACCTATTGATGGAAGAGCTTATCTAATGTTGGAGTAGCTCAGGGTTTTGTGCTACATTAATTGATGTATTAAATTTTCTTGGAGACACTAATGTGGATTCAATATTTTAATTTTATGAGTCAATTTCAAAGTGTTGAACCCCTTGTATTTTGCTAAACCATGAGTTTAGACCTATTTTTGCTGTAATTTTAATTTTTTTTATGAATAAATTTATGTTTCGCGTTAAGAGTATAGAGATAAGAGAATATGATATGTGCATGTTGCATCCACCACTGCAATTAGGATATGAGCCTATATAAAAGCCGAAAGAGGCTTGAGTAAGAACCATCTTTTTTGTTCTGTAAACATCTATATTTATAATAATTTAAATCATTTTTGGTAATTATCATAAATTAACTATTTTATCTCTTTCGGTAGTTGCTCCGAGTCATTTTTGATCAGTATCCAAAGTTAGTTTTGTGGAATTTCTTGAAAATTTAAGATTTTTGGAAAGTTTTGAGTTTTAAATGCTTGAGTTGCAAAATTGTGGTATTCGATGTCATTCAGAGTTTCAAGTCTCAGAATGAAATTCTGTCAATTCCATCAGCTCCTTAATGAAGAATTTGATTTAGGAGAGTTGGCGGAATCAGTTTTGGGGTTGTATCATGGATTTGAGGCCTTAAGTTGGAAATTATTGAGTTTTTTACTATGAAGTTGACTTTGGTCAACATTCAGAGATTGAATGCTCAGAATTGAATTCTGACGACTCCGTTCGATTTAGGGGATGATTTTAGGCCTGGAAATGGTCTTGGTTGAATTTTTAGAGGTCCCGAGCTTAATTTGATATTATTAGGCCTAAAGTTAGTTTGGTTGCGACTTATCGGGTTCCGGATCACGAAGATCTCGCATTTGAATTTCAACGGTTCCATTGAGTCCGAAACGTCGAATTTAGTATGGTAGCATATAAGGTTTGTGTGCACGGAATTTTGAACGAATTCCAAGGGTCAATTTAGAAACTTTTGATGCTTGAGTGGTTGTTGATATTTGGTGTCTGAGGGTTCTTCTCCGCGTTCTTAAAGCCTTGACTGCAATCGCGGAGGATAATGCAATCCATTCTCCACATTCGCAGAAACAAGGCCGCGTTCGCAGAAGGGCCACTGTTTCTTCTCCATGTTCGTGGAGTTAGTTTTTCGCGTGCGCAGAGGATATTTTTCTCCTGACCAATAGACATTTTCCAAGGACGGGAACTAAATCATTTTCCACTATTTTTGTGACTTGAAAGCTCGTGGGTGATGAATTCTAAGGGGATGTTTGCAAGAAATTATTTGGGTAAGTAATTTTAGTCCAAAACCTTCCTTCCCAAATAATTTCTGCCCAAAACCTTCCTTACCCATTGATTATTTACGGATTTTAACGTCAAATTGCTGATTTTGAATTGAAGAAATTGGGATTTTTGATTAATTGGTGATTATGAACTGATTGGGCTCCGTTTTTTAAATGATTTTCGCTAATGATTTTCTAATTCCTTGAGTATCATTTTCATACAAAAAATTTTAAATTTAAACCCCATTTTTGAAATTGGATTTTTGAGCCGTTTTGACCATTTTTCTCGAATGTTGCAATTTTGGTGTCGAAAGTTTCAGAATTTGATTGTAAATTATTGTTTGAATAGATTACGGTGTTTCAAACTCTATTCGGAAGGGAAAGTCTCAAGTACTTGATTGATCAAATATTGATTAAGGAAAGTGAACTTCTAAAACCCTATTAATATTGTAGAATACTTGAATTTTCTTTCGTATATGTATCGGGGAGTAACGGAAATACGGTTTGGAATTTTAATTCATGTGATTCATGCTTAATGAAAGATCGGGATTAATAAAAGGCAATTTGTGCTGTGATTGTGATCGAAATATGAACTCCCTGACTTGAACTTGATGTGAATTCGGTGAAATGCTATGATAGCCTTCATGTGATTGTGAGTTTGATAAAATTATCATTTGATCATTGTTGATTATGGAAATTGACTTGAAATACTTGCTCACTGATTAATCCTATTTATGTGATAAAATGGGTAATAAAATGGAGACTTTGATTAGTATAATAATGTGAATGATGTAAATGTTGAAGTTAATATACTATTGTTAGTGTGACGTGAATTGCATTGATATGAATTGTGTTGTGACTGTGGACACTATCATTTTCTCATTATTTGTGTGAATATGCTTATATGCATTGGTTCTGAAATACTGTGATGAGATACGATTGATTCTTATGCCGATAGGAAATGATTCCGATGATTGATACTTATGCCGGTGAGAAATAGTTTCGGCGATGCCGATGGGAAATGATTCCAGCGATTGATGATTATGCCGATGGAAAATGATTCGGCGGATACATGGACCTTGTGCATCCCCCATGGGTTCCGGCCTACCAGACACCAAATGTGTATCATTAGGATAGACATGCATCACTTTACTTGACATCGCATTACATTGTATTATATCTTATCTGTATCATGAAGTTGTGTATACACCCCTTGTTGTCTTTATGATTTATACACTTGATATTGATATGGCTTATTCGGTGATGTTGATGAGCTATTGTTGATATATGTGTTGTATAAACTGTGTACTCTAGATTGGTTGATTTCTGTGCAGGTTTGTATTTGAGGAGGTTCGGTTGGGACGAAAGGAGTTTCAGTGTTCTATTAAATTTACCTCGTTTTATTAGTTGACTTACTAAGTACCGTATTATTTGATACTCACTTCTTGCTATTTACACTTGTGTAGGCTCTGAGCCCAAATCGTGATTCATTTTTTCTTTCCTTATTCTGAGGCTTTTTGAGGAGATTGGTTAATTCATTTTTTTTGGTTGAAATAAACTTTATGACAAACTAGAAGGCCACGTAATTACAAAATGGAAAGATTTTTTTTTCCAATAGTGTAACTAGACTTGCTAAAATATATTAAACACTACTCCCTTTATTTCATATTAACTGAATTTTTAAAGTTTTTTTTATTGTTTAAAATAGTTGAATTATTCAAAGTTCAAAAAAATTGTTTAAATTTTTCCCCATATTTATCCTTTCTATTAATAAAGTTTTGTAATTTTCTAGGAGTTAAACTACACTACTTATTAAGTTATACTCTAATAAAGAATTACTAGTATTTATGATTTCACATTTAATTATTTTTATGAGATTAATTAAACAAAAAAGTAATAAAAAAAAATTAAAATTTATTTTTAAATATTTTTTTTAATATATATGCATTACCTTAGAAATTGAGTAAAGAAAGTACTTTTTTTTTTCCATAAGAGCCAAAAGCTAGAAATTCCAGCAAAACTCACGTGGACGGCTTTTTAAGGAAAAAAAGAAAAGGATAAAACTTTTCTAACTTTGAGTTCCAACTTTTCTATAAATCCTGTAATCCCAAGAATACCCCTAATCCTCCCTGTTATTCAAATTCAAAATTCCCAATCAAACATTACATCAAAGGGTAAAAATGTCATTTCGTTACCAACAATTTAATTCTCTTTCCACGCTACTACTATTAACTTACAACAATGGCCAATTTAAAACTGTTCCTCTTCCTCCATTTTCTTCTTCTTCTTCTTCTTCCTGCTCCTTTCTTTGACAATTGGCATTGACCCTTCTCTTTCACACAATCACACACGTAATCTGTCTGTGTATATATATATATACATACATAATAGTAACGTTTGTGTGCTTGGAAATCTTGACTATTTTGGTTTGATCCGGCATTTTCAATTAGAGTTTTTTTGATCTTTTCTGGAAGTTTAGCGTTTTGGGGTTGAAGGAAAAAGGCAATAGATGATTGTGGAGACGGCTTTGGAAGTACTGGTGCCGTCGTGGTGGGAGGTGAAAGTCACCGTCGCCGCCACGGCATTCATCATCATTTCTTACTGGTTCTTTGCATTAGGAGGAGATGCTAACGCTGGTGGACGTGTTGCCGTCGATGATGATTCTGGTGTCGTCGATGATAAAGACAAGGTTTTCTTAGACTTCTTTTCTGAATTTCTGTTTAATTCTATGTTTTTTTTTTTACTTTTGAAATTGTTCAAGAAATGTGTATCGAGAGAATTTGAGTAACCGTTTGTTGTTGGGCATTGATCTATTAGTAGTGAGATGTGTGGCTTAGAGGCATATTACGAGTTCGAACCCCGAAGCAAACAAAAGCCCAGTGGGGGGAATTTTTAGGTTATTCAAAAAAATTAGTCATTGATGATGGGATTGTGGGGATATTTTTGTAGAAGCATGTTACAAGTTCGTTTGATGGTGCATTATACAAGTTATTTAATTGAATGTCATGTCTTTTGTGGAATTACTGTAATTGTTCCGTATCAGTTAGTTACATGAAACTGTTTTGAAGTGATAGAAAGTGACTTTGTTATTGCGTGATAACAATGATATAAAAAAGGTGATGAATATCCTAGTAATACTGAAAGGCCATTGAGAGTAGAAGGCTTCTTTGGAATGTTGCTGGTTTTAGAAGTAAAGTACAGCCTTTCTAATTAAGTTGCACTTTTGAAAATGCAAAAACTTTGCCTCCATAGATAGTATCTTAGGTAGGAAAAGGCCAAATTTACTTCGGTTTTTGTTTGTTTGTTTCTTTCTTACTTAAGAGCCATTGCTTACTTGAGTGTCGTGGTAATGAAAAGATGCCAAGAATCAGGAAATAAAATTGTGTTTCTGCTTTACTAACTTCTTTAAATGTCATATTTGTTATATTCTAGTCGAAATTGCTGCCTCGTAATGGTTAGGCCAGGGAATTGTGGTTGGTATCACTCGGTCTCCTACTAAATGCCAAGATGTGTGAAATGATGCATTTTATGATAAATTTGGTTTTAACTGGTGTATGATTGAGGCATAGTAGTAGTAGTACTAGTAGTAGTGATAGAATATAATCAGAGAAGAAGGCCAAATTCACTTTGGTTTTTGTTTCTTTTTTTCTTTTCTTTCTAAGAGCCCGTTTGGATTGGCTTTGCCCCTTTTTAGCTTTTGGACGTGTTTGCCTAATGCTAACTTTAAGTCATAAAGTTCTTAAAGTCGGTCAAAACTGAAAAGTTAGGATTTCTAACTTTTTTTTTCCTAGTGCTTAAAGCCATTTTGTTTGATCATGGAAATTACTTTTATATCCCTTATATTTTAACTAAATTCCCAAACTACCCTTTTTATTCTTTTAACCCTAAAATTCAAACACTTATTTTCAACATAAGCACTTTTATCCAAACACTCAACTGCTTATTTATAAAAATAACTTTCAGCACTTCAAAGTTCTAAAAGCACTTCATACCTAAAAGTTACTTTTTTTAAGCCCATCCAAACGGGCTCTAAAGTAAGAGCCATGCTTATTTGAGTGTCTTGGTAATGAAAAGATGCCAAGAATCAGGAAACACAGTTGTATTTCTGGTTGACCGACTTCTTTAAATGTCATATTTGTTTATGTTCTTGGTGAAATTGCTGCCTTGGAAGGGTTAGACCAGGGAATTGTGGTTGGTGGTCACTCAGTCTCCTACTAAATGCCTAAATTTGTGAAATGATGTGTCTTATGAGAAATTTTGTTTAATTGGTTTATGATTGAGGCATAGTAGAAGTAGTAGTAGTTGTAGTATATAATTAGAGTCATATGCCTAAATATTTCAGAAACCTAACAATATGTTGTGGTATTATGTGGACATGGAATATAATGATAAATGATGTGTGACAATGATATTATTTTTGTGTTCTATGACCTTTATGTTGTAGCCTACCACAAATAACTTTTTTTATCCTGAAACAAATAATGATAGCATTGCCTGGCCTATTAGTAGCTGGATGTTGGCCAATCATTAGACTTAATCAAAGGCAACGGTGTTGATGAAGATGCACATCTATACAGTAATATTCAGTGTTATTCTTCCATGAAGGAAAAATGACTATAAAAAGGTGAAAACTTTTATGAATGAGTTGTCAATCTTCAGATGGTTCCCTTTTTTTCCTTTCTTCATGTAATAAGTTGGTTAATCAATTTAATTTTGTTTGTGAAATAAGTTGGGACTGAGGCATAGTTGATTGATTGAATGTGTAAGTTTATTCTCTTTGCTTCAAATGTTTGGGTGTTTTTGCAAGGTTGTTTTTATTTTTCTCTTGTCAGTTTCACTTAGGGACTCCAAACTTTTTGTAAGATGAAAATTTGGATGGCGGCTGCACTTGGATGGTGTTCAGGTGTTCTAGGGAAGATTTTAAAATAAATTTTAGAAGAATCTTTTATTGGAATGTGTTTGCACTACATGTCTTATGTGATGTTTCTGGATCAGACTCTCTACATATTATTGATTTCAACTTCACCATATAAGCTTTTCAGTAGTATCATGAATAATGTGCATGAAAGGAACCATGGTAAAGATTTGAAACATAATAACTGGGAAGTGAACATGTAAATTCAAAGAAAAATAAAAATATCAAAAAAATTAAAGTAATTGTCGGCTAACTGGAATAAGCTTGGTTTGGTTCAGGTTTGCACCAAACAAAAGGGTGGTTTGTATTTTAAGAAAAAATAAATTCTTTGGGAAAAGTAATTTGTTTTTCTTAGCAAAGAGATGTCCTTTTTTCATTTGAACCTTCTTCAGAAAAGTCTTTTGGACCAACACTATTTTTAGTGCAGCTTATTGTATTTGAACTTACATATATGTTAGTTTAAGCTAGTGGACCCATTTTGTTGTTAGCTATATTTTGATATATTTTGATTTTGGGAAGTGTAAAAAGTGAGTCAAATTTTAATTTCTGATGGTATATGTATAAGGTTAATGTTTTATTTCAAGACAGTTGATATTACTTTGAAGTTTGAAGAATTCAACTAGAATTGAAACCCGCAATTTGAAATAAGGAGTATACACTTGGTTATTTGTGAAAAAACTAACTGGTAAAATTTAAAGCACTGGGCAGCAGATTTTTGGAGTTTTAAACTTCTCAGCTGATTAATATGTTTGAACATGTTTCTTTTAAGAGTTAGTAAATACAAGACATCAGCTAAGCATTGATGATTTTTCTTTTAAACTGCATCTGTTCTAGATTAAATGGTTTCCTTTTTTTCTTTGAATGTCCCTATATTAACCACTCCTAAAACCACACTTTTAACCATATATTACATCCTCCCAAAACATATTACCTAGGTTGGCTTAATTTATTCAGTTTAACGTTGAAAAATGATTGAATTATCTTTAAATAGAGATTGATTTTATCAAAAATAAAATAAAATAGAAATTGTAAATTTAAAAACTCCAGGGTAAACACCGCGAAGTCATTAAGATAAAAAAAGAACTCATGGGAAAACATTACTAGTCAAAAACTTTCGAAAAGATAATTAGAGAAGCCTAAGTTAAAGAAGGTTGATGTTGACTATCTAGAGGGTAAATAAGTTAAACAACATGGGAAGGTCTTGGTAATATATTCCACAATAGTTGTGAATGCCTTACCTTTCTAATCCACAAAAACCAGAAAGTAATCAGTGGTGGCCACATGTTCACTCGCTTAACATAAATAATCTGTGATATCCTAATGTAATATATGTGCCAACTTAAAATAAGAAATTCAATTTGGAATTGAAGAATACTTTCTATGGAAAAGAATTTGTCAAAATTATTAGTAATAATGCCACTCATCTCTTGGATACAGGTTATTAGGTAATGGGCTGATAATTTAACATTAATGTGTGTTATGTTTATTTTAGAATGTTTATCAGGAGAAACTTCCTCGATTTGACTTTGAGAATTATAAACCTTGATGGTTTTCTTAACTGGATAAGATTAGATAGTCATTCGTTTAGGTTGTTGCCTTTTCTTTTTGGCTTTTGTTTCTGTTGTTCTCTTGGGAAGTGTGGTTATAAACTTATTATCCATTTACATTGAGTAATTTTGACTTGTTTGACATGTAGTTGTACACTTATTTTGTAGATGGGCCAGTTAAAAGGAGACCCTCCAACTAATTCTGCATATATAATCAAGGTATATTTCTGAACTTGGTGCTCGTGCAATATGCTATTATTCTTATCTCTAATTGCGGTGTATTGTACTCTATTGCTATTACTTACCAATGTAATTCTTCAAATTGACTATGTGTTGGGATTTTAAATGCATGTAATAGTTATGTTAGGAATTCATACTTGACTAGTGTTTCTTCTATATTCCAGGTTGAACTGTTAGCTGCTAAAAATCTCATTGCTGCTAATTTGAATGGCACATCAGATCCATATGCAATCATCACTTGTGGCGCACAAAAAAGATTTAGGTGACTCTATCTATTTTTGTTATCCTGTTATCTTGGATGGCCAGTCATATAAATAGATGTCACCTAGTTGCTGCGACTGAAACCAAGCTGCAGTGTTGAAAAGGAAGTGTGATGATTTTCTTGTGCGATTACATATTTGTAAATTGAATGTCAAAACATGACACAAACATGAGAGAATAGCTGATTTGGTCCCTTCCAATTGCTATTAAAGTTCACTTAAACGAACATTTATGAATTTATTTTAACTTGAAAATCAACTTAAGAACCTTATTACATCTTAGTCCTTCCCTTTTTTTGAAATTTCGTGCTAGTTTTGCTTCTTACTGGTACGATGATCTTCTTCTGTTTTTCATCAGCTTCCAGTTTTTTTAAAAATAAAATGATGCCTATGGAAATATTGTTAAAATGAGATAAAGTTGTTTTGAACTTTGTGTTTGAGAAAATGGACAATATCTTACATTGGTGGTTGGTTGGGTTTCATTTTACGATGGTGTTTACTTCACGTACTCTGTAGTAACAGTTGAAAATCAGTCACAGCTTCTCTGATCTGCTGTGAGCATACAATGGGTACAATCTAAGATTTGTCTTTGAATTCATCATCAGAAGCAGGGGGGTGGGGGTGGGAGAAGGAGAGACAGTTATCTTGACTCATCTTGAGATATATGTGTATGCGTGTGTATGCAAGCGTATGCTTGGAGTGATGAGGAATGGATAATTTAGCCAAATGTTGGAGAAGTTCTTATACGAAAGCATATATTCAGCATGTGTTGTTGCATCTGGTTAACATGTTTCGATGTGTACTCTTGTACCTGTTGTAGTTCAATGATCCCTGGCTCAAGAAATCCTATGTGGGGGGAGGAGTTCTACTTTTCTGTTGATGAGCTGCCAGCAAAGGTAAGCTATTCAACACATCTTGTCAAATGAAGTACAAGTGCTATATTGTGTTTCTGTAATACCCTTTGGAGATGGTGCTCTAATTCATTTATTACATTGTGCTCTAATTCGGAAACAACCTCTCTACCTCCATGAGGTAGTGGTAAGGTCTGCGTACATCCTACCCTCCCCAGACCCCACTTGTGGGATTTCACTGGGTATGTTGTTGTTGTTGTTTAACTTGTGGTTACATGAGTTTTGGTGTTCTTGGTCATTTTCTTTAGAATAATTCTCAGTTGTGCTTGATTGTGCGGCAGATAAATGTGACAATATATGATTGGGACATAATTTGGAAAAGTGCTGTTCTTGGTTCAGTGACTGTACCTGTTGAAAATGAAGGTCAGACAGGTGCTGTTTGGCATACATTGAACAGCACATCAGGACAGGTATCTATTGTTTATTTCATTTTCTTGTTTTCCTTTTTCTTTTGGAATAATGCATCATGGTTTTGCTTGATGTAAAGGTTCTATCCTGATGAGACTAAATCATGCCCGTTTCTTTTCCAGGTTTGTCTTCACATTAAAACAGTAAAACTCAATATCAATTCATCAAGGTAGGGCTTTGCCTTCTTTTTGGGGCCTCACACTTCTTCCTGTTTGAATGTCAACCAATCTACGTGGGACTAATGCTATTTACTAAAATGCTTAACCTGATAATGTTCATTTTAGTTCATTAGGCTCCCTTTCTTGGTCCATGCATTCTCTTTTTTTTGATGAAGTTGGTCCATGCATTATCTGCCTCTCAAACGTACATACTATATCAAGACGAGTTGATGTTGAGATTTATGTGCTATAAGGAATTCTGTGATTGGATTACTTACAAAGATGTTTATATGTAATGTTACACAGTAGTTGAATGAATCTTTTCTTCTCTTTTCCTTTTCCCCTCGTAAAGTCTCCTAATGGTTGGGAATGCTGCAAATGATCCTGCAATGAAGTTTTGCTGAGTTATGCCAAAAGGAATCTTGGGTATGACCCTGTTTATCAGGAGCTATTGTAAGGCATGTGACTTGAGAATATAGTGTGAACTTAAAAACTTGGGTTTGTGCATACTATAAATCTGTGTTGTTAATGGCGCGCTTGAGGCACGTGTTAACCCCAAAACTAGATGCAGTATAAGTTAAACTCCTTGCTTCGCTTAGCTGAGCTTCAATGCAGGTACTGGGGTAGTATGGCTTGTGTCTCATTTCCCTTGGGCTCTAAAAGATAAATATTTTTTGATAAGGAGCTGTAAAAGATATTGTAGATGTCACGATTCTTAAATGACTTAGAATGTTTCTAAGAGGATATTTTCAATTCCCTAAGTTATGTTTTATAGAGCTTGTATGGTTAAGCTGTGAGAAAATAGGAGAAAATATTATTGAATTGTGTATTTACGTTGTTACAATGAGCTCTATTTATAGACAATACATTGCAATCCTTTCCCACGTAGGATTCTATATATAAATCTTATTCTTATTCCTATTCTAACACTCTCCCTCAAGCTGGTGCATACACGTCATATGTACCAAGCTTGTTAAGGATGTACTTAAAATGAGGATGGGTTTGTTGAAAATATGTGCAAGCTGATCACTTGACTTCACAAATTTTGTAACAATATCTATAGAGAGTATCTTTTCTCTGAAAAAGTGATAGTCAATCTCAATGTACTTAGTCCTCTCATGAAATACTCGATGAAGGGGCGCTTGGTTATCACACACAAGTTCTATCTGACTTATTTCTCCAAATTTTAGTTCTTTGAGCAACTATTTAATCCAAGCTAGCTCGCAAGTTGTTACAACCATTGGTTGATATTTTGCTTCTGCACTAGATCAAGAAACGACACTTTGTTCTTTACTTTTCTAGGACACCAAATTACCTCCTACGAAATACAATATTCGGATGTAGAATGTTTATCAAAAGATGATCCTGCCTAATCAACATCTGTATATCTCACAATCTGCTCATGGCCTCGATCCTCAAAGAGTAGTCCTTTACCTAGAGTTGACTTTATATCGTAGAATGCTCACAACTGCATCCCAATGACTTCATTGGGAGAATCCATCAACTGACTTACAATACTCACTAGAAAAGAAATGTCAAGTCTAGTTACTGCGAGATTATTCAACTTACCAATCAACCACTTGTATCTTCTAGGATCACAAAGTGACTCCCCCCGTCCTAGTAGTAGTTAAGCATTCAGATCCATAGGAGTGTCAATGGCTCTACATCCCATTATTCTTGTCTCCTTAAGAATGTATAAGGCATACTTGTGTTTTGCAAAATAACAATACTTGATCTGGATTGAGTAACATCAATATCTAGAAAATACTTCAGTTTGTCGAGGTCTTTGGTTTGGAAATGCTGAAAGAGATGTTGCTTTAAATCAGTGATACCTTCTTGGTCATTGCCAGTAATAGCAATATCGTCAACATAAACCACCAAATAAATTCATAGATTCGGAGCAGAATGTCAATAAAACACAGAGTGATCAGCCTCATTACGAGTCCTATCAAACTCCTGAAGTATTGTGTTGAACTTCCCAAACAAGGCTTGAGGAGACTACTTTAGACCATAAAGTGACTGGTGCAATCGATACTCAGGCTAGACTCCCCTTGAGCCACAAAACCAGATGGTTGCTTCATATAAACTTTCTCCTCAAGGTCACCATGGAGAAAAGCATTCTTAATGTCCAACTGGTAAAAGGGTCGGTGGAGGACAACCACCATGGAAAGAAAAGAATGGTATGCTATTTTAGCCATGAGATAGAAAGTATCACTGTAATCAAGCCTAAATATCTGAGTATACCCATAGACTTTTTTTCCTGATTATGACCACTATCCTGTGGTCAGATTTAATTTTCGGCGATTGAAACTGTTTTTTCTAGATTCTGGCTCCGACTTTGATTATTTTTCAAATTTTTGTCTACTAAGATATCACAAGATGTCTTTTGGATATGATGTTTTTAGCTCCAAAAATACGAGAATCAGAACTTCGAGCTCTAAGATTACTTCTGAATCATTAATGGGAAGTTCAAATTATTTAGCTCGGATTTCCTCGATTGAGTTGTGGTGCAAAGGTCAAGATGTTCAATATCACTTAACCCAAAAGTCTATTGAGATATGAAAAGACCAAAGCACAGTGGGAGAATGTTGGCGCTTAATTATGTAGTCTCTTGTGGTGATCTATTGATTTCAAGATAATGCCTTGTTTCTTCGATTCCATACATGTTATTAAGTCTGGGAAAAGGTTTGTGCTTTATATACTAATTAATGGGAAGTTCAAATTATTTAGCTTGGGTTTCCTCAATTGAGTTATGGTGCAAAGGTCAAGATGTTCAATATCACTTAACCGAAAAGTCTAGTGAGATAGATGAAAAAACCAAAGCACAGTGGGAGAAGGTTGGCGCTCAATTATGTAGTCTCTTGTGGTGATATGTTGATTTCAAGATAATGCCCTTGTTTCTTCCATTCCATACATGCTATTAAGTCTGGGAAAAGGTTTGTGCTTTATATACTGATGACATATCCCCTTTTTTATGATGTGATATCTCGAATGACAAACTTAAAGAAATAAGAATCAAATATGCCAATTTACTTGGGACAAGTTCAGGCAGTCATGGAGGAATTTGAGTGTTTGATGCCAGTTACTGCAAATGTAGAAAAGCCAAATGTGGGTGTGATAACACATAATGCTAACATATCGGTTGGTACTAAAAAAATTAATAACACAGTAATAAATTATCATTAAGAAGAGGAGGAAGTGGGGGAAAATTAACCAAGCAATGAAACACTTCTGTGAGAAAAGGGGAAAGGGAGGTAGAAAGAGCATGTATGATTTTGTTGATCCTTTATTTCACTATTTTGCAAGTGGAGGATAAGATGTAATCTAATTTCTTTGTTTTGCAATATTTAGATAATGCTTTTAATTTACAAGTTAGAAAGTATTAACAATTCGAACATTACTCGCTTTCAATGGAGAGTTGCAGTAGACTTATTTAGTGTTAGTTACTCTTTCGATTTCTGGAGGATTATTTATCCATCGGCAAAATAATTGATGATAAATTGTTATAGTTCTGTCGTATCTATCTCACCAAAAGATAATATTTCTGGGAGCTGGTGGATAATGTTCTTTCCCTCTATGTTTTCTTTCTGGTGTCTTAGGGGTTTGAATGGCTGTGCTAATACTCGTAGAAGGATTGCTGTGGATAAAGAAGGGCCTACTGTAGTTCATCAGAAACCTGGGCCACTGCAAACAATTTTTGATCTCCCTGCTGATGAGGCAAGTGCTGATTTGGTTTTATAGCGGTCTCTTGGTTTCGCAAGGATACTAAGTTTGAAAACTAGACGATTCAGCGTGATTGCTAAAGGAACCATTAATTGCAGGCTGTTGAGCATAGTTATTCTTGTGCACTTGAGAGGTCATTTTTGTATCATGGACGTATGTATGTATCCTCGTGGCACATTTGCTTCCACTCAAATGTATTCTCAAAGCAAATGAAGGTCAGTTCCACCTTACATTCTATGCCTTAAATTGGAACCTTATGGATTTGCTCTTTGAATTTCTTCAAGCATTTACATGTGATGTTTGTTTGTCTTTTTTCCCCAATGCTAATTAGCTTGTCCTGGGTGCAATACTTCCATTCAGGAGCCTAGTTACAAATATTTCTAGTGCGACCTTACTGGTGGATATTGTGAACTTTGGAGAATGTTATTCAAAATTTGTTGGAGTTTTTTTTCTGATTGTCAAATGAAATTTGAATCTGGCTAAAGACAACCCTTTTCTAATTCTCTAGTATATGCAGTTGGTTCTATATCCTAATATTTCTCTTTCCAACCCTGGATCTAACTGGTCAAGACTGTATTTTCCCCCGTACATTTTTGATATAGTAAATTCATCTCAAGAATGCTGAAGCTTGTGTATTTTAGGCTACTTATTTGACCATGCTTATATTTCTCTTTTCACAGGTAGTTATTCCTTTAGGAGATATTGACGAGGTATGATATTATCTGTGCATGTTATGAGGATTGTCATTTCCAAGTTATCACGGTGCTTGGGAAGGTTGCCTTAGAAATATTTTGGAAATTGATGGTAGTGTTATTTTGCTTTTAGATAAGGAGGAGCCAGCATGCATTCATTAACCCTGCTATTACAATAATTATGCGTACAGGTGCTGGCGGTCATGGGGTACCTCCTTTAGGAAATTCTGATGGTTAGTAAACCAAACTATTCTACAAACTTTAATTATTTTATATGCTTTTTCTTCCTTTAAATGAGTCGGCAAGTTGGATAATGAAATGAGCTTTTCACTTGTTTGAGTTTCGATTTATTAGGAGGAAAGCCTGTGCAAACTGATTTTGGGTTGAGGTGTAGAATGATTGATTTGTTAGGAGGAGATTATCTGATGACTTGTATAACTCTTGTAGACTCCTAGCGCGATAATGTGAGTTAAAAGTTCATGCCAAGTTTCCTTCATATTGTATTTACTTTTATAAAGAAAATGATGACTGACTCAAAATAGAATCTACTTTTATTTTAAGAAAAATGAAATTTTATAACAAGAAGCAGCAGTCCATTGAGTCTATTGTGAAGCAGATAATCCAAGACATTCATACAAGAGGAGCTATAAGCACCAAATTGAAGTCTTGGCTGGTTCACCATAACTTCTACCCTATATAGAGTATAGTGTGGTGTAGGATTATTTTTGTTTGGTAGGAAGCTATGCTGAACTGCCGTTGCGGCATAATGTCCAAGTAGGCAGTTTTTTTTATTTGTACTTCGTTGCTCACTTGGTAATCTAATGGCTTCTTTATTATAAAAAAAATAGAAAATGAATTTTTAAGTACCATATCAAATATAATCCAGAATTACTCAGGACCTTGTTTTAAACTTCGTAATGCAATCGTTTCTTTTTCTGCCACTTAATACTAAAAGCTTTTAGGGAAAAATGAAAAAAAAAAAGAACTCTAATAGCTACCTGTTAGCTGGCACCACATGTTCTTCAAGTTAACAACAAACTAAAAAATATACACAATTAACTCCTCTATCGATACTCTTTCAAGTGAAAATGAGATACAAATTGCGAAGAAGAGAAGTTTTTTATGTTAACTCATGTTAGATGGGTGAATTCAATATTGGAAAAGGGTCAAATATACCCCAGTACTATCAAAAATAGTTTAAATATACCCTTCGTTATACTTTCGGTTCAAATATACCCCTTCCGTTATACTTTTGGACTAAATATACCCCTCCCATTATTCTTTAGCTCAATTTTGCTCTTAATTTTGACGGAGTGACATGTGAAAAGCTCAGAATCAAATGCCCCCCCTAATTTTAAATACCTGATTTGTCTAAAAATTCACTTTTTTCTCCCCATCCCAATGCATTCCCTCTCCCTTTGATTTCTTTCCTTTTTGTCTTAATTCTTCTCTTTTCTTAAACCATAAGCAGTACTACTACTACAACTTATACCTCTTAATTCCAACAAGATTTTGTTGTCAAGTACCCTCCAGTTCTTCGGATAAATTGCTAAATAATTTGACATGTTGACAGTACCTGGCGAAACAGGGCATAGGACTCATGTAATTGGGTAAATTAGCTAGGCAATGAATATATAATTGATATCTTTTTATTATAATTTAATTCCCACTCCGTAACTATAGCTTGAAACTACAACCTTAAAAAGTGGCTTTGTTTCATTGTGTGCATAATAATTTTTCGTCATTGAAATGCTGGCAGCTCTGGAAAAGTGCAAATGAAAATGGTGGTTTCTTAAAATACTATTGTGGTTTCCAAATGAATAGAAATGAACTCAAAGCTGAGAGAATGGGTTAAAAATGGGTGAGTTTTTAATGGAATTGGATTAGTTTTTGTGGATGTGGGTCAAAACTTAGCATAAATTTGAGCCAAAGTATAATGAGAGGGGTATATTTAGATCGAAAGTATAACCGGGGGGGGGGGGTATATTTGAACAAAAAGTATAACGAAGGGTATATTTAAATAATTTTATATAGTATAGGGGTATATTTGACCCTTTCCCGATTTAATATTGACATTCTTGATTCTTAATATCTATTGTCTAATCACATAACTTTTCAATTTCCAGGGAGGGTTCGATATATGTTCGCTTCTTTTTGGAATAGGAATCATGCAATTAGAGCCTTGCAACGCTCAGCAATGAACTATCATGCCATGCTAGAAGCAGAGAAAAAAGTATCTTCTGTGCTTTTAATTAGTCCTTCTTCTGATTATTTGAGACATTAAGCAGTTATACATTCTTAGTGAAGGTTGCTACGTCCGACAAATCAAATTGCCTGCTTCACTGTGTTTTTCCTCTTATTTTTTGTTGATGAGGTTATAATTTTATTAATGAGATGGGGAAATCCCACATACAAGGTGTTTACAAAATATAGAGAATCTAAAAGAAAGATATGAGAATCTGCAAAGAGCATCAACACTAACACAGTATCACTAAGTGCTTCAAAGTAATACAAATTTGTTATTTCCAATAATCTGTATGAACAAGTTCTCTATCCGTTCAAATGCTCTCCTAGTCTCTCTTGGCATATTAGCTACATGAGTGCAGGAGGAGCTTTTCGGATGCTCTCATTTTCCTTCCCTTTCTCCCAATTTATTTGCTAGAAGCACCATTCTACAGTCCCTAGTATCACCTGTTACGCTCAAATTTATTCTCCAGACCATACACCATAATCTGTATGCAATAGGACAGTGAACTAGTAAGTGATTGCATCCTCTCCCGCCTGCTTCACTGTTCTGCACATTGGAAATATTTCCTACTTAACTTTACCAAAAGGGTCATGTAGCTTATAGGATAGTTATCATGTAAGCTACCTGTTCTAATGCATTAGCATAGTAGACATCAAATTTATGTCTTTCTTCTATATATCATTTTATCTCACTTCTAAGTGATGCAAGAGTTCCGCTAACATAGTTAATATCTATATATACACTCGAGGTAAGAAGACTTTGGATAGCTGTTTGATTATGATTACCATTTTGATGTTCTCTCATGAAGAGCTATATTGTGGTAGGAAGCCGTTTAGGGTGATTAACATTCTGGCATATCTGTGTGCGTTCCGAGCATGAGAATGCGTGAAGAATATAAAGAAAGAAAATAGAAAAAAATAAAAGGACTAGAATACATATGTTGAATTGTGATGGATGATTCAATTGCCTAGTAGTGTAGAAGAATGACATTAAACACCCTACTTTATGTGCTTGTATATTTCTTACAACCGAATAGACCCTTGTTCCAAAGAAAAAAGGGTGATTGCTGTCATGGAGTGAGTTTTTTCAAATCAATTATAAGAATATGATCCTAGACAATAATTTTAATCATTGGGAGCAGAGACATGAGCCTTTTGAGGGCAGAAGCAAGTCAGCAACTTCATCTCAATAATCTCTGTTTCATGTGGAGACTTTACTTTTCTAGTGTAGCTTTTTGTCATATTGATAACATCCTGATAACTTGGTTTCAAATAGGGTTGGATAAATTAGGTTTAGAAAGGAAGGGTTATTGGTTAATATGTATGAATTTATCATTTTTTTTTGTATTTTTTCAAAAATTAAAGGAAGGGTTATTGGTTTGTAAACCAAGGAAAACATGTCGTAAGTAGCATTTACGAGTCTCTTCAATGTGATTGCATTGTGTAACTATGTAAGGAATGTCCCAATCAACTGATAAGTGCTTCACAGAAAACTTGCGTGACTCATGCAGAGGCTTTAATTTACATGTTAATTGTTGCCTGCCTAAATATTTTTATTACTAAAGAATGACACTCATGTTCATAAGCATCTTATCAACTTGTTGGCCAAGCAGACGAGCAAAGAAATGCTCTCTTAATCTTGGAGGCTACAAAACATTGCTAAGTCAGTGGTATAGCAATTTGTTATTGTCACTACATACTTCTGATGTGATGTAATGATATTTTAATATGTGAGCTTGTTGAAGCAACATCATGTGCAGATTTATTCTTAATATCAGCAGTTTTAAATTTGCTCGTAAAGCTAGAATGTAAGAAATTTGTTATTATTTATAGTGCATCTTTTGGTCATGACAGTTTTCCCCAGAAATTCCATTCTATACCTGTTACATTTATCTTCTTGGTCATGACCCCCCGTCCCCACAAATTTTCCATCTTGGTTTTCTTTTAGGAGAGGGAACAGTCAGCACTACGTGCACATAGCAGCTCAGTTAAAGGAAGTAAAAAGATGGATATGAGTCGGGAAGAAAATGTGCCAAGGACTGGGAAATTTCAGCCTTTTATTAAAGAAGAAGTCCTTTCTGGTATATACAATGTATGTATGAAACCTAAGCTCTTATCTTTTAGCAACTAAGAACCTCTTGATACATGATTTAAGATTTTATTATAAATTTTCAGGACATCTTCCCATGTACACCTCAGCAGTTTTTTGACATACTATTGGCTGATGGTTCAAATTTCACTACCGAGTACCGTATGGCACGCAAAGATTCTAATCTCAATGTAAGTTCCATGTCCCGGTTTCTTACAGTTGGAACGTTTTTTGTGAATTGTGCTTCTCATTTTATGCATTTCAGAGCTCAAGTACTACAGCTTTTGTTTTCTTTTCCACTTTTTTCTTAAAAACTTTTTATGGGTGAAGTGGGATGTTTTACTACAGTTGGATGTCAAATAATTTCTTGCTCAATTGAAATGCATCTTTTGGGGCATAGGCTCAGTCAAAAGTAAAAGAGGTAGGTAATAGCTAGAGTTCCAAGAGGAAATAATCAAGTAAGAAACCTTGAAGAACTTGTGATATTGATTATCAGGTTACAGTGCTTCTGGTGCAGTTTCTTATTAATCTCTATCTATTTATTGGAAAACAAATTAAGCAGAAAAAGTGAACTTGGTGGAAATATATTTGCTCCATATCTTGAATGTGATGGTATGTTGTGTGTATATATCCAAATCTGCATGGAGTCTACTGCTGAGTATATGCCCGGGCCGGTCAGAAGGGGCCGAAGAAGAGTAAGGGTTGCTGCTGATGGTTTGGAACACGAAAGTAGCACCGAGGGAAGAGCAATTTAGGAGATTTAATGGGATGATTAGTTGAGAAGACTTCTGAGTAGAATGGAAAGAAAATGACACCTAAATATCTAGGAAATATCCTTTAGGTTGATGAGGCATTAAATCATAAAGGGAGAGTTGCCTATCACAATCTAAAAAGCATTATTTTCTCAGAAATCTTTTATCTTCTGAAGTCTGATGAATTAGATACATTACTGGCATCACTATATCTAATCCCTATTCCTACACAGAATTTTATGATCAACAGGGAATAAATACTTATACCTTACTGTTACTAAACAACTTTAAATCACCTAAATATGAGTGGACAACTTAGCGAGTTGAATTTAGCTTATTTCACTTTTTCCTGCATACTGCAGAAATTTCCTCAATTAATAAAGGGCATCCTTAACTCTGAAAACAATAAGAAAAACTGAATGAGCTAATTAAAAACATTAAGAAGAAAGTGTAATATGAGTTATTTTTGGATGGAACAAAAAGAAGTAACCATTCAGAAGGATGAAAACAACTGCTTATATTTAGTTGATGTGTTCTTTGTGGACTTGGACCTCGTTGTTCCCTTTTGTCTTTTAAAATTTAACTGACCACTGCTGATTTTAATTAACTAAATTAGTTTTGAAGCACAAAAATTTCAGACTTCAAGAAGAAGAGGAAGTAAAAAACTAAATATAATAAGAAGTAGTTGTCACAGGCATACATTTCTTTTTCTGCAATTAGGTTAACAAAATTTAACGTATCTTTGGAAGGAGATATTACTGTGTGTTTCCGCACTGTGGCTAAACTTTTGAATGTCTTTATTTTATTAGATAGGTCAATGGCATTCTGCTGATGAGTATGACGGTCAAGTCAGAGAGATTACATTCAGAACCATATGTAACAGTCCTATGTGTCCCCCAGATTCAGCAATGACGGAGTACCAGCATGCCATTTTGTCACCGGATAAGAAAATGCTGGTATCTCATCATTTCATTTGCCACCTTGTTTACTGGTTGTTTTTATGCTATATTAATTTGTATTATTTTAATTTACCATTTCCCTTTCTTTTAGGTTTTTGAGACTGTACAACAGGCCCATGATGTCCCATTTGGATCATGCTTTGAGGTATTACTAGGTTTGGTCATCAGCCCGTATTCTTTTTCCAGTATTTGTGGTTCCAATTCTATGGAGGTCCTTAATAGATGACCCCACATGCTTTATACCATCGCTTATCTGCTGTAGGATTGCCCCTTGTTTATCTTTCTTACTGATTAGATTTGATATTGAATCAGGTTCACTGTAGATGGTCTATAGAAGCATCTTCTGAATCGTTCTGCGTTTTAGACATAAAAGTTGGTAAGTTTCTTCTAGGCTATGGTTTCTCATTCAGTTGGAAGTGTTTAATCCACTATTCATTTATCACCTTTTGCTCGTTGAAAAGAATTTCCGGTTCCTGGTCTGCCGATTCTTTTTGGTAATTTTTGATAATAGATTCTTTCTAAAAGTAGACCAGGATCTGGAATATTTGTCTATATTGTAATGCATCACCAGCAATGACCTTACCTTTATGAGAAATCAACTAGTCTGTGTCATTAATCAACCTCTAAGCATCTTTTGGCCATTCATCTTTCTAATCATCCTTGTGTTACACGTCTGGCAATCTTCTAGCTCATCATTTTTTTATACTTTGTCACTTACCTTACTCGTCACCTTGTAGTACTCTTTCGTAGACTCTTATGGATTACTATTTCTTTTTTTTTTAATAACCGGAAAGTCTCTGAGGGCCAAAGGAGCACAATTCGAAATTTGGTGGATAATGAGCCCACCCCTCTGCCCCTCTCCACTTAAGTACCAAAATTTTGCCTGCGACAGGTTTCGAACCTATGACATGTGCATAACCCACACATCACATGTTGTGCTCTTACCACTTTGACCAAAGCCCTGGGGTCTATGGGGGACTACTACCCTTATCGTCCATCACGCTGGGATTTTAAGTGGGTGTGAATCTGTTTGCTTCTTGCAATGGTTAGAGCCTTCACTTATGCTTCCCAAGTTCCACCTCTAAGATCATTTGATCACAAGCTGCAGTTAGATCATTTCTTGAGTACTCCAAGCTGATTGGTCTGAATCTGCATTGTCATCATTATTCAAGTCTATTTGTGTGAATTCCCACTTTGCAAGATTACACTGGGTTGTTGTATGTATCTGTATGAATTATAAGCATGATACAGCCCACCACGTAGTTCATAAGTGTCAATTGTGTTACATGATGATTACTGGAGCAACTATGGCAAAGTATATCTATATGGGTGACCGGTAGATTAGAACTTGAAGTTTCAACCATTTAACAGATTAAGAATGGGGATATGAATTATGATGTTGTAAAGGTGAACTAACTCCTGAGATTCAAACAGGTGCACATTTCAAGAAATGGTGTATTATGCAGTCTAAAATTAAGGCAGGAGCTGTTGACGAGGTAATTTTTGCCTCTGCAAGATTTTCGTGTTTTTAACTATATCTGCAGCAAAACTGACTCATAAGAAACCCCCTATGCAGTACAAGAAGGAGGTTGCAACAATGACAGGGATGGCTCGTTTATTTGTTGAATCCGGAATCTCAGGTAGTGAAATGCAAAATGCTACATCTGAGCCTTCCATTACTCAATAGAACATATAATTTAGGGTATATTTAGCTTCAGGATGTAAGTGTTTCATAATTCTGTTTTGTTTGTAAGTAAAGATAGTACTACCATAAGTCCGTGTAATTTGGATAGTAACTGCATCCTATTCCTCAAACAGAGGTCAAGTGGTGCGCTTTTGTAAATTTATGGATCACAATTTTTGTATTTAGATTAGTGGATTTTCTTTCTCCTAATATCCCCAAATGTGTTTTTCTTAATATTGCTCTTCTCAATGCAACTTGTCAATTGCTTCCATTACGTCTTTTTCTAGTCTATATTTACACTAAAGTTCACACCAAGTGAGAATACATGACACCTATTCATGGTTAGTGACAAATATATATAATCTGAGCCTAAAGGGCCACTTTTTCCATTAAAATTCATAAAGGAATGCTCTCTTTTTCAAATAACCAAAACAGACAAATCATTGGGCTTTGAGCACTTATCCAACTATAAGCTGTCTATCCATTTAAATTATGATTTTTAGTTCATTTATTTTTGGATAAATTACTTAATTGAATGTGTTTTAAAAAATATTTACCATTTTTAAATATACTTTTATTTTATTACCATTTTTAACAATCAATAGCAATATTTTAATTAAAGAAACATTATATACCCTTTTTATTTGAGGAAGAGGAAAGGGCGTTTCTCTCTAAGGTTTTTCTTCAGTTTTTGCGTCTCTCTCTTATTCCTTCATCTCTTCTTCATTCTTCCCTTATTCCTTCATCTTCTTGTTTATTTCAGACGGAACTTATAGGTTTTAGGTGCACAATTGTAATGGAAGATCAGAAATTTCCTAGAAGAAGCCCACGAATTCGAATTGTTGATTCAACAGGCAGTGGTGAAGTGAATGTCGTTCCAACTTTTAGTTTGAGAATTTCTGCAAATCAATCTCCAGAAGAAGCTAGTGGTGAGGTTAATCAAAATTTCCAAGCATTGCATGTGAAGAAAAAGGGCGGTAGAAGTAAGAAAAAAAACCAATGAATTGAGTTCTAAATCTAAATCGAAAAGAAAATGAGTTGATGTTGCATCGGCATCTAAAAAATTTGTTGGCAGTGATGATGATTTTGAGGATTTACCTCCTCAATTTCAGTCAAAGAAAGTGAAACCTACAGTTGCTCAGGAGAAGAATTCAAAAATTCAAAATCGATTGTGCAAAAATACGATTCTATCGGAGAGTTTATATCTGGTATGTCATTCTACCAACACATTATTTAACTGATAGCATTTTCAATCTGTTTATGTGTATTTTCTTAGTTTGTTGTTGTTTTGAACTTGTGTGCTAGATGTTGAAGAAAAATTTATGTATTTGATACTTTTATTATAGTCTAAATTTATTTCCTCAAGTTTATTATATCAGTGAATGTTGAGAGTTTTGTCATGAATTGTTAGATCTTTTGTGTTGCAATTTGTTTATTTTTTTAAAATAAATAAATATAAATGAATTAAACTTTGAACTAAAATGTATTACACATACATTAAAGTTGAATTAGAAGAGAATAAAAGATGAATGAAATCTGTAGTTAATTAAAAAACGTTTTCAGTTATCTGTACACCACAAAAATGAATTAAACTTAAATGAAATTGTGTATTACACACATTAAAGTTGAATTAGAAGGAATTAGAGACGAATGAAACCTATAGCTAATGAAAAAAGTTTTCAGTGATTTGTACACAATTAAACTTTGAACTAATATGCAACCTATGTTAGCATCTTCCTACTTATTGGAACAATTAATAATCTCATTCATCATCCTCCCATAAATCCAATGTTTTAGAACTAGCCACATGTAGAGCAGCAAAAACTGCAGGTAAAAATGAATCCAAAGCAGATTTCTTTACCATATGATTCTTCAAGCTTATTCTCCCTCACAACTATTAGTTTTTCAATGAGAATAATTTAGTCTAAGCTAAGACTGCTTTCAAGAGTCTTCCATTATTAAAAGAGGAGTGAAAATAAAACAGTAATATCCCCTTTTTTGCAAAAAGCAAAGCAATCATTAAAGTTTAGTATGTTTGTGATGATGTGTTTTCCTTGAAACTTGAGGAGTACACATTGGCAATAGTTCATTTTTAAATGAAATATTTGATTTCCTTTTATTTTACATCGGAGCCATGTCTGTTTCTTTTCCTTTCTCCTTGATTGCTGAGGAAATCTTTAGATGTATAACTATTGCATGACTAGCTCCTTTTTATATATCTACACTCTACAGTATCTCTGTATGTTCACTTTAAATCAAGTGTAGTTTGATAAAATTCTGATTTATTGTCGAGTGCAGTTTCTCTATTTTGAAATCCCTTCTTATGTTAGATTCATAATCCCTTAATATTTTGTATTTATCTTATCTTATTGTTGAGCTTAAGACCAAAGAAAGATTTGATATCAATAAATAGATCTTCTAAGATCATTGCTTTTTATTAACAATTATTGTCATATAAAAGACATTCCAATATAAAAACAGTCATGGGTAGAATTTGCAATCTTCTGTTTTCTCTTGCAGTTTTCATTATGCTTCATTACCATTCTTCTCCACTAGCTAATATTAACACTGATAAAACTACTCTTCTTTCCTTGAAATCTCACATATCTTTTAAATCCTATTTGAGGGTTCATGTTAAGATATAATTATCTATAGTGATAGATTGATATTATTTATATGCAGGATCGTAAATTCTGGAGACATCCAGATGTTTTGTATTCTTCAAGTAGGTGGTCGTCATATACTAATCATGACGTGATTGAGAAAATAAAACTTTCTTTTTCTGAAAAATAGCTCGAGTTGTTTAGGAATACTTGTTTTGGTTACTTTCTTGACCTTCCGAAAGTGATCACACAACTCCAACTTATTCATTGCCTTATGAACAGGGAGTTAAAACACACAGCAGATGATGTGTTTGCTGTTGAATTAAATGAGAAGATGCTGTTTTTCGGACTTAGGAAATTTGGGTTAATTACAGGCTTAAATTGTATTAGTGATTGTTGCTCTGTTAATGTTCCAGATTCTCCTTGTCGGTTGTTGAGCAATTATTTCCCTGAACAAATTACTGTTCAAAAGAATCATCTACGCGAGTTGTTTTTATCAAAAAAATTCATAGATGATGATTCTGCCGTTTCACTAGCTGTTTTGTTCTTTATTAATGATTTTTTGTTCTCATATGAGAACAATGAATACCAAATTAGTAATAGAGATTTTTACCTTGTGGAAAGTGGACAATTCAATTCTTACCCATGGGGTTTAGATGTCTACAAGAAGTTGCTTGATAATGTGAGGCACAAGCTTAATTCAATCAATCAGTACTATAGATTAGGTGGATTGCCTACTGCCCTTCAAATTTGGATATTTGAGTGTTGTTATAGAGTCGATGAAGATTTAGCTCTTCGAATTTCTGATTCTATTCCAAGAATTTTGAGGTGAAAAACAGTTGCTGAAAATCCTTGGCAAAAGCATATTGAAAATGACATCTTCATGCCTATGAAATGCAAGGTATCTATACAAAGTTAATACAATTTATGACACATATATATATATATATATTATTTCAACTCAAGTTAATACATCTATTTATTTTTGTATTTTAATTTCAGTTTGAGAATATAGTGGTGAGTGAAGATGAGGTATCTAAATTGAGGCTTCCTGAACCTCGTGATTACCATTCTGAAATCTTGAAATTGAAGCCGAAAGGATCAAAGCATAGTCTAGATATATTGACCAAGGAGGTTATAGAGTTGAGAAAAGAACTTGTAAAGGTATAAGCTAACTTGCCTTTAGGCTTTATCTTTTTCAAAACTGTTATTCTAATATTTGTGTTATATTTGATTATATATTAGGCGAATGAAAATCACAAAGCTCTTGAAGAGAAGATAGACTTACAATCTATTCAAATGAAAGAATTTTTGATGAATTCCAACAAAAAATTATTGAAGGATATTTCTTTGTTGTTTGCTAAGAGAGACAACAATTCTTTTACTCAAAAAGCGAGGAAATCATCTAACAAAAAGGCTGGCGAGATATTTTCTGGTGGATTAGACTTCAATGGAGGTTTTTTTATGTTATAAATACATCTATATTATCTTGTTTTGCTTGCTGGCAGGGACTTAAGTTTATTTACTGTTTAGAGTTTTTACTTATCTAAGTTGTAGTTTAAGCTTGAATTTTTTATTCACATATTTTCACTTAGAAAATGGTGAACTTTGAGTATGAATATAATTTGCTGCATGATTTTAGCTGCTAGTGTTACTATTCATAATCATAGACCTTGGAACTGAATAGTGAATTGTGTGCTTGTATTCTTTGTCCTAATGTAGAGGAGTTCTTGAATTGGGTTAGCTTCATTTTTGCTGGTGGTAGCTCGTGAGTTTTTGCTCTTTTTTTGCCTTTTGCTTGATGGGTTTTGTATTTGCTTTACAATTGAGGTAAATATTATTTTTTTCACATGTTTTCACTTAGAAGAATGGTGAACTTTGACTATGAATATAATTTGCTGCATGGTTTTAGCTGCTAGTGTTACTATTCATAATCATAGATCTTGGAACTGAATAGTGGATTGTGTGCTTGTATTCTCTGTGCTAATGTAGATGAGTTACATTTTTATGAATTAGACACGAATGAAAATTGTAGCTAATAAAAAAGTATTCAGTGATGTGTTTCAGTAGTGTTATCAAACTGAAACCTGCATTATGAATTAAACTTGAATGAAAAATTAATTAAACTTGAATGAAAAATAAATTAATACATATTAATGTTGAATTAGAATAGAATTAGACACGAATAAAAAGTGTAGCTAATGAAAAAACCTTCAGTGATCTATAGAAACACAAAAATGAATTACATACACACTAAAGTTGAATTAGAAGAGAATTAGACAAGAATGGAAAATTGATTGTAAGTTCATAACTGAAGGGATTCCAAGACAACAAGAAGATTCATTGTAAGTTTAATTATTTATCAAATAAATACTATCTTTTGTATTGGTCTTATTAAACTCAATAGTATTTTTATAATAATTTTATATTTTAAATTTTGTAGGGACTGTGGAGTTTTTATGGCTGTCTTTGCGGAGTTAGTGAGCAATGGCCAGGATATTGCAAATCAACAACTAAGTGCAGACAGTCTCCGAAAGAGGTTTGGGGATCTACTATGGGAATATGCAGTGAAGAAGCAAAAGAGTAACCTTCAAAGTGAAGACGAAAGACCACATAAATAAATAAATGTAGTTATATTAGTTAAAATGTCTATGAAAACTATGTTGTCTAAAAACAGTTTATAGCTGATGTATTAGTTAGATTTTGAAGATTGTTTTGTGCTATCCTTTTTAAGATGATTTTTGTACATGTAAAATATATTTTTAATATAGTTTTTTGTTCATGTAAAATATATCTTCTTTTTTATAATGCAATACATAGCTACGTTAATGTTAAAGTATTTCGGTAGTGTTATCAAACTGAAACCTACATTATGAATTAAACTTCAATAAAAAATGAATTAAACTTGAATAAAAAATAAATTACATACATATTAAAGTTGAATTAGAATAGAATTAGACACGAATGAAAAGTGTGGCTAATAAAAAAGCATTCAGTGATCTATAGAAACACAAAAATGAATTACATACCCAAGGGCAGCCCGGTGCACTAAAGCTCCCGCTATGCGCGGGGTTCGGGGAAGGGCCTGACCACAAGGGTCTATTGTACGCAGCCTTGCCTTGCACACTAAAGTTGAATTAGAAGAGAATTAGACAAGAATGGAAAATGTAGCTATTGAAAAAGCCTCCAATAATCCATAGAACACAAAAATGAATTAGACTTGAACTAAAAATGAATTACATACACACCAAAGTTGAATTAGAAGAGAATTAGACATGAATGAAAATTGTAGCTAATGAAAAAACCTTCAGTGATGTATTTCAGTAGTGTTATCAAACTGAAACATGCATTATGAATTAAACTTGAATAAAAAATAAATTACATACATATTAAAGTTGAATTAGAATAGAATTAGACACGAATGAAAAGTGTGGCTAATGAAAAAGTCTTCAGTGATCTATAGAAACACAAAAATAAATTACATACACACTAAAGTTGAATTGGAAGAGAATTAGATAAAAATGGAAAATGTAGCTATTGAAAAAGCCTCCAGTAATCCATAGAACACAAAAATGAATTAGACTTGAACTAAAAATGAATTACATACACACCAAAGTTGAATTAAAAGAGAATTAGACACGAATGAAAATTATAGCTAATGAAAAAGCCTTCAGTGATCTATAGACCACAAAAAATGAATTAAACTTGAACTAAAAAATGAATTCTTGTAGAAAACTAATGCCCTAAAACAAACAGAGTTTATTCTTTATTTCAAATGTCATTCTTTATTCTTAATCCAAAGGCCTAACATTCTTGCAAGTCTTCCTATTGTGACCTTGTTGTCCACAATAGCTGCATGTTATTTTTGATTTTTTGAATCCATCTTCTCTCAATTGTTTATGTCTTTTATATTTTGGCCTCCCAGGAGGTCTCTTTCCAAGTGGTGGAAGTACAACCTCTTCAAGAACGTGTGTTGGTATATTCTAGGTGCTTTTATCTGGGAGGCAATTCAAGTGACACTGGTATATCAACAATAAATTCCCTCTTGTGTAGTAATCAGAGCAATATTTTTCATAACTAGTGTGTTTTATTATTAAAACAACCAAAGCATATGGACATGGCAGCTCATCCAATTGAAATCTCCCACATGTGCATATACGTTGTTGAAGACATACCGTGAATCGTGTAATGCCATCAAGTACTATATACACATATTCATTTTTCTCCCTAACCTATAAAAAATAAGAAGAAATATAAGCAAGAGAGATATTACATGTGAATCAGAAGAAAAAATATTAGGAAAAAGAAATTTACAGATACCATACTCTTAATTTCTCCGATGCAGTTTTATTACGTTGTAGAATTTTTTCATACTTTTTCCCAAGGTAAAATCCTGAAAATATTGCCTTTGACCTGTTATTGTTATTCTATTTTTGAACAAGTTGTCTCATGAATTCTAGGAGGTGCAAGACTGTAAGAACTTTGGCATATCTTGTTCTTGAATTGACTAATTCTGCAATATTTGATGTCATCATTCAAGTCCTATTTACTTGAGCATGAACACGTGACCATTTGTTGTATCCAATTTTCAGCAAGTAGTCTTTAATCCTCTTATCTATCTTCTCAACAATTTCCATATGTTGATTAAACTCTACCGTGGTGTATGTTTTTGCCATAGAGTAGAACAATTCTGTTATCTTTTGCTGACTCTTTCTGAAATTTTCCATTATGTTTTGCAACAAGTGCCATATACACGCGAAATGAGGTATTTCATCATAAACAATTGAAGTTACCTTAATAATGCTTGCCTGCCTATCCAAAGCGATACACATCTCTGATCTTTGACCAAATACCTCTCTGAATTGTTCAAAAAACCACCTCCAAGATGCATCATTCTCTGAATCAACAATGGCATAATCAAGAGGCAGTATACTCCCTGCATCAGGTATAATATTTAATACATTTTTAATACATTTTTATTTCATGTGTAATACATTTTTAATACATTGTGCAGACTTTTAATACAAATTAAAATTAGAATTTCATTTATAGAAGCATTAGTATTATATTCGAAAAGTCTCACCTGCTGCATCTAAGGTATTAGCTGTTAGCATTGTCCCTTTGTATGCTCCTTTTAGAAAAGTTCCATCAACAACTACAATTGGTCTACAATACTCCCATCTTTTTATCGATGTAAACAGAGCTACAAATGCATATAGGAAATGGTCATCCTCTGATTTGTGCAATCTTATATAAGAACCAGGGTAAGTTGCCTCTAGTATATGAAAGTAACTTGACAACTTTGCATATGATTGAGCTGGATCACCTCAGACTAATTCAAGATCTTTTTCTTTAGCTCTCCAAGCTTGCATATATGTGAGCCGCACACCATATTCATGTAACATGTCATTTTGTATATCTCTTGGTGTGTAGTTGGCATCTGGATCAATATATTTGTCAACAATAATACTCCCAACAACTGTCTTTGTTGCTTGTCTTTTCGATAATGAATTATGTAGCAACAAACACGTGTATTCGCTTTCAAAATCTCTAATAGCGAACATTTGAGATTTATTCACACTTGAAGTGCATAAATTCCAAGTACAGTTTTCTCCAAGGCATTTTATTGAATAGCTGTTGAAAAAAATTATTAATAGACAATCAATAGTATAAACTAACTTGAATTTGAGTCTTACCATGTTGAGCTTGATCTCAATGTCTTGAATTCGAAGTGTTTAAGAATGGAATGTCTTTTTAGTGCACTGGTAAGAACATATTTATTTTTGTAAACTTGATCTTTCTCAAAAAAAGATTGATTGGGGTTAATAATGATGCCTGGTTGTATTTCTTCTTGCTCATCAACTTCCTCACATGATCCAAAGCCAATTAACTCCAGCGCATCACCGATACCACTAAATGCATTAGAAAAGTATGAATTGTGTGTAATCCTCATGTCTTCTGAAGTGTCTGAACATAATAGTGGAATTAAGGTGGAATCACTCTCCAAGTTGACCGATTTAGTGGTTGTGACACATAAAGGGTATTTTGACATATCTCTATGTTCTTTTTTATTTTAATATACACTTTTACTCCCATATCGCTATGAATTTGAATTGGATGAGACCTTTCATCAATCTTATATCTGATTTCAACTTTACTTGTTGATGTATCTATTGACAATTGAGCAACAATCACAGAAACGAGGCTAGCAAATGTTGAATTAGTATTTATCAACACACCATCTGCCAAGTAATTAATATACTTGTTGCTAGAATCCCATCGGCCATTGAAGTAAAGTAGCACAGCCAGATTAGCCATGTTTTTCTCCTGCATATTTTTTTGAAGATGCCAATGAAAATGCTGAAATTAAACTAGTGTTCTGTTTGGCTATGTTGTTGTCGTTGTTACTTTGACTAAGGAAGTAGTATATTCTCGACAAACAAATAAGAAAAATAGAAATATAAACACAAGCAGAGATCACAAAGATTCTAAATAAAGGGCAATATAGTAGGACAAACTTATTATTAGGCTCACAACAGAAGTCACTCAACTTAATCAGCATCATGCATCATGTGAATTCTCAAGTTTTTCCCATGAAGCACAAATATATGAGTGTCTCTGTGTATTGTATATAGTATCATATTTATTATAAGCATAAAAGATTTTCCTGAAGTGCAAGAATTGAACCTTCAGCTTTTTTATATACTTGTATATAAATCCATCAACCAAAAACTTAACTGATCATATAGTTAATCAAATAACAACTGGAAAAATATGTCACTGCAAAGAAAATAAGTACTTAGAGGATGGATAAAAAAAGAGAAAGATCATATACATGATCAGTTCACGAATTGGCTAGTGTATTCCCTAACAAAGTGGCCTGCCTCTCCACGGTATATTAATTAAACTTGAACAACAAAGGTATTACACATACATTAAACTTGAATTAGAAGAGAATTAGACACAAATGAAACATGTATCTAACAAAACCAGCCTTTAGTGATCTGTAGGCCACAAAAATGAATTAAAGCTGAACAACAAAGGAATTACACACACATTAAACTTGAATTAAAAGAGAATTAGAGACGACTAAAACCTGTAGCTAATGAAACCAGCCTTCTCTGTAAGCCACAAAAATGAATTAAACTTAAATTAGAAGAGAATTAGACACGAATGAAATATGTATCTAACAAAACCAGCCTTCAGTGATCTGTAGGCCACAAAAATGAATTAAAATTGAAAAACAAAGGAATTAAACTCACATTAAACTTGAATTAAAAGAGAATTAGAGACGACTAAAACCTGTAGCTAATGAAACCAACCTTCTCTGTAAGCCATAAAAATGAATTAAACTTGAATTAGAAGAGTATTAGACATGAATGAAACATGTAGCTAACAAAACCAATCTTCAGTGATCTGTAGGCCACAAAAATGAATTAAAGTTGAACAACAAAGGAATTACACACACATTAAACTTGAATTAAACTATAAACATAGGAGATCAAAGTTAAATAGGTGAACATACGGTGAATCTGAGAAGAAGACAGGATTTACCGACAAAAAAATCGCTGATTAACAATAGTTTGAACAAGTAATCGCTGCAATCAAAAAAATAAAAATCAGTAATAAAAATAAAAAAAATTGGAGAAAATTTCGCATGAATATTGTTGAATATCCTACTATTTGTTGCTCATGTTTGCTTCTTCCTCTTTTTGGCTATGGAGAACAAAACGTTTTCTTCTGAGAAGTGAGATTCCACCGAATACACATCACTTAATTCCAAAATTGGAATACAAATGTTGTAGAAAGTTGTGGTTGAGAAGCTATGAAGCTAAGTATTGCCCTAATTTTGGAGAAAATTATGGGTGAGAAGATTGGAGAGAATATTGGTGTATCAAATTTGAAGAGAAACAGGGGAAGAGAAAATAGCGGGTGAGAATTAATTTAATTCAAACAATTTGCTATATATGGTTAAAATAATTATGTTGCTCTATATGGTAAATATTTTTTGAATATTGTACATTTAGGTGATTTGCCCTTTATTTTTTAGTAAGTTGATGGGCTTTGAGCGACCCATTATATCACTCCATTGTTTGTATGTGTCGATCACTAAAATGGTAAAAAGGAGAGAGTGAAGATCCTTAAAGATAATGACCCACAATATCACTCTACAAAAGAAAATAACGATAAAGATTCAAACTTGACTGATGATCTGATCAACCTTTTCCTACCCTAATAGACTAGTTTATTTTTTGCAAAATTTTTATTCATGAAAGCAATGGATACTTTTCAGTTTTCATGGATGAAAGCTCGTTTATGTTTTCCTATTTATGATGAAGAGGTTATAATGTTTTTATTTCAGTTGTCTTTATTTTCTGTCAAAAAGGTCATGTAAATACAAATGACTATAAAATATAAACTCTGATAATTTTAAAAAATCATTAAAAAAATACGAAATTGTGGATCAAATAAAACTCTAACGATGTATAATAAATGTCACGACCCAAAATGGGTCATGAGTGGCACCCACACTTAACCGAAGAACCGAAGTAAAGCAAGCTAATCAACAATGTCTTTCCCCTTCTTCAATGCCTCAGACCAATCTCAATGTATCAAATATATAATATTTATAAATAAACTAATCTGTAAACACCAATATTATATATATGTTTAACCTAGACTCAATAACTCACCAAATTCTATAAACATGTTCTTAATCTTGATGTCACTTAACATGTTAACTCTCATATTTTCTGAATTTCAAACTAAGGTTAAACCTTAATTAAATTAAATAATCACTTTAAAATTTGAGCCTTTTGTAATGCTTCCGAATTATCAAAATATGTTCAAATACATAATCTTCATAAGAATACGAATTCAATGACACCCATATTGCTATATTTATTTTCAAATAAAAAAATTGGGTCAAAAAGTCATCCCGAGTCATTGAAATCAAATCTGAAAATTTCTTTCCGAATATGTTCACTCATGATAAAATAAACTCACATGTCAAATTTCAGCTAAAACGGATCGTTATTCGATCCCCAAATCAAGATTTTATGTGAAGAATCCTAAGGTCATATTTTCTTATTTCAGCGTTATTTCTCCACCAATATACCCTAAAAATATGTTCATAATCACATAAAAATTTAATGGAAAGGATGAGAATAATTACCTTGACGCTTTGGAATGAAAATCCCTATTTTTCTCTTCTCCTTTATTTTTCTTTTCCCCTTTCTTTTCTTTCTTCCTCCGTATTTTTTTTTCTTCTTCTAGTTTCTGCGTTTGCCATCAGATTTTATATATATAATTTTTTTTTTGTTTCTTCTTTTTCTTTTCTGAATCAGAATTAATAAACCCTATCCTTTTCCTTTTATAATTGGTATAGAATGTTAAGTAAAATACCAACTTAGCCCACTAATTAAATTAGTTATTTAAATTTACCCCTCAACTAAATAAATATGGTTATCGAATAGTCTAAAGTACTCATAAAAATATACGAAATGCGTCTTTTATGAAATAAAAAGCTCTATTTCTCAAAACGACATAATGAGTCGTTACAATAAATCAAAGCAAATAAAGACGTCTAGTAAACACCAAACTCCAAAGCTCAAAGCTCAAATCCCAAACCCCAATTTCACAAGTCTAATGGACTATGGATAAGTATATCGTAGATCGATCCGTACATATCATCAATTATGATTTTTGCTCAACTATCCAATTTAGTTGATTTTCAATGTATGAGTTCCTCAAGCTATGAATATACTAATTTTGAAAGAAATTTTCAGATTTGACATTAGGACTCGAATTGACTTTTTGATCAATTCGTTTTATGACAATATGGGTGTCTACGGACTCGTATACTCATCTAGATTCCATATTTTATCAGATTAGGAATGAAAGGACAAAACCATAATTTAACTTTTTGGACTCCAAATAAGATAAGTTGAGACTCTATTTGACTCTTTTATTAAGTGTTAGTATTGCTTGATTGGATAAAACGTGTAATGGTGAATGCAGATTCCGTATAAATAAGATGACGGGCAATTATGCGGGTAATGGTACTATGATAGGAGTTTTCTGACTATTCCACTTGTTTGGAATGATTCTATATGGCTTGTGCATGCTTTAAAAGATGTAAACTTTATCTAAATCCCAGCATGCTTTAAAAGATGTAAACTTTATCTAAATCCCATAGTGAAAAGATCCAATTATAACTTATTCCTTATTTTTCTTAAATTATCCGATTTCTCTGATTTTTTTCAGATTTCTGATACATTACTAGTTCTTCTGATACATCACGTTTTGGGTGTAGTATAATTAATGTTATTGAGTTATTTATGGATAGTAAAGTAATTTAAGTTAGAATTCCTTGTTTCAATCAATTAGTTTGCTAAATAAGGGAAATAATCCATATAAAGCGTAACAGTTATGAGGGACATGAAAAACTCAAAAAACAGAGCATAACATCGAACAAAAACTTCAATCCAAATTTCAAATTTCATCAACCGAATTGAGATGAATATCCCGATACAAAGTCACAAAGGCTTGACAGAGGAGAGGAAAGTAGAAGAAACAGAGAGTTGTTGGAGAAAATGGTGGAAAAGAATAAGAATATGATGAGAAAGATGAATGAACTTTGCCAAAAAAAATGAAATACAAACACGGAAATGCTTCCAAAAAAGGAGAAAAAAGTCAAAATAGTAGTATATTTTCTATGTATCACTATGTATCTAGATTTGTCATGTACTTGATACATAAGTTCGATATGTATCTGCTACTCTAACGTATCATATTATGTTCTGTTTCATGAAGCAAATTATATAATGTATTAGGTAGTATTTTGATCTGATTCATTTGTTCTTTCAAGCTAATACAACAATCTTCAATGTATCAACCATAAATCTGTCAAATGGTCATGTATTACTATGTATCTGAATTTGTCATGTACTTGATACATAAGTTCTATATGTATCTGCTACTCTAATGTATCATATTATGTTCTGTTTCATGAAGCAAATTATATAATGTATCAGGTAGTATTTTGATCTGATTCATTTGTTCTTTCAAGCTAATACAACAATCTTCAATGTATCAACCATAAATCTGTCGAATGGTCATGTATCACTATGTATCTGGATTTGTCATGTACTTGATACATAAGTTCGATATGTATCTACTACTCTAATGTATCATATTATGTTCTATTTCATGAAGCAAATTATATAATGTATCAGGTAGTATTTTGATCTGATTCATTTGTTCTTTCAAGCTAATACAACATTCTTCAATGTATCAATCATAAATCTGTCGAATGGTCATGTATCACTATATATCTGAATTTATCATGTACTTGATACATAAGTTCGATATGTATCTGTTACTCTAATGTATCATATTATGTTCTGTTTCATGAAGCAAATTATGTAATGTATCAGGTAGTATTTTGATCTGATTCATTTGTTCTTTCAAGCTAATACAACAATCTTCAATGTATCAACCATAAATCTGTCAAATGGTCATGTATCAGTTATCAATGTAACAAACTCAAATATAAGATGAAAGTTTATGTATCAGATTCTCATGTATCAAGCTTTACTGCTTCTGATACATCTACAACCTATATCAATACAAGATGTTATGTATCAACCACAATTCAATTGAAAACTAAATTGCTTTTTCATCAGTACATGCCCACTATCACAGGGTGAAATATAAAAGGCACAAGAAAGAGCCCCCAAAAAATTGAAAAAAGGAAAAAAGAAGAAAAGAAAATGAGATCCACTATCACAATTTTGCTACAGCAAGAATCAAGCAGGATGCCTCTTCTTCTTCTTCTTAGTCTTCAACCTATCACATAGGAAAGTTTTCTCTAATTGATCCACCCTCTACGCTAGCGAACCAGAGATTTTGAACTTGAGACTATTAGAACCGGAGATTTCAAACTTGAACAAGCATCCTTTCGCAATTTCTTCATAATTAAAGGTCTTATTACAGTGTTTGAATCTATTTTCATCAAAACCACCACTATTAGAAGAATCAGAATCATGAGTGAGAAATTAGGGATATGTTCAGTAAAAGCTATGAAAATAGAGAGAGAATGCAGTTGAGAATCAAAAGGAGATGATAGATTGTAACCTCTAACTCGTATGAGTGATTTTAGGCGAGAAATTAGGGATATGCTCAGTAAATTTCTTAAAATTTTAGATCTTGAAAATGGAGAGAGAACGAGAGAAAAGGATTTAGAGGAGAGAGAATGTTTTTTGAGTGATGTATCCGGAAGATGAAGGAAAAAACTAAAAATAAGGGATTTTGGTAATTTTTTTAAAGGGTTGGGACTTTTAGCAAATATAATAATAAAAGGTGTGTAGTTTGATAATTTTTTCTTAAAAGATATGTGGATTATCTTGATCCATATACATGATAGGTTTACTCTCCTTTATGGATTTGGGGTCGGATTATAATAATATTTCGTGATAATTGTTGTTTTAGTTGTACATTGAATTGACATGAAGTAATATATAAATTGATTGATTTTCATGAGTTACATGTATCTTGAATTTGTATTTGTTATTCTGGGATCAATATTGTATGTCTTTATTGCAATTCATTGGTATTGGAGTGCACGCAGGGGAGGACCCACATAGGGTCAAGTAGGTTCACATGAACCGACTTTGTCGAAAAATTTTGATTTTTTCTATTGGTTAAATTCTGAAAATAGCGTATACATGTCTGTTTGAATCCATTATGAACCAAGAAAATTCTTTGGCTAGATGGTTTAGTGGGTTCAAAGTCTTCCAGTTGAAGGTTAGGAGTTTGAATCTTGCTAGCAACAAATGCTTCATATTTTTTTCACTTGGTGCTCTGCGCGTTTTTTTTCTTATTTTATTCCTTCTTCTTCCTTTTGTTTAAGATAATTACTTTGTTTTTATTTGATTTTATATTTGATCTTTTTACTCAATATCATTGAATAATTCTACTATTTCACTTCAAAATCTCAAAAGTTTCTACAAAAAGAAATCTTATATTATTTTTTAATATGCAAGTGCAGTCATTGAAACCCCCTAATTAATTTGCTAGTTTATCTTAAATTAATTTATACTAAATTATTTATTGAAATTGTTAGTTTGCTTTATAAGTTGACTTCTCTTATAACGTATACTCTGTATTAGTTTAGTTTAAGTCATATATCTCCTTAATTTTGTTCTTTTATTTGTAATAAATAACTTTATTCTTTATCAATAAGAAAAAAAGGTTTTAAATTTTGTCAAATTTGTTGGAGTTTGATTAAATTTTAATTTGGTAAAAAATATTATTATTTTTGTTTAAAGTTCGACAAATCGTAAAATTCGTTGAAATAGTATTGCTAAATTACATAATTTTTTAACATTTAGTTAACGTAATAGGTCCTTTTTATTAAATTGTTTTAAGTTTTTTCTCAATTTTTTGAGGAAAAAAATGTATCTCGATTTTCAACATTATTTATTTTGTTTAAAACCCTCACCCTGCCAAACCAAAAAAGTGTCTTGGTCAAATTTCGGTACTATTTTTATTGTCGATTAAAGTCATTTTTTTATTGAATCCACTAACGCAAAATCCTAGGTCCGCCACTGGGTATATACATAGCATATGCATTGCATTCCTTTATCATCTTATCTGTTACTTATTGAGATACGAAATGGTTTATTTCTTACCTAATGTTGACAAGGATCAAATATTGTGCTAAAACAAATGTTGTCATCTTTAGCTTCTAGTTGGGGTCTTTTATAGAGGTGACTTGACATATGTGAATAAGTACTGAATATGAAAATATAGGATCGATACTTGCTATCGCTTCTTATTAGGGTCAGTTGACGATGTTGTTGAGTACATGTATTTTTTTATACTCATTCTTGCTTTCTGCATCTCTGTTGTGCAGGTTCTGAGGCTGCCACTAGCGATTGGTGATTCCTCATTGGGTCAGAGCTTTCGAAGTCTTGAAGGTAGTTGATTGGTTGTTGCGTAGCGTTCAGACTTTTTTATCTTTATATTGTGCTTGTCTTTATTGTTCTAAAACAGTATAGTATCTTTATTTCGTACTTTAAATCTTAGAAGTTTGTACTTTTGTCACCAGTTCTTGGGTGTAGACGTTATTTTTGATTTCTTACCTATTTATGAAAGATTTGATTTAAGACTTATTTTCTTGAAATGATTTTCTTAATTCCACATTCACTACTTATATACTTAGTCGATTAAAATTTACTTATTGGTGGAATTGGAATAGATATCATCATGGCCTTCAAGTTTTGTATCGTGACAGTTTCTATGATCTAATTTTTTTTCTACAACTATGGCAATCTAGAAATTCCTGTATCAAGAAATTCTACTTCTCCATCTTCAAATTTGTAGTCATAATAGAAGATTGAGTTCCTTGAAGAAGTCTCGTTTATTATTACTACTATATGCATTGGGAAAAAAACATTAAAACTATTTTTGAATCTTGTCTATGTATATCCTAGGCTATCTGGATATCATGAGGCAAAAGTAGAGGGGCTTGGCCTTACCTCCGAATACAACTTATCCTTCACAAAAAGAGGGAAGGGAAGGCTAACATAGATAGTCCAATCCTCGCAAAGTTTGCCTTTGCCATATTAAAACCTTGTCTTTGTTTTGATAATTCAAGCTTTACAAATTTTACTTAATGATAACATAACGGTTGAGAATCAAATATACAAGATTTCAACATATGATTTTTCACCCTCCCCGAATTTTTACATCTTCTTAGCACCAAATTCCTTTGAAACACAAAATGGAAGAGGATTTAGTTTTGAAGTGACAGTAAGTTTTAGTTTAATAAACCCTTGCAAAAATAGAAATTTGAAAACTTAGATGCAACAATGGAGACAAGGACTCTCACTAAGTTCAAAATATGAAAAAGTAAACACAAGAAGAAGTCAAAAGGGATTCAACATCTATACATAAAAATTAATTTTAACCATGTATAAATAGTAAAATTTTCCACCTGGCCCTACCTAGCTACGCCCCTCAATACACTTCCTTTGGAAAGGAAAATCAATCAAAGAACCAGACAAATGCTATAAAATTAACAATAAAACAGACTTTTGCTATTTTAAAAACCATTCAGAAAGAAACCTCATATGTATCTGTAATTAACTTCAAAGGGAAGATCCTAACATAGCAATGCATAAGCACAAACAAATTTAAAGCTAAACCACATAAAAGTGTCTATGTTTAATTGGTACAACACAAAGCTTATATGATTTTCATACATTTATTACATTTAAGCTTTGTCCCAGAATAAACTACAAGCTGTACATCAACCTGCAGAAGAATGGAGAGAAAAAAAAAGGATAGCCAGGTGCACTAAAGCTCCCGCTATGCGCAGGTTCGGGGAAGGGCCGACCACAAGGGTCTATTGTATGCAGTCTTACCTTGCATTTCTGCCAGAAGCTATTTCCAAGGCTTGAACCCGTGACCTTCTGGTCACATGGCAAGAAAATGAAAATGCAAGACGACTAAAATTTGCCTTTTATCGTTGCAACTTCTTCCAGGCAAGTCGTATTTTGTTGATAAGGCACCCTAATTCTATACAATTGACGAGAAATGATGAGGAAATGGAACATGAATTTGCCAGAGATGATGGAGGCAGGAGTACTTTAGTCCTCCATCACACACCACCATTTATACCACCACACTGTCTTCGGGTTTGTTGTATCTCGAGACAAGCTTTTCAAAACTCAACATTTTGTTCAATGCACCAATATAGGCTCGGGCACTAGAGATAACAACATCCATATCCGCTCCAGTTCCACTGAAAGAAAAGATGAGACAAGAATTAATGTCAAGTCAGAAAGGAAAACTGATAGATTATTCTGGTAAGCTACGAGGCACCTAAGAAGATGATGTTCACGTATCAACTACATGCTGGACTCAAGCATATATGTAGGATATGTTTTTGATACACAGTCAAGCATTGTCATCACTTTGTTAAGCATTTGAAGCTCCTACTTGTACTGTTGGACACACTTAGTGCCGAAGTCAAGATTTTTATTAATGGGGTTCAAATATGAAGTAAACACACAAAGAAGCCAAGGGGATTCAACATCTACTATATATACATAAAGCATACTTAATTTTAACCTTGTATATAAAGTGTAACTTTCCACCAAAGGGGTAATGTTTAGAATATCTTCAGTTTAGTTATGCACGAATGAGGGTTGTGGTAGCAGAAACAAGAATGTTATGTCAATTAAGGGTTCTGCTTCAGATGATACATATATATTTAGTATATAATTGCTTGACATATTAGATACTGAAGTTCCTTACCTGTGCTATGATACATTTATACTATATAAAGGTTAGATATTGATATCGTTACTTGTCATATTTTGTGTGTATATTTTTCTACTACATTTACACTTCCATACTGTGTCATTGTTTGGAAATTTTCCATGAAAACTCGTCTCTGACTCTATCATCTCCATATTCCCAGATTCTACATGAAAGAACTGAAAGGGAGATAGAGGCAAACAACATTTTGTGTAGATTTCATACCTACATGTACGGTGAAGAGTCTGTCCAGTTGAGCCATTTGTTACATTATGGTCATCCTCACTGCGGATTGACACTCTAGTTGAAGCTATGGCATCTATACCTTCTGTGACTGCATTCATGGTATATTCGAGGAGCGTTATAGGCACCTGCATAATGAGGAAAAGTACATTAATGCAGTACACGCACCATATATAGGATAAATGTTTTATAAATATAATTGCAATTTTTGACCATCAGTTTTATGAGAGTTTCTGTTGTATCAAACCTTCACAATGAGGTCCACTGCCTTATAAGTTGCATCAACAGGTCCTGTTCCAACAGAACAAGCAATATGCTCTTGACCATCAGTGTTTATAAGCTTAACAGTTGCTGTAGAGAGGCCAAGACTTCCACACGTAATCTGTCCATTGAACGTTAGATCATTTTGAATCAGCTGAACTGTTATTTTCAATCCAAAAGAAAGAAAGAAAGAAAGAAAAAGGACCGACAAAGACAAGACAAGGGAAGAGTTTCATCTACCTGTACATCTCCAAGCTTCCAATAAACATGAGGCTGGAGAACTTCATCTGACATCAGTGCTATTAAGTCCTCATCTGTAATTTTCTGAAAGAGCAGTAGGGAAGACAAATAAATGAACAATATATTTCATCTGCTTCAACTTCTAGATTGGTTCCACACAGGTAGAAGTAGAAATTTCCAGAGCTATTGAGTGCTTAATAACAGAAATATGAACAATTTAATTCACCTTTTTCTTCTCAGCTACTGATTTAAAACGCCAAAAGAGGTCCTCTAGTTCTTTTCCATCAATGTCATATCCAAGCTGGAATGGGATTAAAATGAATGATCCCTTTTTTCTGATAAAAAAATATGTGCAATCCATAAGGTATGCAACTTACCTCAAGCATTTTGGATTTCAATGCATGGCGCCCACTGCAAAAAATATAATTCAACATGTTATCAATTTACTAAAGGAAGGATGTAGCTCAATGTGAAAGTTGCAAATGAGAAATTAAGATGGAGGTGCAGGAGGGAGAATAGTAAAGATTATTATTATGATTGTGTGATACAATAGTGACAACAACCAATTTATAGCAAGAAAATGTCAACAAGACTTTAGCTCAAACATAAGAGAAAGAGATACTAAAGGCTGAAATACTACTTTATTAAAAATGGACAATTTACTGTTGAAATAGCAACGGTATGGAGTTCATGGGGCAGTACTCCAGTACGAAAAGAACTTCTTCCATGATAGCAACAAAAAGCTGATAGTAAATGTAAGATCAAATCGAATGGCGTGGAGATCATGGAGCTATACTCGCAGTAGTAAAAAAATATTTCCAAAGTAAACATAATAAGCATAGACTTGCAAACAAACTGAATGATCTCTATGACATTACAAAAATAATTATTGACTGGAAAACCAAAGCATACCTGAGTTTCCCAAGGACAATACCCGCTTCATTAGAACGACTAAGCCCAATATCTTCAGGAGATATAATCTCATAGGTATCCTTGTGTTTTAACATTCCATCCTAGAGCATATAAAAGGGAAGCAATAAGACAGAAGAAACTTAGATTATTATCTCTTCTTTTAGTTGAGAACTTTATGATAATTGAAAGTTAGAAAATCTAATCATTAGGAAGGAAAAACAGAGGGGCCAATGGGGAACTAACAACAAATAATCAAAGAATGGTAACTGAAATAATTGAAATCTAAGAAGAATCTGAACAGCCAGCCGAAAAAATAATTGAATTGAGCTCTAACGGATATGTAGAAGATACATTGCTAAATTCAACAAGAGAAAATTACAACAAATGCACACCTTTAAGTGAAAAGGCCAAAAAGGAAATAAAAAATTTCAAAGATGAAAGAGTGGGTAGATTCAAACTTTTGAAGTTAAGCCCTTTTTGTTGGGAGCTAAAAGATATCTTAATCTAGGAGCACCTGTGGTTTCTGTTATAATGCCCCCAAAAAGGATACGTTGAGGCTCCTACTGGGGTGATTTTTTGTGGACTTTGAGGCTTCTTTCTTTGGTGGTGATTTCTGTTATAATGCCCCAAACTTGACAAAATATATACATGTACTTAAGCTTCACTAGTGAACAAGTGAGTCAAGTGTCCAGTCTCAGAAAGAGGAAGTAAAACAACAATACTTTCAGTAGATTAACGAAATGGATCTTACAACTTAAATAACTGCATGTTATGTTTAGCAATAGTAATATGACGAAAACGTTTACAACACTGAATCTAGGTGCATCCATGCTATAATTAGAAAAAATAACACAGACCTGATGGATGCCACTTTCATGAGCAAATGCATTAGCTCCAACAATGGCCTTATGTGGCTGCACCTGTAGCCCAGTGTAATCCTCCACCTGCAAAGATATAGGTCAGCAAAAAGCATTAAAAAACAGATTTTAGCCAGTATAAGTCTCTAGAAGATTTGGATGCAACAAGTGTACAATACCATTTTGCTCAACAGGACAATATGTTGAGTATTAATCCCCGTGTAGAGGCCACCTAATACTTGCTCTCCACGACATTTTAAGGCCATTACAACCTATTTTAGTACAAGGGAAAGGTAAAAAGTTAAAACGAAAGAAAGAAAGCACAAGAAAATGATCAAACAGAAAAAAGTATCAAAGAGGCAAAAGAGCTCCTATACAAGTCGGTAGTTTGTCAATTTTCAAGTGTCAGGTATCACCGTCAAAGGCTGTAAAGTAATCCATTATTTTTTGCATTTTTGCAGCTGTTCTTGTCAATATGATTTGTCTTCCATAAAACAAAAAAAGAGAAGCAGCTAGTCCCTCATATAAGCAATATTGTATCAAATTCAGTATGAAACCTATTGGTAGGTGAAACAAGCATTTACTGGACGGGAATATAATGATATGGAACAGTTTTAACTTTTAACACCTATCATATAGCAGAAAAGTTAGCTGGCACTTGTTTTTGCTCTTCTTCATACAATATTATTCTCATTTGATTCTAACAAAGAATATAATGATAATATACCTGCTCTCACGTCTTCACGAATAAGAATTAAGCCATACACAATTTCTATTCCTTTCTTGTTGTGTGTGAAAATTGGACTAAGACATACTTTTAATTTGGTGAGACAGTAACAATTCATGATAGTATGGAATCTCACACCATAGGCTGTATAATCCTTACGGGTATGAAAATATTTTATGGTCTCAGTCATTCTTCTATCAACTATTCCATTTCATAATCATTCCTTTTCTTACCACCCACTCCCTACCCCATTCCATTTTGTGGACCTCAAAAATCATGCATGTAAGAAGCTGAAGTGTGTTTGTTTGTACAAGAGTCTCTGACTCACCTCCTCCAGAGAAGCATTCCCAGCTCTTTCACCAATGCCATTAATGGTCACTTCTAGTTGTCTTGCACCTGCACAAGCTCCCTGAAATTGGACAATGCTTCAATATTTTTCATACATAACCATTTTAGGCATGGAAGAAATTGAACACTTACAGCTAAAGTGTTGGCAGTAGAAAGGCCAAGATCATTTTGGCAGTGTGTTGATATTATCACATTTTCAATCCCTGGAGTATTTGCTTTTATGTCAGCAATTAATTGTCCAAATTCACTTGGAATATTGTATCCAACAGTATCAGGTATGTTAAGGGTTGTTGCACCAGCTTTGATAACTTCTCCAAGGATATCATAAAGGAACTCTCGATCAGACCTAAACAACAAATATAGACTCGGTCAGAAAGGGCTGCATCCCAAGTAGTATGAAGTAAATACACACGCGCAAGGGTTACCATTGAACTTATGAATTAGGTACCACATGGACAGCTTTATCATTGCTCTAAGCCTCCAAGGTTACTCTTTTAGTCTTTTTAAAACTACCTTTTTTTTTATAACAGTGGTTTCTGAACCAACTTGGACACGTACATTTCTCCAACTACTTACCAGCGAGCAACAATAAAAAAAGGTTTCTTACTATTATGAAGGTTAAAACTATGATTTTGTAATTTTAGTTCCAGGTATTACTAATCTCCTGCCACATCCTTATTCTTCCCATAATATAATATATAAATTTCTACCTAACTTATCTGATATTATTTATGCAAGCAATATAAGACAACCAATCACTGCATAATTAATTTTGAATTATATGCAGATTATCAAAAGGGCAATCAAATATTGCCTTGTTAATGCTAAATTTTATGAAGGTTTTATCCTAACGACTAGTTCTTTAAAGTTGATAAGAGGAGTTGCTTAGATAGTAAGCATTTTCCACCTCCAACTCTAAGACTATTGATTCGAGTCAACAAAAAAAGCAAAAAAGGTATAGCTCCTAGGGAAAAAATAACAGAAAAAAACTACTAAACTAATGCCGCCACTTCTGTTTGTAAAGAAGCATAATAGTAAATGATAATCTTCTTTTAACCCAAAAAAAAACTATTTTTTAAAAAGTTTAAACCTTTTTCTTTTCATACTTTCATTCTTCCTTTCTTCTTATTAAAAAAGAATGATGAAATATGTATTAGATTGTGTGCACCTAGATTAGTTCACTGAATACTAACTAGTTCTGACACTGATTAGAAATTAATAGGCCTTTGGCCCTAAATTTCAAATACTTTTTTTAACTAAAATTTTTGAAGATGAAAATATGTTTGGTTATATTTTTTGCAAAAAAAAAATAGATTACTATATTTGCAATTCATGAACATGAATTTGGAAAATAAATTTAGAGTACTTTCGAACATGAGCATGAATTAGGAAAATAAGTCTGGAGTACTTCAAGTTGAATTTGAAATTTTGTAATCATATCACTGATTTTAAAAACAAAATGAAATTATTCTATTAAAAAAATGGGGTGTTCGAAAGGGAAGAAAATATTATTCTTAAGACCATCTCTAATCCATTTCTTTTTCAGTGTCTGTACTTTATATTTGAAGAGTAAAATAGAGAATAAGGTCTCCAACTATACTCCAAAAAACCCTCTATTCTTTATTTATGAAGAGGTGAGAACTACTGTTCATCCTCTATTTCATTTTTCGATTATTTTAATATTATATATATTATATAACATTTATAATTAACATATTATAAATTATATAAAATCATTAATTAAGTTTTTAATATTCATAATTATTTTAAATGTATGTATTATATTTATTATATTAATTTAATTTTATACTAATTTATAATTTTAATTAATGAGGTTCCGTAAAAAAAATTGAGATATAAGTTAGTTTTATTATAATTTATAATCGTAGTAAAAAAATAACCATCACAAAAGTGAAAAGGGCACGTGTAAATGAATAATTAAATCAAAAACATTTAAAAATATATTACTGAAAAGTACACTACTTCCATCATGAATTAATAATTTTTTAAAATTTTCGTCACCTTAAATATTTAATTTATAATTATAATTATTTTCCACTATGAAAAAATGCACAAAATTTAAATGATAATTCAAATAATCTACTTTTTGGAGAAAGGAAGTGTTATATGATATAATGACTATATGTATTATACTCGATATGATAATCGAGAATGAGCGTGATCATAATACGCCAATTCAAGATACTTCGGAAGCTCCAACTACAACGACAGAAATGATGGTAGATGAAAATCTCCAATTTGAACAATTTTTAACTAGACATAAAAAAAGTTAAGGACAAAAATGCTCATTTTGAAATATGTAATGCATTAATAGAGCATTTATGGGAGCAACGTAATAATATTGAAAGTTGAGTATTTATTAAATTAATTTTATGATGATGTAATATTTATATAATTGTATTTCATCAGTGATTTCACTTTTATTTGAATTGTCCATTAATATGTGTTATAATATTTGCTTGTAATTTATATTATTTAGAAATTTAGGATGAATTATAATTTTGTATTACATGAAAAAAATTGAAAAGAATAAAACTTTATATTACATGAAGATTATATAGAGTGATTATTTGAAAAAAGAAGAAAGGATTTATATTATAAAATAAGAAAATAAAAATAAAATAAATATAATAAAATAATATTGAGGAGAGATAAAAAAAATCGTTTTAGAGTGTAAAATAGATATTGGGTTGGAGTTAGGGGTGTTCACGGTTTGGGTTAAAACCGATCCAAACCGAAAAACCAAACCAATCTGATCAAATAAACTGATTTTTTATTTGGTTTGGTTTGATTTTGGTTTTGTTCAAAAATACCGAAGAAATAACCAAACCTAACCGACAAATCATATACATATTTTTCATAATTATATGAACATAATATGTTTATTTTTATGAACACTTTTTTTATGCAAAAAGTGCAGCACACTAATTTAAAATAGTAAGGTATGATGCATCTTTTATTTGTACAATCATATCATTAGCTTGTGCATTATTCAGTAAATTTATGCTGTTAAGTACATTGAATCAGCTAACAATATAAACAGAAAGTTAAACATAAATAAAATTCTGGTATAAGAATTATAAGATCCAAGATGACACAAAGATAAAAAAATTGAATGAATTATTGTCTTTTTTTCTCTTTTGAATGAATCGTTTTATTTTTTATTTTTGTGTATGGTTAATAACCGAATAACTGAACCAAATCAAACCTAAACCGATAACAACCAAACCGATGGTTGTATATTTTATTTGGTTTGGTTTGATTTTAATAATTTTAAAATCTATTAAATTGATTTGATTTTGATTTTGACCAATAATCGATCCAAACCGACCCGTGAATACCCCTGTTGGAGTTGATTGTCTCCAAATAGGGATAGGATTGGAGATGCCCTAACAATGGGGTGTTCGAAAGGGAAGAAAATATTTTAGATTCTTAGTTTTTTTCATACCTGATTTATTAAAATTTTAAAAATATTTATCCTAAATTAAACAAATTTCTTTAAAACAAGGGGAAAAAATAAGTTTTACAAATGACATTTTATGTTAAACTTAATTGTGTTATTCTCACCCTCTAGTATACATCATCTTCATTCCACCTCCGTAGATATTTTATCTATCTAGATTACAACAACAACAACAAAAACAACATATTCAATGTAATCCCACAAAATAAAATCTAAGGTAGGATAAAGTATACACATAATTTTAAAACTACTACCTTAGAATTGGAAATTATCTAGATTATATACACAATTTTAAAATGATATTTTACTTGTATACTGAACACTTAAAAAAACCACGTATTTTTTTAAAAAATAATTTTTATACCAAACACACCACCCAATATCGTCTTTTCAGAATTTTAAGAGTGATCTACCAGCTATTCCCACAAATTAAATAAACATCTGAAACCATCCAGAAAAATCCACTGAGCAATTAGCTTATAACTCAAAAGTGTAGGAGCTCAATAGCTAAGAATTGCTATTGTTTTGGTTCAATAATTTAATAACTTTAATGTAGTGTCATTTGGTAGAGTTTATTAGCAAAATTAATGTATACATTAATTATGTGTATTAGTAGTACTGTTTGATACACTTTTTCATGTTATGTATTAGTTATACATTCTATTGTGTATTACTAATACCATGGATTTCTAAGTATTAGTAATGCAAGAGGATTTAATGCACGCATTAACATGATTAAAGACTCAATTATCCCTCAAAATCTTTTTTACATCTTTTCCACCATAATTGTTAAGGATATTTTTGTAAATAAATATTTTTATGCAATGCATGCTATTTTAAATACACTAAACTAAATAATGCATAAAAAATATAATATCTATGATTAATGCAAGCATAACTAATACTTACGAGTATTATTGCAAGCATTAAAAATTGAGTGATTTGTGTTCTAAATGGAGTAAAAGATATATTTTTTAAAATGTTTTAAAAATCTTCATGTTTGGTTGATTAAAAATAATCTTTAAAATGAGAAAAATAACTTTATTAATTAAAACAAGGAAAAAGTTACAAAAATGGCATTTTATGATGATTTTAACCTCCCCAACTTCCAACGCACCTCATTTTTATTGCACCTCACCTCACCCCCAACATCTCATCCCCACCTCACTTTTGTAGTATTTATCAAGAATAATTATTTATTTTACTTACTAAACCTAAGTTGCTCGGATTCGGGTGTGGGTGTCTGAGACGAATGCAAATCCGAGAGTCGGATTCAGCAAAATCTAAATTTTAAAATTCAGGAATACGAATTCGAGTATGGATACGGGTGCAGGAATTTAGCTAAAAGTATTCAATATTATAAAAATATAGTTATAAAGATAAATATATTCTTCCCTCAAAAAAGAAAAAGAAAGTCATTCAAGACCTTCCACCAACTCTCCTCATAGATCATTGCTATTGGCTACTATAAGTCGGATTACAACCGCTTGAATATTTAGCATCTTTCTGTTTGACTTAAAACATGAAGTTTTGGCTTGAAACATGAAGCAACAAATATTGACCAAGAGGAAAAGTATCTTGGTCAAAGTATCTGATGTGGGTTGACCGAATCCCACAAGTATCCCACACCCGTCTAATGTGGGTTGTCCATGGACTCTTGGTCAACGTATCCGATGTGGGTTGACCGAATCCCACACGTATCCCGCACCCGTCTCGTGTCTACATGGGTGTGGCAGCAAAAATGAAGAGTTTGCGCAACTTAGTAATAAGCACAAAAAAAATATTATTACTTTATCCTAATTTATGTGACACTCTTCTTTTTTAATCCGTTTTAAAAAATATACATTTTCTTATTTAATAACTACTTAGTGGCACCATCTCTATTTTATCTGAATCAAATACCCGTTTAGTAATACTTTATTGTGAAGAAAAATCAACGATAAATCTAACAAGTACAATTTGATAAATATAAACAAAAATTCTTTATATCTTAAACATTTTATCTGACCACAGTACAAACATAAATTTTAAAAAATAATTATATTTATTTTATTAGAAATTATTTTCCAAAAAATATACATTTTTCTCAACACATCCCTAAAATTATTTCATTTTATTAATCAATCACCAGCTAATAGAATTTTAATCATAAAAAGAGTAATATTTTAATCTCAACGTGACAAATATTTTAAAAAAAGGCACACTGACCCGCCATAAACCGTATAAAAAAACAAGATAATTGAATGTATAGTGTCGTCAAATTAAATTAATTTCAAAATTATTAACTTTATCCTATCAATCAAACGATAAAAACAAACGAAAGTAAGTAATATTTTTTAAAAAAATGCATACCTTCCAGCATCTTCAGGACTAAATTCAACATCTTCACATCCAAGGCTTCTGGCATAAGCTACCATACTCGTTGCTTTCTCCACAACTTCTTCTCTACTCATCATCAATTTATACTTCATATGTATTTCACTAGTCGCAATAAACGTATGAACCCTAGGTTTCTTAGCATATTTCACAGCTCCCCAAGCTTTATCAATATCATTTTTATTACATCTAGATAACCCACAAATCACAGGCACATATCCATTTTCATCGTTATAATTACCAACTTCTTCTGCAATTAATTTTACAGCTTCGAAATCAGCTTCAGATGAAGCTGGAAAACCAGCTTCGATTATATCAACACCGAGTTTCGCGAGTTGACGAGCGACATCCAGTTTCTCTTTTGTAGTCATTGTAGCACCTGGAGATTGCTCACCGTCACGTAGAGTTGTGTCGAAAATGCGGATGTATTTTGGATCGGAGATTTTACTGGGTATATATTCAGGTCGTCGATGGCGAATCGAGCATCGGATAAAGTTTTTTTTAATTGAAGGAGTGAAGTTATTGCTATTACAAATGGAGTGAAGTAGAGGATTTTTGGATTGGAAGGAGGAGACATTACTGCTCTGAGAAAATGCAGAGTTTGTACACAGAGAAGAAGAAGAAGACGACATTTTATTTTTGGTAGACAAAATAGGAGAAAATGTGCAGAAAATGGTCAAACACAGGAGAAAAGTGGGTTTGATAGTGGCCTTTTAATGGTAACCAATGGAGGATACAAAAAAAAACGAGAGTATATATTTCATTCGTTTCATTATTTTTTTTGATTTGATACAATATTTTAAAATATAATTTATAATTTATAATTTAAAACAATTTTTTGAATATTTATATGGTTGAAAATTATTTTACTAGGTGTAAAATAAGAATTTTAAAATTAAATTATTTTTATTTATATTAAAGTAATATATTTTTTGAAACGGATTAAAAAGAAAAGAAGGTAAAGAAATTAAATTAAGAAAGGCTGACACGTAAGAAAATAATATGTTTTTAATAGCGTATTCCAAAACTTAATTATTATTTTTTTGGAACGTGGACACCAATTCATGAGTCATGTCTAACTTTACCTTATAAGCATTTATCTCATATATATCCCAAAGATTTAGAACCCATTTGGATTGATTTATAAATTGATCAAATCAACTTATAAGCTATTTTTAGTTTATTGTGGTATTTGCTTAATATTAACTTTAAGTCATAAAGTTCTTAAAATCGGTCAAAAATGATAAAACTTAGGATTTCTAACCTTTTTTTTCCAAGTGCTTAAAGTCATTTTCTTTGATCATGAAAATTACTTTTATATCCCTTATATTTTAACTAAATTCTCAAACTACCCTTTTTATTCTTTTAACCCTAAAATTCACATTATTTTTCTCATTTCTTCGGCATAAGCACTTTTATTCAAACACTCAACTGCTTATTTATAAAAATAACTTTCAGCACTTTAAAATTCTAAAAACACTTCATGCATAAAAGTTATTTTTTTTAAGTCACCAGACTCTTAGACCATTTCACAAAGAGATTTTGTAAATACAATTGTTTATATTTGGGGGATAATTTCTGAGATTTCTTCAAAGGTTTATAGTTTTTAATAATACTCATTTTCCTTGTGATTTGATTGGATGATTATCTCTTTTATTTTGATTTATTTATAATAATTCTCTTAATTAATTTATTCTTAATAAAAAGAATTATATTTGACTAATTTGCTCATACTACTACTCTTTTGTGTAATTAATTTAATAAATATCTTTTATTCATTTTTACTCTTTTACTTAGTTTTTAGATAAGTAAATGTTAATATTTAAAGGGAAAAGGCTCAAATATGCCATTGAACTTTTAGAAAATGCTCATTTATGTCATCCGTTAAAAGTTTGACTCATTTATGCTATTGTCGTTTGATAAAAGGTTTATTTATACCATTATTTTTTAACTTTGATTTTGCGAAACCATCAAACAACTTTTAATACTTTTCAATTGAAGTTTTTGATTAAATGTACTCTTTTTGCTACTTCTTCTTCAAAACTACCAAGAACACATGAAGAACACCAAGAATTACAAATTTTCAACTTCTTCAATTTTTCATGAAATCACCTCAAATTTCAAGAGTATCGTCCCTCCAAACTAGATATCAAAATTCAATATCTGTTGAGCTCGAATTTAACCCAATTCAACGGGACACACTTAAAAAAAATTAAAATTTCAAAATTTTAACCTCCTTTAATTTGTAGAATCATCTTCACAACTCTAAATCACTTGAAATTTTGAACACAGACTCAAAAAGGCTAGGGAACAAGGGTCGAATGTCAAAAACAACAACAAAAATACGAATCAAAATAGATTTTTAAAATTTTGAGTCTACCATTAAAAGATGTTGAAATTTTGAAATTTTGAAAAAACTTAAAGTGTGTCTTGTTGAGTTAGGTTGAATTCAAGCTCAAAAGATATTTGGTTTTGATATCTAACTCGGAGGGACGCTATTATTGAATTTTGAGGTGATTTCGTGAAAAATTGGAGAAGTTGAAAATTTATAGTTCTTAGAGCCCGTTTGGATGGGCTTAAAAAAAGTAACTTTTATGTATGAAGTGTTTTTAGAACTTTAAAGTGCTGAATGTTATTTTTATAAATAAGCAGATGAGTGTTTGGATAAAAGTGCTTAAATGAGAAAAATTATGTGAATTTTAGGGTTAATAGAATAAAAAGAGTAGTTTGGGAATTTAATTAAAATATAAGGGATATAAAAGTAATTTCCATGGTCAAAGAAAATGACTTTAAGCACTTAGAAAAAAAAGTTAGGAATCCTAACTTTTCATTTTTGACTGACTTTAAAAACTTTCTGGCTTAAAGTTAGCATTAGGCAAACACCACAATAAGCTAAAAAGGGCTTATAAGTTGGTTTGACCAACTTATAAGCCCATCCAAACGGGCTCTTAGTGTTCTTCATGTGTTCCTGAAGAAGAAGGAGCAAACAGAGTACATTTGATTCAAAACTCCAAATGAAAAGTGTTAAAAGTTGTTTGGGTGATTTTGTAAAATCGGAGTTAAAAAATAATGGCATAGATGTACTTTTTCTTAAACGTCAATGGCATAGATAAGCCAATTTTTTAACGAATGACATAAATAAGTCTTTTCTGAAAGTTCGATGACATATTTGAGTTTTTTCTCCATATTTAAATAAAAATAAAAATATAAGTAGGTATGTTTCGAGTGCCAATATGATTATATATATATATATTGTTGCTCTCTCTTTCCTGGGACTGATACTTTTGAGTCGAGGGTCTTTCGGAAACAACATTTTTATCTCAATGTGGTAGTGATAAGGTCTGCATACACTATACCCTCTCCAGATCCCACTTGTGGAATTTCACTGAGTATGTTGTTGTTGTGTGTTTCGAGTTTTAGGCCTCATTCATTTTTTATTAAGACTGAAACATTTAAATCTAAATAAAAAGAATGAATGATTAAGATGTTGTCTCCAATGTTTAAAATTGAATGACTAAAGATTAGTCGTTTTTTAACAGTTGAATGTACATAATTTATTTATTTTTAAACATGATAAATATACAATTTCAATAAAAATATATTAGAAAAATAATTTTTTTATCTGATTAAAAATAAAATATTTATGTTCATCAATTATAGTGGAGGTGCATGATGTTGTAATGATTGGAGTGATAGTAATGATAATGGTGCAGTTGGTTGATGTTAGTTGGCAGTCCGGTGCACTAAAACTCCCGCTGTGCGCTAGGTTCTAGGCAATTGTAGAGCAAATCCATAAAGATTTTACCCCCCCCCCCCACCACCACCACCACATAGTACAAAATAATGTTTTCACCCGCATCGCTCCGATCCACATAAATCTGTTCTGCCCTTCCCCGTTCCACAGAATTTGTTATTTTCTTATTAAATAAAAAATTATTGAAAAAGTGCAATTCTTCCCAATCAACTTTTCAAGGACTCAGGGGAGACGTTAATTAGAAGAATAATTCATCTTCACACTACAAAAGAAAATTAATTTCTTAGACCAGTTATATAGATAAATGCAATTACTAATAAATAATAAGCAAATTTGGATTGCCAACTTGCTAGTGCATTAGCATAATAATTAATAACTACCCTATGCGTTAGAGTTAGAAATAATAGTAGACTATTATGTCTCTAGTTGTAATATATGGCTGCTAGTTTGAATGTTCTTAATGAGATGGTGGTAGATAGGTGCTGTATTAGACAGGTACAACTTTGGAAAACAAAAAAAAAACTGTACAAGTACTTATTAAGCATTCAGATTACTTACACAAAATTTTAGAACTAAGCACCATATAAAAATAATTAAGATCTAATTTTTAATATTTTTATTTGTCTAATGAAGTTTAGTATTAAGAATTGTCAGGACCCAACTTATCGGGCCGTGCGGACACCCACTTTATGACCTAAGTAGGAGAATCCTTAACCCCTTATATGAAAAGCATTGCGGAATTTATATTAAAACTTGAGTATTTAAGCCAGAAATTTTTAATAATCTGCAATAATCCAATTTATACAAAATGACACATAAAACCCCCACGAATACTAGTCTAAAACAGGTACAAGAGCTTCTAAGAGTAGTAACATTTACAAAAAGAATGACACAGCTCCCACCATAAGGAAGGAAAAATAAAAGCTGCTAGAGTGTCACATTTGTCTTCACCTAAGAGACATAACTGACCCTACAACCAGACTATGTCAAGTGGCATAGCAAGAGTAGTATCAATACAAACAACACGTACTAGTAGGCATCATCGATCAATCTGATACCCATCGCATAATATATGAACAGAAAAATAAGAGAGATCTTAATAATTAAACTTATAAGCCTGTGCACCCAATCAAATAAGTAAACTCCTTACTCTCACTTTTGTAGTCTTCCCCAGTCTACTGACAAGAGTTTCACTACTCACTCTAATTACAAACTTGAGACCTGTGGGTTATAGGCCCACCAAACTACCATTCACTTCACTCTAATAGTTACCACCCAACAACCTTAGCCACTCGAAGGTTCCATCCAACTACCACTAATCTTAATCCAGTTGTCTCACCACATAGGACCTAGCCACTCCATAACCACACCACCTAACTAACCTGCCTCAACTCAAGGGTTCCTCTATAAGTCCTTTTTCCCCGGTTCATTTATATCCAACCTCATTATTACACAAGATAAGATATCATCGGGTCATCTCATGGGACCACCCACACACATATACTTGGCCCCACATAGCTCAAAATTCGCCCCGCCTCATTGCCATCCCTATGTGGTGGTTAATGATGTGTTGGTATTATAGTTGATGGTGGTTCTAATTGTGATGGTAAAGGTGTTTGGTAGTAGGAATTGATCACAGTGATAGTAATGGTAGATAGTGGTGGAGGAGGCAGTGATGACGGCAGACGGCAATGACGGTAGTGGATATAATTTAATGATAGAAATAATATGTACTCATGTGGTAGCAACTGACAGTAGTGATTGATAGCTATGACTAGGGTTGTACAGGGCGAATCGATAAACCGCATCAAACCGACAAACCGAACCAAACCGGAAAAAAACCTAACTAGTGGTTTGGTTTGACTTGGTTTGGTGTTTGGAAAAAAAACTCGACCATTATAGGGTTGGTTTGGTTTTAACTAAAAAAAGTCAGACCGAACCCAAACCGACCCGATTATAGATATACTACTTTTAAATTATGTTATACATAAAAATATTTATTAAAATGTAATTTATAAATATTTTTAAAAAAAATTTCATAATTTTTGTTTTCTTTCTTACGTTTAGATTTGGACTTGAGAAGCTCATCTAAATAATATACAAAAAAAGCTCATCTTATAAAGTTATATTATAAAGTTAAAACTTCAAACAGTGTTTTGCCTCCATCTTATATGTTGATATTTTGTACTAGAACTCTTTTTAAGAAGTACTGCTCTGTGTTTTTTATTAGATACTATGAAAAACCCGAGAAAACCCGAAAAATTTGACTTTTATTGGTTTGGTTTGGTTTATAGATTTAATAACCCGACACAAATGGTTTAGTTTGGTTTGTAAAAAATCTGAACCAACTCGGTTCATGTACACCCCTAGCTATGACTTTGCGAATTGATATAATAATGTTTTGCTAAACAAATATGAGGCAAATTGCAGATCTATGCGGATTTTAAAAATAATTATAATAATAATATTATACTCATGAATTTACCTAAAATTATAGGTGGGTTAACTGAAATGATATGATACTTAAAATTATATGTATATAACTCTAGTTCAAGTTTTCGATCTAATTGAGTTTGATGTACGATGAACTCGTAGAACCATTTATAAAGCTATAAAATTTTGGAAAAAAATAATATAATTGTCAATCCTGTATCACCATTCATTGATTTTTAATTTTTCTTTTTCGCGCATACATAAAGATATTGATCAGTAAATATAGAAAACATATATAGATTCTTAAAAAGAAATAAGCTAGATTGACCAATTCAAAGTCATTAATTAGTAGGATATACCATAATTACTAGTACTACCTTTTTTTATCATGAATCTTGGGTGACACTTTATGGCATTTTCACTATAAGTCTAATAAGTTTTTTCTTATTAAATCACTATATTAGTTTACTGGGCGACTCAAACACATTAGTGGCCTAAGGCGAAAATTGAATAAAGGCCTTAAGTTTTAAAAATAAATTAATATATTTTCTTATGAATTTTGTTTTTTTTAGCTTTTTGAGACACATAATTATTTAATTTATTATAATTGATTTCTTTTTAATAAATTTTTTTAGTTGATAATATAATCAAATAATTTAATCTTTAATTCAAATGTGTCAAACTTCTTCTAATAATTCTCTCCTTTTATATGAAAAAAATAATAACAAGCCCCTCAAATTTGGGAGGCTAAGACACTTGCCTTTTCTCTAACTTTATCGAGCCGCCCCTGTTAGCTTATTTAATTAATTTATATGTAGCCAGTACTAAAACAATCCCTTCGTCTTTCCTTAACAAAGTCGTCATAATAATGGTACTATTTGAGGAACTACTAGTATACTAATGTTCAAATAAACCAAATGTATATATGCTAATCACAAAAGTGTATGATTATATAATGACCGCAAACAATTAAGATAGCAAACAATTAAAAAAAGGTTATGCGGTGTAGATTTATGTGGGTCAGGGTGATGCAGATTAAAAATATAACAAATTATTTTTAAACATTGGCCTCATTGTTATCTCTAATTCTGCAACGTATAATTCAAATTTATACCTACATTAAATGCAAATAAATGAGAACTTCATATGCTTCTTTCATGTTGGTGTGAAGCTATGGTTCACTTAGCCTCAGGTTAAGTGAGCAACTATGGCGATACGGATATCAATGGCGTAGCCATATATAATGAAAGATGACCAGTTAAATATCGTTTGTCGAAAAATTATATCATATATATATAGAATATTATAAATAATATATAGATCACAAATTATTTTTTTGCTTTTTAGATATAATATACCCCTCATTATAAAAGTGAACCATATATATCTCTATTGTTACACAAATGACTCACATATATCTTTTTCATCTAACGAAAAAATCAATTTTTAATGGGTTCAAGCCTTGGAAACAGCCTCTGGCAGAAATGTAAGGTAAGGCTGCGTACAATAGACCCTTGTGGTCAGGCCCTTCCCCGGACCCCGCGCATAGCGGGAGCTTTAGTGCACCGGGCTGCCCTTTTTTTATTCATATAGGGGTTTATTTGATTCTTCTCACACATATTTTTTTTACTTATTTGATTCAATGGCTAATTTTGATTTACTATTTGATGGTCAAATTTATTTTTCACTAACTTTCTTGTAAAATTTATCATATGTCCCAATTTTTTTTACAAATACAAAAAATAAATTACAATATAGCTAATAAAAAAATTAATTTTATATTTTATTCTTACTTTTTTCTCTTTTTTCCATTCACACTTCTTTTATTTTATTTCTCATATTTTTACACTAAAAGTTAAATAAGAATAAGAAACTCAACCAATTATAATCAAAGAAGTAAAAAAACCATTTGTGAAAAAGATCTTATATATCCCTACATGGATATTTTAAAAACTAAAAATAAAAAAGAATTCAAAATTAATTTTTTCATTTCCATTAGATAAAATGGTATATGTGAGTCACTTTTGCAATGATAGGGATATTTATGAACCATTTTTATAACGATAGAGATATATGTGAGTCACTTTTATAGCGAAAGATATATCAGCTCTAAATGACAAAATTGAAAAGTATGTCAAATCCTTCTCCCATTTTAAAATATTCTTAGTGAAATTTTCGACTTTACCGTTTGAATGATACCTTGCTGAACAAGAAGGTAGTCAAGAAGTTTAAGAAACCTCAGAGTTAATTGTGGATCTATGGTGCAATCAACTTGTATTAATTACAGGTTTGACTGCCAACCAACGTTTAATTTTTCTAATTAGATTAGATATGGGTTTTAAACTGTCCAATTGCTTTCAAATGTTTAGAATAACCAATAGTTATTTTTCTTCTCTTTAGGATATACATATTTTATATTACTCCATGATATAAACGTAAATGTTGAGGAGTTTAGGGTCAGCCGGTCAATTAATCAGTTTGTCCTTCTCCTTCAACTTCCTCTATTATTTTATCCATTTTAATAATCAATTTAAAATATTAAAAATATCGTTTACTTTCGAAATTTCACTCGTAGTGCATAATTGAAATCGTGGGAGTAACATCTATTAATTGAAAATTACATTAAGAGTATTATAAATCGTAATAATTAACAACTTAAGATATTTGAAAAACATATTAAAATGTGATTAACTCTCAAAAATTTCACATGTGCCACATAAATTGGGGTTGGTTAACTCTTGAAATTTCACTTGTACTGCATGATTAGGACTGAGGAAGTAACATGTATTATTTAAAAATGACGTCAAAAGTACTATAAATCACAATAATTAACAATTAAAAATATTTGAAAACATATTAAAATGTGATTAATGCTCGAAATTTCACATGTGCCACATAAATTGAAACAGGGGGGGGGGGGTTAACATATATTATTTAAAAATTACGTTAAGAGTACTATAAATCATAACTTAAAATATTCAAAACATATTAGAAATTTGGTTAACTCTCGAAATTTCACACGTGCCACATAAATTAGGATAGAGAAAATAACATATATCATTTAAAAAATTGCGTTAATTAAGAGTAATATAAGTCATAATAATTAACAACTTAAAATATTTTTAAAAATATACTAAAAATTTGGTTGACTTTCAAAATTTCATATGTGCCACATAAGTTGAAACAGATAAAGTAACATATATTATTTGAAAATTATATTAAAAGACCATACTAAAATTTGATTGACTTTCAAAATTTCACATGTACCACATAAGTGGGGACAGAGTGAATAACATATATTATCTAAAAATTACGTTAAAAGTACTATTTATTACAATAATTAAGAACTTAAAATATTTAAAAATTATATCAAAAATTGATTGACTCTCCTAATATCATTTGTGCCACATAAATTTAAACAAATTAAATAATATATATTGGGTCCATGCTTGCACGAGCTCTTATATATCTAGTTATAAATCATAGGTAATTATATTTGAATCCAAACTTTATAGAAAAAAATTGGTAATCCTTTAGCAATTCAATTGGGAAATATTGAGCTTGAGAAAATATAAGATGGAGACATTAAAGAAGTATAAAAGAACAAAAGAGAGAGACGAGGTCATTTGGTGGTTGGTTAAGATGTGAGTTATTTATGTATAATTTAAATATAATAGAATATTTGATTTAAAATTTAAAAATTTATATAATTAATACATATTTTAGTTATGATGAAATTCATGTAGTGTTTTATGTAGGTAGAATAACTAAGAAATAAATAACTAATATATAAATAACTAAATCTTTCATAACTAATATTTGAATAAAATAATACACATATTTTTTAATAATTAATATATGCATAACTCTAATGGTTGGTTGCCAAACGATATGGTAATAGCAATGACTTATTTCACCAACTGGACAAGAGAATTAATAGAATTTGGCATGGTTCACCACCTTTTTGCTCTTTTTATTTTATCATTATAATAGATGCATAACTCTATCAGTTGGTTGTCACACGATATAATATTAGTAATAAATTATTTCACCAACTGGACAAGAGAATTAATAGAATTTGTTAAGGTTCACCACCTTTTTGCTATTTTTATTTTATCATGTAGCATATTAAATGAGATTTATGGAGGATATAATGTATGTCGTCCTTAATCCAATTAATAAAAAATGAACGAAAATGGACAGCGTGTTCTCTATAGAGGAAATTATTTTTTAAAAAAAATATTTGATTGGAAAAAAAGATTTAAAATAATTTTTTAAGGGAATCATTGTTGTTTGTTTTTTTTAAAAAAAAGAACTTTCTTAATTAAAATTTGACATAAAAACAGAATATTTTTTTCTTAAAAAAAAAAAAAGGAAGACTAAATAAAATAATAGATATGGAAATTGGCTAAGAATTCGTCCAGCTGGGAATTGTGTCCCACATGAGTTCTTAAAATGCTTTCAGTAATCACGTTAGTATTTATAATCTTTGTTTTTAGAAGAAATAAAATAAGATTCTTTCTACATCAATATAATTGATTATTTCTAATTAGGTCTACCTGAGTTGGCAGATTTGGATTAATCAAAACGGGATTTATTCGAATCTTCGTTCATCAAAAAATAGGGGAAAACTGCATTATTGTCAAAGTCTTTTCAAGACATGCACAAAATGGTAACCTTTCTGAAAAAAGATCCTATTATTCTTTTGAAGATATGAGACCATATTAAATTAGCGGAAAAGGATAAAAAAAGAATTGTAATCATTTAAAATTTATTAAATATAAATTTATAAATGATTTAAATTATACTAAATTCAAAATATATTAATCTAAATAAATAGTATGGATTAATATAATTGGATTAATTATTTAAATTCAACAAATATGGATTTAATTAAGTAAACTTTACCTAAATCCCATAATGGAAAAGTCTAATTACTATACATCCCTCATTGTATCAAAATTACCCGATATCCCCTTTTTTCAACTTTTCTGATACATTAGTTTTGTATCTGATACATCAATTATCTAATGAGTAATTAATGAAGATCATCTATTTATGGATAATATCTTAATATAAGGGATGATTGGTCTTTAAATCAATTACTAATCTAATTAATGAGATTAATTTGGTTAAAAAAATAACGGTTGTGAAGTTGAAGATTCAAGCCAAAAAAACAGAGCATAAATTCAAACCAACTTCGATTTCAATTTTTTTTCAGTTTTGGTGATACATAAGTTATGTATCTGATACATCAAATGTTAAAAAAATCAATTGTTATGTCCATGAAGATTCAAGCCAAAAAACAGAGCGTCGTCTCGAATGGAAAAAACAGAGCATCAATTCATACCGAATTTGATTTCAGTTATTTTTTTACTTTTGCTGATACATAAGTTATGTATCTGATACATAACTTTAGCTATAGAATAGTTAATGCACATCAGCTATTTATGGATAAAAGATTGACTCTTTATATCAATTACTGATCTATTAAAGAAGGCGACAGTTATGTACGTGAATTTTAAAAATTAATGTATCGGAATCATTAAATATTGAGAAATGAGAATCTGATACATGTGCATGATGTATCATAATAAATAAAACTTGATTCATGTATCAGAATTCACAAAATGTGTCACTTATGAATATTATACTCGATACAAGTTTGATACAGTAGAGATATAAAACATAAACTTTGATTTTATATTCGATTTTGACACCAGAGAAAAACATAGTAAATCTGATGTATGGAAATATTAAAACATATTAAATCTGATACATTACAGTTTATGTATCAGATACATTAAAAGAATCAGAATCACCTAAAATGTTTACTATAAAAAAAAACTATTGGACATCAATCAGTTCTCCTTGGTTTGGAGAGATGTCTCTCCTAGTTTTTTTTGGATCGTCGTTATCGCTAACATAACCATCCATGGCCTTCTGACAACAATATCTCCACCTATTGATGATTCAAAATCATCAAGAAAATTAGCCCTATATGTCGTTCCGAATCTCAATGGGTGGGACGGGATCGTCTTGATGACGTATTTCATTCCCTGCATTGACATGAAAATGGTTAAATACAACTTGAACTTTATACATAAATACGATGTATCATATGCATTAAAATATCTGATGCATGAGATGAGAATCTGATACATACAGAAGATGTATCAGAAACAATTATATATTATATTCTGATACATAAATGTAGAAGTATCAGAATCATTAAAACTTGAAACATCAAAAAATGACACTTACACATGATGTATCAGAAATAGTAAATCTCCAAAAAATTGCATTTGAAAAAAACATTATGTATCAGAATCATTAAAACTTGAAAATAACAAATACTGAGACTTAAAGATGATGTATCAGAAATAATAATTCTCAAAATATTGCATATGAAACAGACATTATGTATCTGATACATAAATGTAGATGTATCAGAATCATTAAACTTGAAATAACAGAAACTGGGACTTAAACATAATGTATCAGAAATAGTAAATCTCAAATAATTGCATTTGAAAAAGACATTATGTATCTGATACATAAATGATATGTATCAGCTTCGTTAAAACTTGAAACAACATAAAATGACACTTAAACATGATGTATCAGAAATAGAAAATCTCCAAAAAAATACATTTGAAAAAGACATTATTTATCTGATACATAAATGTATATGTATCAGAATCATTAAAAATTAAAACAACAGAAACTGACACTTAAACATGATGTATCAGAAATAGAAAATCTCCAAAAAAATACATTTGAAAAAGACATTATGTATCTGATACATAAATGTATATGTATCAGAATCATTAAAAATTAAAACAACAGAAACTGACACTTAAACATGATGTATCAGAAATATAAAATCTCCAAAAAAAATTCCTTTTAAAAATACATTATGAATCTGATACATAAATGATATGTATCAGAATCATTAAAACCTTCACAAAATTTTCATTCTAAAACAAAAAACTTAATTGAACACATACCTTTGGGAGATTAGGGCGTGTTGTAACCTCTTCAATCTTGTTATCTATTTCTTTGGGTGCATGTTTAACTGTAGCTTTCGACTTCAATTTCTCACGTAGCTTATTCATCACTGTTGGATCGTTACGATGTTTGGATCTAACTTCGTCGTAATCTTTCCAAGATGAATCAGAACCAGGAGAAACAAGAATTCGTTGATTTTTAGTGGACTGTTTGAGACCATGAACGGATTCCATTGAAGGTATGAGAAACAAAAACAGAAAGATTTACAGAAGAAAACAAATGATAAAAATTTAGAAGATTTTTCAAAGATTTTCAGAAGAAATCAAAATATACAAATTTTAGGAGAAATCAGATTGAATGAGTATGAAGTAAAATTCCATATAAGGAAAAAATTGAAATATACCTTATTTGGAACCTTGAAATTGATTAACAGTTGAAGAGTAACAAATTAACTAGAGCAAATTAGGGCAAGAATAAAGGAATAGGCGGATGTATCAGAGAGGTATAGAGAGAGAAAGGAAAAAGAGGGAATTTGGAAATTTTTTGGCGTATATGGGAATAAAAGTAAATATATTTGGGGAATATGTGTAAAATGGTAATTTTACCTTTAATTAAAGTCCAATTTTATTAGGTTAGTCCATTGATTTGGGCTACAAAGGTGAGCCCACTTAGCTAAACCCAATACCATCTCATCCTAAAGGTTCATCTTGGCTCCATGTGTCAAGTGACATGTCATGCCAAGTCAAACAAATAAACGAATAGGATCATGCCATGTGTTAGAATGACAAGCCTATTTGTTAAAGCCCAAGATGTCATGTCACTTAAATTTGATTGGCCGGAGGAAAATCTGTTGTTATTAAACTCATCTATTCTACAACTATAAATAGGGGTCCTCATAATTCAGAAAAGACATCAAAATTCTAACAAGAAATCAGAGAGAGCTCGTAGATCAAACGCCGCAGATTTCTCTACAAGCTACAAGTTCAATAATTCAAGATCAAGTTCAAGATCAAGACTACCAGATTGAAGAACAAGCCCAAAAGCCCTTGAATTCAAGTACAAGTCAAGATCAAGTTCAAAAGCAAATGAAGTTCAAGATCAACAAATCAAGATCAAGACCACAAGATTCAAGATCAAGCCTTTAAGCTAGGGGTGTACATTGACCGGGTTGGTTCAGATTTTTTACAAACCAAACCAAACCATTTGTTTCAGGTTATTAAATCTATAAACCAAACCAAACCAATAAAATTCTGGTTTTTCGATATTAATTTTTCTCGGGTTTTTCGAGTTTTTTTTTGAGTTTTTCGGATTTTTCGGATTTTTTTGGGTTTATCGGGTTTTTCATAGTATCTAATAAAAAACACAGAGCAGTGCTTCTTAAAAAGAGTTCTAGTACAAAATATCAACATATAAAATAGAGGCAGAACACTGTTTGAAATTTTAACTTTATAATATAACTTTATAAGATGAGCTTTTTTTGTATATTATTTAGATGGGCTTCTCAAGTCCAAATCTAAATGTAAGAAAAAAAACAAAAATTATGAAAAATTTTAAAAAAATATTTATAAATTATATTTTAATAAATATTTTTATGTATAACATAATTTAAAAGTAGTATATCTATAATCGGGTCGGTTTGGATTCGGTTTGACTTTTTTTAGTTAAAACCAAACCAACCCTATAATGGTCGGGTTTTTTTTTCAAACACCAAACCAAGTCAAACCAAACCACTAGTCGGTTTTTTTTTCCGGTTTGGTTCGGTTTGTCAGTTTGTCGGTTTGGTGCATTTTATCGGTTTGCCTTGTATAGCCCTACTTAAAGCCCTTGAATAGAAGTAACAATTCAAGATCAAATCCATCAAGTTCAACCAAATTCATGATCAAGTTCAAGAGCCCTTGAATTTATATTCGAAAAGACGAATCAGAGGATACATAGAGATTGTAACACGCATAATCAAAAATCAAATACTAATATTGTTCCGATATTTTCCGTTCTTGATTATTATTTCTCGACGCGAATTTTATTGTCTACAAGAATATCATTAAACTATGTGAAATGATCAAAAATGTCCTTTGTTGATAGTTTGGTCCAAAAATGTCTCTACCTTCAATACTTTGATCCAAAAATGTCTATATTATTACTTAAATGGGTCAAAATGTCTTTTTGTTTCAAATAAATATATATTTTTTCATTTTAAACACATTATTTTACTACTGGTGATTTTTTTCATTAAAAATGTTTATCCTACTTCAACTCATAAAAAATATTAAGAAATAAAATATTTTTTATTTTATCAAAAAAAAGAATATCATTATCTAAGTGAAAATTAAATACCGTGTTACTATGAGAGCATTCCGATAAAAATATTACTTTTAAAGAGCCATATTCTTGTTTATTTTCTTTTAAAATCACATTAACTTATAAATAAGTAAGAAATAATCTTTATTTCCTTCTTAATTTCATTTTTTCAATTAAAATAGAAAAACTCCATTTACTTTTTTAATTGATAATATATGTCATATATATAAAACCATATTAATCCTTCATTAATTTTCATTTAGATAACGATTAAAAATTTCTAATACAAAATATTTTATTTCATAATCTTTTCCGAATTGAAATAGAATAAACATTTTTTAATTGAAAAAACATCATCAGGAAAAGATTGTGTTTAAAAAGAATAGAATATTTATTTGAAAAATAACATTTTTGACTCATTAAATAATAATAAAGATATTTTTGATTCAAACTATCAATTGGTAATATTTTTGTTCATTTCTTTAAAAGTATCTTTGATCCTTTTCCGTTGAATTGATCTAAAGATCAATATAAACAAGAAAAAAAAGTCCCTTGTAACATTTTATATTATTTATTTGCAATCAATAATTTTTCTGGACCCACATTTAAATTGAATAGGAAAGTTCTCTGAATAACATAATGATTAATGATGTTATGCCACCAGTGACCTGTGTACTTATCTAGTAAAATCAATATTAATTAAATGGAATAAACGTTAACTTTTGCCTTGCATTTTAAACTGATCATAAATATTATCATTAAAACAGAATGTGGGCTAACAAGCATAATCACCCCACACATTTAAGGGTTAATAGTACAACCTATATATCTACTTTTTTTAATTACTACTTATAAAGTTTTAATTACAAGCATTAACAAATTAGTTTTAATTAATAAATTAATTGATTATATTTTATTAAGTAATTAAATAATATATACTTTTCTTAAATATATTATTTTATAAATGACCAGATATATCAATCCTTGATTTTCTCCGTTTAGTTGGACACTATTTTGGTTGTTATCAATCTTCTTATTAATATCCTAATTAATAGTATCAATTTCCTATTTTAGTTTCTCTTTCATCCCTCTTTCTACGATTTTTTTTATTGTTTTGAAAATTGATGTCATTTTTTATTTTTTTTAATTTGAAAATCATTTTTAAAAATAATAATTAGTATTCTTATTTCTTAAATGTGTTTTATTTTTTAAATCTCTCCGTAATATTTATTGTACACACTGATATACAGTGTATATACATCCGCGATATACAGTGAAATTGAACCACTTCCGATAATAATATTCTCACACAATTTTCTCTCTTAATATGCTCACATTATTTATTTTTTCTTTAACTTTTCCATGCACATTTTTTTTCTTTTTCTTCCCTATTTATCTTCAATACAAATTTTATTCTTTCATCCATGATTTTAAATTATTTATTTTTTATATAATTTTTTCTTCTTTTTTACAGTATGAAATATGGTAATTCAATCTTGATTCAATAAGGATATAGTAATATAAAATCTTAATTAAAAGTGGTATCTAAATTGAAATTTTAGTTTTAAAAAATACTGCACAAAGTAGTAAGAATTAAATATTTTAAAATTATGTTTAAATACCAATTGCATATATTGTTACATTTAAACTTTTCAAATGGATATCAATTGGATACAACATTAACTAGTTTTAGCTTTGGCTTACTCGGTTGAAATTTTAATTATATGTTGTATTTTTAGCTGAATAGATTCAAAAACTAAAACGGGTTAATGTTGGTAATTATTTTGGTATCCACATGGTATCTAATTGGTATCCACTTAAAAAATTAAGTCCACTAATGGATGCAATTGGTATCCAACTGGAAATATTAAGTCTAACATGTGTGCAATTGGTATCTACATTTGAAAAATAATGCATACACAAAGGATTAAGCATTACACATAATAAAGATTCTGAAATCAGAATTTATTGAGTTAAAAGACTAAAAACATCAAAATATGTATTTGTCAATAACAATCAAATTAAAATAAAAATAAATTATGATTAATTTTCAGCAGGATAATTTGAACATGTCATCATGTTGTGTCCCTCCCGACGACATGCGTTGCACGTTATATATAACTTCTTCCATTTGAAAATCAAAATACTTTTCTGTTCCATCATAAATTTAATGTCATAGAATTATATGGTATCAAAGTAGAAACAACTTTTATACACATTTTATATCAGATTCATGCAACTTCGTATACATTTTATAACAAAATCATACCAAAATTCATACAAACTATGACAACTATCTATATGTTGATACAGTAGACCAAATTTTTATACCATTTTAATGCCACATATAATTATAAATTAGATATCAAAAAGCTAACATATTCTATAACTATACCAAATATATACCATAATCATGCCAAATAGATATACTTTTTAATAGTTTTATACGAATATAGTACATACTTTATATCAATAATATACCATTTCCATGCCACAACAAAAATCGTTGTCAATACAAAAATATAGCAAATTAGTTATAAAATCACGGAAGTTTCATATCGTGGTATGCATAAAAAATGCCAAATATACTCAGAAATCACTGTTTCTACAAAAAATAACTAGAAATAAAATTATTTGACGCATTATCCATATTTAAAAGGTTCTTCATTTTTAATTCTCAAGTACACGAAATTATCACGAAATTTATGTCACGTTTAAATAAGTTGATCATTAGAAATAACAAACAATCAAAGGAATAACTTAAACAAAAACAAATGAAATTGTTTTACACAAACAAAATTAAAAAATAAACGAAAACAAAATTATTGAATAACAAACCTGTACAATCTCATCTACCACTATGTTGAATAAATATTGACAAGAATTTTTCACTTTCCATGATAACGCCAATCAAATTTTCTTCCAAATTTGATGAAAATTCATGTTGCACAAAGGAGAAAGAGAAACATTGGAGACCAAAAATAAATATTTTCAGTTTGAAAGTTATTAAACTAATTGAGAAAATAAAGGAATTTAATTTCAAAATCATTTACTAGAGTCCTAATTGAATTATAATTCAGTATTACCATTAATACATTTATTATCTTTTTCTTTAACTTATTACCTTTTTCTTTAATTCATTTATTAATATATTAATTACTGCATAATATTTTAAAATTTGTTATAACTTGATAGATTTTTACTGCTACAACCTGAAACTTATAAAATCATGTTATAACTCGAAATATATTATCTTAATAATGACATTTCGGAAATTTTCACTTATATTTAGGCGGATATTATATTTTGTGAATAAATGTTTCATTTAATTATGAGAAATTCACTATTCTAAAGATGCCACACATTTCATATATATATATATATATATATATATATATATATATATATATATATATATATTACAAAGTCTCTTGTATCATTTTATGCTTTTAGATTATTTTTCAGTATTTTTACAAATAAATGGAGTTGCCCAAAAGTAGTCCAACATCAAATTCTTAAAACATAATTAAGAAGAATTGTGATGGGATGATATTTTTAATTAGAGACTATGCGTTTAGGTCTAGGTATAAAGTCACATTTACAGCAAGTTACTTTTTAATGTAGGACTAGTCAGCGTGTATATAAATTTAATCAGACTCTAATATAGATATCAAATATTTAGTGAGAAAAAAAAAGAAATAATCTACATAGTAATATATATATCCATTTAAACCATTTAATGATTAGCTCCACTTGACCCCTTTATTTTACCTATTTTCCTCCTAAATTATTCTCTTTATTACAAAATTATTTCTCCTCTACATTCTTAAGTTGATACGGAACGAAAATTATTTTTCGTAAGCATAAGCGAAAAGCTTAAATCTTATATTAATTTTAATTGTCTTAGAATAATTATAATTATTTTCTAAAATAAATATAAGACACCTAAATTAATACGGAAAGGATATAATTTTTCTTAAGCATTAATTGAATCTTATATTTTTAATTTTCTTAAAAACTATCATACACAAATTTTTATTATACAAGAAAAATAATTTAGTAGTATACATTTTTTTAAAATTAATTGCATTGGACTTATGTAATACCCTATAATTTAATAAGGACAAAAAGGTTCTTTAGCTTTTTGTTAAAAACGAAAAAAAAAAAAACTAAAGAAAGGGAATGGGTTTGAGCCCATTCACTCTATAGGGCTTCAGTTGCTGTTGAACCCTTTCACTTTTCCCTATGGCCAGCTACGTTTAAGGAAGAAAAAGAAAAAAAAAATTATAACTTTGATTCTTAAACTAAAGAGAGAAGTGGAGGAGGAAGGATAAGTTTCTGAACTTGATGAATAAATTTAATTTGTATACTTGGCTACAGAAGTGGGGATTGAGAGTTTAAGAAATATGGGTTAGAAGAAATAGATAATTTGTTAAATTTTCATGATAGAGTGATTTTGTTTGATGATTGAATTGTAAACTTTCGTATTTTGGTTTACACCAAAGAGAAGAAGTTAGACAGATAGGTTATATAGCCTTATTTATTAGAAATAATCAACAGTAGTAAGACTGTTTGCGCAATATGAAGCATCAATTGGATATAATTTGATAGATTGAGAGTCAATCATGGAATCTTGAGGCTGGGTATTTTAATGTAGGATGAATTATCTTAACTAAGGAATACGTACGGATTACTCGAATGACGAGCTTGGTATTTCGACACGAGTACTGTGAGTAGTAATCTTACCACAATTTGTGTTCTATAACTTGCATGATTTATACGTGGTTTATAAAGTGATTGTGATACCGAATGTTTTAATTTGCATGTGGGACAAGTCTTTTACTTGATATGATGTCGAAATAGTTATTTGAGATGAACTTGCTTTTATAAGGCATGTTTATTGAGAATTGAGACATGATTACCGTTGTCCAAAGGATTTAACATTTACTTGAAAAATAGTATTTTGACATGTGTTTTACGTTAAAGTTTTATATAATATGATTCGACAAGAACTTAAATGTCTTGTACTATTTTGGAAATACTTCTATTGTTTATAAAGAAAAAGTATAGATGGGAGTAGACCTTGATGGATCCCGTAGCTAACGGCGGGTTCGTTAGACCTGGTGCACCTTGTATTTACAGATTACCGATATAACCCTCGTTAGTGGGAAGATAGAACTAGCATACCGTTACCGATATCCCTCGAGAAGGGATCTACTGATATGAATATTTGACTTCTTTATGAAGGGTCCACACCGATTACATGATTCATTCTCGGAAACCTCCCAAATATAAGATTTGATATGAAAGTGTTTACTGAGTTTTTTTTCTAAATGGTTGAGTTGATTCTGTTTATATGAAACATACATGGTTGATTATTATTACATTTTTTGAAAGATCATTTATTTTCATGATTTTGATCATCATACTAGCATGTTTTCTGACTTGTCCCTCACTGAAATGGTTGTGGTTAAGTGTTATTACTCAATAAGCTAGCGTCTCACTCCCCGCTATTTTTTTTTAAAAGAGAGCACAGGTGACATTGGTGAGGAATTTGTTAACTAAAGCTAGCAAGTTGGCAAATTCATGGTGAACCCGCATTTATCCGCGCGGCATCAAGTTATTCATTGTTATGAACCTTTCTTGAACTCTTAGAGTTGCTCCATAGTCATTCCTTTATTTGAGTCATGAGTATTCTTTCATTATTATAGACGTGTGAGTAGTTTTAAACTTCTTTCCATTTTCGGAGATGAATTAGTATTATTGTGTGGAGAATGGATTGATAATAGATATTATATCTTGATTTGAAGATGTTATTTAGTGGTGTTACTAATTTCTGAGACAGAAAATAATTGGATAGATCCAAAAACAGAAGAAACTCTGCTCAATTTTCTACAGATTACCATCAAAACTTGCTGGGATTCTCCCCTTAGCGCCGGTCATGATCCTAAATTGGATCAAGACAACTTATGTGCCCAAAGTGCATTTGATATGCAATAACAAAGCTGCATGACGTACTTTTTAAGTGTGATATGTAATTTTTTAAAATTATTTTAAAGAAATTAGATAACAAATTTTAACGCGGACATCAACTTTTTTTGTATAGCGCACAAAATGGTGTGTTATAGATTAAAAATATAAACTTTTTTTCATTCATCATTTGTGTTCAATACTATACTTCTAGCGGGGGCGTTCAAGTGGAAAGGGTGATTAACAATATAAAAGAAAGTTAAGTGATTTTCTAATAGAAGAACCTTAAGTTGACTAACTTTAAGGGGACGTTTGGTTTGAATACAAGTTATGATGAGATAAGTTATGAAGGGAATTAGTTATGATGGAATAAATTGTAATAGAATTATTTTTTATTGAGTGTTTGGTTTGTTGCATTTAAAATAATATGCATTATATAAATTTTAAGAATAAACTATTTTTTTTAAAATACCCTTTATGAATGTGAAAAGTGTTGTATATAAAGGATTTAAAGGGATTTTTGTCATTTACCAACTTTATTTCGAGATAAGTTATTTGGAGATTACTATACTATCTAATGAGAGGAATAACTTATCTCAGTCATAATTATTAATTTTGAGATAAGTTACCTCATATTTTATAATCAAACAAACAATTGAAGGTTATTAAAAATTTATCTCAAAATTATTTTGTCTTATGAAAATCACTTTTCTTTAAAAAAAAAAAAATTATTAACATTTTCTATCTAAACTGCTTTAATACTATTCTTAACATGGCCAACTTGCCAAGATTCTCTTCGTAGTATACCTTAAGTCAAAATGCTATAATGCTTAACTTGAAAGCATATTCGTAGAAGTAGTGAATTGATACAACATATGGTATTTTATAAGGTTGGTGGTAACCATTCATTAGGTCATTTTGATTATTAAATTTTTTTATTTTATAAAATATATATTAAGTAAATTTTTAATGGATATTTTGGATTATTCGATAACTATAATTAATTAATTAAAGGGTGATTTTAGATAATTAATTTAATTAGTATGCTAAATTGTTAATTTATTTAATATCCTATACTATTTTATTTATTAAAATAAATAGTAGGGTTTGTCACTTTTAGTACATAATTATTTTAGAAAAGAGAAAAAAAAGAGGAGGAAGAAACTAACAGAGCGGTGGCCAACCATCAAGTAAGTTTAATTCATGCAATTGTTTATATGCATAGGAGTTCTATGATTATTATTATTATTATTATTATTATTATTATTATTATTATTATTATTATTATTATTATTATTATTATTATTATTGTTATAATGGATAGATGCATATGCTATTACTATATTATTAAAGTTATGGGAAAACTGGACGAAAGGAAACAAAAAGAAGTCAAATTTGTTTAAGTGGGAATTGGTTCTTTGAGAGGAGAGTGTTAGTGGCCATGCCAATGATTAGCTAATAATTGTTTGATGATGAAAAGAAAAAGAAAAAGAAAAATCGAGAGGTGTATATATATACACACGATGAAAGTGTTCGATTAGGTAGCATTCTGCAATTCGGTCTTTTAGGTGCATAACAATACCTCTAGTTTTAAATTTATTCTTTTAATTATCATATTATGATTTAAGTTTTGATATATTAGATAGGTAATTAAATATTAGGTATTTTATTATGTAAATACCATCAAATTTGTGATATTGGAGGAATAAAGACTTAACCTTAGACTTGAGATTTAGGAAATTGATTACAGGATTGGATGAGTTTTAGGTCTAGGCTAGACATACAGTAATCTACGGACTCGATTACTTACGAATATTGTATATTTGATAGATTGGAAATGTTCTGAGGAATTAAAGAAAGGAAAAACATTGGTGAATTAGCTTACTTGATTTCGATTCTTCGGTTGAGGTAGGTTATGATTTATTTATATCATAGATAGACTCTTAATAGTGATTGATAGTCATTGGGTAATGTTGTGGTTTGGATGGTTGATATGTTGTTGTGATTGGTTTGAAATCATAAGACCATGAAATCCATAATCTTGAACTTGTCTTATCAAAAGTGATACCTCGAATAAAGAAGGCTTGATAAAATATTGTTAATAAAGTGAAAAGTGATAAAAAAGTGATAAATTAATTATATTTGGATCCGGTGTCATGTTCTGACACGGTATATTTTGATCCGGTGTCACATTTTGACATGATATTATTAGATCGGGTGTCATGTTCCTATACGATATTATTGAATCGGGTGTCACATTCCGACACGATATATTTGGATCGGGTGTCACATGCCGACATGATATTATTGGATCGGGTATCATGTTCCGGCACAGTAATATTAAAGGAAAATAGATGAAAATGACTTAATGCTACCAATCTAAAATAACTCATTTCCCAAAAGAATGTGGTGTGGAGGCCTGAGTCCTCATGTATACTTTGGATATTGTTGACTGATTACGTAATTATTTCATTGTGTTGTCACTTAATCTTGATCTTGTTGTTTTCCACCTGTTAAGTGTTATAGTTGATTTCCTGCTTACTTTATGCATATTGATTTCTATTTCGAGTCGTCCGATGATACCTACTCAGTGCATGTTACCCTGTACTAACCCCTACTTGTATTTTTCTTTGCTTTATTTTGTGGAGTGCAATGAGTTACCATCGACTTCAACTCTCCCTCAGCTCTAGCTAGTCTCTGGTATATCAAATTTCAGGGAGAGCTATCCTTCTAATTCGTGTTGGATTCTCTTAGTCATGATATGATGCCCTTAGTTTTCGGACACAAACTAGTTTATTTATCTATTTTGGTGTTTGATACTCTTAGACTTGATATTCTGAAATTAGATGTCCTTGATATGATGACTTTCAGGATTTGAGAATGACATGTAATAGACCCTAATGGATTGTTGTTTCTTACTTCCGTAAGTTGGGCTTCCACATTATTATCGTATTTTATAAGTTGAACAACTAATATAAGTTGAGATTGTATCGTTGGTTCTCCCACCTAGGAGGTTAAGTGTGGATGCCACTTTGGCCCATTTTAGATCGTGACATTGGCTTGAGATCAATTTCTTTTCTCAATTTTCTATGGTCAAGCTCATCACACCATATTTATCTAATACGATTTATCTTTGTGCCGAATGAACTAGTTATTTATGCATATTGATTTACATGATTTAGATTGTATTGTCATGCATTTTGTATTACGAGCGAGAATTTTACTAGGGTTAATTTCATAAATATTCAACAAAAAATATTTATTTGTATCAAATATTGTCAAGTTTTTTTATTTACATAAAAAATAACCTAAAATTAGTGATATATGTACAGACAGCAAAAATATTTTCAATAAAATGGTCATATGTATATGTAATGTATTGATATAGTATAAATAGTGTATACTCTTGTATAGATGATATATAACTATACATTTATATATATTGTCGATACAATAAAGTATACATTGCATGTACATTACTGATACAATAAAGTATGCATTGCAAATCAATATTTTTTCAATCTCAACTAACTCAAATCTTCTTTAAACAATTCCAAAATGTAGATATGAACTCCTCTCAATATTTTGAGTGTTTTGATACATTATTCACTCAAAATAATTCATATTTTGCAGCATGTTGATTTTAAAATTTGAGCTTTGAACATGATGGATGAAGGAGAGGAGGAGGAGGAGAAGAAGAAGAATAAGAAGATCAACGAAGGCGAATAAGAAAGCGTGGATTGTAATTGAAAAGTGTTAAATGGTCATTTTTGGTAAAAAAAAATACATATGATAATTTGACGTCTTCTAGAAAGGATTTATTTTAACTAAATATATTGATTTTTTAGAATTAAAAACAACACAACACTCCAAAAATCCCTTTTTCATCTCTATTTCTTCATCTCTCGCTTTCTCGGCTATTTTTTCTCTCACACTCATGATTTCTCTTCATCTTTTTCTTCACAATTTTCATTCAAAGAAGTATTTTTAAATATTCATATCTTCAAATCAATTATTGCTCATGTTTCATGATTTTCACGAAAAAAACAACATGGAGAAATATATAAAGACCAAAAATTTAGACAAATTTGTATGCACAAATATAAATTTCAAATCTCTAAAATTACAGTAGCAAGAGTTCGCCATTGATGGTCATTAAAAGCTTCAAGCTTTGAATTCATTAGTTGACTTTTACGAATTTATGATTAGTTTGGATTTGATTGTTCGTGCAAATAATTGAACATATCAGTTGAAGTTTATAGCTCAATTTTAAGGAGGATTGATTAAGTTTAGAATCGATTTTAGGAGTCAAAATTAGAATAAAGCTACAAGAAGATAATTTTTTCATAATTGTATTAGATTTGTTTCATGATTGTATTAAAATCATGAACAATACATTTGTAATACATATTGCAGACATATCCCCTTCTTAGAGATATCAATCAAAATAATTTAGATAATACACTTATAATACATTTATAATACAAGCACCATACATTTTTAATATATATTGCAAAAATCACTTCTTTCTTACTGATACAAATCAAAATAATCTATAAGACACATATAATATATGTTTTATCATGAACAACACATTTACAATTCATATTGCAGACATTACTCCCTTCTTAGTGATACCAACCAAAATAATTTAGGTAACACATTTATAATATATTTATAATTTATAATACAAACACAATACATTTTTAATACATATGATAGATTTCACTCTCTTCTTAGTGATACCAAAATAATAATTTGGGTAACACACTTATAATACATTTATAATACAATCACAATACATTTTGAATACATATTGCAAACAATTTATAAGACACATATAATACATGTAGACATCACTCCCTTTTTTATACCAACCAGAATAATTTATAACACAATTTAGTACAAGCAAAATACATTTTTAATACATATTGCAGACAACATTACAATTTTGATACAATCTCCAAAAATTCATATCTTTAAATCTTCATATCTTCAAATCCTCATATATTTATATCATCAAATCTTCATATATTCACATCTTCAAATCTGCATATCTTTGTATCTTCAAATTATCATATCTTCAAACCTTCATATCATCAAATCTTCATACATTAAAACTTTCATATCTTCAAATATTCACCAAGTATGAATACGATTATTAAATAACTATTATTAGAATGAAAATCGCCGTCAACGTTAAAATAGCAATGAGAAATTGGTTGGCTTCTCCAGCAAATTGAGTAGCCCTAGTTCTTAGGCCTATGAAAATAGCTCTAACTTCTTTATGAATGAATGATAATGTAAATCTTAGTTCTTTGACCTTTGATAGAAGCTTAAGAGTTGAGATATGGAAAGAGAGAAAGAGCAAGTCGACACGAAGAAAGTAAAAGAGAAAGAGAGAGAGAAATCTAATAAAATACGTAGTATTGCGATATATTTTTATAGATGATAATAATTAAAGAGTCTGTTAAAGTATAATAATCTATACTATATTAAAAGTACGAAGGTCCTTAATAATGTTGCTTGAACTTTTTGTCCTTCATTAAATGACATTTCTTTAGAAAAAACATCGTCTTTTCACAATTTTTATTTAATTATTAAATAATTATTTTAATGATATTAACTATGGATCATAATATAAATGCTAAAATAATTGGTCAACTCCTAAATATTTGATAGAATGTTTTGTTTATTCAGGTATCCTAAAATAATGAAAAATTTCATAAATCTTAATTATATAAGGAAAGGTTTAGAACTAAATATATCTGTGAATAAGAAAATTGAGTTAATCAAGGACTCCTTTCAACTCATTATGATCATTTTTAAGAACTAAAATTTTTTTTATTAATTTTTATTTTATAACTTAAACATATTGTTTACATATTATGTTTTCTAAGTTTGTTAGGAGTTTTAATGTTAAATTTTATTCATTAGGAATTTGGAATAAAATAATTTTTATATATCAAACACATATGTTTGGCTTTATCATTTTTGTTTTCTTACCCTTTTTATTTTTATAGAAGTCCATCTTTTTTTCTTTCGATCGATGTCTTTTTTTTAAAAAAAATCAATGTAAATTAATAATTTTTTCTCCCGATACTAATTCAAAATCCTACTGCAGATTCTCAATTTGGGACCGAATCCCAAGTTCATGTCACGACCCAAGCCTAGGGCCTAGACGTGACATGGCGAATGAGGAACCCGAAAGTACCTCAAACAAGCCTCTTAGCATTCTTTTAGCCTTTCATAGGTAATGATGATAAATAGACAAGCGGAAATCATAATAATAAATCTTCAACTTACATATGTCCAACAATACCTCTAACTATTAGATTTAATGGGGCTAAGACAAGTTCCTAGCTCACCCTCAATCATAATAGAAGAAATGCCATAATAAAATATCTTAACATATCATAAGCTAGAAAGACAAAGGAGTATTGTTCCCGGAACATGGGAACTCACCAAAAGTAGTCTTCAATGGAATATCAACTAGCCACGTGGAGGAGAACGAGGAGGAGCAGCGATCCCTACATGGTGATATCATGTAGGCAAAAGAGTATGCGTTAGTACTTTGAATGTACTAAGTATGTAAGGATGCATGAACATTGAGAAAATATTATAACATTTATGTAATATGGAACATAATGTAATACATGCATAATAAATCATATGGATATCCTTTAAAACATTCATTTTTGTGGGAAGCTAACCATAACCGACATTTAAGACCATGCGAGCTATTACATGGAATCCAACATAACCCCCTACGTTGGCCGGGGAGACTACTTGCCAGGTAGAACTCCGTCAATTTCATTCATTTCTTTAACTTTAACTTTAAGGGCTATTTATGGATCCATTAGCCTAAGCCTACAAGGGCTCCTATGTTGGCACATAGTTAATGAGACAAGGGGTTGCTACTAGGATTCCCTTACCGAATCCACCTCAATGCCTCATTCGGTGCTAAGTCAATCCCACGGAATAGTTTAATACTTTAAAATATTCATAGCATATAACTTGAGAATTCAAACATCATATTCGGTAGAATAGCTCATTAAAACATTTGATAATTCAAATATGCAAGAATTGTCCATATTGCATAAAGAATTCATCATTCATATTATTTCATCATTCTTTCATTTCATAAGACTCCTTTTTTTATTATAGATATTTCTTTCATAAACATTTATTTGGAGTCAAAGCTTTCAAGTCAAACTTTATTAAAAATATAGTAAAACTAGGTGGGTTCAAATCACTTCAACTTGCAAATATGTATGTAATTAAATATACATAAATATTTTAAAAATCATTAATTAAAAATCATGCTTTAAACAACCCACCATGAATTTCAAGAACCTTTAAATAGATAAATAGAGGAATTACTTGCAAACTATAAATTCATATATATAAAATTACGTTGTATCAAAATAGAGCAATAATCATTAGTTTAACCATGATTCATACTATTAAGTAAAAATAAGAATTAACATAAGAAAATATTACTTAAAATCAAGATATTTAATTGAAAGAGTTTTTGGACTACATGGATGGAAGAATTCATAGATAAACACCACATAACTTAGAGTAAAGCTTAAAGAAAATAAATATAATTTATCATATAATCAAAATAATTTAGACATGAGAGTGGAAGGAATACTCTCATTGAAACCTTACATACCTGGAAACCGAAGCTTTAGTTGGTACCGGAAGACTTAATGAACACTCTTGAGTCCTAGCTTCTCTCCTTGCCGGAACGTTTTGTGTACTACCCGGAATATATGAATCACCGGAATAGTATTTTTTTCACTACTAAGAACTAAAACTATATTTGAGAATGTGTATAGAGAGAAGATTTGCTTGAGAAAGCTTGATGAATAAAATGAGGAAATAAGGTGGGTATTTATAGGTGGGAAAGATGACCTAACAATAAATAAAATAATTATAAATAAAAATCTGAAAATTTAGTGGAATATATTGATGTCATGGATGATGTTAAATGGAGGACAATTTATGTCATGAGTGATGTCAAATGTATCTAGATCTTTCTATGGTAGGTGAAATGAGTTATCTTTGACAGAATACTCTTTTTGGTAGCTGCGTTTGAATAAGATAAATTCCTTATTAAGATTTGGTGTCTTCATAAGAATTGTAGATATGGAAGTCTAGTTTCATATCGTTCAAGAATCAACCAATTTGGATAAACCTACAGTGAGATATGATTTTTCTTCTATAAACACTCATTTCCGTAACAGCATCCTACCTTACAAAGATTAATTTATTTGACCTACTTAACCTCCGAATCTTAAAATATGGTCTTCATAAAAGTTGTAGGTAATGCTCTTGTGGTTACTCAGAAATTTGAATCACTCAATTTGGATATTTCTATGAAAAGTTATGACCAAAATACAGAGACTGTATCATGTTTAGGCAAAAATTGAAACATCGTATACAACGTTTTTAGGGGATATTACACTTCAATTCGAGACCCAACTCTCGGGTCCCAAATTGGCTCGGAATCGAATCTTAATTTCACTGTCCGATCTTACATAGGCTCCGAGGTCGAATTTTGAATTGGGTGTCGGGGTTGGGACTTGATTCAGGTGTCGGAATGGTGTTTCAAGTCAGGCGTCAAAATCGAGTTTTGAATTTAGAGTCGAGGTCAGGTTATAGGTCAACTGTCAAGTTTGAATCCCGAATCGATCGTCGGAATCGAATATCAAGGTCGGATCTCAGTTCAAAAATTAGGTCATGGGTCGGTTGTTAGGATCGGATCTCCGTCAGCTATCGGGATCGGATTCTGCTTTGAAATTTGGGTCTTGAATTGGGTATTATGGTTGGATTTCAGTTCGAAAGTCAGATCTCGAGATCGGATCCAAAATCAATGGTTAGTGTCAGGTGTCAAGGTCGAGTCCCAACTCAAAAATCGACAATTGGTTCAGAAGCCAAGGTCATGTTCGATTTGGAAGTTGGGTCATGGGTCGAGAGTCGAACCTTAAGTCGGAGTCGAGAATATGGGTCGGGTCCTGCTTGGAAAGTTGAGTCCCATATCAAATTTTGGGTCGGTCCTGGTTTAGATGTCGGATCTCAATTTAGATGTCGGATTCCGAGTAAGGGAGTCGGAAGTCATGTCTCAGGTCGAGTGTCAGAGTTGAATTCCGATCGATCATCGAGGTCGTGTTTATATTCGGATGTCGAGGTCAGAATTTTTCATAAAAGTTTTTTTCCTACATCTACTTTTACTTCTTAATTATTAGTATGGTGGTGAGTTATAATATTTCTCTTTAAGTACATTTTTTATCTTAAAAAATTTACGTTATTTTTTTAAAAATTGTACTTAATAATATAATATACACATAGTATTATATATATATAATGCATACACACGTGCAAAATACATACAATTAGCTAGTTATTTTTTAAAAGGTACTCACTCAAGTAATCAATATAAAGGGAAACCTCATAGATAAACTATAATAAGAAAATATTTATCATCTATAACAATAATATTATTTTTTTCGCTGGATACTTATAATGCATTTATAATGCAGTTTTAATACATATTACAGAGAATACTTTATTAACCACATATAATACAAATTTTGTTCATGGATAATATATTTATCACACACTTTAATATACGTATAATACATTGTGTCAATTTCTTACCAAACAAACATAATATATTTTAAAATACTTATAATATATTTATATTGCATACATAACTCACTTTCGATACATAGCAAATTTATCGTAGTATTGTTATGTATTGCTATAGATGATAATAAATAAAAAATATTGCTAAAGTCAATAATTATTTATTTAAAAGTATTGATAAAATGTCAAGATCTGCAGGCCCGATTGAATAAAAAGGTTAAGTCGTTTTAGGCCCAACTACCAATTGTTGTGGATAGCAGCAATTTATGGAGCACAAAAAGAAAAATATAACTTACATAAATCTCATAGTATTAGGAGTCAATTACATCATATCCCTATTCTTTTTCAAATTATAAAAATTTCTTATATTTTGAGAAACTCGGATACATAAGCCATATTTCCTGATACATAGTGATGCATTTAATGTTGTTGTGGTAAAAAAGGAAAATTAATGGAAGATCTTTTAATTGAATATTTTGTTATGTTTAAAAAGAAAAAAAGTAAATAAAGAAAGCATAAATTATCGAAAAACTTTATTGGCAATGGAATTCAATCCCTGACAAATTGAAACATTCTAGTACAATTCAAAATTCTTCTTTTCATTCTTCCAAAAAAATTCTCAATTTTTGAATCAAAATTGTCTATAAATTGTACTGATATAACATGAACCTGTCGATCTTGCTGAGACATTTCGAAATCTGAAAAAATGAGGTGAGGTATGAATGATACAAAAGTGATGGAATTGTTGTTGGTCAAAATACAAGAGTTGATGGTGGCTCGTGTAAGGGCTTTGAGTCAAGATCCATGGACGCGCGCCATTGTTGAAAGTGAAAAAAGGTTACGGGAGTTGATACAGAGCAAAGAAGAATGTGTAGAAGGATTTCGTCATCACGTCTTTTTGTTTTTAACAAATCAGATTGTTGATTTTTTTTTCTATTTTTTGTTGTTTTTCTTTTTGTGATACATATATGTTCAGATTTTTAATGTATCTAGTTATTTTTCTTTCTTAAATTAATATATCATGCATTCCTTTCAACATTATGATACTTTACATTTTTATTATGCACAATCTATTGTGTTCAAATATTAATTTTGACACATAACCTTAATTTATTAAAACACAAATTAGTATATTAGCCTGTTTGGATTGACTTATTTTTAAGCAGCTTATAAGTTGAAAACTGCTTATAAGTTATAAAAAAAAATAGGTGCAGACTAACTTTTTTTTTTGACTTATAAACTGTTTTCAACTTATAAACTGCTTAAAAATAATTCATCCAAATAAACCCAACTATTTATTGGGGCTTATTTTAAGCACAAAACGACTTTAAGTTGATCAGTCAAACACTAAAAAAAACTGAAAATAGCTTATAAGCAGCTTGTAAGACAATCCAAACGGCCTCTATATCATGTTTAGAGTTATTTATTTGATACATAACTATTATAAATTTCGTTATTTTTTACTACCAGATACATTTACCTTAACTTATTCAACTATAATGTTATGTATCTGTAGATATTATCAAATATAATTGTTGATATATAAACACTAATGTTTTTATAACAATAGCAGTTTGTATCATTTTCATAGTTATGTATATGACATAGTATTGATAGAACAACTGGTTGATTTTTTTATTATTTTTTTTTTGATTTTTTGTTGTTAATCTTTTCTGATACATATGAGTTCTGGACATGATACATCAATTTGAATTTATAATAAATGTATCTGATACATAATGACTACTAGCAATGTATCTATCTCAAATATAACATCTTAAGGGCAACCATTACCTATTTAATGTATCTAGTAGAAATAATGTACTTAACAATTCAAACAAGGTACATAAATAGTAATGTATCATGATAAATCTATCCATCTCGAAAACACAATTCAAATGTAATGTATCATAATGTTGAAACGAAGGCATTATACATTAATTTAAAAAATAAAAACAATTAGATACATTAAAAATGTGAACCTATATGTATCACAAAAAGATGAACAACAAAAATCGAACTTCATCCATATGTATGAACAATTTTTTAAGATGAAAAAACTAAAAAAGAATTATTTTTTTTAAAAAAAAACTTAATTGATGAAAAGAAATTTACTTCTTAAATAACTTGAAATCATTAATTGGAAGGAGGAAAATTTTGAAATTCAAAAATAGATTAATGGATGTAACTGTGGAGAGATTTGTGGAGTGAAAAAAGAAAGAAAATCATGAGTATAATATTTTGAATTGATGTATCTGAAAAAAGAGATGATGAGAGAAAAATGAGAGATTTTTGATATTTTTTAAAACGGTAGAAAAATTAAGAAAATATGATAAAAAAAGATGTATAGTTAAGTAATTTTTCCAAAAAAAAAAAATCCAACCATTCACCCAAGCATATTATAGATGATGTCGAGGTTGTAGTACGGTAGTGAAGATGTCAAAAATGTACAATATTAGAGTTAGGCATTTTGGACATCACTCTAAAATACTTTTCAATATTATGTTTGGTAGACAATATGGAAATCGAGTCTTCCAAAACTATGTAGAGGTGTATAGTTGAGGAACAAGGCCTCTACATTTTAAAATTTGCCATGCCCAAAAAAAAACACATACCTCACTTAAGGGCAAAGAAGTACAAATGTGACATCAATTGCTTAGTCATTTCATTTTTACACCACCGACTTTAGGAGTAGCAAAAAATTAAATGTAAAATTGGAGGTACAGTTCATATCCTCAAAAATAGAAGGAAAAAGTGTGATTATGATGGCGTTGTATCGCAACATAATCAACCATTTTTCGAAAGATAACCCAATTTTATTTTATTTTTTCATTTTGTTATTTATTCTTTTACCCCTCTTGTTGTGTATAGCGTGTGAAGCCAATTTACAGTTCTAATGTGGGATAGGGAGATACTCTTTATTCAGTTTTCCTAGTAATTGATGATCTCTCTCAAATTGTTTTTTGTTCATTGATTCTTTTCTAGTGATGTAACTTGAATTGGATGATTTTTAGAAAATATTGGAATTGGATTTTACTTTTTAGATTTTGTTCTTAGTAGTATTAAAAGAGAGGAAGAAAAAACTTATAACTTGTTTGATATCATCATGAGCCTAAGAAAACATTTTCCTGTGAGGTGTTTGAGTAATTAATTATAGCAGACTTTTGACATCTAAGCTCATGATTCCTAGTGACTTTGAATGTAGGTTTTTTCTTATTTTGTAGTTTGTGATGACCCTATGTCTCAAAAGTATATTGTTATATCTTGATAGAGACTTGTGTTATATGAGGTAAAAATATTCTATATATTTCATGTTTTGCATCTTAATTTAGAACTTGTTGACATGCGGTAATTCAGAAAGCTTAGGTGCTCTTCATTAGTCTTTCCGAATCAACAATAACATACTCTTTATATTCCCACAAGAATGGTCTAGAGAGCGTAAAGTGTATGCAAACCTCACCCCTTACTACCTCATGGAGATATAGGTTTTTTCCAAAACACCTTCAGCTCAAGTAAACACATAACAAGATAGTTTGAAAAAGGCATCAAATCTTTCTGAGTTCTCTTCTAATATCTTTGGACTCAAATATTGTTTCTCAAATTTCATCCTCTGGAGAGGAGCAAAAACAATTTTCAAAAGAGATTTAACATGATTTTTTTTTTAAAAAAGGCAGTGACTAAATTATTCATGAGCTTCCATTGCTTCTCATATAAAACAAGTCCATCCTTGATACATTTGCAGCTAAGAACACTACATAACTTTTCTTTCTTCAATATACATTTCTGTTAATATTGGAGACAGCTCAGGCTATCCTTATATTAGCCCTCAAATTAGATCTGACTACTAGTATTTATCAGAACAACAAGCTCTAGATTCGCCTTAAGACGTTTGAACCACAAAAAATCAAGTGGACCCTGCCAGGAGAATCATCACATACCTGCATTTCCATGTTGAAAATGCATCCTTTCGGCTGCTTTTTTTTGAAACGCTGGTTGTGTTATTGTCAATCCAAGACCTTACTATGGATGTACGAGATGGTTGAATCACACGTCATTCTCTAGAACTTTTGTGAGGTCTTAATGGGAGCCCAAATATCAGCACCATTGCTGCTTGCCACTCCAACAGTATATGAGACTGGTACAAGACATAAGCCTTGGTTTCTCAAATTGTAAGGTTGTGATTCCTTCACATGAAAACATGAATAACATTTCAACAAGGTTGAATTCTAAGTTTAATTGATATGACACAATTGACATCAATGACTGATCGTAGATTCCAAAATAATGTAGCAATGAAGGTTTTAACTTTTTAGGAATCTCTTCTCTTCAGGGCTGATGCAGTTATAAAGAATAAGCAATTTCAGAAATGGTGCTAATGGAATCTAACCTGTGTCTTCGACATTGGAATACTTCCGAGGTATGGTGCACTCAACACCTGAAAAAAACAGGAAAACAAAATGAGGTCACGTTCATAAGAGGTTAAAATGAGTTGGATGCATATATTTTAGTGATCAGTCCAAGGCGTCATAATCTAAATGAACAGCAGTAACACAAATATCATGATTATATTATCTGTGTAGAAAAAACAATTCGCTTTGACAAGGTGCAAACTAACAGATTTTGAAATAAAGCTAACCAATAACCATCAACAAGAGACGACCTGAATAGTTAATATCCGTGACCTTTGCTTCCAAATATAGGACAAAACTAACGCTCTACACACTTAAGCATCAAGCAGAATGCAATATTCACATGTGAATATATCTGACTTCTCAAAGTTAAACTCTACATGATCTTCCAATCACTCAAATTCGTAGAACATTCGGAGGCATAAAATTCAGTACTAGGAGCACTATGAACATCTGGAAACTTCTCTTGAAATCAATCAATTTGAAACACCAACAACTCGAGCATACAAGAAAAATATAGACGATATCTCCGTTCTTTGAACTCACAAAAAGATTTAAAACATAAGATTTTGCATCTCCATTAATCTTCACAGTAAAGAGCAACACAGAATTACACTCATTTGTAGTAAGCATTCCAAGAATTTACACGCATTCATATTGGAGCCACAATTTTTCTCGTGTTTAATCAGTCGTACAATAATATAGTTCTTATAGATGAGTAAAAAGAAAAAAGTCAGCGAAGGCACACCTTCACTTGTTCATGGAGGAATTTTATGTATCCCATTGCTTCAAGGAGAACAGAAGCCGTATCTGTCTGCAAATATAACAAACATCAGGATTTTATCCATGTGGTGAAAAATTCCAAGCTTAGTAAGAATTGAGTGGGCTTATTTAATTTCAGCTGCTCTAGGCGGACATAATTTCACAAGCACGAGATATTCCACCATTTGGTCGTAAAAAGAATGAACTTCGCTAAACCTTCTCTTTGAAATAAAATTTGTAATTCATTGCACAATTCCTGCAGAGCATACCTTTCCATATGGTGAGACCAGCTGTTGGAGAGCTACTATTCGTTCACCAAACTTCTCCTTCTTCTCCTATTTAAGGAAAAACACAACGGAGAAAAATCTCCATATCAAGAACTCAAAGATAAGTGTTGCAACACATTGAAATTTTAAAAAATATGTTGCACCAGTTCAAAAAATTTCAAAGGTATCCCATAATCAATATATAAATAAACAAATTGTGACTCGGAGAAGCCAAACAAATGTGTCCAAAGCCCTCTATAATTCGGTCACTTCAAGTAGGAAAACTTGAACAAACTATTTTAGTATTTTTAGAGTTTTCTTCAGTCAGTTTAGTCTTTGCCTTAAGACTGAAAGTCAAACAAAATGTTAAATCTTTAACTCAATGAAATGTATAGCACACATAACAGTGTCAACATTGTAATGCTCATCATTGAGTACATCACTGCTAGCCTATGCTGAAAGTATCCAAGAAAAAGTATTCTTAAATCCACGAGCTACAAACGACATAAGATAAGAAGTTCATGAAAAATATATCTTTGTCCATAAACATGTGCACTAACAATAACAGCATTGCAACAAAAAGGAAAGAGAAAAAACCTTGGAGGAAATGGGCATATCGGCCTTTAGTCGTTTTGGTGTAAGAGATGTGAGGCTGGTGCTATGCTCTAGGGAAATTGGACTTCTTTTGTGTTGCATCATCTTTCCTTCTATTGCTTCAATTCGCTAACAAGTAATAGCAATCCTATATAAAAGAAAAGAAAATGGATATTAGCATACTAATACGCAGACGTGTGTTTCAGAAGTCACCTTGTTCAAGGAACTTTCATGGAAGAATACACACATTTAAAAGAGAACACAACTAAATATGCTTGATTTCATTCCAGTTTGTATTGGTGCATAACTCAAAAAACCCTTATGCAAATCCAAGTAATGCAATTACATAAGCTGTAAGACGTGTAATATCCAAAAAGTATAATATCACAATTAAACGACAGGTGCCAAGCTTTCGAATACGTTACAACTTACAACAACAACATACTCGATGTAATCTCACAAATGGGGTCTGTGAATGGTGGGATGTACGCATACCTTACTCCTACCTTTGTGGGATAGAGAGGTTGTTTCCGGCACACCCTCGGCTCAAAACAAATGCTTTCGAAGCAAGATTGCAACAAAAATATGACAGCAAAATAGCAAGATACAAAGCAAATGAAAGCTTTGTAATACCTTTATAGTTGTTAAACTTAAACCATCATCTTCTTATAATATATAGATAACATAAACTATGTTAGAAAAAAGAATGCATTTGTTGTGCTAATTATATAAAACAAACTAAGAATATAACAAGGGATGCATTAAAAAAATGCAATCATCAATAACAGAATCTATGCTTACATAATTACATAAACTATATGCTTATAATTTTTTGTACAATGTCATCCCCTGAACCTTGGTTCTGCCTTTGCAACTAACGATAATAAGCTCAATTATTCTGAGTAATTTTATAAGAATAAATCACAAGTTGGACAACTTCTACATATGGCATAATAATATATAGACACTTTAACTTCACCTCAACTAACAACTAACCGCTCCAACTTTGAAAATACATATCGAGACACTTCAACTCGTCCTCTCTCGTGAATATCTCAATGCTGACGTGACACAGTGGGGACGAGCTGAGATGTTGGATGTGTTTTTTCAAAATTTGAGTTAAAATGTCTATTTATATATTATGCCTTAATCAACCAACTTTTTTTTGATGTATTAATAAACTGTGTAGTGTGAATAGGGGTGAGAACAACGAAATTCAAAGAAACCAACTTTTGGTGGGGCCAACTTCAAAAATATTTTTAATACAATCATTCATTAAACATGAAAGCAGTCATTTGCATACACAAATCTTTTTTTTCACAATCTAAACCTTATCTAATGCCTAATTAAACGTATTCAAGTATACAACCAACTAATCAAAAACATCGACAAAATCAGGTAAACACACTTCAAATAAAAAAATAAACATGATTTTAATAGAAATTACAGATTTATTCAATATAGCACCCAAATTGAAAAGTAAATACACGAAAAAGTCATAGAGATTCAACATATACTATATATATTACATTAAAAATAATTTTAACTATATATAAATAGTATAATTTTTTACCAAAGAAATTCAGATAAACATTGGACCTTTACTAGCTCCGCCCTTGGAATCATGAGTCTCAAGCTTAATTTCTAGTAGTAAAAACTACTAGACAATTTCTTTCTATTTGTTCAAGTATTGATAAATAAAATTACTCCATACGCAGACTATGCCGCCTAAAAGCTATGGATTACTACAAAGTAAAAAGTGTTATATAAAAAGAGAAACAATTGATTACCTTGATTTTGAACTCAGCACTTCAAAATAGAGTTTTCCGGCAAAATTATTTAGCCGGAAAACGATAAAAGAATTATCGGAGAGAAGAATTTGATGCTTTTGTTTTAGAGGAAAGAAAAAAGTAGGGAAAATGAAAGGACAAAAGAGAGAAAGGATAGTGAAAACAAGTGTGGAAGGTGGGAAGGGTTTTTGAAAGTCATTTTATATATGTTTTCAAGACTAATTTTCGAAAAAGAAAAAAAAAACAAAAATATATATTTTTTTATTTGACAGCTAATATCCAACCATGTAAAGAGGAAAAGGGTGGAAGGGAGTAGTTAAATTAAAATCCAGATGATGTCATTTATGCCTTTTATTTTATTTTTAATATATATATATATATAAATGAAAATGACTTGTGATGTGAAAAGCATATTTACTAGTACTACTTACTAATACATTATTTTTGTACTGTTATTTAACTTTTTGAAAACTTTATACTACAAAGAGTGTTTTTTTTGGAAAAAGGATATAAAATATCCTTAAACTATTTGAAATTAATAAAAATATTTTTTGTTTATAGTTTGATTTAAAAATATCCTTGTCATTAATACTTTGGTCAAGAAATATTTTTATTGTTATTTAATGGATCAAAAATGTCCCTATTATTATTAATTTTATAATTTAACTTTTTACGACACATTTAAGTCTATAAAATTAAAAAAATATTTTTGTATATCTTTAAGAACATAAAATTTAAAAAAAATCTTTGTTTTCTTACATTTAATGTCACGTTAAAATTGAAATAGTATACAAACAATAAACAATATTTTCAATATATTCTTACAAATGGATAAAAGAGAAGTGTATGCACAATGCAAATGTTGAAATAATAATAATGTGACGCAAAAAAAAAGAATATTAATCTAAGCATTCAATCTAATTATACAGTAATTAAAACAATCTCAACCTTAATATTCTCGAAATACCTTAGCTAGTTGGGGTGGATGATATCTAATATATCATATGATCACTTAATTTTGAATAGTTCAATTAAAAAATTACTTAATTTTAATTCAAAATTCAGTCAAATTAAAATAGTTTACTTAGAAAGTCACTCAACTTTATTTTACAACTCAAAAATCACTCAACTATTGGTATTTTACTTAGAAAGTCATCCAATCAATTTAATCAATTTTTTCATTAAATATGTTGAAATGTAATTTTTATTTCAGATCAAAATTTTAAGAAATAATAAGATATCCATTTTAATTATTTTATTGAATCAACTCCAATTATTTATCTATAAATTCCTTGAAAAAAGTAAAACAACAATTCACAAAAATTACATTGACAAAATTCCTTTTTCCTTTTTTTTCCTAGTGTATTTCTCTTTTTTGTTTCTTTTATATTGAAAAAAAAACTTTTTTTTTCTTTTTTGGAATTTAAATTTTAATATCACACATTTTCTTAGTATGTTCTAGATTTGACTGGTAACCTAATTTAAATGGTTATCTTACTATTTCTTAAAAAATGAATTTAAAATAAAAATTACATTTCAACAAAATTTAATGAAAAAATTATTTAAATTGTTTGGATGACTTTCTAGGTGAAATATATCAATAATTGAGTGACTTTTGGGTTAAAAAAATAAAGTTTATTTCTAAGTGAATCATTCAAAGTCAAGTAACCATGTGAGATATTAACTCTAGTAAATTGAGGAGGAGAATGGAAATTTTACGAAAAGAATTATGTTAAGGTTTCATCTTACTTAGAAAATTCACATTAAATATAAGTATATTTTTTGTATCCTAATTTAAAGAGTTTACATTATTTAAGAGGTGTAGAATTTCTTACTTAGAATGAAAAACAGTCCTGTACTTATATATATTCGAGACTGATAATAATATTAATGAAATAATCTTTTCCATCTTTACTCTAATTTCTTTAAACAAAAGTTACTTGCATCCATATTAGCTAATGGTTGAACGAAAATAATTTTCTGAAAATTATTATAAATAGTAGCACCCTATTTATAATAATGTAAAATTTATTTTAATTAAAAGCTCTAAAATTATTTCTATTTAATTTTGATTATAAATTATATGTATACATTAGTTATATCAACTATTAAATGTCAAATCCTAAATAATTAATAAGATTTCCTACCCTAATTTTGAATTAACATTCCAACAATAATCTACATAATTATAAACATGATATCTTTGGTGAGGTTGAGTGTTGACAACATCAAACAAACTATAAACACATTAACGTCCATAGAAACACAGTAGATAAAATAATGAAAAATTTCATATATGGCAATTTTTTTTATGCATAATAACTCTATATGAATATAGTTTTCCTAATTACTTATAATGACAAATTTATGTTTGTCATTATACAAACATTGTAGCAAATGATATAAACGTTGTAGCGAATTATACAAACGCTATACCCACAAATTATTTGTATACCGAAATATACAAACAATGCAAATTGTATAGCGAATTATACAAACGTTATACAAAAAATTGTGAATTATACAAACGCTATTGTATAACTAATTATACCAACGAAGTACAAGAATTGTATAACGAAATATACAAACGAATTATAGCAAATCTCAGCAAAATATACCTATGAATGATAATAAAATGAAATTATACACATATGGAATAATAAACTAGTAATGTTTGTCATCTCGTATAATTTTTCCCTAAAATAAATTATAAGATACGCTAGTTCAAGCAAGGATTAGCAAAATTATATAAAATTATTATATTATATATGTAAGTATTAAAATCACATATACTCTATAATTTATCAATTTAATTCTATTTTTGATTAGGATTGTTTTAAGTAGTATATAAAATTACCTATTATCTATTATTAGTGAGACATGACAAAATCTTATAGATAAACGCAAATTGATTCATACACTATGATTATAATTATTTTTTTTATTGTATATGACACTCATGATAAAATTTGTTATATGAGCTCCTGTACATTTGTTTAGTCTTTGCGCGCCAAAAATAGCCATCGAAGTAGTTCGTTCCTGTCACTGTTCAGGGATTTCAGGTTGGCCGTTTCTTTGAGTTGTGGGTCCCACACATCACAGATGGGTGGGTCCCGCACCTCCTATAGTCTAAAATTTCTCAACACCTTCCTTTCCTACTCGCGTTTGAACTCGCCGTTAACCCACCAGTCAATTTCGTCATCTGAGTATGTGGCACCGACCAATTGGAGCATCACAACAACAATAACATTATGATTTAGGAACCATCCATATCAGTTGTGGTATAGTGGTAAAATTATTTTACACTTAATCAAAAGTGTTAGATTTAAGCCTTAGATATGAAGAAAATCATGTTGAAAGCATTACTTTAAACTGGGCCATGTAATGCGCTATTCGAATTTAATCAAAATTCCAATGCAGATTCCATACATGGGGGTGAGAAACTAAAAAAAAATAAGGTGATGCGTACACAATTTTATCATTATAGAGTAGTTGTTCTAATAGATCATTATGTAAAATGTATCAAATAATAAGTATGTAAAATAAAAATAATAATAATAATAAATAATATGATTTCATCATATAAGTATGTGGCAATAACCCAGTGGAGCGTCACTACAATAACAACAAACTCAGTGTAATTCAATAAGTGTTCTTTTGAGGAGAGTCTTGTGTATCCAGTTTCAAGATAGAAATAATATTTTTAAAAGACCTGCTATTCAAGTAAATCATTTTAAACTACAAGTTTGTAACATAAAAATAAGAGAATAATATGAACAACAAACATTAAAAAATTAAAAAATACGTAATATTAAAATTGAAGAATAAAATAATATGAGTAACACAAATAAATTTGATAAGAAAAATACATTCAACTAATTAATTTTCTATTTTTTTTAACTCTCGACCTTTATATTTTTAAATTTAAATTTATGTCTTCGATAATTAAAAATTCGGTGAAGTGGAACCCGCATCCACTGCGACCGTGCGCAAAAAGTCCACGCGAAGGAAGGACTTTTGTTTCTTTGAGTGGGACCCACGCGCTTTTGCTGTTGTCAATGGTCTGCAAGTCTGTTTCTTTTAAACTACTGCTTTGTTAAGTAGTAGCTTTTCAGCTTTGTCTTCAAGTAGGATTATAAAGACTACTTATATAGAGTACACGTAATAAAAATATAAATAAATATATATCCATGTCAATGATATATATTTATCCCCTCTATATAATTCCTCATTATTTTTTCTATTAATTTTCTTATTCGGTATTTAATATTTATATTAAAAAATTTCATCTTTGAGTGATAGAATACTCATTAATAAAAATGATTTAGTTCTTAGCGTAATTTGAATAAAAAACTCTTGATTAAAGATATGAAGAAAGCACATCACTTTGTTGTAATTCTTATTGATCTTTCTCTTTGTTTTTCTTTTGATGCAAGAATTGGTAAACTGTAAGCTAATGAAACAGTAAAAACTGAAAGTTGCAAAAAAGAAGAGTTAACTAATTCTAGCTAATCTACGGCTAAAGATATTTCATTGATAAAAAAACCCATTACAAAGAAAGAACATTACAATATATAGTAGTAAACTTTACCTAAATCCCATAATGGAAAAGTCTAATTACTATACATCCCTCATTGTATCAAAATTATCCGATATCCCTTTTTTTTCAACTTTTCTGATACATTAGTTTTGTATCTGATACATCAATTATCTAATGAGTAATTAATGAAGATCATCTATTTATGGATAATATCTTAATATAAGGGATGATTGGTTCTTTAAATCAATTACTAATCTAATTAATGGGATTAATTTGGTTAAAAAAATAACGGTTGTGAAGTTGAAGATTCAAGCCAAAAAAACAGAGCATAAATTCAAACCAACTTCGATTTCAATTTTTTTTCAGTTTTGGTGATACATAAGTTATGTATCTGATACATCAATTGTTAAAAAAATCAATTGTTATGTCCATGAAGATTCAAGCCAAAAAATAGAGCGTCGTCTCGAATGGAAAAAACAGAGCATCAATTCATACCAAATTTGATTTCAGTTATTTTTTCACTTTTGCTGATACATAAGTTATGTATCTGATACATAACTTTAGCTATAGAATAGTTAATGCACATCAGCTATTTATGGATAAAAGATTGGCTCTTTATATCAATTACTGATCTATTAAAGAAGGCGGCAGTTATGTACGTGAATTTTAAAAATTAATGTATCGGAATCATTAAATATTGAGAAATGAGAATCTGATACATGTGCATGATGTATCATAATAAATAAAACTTGATTCACGTATCAGAATTCACAAAATGTGACACTTATGAATATTATACTCGATACAAGTTTGATACAGTAGAAATATAAAACATAAACTTTGATTTTATATTCGATTTTGACACCAGAGAAAAACATAGTAAATCTGATGTATGGAAATATTAAAACATATTAAATCTGATACATTACAGTTTATGTATCAGATACATTAAAAGAATCAGAATCACCTAAAATGTTTACTATCAAAAAAAAACTACTGGACATCAATCAGTTCTCCTTGGTTTGGAGAGATGTCTCTCCTAGTTTTTTTTGGATCGTCGTTATCGCTAACACAACCATCCATGGCCTTCTGACAACAATATCTTCACCTATTGATGATTCAAAATCATCAAGAAAATTAGCCCTATATGCCGTTCCGAATCTCAATGGGTGGGACGGGATCTTCTTGATGACGTATTTCATTCCCTGCATTGACATGAAAATGGTTAAATACAACTTGAACTTTATACATAAATACGATGTATCATATGCATTAAAATATCTGATGCATGAGATGAGAATCTGATACATACAGAAGATGTATCAGAAACAATTATATATTATATTCTGATACATAAATGTAGAAGTATCAGAATCATTAAAACTTGAAACATCAAAAAATGACACTTACACATGATGTATCAGAAATAGTAAATCTCCAAAAAATTGCATTTGAAAAAAAACATTATGTATCTGATACATAAATGTATATGTATCAAAATCATTAAAACTTGAAAATAACAAATACTGAGACTTAAAGATGATGTATCAGAAATAATAATTCTCAAAAAATTGCATAAGAAACAGACATTATGTATCTGATACATAAATGTAGATGTATCAGAATCATTAAACTTGAAATAACAGAAACTGAGACTTAAACATAATGTATCAGAAATAGTAAATCTCAAATAATTGCATTTGAAAAAGACATTATGTATCTGATACATAAATGATATGTATCAGCTTCATTAAAACTTGAAACAACAGAAACTGACACTTAAACATGATGTATCAGAAATAGAAAATCTCCAAAAAAATACATTTGAAAAAGACATTATGTATCTCATACATAAATGTATATGTATCAGAATCATTAAAAATTAAAACAACAGAAACTGACACTTAAACATGATGTATCAGAAATATAAAATCTCCAAAAATATATATTTGAAAAAGACATTATGTATCTGATACATAAATGTATATGTATCAGAATCATTAAAAATTAAAACAACAGAAACTGACACTTAAACATGATGTATCAGAAATATAAAATCTCCAAAAAAAATTCCTTTTAAAAATACATTATGAATCTGATACATAAATGATATGTATCAGAATCATTAAAACATTCACAAAATTTTCATTCTAAAACAAAAAACTTAATTGAACACATACCTTTGGGAGATTAGGGCGTGTTGTAACCCCTTCAATCTTGTTGTCTATTTCTTTGGGTGCATGTTTAACTGTAGCTTTCGACTTCAATTTCTCACGTAGCTTATTCATCACTGTTGGATCGTTACGATGTTTGGATCTAACTTCGTCGTAACCTTCCCAAGACGAATCAGAACCAGGAGAAACAAGAATTCGTTGATTTTTAGTGGACTGTTTGAGACCATGAACGGATTCCATTGAAGGAATGAGAAACAAAAACAGAAAGATTTATAGAAGAAAACAAATGATAAAAATTTAGAAGATTTTTCAAAGATTTTCAGAAGAAATCAAAATATACAAATTTTAGGAGAAATCAGATTGAATGAGGATGAAGTAAAATTCCATATAAGGAAAGATTGAAATATACCTTATTTGGAACCTTGAAATTGATTAATAGTTGAAGAGTAACAAATTAACTAGAGCAAATTAGGGCAAGAATAAAGGAATATGCGGATGTATCAGAGAGGTATAGAGAGAGAAAGGAAAAAGAGGGAATTTGGAAATTTTTTGGTGTATATGGGAATAAAAGTAAATATATTAGGGGAATATGTGTAAAGGGGTAATTTTACCTATATAGTATTCTCAACCCTAGATGACTCACCATGCTCCTCTTAAGAGATAAGGTAGGTACAGTAGTATTCTGCAGAAAAGGTAAAAGGATTGAATAAGGACCCTTCTAGCAATTATAGAGTCTACTGTGTAAATAACATAACTTGAGCCAATAAAGTAAAGAAAACTAAATTGCCTACCCAACTAATGATCTTTTTAACAGACTTAACGGCTAGGTATCACCTTACAAATCTAAGGTACATCTCCCATGAGCCTCAATCTATTGTACTGGACCTTCTTAACCTTAATCTACATCATTTCTCCCTCCTTAAAAACTTTCTTGTCCTCAAGGACCAGAAACGGGGAGTTGAGGTGGTTAGACCTATACCCCGAAATGCTCCCAGTATAGGAGCCTCTGGAGAATAGGGAACCTATTCTTCATAGTTGAGTAGTCCTCTTAAGTTGCTTGTTCCAAAACCATGTCCTTCCATTGAATCATCAATTGAACCTCTGCCTTATTTCCTTTTTTAATCACTCTTTGTCCAAAATGGCTTGAGGTTCCACATAATATGGACTGGAAACGTCAACTACTGGAGGATGACTTATGTTTCCAGGAACTTCATGAAAAAACTTCAGTTGTGAAACATGAAATGTAAGATTAATGGCAACATGAGAGGGCAAGTTAAGTTTGTAAGCTACTGGACCTATCTTCTGCACCACCTGGTAAGGCCCATAAAACTTAGCTGATAACTTGGAATATGAATGGTTGGACACTGTGACTTGCCTGTATGGATGTAACTTAAGATAAACCCAATCTCCCATTTGTAATTGTCTATCACTCCTTCCCTTATTGGCCAAAGCAACCATTCTTTGTTAGGATCTATTAAATGAAATTTGAGCAGTTGAACCTTGCAATCCCTAGTCAACATACTCCTATCCACTTCTTTATTAACAGCTTCACCAAAAACATAGGGTAAATGAAAATGAGTAGGCTGTATTGCAGAATAAAAGGTAGTGTTGTACCACCACTCAGCTAAGGGTGAGTACAAAGACCAATCAGCCTGGCTATCAGAACAATAACACCTTAGATAGGTCTCTAAGGTTCTATTTAAGACTTCAGTTTGGCCATCTGATTGTGGATGATAGGCTATGGATGTGCTCAGTGTAACCCCATGAACATAAAATAAATCCTGCCAAAACTTACTAAGAAATACAGGGTCCCTGTCACTTACAATATTTTCTAGCATACCATGGAGTCTGAAGACCTGATCAAGAAATATTTGGGCTACTGATGATGTTGTGTAGGGATGACTGAGAGAAATGAAATGGACACTCTTAGTTAACCTGTCTATCACTACCATGATGGTGGTTTTTCCTTTAGACTTTGGCAACCCATCAATAAAGTCCATGTTGATGTTGGACCAAGCAAAACTAGGAATAGATAATAGTTGAAGTAATCCAGGATATGATGTTGCATCATACTTGCTCATTTGGCAGACAGAGTGTAATGACCTTGAGGGTGATTTTCAAAAATTTGTACAAAACACGCGTGAACAGTAACACGCGTGAACAGTAACTTTTTGGGCAGAAAATGCCCCTTTCTTCCCATTTCAATATTTTTCATCATTTGTTTGAGTTCTTGAACTCCTTGAGGTGATTTGAGAAGAGATTTTCGAGGCAAAGTATTGGGTAAGTGATTTTTGACCTAAAACCTTCCTTTTTCATTAAGTTTTTGACGATTTTAACTATTAAATTTTAGTTTCAAACCCCAAAAATCTTTGTTTCTTTCCTAATCCGAATTTAAGGAAAATTGTGATTTCCAACTCGTTTTGAGCTCTATTTTTATGGGTTTTTCAACCATGAGTTTCTTATTACCAATAGAATGGGATTGTTCAATAAATTTCCAGATTTGACCCTTTTCGAAAATAGTTAATTTTTGGACCATTTTACCCCCGGTTCCGAAACCTATCAATATGGGTGTCATTGGACTCCTTGTGATGTGTATGTTTCATTATTGATAGTGGGTTGTCATTCCGGGTGCTGAATTCGAGAGTTGCTTGTTCGGTGGAGGTATTCGAGTGCGGTTTCGGCAATTGAGGTAGGTTTGGCTATCTTTCTTTGAGATTGAGATGGGGTAATTAGTCATTCATATGTTATAGACTTTGGGATGGGGTTGTAGTATGAGTTGAGAATGTTATATATATTGTGATGTCCGTGTGGAGGCTTATTTATTAATGTGTTGCCATGACGGGGTTTATTTGTATTACATAGCCCGTGTGGGGGCCTTATTTGTTATCTTATTTACTTTGAGAGCATGTGAATTATGATTTGCCTAAGAAAGAGGCTTGAGTATATTATTTGACTTGTGATGCCGCCTGAGAGATTGAGTTGGGGTTTTTGAGCATACTTGAGTATTGAAATATTGTTGAGAAAGGGGTGAATATTTAAATGAAAGTGTGTTCTTCCCGTTACTATTTATTGAGGGTGAATATCATGTGTAGGTTAAGTTTTGAGAACTTTGAACCTTATACCACATGTGAGTTGATTATTACTTCCATGCATATATGTTTTGATGCATTCATCCTCATTCATCATATCATGAAACATGGGAAGTTGAGAAATATAGAAATTCTTTTTGAGAAAGAAAATGAAACACCTTTAAACCTTTGTATCTTGAGTCCCTGACCGAGGCAGTTTTCCGGCAGGATAGTGGATGCATTGTGATCCCAACCTTTGTATCTTGAGTCCCTGACCGAGGTAGTTTTCCGGCAGGGTAGTGGATGCATTGTGATCCCAACCTTTGTATCTTGAGTCCCTGACCGAGGTAGTTTTCCGGCAGGGTAGTGGATGCATTGTGATCCTAACCTTTATATCTTGAGTCCCTGATCGAGGCAGTTTTCTGGCAGGGTAGTGGATGCATTATGATCCCTTGACCACGAGGAGGTGGCAAGGATAATGAGATATTGTGATTGAGGTATATGGTCTGCGAGACCCCCATGGGTCCTGCTTGGTAGCACAGCTCGACAGGTGTATACGACAGGCTGTGCGACAGTCTTGATTCCACCGTACCACCACATCATTGCATCATCATATTGCATTGCATTGCATTGATATTTGTGCTGCTTGAATTATTCGATTAATTGTGATTATGAATTGTTATTATGGGTTTACTTTACTCGTGCCACTATATATATAAACTGGCGGCACCGATGCCGAAGTGGGACTTTTCTGTATGCAGGTGAAAGCGTTCCTTAGTTTATTTCATAGGTTTGATTAATTCCTTATACTTAGTCAGCTAAAACCTACTGAGTACATGTGAATTGTACTCACCCCTACTTCTGTGTCCCTTTTTGATGCAGATACTAGTCGGGGTACCCCACGTGGTAGTTAATATTCTAGCGGATTATTTATTCTCAGATTAGTGGTGAGGTCCCAGAATTCGGATCGTCACTAGTCTATCTTTATTTTTCAGTCTTTTGTATCATTCAGAGACTTATGTTGTATCTTCAGATTCGAACCTTGTATTAGATGCTCTTTATACTTATGACACCAGGTTTTGGGATAATTTCTTCATTATTTTTTTTTCTTTTTATTTAAATCGTGGCATCACTTTCCCCTTTGGGAGTCTTGTATGAGTTTTATTTTTAGGGTTACACATCAGATTGGGTTTTGAGATGTGTGCCATCATGACCTCAGTTTTTGGGTCGTGACACAGAGCATTTCCTGATGTAGGTGTTGACATCCTTTCTTAACTTTTTCTAATAAAACAAGGCTGAAATCCTTCTGTAAGTATTTTCCATCCCTGAGTGTCCTCTATTTGGATTATTATGCCAATACTGTAAGATCTCATGTCTAACTTGATCATCCTTTCCCACCACCAGCTTGCCCTTTTTTCTAAGCTGATGATTGATATATGTGAAACCTCTTATTCCTTCATCTTGTTCCTGCACCCTTTTGATAACCTCCTTAACCTCTGGATCTATTTCCCAACTACTCTTGATCTTTTGCAAGAGTAAAGAGTTAGTGGGAATAACTGAGATTAGGAACAACTCAGCTACAGGTAGCCTAGAGAGAGCACCAGAAGCTTTGTTTTCGCTCTTATTTTTATAATCAATGTGGAAATCAATCTACATAAGTTTGGCTATCCATTTTTGATCCAAGAGAAACTTGAGGGACTTTTGGTCTGACTTGACCACAAAGTGTCTCCCTAACAAATATTATGACAACTTAGTCACTGCCAACACCAAAGCCAGAAGCTCCTTGTCATAAACTGATAAGCTTTTCTATTTAGGAGATAATCCTTTACTGAGGTAAGCCAGGAGGTGCCTTTCCTGCATTAACAGAACACCCACCAAGGTCACAAGCATCTGTCTCAACTATGAATGGTTGAGTTCTGTTGGGTAAGCTTAAGACATAAACAGTAATCAAGGCCTTCTTCAATTGGTTGAAAGCTATGGCGTCCTTATCATTCCAATTGAACCCTTTCTTTTTTAGCAAATTAGTAAGAGGTCTCCTAATAATTCCATACCCTCTAATGAACCTTCTGTAATAACCTTCCAACCCTAGAAACCCCCTTAACTCTTTTATAGTCTGAGGAGTTAGTCATTCCTGTACTGCTGCAATCTTCTTAGGATCAATAGCCATTCTCTCTGCAGATATGAAGTGACCAAGGTATTTAACCCTTGCTGCCCCAAAAGAACACTTTGACTTCTTGACCAACAATCTATGTTGAATCAATAAGTTAAAAGTAATCCTCAAGTGTTGCATGTGATCTTCTAGAATCTTGTTGTATATCGAAATGTCATGAAATAAAACCAAATTAAACTACCTGATGTGTTCCTTAAAAACATGGTTCATCACCCCTTGAAAACTTGAGGGTGCATTAGTGAGACCAAAGGGCATGACCAGGTACTCATAGTGGCTAGAATGAGTCCTAAATACAGTTTTCTGAACAATCTCCCTTGCCATCCTGATTTGATGATAGCTGATCTCAAATCAAGCTTAGTGGAGATCTGGGAACCTCCCAAATCATTAAGTAACTCTTCAATGATGGAAATTGGGAATTTATCTTTGATAGTCAACTTGTTCAAAGCCCTGTAGTTGTTATATCCCATATTTTTTTTATTTTCACAATAGGACATTTTTGGGATAACGGTAACAAGTCAAGGGCAAGGCTATGTTTGATTTTGTTGGATACATAATTCTTATGACTAAATTGGGATGTGAAAATATTGGAAAAGTTTAAGGGTAAAATTGGAATTTCACATGTGAAAATACTATAAAAGATTAAGGACAAAATTGGAATTTCACATGTGGAAATACCATAAAAGATTAAGGATAAAATTGAAATTTCACATGTGGAAATACCATAAAAGGTTAAGGACAAAATTAGAATTTCACATGTGGAAATACTATAAAAGGCTAAGGGCAAAATTGGAATTTCAACTTGGGAATATTAGAAAAGGTTAGGGGCAAAATTGGAATTTCTCATGAGGGGCTTTAAATCATAAATTTCTAGAATTCTCTACACAATTTGAGAAAGGAGAAGTGCAAAGGAAAGAAGAGAAATCAAAGAGAGAAAATCGGCTATGGAGGGAGTAATTTTACTCCTTGAAATTTCATCCCAAAAATTATTTTCTCCTAGTATTCCTACTAATTCAAGGATCATCTACAACATGATGAAGTTATTTTGGAAGATAGGAGCCTTGTTTGGTTAATTGGGTGTCTTGGTGAAGTGAAGAAGTTGGAAGGAAAAGGTAAGAATTAATCCAATTTCATTATGTTATGAAGTTTGTTTATGTTGTAGTAAGTAGAAATGTGTAGAATCCATGGAAATATGGAAGTTATATGGTTGGATTTGGACATATGAATAAGTTATGTGTATATAAGATTGTTGGCAAGAAGACTTGAATTTTTGTGTAGTATTTTTGTGTAGTATTTTTGTGTAGTATTTTCGTGTAGTATTTGTATAGTAGTTATGATAGTTATTTGATGTTGAAAATGGAAGTTGGATAAAATTTATTGAAGTTGGAAATATGGATTAGGTGATGTAATTGGAAAAAAATTAAGTTTGTATAATTTGTTAGTTGTGGTTATGATTTTGGGGATATAAATGAAGTTTAAATGGTGTAAGTTGGTATTAAACTAGTTTGTAGGAATTATGTAATTTGAGTATGATATTATAAGAATATGGAGGTAAATTATTAAAAGTATGGAGTGTTGTTGTTGGTTGTGAAGTTGAAAGAAGGAAATGAATTTGATTATGAAGTTGGAGGAAGAAAATGAATTATAATATTTTTGTTGTATTTATGGAACTTTTGAGTGAAATATGGAATTGATAAAAATTGGATAGCTTACTTGGAATATTTTTCACTTATGATGGAATGAGTTGAAATTAATTATGGATATGAGATATTCATATTTATTTGGAAATGCAAAGTTTGGTTGAAAGTTGTTGTACTAATTGGAAAATTACACCAATTTATGTTATGGTGTGTTAAATTGATTATCGATGGAATTGGTGTTGTTGTTGGCTTGGTTGTTAATATTGTGGCCGAGTTGTAATTTCGGGGTGTCATATATATAGGGGAGATGCTGCCGAAATTTTTGTAGACAAGTATTGGAAAAATTGAATTCTTAAAGTCTTATGAATAGTAATTGGTAAATGTGACCAATTGTAGATTTTGGAGGAAACGGGAATTGAACTTGGACAACCGTAAAAGGCCAAAAAGGTATGTAAAGCTTTACATTTTCTTCACTTGGCATGTCCTAGATGTAATAGGAGTGGATACGAGCCTCGGGGATCACTCTACTCTTCGAAATCGATGCTCGAAAATTTCCCTTTTCTATTCACATCCCCTACTCTTCGGAATCGACACCTAAATTTGACCCTGTCCTATTCAGTAGAATTGAATTAAGTATTTTAAGAATATTTTTGAAAAATTATCTAAACTTCTAGATTTTGCACAAATGGGACCCAACTACCTTAAAACTCTTCTAAATAATGTTATGATATTTAACTCACATAATTTAGATACGCCACCTCATTTGACCGAGGTGGGCCCCACTATTCCGAATTTTTCTTTGTTATTCTGTTTGGATCATGTTAGGGAAAATTTGAAAGAAACTTTTTGCTACTCTTCCTAATATTATACGAATAATTATTCCGTTAATTTCCATAATATATTTGGAAGTACGGAGATGATTCGGAAAATACTATTTTGACATAGACTATTGTGATATTGGAAGTATTTGTACTATTATTCAAGTTTCCTTTTATGATTTGTTATCGAAATTATGTCATCGAGTCTGTATAAATGTTTGTAATTTAAATTGCATTTAGTTTCTCACTACTCTATTCGTGTATACTGTAACCACTCTTTCACTGAGCCTGGGCCAGGATATGTTTTCGTGCGTATTTCTCTGCATTGTTTGCCGTGTCCCGACGTGAGGGGGCAGATATGACATGTACATGGGGTGGTAAATGTTATGCCACGGAGTTATGCTGTGCCATGTACATATATATTTGTGATATGATATGACATGAATTGATATGGCCATCTGATATGATATGATTTGTTACGGAGATATTTCCTACTCTGGTATTATGATGTGCTGTGGCGCCAATGACAGGAGGGCGACCACGTTTTGTTCACCGAGTCCCATGAAATGGGGCCGGATACGGCATATGTCTGTGCATATATGGTTTGAGATTTTGATAAATATTTTGAAATTCTGAACATTTATTTCATTTTCTGCACATACTATTCCGATTATGATTTTAATTTATTACAATTCATGCTTTACATATTCGGTACATTTTTCGTACTGACCCCCTTTCTTCGGGCGCTGCGTTACATGCCCGCAGGTACCGAAGTTCGATTTGCTGATCCATCTGTTTAGGATATTTGCTGCGTCGTTGACAGTGCTTCCTTGTTCGGAGCTTGTATTTTGGTACTGACTTTATCTCTGTATATTTAGATATTTTGGTCAGGGGTACGACGGGGCCCTGTCCCGTCATATGACTATGCTATCATCTGTAGAGGTCTGTAGACAGATTTATGTTGTGGGTTTTGTATATATGGTTTGGGTTTTGTGTGTTTTGTGACGGCCTATCATCCCTCGTGCCTACATCTATTTTTTTGATCTATTTAGCAAATTTTTTTTAATCACTACCTTTGTTTATTCGGTTAAAAGGCTAATTTGGGATAAGGGTACGTTTGGGTGCTCAATTCGGGCACCAGTCACGGCCTACGGGGTTGGGTCGTGACAGTAGTCTACACATAACCTCCATGAACTATCCTTTTTCCCTACTAGAACTACAGGTGAGGCATAAAGGCTACAACTAGGTTGGATAATGCCTTGATCAAGCATCTCTTATACCAACCCTTCTATAACATCTTTATGCCTAGAAGAATACCTATAAGGCTAAGCTTTCACTAGGTTACTGCCATGCTCCAGTGGAATTCTGTGATCAAATATTGCTCTAGAAGGAGGTAACTCTTTGGGATTACCAAATAACAATTGAAACTCATCAGTAATGGACATGATCTGAGGATGAATCCCTTCACCTTCCTCTTCTGGTGGTTCTATTATAGGTAATACTCTGATCATGAATAGTTGACCACCATTTTGTGTTATTTTATCCAGGTTTTAGGCATTCGCCAGCTTAGTATTCTCCTTGATGTCTTTTAGCTCCACCTTCCTACCTTGATACACAAAATCCAAGGTCAATTTCTGAAAGTTAAGTTGAAGGTCTCCCAAGGGTAACAACTATTGTACCCCTAAGATCAAATCACAAGATCTTAAGGCCACCGACAGAAAATTATCCACAAATGTAACCCCTTGTATCATCTAGGAAAGTTGATGACACATCTCATCAGTTTGGCTATCACTTCCATCAGCCACATTGACTGAATGTGGCCTTACTGCTTGAATCTTCAATCCCAATTGCTTGACCAGTTCTTCATCAATAAAATTGTAAATGCTTTCAGTGTCTATCAAAATATTTAATGGCCTCTTATCGTTGTATCCCACCACTCTCATAGTGTGAAAGCGTGGAATTCTAGTTAATGCATGAACTGAAATTTCACATTTCCCCTTGTTCTTTTTCTCCTACATCCACCACTTCCTGCACCTCAATGACTTCTTCCATTTCTTGCTCTTCTTCATCAATGACCTCCAATAAGTATAACTGCTTAGACGTTTGACATTTATGGCCTGGAACGAATTTTCCATCACAAAAGAAACACAATCCTTTTTGCCTCTTCTCACTTATCTCAGATGAAGTGAATCTCATTGTATTGATCCTATTAAAGTTGGCCACCCCCTTTCTTTTAAGTGGATTTCCTTCCATCTTATTGAATGACCCCCTGAAGTTCCATTTATAAGATCCACTCTTAGGTTGAGAATAAAAACCCCTCTAGGATGTGAGGACGTACATAGAGGATTTGGATATTTTCAATTGAGCATTGGACTGTAACTCAGTGTTCCTAGCTAGTTGATAAGCTTGAGAAAGTGAGTGAGGCCTATGATTCTTTAAGGTGAAACCTATCTCAGGCTTAAGCCCAGTAATAAAGGCACTGATAGTATATTCAGGAAGTATCACCAACCTAGTCATAATCCTATCAAATTTTTTTTGATAATGTTCCACCATCCCATTTTGTTTGACTAGTATCAGCTCAGACATTGGGTCTGCATACTCAACCCCAAACCTGTCTATCAATGCATATACATATTATTCCCAAAAAGGATAAGGCATACGAGACCTACTCCTAATATAGGCTAAATGCCATTTTATAGCTATCATCAAAGTGAATAGAAGCCACTTTTACCCTCTGATTATAAGCTACTTCATCTAAGGAAAAGAATTGTTCTACCTTGCATAACCAAGCCCTCAAGTTGGTTTCATTGAACCTAGGAAACTCCATCTAGCTCATCCTTGATATGGTGGTGGCTCCTTGGTGATGGAGGTTTTGTTGTCCTCTAGTACTAGTTCCTCCTCCATATTTGAACCTACAGGAGCATGTGTTGGCATAGTGTCACCTTGAGTTGAAAAGGGTGGCAATGGACTAGTCCCATTGCAAAAATCCCTAGAGAATATTGCCCAAAGGTTGCAACCCTTGCAGTATGAGGTAACCAAGCCATGGAATTACCAGATGAGGTGTAGATTTCTCCATTCCCACTTCCAGTATCAAGAACCTCTGTATTTTTTTCTTTGTCATAACTTCTTACTTCCTCAATGAATTCCTTCAACTTAGCAAAAGCCATTTCATGCTGATTTTCTAGCTTAGTCTGCCTCAATGTGAAGTTAACACTCTCTATTTTCATTTTTTCCATCATAGATTTAATCTCATTCATATTTGTTGCCATTGTATTACCCATAGAGCTCAAAAATTGCTCTGATACTAAATGATGCAAGAATTGATAAACTGTAAGCTAATGGTAAAAACTGAAAGTTGCAAAGAAGAAGAGTTAACTAATCTAACTAATTTACTGCTAGAGATAATTCATTGGTAAAAAAACCCATTACAAAAAAGAACATTACAATATATAGTATTCTCAACCCTAGATGACTCACCATGCTCCTCCTTAAGAGATACGGTAGGTACAGTACTATTCTGCAAAAATGGTAAAATGACTGGATAAGGACCCTTCTAGTAATTATGGGGTCTAATGTGTAAATAACATAACTTGAGCTAATAAAGTAAAGAAGACTAAACTGCCTACCCAACTAATGATTTTTTTAACTGACTTAACGGCTAGGTATCACCTTGCAAGCCTAAGGTACATCTCCCATGAGCCTCTACCTCTTGTACTGGACCCTCCTTGATAGGGGTGCTTATCGGGCGGATTGGACGGATTATTATGCTTAACGGTTTGACTTAACGGTTATCGGCTTTTAAAAGTACTAATCCGCTAGCCAACCTATAAGATATCGGTTGGATTGGTATCGGATTAGCACTTATCGGACGGTTATCGGGCGGTGTATCGGTGGTGACCTTAATAGACTTACCTGTTGAGCACACTCAACTAAAGTTCTCTTCTTATTTTCACTAGCTGAAGTGATGAACACATTAAATTTGAGCACAAAAGCATATGTTCTTATAACAGTAATCATCCATCTAAAAAATTTATCCAAAAAGAATCATCCCTCTAAAATACATATATGCCATTTTGCTCAACAAACCTTAAGATAAACAGAGAACAAATTGTACCAAAAAAAACAAACTAAAATCACAGCATTATAACATATGCAAAGTGAATCAGCAAAGTAATTTCACCTTTCTTCCACACAACACCCCCACCCCCAAACCGTCGGAAATAACCGCAAACTAATTTCTATTCACCAACCCATTTCAAGACTTTATTTTTATGACTACTAGATGCTGCCAAATCAAAGGTCAAACAACCCAAATATAGAACAATGCAAGAGATCAGGTCCAGAAAATATTATTTCACCCCAAGAAAGGAGTAAAACTGCTAGTACCCACTTCATCAAATTTGCTCATTAACAAAAATATTTCTTAAGGAAACAATAATAAGAAAACAACAGTCCATAAGCAGCATCTACCTTCAAAGTATCTGCATATGGTCATCAAAAATCAACTTCAGAAATGCATGTAGAATCAACTCTGGGATGCTACTAGAATTTCTGAGGCAGATTTAGGCGGAAGAAGTTTAGGCGGAAGTTCCTAAACCTAAAGTAGGCGGAAGAAGTTTGTAGAAGAGTTGAAGTAGTAACTAGTAACTAGTAAGTAGGGCTTCTACAGTTTAAGTTTAAATGGATTATGGGCCTGCCTATTTAATTAAATTGGTTAGGCCTGTTTAATTAAATGGGTTTGGACCTTATTTTATTTTAGGTTTACAAATAAAAATTATCAATATTATACATATTTTATATGTTTAGGGATAAAATATAATAAATTCTTAACGGATTAACGGTTTACCCATTAACAAAATTGAGTAATCCGTCCCCCACACTGATAAGCCGTTAATTTTAAAATTTAAATCCATTCTCCATCCGCTAATCCGATAACTCAATACCAATAAGCCAATAAGCCAATTTTGCGGTTGGGTTATCGGTAGCGGACGGTTTTGAACAGCCCTACTCCTTGACCTCAATCTGCATCATCTTTTCACTAGTTTGGCCATAATTGTTTCCCCCGAAAATATTTACTTTATTTGAAAATTAGTGTTTGATCATAAAATTCAAATTTAACTTGAAATTGTATTTCAAATTTAAAAAATAACTTATAATTTTTTTATATTTTGAACTCACTTTTCCCTTATGAAGTTGTATTAATGTACTTAAATACAACTTCAAAAGTGAAAAGTGAGTTGGAAAAAACAGATTATAAGTTGTTTTCTAAGAACCTGTTTGGATTGACTTTTGACTTATGACTTATAGGCCAAAAGTTATAAGTTAGAATTTCTAACTTATGACTTTTGGCTTAGTTTTGTTGTTTTGGATTAAAAATAAGTGTTTGTAGGTACTTTTTAACTTTATTCAAATACTTCAAAACTGCTTAAAATAAGCCAATCCAAATGGGCATTAAATTTGAAATACAAATGTACTTAAATAGTACTTCAAAAGTGAAAAGTGAATTGAAAAAAAATAATTACAAGTTGTTTTTAAAATTTGAAATTTTTGCTTGACTTCAATTTTCATGTTCTTTCATTTTTTGACTAGTGTTTAACTATAAATTAAGTTGAAACTTTGAAAAAAAGTTTTTTAAAATTTATTTTTAAAATAGTTTTTTGAATTCAAAGTAGTATTTAGATATGTATTTTATTTGAAAAATAATAATTTATGAGTCGAAAATTAATCAACTTTCATGAACAAAGAATGTTTTCGATTTTGTTTATATATAGAAAATCTATGTCCAAATGAAAGCGCTTATGTCAAAATATATTTTCTAATTTTGAGATAGTGTTCTATTGAAATAAATGGAGTATATAAATTTTATCTTGCATGAGTTTTTGGTTAACAAGACTTGGGAAAGTAGTTGATAGGTCATGTTCTAACTTTGACCAAGTAAACGTTTAGATATAAAAAATGTGAAATTTAGAAAAAAAATATCAGAAAATAATATTTAAAAATTAAAGTTGTATTTTGAGACGAAGTTGAATTTCAAAATATTTCAGAATTAGAAAAATTTAAAATACATATTTTCATTTTTTTCACTCCAAATCACTCTTGAATTTCAAAAAATTATAATTATTTTTTATTCAAAAATAATTCTATAATACAATTTTATAAAAATAAATACGTAAAAATTATTCATGACCAAACGGGCCCCAAATAACTATTGGCCTATGGGTCTTTATTCTTCAATTAGAAAGAATACCAGCGTAAATCAAGGCATAATACATGGAATTCTATAGATAAAAACAAAGTCCACATTTCATTTTTTATTCATATCCAATTTAATTGTATATTGACAAAGGAGCATTATTTGAGAATTAAGGATCTTAAATTCTGCGTGGCATTAATATAAAAATTGACAATGAGAAAGATTTACTCAACGTGAAGCAAGATAAATTGGGGACATAGTACTTGTCTAATTGCTAAAAGAATTATCATAATATATATATATATATATTACATCTTGATTGAATTTGGAACATTCTTTAATAATGCAATCAAAGACCAACCGTCAAGCTAAAATATAGGAAGAATGACGTTAAGATACATTAAAGATTTGCATAATAAATTTTATATAATTTAAGAAATCATTATTGCAAGTAATTGGATGGAGCTTATGTGATTATCTTGTTTGATTATCTCATCCCAGCGAAAGGGTCATTTTATTATCTAAGGAACACTTGGAGTCTAGATCACTATGATAATAATATTAGTTTGGACATGATTTCAGATTGTGATTTGAAATCAGTAATTTGAAATTAGGTTGATTTTAAATTAAAATGTTGTTTGGACATATAATTTAGATTTCTTAAGTTATATTTTTTCTCATAAATATAAAAATATCACAGTAAAATCTATCAAGACTTTTTCAACTCTTATAGAATTTTATCAAATGAGAAAATCGTAGTCCATAAACGAGGTATTAGAATATCCTAAGACGTCAAATTGAGAAATCACATATCTCCTTGTCCGATTTATAAATAAATGTTTGTGATTCTAAACTTTCAAATAAACATAATTTTACAAAGATCCACTGATTCAATAAATCAACAATAGTTATAGCTAGCTATTTTTTGATAAAATCGACATCCTACATGGTACGAACAATTTCTTTATGTTGAGTATGAGTGCTTTTTACAAAAATTAAAATTTTGATCTTTTTTAAAAAAAATAAATAAATATAAACTTATGGGTCAAGTTTTATATTTTTTTAAAACTTAAAATCACAACTTGTAATTTGAAATAGTCCTTCTTGAAAAACAAAATGGGATTTAAAATTGACGCTAATATTTTGTTTTCAGATTTCACAAACAAATATTGATTTCAAAGCAAAACTCCAATTGGGGTCCTAAATCCTATGACCAATTGTTTCAAATTGTCTTGGTTGATTAGATACAAAATTTAAGTAAAAAATATTTTTTTAAAATTTTGTAGCCTTTATCTAGAGATACAATCTACTAAAATACCCCTCTAATCTCTTAATTTTAAACATGTAAATTGATTGTAAGCTATTAAAACTAAAAATAAAGCTGATACCAGAAGTCAATTGACATTATGTCAATTGAAATTATATAGATCAAAGACAAAAATTAAAAGATCAAGAGATTACCAAAAGTCACTTTTTTAGAAAGTGTGGTATATATCGGTGTACATCGTCTTATTTATTGGTGGGGAATAAGATAGGTGTCATTGTGATTCAATTTTTTGGATCGTAATAATCGGTGTACTAAATATAAAAATTATATATTTTTCAAACATATGACAAAAAATAACCAAAAAAATCGATTATCAAATTTTTTAAATTACGCAATTATAAAATACACTATTCAAAGATCGAATGCCCGTCTTTACCGTGATAAGATACTATTTCACTACTAGACCATTGATGTTTGTTTATTTAAATTTTTTCATGTTGTTATAGTTATACTCTTCAAGCTTATTTTTTTTCGCAAAAATAATTGACAGACACAAAATATTGATTTTTCTAAATAAAATGCAGAAACAACATTGCAACAAGTAGAATATAGAAGCATAATAAAGCTGAATATAGAAAAGGTGATGTGGCACCTGACCACCATTTCTATTTAAAAATTCAATATAACGAAGATCGAAAGACATCAAAATATCCTCTAACATTCAATTTGCGAAGCATAAAAATGATGCCCACCATGAAGTATTAGTTCTCTCATTTAATCTTTTTGATTGACAAATGATGAGGAGTGAGGATTATAGAGTATTGAAATGATATGAAAAGTTATTAAAAAAAGGATAAATTTATGATTTTCTTTTCTGAAAGTAAAGAATAAATTTAGTGTGACAATTAGAGAAGAATAAGAAGGCAAGACAACAAATTGCAAGATAAAAGGAAGAAGACAGTGAATTGAGTAAAAAGAAAAAGGAAGGAAAAGAAGAAAAAGGAATGATTTTTTTAAACAAATATTACAATAAAAGAAAAACACAGATTAGGAAAAAGGAATGAAACGTTACTTTTTGTTTTACTTTTCTTTAGCCACTTCTCTCTTTTTCTATTTTTTTTATTTAACATTTGAAATAGAAAAAAGTTATAAAAATATATAAATTAAATTATATATTAAAACTGTAATATAATAATATAAAGGTGAGTATAACTATGTAAAAAAAAGGTAAATAAGATAATATTTTATCAATTTTTTAACATAGCACATTAATAAGAAAAAATACTTTAAAAGTCAAAAATACCAGAAAAATTAATTATGGTTGGTCAAAGAGATATTTTTTTCACAAATTTTATAGATCAAAAGAAAAAATAATTAAGTAAAGAATAGAAATTTCATATATAATATAATAAATTATGATAGTATTAAAGAGAGATGATTAAGTTTTTTTTTTTTAGAAAACTTTAAAAATGGAAGGTAGAAAGAGGAATGTAAGGAAAAGTAATAAATTGTATTAATGTGAGGAGAGATATAAATAAGGTATTTAATTATTATTTTTTTACAGATTTTATGGATAAAAAAATAATTAACTAAAGAAGATTTTTTTTGTGAATAATAATAATAAATTAAGATAATAAGGATGAGAGATAAACATGATTTTTCATTTAAAAAAATTATAGAAATATAAGGTAGAAAGAGAAATTTAAGAAAAAATAAATAAATTGTAATAATGACGAGGAGAGATGAAAAGCAATAAATTATATTTTATAGTAATAATAAGGAGATATATAAAAAAAGATAAATATATTTATCACAATATAAAGGTAAGGGATTACTATAACTGTGTTACAAATCATTAAATAAAATAATAGTAAATTATGATAATATGGAAGAGAGATGAATAAGATTGTTTTTAGAAAACTTTAAAAATAGAATGTAGTAATAAAAATGTAAGGAAAAGTAATAAATTGTAGTAATGTGAGGAGAGAAATAAATAAGGTGTTTAAATTTTATTTTATTTTATTTTATAGATTTAAAAAAATTAAGTAAAGAAGAAAATTTCCGTGAATAATAATAATTATGAATTATGATAATAAGGAGGAGAGATAACTACGATTTTTCGTTTCAAAAAACTATAGAAATAGAAGGTAGAAATAGGAATTTTTAAAAAATTAATAAATTGTAGTAATGATGAGGAGAGATGAAAAGCAATAAATTATAGTAAATGAGGAGATATATAAAAAAGGTAAATGTATATCACAATATAAAGGTGAGGGGTTATTATAACTATATTACAAAAAAATAAATAAAACAATATTTTATAACTTCTTTTGAGTTTTTTAACATACAACATGAAGAAGAAAAAATATTTAAAAAGCCAAGAAAAGGAGAAAAATAACAATTGAGATTCTTGATCAATTTATTTTTTACAGATTAAAAGAAAAAAAATAAGGAAAGAAAGAAAAATTTTGTGAATAATAATACTAATAATTATGATAATAATAAGAAAGAGAAATTTTGTGAATAATAATACTAATAATTATGATAATAAGAAGGAGACATACGTAAGATTATTTTTTTAGAAAACTTTAGAAATAGAAGGTAGACAGAGGAATTCACGAAAAAGTAATTAATTATAGTAACAATGAGGAAAGGAAAAAAAATAGATTGTAGTAATAGTGCGGAAATAAATAAATAAAATATTCGACACATATTTATTTATTTATTTCAAATTTTATAAATCAAAAGAAAAAAAACAATTAAAGAAAAAAGAGATTTTTTGTGAATAATAATTATAAATTATGGTAATAAGGAGGAGAGATAAGATAAGATTTTTTATTTCAGAAAACTATAAATATAGAAGGTAAATTGGTGTGAACTAACATTTTATAACTTTAATTTTGATGTAAGCATTTATATTTGTTATTTAATCAATATATAGAATTATTGTTTATATACGAAAATTCTATCTCTCATATCTCAACTAAAATTATAAAAATATCATCTTATGATTAATGTCTTCATGATCATTAACAATAACTAAAACGTGAAATTAAATCTATTAGAATTTGAAAATTAAAAAAAATTCTTAAAATATTTTTGATATTCGAATATTAGAAGTGATTTATTTCAAATCTTTAATATGTCTTTTTATTTATCGCGTAAAGCGCAAACAAGTTTCCTAGTTATAGCATATATGGGAAGGGTGAAAATTGTCGACATGAACTTATTTAGCTTGGGCCTTGGGCTACGAGTGGAAGGTGGCATTCTTTTAAAAAGAAAAGGGAAAATTATCTAATTAGATAAACATCTTTATTATATATGTATTAGTGCATATTTTGATACTAAATACATAAATCTATGCACTTATACACTGATGAATGTATTATTATATATTTTGATACTAGATACATGTATCTGGTATAAAAAATAGATTAAATATTTGATATCAAATACACTGATGAAATTGATATCGAATACACTGGATGAAATTAATATCAGATACATTGGATGGAATTGATTTTGAATATATAGATACATGAAATTGACATTGAATATACAAATACATAAAATTTGAGAAACTCAAATACATTCTTAAATACAAATATATAGGAAGAGAGGAGAGCGAGAGAGTCAAGGTATTCCAAATACATATAAAGTATGTTTGAGTACAATGTATTTGAAACAAATTATACCTAATTTGACACATGTATATATGAAATACATGTATTTGTTCTGAAATAATATTTTTCTGGCAGAAAATATAATAAGGAAAACTGTTATTTCAACATGTAATTAACACCAATAATAGTGTGCTTTATGTTGTTTCCTCAAGAAAAAAAAATCATTGAAAAATTGACAAATTTTATCGTTTTTTTTTATATTATGTTATACATATTTTTTTAATTGTTATAATAAAATATTACTAATCAAAGTCCCTTCCAAAAAATACTTGGCTATTTTAATAAGTTATCATTTAGAAAATCACTGTTTTAGAGTTATTTAACTATTACAACAATTGAACATCTGTCTGTCTCACAGAATTCAAAAGGAATCCTCAAGTCATCATCAATATATAGAAATGTACAAAAGAAAACAACCTACCCCATTTGTTCTTTTTCACTTTCTTCTATGATGGATAGCTCCCCTTCAACCACATTATTATTTTTTATTACATATTTCATAATCTTTTCATCAACCTACACTAATATAGTACATATGCTATTAATATTCTTTCTTCGCATTCAAGATTTTCACTAAAAAAGTTAATAAAAATAAAAACAAATTGTCTAGAATTTAAACTTGGAACCTCAAATTAAAATTTAAACTTTTTAAATCATTGAATTAATCTTTAATCTTATATTTAAGATATTCAAAATCTATATATAGACATTAAAAAATTAAAAATTATATACTTTTATATATATATATATATATATATATATAAAAGACATTGAATGGAAAATTTCGTGAACACCTGGCCCCTCTAAATCTGCCCCTGCAGTGAGTCATGTTAGGAAACTTTTCAATTCATTCCTAACATGACAAGATTAGAAATATTGATTATTTATGCCTCGTGATTATGTCGGAAGAAACTTCATTAATCTAATCATAATATAGTTAATTAATTTCTTATGAGGATTAGGAGATGAAGGCCTGTGCTGTTTGAATTTTCAATTATATATTCAAAGAGCTTTTAATTATTAAGTAACAAACTAACAATTATTGAATAGCCTCAAATCATCATATGATTTTTAAAACAACTCCAATAATTAATTTCTTATAAAACATTTAAAAAATAATAATATTCCAATAGAATAATTAACTAGTGATGGGATTAGATTATTTTGAAATATAGATTAGAGTCATTTAAAATTACTTGATTAGGTTTTATTAAACTTATGAAATCACACATTTGTTTACCCAACAATGTATTGTTAGTGAGTGAATGAGTATCAAATCATTTACCACGGATGACGAGAGGACTATTTATAGCAAAAGTACTTTGGAGAACACTAGACACAATTCATGAATAAAGTTCATATTTGCAAGTTACTTTAATTACGTAACGACTGTGCGAAGATCTCGTATTTTTTTCCTATGATTGGACTCTGAACTTATCTAGACCTTATCTTGTTTGGTCACAACTTGATATCTGATCTAGTGCTTTGGTGTTAGACAAGCTTTGCTGATGTAATATCGACCTTGATTGTTTTAACTTTGGATCTTTTAAGTACATGTTGTTTGAGTACTTATGCAAGAAAGTAAATTATGAAAAATAAATTAATACAAGAATTTTACACGTGGAAAACTCATTGTCCAAGGGAGTCAAAAATTGTGACCTATCTTGCGTAGTAATTTTTTAATTTCTTCCACTAAATTTGAGCCCAACTCCAAACTCCATGAAAAATCTACACTAACTGTTTCCAACAGTTTCTCCTTTACCCTCTTAATCTTCAAGACCTTATATCGGTGAAGTCCCTAAAAATAAACAAGGTAACACCTACTATAATATAAAAAAAATAGTCAAAATCCTAGCTTGGAACCACACCAAGAAACTGACTATTACAAACTAAAGAATTGTATAGATAAAATTTGATAGGAATAAGTTCTCTATTGTAACAACAACTTTTTCTTCAAAACTCTTCGTGTAGAACTGTTAGCACTCTAAGGACTCTGTCTTTAGGTGTGTTCAAGCTCCAAGATTGGTCAACATGTTGTTTGTACATGAGAAAGTCATCGTCCAGTTCTCCAATTCAAGTTAGATTTGGTTCAAGACTTTTCAAGAATTCAATCGCAATTTAACTTGATCTTTCTTTTGTTGATGCTCATTGGGCTTCTTTATCTCTCTTGAAAGTAATTATGTTGTATACACTTGAAGACTTGGATTACATATGAAAAAAAAAGACGAAAAATTCTCATCTCTTGTCTCTCTTCATTGTTCTTATACTTTCATGTCTTGATATATTATACTAATTCCTTTCATGTTAATTTTACAACAAAAACACAAATATACTCTAATTGTTGATGAATCTTAATACCTTTAAATAATTAAAGTATTCCTTCACAAATCAGTACATTAATCAAGTGTCTCTTCATTAATCTATAAATTTAAGAATTTGAGAAGTTATAATGATGATCCAAAATTTAGCAGTTTCATGAGCAGAATTTAGAATGATCATTCCATTGCCTACTATCAGCTTTATTATGTAAAAAAAAGGGCAGTCCGGTGCACTAAAGCTCCCGCTATGCGCAGGGTCCGGGGAAGGGCCCGACCACAAGGGTCTATTGTACGCAGCCTTACCTTGCATTTCTGCCAGAGGCTATTTCCAAGGCTTGCCTACTATCAGCTTTATTAGAAAATAAAGGTATAATTAGAAAATAAAAGGTTGTTTCCATCAGCCTCTGGCTGTTTCCAGAGGCTGTTTCCATTGCCTACTATCAGCTTTATTATGTATGAAACTGAAATAAAAGGTTTATTCACTGTTGCTGAAAATTCCAAGATTACAACTACAATGGAAAAATAAAATTTTCAAGTTGAGGCGCGGATATCTAATTCTTTTTAAGGTGATTCAAGTCCGCTGCAACAAATCTTTTCACTGGTCCAGCAGTAGTCCTCTTGACTAGTCCCCTCTAGGATACAACAGCCCAATCACAAAGTAAACTTCAACAAACTCTGTACAAGAGTTGAGTTCAAAGCTCCACAAAAAGAACACCTACCTTCAACTAATAAGAACTCTCTTTTTTGACAAATTTTTATGAACTCTATATTTTCTTACACTCAAACCAAAGGAAGACCATCACTATTTATAAGTGAGGAAGTTTTTCTTGCAATGAATAGAAAGATTATAAGGAAGTAAATAGAGAAGATAAATGGTCTAAAAGTTACCTAAGTCATAAGGTATAATTAGAAAATAAAGAGTAAAGTAATGTGGGCTACTAATGCCACCAACGTGCAAAGGAAGATGCTGATCATTAACCCCAACATTCTTTGGAACGTTTTCTTGGAAAAACACGGATTAACACAAAAATATATATGGTCTCAATAATAAAATAAAATAAAAAAATAATGACCCCAAAAATTTTACGTGGAAACCTTTTTAAATAAGAAAAAAAATCATGGGTCAAGCGGAACAACTGATATCACTATAGTAAGAAATTTTACACTAGGTAGCACCGAGTACAATACTAAAAAATGACTACCACACACTCAAAAGAAATAACATTCTTTTGATTTACCACCTTACTAAAATATCGCTCATACTCTATTTTTCTTCACAAACTATTTTTTTATAGTCTATGAAATCCTCACAGCTCTCTAAATACTTTCTCTCTATGTGAACTAGTGTGTAACAAATGAGCTGAGAGCTCTTATTTATAGGGAAAGAAAGAGCTCTTGTTTCGCGATTATCACCAACCTTGCCACTTTCTTTGACCAACATTTGCAATTTGCAATTGCAAATTGCAGACAACAGTTTTTGACTTTAAGAAAATAAAATCTACAGCCTTTTATGAATCGGAAAAAATGGGGACTGGTAATCTCCCCCTCCAATCTCATTCACTAGAAGGGGGTATCTTTGTCTTATCAGAAAAAGCTTCTGTCAACAAGTTCTTTGCACAACTTGAACTTGTCCGTTGTTACCACTTTGGTCAGCATATTTGCAGGATTCTCATTTCTAGAGATTTTTTCAACCTGCATAGATTCATCTTTTATCTTTTCTCGAATCCAGTGATATTTTACGTCGATGTGTTTTGTCCTTGCATGATACATAAAGTTCTTGCTCAAGTCTATTGAACTTTGATTGTCACAATATACGATATACTCCTTCTGATACAAGCCAAGCTCTTGAAGGAATTTCTTGAGCCATATCATCTCCTTGCTAGCTTAAGTAGATGCAATATACTCAGCTTCAGTTGTAGATAGTGCAACACACTTCTGCAACTTCGACTGTCATGACATAGCTCCCGCTGAAAAAGTAAACAAATATCTAGTAGTAGATTTTCTATTATCAATGTCACCTGCCATATCAACATCTGTATAGCCCTTCAAAATTGAATTTGATCCTATAAAACACAAACATTTATTTGAGCTTCCTCTCAGATACTTGAGTATCCACTTTACAGCTTTCCAATATTGTTTTCTTAGATTGTCGAGAAACCTGCTGATAACACCAACTGCATAAGCAATATTAGGTCTAGTGTATACCATTGCATATATTAGACTTCCGATGATGGAGAAATATGGAATTTTGGTCATGCTCTCTTTTTCCTCTCTAGCCGTAGGATACATTTTCTCGCTCAACTTCATATGACCAGCAAGAGGTGTAATAACAAAATTAGCATTCTTCATGTTGAAGCGCTCTAGTACATGTTTAATATACTTCTCTTGTGACAAGTAAATCTTTCTTTCATCTTTGAGACGAGTAATCCTCATGCCCAAAATTTATTTGGCATGACCCATGTCTTTCATGGCAAAAGACTTACACGACTCTCTCTTTAACTTATCAATCGTGAAAATATTCTTGCCCACAATTAACTTATCATCCACATATAGTAAGAGGATGATAAATCATTGTCATAAAATATTTGTACAAACAAACAGTGATATGAGGAAGTCTTCTTATAGCGTTGCTCTCCTATAACAGATTCAAACTTCTTGTACCACTGTCTAGGAGCTTGCTTTAGCCCGTAGAGACTCTTATTGAGTTTGTAAACAAAATTTTCTTTACCATTCACTTTGAAGCCCCCGGATTGTTCCATATAAATCTCCTCTTCTAGGTTATCATGACGAAAAGCCGTATTCACATTTATATGCTTAAGCTTTAAATTTAGACTAGCAGCCAAACCAAGAACTGTATGAATAGAGGACATTTTCACGACAGGAGAAATTATTTCGTCAAAGTCAATACCCTTTCTTTGACTAAATCCCTTAACAACCAATTTAGCTTTATACCTAGGCTACAAGCCGTGTTCTTCAACTTTAACTTTGAATACCCACTTGTTCTTCAAAGCTCTCATGTCCTTAGGCAATTTCACCAACTCATAAATGTAGTTCTCATGCAAAGATTTCATCTCATCTTGCATGGCTTTAATCCATTTATCTTTATGCTCATCTTCCATGGCTTCCTCATAACACCCAGGTTCACCCTCGTTAGTGAGTAGCTGTAATGACCTTGAGGGTGATTTTCGAAAATTTATACAAAACACGCGTGAACAGTAACACGCGTGAACAGTAACTTTTTGGGCAGAAAATGCCCCTTTCTTCCCATTTCAATATTTTTCATCATTTGTTTGAGTTCTTGAACTCCTTGAGGTGATTTGAGAAGAGATTTTCGAGGAAAAGTGTTGGGTAAGTGATTTTTGACCTAAAACCTTCCCTTTTCATTAAGTTTTTGGCGATTTTAACTCTTAAATTTTAGTTTCAAACCCCAAAAATCTTTGTTTCTTCCCTAATCCGAATTTAAGGAAAATTGTGATTTCCAACTCGTTTTGAGCTCTATTTTTATGGGTTTTTCAACCATGAGTTCCTTATTACTAATAGAATGGGATTGCTCAATAAATTTCCAGATTTGACCCTTTTCGAAAATAGTTAATTTTTGGACCATTTTACCCCCGATTCCGAAACCTATCAATATGGGTGTCATTGGACTCCTTGTGACGTGTATGTTTCATTGTTGATAGTGGGTTGTCATTCCGAGTACTGAATTTGAGAGTTGCTTGTCTGGTGGAGGTATTCGAGTGCGGTTTCGGCAATTGAGGTAGGTTTGGCTATCTTTCTTTGAGATTGAGATGGGGGTAATTAGTCATTCATATGTTATAAAATTTGGGATGGGATTGTAGTATGAATTAAGAATGTTATATATATTGTGATGCCCGTGTGGGGGCTTATTTATTAATGTGTTGCCGTGTGGGGGTTTATTCGTATTTCATAGCCCGTGTGGGGGCCTTATTTGTTATCTTATTTGCTTTGAGAGCATGTGATTTGTGATTTGCCTAAGAGAGAGGCTTGAGTATATTATTTGACTTAAAATGCCACCTGAGAGATTGAGGTTAAGTTTTGACAACTTTGAACCTTATACCACATGTGAGTTGAATATTACTTCCATGCCATATGTGTTTTGATGCATTCATCCTCATTCATCATATCATGAAATATGGGAAGTTGAGAAATATGAAAATTCTTTTTGAGAAAGAAAATGAAACACCTTTAAATCTTTGTATCTTGAGTCCCTGACCGAGGCAGTTTTCCGGCAGGGTAGTGGATGCATTGTAATCTCAACCTTTGTATCTTGAGTCCCTGACCGAGACGGTTTTCCAGAAGGGTAGTGGATGCATTGTGATCCCTTGACCACAAGGAGGTGGCAAGGATAATGAGATATTGTGATTGAGGTATATGGTCTGCGAGACCCCCATGGGTCCTACTTGGTAGCACAGCTCAACAGGTGTATACGACAGTCTGTGCGACAGTCTTGATTCCACCGTACCACCACATCATTGCATCATCATATTGCATTGCATTACATTGATATTTGTGCTGCTTGAATTATTTGATTAATTGTGATTATGAGTTGTTATTATGGGTTTACTTTTCTCGTGTCACTATCTATATAAACTGGCGACATCGATGCCGAAGTGGGACTTTTCTGTATGCAGGTGGAAGCGTTCCTTAGTTTATTTCATAGGTTTGATCAATTCCTTATACTCAGTCAGCTAAAACCTACTGAGTACATGTGAATTGTACTCACCCCTACTTCTGTGTCCCTTTTTGATGCAGATACTAGTCGGGGTACCCCACGTGATAGTTAATATTTTAGCGGATTGTGTATTCTCAGATTAGTGGTGAGGTCCCAAAATTCAGATCGTCACTAGTCTATCTTTATTTTTTAGTCTTTTGTATCATCTAGAGACTTATGTTGTATCTTCAGATTTGAACCTTGTATTAGATGCTCTTTATACTTATGACACCAGGTTTTGAGATAATTTCTTCATTGTTTTTTTTCTTTTTATTTAAATCGTGGCATCACTTTCCCCTTTGGGAGTCTTGTATGAGTTTTATTTTTAGGGTTACACATCAGATTGAATTTTGAGATGTGTGCCATCATGACCTCAGTTTTTGGGTCTTGATAGTAGCACATACTCATTAGGTGAATAATGAGAGGAGAAAATACGTTGTCTTGTGGACATTTTGAAAAAAATATTTGATTCTTCCACAACTTCATGGGCAGAGTCAATAACAGTATCATTATTATCCTCACCATCAATATGTTGATCCGGGACTTGATTTTGAGCATCACCATGATCATCAAGCCTACCAACGTCATGCACACTTGTATGAGAAACTTGATCAAGGTAGATTACGCCATCAGAACTTGAAGATTCTAGCTTCTGTTCTTTGTCAATATCTTCAATGGTTTGATTCTCCATGAAGAAGTTATCGCGGCTTCTTACAAACTTCTTTTCGATTGGATCATATAGCCTGTAATCAAATTCATCAAGAACATGTCCAATAAAGATGCATTACCTTATCTTGGCATCTTACTTTAATCTCTCACCTTTCGGCATATGTACAAAAGCTTTGCAATCAAATACTTTGAAATGGTCATAGAAAACATCCTTTACATATCAAATTCTATTTGGAACATCACTTTGCAAAGCAACAACAGGAGATAAGTTAATAACATATGCAACGGTTACTAAGGCTTTACCCCAAAAGGAGTTCGACAACTTTGCTTTAGAAAGCAAACATCTAATATTTTCCATCAAGGTCCTGTTCATCCTCTCTGCCAATCCATTAAGTTGAGGAGTCTTAGGAGGAGTCTTTTGGTGTCTAATACCTTGATGCTTGCAGTATTCGTCAAATGGTCCACAATATTCACCACCAGTATTAGTACACATACATTTCAATTTCTTTCCAGTTTGTCTTTCAACTGAAGCTTGAAACTACTTAAAGACACCTAAAACTTGGTCTTTAGTCTTCAAGACATAGACCCAAAGCTTTCTTGAGTAGTCATCAATAAAAGTCACAAGGTAAAGTGCACTACCTAGAGTCTTTGTCTTCATTGGACCATATAAATCAGAGTGCACCAACTCAAGCAACTCTGTCTTTATTGAAGGAGGATTAGATTTAAAGAAAACTCTATTTTATTTTCCAGCCAAGCAGTGCTCACACTTTTCTAATTTAGTACTTTAAAAATCTGATAACAATTTCTTCTTGGCTAGAACATTAAGTCCTTTTCATTGATATGGCTAAGCCTTTTTTGCCATAATGTTGTAGAGTTATCGCTCTTAATTGCATTCACCTTATTGGCACAAGTAGAACCCGTAGTCCTGTATAGACCACGACGTTTGTTACCACGAGCCACAATCAAGGAACCCTTAATGAGTTTCCACTTTTTACCGCCCTTGGTGCTAGTATATCCTTCATCATCTAGAACATCATCAGAAATTAAGTGCAGATGAATGGTAATAAGATCTTAGTGAGAACGGTGGCTAGGCAATTTTCATTTTCATTTTCTTTATTTTCCTCTCTGTCTTTGTTCTTCCTCTTCAATTTTTAGCATAATTTCTTTGTGTGCCCTTTCATGCCACAATGATAGCACTCAATATCTTTAAGTCTTCCTCTGAATTTGCTCCTGCTATGTTCTCTATTCTGAGAACCACGAATTTTATTTCTCCCCCTACAGTCAGTTACTAGGATATCTAATGAAGAAGAACTTTAAGATTTTCTTCCCATTTCTTCGTTCAAGACATTACTCTTGGCAGAATCCATAGAGATCATACCATTCAGAGTAGAATTTGATAATGAAGTTCTACATGTTTTCCAAAAGTCTAGTACAGAACCAAGTAGAAACAAGCCTTGAATTTCTTCGTCAAATTTAATGCCCATAGTAGATAACTAGTTCATGATTCCCTAAAAATTATTCAAGTGATCTGTCATCGGAGAACCCTCATGATACTTTAAACTTAGCATCTATTTTATTAAGAATATTTTATTGTTTTCAGTCTTTCGAGCATACAAACTTTCAAGATGCTCCCTAGGTACGAGCATGTGTCTCCCCAAAAATATGGTTCAACACATTATCGTCAATTCATTGCTTAATAAATCCACAAACTTATGTAACAGATTCCACTCTTCATTTATTTTATTTTTAGGCTTACAGTGGTAAAGACTAGTTGATAAAATTCTTGACATAAATCAAATCTTCCATTTCCCCCTTCCAAATGACATAATTAACACCATTCAAAGTGACCATTCTACTTGTGTTGACTTTTATCATTTTCCCCAAAAATATATAGATATTGCAAACCAAAGTAAATCTTTTATGATTGAAAGTTCAGATTATATTGTAACCATAGAGCATACTCAGATGAAACCTTGCTCTAATACTAGTTTGTTGAGAAAATATAGACTAACACAAAAATATATATGGTCCAAATAATGAAATAAAATGGGAAAATAATAACACCAAGAATTTTACGTGAAAACCATTTTAAATAAGAGAAAAAACAACGGGCCAATAGGATCAACTAATATCACTATAGTAAAAAAATTTACATTGGATAGTACCAAGTACAATACTCAAAAATGGCTACCATACACTAAAAAGGAATAACACTCTTTTGATTTACCACCTTACTAAAATATCGCTTACACTCTATTTTCTTCACAAACTATTTTTTTATAATCTATGAAATTCTCACAGCTCTCTAAATACTCTCTCTTTGTAAATTGGTGTGTAACAAACGTGTTGAGAGCTCTTATTTACAGGAAAGAAAGAGTTCTTCCGTGATTATCACCAACCTTGCAACTTTCTTTGACCAACATTTGCAATTTGCAGCAAATTGCAAGCAATAGTTTTTGACTTTAAGAAAAGAAAATTTCAGCCTTTTTTGAATGGAAAAAAATGGGTACTGGACCTCACACGTTTATCAAAAATGAAGAATACAATTAAAATCCAAATGAGAATAAAAATGACATCAAATGTCATTAACGGCCAAAAGAAGTAATGCACCTTAATGAGTAGTGATGGCAAATGAGCGAGTTGGGTAAAATTTGAATGAGTTAAAAATAGGTATAGAAAAAATGGGTTATAATTCAACCCGCCCATATTAATATGAGTAAAATATGAGTTGGGTAAAATACAAGTTAGAACCATTTGAAGGGCATCAATTTTCCAACTAACTTCGAGAAAATGAGGTGAAGCAGTTTAATAGGTGTGTTTACCACACAATAATTAATGAAGCATCTTCTCTCATACTTTAATTGATTAAAATGGACCCAAGTAAAGAAAGTCTCTTATCAAAGTACAAGCATTACACACACACAAAAAACGTAAGAGAAGAGTTAAGTGTTAACAGAAAACAACTTACATTTTTTTTTGGGAACAGACCCTACACGAGGCTCCCACCTCTCCTGCTCAGCCAGGGGTTGAGCCACACACCCCCAAGCCTTATTATTCATAAAGCATAACAATACAAGGAGGGGGGCATAAACCTTACCTCTGATTTTAATTGGTTCATAAGTCGGACAACCTACTAAGGTCAGCTAACTCATCCCCTGATACTATACAGTGCTTCCTAACTAACTAGAAAAGCGTTAAACCTACGAGAGGACTCCTCTCGATATAATGCAACTATGAAAAACGTAAATGAGGGAGACTCTCCCCTTCCATGTGAATACAAGAAAGAAACCTACACTAGTCCTATCCAAATAAGCTACATTTCATAGCTAAATTGAAGAAGAGCAAGTATATGAATCTTTCAATTTCCATGGATCGAGATCGTTCATTACATCTGTGTCTTTCTTAGTCTTATCATACCGAGTTTGTCCAGGATGTAAAAGTATGAATTTCCTTTTTAGTTGTTAGAGATTTAGGCGTTGTATCTTGTTTACAGACACACCATATCAAGTTTATACAAGTTGTAATGATCCTTTTCAGTCATTGGGAACTGCAGTTCCGCAAGTAGTTGTGAGGTGTTCGATGTTGCTGATGTTGTTCTTGGATGCTGCATCTGTGTAGTGTACCTACAACACTAATACAGAAGTGTTGCAAATCTACACAAATGGTTCCTGTTAAGGTTTGTTGCTGAATCTGGTGGTTGTTGTATGTTGTTGTGTATATTTCAATATGGTTATTGCAATTATAGTTGTTGTAGCTTGTTGCTTGATGGATGTTATTGTAGATGTATGTTGCAGTTCTATAGTGTGCAAAGAGCTGTAGCTTTGCACCAAGAGAGACAATGCAAGAAGCATATACTCCAATCCCTTTTAGTATTTGTTGGTGTGATTGCTGAAACTCCAAAGCAGTTCCAAAATTAAGACAGATGTGGTAGTCCTTTATTGTATCTGCATCAAGGAAACAGATTGCAGCATACATAAGGAGAATTCATGGTGGTTCCTTGATTCTTGAGCTTTCTTCTTCTGAATGCAGCCATCTCCAGCTTGTCTAATTTGACATATCCGCTGGTTGCATATGGAAGATGTTGGTAAGTGTAGAACTGGTGAATGGTATCAATTTCATGGCTATATTTGGACAAAGTGTCAGCTGGAAAGTTGGCTTCCCTGTATACATAGTTGCATTAGAACTGATCCAGTAATCTAATAAGATCTTGGAGCTCTGTAATATGCTGGATCATGATTCATGTTAGTCTAAGTCTGTGCTTCAACCATCCCACTAATAGTTCTGAATCAGTCTCCAACATTACCCTGCTATATCCATATTGGACACACCATTTAATTCCCATTACTGCAGCTTGAACCTCTGCCTGGTTATTAGATCCCTCTCCTAGTGGAGTTTCATATGCATATATCAGCTCCCCTTTATGATCTCTGAGTATACCACCTGCTCCTATCTTTCCAGGGTTGTTGATGGCACTTCCATCAGTATTAAGCTTCACAAAGTTAGGAGGGGGTTTGTTCCATTTGACTTGGATCACACTTGTATCATGTTTGTTATGTTCCACCATGTCCATAAATTCTTTCCATTTACAAGGCATTTTCTTATTAGGGAAAGAATTAATGACCAACATATATAAGTCTTTGACAATGGAGCATATAACTCTAGAAGATCTAGATTTCTTGCCTCCATACTTGGAAGCACATCTATTTTTCCAAAGGTTCCAACACACAAAGATAGGGGTAGGTTTTATAAGCAACTTATGCATGTCATTGTTAGTCTTGATCAACCACCACCTCATTAAAAGATTCTTTAGAGGGGTATTGCTGTGTTGCAGGCCCCAGAACCCTGAGAAATGCTTCCAAATATGTTGTGCAAAATGTCTAGAGACAAAAATATGGTCTATGTCATCCATACCTTTCCTATGGCAGCAAGAGCATGCAGCAGGTTCATATCCAAATGCTATAATTCCATCATTTGTAGGCAACTTGAATCTGAAAGCTCTCCATAGTAGAAAAGAGACTTTGAAGGGTATATTATTGTGCCAGATGTTACTGCTAGTGAGAGTTCTATTCTTCTTCTTCCTCACCAAGTTCCATGCAGATGCACATGTGAACTCTCCCTGAGAGTTGGGTTTCCAATAGGACTGATCCTTCATGTTAGGATTGTATTTGACAGGGGTGCTTAGAATTTGATTTATAATTTGTGGAGGGGCATGTTGTCTCACTTTGGCTTCATTCCAAACCCCATTTATGAAGTATTCAGAGACAGTACTATTATTGAGTCCAGGTACATAGTTGTTGTGTTTAGCTAGTTGTCCAATTCCCAACCAATCATCCCACCAGAAAGTACATGTGCCTGAGTTAATATGCCAGTGTATATGAGGCTCAATATCAGTCTTGTTTGCCATCATGTGCTTCCACATGAGAGACTGACATGTGTTCCATTTCTTAATCACTGGATGTGCCTTTTGGCAAACTTGGCCTTCAAAAATTCTCCCCATAATGTCTTTTTGGATCCGAAGATCCACCACTGTTTGTATTGTAATGCTAGGCACACATCATATATATTTTTCATACCAATACTCCCTTCATCAACAGGATAGCTAAGGGTCTCCCAAGATGTCCAGTGGTATTTTCTCTTTTCTTTATCCCAGACCCAAAAGAAATTTGCTATAAGAGCTTGAATTTGTTTGAGGGTAGTAATTGTAGGAGTGATAGCAGATAACAGATGAATTGGGAGGGATTGCAGCACTGATTTGACAAAAGCAACTCTTCCCCCATAGCTCAGTATTCTAGTTTGCTATTCTTTGATCCTGGAGGTAACTTTGGACACCATACTAGTATAGTAAATGATCCTTTGACCTCCAATATATAAGGGGCATCCCAAATAAGTAATAGGGCCATGGGTTGATTTGATACCAGTGATAGAATTGACCATTTCAGTGATTTGAGGATGAGTATTCAGAGGAATCATACATTGACTCTTTTCTGTGTTAATAAGTTGTCCTGAAGTTTGCTCATATATCTGCAATGTCTTCATGATCAACTTGATAGAATATCAACATGTTGAAGTGAATATGATTTTGTCATCAACAAAGCTCAAATGATTAATCAATGGTCCTTTCTTCTGCATATGGAAGCCTTTATACACATAATGTTGATGAAGATTATTGAGCAATCTTGAAAGGACCTCAGCACCTAAAATAAATAGGGCTGGAGATAGTGGATCACCCTGTTTGAGACCTCTTGTAAAGTGGAAGAAACCATGCCTACCTCCATTCACAATAACTGAGTACCAATTATTTGCCATTAGCCTCCAAACCATATCAATAAATACTTCTCCAAATCCCATTCTTCTCATGACTAGACATATAAATGACCAAGACACCCTGTCATAGGCTTTGTCCATGTCTAATTTGATCACAACATTATCACCAAGATTTGGTTTTTTAATGCTATGAATGATTTCCTGTGCCAACATAATGTTTTCAGCTATGCTTCTTCCCTTAACAAAACCTGACTGGTTTTCAGAGATTAGTTGAGGTAAAATGGGAGCTAGTCTGAGACATAATACTTTTAAAATGTCTTTATTAGTGAAATTACTTAAGGATATAGGCTTGAAGTCTGATAACTTATTGGGATGGTTTACTTTTGGGAGTAGGACTAAACATGCATGAGTGATGGACTTGGAAATATAATGACCACAGAAGAATTGTATCACCAATTTTAGCAAGTCCTCACTGATGATTTCCCAGCAAGTGTGGAAGAACTTGCCATTGAATCCATCAGGACCAGCAGCAGACACTTCACTTAATGAAAACACAGCTTCTTTCAGTTCCTCTTTAGTAGGCATAGCATTGAGTATTTGATTTTGCTGGTCTGTGATGCTATTAGGGATGTACTTCAGAATATCTTCATTGATCAGCTTTTCTTTCCCAGTGAAGATCCTCTCAAAGTAATCACAAGCAGCATTAGCTATGTTCTGATCACCTTGAATAGTGTTTCCCTGGTCATCTGTGATTTTATAAATGAATAATCTTCTTCTCCTTCCCCTTATGATAACATGAAAGTATTTGGAGTTTGCATCTCCATACTTAAGACACTGCAATTGAGTTTTTTGTTTAAGAATAGAGTTCTCAATCTTCAAATGTCTGATATACTCTGCATTTACTTGATTCAGCTTGGTTCTATTTTCCTCTGAATTCTCATGGATGATAGATTCTTCTGCTTTCTGTACTCTTTCTTCAAACTCTTTGATTGTGGCATATATGTCTCCATTGTCTTGACCACTTGCTAAGAGTATTAGAGACCCTCTTAAGCTTCTGGTGGAATATTCTCATAGGATTGCCTTCCATAGGTCTATCCCAACAATCTCTAACAGTGTCCAAGAATATTTCATTCTCCACCCAGTAGTTAAGGAACTTGAAGTATTTGGTTGGATTACTCTGTGTCTCCTTACTTTCAAGTAAGAGGGGACAGTGATCTGAACCTGTAGAAGCAAGATGAGTCACAGTAGTTAGTGACATCAACTCCAACCATTTATCATTCACCATTGCTCTGTCCAGCCTCTTCCAGATTCTTACATCCATATCCCTATTATTGCACCAGGTAAAGTCTTGACCATGGAAGCCCAGGTCAGTGAGGCCACAAGCTTCAATTACACTTATGAATTCAAAACTTTTGTTCATGTTGTATGGTAGCCCTCCTAGCTTTTCCTCCATATTAGTGATCACATTAAAGTCTCCAATAATGCACCATGGCTTATCTGTATCAGCATATTGTAGCATTATATCCTAGAGGCTTCTTCTCATGTAATCTTTACACTTGGCATAAACAAATGTAATAATATGAGGAATAGGGCTAGCTACATATTTGATATCACAAGTGACCTGCTGTTTATCTTGATCTATGATGTAGCAATCCACATCCTGATTCCAAAATAACCAAATCTTGTTATTAGGATTATGAATGGCACTGTCCATTCTCAGTTGATTTCTGTAAGAATTGAGGTGTGATTGGTTAGCAAATGGTTCAAGAATTGCCAACATAGAAAGGTTATGGTAATCCTTGAGTTTTTGAAGTCTATCCAAGGTACCTTGAGTATTAATACTCATTGCATTCCAGCATATTGTATTCATCATCAAGGTTTCAGGGATTTAGACCTTGTGTTGATGCTACTCTTACCAGCAACATTGTCTGTACTTGTGGTACTCTCTTGCTTCTTCTTTTTCTTCTATTCCTTCTGACTCTTTGGTGAGACATCATTCCTCTCATTAGTCTGCATTATTTCCTCCTAATTTCTAGGATCTGTGTTAAGGCCAAATGCCTTCAAATGGGTATTGGTTTCATTGTCTTCCTGTTGAAACTCATCGTATTGGTCAGGATCTTCCTCATCCTTAGAATGTACCACTCTGTATTCATCTGTTATGTCTTGTGGAGTAATTATATTATTGAGTATACCTTCTTCAGTAGCTGCCTCCTAAGTTTGTAAGGATATCACATGGAAGCCTGCTTGTTCCACTACTAAAACATCATGTAGACTCTGCTGTCCTGATTGCATTTCTTTGATAAGTCTCTTCTTCAAAGCCTCCCTTTTCTTCTTACTGAGGGCTAATGTAGACTTATTGTTACAAAACTGAAAGCTCTCATTTTGCCTCTTCAGATCAGGAGGTTTCTTAATCATTGTGTGGCTGTCCTCTTTTTATACTGAATGTGCATTGTGCCTCTCCTTCATGGTTGTTGTAATAGTCTCCTCAGTGGTAGCAGGGGCTCTAAAGTCCCTCCTATGGTTCACCACAGAACTTTCCCTCCCCTGGTAACCCCTTCCTACAAATTAATGGTTTCCTCTTATATTCCCCCATCCTCACCTCCAAAAACTACATCAGACACAACAGTCACACTATGAAGATTATTTGGGAAGCCATGGGGTTGTGGGAGAGATAAGTCAATACCTGAGTTATTGCAGTCCATACCATCCAGCGTGTCAATTGTGCCTGCAGTAAGACTATTATTGGGGACTTGAGGGGTTGGGAGAGATAAGTCAATACCAATTTTTTTTCTTGTTTGTCCAATTCATTACTTCCTTTCTGATACTGTTTATTATTGTTTTCTTGGTTCTTATTTGATTGAGCATTATTTTGCTTCTCCTTATATTTTGATTTTTTTTTGGATTTGCCATTCTTGTTGTTCCTCTTTGTCTTTGTTCCTATTTTGGTGCTGTATTTGTCTCCCAGCTTGGTTTTCTTTTATACCTGCATTAATTAAAGATATATTACTCTCGGGATGTTGTGAAATGTTTAAGGGGCTTACCTGGTTTTCAGCATTCTTCTTGGTATTCCTTGCTTTTCAGCTTCTTTCCTTTCCTCATCCCTCCTCTTAACATTGCAGATCTTCATAGTATGCCCTTGATGCTTACAGTAAAAACAGTAGTCAGGTATGCCTTCATACTGTATAGACTGCCATCTGCCTTTATTTTGATCCTCTTTATCAAATCCTAACCATACATGTGGGGGTTTTTCTTTGGTGATATCCATTTGTATCCTTACTTTTGCAACACTGCCTCTAGTTTTCCTAAGTGAGGCTGCATCCAGGTACATGGTTTTACCAATGGGGGCTAAAAGGGTGGTTATAAATTCTTTATTGTAACAATGTCAAGGTAATTCTGGTAGTATGACCCAAACTGGTACGATAGGTGTTTCCTCCTCCGGTCTGAAAGTTGGAGTCCACAATTGAAGTCTCATCAGTTGCCCTTCAATATACATCTTTTGTTTGTTCCAAACTGAAATGTGATCTTCCTCATTATCAAGATCTATATAAATGTGTCTTGCATTGAAGTGAGCAATCTTAACACCTCCCGTGAGTTGAGTCTGATGAATAAAACTTCTTCTGATAAGCTCTATCTTGGGCATTGTATTAGTGAATTTACCAATTAAAGTATACTTACATGTAGATGCTAATTTCACCAGGAAGTCTTCCTTTTTATAAATTACAACTGGTAAGCCCTCTCTTGTGGTATATACAGGCTCTGCAATAGTAATTGGCACCTCAGTTCTAGTTTGATTCACTCTTAGTTTAGTTGCATAGGTCTGTATAACTGTGAATGGGCCTGGTTCCAGCACAAAATCTGTTTTGGGACTCTGAAACTGAGGTATCTATTTTGTATTTGTGGGAGTTTTATCATTTGACTTATGCATATTTGGTTGATATTGAGGGTTATGCTTATCAAAATTGGATGTAATCTTGGTGAAATCATGGGGGTACTGAGTGTTGTTTTTTGCTGAGATGATGTGTTTATTACCACACATAACAACCTCTCCTCTATTGCCCTAATTATCAGCTATAGAGATAGGATTAGTATCCTTGTACTCTTAACTTCAGAAGGGATTACCTCATTTTCCTTATGATTAATTACATTGGAGACACATTTGCTTGGATTGACTGGAATCTGAATTTTGGCCTGCTCTTGATTATGCTGGCCATCCTTATTGCTCCTTGTCACTTCTCTGTTCAAGTTCATCTCTTGGGAGGCATTACTTTCAGCATCCGTTGAGACACTCGAAGTTGTGCATGGTTCCGCTATTATTCTTTGTTTCACCATCATGTTTAGAATGTTATGATCTGAGTCGAGCTTAGAGAGTTCTTTCTCAGAAGAGTAACCGTCAGTGTCCAAGTCACCTCGAACAAATCTTGCGATTGGAGAGGTGAAATAGCTTAAAACTTGATGTGTATATATCTCTTTAGACCCAGATTCCACATCATTACTGCGTGTTGCACCAATGTTTCCATTTTGTGAACAATAGATGATCTTTTGTGCCCATTCTAGCTGTTCCTTCGAAATGGCTATATGGATTATAGCATTATAATCAACATTCGAGGAGCTAGGAATGGAGTTAGGCATTGATTCCAGTTGGGTTTTGTTCATGAGAGGGAGGCACTCCTCTTGGACTAAATCCGGTGGTCTAGAGAGCTCCACCAGCGGCGTTATAGCCATTACGACAGTCTATGCACTGTTCACTTTAGAGAGAAGGTAGAGAGCTAGGGTTTTGTGGGAGTTTTTTAAATAAATTGCATAAGTAATTTGTCAATCTGGTTACATAAACTATTACAATTACACCAGTTCCCTTTTTTTTCAAAATGCTAGCGCAAAAACATATAAAAAGACCTCACACATAAAGAAAATTTTTGATAGCTCCAAATTACTAGTAAGCAACAATCTTCATCCATTAGAATGTAACCACAATAGAATTCAGAAACGAAGAGGAGGATTTCAGGAGATTAATCACAAATCCTAACCCTAAATTTCAAAGAAAAGAAAAAGAAGAGAAAGAGGGAATATGAGGAAGAAGGATTCAGGGGAGGAGAAATTGAGAGACTATCCAGATAATCAGTGACTGTGTGTAATACCCCTCAAAGGTTTTCCTAAGATTCGGGCCTTCTTTGCATACGTGTGGGGGCCCATCATATTAATTTTAAAGTATGTGCTTGAGTTGATATGAGTCTCTGGTAAATTTAAGAGCGTTGGAGGTGATGTGGGGTCATTGGGGGCCTCTAGGACCGAGCTAAGTCCAAAATATCCATCGTGGCTAAGTTTAGGACGAGTTCATGTAAGGGTCGACTTTTAACGACCCTATCTTTCGAAAGACGTCAATCCGGGTGGCCCATGACCTATCAAATTAAAGGTCGTCGAGTCTTCTTTTCAACGCCACCAATAACGTAAATTTTAGAGTTCGGAGTCAAAAGATATGACGATCCGAAGATGAACTAGCACGACATGGATTTCATTTTGGCCTGGGTTACAACTGCTGGGGAAATGGCCTTGGTGCTGTAAGGGCGCGACGCGCCACTATCGCGCCAGAAACATGCCTCAGTAGTTTGGTCCCTAGCGCGATGCGCCACTAAAAGTGTGCAGGTTTTTTCAGGCCAAATTCCTAGGATTTAGGACAATAGGCTTGGCGCTGTAAGGGTGCGACGCGCCACTATCGCGCCAGAAATATGCCTCAGTAGTTTGGTCCCTGGCGCGATGCGCCACTAAAAGTTGTGCAGGTTTTAGGCATAATTGGCCTTGGCGCTGTAAGGGCGCGACGCGCCACTATCGCGCCAAGGGCGTTTTTGCCTAATTTTCAGAAATTAGAGAAAGGGCAATTTGGGAAATTTCCCAAATTTATATATACACAATCCTTGTGTATTTTGGGATTATTTTTCTTCAGCCCCTCCCTCTATCTAAAAGCCCTAGTTTCTCTCTCTACTCTTCTTCTCCACTTCTAACCAAAAGGGATTTCAAGAAGCTTCAAGATTAGAGTCCTCCATTGAAGACCCAACCTCAAGGTTTTCTCCAAGTCTTCACTAAGGTATGTAAGGCTATCCAAAACATGGGTTGAGTCCACCCATGTGTCGTATTCTTGTTTTGAGGTTAGATATCCATGAAAATGGAGTTTCTTGGTATGGTACATGTTTGAATGAGTATTGTTCCCATCTTATTTAATTATTTATGTGTTAATGTTGTTGAGCTAAGAGGTTCCTAAAATGAGCCCTTATATGAGTATGAGATGATGAAGAAATGAGTTGATAAATATGTTTTGTTGGTCTTATTAATTATGTAGATTTGATAAAGTATACTATCTTCTTAAACATGTTGCCTATTATAAGAATGTCGATTTGAAGTCTTGAAGATGTGATGAGTCATAAAGATTTTTCTCAAATGGATGGAGGTAATGATTGATTTTATATCTAGATGATGTACATATATGCATTTTAACACTTCCTTGAAGATATGATTGAGATTGAGATTTGATTGTGATAGAGTTGATGAGTTGACAAGGTTGTAATGAGACTTGTCGATGTGATTTGATTGGATGGATTTTTATGAGCATTGAGTCTTGGGAGAAGTATCGAGCACCAAATTGGGCAAGAGTATAGTCCATACTCTAACCCAATAACTACGTCGCCAAACATAGGGGGGATGGAACCGTTAAAGTCGGATGCTTCCCCGAGAGAGTTGTCCTGACATTATAGGACCTGGTTGGATTGGATCCATGATTTGTTGACTCGTTCATGCCTTGGAAAAGTATGAGCGGACGCGGCAACAACGTTGGTTTGTTGTACTTTCACTGGCTCATAAGTGATGGTTGTCGGTTAAGAGAAACTCCCAAATAGGTGTTGATAGTACTCTGAGTCGGATTGAGTTGATTTGTATATGATTGGTCCCGTCTAGATCATATCCGTGTTTAGACTTAGGACATTTGATTGAGTTGTCATCCTTTTTGAGTTGAGACCCCGAGTTGATTAATTCTTTTTTGATGTTCGTTGTATTCGGCCATTTTACATACTTGTACATTCCATGTACTGACGCCATTTGGCCTGCATCATTTCATGATGTAGAGACAGGTACAAGAGATCATCAACCGGCGCTCCGTTGAAGATCCACTACACTCCCAACCAGTCGGTGAGTCCTCCTAGTTCCTGGAGGATATTGGGTCTTCTTGTACAGCTTTTGATTGTCTTTTCTTTATTTAGATTATCGATAGCCATGGGCTTGTCATTGGCACCTTTTTGACTTGAATAAAGGCTTCATAGACTGGAGTGTGGGAGATTGAACTGTTATTTTGATGAGTCTTAATTTACTACTCTTGTTGATTTGTAAACGTTTAGCCTTCGGCCCTTATGTTATGAAAGGTATTTCTTTAATTGAGTTTCCGTTAAGAGAATGTGCTTGAATGAATGAGTGACTGTACCAAGTGGTTCGCTCGGAGGTCAGAAATGGCCTTCGGGTGCCGGTTACGTCTAGGGTACCCTCCCGGGGCGTGACACTGTGATTCTTGAAAAAAACAACAAAGTTATTGCTAAAAAATCGCTTCTAAAATCTTGAAAACAGCCGCATCTTTGAAAGTTTGGAGTAAAAACTGCAACGCCAATATATGACCCGTAGTTTACCCATAAAATACTCATATTTAATCCACTAAAATATGGATAAATACGGATATTTTATGGGTTAAATATGAGTATTAGCCAAATATTATCCATATTTAAAACTCTCTCTCTCAACCCATATTTAATGAGCGAGTTGGGCAGGTTAGTAAAAAATGAGCTTAAATTGTCGGCACTAATGAGTAAGGAATAATGCCTGGCCATGCATCGGACGAGACCAATTCTGATAAGGAGGTTTTTTATTCTCTCTAGTCCCCATTTACTTTCACCTCGACTTGTGAAAACCAATCCATTGAGAATTCTCCCAACAAGCAGAAAGAGAAATTGGAGTTTCTATCTGAAAACCAGCAAAAGCTCCGAATAGATTTATTCTACCCTATTTCTTCTTTTTTAATTTTTATTGATTTATATACTCATCATCATCCGCCGCTCCTACGTACCAACACTTACTTACAACTAAACAAAAAAAAAGGATTCTAAATAAGAAGCAACGTTCTGATAGGAATGAAACAAAGGAATTGTAAAAACACTTTAACATAATTTTAATAATATTAAAATGCTCACAAACCAACATTAGCCTGTTCGCCTCGTATTTTATCAGTATTCGATCAATTTTAACTCTTTCTCTCTATATATAAAAAAATTGTTGATAAAAATCTAATCATGGGTCCTTTTTTTCTTTGTTTTAAGTATGTTATTAAGACATAGAAGTTTGCTAAGCGGGCTCATAGTCCAAGCGGCCTCTTGATCCAATAAGTTGAAAGGAGAATAGTAATATCGTATTATCCATTAAAAGCAGTAGCAGACTGCAGATCAGACACTGGTCTTTCTATTTTTTGACTGTTTCTAAAAAGAATTTTCGCCTATCGATTCAATCCATCTTCCTTGGCCTCCCCAACACACTCTTGATATGAAAAAGAATATATAAATATTCTACATGTTTCAGTAACAAAATATTCCATTTGAAATCGATTTATATATATACAATATGCCTTTTAAATTAGTACTCTTCGTATTTTACTTAACTATAGATTACGTACTTCATTCATCTCAAGTCATTTTAAAACAAATCATGTTAGTTGTGAAAGTTGTATCGTATAGTTATAGTCATTGTTTTTGGCCTTTGAAATAGAACTTTTTTGGTAATAAGTTGTGAACTATTACCATATCAAAACCAGTATACGTTTCAATTGCTGAGTTTATTTTGGTTCTAACTCATCTATATCTTTTTATTAGTCAATCTTTCTTGTGTTGTGTGATAAGGAAGATAAAGTTTCAAGAACCTTAACTTTGCAATATTAATTCGAGCTTAGTAGCTTATACAAAATTATCATATATTTAGTTCATTAATATTGAAAATCTCTAATTTTATTTAAGACACAACATAATTAAATATATTTGACTTTTTATGAGTATATTTTAATGAAATAATATGACATTTACCCAATAAAAAATTATTTTTTTATTTATTTGTTTAATGTCAAGAAATAATACTAGAAAAAAGAAAAGAATATATATTTATGTATATGTTAGAAACCAAATAACCAAACCAAAACTGATAAGTATTCATTATATTTGTTTTAATTTTAATAATTTAAAAATTGATTAAATTAATTTATCTTGATTTTAACCAAAAATCGATCATAATCAAACCATGATCATCCCTAATCTCAACCACCTTTAGGAAGGGTGCCAATAATAAGAGCTTAGATATATCAAAATTGGAACAATAACGAATTCTTGAAATACATATGAACATAAAGTTGTTAGGTATTATATATATATATACTAATATTATTGAATATTCTAATTCAGCAAGCTAGTTCTAATATAATAAGCTCTCTCATGCATGCTTCTAGAGTCAAGAAAAGTAAGCAGCCGACTTGTCTTCATTCACGAAAGATCGCATCCCAAGGAGTATATAGTGACATAAGCTGTCTACTTTAATTTTCAAAGATTGAACACAATTTTGTTGTTACTCCTAAGGCTCGTAATGTTTAGACAAGTGAGATGCAACCAATGGACGCTTTGACTGCAGATTGTGCATGGTAAGATGCACCATCACTAGTGCAACTTAATGTCTTGATCAATGACCATAATATCCCTTTCCCTTTCCCTTTCCCTTTGCTATATTTATTATAATCACTAATTCCATCTCCAACTTTACGATTTAATCGATTTTTGAGATCCTTCAATTCCATCTCATGAGTTGGATTATATCCCAAGAACTTATTTCTACGTGACAACGAAAACGATCGTTTCTTTGATGTCGAAGACAACATGGGATTATTTTTGTTAGGAATAAGTTTCCCACAAAAAAGGATGTTTTCAGGAAGAAGTACGATATTATTCTTGTAATTACTAGTGAACTCGAAAACGTCTTCATCATCGGATGAAGTAGTAGTATTGCTTTTCGAGTCGTAATACTTTTCACATTCTTCAGAATCAATATCATCATCATGAGTAAGAATTAGATCAGAAAGCGAAAGAGTATCTTCTTTCTCTTCGGATATCCTTAAATCCTTCTTTTTGATGGATCCTTTCATAATTGGCAGCCTCACAAACTAAAAAGTATAGTATAAAGTTTGTGTATTTAATTAATCTCTAAAAAACATAATAGGAATGTATATAGGAGAGGGTTTAATTAATGTTGAAGTTGTATCCAAATGCTTATATATATAAGGGTCACACAGATTGGAAGTTCAAACTTATTTAGCTTCTAGATGGACATAAAAGAACAATGAGAGAGGCTTGACTAATTTAAGAAAAAGAATCATCTTCTAGAATACAAGGCAAAGAGGAAGGGGGAGGGAGAGATCTTAGTCTTCTTCTAGATAACAGTAACATAAGTCAGCCTGTTACTGTTACTATGTGGGGTGGCGATTTGGTCTAGAGGTGTGGCTATGTGGGAGTCCCAAATTTTATTTGAAAGAATAAATTAAAAATTTATTATTTTACTTTTTATTTAATATTTTTGGTTAATAATTTTAAAAAATAGTTAATGAAGATAATTATGGCATGTCATTAATTTAAGTGAGATGGATTTAACATGTCATCTATTTAAGGGCGAGTAAACTACACACAAGGTAGGAAGAGTTTAAATTATTTTTTTAATTGAATTTAAGGATTCAATTGGTAAAAGGGTTAAGTAGAAGAGTCAATAATACAAATAGTATAAGGGTCCATTAAACCATTTCGACATTACATAATGATTGTGCGAAGATCTTGTGTTCTTCTGCTTGTTGATGTCGTTTTTTGAAAAGAAAAGTCAAAGAAAAGTTAAAGCAAAATTTATCCCACATCGAAGAGAAGAAAAATGTGTTATTTTTGTACTTATAAAATGAGATTTGCTCCTTCGGTTTAGAATATCACCATAAATGCAATTCCTTGTATACTAGAGGAGAGGTTTAGAGATAATTCTCTTGAAGATCTCTTTGATAATATTATTTTAGGAATTGGGGTGTGTGAGGAAAAATACTGTGTATTGTATGGTGTAAGAATTTCCATATAGTGAATATTTTCTGGGAGGCTAGTGGTTTTTCTCCAATTGGAGAGTTTTTCACGTTAAATCTTTGTATTGTTATTCTTTTTAATTTCTCCGTTATTTTCTGCTTGAAAAAGATTCGAAAAAAACAGAAATTAATAGGTGTTTTTTTTTCCAACACTGCTATGGTTGGACCCCTAAACTTATTTAGACCGTATCTTGTCCGATCACAACTTGATGCTTGATCGAGTGCTTTTGTGCTGGGTGGGCTTTACTAGCTACTATGACATCGACCTTGATTGTTTTGACTCTGAATGTTTTATGGGCATGTTCTTTGAGTACTTATACAAGAAAGTAAATAGTGAAAAATAAATTAATACAAGAACTTTAAGTGGAAAACTCATTGCTCAAGAAAGTAAAAAATTGTGACCTACCTTGCATGTACTTTCCCATCTCTTCCATTAAAGTTGAGCCTAACTCCAATATAGGTTTATAATCATCCTTGAGAAATCCATACGAACTGTTCCTAACAGTTTCTCCTCTACCCTCTTAATCTTCAAGATCCTATATAGTTGAAGTCACTAATAATAATAATAATAATAAAAAACACCTACTACAATATAAAAGAAAGCAATCAAAAATCATCTTGCAACCACATCAAGAAATTGGCTATTACAAACTAAAAAACTGTACATATCAAATTTGATAGGAACAGGTTCTCTGTTGCAGCAACACCTTTTTCTTCAAGACTCTTCGTGTAGAACTGATAACACTCCTAGGACTCGATCTTTAGGAGTGTTCAAACTCCAAAAGTTAGTTAAGGTGTTGTTTATATAGGTGAAAGTTATCGCCTTCCATTTCTCCAATTCAAGTTAAATTTGGTTCAAGACTTCTTAAGAATTCAATCCCAATTTGACTTAATTTCTCTCTTGTTTACATGCATTGGACTTCTTTGTCTCTCTTGAGGATTATGTTGTATACACTTGAAGACTTGAAAAACATATGGAAGAAATAAGAAAAGTTCACATCTCTTGTGTCTCCTTATTGTTCTTGCTTTCATCTCTTCATATATTATACTAATTCTTTTATGTTCGATTTTCCAACAAAAACACAAAAATACGCTAATTGTTGATGAATCTTAATACCTTAAATGATTAGGTGTCTCTTCATTAATCTCAAGATCGAATAATTTGACAAGTTACACTAATGATAAAAAAGAAAAATTACCATTTTTATGTGAAGACTCAATATATATATATATATATATATAGCTAGATAAAAAAGAAATGATGTGGCACCTCTCAATGGCCAAGGATCCTATTTATCTTTTTTCTCCTTCATTTAGCCTTTTCTTTAATTATTCCTCATTTATAAATTTACAAAATATCAATCAATGACACCAAATTCTACAAAATACTCATAAGACAATAACTATATGTTGGTCTTTTAGCATTTTAATATTAATATTAATATTTAGTTATATTAACTTGCTTGCACTTTGCAAATTGTAGCTGTTGCACTGCTTTCTATCCATTGGTGCCATTGCATGCCCTTATTAACTCTCATTTAGGGAGCCTTTTATGTATAATATTTATTTCCTTAAGTTACATTTCCCTCATAATTGTGCAGCAATTGCATTTGCATGTTCACGGCATTATATGCCTTTCTTTATTAGTTAGTGGTCAAATGTGGCCATTAGTGCCATTTTTTTTAAACTTATGTAACCTTTAGACATTCATTTATCTTATTAATTTTTTCACACCCCGATATTAATAGGGTGTGATGGGCACCCGATCCCATGCTTGGAGCCGAGCGAACCCGCTGCTTCATAGTACATACTTAATCTCTTTAGATTTTTACATCAATAAGAAATGAAAACTATAGCTAAGCTTCTCGAATCTTTTTTTTCTCCAAAATCTATCATCCCATAAAACTCGTGACGTATGACATAATAACCTATCGGCTGGTGACACCACTTACAAAGCTGACACTCTATACCCACGACTCTGTCTGCAAAGTCTCTAACTTCGAATGAAACATCATAGCGCATAAACTCTGACTCGGCAGCACTCCAGAACAAGTGGAGTTTCTAACCCCGCTGGAACATCTTCTACAATAGCTTCTACTCATCTGAGTGTACCTGCGCGGCATGAAACGCAGCCTCCGAAGAAAAAAGGGGTCAGTACGAGCTTTGTACTGAGTATGTAAGGCATGAATAGTAACATAGTAAGGAATATAAATATGAATAATAACATAATAGAAATATAGAATATATCATGAGGTAGAGAAGCAACCTGTACATATGAGTGCCTTTTAGGCCGGATGCCATGCATGCTTGTCTTATCTTTATAAACATTTCTTTTTCATATACATAGAAAATAAAAGTCATATCACCGAACAACGTCGGCTCGCCCACATATGTCCCGCGTCCGGGATGAAAATTACTCCAACTGATCAGGTGGGAATGCGCCTATAGCGCCACATATACACCTCCCCATATCCCCCATATACATATACATATACATATAGACAACATGCACGAGAGCCCAATGAAAGTCGTGTATTTATCGGAGTGACGGAAGGTCGGTAACCTCCGATTATATTATAGACTAACCATGGTCGCTTTGTCTCACCTTGAAGGAACAATTATTATAAGATGAGACTATCAACGAAGGATACTATTAAGAGAACGTAGAATAAGGTCACAATCTTGTAAGGCGCCAAATTGTATACATATGCACATAGGACTAATTTTCAAGACTCGTAGAATAATCAGAATGAGCTATGATTTAAAAATCAGGACAAGAGTCATGTCAAGTACCTTTCGAAAATTTCCATGGATTATATCACAATAAAACTTTTGGAATCATATACACATATCTAAGCACGAGAAAATATCCTTTGGAAACTCAAGAAAATTGGCCATCCTAGTGGCTCTACGAATAGGACTTCCTTGAAATTGTATAAAATGTCATATACTTGTTTCATAAAAACCCATGCCAAAAGAAAGAGTAGTTCTATATACTTATGTCAAAACATGCCAAGAGAAAGAAGGGTAAACCTTTGTTTTGGGAAACTATAGATATTTTGGAAAACATTGACGGGTTATAAGAAGTCATTTCCTTGGGACCATTGACACCTAGCTTTTGAAAACAAAGAAAATATGGAAGCACTTATGAAACCATAACATCGGAATCATGCCTTGAAAGAAAAGGGTAAGCCTTACATACTTATGCCAAATACATGCCAAAAGAAGGAACAGTTAGCTTTACATACCTGTGCCGCGCCTTACTAGCTACGCTTATGCGTCCAACTTGTTTTTCTATATTCAAGAGAGTTGACATATTCATTAGATTCACCACCATATACTTGTCTTAATCCTTCAAATAAATTAATTTCCAATCTGCCGAAATTTCGGCAGCATCTCCCCTATAAATACACCATCCCCGAGATCTCAACTCGGCCACCATGTCAACAACCATATCAACAATAACAACCAGCAGTATATATACAATCAAATCACCTCAACTTTACACAACACAAGCTCCAAACAACTAGCATAAAACTACGATATCAAAATAGAGTTTTTAACCTTTATTTCATAAAATCTTTAACCATACCAACCGGGGGGTCGTGTGGCTGCAACCAGCAGCACCCACACCCTTTTTAAAACACTTTAAATCCCTGCAACATGCAACCCAACCAGCTGCAACCGCAGCACCACAACGACAACACACTATTCGACTTCGATTTAACTACTACGACTTTAATTTAGTAGTTTCTAACATCAAGCATCCTTATACAATTTCTCTACTTCCAGCCATATTTAGGACATGTAATACACCTCATAACAACATCATAAACTCCAACTTGAAAGGAAAACCCTTACCTTGCCCAAAACTCGTCAAACTCGTCGAAACTTGCCTTAGAAGCTCTCCTAGCGCGGCTAGAACTTTGAGACTGCTTGGTGACATTTTGGTGCTGCTCCAAACCATAAATTTTCATTAACAATACCTTCATAACATCATGGTATACCTTATATAATTAATTCACGGAACGAAATTGGAAAACTTACCTCTTTTCTCCTCCAAATCCATAGGTCTTTCTCTCTAGTCTAGAGCTTCTCTTCTTCTCTTCTTTTATTTTCTAGACTTTTCTTGAAAGAAATGGAACTTATGAGATATTGATGACTAAAAGTCATCAACATATATATATATATATATATATATATATATATATATATATATATATATAGGCTACTTTAAGGGGTGACATGTGTCAACCCCTAAGTGGTGACACATGTCAAGTCCTAAGTGGTGACACGTGTCAATCCCTCATTGGGCCAACACATCTCTCTCCTCCAATGGCGGGCTGCCATGTGGCATGTGGGGCCCACCCCTACATGAATTTTCTTGAACACTTTGTGAAATTCTCATTTTACCCCTAGCATTCCACAATATTACCATAGGCCACTTTGCGAATTTTTCTTTTTGCCCTTAGCCTTTCCCAATATTTCCACACTACTAATGTTCATAAATAATATTCATAACCAACTTGTATAAAAAAAAATTGGAAGATGGTCATTCCCTTAACCTTACCATGACTACCTTGAAATATCCAACCGTATAAAATACGGGATATAACAAATGTCTCTATATTTTTTCTATTTATTGCAAGGAAGATTTTATTATCTATAAAGAGTGATGGTCTTATTTTATTTTGTGTACAGGAAACTATAGAATGCATATATAAAAGTTAGTTTAAAAAAAAGAGTTCTTATTAGTTAAAGGGATGTGGTGTTTATGTGAAGCTTTGGACTCAACTTTTGTTCAAAATTTGTTGAGTTAGACATTATGATTTGATTGTTGTATCACGGAGGATACAAGTTAAAAAAATTACTGTTGGATCGGTGACAAGTTTTGTTGCAGTGAACTTGAATTTCCTTAAAGAGAACGAGATATCCGCGCCTCAGCCTGAAGAGATTTTATTTTTTTCATTTTATTTTTCAATTGTAATTTTTAATTTCACCAATACTATACAATTACACCTATATCAAATTAAAATCAATAAAGACTAGAAACCTTTTTTGACTCCTTTCTTGCTCAGATACATAATTTTTTTCCTTATATGATTCCTTCATCTCCTTCTAATTTTCACTATCTTTTCTTTGCATTCTTAGGACTATAATCTTAATCTTGTTATTAAAATGTATGGAAAAATATTAAATAGTAACAATAACTTTTGAAAGTAATAAAAGACAGAATCTGGACTGAAACTGAAAATAATAATAGTATATGAAAAATTATTGTAAGAACAAAATCGAGCCCACTGAATACACAGTGTGTCCTTAAGGAAATTATTCCCCTCAACGTACCCGAGGTTTTGGAATCTTTCCTCCCAAGATAAAACGATTTACTAACCAAAATAGAGGTACTGCAAATTCTAGTGACTGCGAACCACTCGAAGGTTGTATATCACACGATTTTAGGAAGTGCAGAAAGAAGAAGAAGAAGATGTTATTTCAGAAATTTCGTATGGAATATTCTGAGGATTAACAGATATATATAGCCTGTTTGCACCTTTTAAGAAAAGGCACTTGTTGGGAAAATGTTTGCCTGTTGAGAAAAGATTTGCAACTTTTCGAACAAGGCAACCTTTCAAAAATTCGTTGGAAAAAACGGAGGGAAATAATTTTTAAATTAATCCGGGAAGGTCGGGTCACGGGTCAGGATTTTCCACTTAATTAATTAAATAATAAATAATATTAATTAATTAAAAAATTAAAGGAAATTTGGTCCAAAAAAATTATTAATCAATTGACCGAAGCCGAGCCGAGCGAGCGACGACGACGACGGCGCAAGGGGAGACCCTCTTCTTGACCCTTTAACAATATGAAGGAGTGCTTTTACTTTTAAGTAGGAGACTTTTTCTTTCCACCACCTATGTGGGACTAATGCTTATTTCATAAAGCAAGAGAGAACAAATCATTTTTCCCTCCACTTTTTTTCCCTCCATTTCCTATTCAACCTATCAATTAAACCCAACAAATCTTATTTTGGATTTGAACAGTTACTTACTTAGTTGTTAATTTACTTATGAAGGTTATCAATGCTTCATGTTGTTGTTGTTGTTATGCAGGAAGCAAATTTTTATTGAGAAGTAATATAATGGAGTTAAATAATGAAGGTAATGTTTTGTTGGTTTAGTACTTTTTTCTTAAGATTGAAATTTTTACTTTTTTTTTAAAGGAAAATAATCACACACGTCAATTTAGATGTTAATTTACTTATAACGATTATCAGTGCTTCATATTATTGTTGTTACATAGTCAGTGAGTGTTTTTTTGGAGAAGTAACATCATGGAGCTATGTAATGTTTATTGGTTTAATATGTTTTTTTTCTTAAAATTGAAATTTACGTTTTTTTTAAAGAAAAATTATTACACATGCCAAAATACAATTCTTTTTGATGGATTAAAAATGTTTTCTTATTTGCCATTTCTTCCGTGTAGGAATATATTAAAAATGAGCTTAGATGTATTTTTTTTTAAAAAAAAAATAGTTCAAATTGAAGTTGAAACTAATAATTCTTTCTTAAATTGATTATGCGATTTGCTTTAAAATAGTTAGAGTCTTATGAATGAGTAGCCTATTTTCTAATGTTTCTGCATTGATTTTTTAGAATTGACTTTAGTTCATACTCTTGAAATTAATATAATATTACATAAAGCCCAAAATATTATAGAGATACATATACCATGATATTTGATTTACCCGACACATAGGATGTAAAATGCAAATTCTCTGTTTAACGTTATGATAGTATCAATTGTCATTTCATGTTTTACGCTTTGATCATCATTATACTTTCTTTGATTAATCAAAATTATCTTTTAACAATGACAAAGTGAAAAAAATTCATGTCTGAGCTCTCTGATCGAGTGAAAAAAATTCATGTCTAGACCCATTAACAATGACAGAGTACCAATTATTAGCCATGATTCACCAAATCATATCAATGATGGTCTCACCGAATCCCATTCTTCTCAGTATTAGACAAGTATAGGACCATAAAAATCTATCGTATGCTTTAGCCATATCTAACTTGATAACCACATTCTCTCCAATAGTAGGCTTCCTGATATCATGAATAATCTCCCGTGCTAGCATGATATTTTCTGAGATGCTTCTTCCTTTTACAAACTCCGACTGATTAGGAGAGATAAAACCAGAAAGAATAGGAGCAAGCCTGAGGCAAATAAGCTTTGATATGATCTTGTTGGTAAAATTACTGAGGCTACTGGGTCTATATCAGAAAGTGTATTCGGATGGTCTACTTTGGGAGTAAGACAAAACAAGCATGCGAAAAGAATTTAGGCATAGCATGACCACAAAAGAAGGAGTTAACCACTGCTAGTAGGTCCACCACAATAATTTTCCAGCAAGCTTGGAAATTTTTTCCATTCATACCATTCGAACCGGCTGCAGAATTAAGATTCATGGAGAAAACCACATGTTTCAATTCCTCAAGGCTAAGCATGGCTTGAAGACTATCATTCTGAACATCTGTAACCATTCTAGGAATGTAGTTCAAACTTCAGCGGTAAATATTTTCTGAAAGTGATCACAAGCAGCTCTAACAATCGGTTCATCACCCTGAATCCAATCTCCCTCCTCATTGGTAATCTTGTGAATAAATAACCGTCTTATTCTACCTCTAATTAGGGCATGGAAATACTTAGTGTTAGCATCCCCATCCTTAAACCAATGAAGCTGAGTTTTTTGGTTGAGAATGTTTTCTTCTAATTTTAGAAATCTGATGTATTCGGCATTGAGAGCATGCAATTTCATCCTGTTCTCATCATTATTAGACGCTATTAGATTGTCTTTGGAACTTTTCACCAAATCTTCATATTCTTTAACCTTGGCAAAAATATCACCGAATTCTATTCTCGACCATTTACTGAGGGTGGACGAAAGCCTTTTCATTTTCTGGTGGAAGGACCATTTACTAAGGGGTAAAAATTTAACTATACAATTTAGGCACCCAAATTGCTCATATATAACAGTAGTTTGATATTTCACCAACTTAACAATAGAATATTTATAAAATAAAATAAAAATTAAAAAAAATCTGAAATTAGGCAAAAATAAATGAATTGGATTTCAATTCCTTATTTACTCCCTTCAGTTATTTACTTTCCACAAATATCTTAATTATTAGTTAATGTTTCTCTTTCATAAACCTCAAAAGAACGTATTATAACCAAAAGCAAACTATCTATCTATCTATCTATCTATCTATCTATATATATATACATATATATATGTAAGATAATATTTAGTTATGATTGTGAAATTATTATAATTTTAGAAGTTAATATGTTGTTACGACCCAAAATGGGTCATGAATGGCACCCACACTTAACCTCCTAAGTGGGAGAACCAACGATAGAAACCTCAACTTATAAAATATGACAATAACGCGGAAGCTCAATTTATGAGAGTAAAGAGTAATTAAACCACTAAAGTCTATTAGATACATTTTCCCAAAATCTGAAGGTCATCACTTTAAGGACATCTAATTCTAAAATACTACGCCTAAAAATATCAAACACCAGAATAAATAAATAACTTAATGTGTTCAAAAACTAAGGACATCATGCCATGTTCAAGAGAATCCAACACGAGCTAGAAGGAATAACTCACCCTGAAACCTGATGTGCTGGACATTGTCTAGAGTTGAGGTCGAGTCAAAGTCGATGGAACACTCGTTGCACTCCATAAAATAAAAAAAAAGAAAAATACAAGTAGGGGTCAGTACAGGACAACATGTACTGAGTAGGTATCATCGGCTGACTCAAAATAGAGATCAATATGCATAAAGTAATAACGAGAAATCATTCATAGAACTTAACATGTGACAACCAACAAGATCAAAATCAAGTGACAACACAATGAAAAATTACATAAACAATCAACAATATTAAGATCACACATGAGGACTCAGGCCTCCACATCACGCTCTTATGGGAAATGAGTTATTGGAGATTGGATAGTATTAAGTCATTTTAATTTATTTTCCTTTAATATTACCATGTCGGAATATGACACCCGATCCAAATATACCATGCCGGAATGTGACACCCGATCCAAATATACCGTGGTGGAATGTGACATCCGATCCAAACATAATTAATTTATCATTCTTTATTATTATATTCCACTTCATTAACAATATTTCATCAAGCCTTCTTTGTTCAAGACACCATTTTTGATAGGGCAAGTTCAAGATTATGGATTTCACGGTCTTGAGATTTTAGACCAATCACAACAACATACCAACCATCCAAACCACAATAATTAAGAGTCTATCTATGATATAAAATAAACCATAATCTACCTCGACAGAAGAATCAAAATCAAGCAAGCTAATTCACCAAAGCTTTCCCTTTCTTCAATGCCTTGGAGCATTTTCAATCTGTCAAATATATAATATTTGTAACTAAACAAGTCCGTAGACACCCATATTATTATAACCAATTTTTTAAATCTCAAACTTAGGGTTAAGCCTCAATTTATCCAAACAACATAAATCTAATGATATTCATGTAATACAATACACCTAATATTTAATTACCTATATAATTATGCCAAAATTTGCAGTATAATGTGATAAACAACGAGTAAATTCTCTTAACCAAACTATACACCCAATACCTTAGCTTCAAAGAGGCATTCTAGACCCTTAACTTTCTGCAATCATATTCATATATGATAATAGATATAATATCTAATAACTAATTCCTTAGAGCCGTTGTCATCATTAACTTCTAACTAAAAGATTCCATAACTTTATTATCATTAGCTATAATGGGCGACACACTGGCCAACTATATGAACAACAACCACAAAATAGTTTTAGACCCTTTCAATTTAAATTGTAATATACAAATGTATGCATGGTGTCACAAATCTCAGTATCAAGTTTAAGAATTGGAGGCTCAATTAGTTTTTTACTTGAAAAGCAGCATTTCTTCCCAATTCGTATTCGTGCGTACCAGTTCACAAAAGGACAATATCAAATCCTATTCTACTTTATTTTAATAAATATGGGACAAATAGTATAGGGTATTAAATAAATTATAAATTTAGCCTACCAACTAAATAAATTATCTAAAGTTACCCCTCAACTAAATAACCATAGTTATCGAATAGCCAAAATACCCATTAAAAATTTACGAATTGAGTCTTCTATGAAATAAAAGCTCTAGTTTCAAAACAACCTAATGGGTCATTACCTATATATAATTATTTAAATCATGAGAAGGTGTTAAGAATCCCTCAGAGCCTATCCGAAGATAGTCCTTAAATTTAGTTGTAGAAAAATGATTAGGGATATTTATTCATTTATTTTCTTTAGAAAATATTGGTAAGAAAAGTTTTCATTAATTTGAGAAAAAGGGTGAGAATACAAGGTATGTCATACATATGTCTACAATATCCATGAAAAATTTAATAGTAAGATATCTATTGTAAAAAATGAGATACAATAAATAAATGTATTTGAAATATGTGAAAATTTGCAATCTCTCTATGTATAAAAGTTGAGTTTAAAGGGTATGATAATTTGTTACTTTATTTACATATATAGAATTAAGATGTAAAAATAAATAAATAAATAAAAGTCAATAGATAGGATGTAAAATATAGCACTATGTGTGATGTATAGTAAATATAATTTGAGAAAATATTCGATAAAATAAAGTTTTCATGAAAATAATAATAACAAAAGTGTTAAAATATTATATAAAATAAAAGATGCATATGTATGTTGTTCAAAGCTTATGGGATCTAATTATTTTATTTATGTGTAAGGACAAAATGTCAACAGATATATATGCAGTAAAATAATGTGTGTAACGACCTGCTCCCGTCGTTAGGGATAAGCCAATGGAAAAAAATTTCGGCCCAGAAAATTTTGGATAGTAACTTCAAAAAAATTGAGCCTAGGCCAAATTTAGACGAATTCTGAGTTAGGTGAAGCCTAGGGTGATCACGTGAATGATGGGAGGTCAAATTTATAAATTGATTAGACAGGCTGATAGCCAAGATGATATAGAGCAATTACGACTACGCAAAATCGTATTCGGGCGAGTAAAACTCTCAGAATCGAAGTTTGTGTGTTGAGTATATTTTAATACGTCCTTGAAGGAGGGGTGTTGTGAAAGGGGGCTTGGAGTACAAACTCCGAGCTCTCTGTTCTGCCTATACCGCCAGTTATTCCCGCCAGAGCGGGATCTTTTCCAACAGAGCGGGACTCTCATCTGATGGAGAGTAGAGGGCACGGCTCCAGCCATATGGATCCATGGTCTTCCTAATAATAGGTTGTAGCTGGTGGTGATGTCCATCACCTGGCACTCTACAACAAAATCAACAGGACCTACCTGAATACCCAAGTTCACAGCTCCTAATGTGTCTCTTTGACCCCCATCAAAAGCTCTAACCTTACCTTGGTTCTGTCAGACTTTTCCCAAATCAAAGTTCAATTGTTTGAGGGTCGACAAAGGACAAATGTTAAGACCCAATCCATCATATATCAATACCCGATTCATGATCTTTTCTCGACACTTAATAGTGATATGAAGAGCTTTGTTATGCATCACACCTTCAAGAGGCAACTCTTCATCGCTAAAACTGATGCGATGTCCTTGAATGACTTGACTCACCATAGCAGCCAGATTATCTCCACCTGTACCCACAGGTACGTAAGTGTCATCCAAAGCTTTCATCAAAGCATGTCTGTGCTGTTGTGAGCTCATCAACAATGCCCACACAGAAATTTAGGCAGGTACTTTCTCCAGATGTTTCACTATAGAATACTCTTTTGGATGCATCTTCCACCAAAACTCTTCAGCCTCAGCTTCACTGATCGGTCTCTTTTGTTGATCTTTCTTATGACCCCCTTGAGCCAATTCTTCTGGAGTGTAAAACCTACCAGACCGCGTCATTCCCTGAGTTGCTGCAGCTTCGATCACGAACTTCTTTTGGTTAGGAATTTCTTTCGGCACCAAAGCAACAACCTTTTGAGGTGTCAAAATCACAAAATTCAATTTCTCCTTTATGCTAAGTGAAGCCACAACCATTTCAAGACTGTTATGATAGGCTGGGACTATGGCTTTTGTTCCACACCAATCTTCTTCCATCTCAATCATATGGATATTAACCCCTCCATGCTTCGGCAAAGGATTACTGTTGACATTAGGGGCGGCGGTTTGGAGAGTAACGACCTCATAATCAATTAAATCCTGAATCTTGTGCTTCAAATTGATACAAGTTTCAGTATCATGCCCGACACTGTTGGAATGATACGTACATGTTTTGTCAGCTCTGTAGAATCTAGAGCTTGTATCAACCAGTTTAGGTGCAATGGGATGAATAATGCCTGCATCTCTTAATCTTTCAAACAACTTAGTCCGACTTTCCACTAGAGGAGTAAAAGTCCTAGCGGGCCTATTCTCAAAATTAGATTGGGAAAGGTTGTAGTTATTTTGCAAGGGTGGGGGTACATGATGATAACTTGGATGATTTTGGCGAAGAGGTGCGGGAGTTTGGAATCTTGGATACTGTTGGGTTTGATATTTTGGTGTTGAAGTCTGGTAGTTTGGCGGGGTAATTTGGTATTATGATGCTGCGTAGTAAGAAGGTGGAGTTTGATAACTTTGGAACGGGGCTTCATAATTTCAGGGTGGAGTTTGGTAACTGGAAGTTGGGGTTTGGTAGTTTGGGGGTGGAGTTTGGTAACTGGAAGGTGGGGTTTGGTAGTTTGGTTGGGTGTAGTAAACTTGGTATGGATTTTGTGGATCTCGTGGATAGGTCTTGAAAGTTGTAGGTTTTCCTGGTTTGCTGTTGGCAAACCTCCTCCCTTCAGGTGTAGGAGATGGTAGATACATCATCTCTTTTCTTTTTAAACAGTCCTGAAGACCTAGTTGAAAAGGCTACACGGGCTACTTTTCCGGTCTTGAGCCCATCTTTGATAGTCTCGCCTACTTTGACTATCTCGGCAAATTTTGCTCCAACGAGCAACATCAATCTTTCATAGTATTCGGGCTCTTGCATGCGTACAAATACTTCTACGATCTCTTTCTCTATCATGAGAGGTCGAACTCTGGCGGCCTCTTTCCTCCACCTGTATGCATACTCGCGATAGCTTTCAGTGGATTTCTATTTGATCTTCTCCAAAGAATATCGATCGGGAAGGATCTCCACGTTGTACGCAAACCTTTCGATAAAATCTTTGGCCAGAGCATTCCAATTAGACCATTGTTTTATTTCTTGGGTGCTGAACCATTCCAAAGCCTCTCCGCTTAAACTTCGTCTAAAGAGCCGTATTAGTAAAGCTTCGTTCTTCCCAACTCCTACTAGTTGATTGCAATACGCTCTCAAATGAGCCAAAGGATTTCCGGTTCCTCCGAAAGTATCAAATTTTGGTACTTTGAACCCCTCGGGAAGGTCTAAATTCGGCTGGATACACAAATCTTCATAATTTAATCCTGCCACATCCGGAGTGTAATGAAACTCCTTCATAGCTTTCATGATCTCCTCTTTCATATTCCATTTGGTTGTCTCTTCCTTCGCCCTCCACTCCTTTTCCTGTTCCTCATAGTGATCAAGTTCAGAACCGTTAGCATAAGGTTCATTTGGGATTGGGATTTGAAAAGCTGTTTTTTTGAGGTGAGGGGTGGGTAAATGGGGTATTTTGTGTATTTTGAGGAACTTGGTAATTTTGGGGAAATGTCTGACAGTTAGTACGCTGATTTTGATGATGGGGAAAGGTCTGTGGGTTGTTAACATTTTGGATTTGTGGGGGAGAACGAGCTTAAGGGTTGGTATTTTGTGGGGGAGGAAAGGTTGAAGGGTCGGTACTTTGAGGGTGAGGTGGCGTTTGGTAGAAAGCAGAAGCATGATGAGGATTTGAGGCAGTGAGGTCAACAATGAAGGTATTTTGAGCGGGGTTTAAGGATGGGTTTTAAACGTGTTCCGTACTTAAATTTGGAGAAGGGAAGTGGAATGGAGGCCTTCCTTCGCCTGGAACCGGCGTGTTGGCGGTGATAGCCAAATTTGACAATTCTCGATTTTTTTGTATCTCAACTCTCATCTCAGCAATTTGTTGCACCAACTGTGCAATCAACTCATTTTGTTCAGCGACGACAGGGTCTGTCACAACAATCTCTGTCGAACCAGTATTGTCATTATTGCCAGTCCATTTCTTTTTCTCTACTAACAGATTTTGATCGGGGAAGGAATCTTTAGAAGCCTTTGATCTCGTGAAATAAGGGTGCTCGGCCAATTTATAAACACAGATCAATTTTAAATACCTTGTTAAAATAAAACAACTCAAAAACAAATATGTTAGTCTTTGTTCATAGCACGTAATGAAAAATATCATATATAATGAAGCAGATAAACACCTAAGACACATAAACAGTTATTGCACTTCCTAAACAGATGTGTGACCCTTTTGTGCCAAGGGTAGGCCTAGCGATTTGAATGATGTATATGTTTTCTTAAGCCAATTCATTATCCCCAAAGTATAAAACATTCAACATGTTTAACGTATCCCAAAACAGGTATAGAAGTTCAGAATGGAAACAACAAAATAAATTACAAATAGAAGCAATCCCACGCAGGGGATGATAATGAACTTTACACTTCTTCTGATCCTTCACTGAATTTGTTTTTCTTGGCTATGCTGACCTCTTCCCATATGGCATATCTGTTTTCCCATAGATGATCGCTACCTAGCTGAGCCCCTTCTTGATGCCTGAACCTTTTTATGGACTGGATTTGTTGCTCCATGCCATCATCTAACTCAGACATGCATTGTCTTGCTCTTTGTAACTCTTGCTTTAGTTGGGCTATGACTTTGGCGTCATCTAACTGTTGCCGTTGATGATCTAATTCATTTTTCTCATACTTCTCTTGGGGTTGATAGAGTCGAATGTGATAGGGGACATTCGGTCCTGATTCGATGGTTTTGATGAGGTTATTCTTTATCCATTCCCTGTACTCCGCAGAACACTTAGGTTGAAATCTATTCGGCAACGACTCACCCAACACACTTCGAGTTTTCCATGTTCTAAGTATCTGTTCAGCGAAAGAGACTTGGCCATTTTCGTGGTCTGTTGCAAACTTTCTCATACTCGTGGTTTGTGGAAGTTCCTGTTTTCCTCCTAGTTGTCTAAGGACTCGAGCGGGGGCATATGGTCAGGTTCCTCTTAATCCAGTTAATATTAAGTAAGGGACCTTTTCCCCTCAAATCGTTATTTTCTCTGGCAGCACCATACTCTCGATTGACCATTGAACATTTTCTTCTCTTAATCCCTGAAGCCTTGGATACCAGAATTTTTGACCTCCAGTTCTATGAAAATGATTGCAATATAACCACCAACCGTGACCTTCAAGTTCATCTGATCGTCTCAAAGGATCTGGATGTTCTGGAGCATCAGCTTTGAGTAAATGTCTCATCATCCACCATTGAAGTATCAGATTACATCCCTGAAAGAATCGTCCACCATCTTTACACTTATCCAATGCTCGATAAATGTCCGCAAGAATCCTGGGCGCCAAAGTGTAGTCCTTGGTTGAGGACCCGTGGTTTACCCCATTGAAGATGGCATGAGTGACCATTATTACACTTGGATGGATAGTATAGTTTGGTCCTTGGGGAAACACCATTGTCCCAAGTAGGCATATTGCAAACGCAAGGGGACGTGTATCCTTCCATTTTTCCTCTGAGACAAATTCATCTTGATACTTTTCGAAAGCCCTCGCTCGTCCAAATCGAGTGTAAAGTTTTTGGAGTGGGATGTTTGGTCCGGAAAGCCTATCCATCCATTTAGCTTTGACAAGTGAAAGTTTTTCTTTTATCTTGTCAAAATCCCATATTTTAGGAATAAGGAGGTCATTGCCAGGCTTATGTTTTCATTTGTTACACATGCCTATACTTTCGTCGCTAGCAAGGACTTCCTCGATAGTTGGGGTCATTTCTACTTCCCCGAATCTAAACACCATGTTATCATTATCCCAGAATTTCACCATTGTTCCAACTAAATGAGGCCAAGTTTCCATTTCCATAATTGACGGGATGTGGCCTATGTGACTTCGAACCTTTTTCTTATCTTCGTTGTTCATTAATTTCCACCACACTCGGAGGTAAGGATGAGGTATAAGAGGAGTCGCCACTTAATTTTTTAAAGAAATTAAGAAAACTTAATTTAAAAGACCCTAACAGATTTAAGTCTTAAAAATTTTGAGAAAAAGGTACGAGGTTCATATTACTATTTTAAGAAGGTTTTAGCACTTAAAATAGCCGCTAACATGCGATTGTCCGACGATTTGAAATTTATTTGACTAACTTTGGAAGAATGTATTTTAACAATAATTGGAGCATTTAAGCAATTTGAAAAATGTAAATTTTTAAAATATTTAGAATAAAAATAGACTTGGTATGAAAAATGATTAAATAAAGGAGAGATAATTTTAGTAAATCAATGAAACAACATGGTTTCTCTTTAGGGGATTTAATTAAGTTAAATTAAACAATTAATGTTAGCATTAGTACAGGATAAATAAATATCATCAACTAATTAAATAATGGTAAAAGACAAACAAAATAATATTTAAACTACCCCAAATATATACAAACAGAAATATTTAAAAATAGGGTAAAAATATTTATGTACTCATATTCTTCGGATCAGCGCCGACTTATTAATCGAGAGACAAAAATATAATATTTTGTCATTTTTCTGCTCGGGTCGACTTCCATCATTTCCGAAGGGCCTAACTGCCCCTACCCCTCCTATGTTCATTTGTTATTATAATCCTAGAGCGATCTAAAAGAAATAATAAAATTAACGTCCTAAAAGGTGTCTAACGTCCCAACTTAATATCCAAGAGGCATTGGACGTACTATTAGGGTGGGTTTTAGACTAAAGAAAATATAGTCATCCTAATTAGACACATCGCCAAATAAAACAGATGGGACAAGCAGTTAGCATATAAAATCTTAAGTAAGCCTCTAAATTAATTATTTAGCATGCTTAAAAACACAAATAAATTGTGAAAATTATAATAATTATATGTGTGTGCATACAATCAGATGTACGAGATTTAATGCAAAATTCAAACATGATAAAATAAAGACATTCTTGATAATTTTTAATTATTAACTAATAACATTTATAAAATCCTACTAACATGAGTTTTAGTTAATAACATGTTGAAGATTTATTAAAATACTATAGATATGATTTCTAAATGAGATGAAAATTTATTAAAACGTAGACATGGTTTCAAAAATGGAATAATATAATAAATATTTATTAGAATCTTATAAACATGGTTTCAATACATAATATCATGGTAAAATATTTATTAAGGTTCTTGGCATAGTTTTGATGTAAAAATAATATGATAAATAATTATTAAAATTCTATTGGTGTGATCTCTAAATAAAATATCAAAGGAAAATCTTTCAAGCTAGGAATTATTTCATATTGAAACTACCTAATAACATTTTGTAAATATTTATTACATTCATATAATGAGCTTAAAAAATATTCAGTAAGGCCTATAATATTATAAATACTTAAATATTCATTGAGTCCTATAGACATGATTTGCTATATGATTTCCAAATGACTAGCATGTTAAAAATATTAATTAAAATATATTTAAACAGGATATAATTAAAATTGTAAATCCTATGAACATGATGTCTACACAAAATAACATTTAAATCTAAATATGATTATCATCACATTTAAAATTATTTAGTAGATCCTACATATATAATGTCTAAATAATTAATATTATAAAGCTATTATTTGAAACTATATTCATGGTTTTAAACTTAAAATACAGGTATAAAGTAGAAATATCATCAAAGTAATTATTTAATGAGATTTGTCATAAACAAATATAAGACATATAAAATAGATAAATTATTTTTTAAAACATATATGATGATAAACAATATTTAACAAACTATTCTTAGATCATTTTTATTTTATTATTTTTTATTAAAGCAAACCTCTTGTAAAAAATGAAATTTTCGTATCGTGAATAAATGGACCTAAGCATGGGATATGAATATTATAACTAGATCACATGTATCTAAACCACACATAAATTTATGATAAACTAAAAAATAAATAAATAAAGCAAGTAGCAAGTATATCCCCTCCCATATATCTTCCCCTTTTTATTATATACAGAGTTCATTATTACATGCCAAAATAATTAAGAGAGAATAATTTTCAAATAGAAATAATAAAACAAGAAACTAGAACTATTAGAATCCTGTTCCAAATGAACTCTTCATGTCTTGAACTTTGAAATCCAAATCCTGCTAGATCATAAATGAAAATACAAGCAATATACAAATAATATAGAGGTATAACATGATCATATGATTTTATTCCGATAAAGTAAACAAACAAAACAAGAACATTTTTAAAATAATAAAGTAACATATAAAGAAAGATTGGAACTAACCTGGATACCTTAGTTAGGAAGAATAGGCAAATAGAATCTAACTTGTGATGTTGAGAAACAAGCAAAATAATAATAAAGTATGTAAGAAATTTTTCTTATTGTCTTTTGTTTTCGTTTTAGGTGTGTAAGAAATATAAAGTAAAATATATTTTTTGTTCTTTTCCTTTCTCTACTCTTTGTGTTTTTGTTTTGTGTTCTTGTCTTTCTCTCTCCTTTTTTTTGTTTTTTCTCTGTTTTTGTCTTTCCCTTTATATAGATAAATCAATGGGTAATCAAAGACCATAAAATCAACCTAGGCAACTGTCAAGATTTCTTATTTTAACTTTTTTCCCCAAAAGTCCATGAGACTTAAATGAGATGCCAAATTTTCAAAACAAATCTGATTTTCAAGATCCAATTTCAATTTTTTTCAAAAGTATGCTTCAAAAGTCAAAAAGTTTTGTCAGAGGGACCCACCAATAATAATTGCAATGAAATTATTCAACCACGTAAAAAATCAAACTTTTATCAGTGTAATAATATTTCAGATCTCACAAGCAAACAAAATCAAAGTATGAATCCAAACAAAATATAAAAATATTACAACTTTAGTGATCCAGAGGTATGAAATGTTTATTCACTGTGATGTCAGTTTTTAGTGTATAGAGCTTTAAAATGGCAGAGTTGCTCAAGCGTCAAATGTGTATGAACTGTAATGTCCAAACAATAACTAAAAAGTCTGCCTTATATGATGAACAGATGGCATAGTAACAATAGATAAAGGAAAGAAATTATTCCTCCCAATCCCATCCATATTCCTAGGATTCAATTGATTGACATTACCATAAATATATGATTGAAATAATCAAGTTAGCCAAATATGGGGCTAAGTCAGTGTTTTCCAAAATAAACAAGTAACAAGGAGCTCAAATTGTAAGGAAAGCAACAAGTCATACAAAATTCACCCTAAATAACTTATAGCTTGCCAAGGAAATCAAATCAAGACGTATCCGTATCAAATAATCGATTATGTATCACATCAATTAAACAGTAGAAATATCATAGCAAGCTTCTTCATATCTGCTGGAGCTAACCAAGTTTTGCAGATACCATTTCATCAAGCAAAATGCCCTATGATTCTAAAATTCTTAGCTTACTTAAAACAAGTAACAATCTGTTATGAACAACAATCATCAACCGTACAGAACTACATTTGGGAGTTTTATTTTGTATAGAACAATATAAGAGGAATAAGTGTTGAAAAATATTGAACAAAATTAACACCAAAGATAAATAAATTTTCAGCTTTTAGAATCCTTTTAAGAAGAAATGGGTTTTGAGCAGAATCATCAGCCACACACATAATAAATCTAAAATATTGAATTCTGACGAATGAACAAACACATGGAACAGATCTGTCGAGATCCGTTTCAACAAACCAAAACTTCAAACTTTGTTCCTCGATGGTGTTCGTCGTTGTCTCAATCTTCACTGGAGTTCGTTGTCCATCGTGCTGTTGTTGCGGCTGTCGTGTCGCCGCCGAGGCTGCGCGTCGTCGCCGGAGGTCGTTGGAGTTGCTCGCTGACGAAGATGTTGTCCGCCGTTGCTCGTCGTCATTGCTGCCGCTGGTTCGCTGCTACTGTCACTGGTTCGCTGCTGCTGCTTCTGCGTTGGTGGTGCGAGGGAAGAGAGGTGGCGTTGGTGGTGGTTTCGCGAGGGAGAGGAGTTAGAGAGGGAGGCGGTGGCTCTTCTTCTCTCTTGTTGGAGAAAAAGATGAATAGAGAGAGAGAGTCCAAAAAGATTAGGGACCAAAATAGAAAAGAAACAAATTAGTTTTTAGGGTTTTTGGGTTTGGATAAGATCAAAACGTGGCCATCAATTTAAGAAGTAATGGATGATTGAGATTAAACCTGGGATTTTAAAATTATATCATTACTTGTATATATACTATGTAAGTATATATATATGACGTACGTATGTATATAATACGTACCAAAATAGATGCATAATTAACACAATTAAATAAAATATACAATAAACTTAATTAAATAATAATTTTAATGCACGTGTATAAAATTTATTAAAATAGACATGTAATATGAACAAGTAAATTACAAAATAAATTTAGTTAACAAATATTTTTTTATATAAAGGAAATACACACGTATATAATATATGCTAAATAGACACGCAAAATATTTGAACGTATGAGGCTCGTTATTTAAAAAATAAAAAATAGTAAAGATAATAGTTATAAAATTAATAAATAGCTTAAATATTGTAAATTACGAACGTGAAAATATATGATTTATTGGGTAAAACTAAATATAAATTATTTATTTAATAAAGAAATAATTTTGAAAAAATACCTATTTATTAAGACAGTAATCCGAAAAGTAGTTATGGGTTGGTCAAAATTGGGTGTCAACACCCTCACCCCGTCGAGATAGTTTCAACACCCCAGCAGGCCCGAACAGTGCTCCTATCAGCTGAAAGGAATAGTGGTAGAGGATGTCCACAAAGTGGGCGAAAAGGAAATCTGAAAGGTCGTGGGGGCCGATGCGGTAGTAGTACAGGTCAAGGAGCAGTCCAGCCAGGCAAGAAGGTGGACCGTCAGGATGACCGGGCTCAGTTTTATGCATTTCCAGGCAAAATCAAGACAGAGGTGTCTGACGCAGTTATCACATGTACTATTCTTGTTTGTGATCGAATGGCTACGATTTTATTTGATCCGGGTTCTACTTATTCCTATGTGTCTGTGAGGTATGCCTTGGGTTTTGATGCATTGTGTGATATGTTAGATGCACCTGTTCATGTTTCTACCCCTGTTGGAGAGTCAGTCATAGTCACCCATATGTATCATTCTTGTTCTATGGTGTTTATGGGGTACCATACTTGGGTGAACTTAGTGATCCTAGAAATGACAAATTTTGATGTGATTTTAGGCATGAATTGGTTGTCCCCTTACTTTGCTTTACTTAATTTCAATGCAAAGACAATGGCTCTAGAGATCTCAGGGAGGGAAAGGTTAGAGTGGGAAGGGGTGTACAAACCTAAGCCAGCTAAGGTTATATCCTTTCTCCAGGCTAGAAAAATGGTGGGACAGGGTTGCTTGGCCTATTTGGCCCATATCCGGAATTTGGAAGTAGGTTCTCTTTCTATTGAGTCTATTCTAATACTATGTGAATTTTTGGAAAATACTAAGATAAAACTCATTAGTAGAAAAAAATGTAACTCAAAGGAAAAGGGGTAGCGTTGTTACTGTGTACGAATGTCAACTTCCTCCGGTTTTGACGTAGAGCAAAATAAAATGTATTTCCTAAGTTGATGTGATTTATAATATATTTCTCGACTGCAAATAGTTTCAAATTTGATGTAATATACAATGAGATGATATGATGATGGCCTCTCGGCAATGATATGGTAAATGATGTCCCTCTTGGCAATGATATGAAAATGGTGGCTCTCTTGGCGATAATAAATGATGGCCCTCTCGGCAATGATATGAAAATAATGGCCCTCTTGGCAATGATATGAAAATGATGGCCCTCTTGGCAATGATAAATGATGGCATTCTCGACAATGATATTATAAATGATGGCCCTCTTGGCAATGATATGAAAATGATGGCCCTCTTGGCAATGATATGAAAATGGTGGCCCTCTTGGCGATGATAAATGATGGCCCTCTCGGCAATGATATGAAAATGATGGACCTCTTGGCAATGATATGAAAATGATGGCCCTCTCGGCAATGATATTATAAATGATGGCCCTCTTGGCAATGATATGAAAATGATGGCCCTCTTGGCAATGATATGAAAATGGTGGCCCTCTTGGTGATGATAAATGATGGCCCTCTCGGCAATGATATGAAAATGATGTCCCTCTTGGCAATGATATGAAAATGATGGCCCTCTTGGCAATGATATGAAAATGATGGCCCTCTTGGCAATGATAAATGATGGCCCTCTCGGCAATGATATGATAAATTATGGCCCTCTTGGCAATGATATGAAAATGATGGCCCTCTTGGCAATGATATGATAAATGATGGCCCTCTCAGCAATGATATGATAAATTATGGCCCTCTTGGCAATGATATGAAAATGATGGCCCTCTTGGCAATGATATAAAAATGATGGCCCTCTTGGCAATGATATTACCACCTTCGGTAATATAATATGAATAAAATAATACGAATGGCCCTCTTGGCAAATGATATTACCACCTACGGTAATATAATATGAATAAAATAATACGAATGGCCCTCTTGGCGAATAATAAATATGAATGACCCTCTTGGCAAATGATATTACCACCTCTGATAATATAATATGAATAATAAATATGAATGGCCCTCTTGGCAAATAATATTACCCCCTCCAGTAATATAATATGAATAAAATAATACGAATGGCCCTCTTGGCAAATGATATTACCACCTCCGGTAATATAATATGAATAAAATAATACGAATGGTCCTCTTGGCGAATAATAAATATGAATGACCCTCTTGGCAATTAGAATGTGTAATCATGAAGATGTCCTACTGATAGGATAGCGATGCTTCTTTGATTTTTTGATGCCGCTTATGTATGCCCATTAAACGTCTTTGACACTGGAGAATACTATTGACGTTATCATAAACGCTTGCATGCCTTGAAAGTAGCTCATTCATGTTTTCCTGTACTCAAAAGAAAATAAGTAATAGACACATGGTCATCTTAACTAACGACTGGGTAAAAAAAATTTAAGGAAAAATTCTTGAAAATATGTACAAAGTGCCTGATCACTTTGACATTAGTGTGTGAATATCATGCTCATTTTTGAACACTTTATATTCATTGTGGCTCATGGTTTGCTGGAGATTTGAACGAGGCATTGTTGCTCATATTTTGAACGTCTCCTCTTCGTTTGATGAATCCTGATGACAAAAATTATCGTTTTGACAATTCTTTATTCTTTTAACATCTTTGTACTTGCTGAACGGAGGGATATGGTGATCCTTTATAAATCTGCATCCACAGAAAAAATGTTAGTTTTGAATGAATTGATCTATGTTGAATTCTCCATTTGTTTTCTCCTTGTCTTGTTATCTTCGATCGCTTGCTCTGATTTCCCACTTCTCAGTAGATATAAGACAAAATATTTCTATGTAAAAAATATTTGATGTATTAAAAGCTTTAAGAAAGATGAGTTTTTGAAAAGCAATTTGAGAAGGGTTACTTCCAGATGTCATGTCATGCATAGCTCAAATGAACATCTTTGATTCGAAACCTTGAGCATGTTTTCTAGCTTGTTCAAAAAATTGAGGATTTTTGAAGGTTGAAGCTGCGAAGTTCTGACATAACTAGAAAGTTTTGTAATTGACTCTGAACTCTGATGGTGCTGGAGATTATTGAGGTTGACATTGACCCTCCAACAATGTTAGGGATCATTCGAGGCCAACCTTGAACTTTGAAGTTAAGTAAAACCTTCTGATGATATTAGATAAAATTTTTGAGGTCATCCTCAAATATTTCTGTCCTAGTTAGATGTCTTGGTAAATATCATACTACCAATAAGAGATTTTCAGAATTTGTGAGGTCCTAAAAAAATTCTGTCCCAGTTACTTTTCTGATGCACCTCAGTCTTGTTTTCTCTTGTGAACAGATCTTCTTTGAAATTTTGAGTTCCTCTCAAAATTTCTGTCCCAGTTTCTATCATAAATATAGAACTTACGGGAGATATGACCAAACTGTTGTGGCGTCTACGTATCTCGTTGAGACAAGAATCAGGTCAAACGTAGTTCCCCTTCGGGAGATAAATGAGAAATTGGAGATTTTGATACAAAAATAACCGAGGCCGACATAGGCCGCCTACGTATCTCATTCTTGAGAATTCAGGTCAGACGTAGTTCAGACAAGAAAAAGGGATATTGAAAATAGGTAAAAGGGTGACCGAAGCCGACATAGGCCACCTACGTATCTCATTCTTGAGAATTCAGGTCAGACGTAGTTCGTTGTAAGATAGGAGGGTTAATTTAAAACAAACGAGCATAGAAACAATTACAAGCAAAGGACATAATTACAAAAACTTTGAACCTTCAAACGTAGTATCTCTTGACGGCATCTGAGTTGATTCGTTTGGTCCACTCTTGGCCATCCATTTCGGATAATATTAAGGCACCTCCAGATAGCACTTTGCGAACCATGTAAGGTCCTTGCCAATTTGGCGCGAACTTTCCTTTATACTCATCTTGATGTGGAAAAATACGTTTGAGAACCAACTGACCAACTTCAAATGTTCTTAGTCTCACTCGCTTGTTAAAAGCACGAGTCATTCTTTGTTGGTATAGTTGACCATGGCAAACGGCAGTCATTCTCTTTTCATCAATTAAATGCAAATGTTCAATTCGATTACGAACCCAATCGGCGTTGCTCAATTCAGCTTCTTGAATGATTCTCAACGACAGTATTTCCACTTCGGCGGGGATTACAGCCTTCGTCCCATACACTAGCAAGTATGGGGTTTCTCCAATTGATGTTCTGACAGTCGTTCGGTATCCTAACAAAGCATATGGCAACATCTCATGCCAACCTCTGTGATTATCAATCATTTTCCTCAGAATCTTTTTGATGTTCTTATTGGCAGCTTCTACGGCTCCATTCATTTGAGGACGATATGCGGTTGAGTTTCGATGATTAATCTTGAATTGCTCACATATCTCTTTCATCAAATGACTATTGAGATTTGCTCCATTATCGGTAATGATGGAATCCGGTATTCCGAATCTACATATCAAATTGTTACGGACGAAGTCTGCTACTACCTTCTTCATAACTGATTTGTATGAGGCTGCTTCCACCCACTTGGTGAAGTAATCAATGGCGACTAAAATGAACCTATGTCCATTAGAGGCGACTGGCTCTATTGGACCAATGACATCCATGCCCCAAGCCACAAATGGCCAAGGAGAACTCATAGCATTGAGTTGGTAAGGAGGTACTCGAATCAAATCACCGTGCACTTGACATTGATGACATTTTTGCACATACTTACAACAATCATGCTCCATAGTCATCCAAAAATAGCCAGATCAAAATATCTTTTTCGCCAAGGTAAGTCCATTCATATGAGTTCCACACACTCCCACATGAATCTGTTCGAGAAGCTTTATAGCTTCCATGGCATCGACACATCTGAAAAGTCCCATATCTGGAGTTCTCCTATAAAAGGTTTCTCCACTTGGATAGAAATTGTTAGCCATTCGACGTATTGCTTTTTTTGATTGAAAGTCGCATTATCTGGATAAGTCCCGGTCTCTAGATACTTTTTTATGTGAAAATACCAAGGTCTCCCATCTGGTTCTACTTCAACATGTGAACAGTGAGCGGGTTGTTCTTTTAAATATATCTCCATAGGGTCAATGTAACTTGTATCTGGATGTTTGATCATTGAGGAGATAGTAGTAAGAGCATCAGCAAATTCATTTTGCAACCTTGGGGTATGACTAAACTCGATCTTGCGAAAACTTTTACACAACCTTTTCACTAATTTCACGTATGGTGCAATCTTCGAATTCTTCATAGCCCATTCCCCCTGAACCTGATGAATCAATAAATCTGAATCTTCGATTACCAGCAACTCTTGAATATCTTTATCGATTGCCATCTTCAGACCCATGATGCATGCTTCATACTCAGCTATGTTATTCGTGCAATGAAATCGAAGTTTGGCCGCCATAGGATAATGTTGGCCAGATTCTGATATTAGGACTGCTCCAATTCCACTTCCTTCATGATTTATCGCCCCATTAAAAAATACCCTCCAACCAGGGTATGCCTCGGAGATATCTTCTCCTACAAATAATACCTCTTCATCGGGAAAATAAGTTCTGAGCGGTTCATACTCTTCATCTACTGGATTTTCTGTGAGATGATCAGCTAAGGCTTGTGCTTTTATCGCCTTTTGGGTCACATATACAATATCAAACTCACTCAACAACATTTGCCATTTTGCCAACTTCCCAGTGGGCATCGCTTTCTGAAAAATATACTTTAATGGATCCATCTTGGAAATGAGATATGTAGTATATGAAGATAAGTAATGTCTCAACTTTTGAGCAATCCAGGTTAAAGCACAACAAGTTTTCTCCAAAAGAGTGTAACGAGCCTCGTATGGAGTAAACTTCTTGCTTAAGTAGTAGATTGATCGTTCCTTCTTCCCCATCTCATCATGCTGACCTAGAATGCATCCAAATGTATTATCTGAGACAGACAGATATAGCAATAATGGAACTCATTCCCTCGGAGGAACTAGCACCGGTGGATTAGACAAGTAACTTTTGATTGCATCAAAAGCTGTCTGACATTCTTTGGTCCATTTTGTCAATGCATCTTTTTTCAGTAGCTTAAAGATAGGCTCACAAATCAATGTGGACTGAGCTATGAATCGACTAATGTAGTTCAATCTTCCTAAGAAACTCATCACTTGCTTCTTAGTCTTTGGTGGAGGTAATTCTTGAATCGCCTTGATTTTAGCGGGATCAAGCTCGATACCCCTTCTACTGACTATAAACCCCAATAACTTGCCGGCTGGCACCCCAAAAGCACATTTAGCAGGATTTAATTTCAAGTTGTATTTGCGTAGGCGATCAAAGAACTTTTTCAAGTGAGTCAAATGATCCGCACTTTCACGGGATTTGATAATGACATCATCCACATATACTTTAATTTCCTTGTGAATCATATCATGAAAAATGGTCGTCATGGCTCTCATATAAGTGGCCCCAGCATTCTTGAGACCAAACGGCATTACCCTATAATGATACACACCCCACGGTGTGATGAAAGTTGTCTTTTCTGTATCTTTTTTATCCATTAAAATATGGTGATAACCCGCGTAGCAATCCATGAATGACTGCATCTCATGCTTGGCACAATTATCAATGAGGATGTGGATATTCGGTAATGGAAAGTTATCTTTAGGGCTAGCTTTGTTCAGATCTCTATAATCAACACAGATTCTGATCTTGCCATCCTTCTTAGGAACTGGAATAATATTGGCTAACCAAGTCGGATACTGTGTCACTTCCACCACTCTAGATTGAATTTGCTTGGTAACCTCTTTTTTGATTCTCAAACTCAAATCTAGTTTGAATTTTCGAGTCTTTTGTTTTACTGGACTGTAATCCGGATTGATCGGTAATTTATGAGATATGATATCCATACTCAAACCTGACACGTCATCATAAGACCAAGAAAATATGTCGATGTACTCTTTAAGCAAACTGATAAGTTTCTTTCTTTCAGCTTTTGTTAGATGGACACTGATTCTGGTTTCCTTGATACACTCGTCATCTCCCAGATTCACAGCCTCAGTTTCCTCTTGATTTGGCTTGTATTGCTCCTCAAATAGTTTTAATCCCTCGTCGAGGTGTTCAGGTATTGTAGCCTCTTCATCATAATCCTCGAACTCATCACATTCTATCTCATTTTGTTTATTTGTCTTGTGACATGACATGATATTGGCAGGTTTTAAGTTATTTTTACTGAAATCATAAGCAAACAAAGTCAGGTAAGTAAAATATAGGAGGCCTTCATTTAAACCAAAATAAATACAATCTTTGGCCATGATTGTGGGTCAATCTGTCTTTTTTTCAAACATTATAAAGGTAACTTAAAGCATAACAAAATAGAAACAAACAAAGGGTGGGTCTCGGGCCTCCTTCGAACTACCACCGATTTAAAAATAAGCAGATAATATGTCTTTATCTACCAAGATGAGTGAGGGACTAAGAGCGGTGCGGACGTCCAATTAGATAGTTGCTCCTCCGGCTCAGCATGACGGATGCTCGATGTCCCCATTTCTTCCTCTAAGATTGCGTCAATTTCTTCAAAAAGATCCCAAATTCCTTCCCCAAGATCGCCATCATTAACATATTCTTGCACTGGAAATGATATATACAAGTGAGGTATTGGCCTAGCCAGTACCGGATCAATCTTCCTGTTTGTCACATCTGTCTCATCGTCTTCTGTAGGGACATACCCCAAACCATACTTTAATCCTTTATCGGGAATCTGAATGGGCTCAATGATTCCTTGGAAGTACTTCCCCAATCCAAAACCTGGCTCAAAACCACTTTGGAGCATGACAGTGGCTATCATCTTATAAACAGAAGGCATAGGCGGCTGTGGGGTCAAGTCATCGCCAGTGGCATTTACCAGCTCCACTGTATACAAGTCGGTACTTCTAGTAATATCATCAATAATTGGCGCGCAACTATTTGCATGACTTCCTTTACCATAAACGACCACCTCATGGTCATTCTTTATGAACTTTATCATCTGATGGAGAGTAGAGGGCACAACTCCAGCCATATGGATCCATGGTCTTCCTAATAATAGGTTGTAGCTGGTGGTGATGCCCATCACCTGGCACTCTACGACAAAATCAACAGGACCTACCTGAATACCTAAGTTCACAGCTCCTAATGTGTCTCTTTGACCCCCATCAAAAGCTCTAACCTTACCTTGGTTCTGTTGGACTTTTCCCAAATCAAAGTTCAATTGTTTAAGGGTCGACAAAGGACAAATGTTAAGACCCAATCCATCATCGATCAATACCCAATTCATGATCTTTTCTCGACACTTAATAGTGATATGAAGAGCTTTGTTATGCATCACACCTTCAAGAGGCAACTCTTCATCGCTAAAACTGATGCGATGTCCTTGAATGACTTGACTCACCATAGCAGCCAGATTATCTCCACCTGTACCCACAGGTACGTAAGTGTCATCCAAAGCTTTCATCAAAGCATGTCTATGCTGTTGTGAGCTCATCAACAATGCCCGCATAGAAATTTAAGCATGTACTTTCTCCAGATGTTTCACTATAGAATACTCTTTTGGATGCATCTTCCGCCAAAACTCTTCAGCCTCAGCTTCACTGATCGGTCTCTTTTGTTGATCTTTCTTATGCCCCCTTGAGCCAATTCTTCTGGAGTGTAACACCTACCAGACCGCATTATTCCCTTAGTTGCTGCAGCTTCGGTCACGAACTTCTTTTGGTTAGGAATTTCTTTCGGCACCAAAGCAACAACCTTTTGAGGTGTCAAAATCACAAAATTTGATTTCTCCTTTATGCTAAGTGAAGCCACAGCCATTTCAAGACTGTTATGATAGGCTGGGACTATGGCTTTTGTTCCACACCAATCTTCTTCTATCTTAATCATATGGATATTAACCCTTCCATGCTTCGGTAAAGGATTACTGTTGACATTAGGGGCAGCGGTTTGGAGAGTAACAACCTCACGATCAATTAAATCCTGAATCTTGTGCTTTAAATTGATACAAGTTTCAGTGTCATGCCCGACACTATTGGAATGATACGCACATGTTTTGTAAGCTCTGTAGAAGCTAGAGCTTGTATCAACCAGTTTAGGTGCAATGGGATAAATAATGCCTCCATCTCTTAATCTTTTGAACAACTTAGTCCGACTTTCCACTAGAGGAGTAAAAGTCCTAGCGGGCCTATTCTCAAAATTGGATTGGGAAAGGTTGTAGTTATTTTACGGAGGTGGGGGTACATGATGATAACTTGGATGATTTTGGCGAAGAGGTGCGGGAGTTTGGAATCTTGGATACTGTTGGGTTTGATATTTTGGTGTTGGAGTCTGGTAGTTTGGCGGGGTAATTTGATATTGTGATGCTGCGTAGTAAGAAGGTGGAGTTTGATAACTTTGGAGCGGGGCTTCATAATTTGAGGGTGGAGTTTGGTAACTGGAAGGTGGGGTTTGGTAGTTTGGGAGTGGATTTTGGTAGTTTGGGGTATTTTGTGTATTTTGAGGAACTTGGTAATTTTGGGGAAATGTCTGACGGTTAGTACGCTGATTTTGATGATGGGGAAAGGTCTGTGAGTTGTTAACATTTTGGATTTGTGGGGGAGAACGAGCTTGAGGGTTGGTATTTTGTGGGGGAGGAAAGGTTGGAGGGTCGGTATTTTGAGGGTGAGGTGGCGTTTGGTAGGAAGCAGAAGCATGATGGGGATTTGAGGCAGTGAGGTCAACAATGAAGGTATTTCGAGCGGGGTTTAAGGATGGGTTTTGAACGTGTTCCGTACTTAAATTTAGAGAAGGGAAGTGGAATGGAGGCCTTCCTTCGCCTGGAACCGGCGTGTTGGCGGTGATAGCCAAATTTGACAATTCTCGATTTTTTTGTATCTCAACTCTCATCTCAGCAATTTGTTGCACCAACTGTGCAATCAACTCATTTTGTTCAGCGATGACAGGGTCTGTCACAACAATCTCTGTCGAACCAGTATTGTCATTATTGCCAGTCCATTTCTTTTTCTCTACTAACAGATTTTGATCGGGGAAGGAATCTTTAGAAGCCTTTGATCTCGTGAAATAAGGGTGCTCGGCCAATTTATAAACACAGATCAATTTTAAATACCTTGTTAAAGAAAAACAACTCAAAAACAAATATGTTAGTCTTTGTTCATAGCACGTAATGAAAAATATCATATATAATGAAGCAGATAAACACCTAAGACACATAAACAGTTATTGCACTTCCTAAACAGATGTGTGACCCTTTTGTGCCAAGGGTAGGCCTAGCGATTTGAATGATGTATATGTTTTCTTAAGCCAATTCATTATCCCCAAAGTATAAAACATTCAACATGTTTAACGTATCCCAAAATAGGTATAGAAGTTCAGAATGGAAACAACAAAACAAATTACAAATAGAAGCAATCCCACGCAGGGGATGATAATGAACTTTACACTTCTTCTGATCCTTCACTGAATTTGTTTTTCTTGACTATGCTGACCTCTTCCCATATGGCATATCTGTTTTCCCATAGATGATCGCTACCTAGCTGAGCCCCTTCTTGATGCCTGAACCTTTTTATGGACTGGATTTGTTGCTCCATGCCATCATCTAACTCAGACATGCATTGTCTTGCTCTTTGTAACTCTTGCTTTAGTTGGGCTATGACTTTGGCGTCATCTGACTGTTGCCGTTGATGATCTAATTCATTTTTCTCATACTTCTCTTGGGGTTGATAGAGTCGAATGTGATAGGGGACATTCGGTCCTGATTCGATGGTTTTGATGAGGTTATTCTTTATCCATTCCCTGTACTCCGCAGAACACTTAGGTTGAAATCTATTCGGCAACGACTCACCCAACACCCTTCGAGTTTTCCATGTTCTAAGTATCTGTTCAGCGAAAGAGACTTGGCCATTTTCGTGGTTAATTGCAAACTTTCTCATACTCGTGGTTTGTGGAAGTTCCTGTTTTCCTCCTAGTTGTCTAAGGACTCGAGCGGGGGCATATGGTCAGGTTCCTCTTAATCCGGTTAATATTAAGTAAGGGACCCAGAATCTAAACACCATTGTCCCAAGTAGGCATATTGCAAACGCAAGGGGACGTGTTTCCTTCCATTTTTCCTCTGAGACAAATTCATCTTGATACTTTTCGAAAGCCCTCGCTCGTCCAAATCGAGTGTAAAGTTTTTGGAGTGGGATGTTTGGTCCGGAAAGCCTATCCATCCATTTAGCTTTGACAAGTGAAAGTTTTTCTTTTATCTTGTCAAAATCCCATATTTTAGGAATAAGCAGGTCATTGCCAGGCTTATGTTTTCATTTGTTACACATGCCTATACTTTCGTCGCTAGCAAGGACTTCCTCGATAGTTGGGGTCATTTCTACTTCCCCGAATCTAAACACCATGTTATCATTATCCCAGAATTTCACCATTGTTCCAACTAAATGAGGCCAAGTTTCCATTTCCATAATTGACGGGATGTGGCCTATGTGACTTCGAACCTTTTTCTTATCTTCGTTGTTCATGAATTTCCACCACACTCGGAGGTAAGGATGAGGTATAAGAGGAGTCGCCACTTAATTTTTTAAAGAAATTAAGAAAACTTAATTTAAAAGACCCTAACAGATTTAAGTCTTAAAAATTTTGAGAAAAAGGTACGAGGTTCATATTACTATTTTAAGAAGGTTTTAGCACTTAAAATAGCCGCTAACATGCGATTGTCCGACGATTTGAAATTTATTTGACTAACTTTGGAAGAATGTATTTTAACAATAATTGGAGCATTTAAGCAATTTGAAAAATGTAAATTTTTAAAATATTTAGAATAAAAATAGACTTGGTATGAAAAATGATTAAATAAAGGAGAGATAATTTTAGTAAATCAATGAAACAAAATGGTTTCTCTTTAGGGGATTTAATTAAGTTAAATTAAACAATTAATGTTAGCATTAGTACAGGATAAATAAATATCATCAACTAATTAAATAATGGTAAAAGACAAACAAAATAATATTTAAACTACCCCAAATATATACAAACAGAAATATTTAAAAATAGGGTAAAAATATTTATGTACTCATATTCTTCGGATCAGCGCCGACTTATTAATCGAGAGACAAAAATATAATATTTTGTCATTTTTCTGCTCGGGTCGACTTCCATCATTTCCGAAGGGCCTAACTGCCCCTACCCCTCCTATGTTCATTTGTTATTATAATCCTAGAGCGATCTAAAAGAAATAATAAAATTAACGTCCTAAAAGGTGTCTAACGTCCCAACTTAATATCCAAGAGGCATTGGACGTACTATTAGGGTGGGTTTTAGACTAAAGAAAATATAGTCATCCTAATTAGACACATCGCCAAATAAAACAGATGGGACAAGCAGTTAGCATATAAAATCTTAAGTAAGCCTCTAAATTAATTATTTAGCATGCTTAAAAACACAAATAAATTGTGAAAATTATAATAATTATATGTGTGTGCATACAATCAGATGTACGAGATTTAATGCAAAATTCAAACATGATAAAATAAAGACATTCTTGATAATTTTTAATTATTAACTAATAACATTTATAAAATCCTACTAACATGAGTTTTAGTTAATAACATGTTGAAGATTTATTAAAATACTATAGATATGATTTCTAAATGAGATGAAAATTTATTAAAACGTAGACATGGTTTCAAAAATGGAATAATATAATAAATATTTATTAGAATCTTATAAACATGGTTTCAATACATAATATCATGGTAAAATATTTATTAAGGTTCTTGGCATAGTTTTGATGTAAAAATAATATGATAAATAATTATTAAAATTCTATTGGTGTGATCTCTAAATAAAATATCAAAGGAAAATCTTTCAAGCTAGGAATTATTTCATATTGAAACTACCTAATAACATTTTGTAAATATTTATTACATTCATATAATGAGCTTAAAAAATATTCAGTAAGGCCTATAATATTATAAATACTTAAATATTCATTGAGTCCTATAGACATGATTTGCTATATGATTTCCAAATGACTAGCATGTTAAAAATATTAATTAAAATATATTTAAACAGGATATAATTAAAATTGTAAATCCTATGAACATGATGTCTACACAAAATAACATTTAAATCTAAATATGATTATCATCACATTTAAAATTATTTAGTAGATCCTACATATATAATGTCTAAATAATTAATATTATAAAGCTATTATTTGAAACTATATTCATGGTTTTAAACTTAAAATACAGGTATAAAGTAGAAATATCATCAAAGTAATTATTTAATGAGATTTGTCATAAACAAATATAAGACATATAAAATAGATAAATTATTTTTTAAAACATATATGATGATAAACAATATTTAACAAACTATTCTTAGATCATTTTTATTTTATTATTTTTTATTAAAGCAAACCTCTTGTAAAAAATGAAATTTTCGTATCGTGAATAAATGGACCTAAGCATGGGATATGAATATTATAACTAGATCACATGTATCTAAACCACACATAAATTTATGATAAACTAAAAAATAAATAAATAAAGCAAGTAGCAAGTATATCCCCTCCCATATATCTTCCCCTTTTTATTATATACAGAGTTCATTATTACATGCCAAAATAATTAAGAGAGAATAATTTTCAAATAGAAATAATAAAACAAGAAACTAGAACTATTTGAATCCTGTTCCAAATGAACTCTTCATGTCTTGAACTTTGAAATCCAAATCCTGCTAGATCATAAATGAAAATACAAGCAATATACAAATAATATAGAGGTATAACATGATCATATGATTTTATTCCGATAAAGTAAACAAACAAAACAAGAACATTTTTAAAATAATAAAGTAACATATAAAGAAAGATTGGAACTAACCTGGATACCTTAGTTAGGAAGAATAGGCAAATAGAATCTAACTTGTGATGTTGAGAAACAAGCAAAATAATAATAAAGTATGTAAGAAATTTTTCTTATTGTCTTTTGTTTTCGTTTTAGGTGTGTAAGAAATATAAAGTAAAATATATTTTTTGTTCTTTTCCTTTCTCTACTCTTTGTGTTTTTGTTTTGTGTTCTTGTCTTTCTCTCTCCTTTTTTTTGTTTTTTCTCTGTTTTTGTCTTTCCCTTTATATAGATAAATCAATGGGTAATCAAAGACCATAAAATCAACCTAGGCAACTGTCAAGATTTCTTATTTTAACTTTTTTCCCCAAAAGTCCATGAGACTTAAATGAGATGCCAAATTTTCAAAACAAATCTGATTTTCAAGATCCAATTTCAATTTTTTTCAAAAGTATGCTTCAAAAGTCAAAAAGTTTTGTCAGAGGGACCCACCAATAATAATTGCAATGAAATTATTCAACCACGTAAAAAATCAAACTTTTATCAGTGTAATAATATTTCAGATCTCACAAGCAAACAAAATCAAAGTATGAATCCAAACAAAATATAAAAATATTACAACTTTAGTGATCCAGAGGTATGAAATGTTTATTCACTGTGATGTCAGTTTTTAGTGTATAGAGCTTTAAAATGGCAGAGTTGCTCAAGCGTCAAATGTGTATGAACTGTAATGTCCAAACAATAACTAAAAAGTCTGCCTTATATGATGAACAGATGGCATAGTAACAATAGATAAAGGAAAGAAATTATTCCTCCCAATCCCATCCATATTCCTAGGATTCAATTGATTGACATTACCATAAATATATGATTGAAATAATCAAGTTAGCCAAATATGGGGCTAAGTCAGTGTTTTCCAAAATAAACAAGTAACAAGGAGCTCAAATTGTAAGGAAAGCAACAAGTCATACAAAATTCACCCTAAATAACTTATAGCTTGCCAAGGAAATCAAATCAAGACGTATCCGTATCAAATAATCGATTATGTATCACATCAATTAAACAGTAGAAATATCATAGCAAGCTTCTTCATATCTGCTGGAGCTAACCAAGTTTTGCAGATACCATTTCATCAAGCAAAATGCCCTATGATTCTAAAATTCTTAGCTTACTTAAAACAAGTAACAATCTGTTATGAACAACAATCATCAACCGTACAGAACTACATTTGGGAGTTTTATTTTGTATAGAACAATATAAGAGGAATAAGTGTTGAAAAATATTGAACAAAATTAACACCAAAGATAAATAAATTTTCAGCTTTTAGAATCCTTTTAAGAAGAAATGGGTTTTGAGCAGAATCATCAGCCACACACATAATAAATCTAAAATATTGAATTCTGACGAATGAACAAACACATGGAACAGATCTGTCGAGATCCGTTTCAACAAACCAAAACTTCAAACTTTGTTCCTCGATGGTGTTCGTCGTTGTCTCAATCTTCACTGGAGTTCGTTGTCCATCGTGCTGTTGTTGCGGCTGTCGTGTCGCCGCCGAGGCTGCGCGTCGTCGCCGGAGGTCGTTGGAGTTGCTCGCTGACGAAGATGTTGTCCGCCGTTGCTCGTCGTCATTGCTGCCGCTGGTTCGCTGCTACTGTCACTGGTTCGCTGCTGCTGCTTCTGCGTTGGTGGTGCGAGGGAAGAGAGGTGGCGTTGGTGGTGGTTTCGCGAGGGAGAGGAGTTAGAGAGGGAGGCGGTGGCTCTTCTTCTCTCTTGTTGGAGAAAAAGATGAATAGAGAGAGAGTCCAAAAAGATTAGGGACCAAAATAGAAAAGAAACAAATTAGTTTTTAGGGTTTTTGGGTTTGGATAAGATCAAAATGTGGCCATCAATTTAAGAAGTAATGGATGATTGAGATTAAACCTGGGATTTTAAAATTATATCATTACTTGTATATATACTATGTAAGTATATATATATGACGTACGTATGTATATAATACGTACCAAAATAGATGCATAATTAACACAATTAAATAAAATATACAATAAACTTAATTAAATAATAATTTTAATGCACGTGTATAAAATGTATTAAAATAGACATGTAATATGAACAAGTAAATTACAAAATAAATTTAGTTAACAAATATTTTTTTATATAAAGGAAATACACACGTATATAATATATGCTAAATAGACACGCAAAATATTTGAACGTATGAGGCTCGTTATTTAAAAAATAAAAAATAGTAAAGATAATAGTTATAAAATTAATAAATAGCTTAAATATTGTAAATTACGAACGTGAAAATATATGATTTATTGGGTAAAACTAAATATAAATTATTTATTTAGTAAAGAAATAATTTTGAAAAAATACCTATTTATTAAGACAGTAATCCGAAAAGTAGTTATGGGTTGGTCAAAATTGGGTGTCAACACCCTCACCCCGTCGAGATAGTTTCAACACCCCAGCAGGCCCGAGCAGTGCTCCTATCAGCTGAAAGGAATAGTGGTAGAGGATGTCCACAAAGTGGGCGAAAAGGAAATCTGAAAGGTCGTGGGGGCCGATGCGGTAGTAGTACAGGTCAAGGAGCAGTCCAGCCAGGCAAGAAGGTGGACCGTCAGGATGACCGGGCTCAGTTTTATGCATTTCCAGGCAAAATCAAGACAGAGGTGTCTGACGCAGTTATCACATGTACTATTCTTGTTTGTGACCGAATGGCTACGATTTTATTTGATCCGGATTCTACTTATTCCTATGTGTCTGTGAGGTATGCCTTGGGTTTTGATGCATTGTGTGATATGTTAGATGCACCTGTTCATGTTTCTACCCCTGTTGGAGAGTCAGTCATAGTCACCCATATGTATCATTCTTGTTCTATGGTGTTTATGGGGTACCATACTTGGGTGAACTTAGTGATCCTAGAAATGACAAATTTTGATGTGATTTTAGGCATGAATTGGTTGTCCCCTTACTTTGCTTTACTTAATTTAAATGCAAAGACAATGGTTATAGAGATCCCAGGAAGGGAAAGGTTAGAGTGGGAAGGGGTGTACAAGCCTAAGCCAGCTAAGGTCAAACTCTTTCTCCAGGCTAGAAAAATGGTGGGACAGGGTTGCTTGGCCTATTTGGTCCATATCCGGAATGTGGAAGTAGGGTCTCTTTTTATTGAGTCTATTCTAATACTATGTGAATTTTTGGAGGTCTTTCCTTCAGACTTGCCTGGTATGCCTCCTAACCGAGACATAGATTTCTGCATTGATTTAGAGCCGGGTACTCGCCCAATTTCCAATCCTCAATACCGTATGGCTCCGGTAGAGTTGAGAGACCTTAAGGCTCAGATTCAGGAGCTTCTTGATAAGGGGTTCATTCGTCCTAGTGCATTCTCTTGGGGTGCTCCGGTGTTGTTTGTCAAAAAATGATGGTAGTATGAGAATGTGTATTGACTACAGACAGCTAAATAAGGTCACCATCCAAAATAAATAACCTTTGCCTCGTATTAATGACCTATTTGACCAGCTACAAGGTGTTTCAATCTTCTCAAAGATTGATCTCACGTCTAGGTATCATTAGTTGAAAATTAGACCTGAGGATATACCCAAAACAACCTTTAGGACCAGGTATGGGAACTATGAATTTTTAGTAATGTCTTTTAGGTTAATCAATGCACCTGGAACTTTTATGAGTTTGATGAATGGGGTGTTCAAACTATTCCTAGATTTATTTGTGATAGTGTTTATAGATGATATATTGGTATATTCAAAGAGTGAACAAGAACATGCAGATTACCTTCGAATTGTGTTGGGAATTTTGGGCAAACAAAGGTTGTATGCCAAATTGTCTAAGTATGAATTTTTGGTGCATTCAGTTGCCTTTTTAGGCCATGTTATTTCAAAAGAAGGGGTGATAGTGGACCCACAAAAGATTGAGACAGTTAAGAATTAGGCTAGGCCTAGTTCTGTAATAAAGGTTAGAAGTTTTATGGGACTGGCCAGTTACTATCGCCGGTTCGTGAGAAACTTTGCCTCTGTTACTACTCACTTGACCAGGTTGACTAAAAAGGATGTGCCATTCAAATTGACTGACCAGTGTGAAGAGAGCTTCCAAAGGCTAAAAACTCTCCTGATCACAACCTCAATTTTGACCCTACCAATCGAAGGTAAAGATTTTATTATTTATTATAATGCTTCACATTCCGGTTTGGGTGCTGTATTGATGTAGGATAACAATATTGCAGCATATTCTTTGTGATAATTGAAAGTGCATGAGAGGAACTACCCGATTCATGACTTGGTGTTGGCAATGGTAGTGTTTGCACTAAAAATATAGAGACATTATCTGTACGGCATCAAGTATGAGGTTTTTACTGATCACCGCATCTTACAATATGCGTTCACCTAGAAAGAATTGAATTTGAGACAATGAAGGTGGATGGAGTTGCTTAAGGACTATGATGTCATGATCCAGTACCATCCAGGCAAGGCTAATGAGGTAGAATATGCGTTGAGCCGGGAGTCCGTGAGCATGGACAGTTTAGCTTGTTTGAGGGGCCTTAAGTGGCCCAGGGCTAGAGAAATTCAGGCCTTGGAGGCCCGATTAATGAAGCTATGCATGTTAGAGAAAGGTGGGGTAATGGCCGGAGTTGATCTAAGGCCCATTTTTCATAGAAGAGATCAAAACCAAGCAGTTTGAGGATGTATACTTAAATGAAATTAAAGGTAAGGTGTTTATGGGCAAGGCTCCAGACTCAACACTAGATGCAGAAGAGGTGCTCCATTTTAGGGGAACGATTTGTGTTCTCCGGGTAGATGGACTAATTCAAAAGATCCTAATTGAATCTCATGGTTCCCGATACTCTATTCACCCTGGAGTGACTAAAATACATTAGGACTTGAAATAGTTATATTAGTGGCCAGGTATAAAAAAAGCCAAGTTGAATATGTAGCCAAGTGTCAGAACTGCCAACAGGTGAAGTATGAACATCAAAGACCTGTAGAATTATTGCAAAGAATGCCCATTCCTGAATGGAAGTGGAAAAGAATAGCCATGGATTTCTTAGTGAGACTTCCTAAGACTTTGGGGAAAATATTATTCTATTTGGGTGGTGGTTGACAGGTTAACGAAGTCAGCACACTTCATTCCGGTTAGAGTAGATTATAATGCACAACAGCTGGCCAGAGTTTATGTGAAAGAGATAGTAAGGTTGCACGGAGTGCTCCTTTCTATCATTTCAGACCGTGATACACAATTCACTTCCAAATTTTGAGGTAAGTTATATGAAGAGTTGGGTACTCAACTCATTTTCAGCACAACTTTCCATCCACGGACAGATGGGCAGTCGGAAAGGAATATCCAAGTGCTGGAAGATATGTTGAGGGCATGTGTGATAGACTTTGTGGGACATTGGGATAGGTTTTTGCCCTTGTATGAGTTCTCCTACAACAATAACTACCACTCCAGTATTAATATGGCACCATTCAAAGCCCTGTATAGGAGGGGATGCAGGTATCCCATATGGTGCTTTGAAGTGGGGAAGTGGAGCCATTAGGGGTTGACTTAGTGATGGATGCTCGAGACAAGGTAAGAAGCATCCAAGCTAAGCTTCTAGCGGAACAAAGTCGTCAAAAAGAGTATGTAGACCGAAAGGTAAGGTATATGATATTCAATGCTAGTGAACAAGTACTTCTAAAAGTGTCACCCATTAAAGAGGTGATGAGATTTGGCAAGAAGGGCAAACTCAATCCTCATTATATTGGCCCTTTTGAAATTCTTAATTGTATAATGACAATGGCATATATATTAGCCTTACCGTCTAGCATATATGGGGTACACCCTATGTTCCATGTGTCTATGCTGAAAAATTACCATAGGGATGGAGACTACATCATTAAATGGAACTCGGTGTTATTAGACAAGGAACTTCAGTATGAAAAAGAGCTAGTGGCAATTATTGATCGTGACATCCGAAAATTGAGAACTAAGAAGATCAATATGGTTAAAGTTCAATGTAAACATCGTTTGGTAGAGAAAGATACTTAGGAGATAGAGAAAGACATGCGAGACAAGTATCCTCAATTGTTCGACGAAACAGGTACTACTCTATCTTTATTTTAGCCCTGTTTTCCCTAGTTAGTCACTCGGGGATGAGTGATGGGTAAATTGGTATCTATTGTAATGACCTAATCTCGTTGTTAGGGATAGGCCAAATGGGGAAGGATTTCGGTCCAAAAAACTTCGGGTAGTAACTTCGGAAAAATTGAGCCTAGGCCAGACTTGGATGAATTTTAAGTCAGGTGAAGCCTAAGGAAATCACATGAATGATGGGAGGTAAAATTTATAAATTGATTATACATTTTGATAGCCAAGGCGATACAGAGCAATTACGATTTTGCAAAATTGCATTCGGGCGAGTAAAACTTTCAAAATCAAAGTTTGCGTGGGGAGTATATTTTAATACGCCCTTGAAGAGAGGTGTCTTGTGAAAGGGGAGCTTGGAGCAAAAACTACAAGCTCTCTGTTTCCTTCTATCCCTCCAGGGCGGGATTATTTCCGCCAAAGTGGGGCCGCTAGAGTGGGACAGTCGCGACTTAAGTCGTGAAAAAGGCCAGAAATGGTCTTTTACTGCAAGTTCAGTTTCTAAAACCCCAATAGGCAACCTATGGCGATTTCAATTGATTTTCCATGGATTTTCACTCTTAAAGTAAGGTTTTTACTCCCTAGATTCATACTTTGATTCTTAGGAATTAGATGTATGGGTGATAATCATTGTGGGAGGGTTTGGACTAAAAATCTAAGGTGGAAAATAACCCTAGGGTAAGGTTAGGATCATGGGTTTGGCCTAGGAAATTAAATTGTGTTATGTTTCTTGATAGTTAGGCCATTTTATTGATCCTTGATATGTATTTAATGTTTATAGACCAAGAACAAGAAGAACAAAATCGAAAAGGGAAGGCTATTACGTTGTGATGTTCTGAAAGCTTGAATTTAAGGTAGGTGATGGTCTAGTTTCCTGTATGTGTTTTATATACTTGTTCAATTGCTTCATGATATGCATATGTGTATATGAATAGGGAAACATGCTAGATTATGTGTGAAATGATCACTTACTGGCCTGTTATATTAATGAACCTGTTCTTTGTGGTATAAATATTGTAAACATTGTATGTTCTTGTGATTGTGATATCTTGGGATCGGATGTCACATTTTGACAAATACTTGAATCGAATGTCACATTTCGACACGTATTTGGATTGGGTGTCACGTTCCAACACATATTTAGATTGGGTGTCATGTTATGACACAAAGTTGATTGTTTGTAGGTCCCTTGAGAGGACCCTTGTGTGAGATTATGGCATGTGAAAGACATTGAGCTGTGATATTGAGATGTGGTTGACTTATTCTATATATGTATGTGTCTATTGAGTTAAAATTTACTTGTCTATGGTCCGCTTACTGACAAACTGCGTGATCCTACCAGTACACCGTGGTTTTGTGTATTGATACTACTCTTGATCTGCCTTTTTTTTAGTACAGGCCATATTTAGCCAGTAGAAGAGAGACATCGGTTGGAGGATTAGTAGGTTGTTCAACGTCCAAGGGTGATCTATTTTGTCGTGCTGCCGGAGACTTTTCTATCGTTGTTCTAGTCCTTTTCTCTTCCAGGACTTAGATGTTTAGACAATGTTCTGTTTATTGAATTGATTCTAATTGGAGTTGTACTCCTGTTCTAGAATTGTTAGGTTAGAGTTTTGGTACAATGACTTTCAGTTTCTAGGATGTGTTTACTTCTGCACTTTATTGTTATCAACTTGGTTGGTTGATTTATGGGAACTCAACATTACTCTGGTTGAATTCTGCTTCTACAATCCTTAACTTGTGCATTTTGCGATTATTGTTGTTGGGCTATTAGAACGATTCTCCCACTGGAATAAGTGTTGTGGGTGCTAGTCACGGCGGGTTAGGGTCGTGACAATGTGTGTATTAAAGTGTGGGAAAAAAATAACATTCATAAAAGGGATAGTAGATATAGAAAAAATATGTTGTGTATAACAAAATAATACATCAAATGTAGTGAAAATTTGCGTAAAGTAAAATATATACCTTGTATGTATAACATATATATGTATGTACCTTGCATTTTGAACCTGTTAATAAATTTAAAATCTTGAAATGATACATTAGGAAAACTAATAAAATACCTAGGCTTATATATTTGGTTTGAAGAAAAATAATGATCACTCATATATGTATTTTTTATTTAAAAAAACTAATCTAAATGGCCCAAATAACTATAAATTATTTTTATAAAGAATTTAATTAAGAGAATTTAAGATGGCCTAATTATTGAGATTTATTTTATAATCATATTAGTCTTGCAGAAATATGATATGAAACCATATCTATTATTGATTAAAAAAATATATATCTCTTAGCCTTTAAACTAGTTTCTAACCGATTTTAAAAAAAAATCTTAAGCGCCAAATTTTCTTATCCCTTTTCTCTTAACTTAATAGCCTAAATGAATGTTTTAAACGTTCATCTATTCTTAAGAATACTTTTTATTTTTTATTCTAAACATACTATTAGACTCATTAACAAATAATATTAGCACACATAAATATCTCAAATAAAGAAGAGAGATTAGTATCAATATCACATGTATGTAAACATATATATAAATAAATTAATGTATCAAGAGAAATATAATCAAAGTAGTAACGAGGAAGGCTAAGGGATGTTGACTCCTAATTTACGATACTCTGAGCTCTGACAATCCTAATAGCTGTTGGCCTAATATTTTGGGCCAAAAGGAGTTTCAAAGTAAAAACTCCAACACTCCAGTTGTACATGAAACATATGAAGAGAAAAAAAATAGCAACTAATAAATGATGTGACAATATAAGAATGCATAATAACGAGGGCACAAACCAAACACGAATGCCAAAGGTTTGGTTAAAATGTTACTTTAACATGTAAGGATTTACTGTTTAATTATCCAGGCAACCATGAATTTAATTATTACCAGGAAAAAGAAGTATATTATATGATTTTTGCAGACCTTTCAAGGGTGACGAAAAATTTGCTTACTTTATATATTTTTAACACAATGCGAGATACACCAAATTAGTTACAGTGAACCTAGTGAACTAATTGCCCTTGACCACTTAACCTATATACACTCAATCAAAATCATGTAAACATGCTTGGGAAGAGAATTTGAGAATATTAGTACACTAAAGGATCTAGTTTAGAAATCATATCATAAATAAGCTAAGTTCTTCAAAACCAAATAAAGAAATAAATTGTCGAAGCTGGAAACTTAAAATTTCATTAGCAACGCATAACAGAAGAAAATATGGGAGGTGTACTAGTGCTGACATGATGGCATCCCACAATAACTATGTCATGTGAGAACGTTTTGTTAAAGTAATATATTTTTCTGTTAACCCAAGAAGAAAAAAAAAAGAAACTAACAAAAAAGGACAAAGTGTTTATATTAGATAGATACCACTTATGTTTAAATACTCCAGTCACTTTTTTAAAACAACGACAAGCTCAAAAATTCAACTAAAGTGGCATCTACGCAAGCAACATTTCCCTTTTTTTTTAAAAAAAAAAAAAGCTACATTGAAAGGTAACAAGCTATTCACAAAAACATACTTTCATCGATAGTTATTTGGTCTCTCCCATAACACTGAAGGTATGTTTCGAGTATAATGCAAGCAAAAACTATTAAAATAAAATGAGATCAGGAGACACTACATCTAATTATAATATAACAAGGTATGAATCTAAAGAGTTGGTTTAACTACAACTCACCACCTAAATAAATAAATTCATACAGTGATAAGTATGAAGCAATTGAATAACAGAAAATGATTTGAGCAAGAGTATTAAATAAACTCTAATCACGAAACGACATCTTATATATTACATGAGTCTATCAATAATTCTTTTAAATAACACTAATTCTTACTAACCTTCTCTTGTTTTTGTGCATGAACTTATAGAAGACAAAATAAACAAACAAGTTTGAACAGGCAGAGTCAAGATAATGACAAGGAACAATTTAACAATTATATTTTTTATTTTTATAAATTGAAGGCAAAATGTGAAGAGGGAGTGATTAATGATATATTCAGGTACAAGACAGCCACAAAATCCAAGTTACAATCATATTCCTAAATGGATTTGTTAAGTGTAAAGCTATCACATACGAAATATGAAATAAACGACAAACATATGCAAAAATAAATGAAAATTGAACAAGTTTAAAGGTAGATTTCTCCAATTCTTAGTTGAAAAACGAGCTGGTGATACTTCAGAAACATAGGACTTTTAGCCATTCCTATCGATCTTAAAGATATTCATCATCTTAAAGAAGACAATAGTATGAAGAATTATCTACGCACTAGTTAGAATTATAAGCTGATAAGCCCCCTTTCTCAATATTATTTGTCCAGGAGTGATAACGATAAATAGTTATTTGTGAATAAGTAAAACAGTAAAGAAGATTTAAAATTCTAGCTCTTAAGATCCATATTCCAGACATGACTAGACTCAAATCAGTGATCCGAACTCTATGTCAACACTCATTAATCATTGTGAACTAGTGACTGTTAGATTTTTAAACTTATAAGAAAAAATAAGGTTCAACTGAACTTCCTTTCATTCATATGCAATATTACAAAAGGCTTAGACACATATAGCTATATAAGCTTTTCAAAAGTAAGTAGAGTCCATACCTATCCAACCAATATTGACTTTCTTACAAAATATATTCCATAAAACAAGGACTACCTTTCCTTTAATAACTAAACATAATATTCAAAAGAAAACTATTAGGTTAAAGACTACCTAGAAAAATCTCATTTTCTAACACTCCTCCTTGAGATTTTTCTTGGATACTCCCAGGTTAGCCCTTAGAACTTCAAATTTCCCCTTAGGAAGAGCCTTGGTCATGATGTCTGCAATCTGCTTATCTGAGCTGCAATGAACAAGTTTAACTTCTCCATCCTTCTCTGCTTGTCTGATAGCGTGAAACTTCACATTTATATGCTTGCTACGACCATGTTGCACTGGATTTTTGGCCATAGATATTGCTGACTTGTTGTCAACCTTAATGACAGTAGCTTCAATATCATTTTACTCCAGATCACATAGAATCTTTCTTAACCATAGAGCTTGATTAGTTGCACCAGCAGCGGCGATGTATTCAGCTTCTGCAGAAGATTGAGCTACCACATCTTGCTTCTTTGAATTTCATGAGAACATGCCTGAACCAAGTGTAAAACCATATCCAGAAGTACTTTTCATATCATCAATACTTCCTGCCCAATCACTATCTGAATAACCCATCAATTTCCCTTGCTCTTCCTGTTTAAACCAACTACCAAAATTAGCAGTTTCCTTGATATACCTCAACGTTCGCTTAGCGACACCAAGATGAACTTGACTCGGAGCATGCATAAATCTCGACAGAAGACTTGCTGCGAACATAAGATTAGGTCTTATTGCTGCCAAATACAGCAAACTACCTATTAGACTTCTATAAAGTGCAGGATCAGCCCTATCACCTCCTTCAAACTTCAAAATCTTTTTATTGTGAACTAGTGGGGTTGATACAGGCTTGCATCTCTCCATCTTGAATCTTTTAAGAATATCTCATGCATATTTGCTTTGTGAAATGAAGATTTCATCTGTAGCTTGACGAATCTCCATCCCTAGAAAGTAATTCATTTCACCCAAATCTGACATTTCAAACTTGGTCTCCATTTCTTGGTTGAATTGATTTATCATAGCTTCATTGCTTCCCGTTAACAAAAGATCATCAACATAGAGTGACACCAAAAGCACATCTCCTCCTTTAGCCTTCTTCACATATAAAGTGGCTTTATTTTCACTTCTCTTGAAGCCACAATAAATAAGATAAGAATCAATCTTACTGTACTAGGCTCGAGGAGCTTGCTTTAATCCATACAATGCCTTATGTAGCTTGTAGATTTTATCCTCCATTCCTGCAACTTGAAATCCTTTTGGTTGGTCGATAAAAATCTCCTCCTGCAGCTGTCCATTTAAGAATGCTGATTTCACATCCAAATGATACAACTTCCAATTTGATTGAGCTGCCAAAGAAAATAGAAGCCTTATTATATCATGTTGTGCAACTGGTGCAAATGTGTCTCCATAATCCAGACCTGCAACTTGAAAATAACCTTTCACAACAAGCCTTGCCTCGTATTTATAAACTGAACCATCTAGATTAAGTTTGGTTCGATAAACCCATTTCACCCCTATTATATTTCTGTCTTTAGGTTTATCAACCAGCTTCCAAGAGTCATTCTTCTCTATCATACCAATCTCCGCCTTCATAGCTTCAATCCAAACTTCATGTCTTGATGCTTCTTGATAGCTATTTGGTTCTGAGATTGCAACATTGCATCTTTCATATATCTCAAAAAGGGACTTTGTTTTCAAAATGGGCGAATCAAATGAGGATTCCCCATCTGATTCTTCATCTTTTTCTAAATTTTCAGAGGCAAATGATTGGATTTCAGGCAGCGGACGCAAGTTCTGAAAATCTCCATTATCTTTCTCAATTTTCTCCTTATCCCAGTTCTAAAAAACCTGCTCATCTACTACAACATCTCTTCTAATGGAAATACTTTTTGTTTGCAAGCTAAAAACTCTATAACTTTTGGCTTGCGATGAATAACCAATAAAGATCCCCAATTCACCTTTCGGTTCAAGTTTGCTTCTTTTTAACAGAAGGAACATGAGAATAGCAAATCGAACCAAAGATTTTTAAGTGCTTGGCAGACGGTTTTGTTCCACTCCAAGCCGCAATAGGAGTTTTTTTATCCATAGCTTTAGTTGACAACCTATTTAACAGATATAGTGAAGTATAAACAGCTTTTGTCCAAAAGTTTTGTGGTAGTTTCTTTTCAAGCAACAAACATCTAGACATTTCAACAACAGTCCTGTTCTTCCTCTTCGAGACTCCATTTTGTTCGGGTGAATAACTTACTGTCAACTTGTGATCAATTCTCATATCTTCACAATACTTATTGAACTCATTTGAAGTGTATTCACCACCATTGTTCTATCTCAAAGACTTCAGCTTACAACCACTTTGTCTTTCAACAAAAGCTTTACATTTCTTAAAAACTGAAAATACTTGGGACTTGTTACTCAAAAAATACACCCAAGTCATCCTTGTTAAGTCATCAATAAAGAGAACAAAATATTTATTTTTTCCTAAAGATGATGTATGTATAGGTCCACACACATCAGTGTGAACTAGTTCAAGTTTTTCAGTTGCCCTCCAGGTAGCACTTTTAGGAAATGATTTCTTGTGTACCTTACCCATCTGACATGCCTCACAAACTTCTTTAGATGGTGAGATCTCAGATAACTCTTTAGTCAAGTCTTTATCATACATAGACTTTAAAGTAGCATAATTAAAATGCCCATATCTTTTGTGCCACAACCATGACTTATCCATACTTGCAAAATTTACACTATCAAACTTTCCATCTAAAGGAAAAGATTTATCCACCATTTCTACTTTAACAATCAAACAATCTTTAGAGTCAAAAACCAAACAACGTTTGCCTTTAAAAAATAAGGAACAACCTTTCAACATCATTTGAGCCACACTTAACAAGTTACATGCTAAACAAGGAACATACAACACATCATGTATAAACTTTGTACCTTGTGTAGTTTGAAATGCAACTGAACCCTTTCCATGTGCATCAACTATTTCACTATTTCCCATCCTAACTTTAGCTTTGAACGACTTGTCAAGTGTGTGAAACAAGAGCTCATTGTGTGACATGTGACTCGTGCATCCACTGTCTATAAACCATGAGAATTTTTTGCTTGTGTTTTCTTAGTGAGAACCCATAAACAAGCTTTCTTCTTCCTTTTTAGACTCTTCAACAAATTTTACCTGCTGCGCATGATGTTGTTGTGGCTGATTCTGCTTGACCCTGCAATTTTTCTCAATATGACCTATTTTTTTACAGAATCTACACTGAATGGATGTCTTTCCTTTGAACCAGCAGTCTTTTTCTTGATAATTAGTTCTTTTCCGGTGGCTGCAGGGTGAAAACTTCCCTTTCTTTGAAGATTCCTTCTATGGTTTTCCCTTTCCTACTTTATCTCCTTCCATCCTTCTATTGTCCTTCATAGACTTCTTGCCTTTATGTTGTGACTGAAATGCCACTTCTGTTACTTCTCCATCTCTTATACTTGATCTTTGTTCTTGGGCTTGCAACTTGCTGATTAGTTCTGCAATTGATAAAGTCTTCAAATCACAAGATTCCTCTATTGCTGAAATTTTGGACTCGAACCTTACTGGTAAGCTTATCATCATCTTCTCCACCACCTTTGAATCTAGAAAGGTTTCACCAAATAACCTTATTTTGTTTACAATTTCCACAAGTTTGGAAGAATACTCTTTCACAGTATCTCCTTCTTTCATCCTTAACATCTAAAATTCTCTTTTGAGAGTTAAGAGTTTGACAGCCTTCACTCTGTCACTTCCATCGAACTCCTCTTTTAGCTTTTTCCATGCTTCTTTAGATGTTTCACAAGTCATTATTCTTGTGAAAATCACATCTGAAAGTGCTGAATGAAGACATGTGAGAGCCTTTGGTTTTCTTGACTTCGCATCTTTATAAATCGTCATTTGTGCAACTGTTGGATTTGGTCCAAGTGGAGGATCATCTTCACTTTCTATTGTTTCCCATAGACTAAGAGCTTTGAGATAAGCCTTCATCTTTATCACCCATATGTGATAATTTTCTCCTGTAAACATAGGAGGGACTGCACCCAAGAAGTTGTTGGATGCCATGGTTCTGTTGCTCAGCTCTCACCTTAGAAGAACTGGAGAAAACCTTAGCTTTCTTGCCTTCACAGATCACTCAAGAAGAAGGGCTCTGATACCACTGTTAGATTTTTAAACTTATAAGAAAAAATAAGGTTCAATTGAACTTCCTTTCATTCATATGTAATATTACAAAAGACTTAGACACATATAGCTATATAAGCTTTTCAAAAGTAAGTAGAGTCCATACCTACCCAACCACTATTGACTTTCTTACAAAACATATTCCATAAAACAAGGACTACCTTTCCTTTACAAACTAAACATAATATTCAAAAGAGAACTATTAGACTAAAGTCTATCTAGAAAAATCTCATTTTCTAACAATGAAATCTATTATAAACTATACTTATCATATTTTTTTCATAAACATACACATACTGAAACAAAACAAAATGAAGAGACCGGGCGAAGGTCGTACCTTTTGTCGAGCAGCAAACTAGGAGCTTTGTCTTCAAGGTTCAAAATCTAACTAGGCTTCGGAACTCAACTCGAGAATCGGAGGGGGAAAAACAAAGTAATAGAGAAAATAATTTCTGAATCAATTCTGAATTAGTATATTCGAATTAGTTCTTTGGTTAGTTTTTGAAGATCTTTTTGAAGAGTGAAATCTGAGTTCTTTTGCAGGTGAAAAACCTTGTTATTTATATGCAAATTCAAACTTAAAAATTCGAATTTAAACTTAAATCGAAGGCATTTGTGAGGCAAATCAGAGAGAAGGTGAGAAAAAAATTCATAAATCTTACCTTTTTTTTGTCTTTGACCAATTATTTGAACAGAATTTCCGGTGATGATGGTAGGTGGATCTTGTGTGAAGTGAAAGGAGAAGAAGATGAAGGCATGGTCCCTGGTCTTCTTTGTATTTTTGGAAATTGATGAATAGGAGCATTTAGGTATGATGAAAGTTCTGATCTTTGGGAAGAAAAAAGGTCTTGGGCGGTGGATTTTGATTTTGGGAGAAAGTTTCCTGATTTGTTTGAGCCGTCCAATCATTAGATCGGACGGTTAATATAAATTAAGAGTTAAATAAGAAAAAATATAATATACGAATTGGCTATTTTTAGGAGGACTTGGATTGCCAAGTTTTTGCTCAAATTAGCCAAATTAAATTATAAATCACTTCTTTATTAAATAGTCATAATTAATTAATTTAAAAATAATTATTTTGTAAGACTAATTTATTTGACAAAATTGGTCATTCTTAAAATAAATTGGTATGAATTAGTAACTAATTAATTAATCTTCCTAATTTTGAATAATATACGAAAAATATTTATTTTAACAATAGAAAACGTATTTAATCGAAAAACAATTTAACTCTTAAGAACAATATTCACTTGGTATAAATTTCTCAAAAAAAGATAAACAATAGAAAATATTTACATATTTATAAATATATATATTATATATATATATATATATATATATATATATATATATATATGAAATAAATTCGCCAAATGAAATGAGAAAGTTTATAAAAAAAATATTTTCATATTTTATGAAAGTTTTATTATTAATTATTATTATTATTATTATTACGGAAGCTTTAATTAATTAAATATGGAGAGCCAAAATTGGGTGTCAATAATATTCAACGATAAAAAATACTTTTCTTACTTGCTTAAAAGGAAAGCAAATGTTACAACAATTTTTGATAATTCGAAATTGATTGAACGCTCCGAAAGAGCTACTATATTTTTGCGTAAGGGAACAAAACTTGTTATAGAAGATGCATTATTCTCTTTTAAATCCACAAGAAACTTGTTAAGTTTCAAAAATATCCGCCGAAATGGATACCATATTGAGACACTTAATGAAATGAATATTGAATACCTTGGTATAATCAAGAGTGTCTCTGGCTAGAAGTATATATTGAAAAAATTACCAACCTTGTCTTCTGAGCTATATTATGAAGAAATTAGTACAATTGAAACACATTCGATCGTAAATCAGAAGTTTATTAATATAAATGTCTTTGTGCTATGGCATGACCAAATTGGTCATCCTAGATCAATAATGATGAGACGAATTCTTGAAAATTCAACTGAACATCTATTAAAGAACTTGAAGATTCTTACAAATGATGAATTTTTATGTGCTGCTTGTTATCAAGGCAAGTTAATTGCCAGACCATCACCACTGAAGGTTGGCATCGAATCCCCTGACTTTTTAGAACGTACGCATGAGGATATATGTGAACCTATTCATCCACCTAATGGGTTGTTTAGATATTTTATGATTCTAACAGATGCATCTTCAAGATAGTCTCATGTGTGTCTCTTATCATCTCGCAACCTGACATTTGCAAAGTAATTAGCACAAATGATAAGATTAAGGGCGCAATTCCTAGATTATCCTATTAAGGCTTATCAGTTGGGATAATAATTGAACATTCTGTTGCTCATGTTCATACTTAAAATGGTCTCGCAGAGTCATTTATTAAGCGCCTACAATTGATAGCAAGACCACTACTTATGAAAATAAAATTGCCCACTACTGTTTGGCGTCATGCTATCTTACATGTAGCAGCACTCGTTCGTCTCAGACCGACTAATTATAATAAATACTCTCCGTTATAATTAGTATTTAGTCATGAGCCAAATATAGCTCATCTATGAATTTTGATTGTGCAGTTTACGTGCCTATAGCACCATCACAACGCACTAAGATGGGCTCTCAATGATGATTAGGCATATATGTTGGATTTGACTCACCCTTCATAATTCGCTACCTTGAACCATTAACTGAAGATTTATTCATTGCTCGATTTGCAGATTATCGGTTTGATAAAATGAATTTCCTACAATTAGGAGCAGAGAAAAAGGAATCCAAAAGGAAAATTGAGTGGAAAGTTTCATCACTATCTCATTTTGATCCACATGCCCTTATATGTAAGCAAGAGGTTTAGAAGATCATCCACATACAGAAAATAGAAAATCAAATGCCAGATGCATTTACTAATTTGAAATGGATAACTAAGTCACATATTCCTGCAGTAAATGTGCCTATCCGGATTGACATTTCAAAATGACCATCTACTAGTGTCATAGCTTCTGAATCATAAACACGCCTGAAGCGTGATAGACCATTGGATTCAAAGGATAAAAATCCAAGAAAAAGAAGCACGAAAAATGATAAAGATGACACTATAAAAGAATTTCCTGAAGAAGTTCAAGATCTAATTAATCCTGATATTCCTAAAAAAATCAGTGAATCTAAGACTAAAGTGAACAAAGAACTTTCAATAAGTTCTACTGGTGATGGAATAAATTTAGATCGATCAAAAATTATTGTGGATAATATTTTTGCATATAATGTTGCAATTAATCTTATGTAAGACAATGAGGATCTTGAGCCTAAATCTGTCGAAGAATGTTGATGAAGATGTGCTTGGCAGAAATGGCAAGAGGTAATTCAATCAGAATTAGACTCACTTACTAAACGTGAGATTTTTGAACCTATAGTCTAAACCCCTGATGATATAAAACCAGTTAGCCATAAATGGGTTTTTGTTCGAAAATGAAATAAGATAAATGAAATTGCAAGATATAAGGCACGCCTTGTTGCACAAGGATTCCCTCAAAGACCTGACATTGACTATAAAGAAATATATTCACCTGTTATCGATGCAATAACTCTTCGATATCTCATCAGTTTAGCTGTACATAAAAATCATGAAATGCATCTAATCGATGTGGTTATAGCTTATCTTTATGGTTCATTTGACACAGAAATTTATATGAAAATCCCAAAAGAATTAAAATTACCTGAAGCATGTAATTCTAAGTCTCAGGAGATATTATCAATCAGTTTACAAAGATAATTATATGGTCTAAAATAATATGGGCCTATGTCCTTAGTGAGTACTTGATAAATGAAGGTTATATAAATGATGTTATTTGTCCATTTATTTTTATTAAGAAAATAGAATCAAAATTTGTTATACTCGTCATTTATGTTGATGACATAAATCTAATTGCAACCCCTGAAAAGGTCCAAAAGATTATTGAATATCTAATGAAAGAATTTGAGATGAAAGATCTTGAAAAGACAAAACTTGTCTTGGTCTACAAATTGAACATTTAGCAAATGGGGTCTTCATCCACCGATCTGCCTATATTGAGAAAAATTTAAAACGATTTTACATGGACAAAGCACATTCCTTAAGTACTCCAATGGTTATTCGATCACTTGAAGTGAACAAAGATCCGTTCCGACCTCCAGAAGAGAATGAAGAACTTCTTGGTCCTGAAGTACTATATCTTAACGCTATTGGTGCACTTATGTATCTTGCTAATGTAATTAGACCTGATATAATATTTTCTATTAATTTGCTATCAAGGTATATGTAACACCCCTCAAAAAATTTCCCTAAGATTCGAACCTTTCTTGTATTCGGGTAGGATCGAACTCGAGTATTATAGGGCATTTGCATAAGTAAGATGAGTCTCTAAGAAACTGAGCAGCGTTAGAAGTGATGTGGGGTCATGAAGGACCCTTAGGACCAAATCAATCCAAAAGATTCATCGTGGCTAAGTTTGAGGAGGAGTTCGCATGAGGGGTTAACTTCTAATGACCCTATCTTTTGATATATGACGATCTGGGTGGCCCACGACCTATTAAATTAATGGTCGTCGAGTCTTCTTTCCAACGCCACCAACAATGTACATTTTGGAGTTTGGAGTCAAAAGATAAGACAATCCTAAGATGAACTAGCACAACACAGATTTTCAGGCCTGGGTTGCAATTGCTAGAAAACTGGGCTTGGCGCCGCAGTGGCGTGACGCACCACTATCGCGCCAGAAACATGCCTCAGTAGTTTGGTCTCTGGCGCGGCGCGCCACTAAAAGGTGTGCAGGGTTTTTCAAGCCAATTTCCAAAACCCAGGAAATATTAGCCTTGGCGCTGTAAGGGCGCGATGCACCACTATCGCGCCAAGAATGTGCCTCAGTAGTTTGTTCCTTGGCGCGGCGTACCACTACGAGATGTGTAGGTTTTAGGTGTAATCAGCCTGGCACTGCAATGGCGCGACGCGCCACTATCGCGCCAGAAGCATGCTTGCCTATTTTTCAGAACTTTTGAGAAAGGGGTAATTTAGGAATTCCCCTAAATTATATATGTATCAGCCTTAGCACATTTTGGGATCATTTTCAATCCCTCCCTCTCTCTCTAAAAAGCCCTAGGAGTTCCTCCCTCTCTCTCTAAAAAGCCCTAGGAGTTCCTCCCTCTCTCTGTCTCTCTCTTCTTCTTCTTCTCCATTTCCAACAAGGAGAGTTCCAAGAGCTTCAAGATTTGAGTTCCCCATTGAAGACCCAACATCAAGGTTTTCTTCAAGTCTTCACTAAGGTATGTAAGGCTATCCAAAACATGGGTTGAGTCCACCCATGTGCCCTACTCTTGCTTTGAGGTTAGATATCCATGAAAATGGAGTTTCTTGGTATGGTTTATGTTTGAATGAATTTTGTCCCCTATTTAGTTGATGCTATATGTGTTGATGTTGTTGAGATAAGAAGTTCCTAAAACCTTCATGTTAGTATGAGTTGATAGAGATGACTTGTTATTATGTTTTGTTGATCTCTTTAGCCATGTGATTATGTTGCATAGTTCAATTCCTTAAATGTGTTATTCTACTTGAATTGTTGAGCTAAAGACATAGAGTTGTGATGAATCTTGAGGAGATGTCATGAATTCTTATCTAAATGAGGCTTGATTGAGTTAATTGGGGGATAGAATTGACGAGTGGACGAGGTCCTAAATGGAACTTGCCATTATGATTTAATTGAGTTGAAATGAGAATAGAGTTGATGAGTTGGCAATGACCCACATGAAACTAGCCATGAGGGCTTGTTTGAGATGATTGGAGGGAGTCTTTTGGGCATGGAGTCATGGGAGGAGTATCGAGCACCAAAGCGGATAAGAGTATAGTCCATACTCGAACTCCAGAAACTATACCGCCAACGTAGGTAGGGATGGAACCGTTAAAGTCGGATGCTTCCCATGGGATCGAACCGTTAAAGTCGGATGTTTTCTATTTTATTGTCCTAAAATGATAGGACTTGACTAATCGATGGTATCCATGACTAGGAAGGCGTTCATGCCCTGGCAAGGTATAGACGGACGTGGCAATGACGTCTGATTATTGTACTGTCATTGGCTCATAAGTGATGGTTGTCGGATAAGAGAAACTCTCATTTAGGTCTTGATAGTACTCCGAGTCAGTTGAGTTGAGTGGCATGAGATTTGGTCCGGTATAAAGCAATTCTTGTTAGACTTAGGGCACTTGAGTGTATTGTTACGTATATATATATGAGTTGAGATCCTGAGTTGATATCGATGCTTTCTTGATGTTTGTTTCCTTCGGCCATTTTACATACTCGTACATTTCATGTATTGACGCCATTTGACCTGCATCATTTTATGATGCAGCAACAGGTACTAGAGATCATCAACCGGCGCTTCGTTGAAGATCCACATACACTCCCATCTAGTTGGTGAGTCCTCCTAGTTTCCAGAGGATGTTGAGCTTCCTTGTATAGTTTTGTTGTTGTCGTTTCTTTTATCTTGATTGTTGGTAGCCATGGGCTTGTCATTGGCACCTTCCAGACTTTGATAGAGGCTTCATAGACTAGAGTGTGGGGAGGTTGGACTGTTATTTTGAGGAGTCTTATTATACTTATTTTGTTGAGTTAAACATGTTTGGCCTTCGGCCCCCATATTGTAAATAGCATGTTATAATTGAGCCTTCCTTTGAGCGTATATGACTGAATGATGGAATAATTGAGTTAGGTGGTTCGCTTGAAGGTCAGAAATGGCTTTCAAGTACCGGTCACGTCTAGGGCACCCTCCCGGGGAGTGACAGTATAGTTCTTCCTCGACGCAAGACATTGGAAAAGTGTCAAACATATTCTGGGATATCTAAAGGGGACTGTTGATATGGGTCTGTTTTATACTAACAAAGGTTGTGTAGACATTGTTGGCTATGTAGATGCAGGTTATTTATCATATCCACATAAAGCTCGATCTTAAAAATGTTATCTGTTCACATACAGAGGAACTGCTATATCATGGCGATCTACGAAGCAGTCCATTATTGCTACTTCTTCAAATCATGCTGAGATAATAGCGATTCATGAAGCAAGTAGAAAATTTATGTGGTTGAGATCAATGACACAATTCATTAAAGAAAGGTGCATCCTAAAGCATGATGTCAAAGTACCCACGACCATGTTCGAAGACAATGCTCAATTAAAAGGGGGCTTTATAAAAGGATATAGAATGAAACACATTTTACCAAAATTATTCTTCACACATGATCTCTAGAAGAATGGTGATATTGATGTACAACAAATCCATTCAAGTGATAATCCAGCAGATTTATTCACCAAATCTTTACCAGCCTCAACTCTTGAAAAGATGTTACACAAGATTGGAATGCGAAAACTTACCATCTGAATCGTGGTCTTCATCAGAGGAAGTAGAATACGCGCTGCACTCTTTTTTCCTTAGTCTAGGTTTTGTCCCACTGGATTTTTCTAGCAAGGTTTTTAATGAGGCAGCAAGCAATGCGTATTAGGAATAACTATATATATTTGTTCTTTCACTAGAAATTTTTTTCCTTTTACTTAGACATCCAAGGAGGAGTGTTATAAAATAATGCAATGAGTGGATGTCCACTATATTTTGTTCTCCCTACCCTATCACTACTTTTCTACCTAACCCACTAATTTACTCACCTTTTCTTCTTTTGAATTGGCTATAAATAGCCATTGATATTGTGCAATTTAGTGTATACACAAATATCAAAATTCTCTCTGTATCTTTCTGTCCTCCTCCTTCTTATTTTGTTAAGTTAGTTTGTTTTATAACAATTAGATATATATCCATATCTTATATATGAATTCTATCTATACTCTCAAATAATTACGTATATTTCCATTAATTAAGAATTTTGTACCATATTTTAAGTTAAATAATAGATACATTGAGATATATCATTCTTTAAAATTAGCCTAAATCGAGTCCTTAATTATCTACTCGCTTAATCCTCTCCAGAATTTATGCATTTACTCAAAGAATCTCGCACTCTCTCTTAAATTTCCTCTCCTACATTTTATTCACCATTTTTTCTTCTTCTTCTCCCTCACACGATCTTTCTCTCTTAAACCCACCTCCATTACTGCACTTTCAACATGGACAAAGAGTCCATTACAACTTTTTTGTTCTCTTCTTTCACTAATTTGTTACATAAAATCGTCTACACACACAGGGGCGGACCTATCTTGTGCCGAGGGGGTATCCGAACCCCCTTCGGCGGAAAATTATACTATTTATACATGGTTAAAATAATTTTTTATGTATATAAAATAGATATCGAACCCCCTTCGACTAGCTCGTGTGTCTACTTATTTAGATTTTGAACCCCCTTATTTAAAATTCTGGATCCGCCATTGCACACATATATATATTGATAGTATAATTTTGAAGATTGATTCTACTGATTGGTTAATGCTGTAGCAACATCAAAACCCACGAGCCTTTTAGATCGTTCAACGCCTTGGGAGGATTATCCTTTGTTGGCTGTTTTCAGTCCTACTTCGAGGCTTATTGTTGCTTAAAAAACTGCATGAAAATTCCAGCACTAACTATTTTCTACAATGGACTTATTGCGGGTTTTGATGTCACTAATGACAAGGCTAAGGATATTCTAAGGTTTGCAGAAATGTAAAAATATATGGATGCTTTTACGTCAAAAAAGCAATTGTTTGTGGAAACAATAATGGAGATTTATGCATGTATCTAGCACATTTGATGTATCTAACACATTAATGAGTTAATATTATATGTATCTAATTTTTTATCAATATATTTGATTAAGTGTAAATATATTTTACAAAATATATGTATATATCTGAATAAAAGTTTATTAAATTAACTTGTCTTGTTTTTAACAAAAAAATCGATCCAAATCAAATCGCGACCATCCCTAGTCTCAACCGGCTTTAGGAAGGGTGCCAAGAATCAATAGACCTCTAAGATCTCTTTTTTTTTTCATTAAAAAATTGTATCTAACGTTATGCGCTTAATAATTTTCTCCTGAAATACTTACTTAGGGAACTTACAAGCTGTTAGTTTTATTGGAGACTCCAACCAAAAAAAAATTAAAAATAAAATTGGATTGGAGACTATATATAGAAGACCTTAGATAATTCAAAATTGGAATAAAAACGAATTCTTGAAATATGAACATAAAGCTGTTGGGTAGAGAAAGATATATAAATTAATAGTATTAAATATTCTAACTCAACAAGCTAGTTCTAATATAATAAGCTCTCTCATACATGCTCTTCAAGAGTCGAAGAAAAGTAAGCGGCCAACTTGTCTTCATTTAGGAAAGATCCCATTCCAAAGAGTATAATTTAGTTCTCGAAAATCGAATGCAATTTTGTCGTTACTCCTAAGGCTCGTGATGTTTAGACAAGTGAGATGCAACCAATGGACGCTTTGACTGCAGATTGTGCATGGTAAGATGCACCATCACTAGTGCAACTTAATGTCTTGATCAATGACCATAATATCCCTTTCCCTTTCCCTTTCCCTTTGCTATATTTATTATAATCACTAATTCCATCTCCAACTTTACGATTTAATCGATTTTTGAGATCCTTCAATTCCATCTCATGAGTTGGATTATATCCCAAGAACTTATTTCTACGTGATAACGAAAACGATCGTTTCTTTGATGTTGAAGACAACATGGGATTATTTTTGTTAGGAATAAGTTTCCCACAAAAGAGGATGTTTTCAGGAAGAAGTACGATATTATTCTTGTAATTACTAGTGAACTCGAATACGTCTTCATCATCGGATGAATTAGTAGTATTGCTTTTCGAGTCGTAATACTTTTCACATTCTTCAGAATCAATATCATCATCATGAGTAAGAATTAGATCAGAAAGCGAAAGAGTATCTTCTTCCTCTTCGGATATCCTTAAATCCTTCTTTTCGATGGATCCTTTCATAATAGGTAGCCTCACAAACTAAAAAGTATAGTATAAAGTTTGTGTATTTAATTAATCTCTAAAAAAAATAATAGGAATGTACATAGGAGAGGGTTTAATTAATGTTGAAGTTGTATCCAAATGGTTATATATAAGGGTCACACAGATTGGAAGTTCAAACTTATTTAGCTTCTAGATGGACATAAAAGAACAATGAGAGAGGCTTGACTAATTTAAGAAAAAGAATCATCTTCTAGAATACAAGGCAAAGAGGAAGGGGGAGGGAGAGATCTTAGTCTTCTTCTAGATAACAGTAACATAAGTCAAAATTGGAGTATTTTTTAAATTTGGGAGAGTTTTAGTCTTCTTCTAGATTGTATTAACATAAGCAAAATTGGATTATTATTTTTTTAATTTGGGGATTAGGTGTTCAATGCTCAAGAAATTTCACCAAGAGGAAAACTTTGTCATATGTTATTGGAAAGGTGCCGTCGTGAGTAGGGGTGACAAAGAAAAACGGGTTGATACAATAAATAAAGAAAATTTTATATGGTATGCTTCGAAGTTATTATTAATAGTCATACTTCTAACTTACAATTTTATAACTTCACTTTTTCTAGTATATTTTCTCTCCTCTCCCCAATCTTGCCTGCCTCCCCCCCCCCCTTCTCCCCCTCATCCCCTTCTCTTTTTCTGTATTTCAGTATTTACGCCTTTCTTTCTCTCTCTCTATTTTGTATGCTTGCCTCTGTCTCTCTTTTTGTATTTTTGTTTTTCTCTTTTTTTCTTTGTTGTATTTTGGTATTAAAGAAAATAAATACAAGTGATATAAGAGCGAATGAATACAAGTGAAATTAGCGTGAATGAAATACAGTCCCCTATAATTTTTTTATTTTTTGTATCTTTGTATACACTAGACTATATTTGTTGATACAAACTAAACATCTCAACAGTTGCTATGAATGATAATACTCAAACTATAACTATAGATTGCTAATAAGGCCCAAGGCAAACATGTGTTATGTGTTTACTATACAGAACAATAGTTATAAAAAAAAATTATATTACATGACTATACTTAGGGTTTTATTTCTCCTCTCCCTCAAGCTCTCCTACTCCTCTCTCTCCTCTCTCGCACTCTCCTCCCCCCTCTCTCACTCGACTCTTTCCTTCCTTGCTCCCTTTCTTTCTCGTCCCTTCCTTCCCTATTTCTCAGCTAATACAAATAAGGGATATTACTTATACAAATCAGGCGAGAGAATTGTATCAGGCGAAAGATGGTGAAGATCTCTCTTTTTTCTTTTCTCCTGATGGATTTCATACTTCGACTCTTAATATAACGAGGGAGAAATACAACATCATATAACACATGATAGAAATGTATACACTTGATACAATTATATTCATTGACACATTTGATACAAAGTGAATATACAAGGAATCTATATACTTGATACAACTTTAATATAACTTGATATAGTTGAATTCATTGATACAAATTACATTTGTGATACAACCTCATACAATATGTATTTATCCTATTCTGGCATCTATCATTGTTATCTTCCTTGTAACATGTAGCTATAAATCAATATTAAGCAAACTATAGCTATCAATTTCTAATTAAGCCCAAACTAATGTTATTTTTGAAAGTTGTCCTCCAGTTTCCCCTTCACGTGAACACAAAAGCTCCTACATCCTTTGCCTAACACCAAACCTCCTTCTCCGGCCACCACTGAAGCCTTCACTCACCAGAGACCAGAGAAGGTATAATCCATATTTTCTCTATCGCGACCCCTTCCTTAATCCTCCACAAAGTGAATTGAATGCAACATTGTTGTGTTAATGGTGAAAAGTTGTTCTGAAGTTGTGAGGATCTACTATCGATGATTTCTCTTCTTTTTTTGGGTTATGAAGTATAATTCTCATAAGAAATTGGTAGGATTGAGAACTTTACTGAACCGCACTCCATAATTAGTAGTGCCCACCACTGTGACATTTACGTCTACTTGGCTAAGTCTGAGTAACCAAAGGCTTATTGGTAGCTTCTTAGGCTTAAGTATGGAAAGTGGTGGAACCAGAATTTTCACTGAAATATTAAGACACAAAGAAATCAAGGGGATTCAACATACAAATAATGTTTGACCTTATGTATAGTGTAATTTTTTGATGAAGGGGGTTTAGATGATCCCATTGTGGGACCCTGAGTATGGGGTGTTAAATATGTTGTAGCAATAGGTCGAGCTCGTCACACGATTGTAGCTCATGTTATCATTTTCTTGTGATTTGTTGTCCTATTTTGAATTGGAAAATTTTTATGCTAGAACAGTTGATGGAGATAAGGTGTGGTGCAGAAAATCTATGCTGTTAAGTATGACTTTGTTTCAATAATACACTTGCATTTGTGCTTGAAGTAATTTACTTCTCATTAGAATCATTTGATGCATAATGTATTCAGACCTAATTGAGTTCGATATTGAAACTGAGGGAGATATTTGGAGGTCAATAGGATGTCTTTTCGTGCTTAGGTTGCCTTGCTTGCGTTAACTCAGTGCTATGTTTTCTAGTAATCTGATAATATGAAAAAGAGTAATGAATTGCTAGGAAAAACAAAGTGAACAAAATGGTGAAGATCTATTTTATTATATTATTGGAGAGTGTAAAATTAGAGTCACATTAGGTGTAGAGCAACTGCATAATTGTCACTCTTAGGAGGCCATGGATGTATGATAGGTATGTGGTATGATGGAAGATGAATCACCATTATCACGACCCGATGTGTCTAAGTGGCGATCACATCTAAACTCAAACCCACTTCCCTTGCTCCAAAAGTACATTTACTGAGTTTAACATAAAGTTGATGCGTAAAATAGTATCAAAAACTGTCTTGAGGTGCTGCAAATGTTCATCTAATGCCTCCTGTACATTAGTTTATACAACAACAACAACAAACCCAGTATAATCCCATAATGTGGGGTCTGGGGAGGGTAGAGTGTATGCAGACCTAACCCCCACCTTGAAAGGTAGGGCGGTTGTTTCCGAAATACCCTCGGCTTTAAGAGAGGACAAGATAAAAGGTCAAATAGGGGCAAACATATAGAAAACAAGATGAAAACAGGAATAGCAAAAGGGAAAGTCGTGGTAGAGTGGTACGGGAAGAAAGAGGCATAACTACAATAAATAAATAAATAAGATAAGATAAGATAGATAAGACAGTCAAAGTACAACGGCGCCACAACTATAAACAGCAATACAATGCAGAAATCAAAAGGCAATAAACAATGAGCAGAACTACAACTACTATGATGCAAAAGATGAATCACTTAGCCTTTAATCCTAATCTGAGTCCTCCACAAAGGAAATTATAGTGCGCTAATGCGCCTACTAATAGGGTAGGATAACGCGACTATGTACTAGCCTTCTACCCGAATGCGGGTCCTCCACACACTCCTATCTAAGGTCATGTCCTCAGTAAGCTGTAACTGCGTCATGTCTTGTCTAATCACCTCTCCCCAATATTTCTTCGGCCTACCCCTACCTCTTCTGAAGCCATCCATGGCCAACCTCTCACACCTCCTCACTGGGGCATCTGTGTCTCTCCTCTTCACATGCCCAAACCACCTAAGTCGCATTTCCCGCATCTTGTCTTCCACTGAGGCCACTCCTACCTTATCCCGAATAGCCTCTGTCACGCCCCGGGAGGGTACCCTAGACGTAACCGGCACTCAGAAACCATTTCTGGCTCCCAAGCGAACCACATAGTCTGATCACACATCCATTCATTCATTCAATCAACGGAAAGTTTAAAAATAAAGAATAATTTAGCGGGCCACTCAAATCACCCATCCAACTCAAAGAATAAAGGCCATGGGCCGACAGATCAACTAAAATATTTGTCATTTAAAAATAGTTTGACAAGAATAACTCAAGGATAGAAATACTCAATCGACTCATTACTATCTAGTCTATGAAGCCTCTATCACTACTATCTAATTGGTGCCAATGACATGTTCATGGCTACCTCAAATCAAAATAAAAAGGGCTAACTCGATGCAAGAATACACAGACGGTGTCCTCCGAATGTAGGGGAGGACTCACCAATACGCTGAGTGCGAATAGATCCCCAATGATGCTCCTATTGACGATCTCTTAAACCTGTCTCTGCATCATGAAACGATGCAGGTCCAAATGGACGTCAGTACGTGGAATGTACGAGTATGTAATATGGCAGAATGAAACGTACCTCGAGGAAGAATAATATCGGTCCACATATCTCAAACCAGAAAGATAAGAGAGACTCAAATAAGGCATCATAAGTCTAAAATAAGAATACATTTTTAGACAAGGATCAATCATATACCATACAGTCCAATCCAATCATGTATAATACAGTTCAATCAAATCATTTACAATTCGATCTCTTTCAATCATGTTCAATCCGATTATATACACTCAACTGAATAATCAACTCAATAATCAAATCCAATCTAGTCACATACCATTCTATCCAATCCAATCACAATTCATCTACTCTAATCCGAACGTATACAATCTACTCAACATTCAACTCAACCATCATCTCAAAGGACTCAACTCAGTAAATATGCAAATTAAATTATGCAATGTTTCACAATTCAACTCAAAGGACTCAACTCAATAAATATGTAACAACTCACTCAAGTGTCCTAAATCTAACAAGAAATAGTTTAGACGGGACTAACTCATAAGCATATAGCAACTCACTCAACTCAACTGACTCAGAGTACTATCAAGACCTAAATGGGAGTTTCTCTTAACCGACAACCATCACTTATGAGCCAGTGAAGGTACAACAAAACGACATTGTTGCCGCGCCCGTTCACACCTTGCCAGGGTATGAACGAATCAAACACTCATGGATCCAATCCAACCAAGTCCTATAATGTCAGGACAAAACTCTCGGGGAAGCATCCGACTTTAACGGTTCAATCCCCCCTACGTTTGGCAACATAGGTATTGGGTTCGAGTATGGACTATACTCTTGCCCAATTCGGTGCTCGATACTTCTCTCATGACTCCATGCTCATAAAACTCCTCCAATCATCTCAAACAAGCCCTCACGGCTAGTTTCATGTGGTACATTGCCACCTCATCAACTATGTTCTCATTTCAACTCAATCAAGCCTCATTGGACCTTCTTTCAAATCGACTCATCTCAAATCATCAAACTCTTCTCTTTAAAAATTTATACAATCTCAACTCAATGAATGCAGAAAATATTATGTACATTAAAATATAATTTCAACTCTTCAACTCAAACTCAAAATAGATACTTTAAAGTAAAAATACTCAACTCATTTAAAGGCTCCTCATACTCAACTCATACTTAAACTCCTTTCTGAATCAAAGATGAAACTAATAATTCTTTAGACTCAAAATAGTGTATAAATAGGTTATGCAAAAAGGTTCACAAATACTTTATTTAAAGCTCCTCCTCAAAAGATCATTTATTTTCAAAATATTCCTAAGACTCCAATCAACTCAAATTATGCACATCATATACCACAAAATCACATTAGACTCCAATCCACTTCATCACACAACATCCTCATCAACATAACCTCTTCATTTACATCATCGTCAAATATCATCATTCACATCATCACCAAACATCATCATCACATCATCATCATATATCATCATTCACATCATCATCAAACATTATCATCACATCATCATCATATATCATCATTCACATCATCATCAAACATTATCATCACATCATTGTCAAATATCATCATCACATCAATCGTCAAACATCTACTCCAAAATCCTTATTTTAGTTCTATGTTCATTTTATAGAAACAAAAGGACATTCTTAACTATCTAATTCATTCTTTTTATTCCAATCAATACATATATACACACAACTATCCCTCTCAACCTCAAGACATTTATGACAAGAAATCTCATCTTGGGTTCATGTGAATGAAACATGAACCCATACTCTCAACAAAACTCAACTCAAGTATATCGTCAATACCTATAAATTTATATACAAAGATACATTTGTAGTTAATAATATGAAAAATAACTATTTAGCAACTCAAGTCATTAAAATCATCAAGCAACCATTTGTATCTAAAAACATTCCATAGTTTAGGGAAAACTTTCAAGAAAACCTTTCTAGAAGGTGCAACTCTTTCACAACTCCTAACCAACACATCTATGGGCATATGGAAGAACTCAATCCACATTTTAGGTTAGCCTTACATACCTTATTTGAAGACTTTGAAGAAAACCTTGTGGTTGGGTCTTCAATGGAGGACTCAAATCTTGAAGCTCTTGGGCTCCTTTTGTTGGAAATGGAGAAGAAGAAGAAAAGAGAGAGAAGCTAGGGCTTTTTAGAGAGAGGGTGAGGCTGCAAAATGTGTTCCCAAAAGACCAAGGGTAACATATATATAATTTGGGTAAGTTCCCAAATTGCCCCTCTTCAAAAGTTCTGAAAATAAGCTAAAAATGCACCTGGCGCGATAGTGGCGCGTCGCGCCATTGCAGCGCCAGGACAATTATGCCTAAAAACCTGCACACCTCGCAGTGGCGCGCCGCGCCAGGGACCAAACTACTGAGGCATGTTTCTGGCGCGATAGTGGCGCGTCGCGCCCTTATAGCGCCAATGCCATATTTTCTGGGTTCTAGAAATTTGGCCTGAAAAACCCTGCACAACTTTTAGCGGCGCGTCGTGCCAGGGGCCAAACTACTGAGGCATGTTCCTGGTGCGATAGTGGCGCATCGCGCCACTACAGCGCCAAGCCCAGATTTCCAGTAGTTGAACCCCAGGCCTGAAAATGAAATTCCTGCCATGCTAGTTCGTCTTAGGATCGTCGTATCTTTCGACTCCGAACTCCAAAATTCACATTCTTGGTGGCGTTGGAAAGAAGACTCGATGAACTTTAATTTGGTCAGTCGTAGGCCACCCAGTTCTTTATATCCTAGGAGATATGGTCTTTTGAAGTTGACCCTAATACTAACTCACCCAAAAACTTAATCAATTGGAGTTCTTTGGACTCGACTTGGTGTTAGAGATCCCTTATGACCCCTAAACACATCTAACACACTTCAAATACTTAGGAATTAATCCTAACTCATGTGTAGAATTACAAGTCCTCCGGTCCGAGTCTATACTCACATGAAGAAATGTTCGAATCTTAGCGAAAACTTTTTGGGGGGTGTTACAGCCTCGTTTCTAATCCTGTCGCTCCTGGTATGCCCACACATCCATCTCAATATTCTCATATCGGCTACTTTCATCTTTTGGACGTGAGAGACCTTATTTGGCCAACACTCTGCTCCATATAACATAGCCGATCTAACAACCACTTTGTAGAACTTGCCCTTAAGTTGTGGTGGCACCTTCTTGTCACAGAGCACCCCGGAAGCGAGCCTCCATTTCATCCACCCTGCCCCAATACGATGTGTGACATCATCATCAATCTCCCCGCTGCCTTGCATGATAGACCCCAGGTACTTAAAACTACCTTTCTTTTGGATGGCCTGGTCACCAAGCATAACTTCCGCGCCAACCTCATGGGGTGTCTCACTGAACTTGCACTCTAAGTACTCTGTCTTGGTCCTACTCAGCTTAAACCCTTTAGACTCCAAGGTGTGTCTCCAATCCTCCAGCTTAGCATTAACTCCGCTATGAGTCTCATCGATCAGGACTATATCGTCCGTAAAAAGCATACACCATGGCACCTCACCTTGAATTTGTCGCGTCAATACATCCATCACTAAGGCAAATAAAAATGGAGTAAGGGTTGATCCTTGATGTAACCCCATCACAACTGGGAAGTGCTCTAAGTCTCCTCCTACTGTCCTTACCCTGGTTTTGGCGCCCTCATACATATCCTTGATCACTCTAATATACGCCGCTGGTACACCTTTAGCCTCCAAACATCTCCATAGTATTCCTCGTGGAACTTTATCGTAAGCCTTTTCTAGATCAATGAATACCATATGCAAGTCTCTCTTTCTCTCCCTATACTGCTCCACCAGTCTCCTCATAAGATGGATAGCTTCAGTAGTTGAGCGTCCCGGCATAAATCCAAACTGGTTCTCTGAAATAGACACGCCTCTCCTAACCCTCATCTCCACCACTCTTTCCCACACTTTCATAGTATGGCTTAGAAGCTTGATACCCCTATAGTTGTTGCAACTCTGGATATCTCCCTTGTTTTTGTATAGAGGGATTAGTACGCTCGACCTCCATTCTTCGGGCATTGTTGATGTCCTAAAGATGACATTAAATAACCTAGTCAGCCACTCCAAACCTACCTGGCTCGTGCTCTTCCAAAATTCACCAGGGATCTCGTCAGGTCCGGTCGCTCTTCCCCAGCGCATCCTATGCACAGCACCCTTAAGCTCTTCGACCGAAATACTCCTGCAACACTCACCAACGCGACGCCTCCCTGTATGTTCCAAATCTCCCAACATAATCTCTCTGTCTCCTTCTTCGTTCAAGAGTTTATGGAAGTACGACTGACATCTCTGTTTAATGAGGGTCTCTTCTACCAATACTTTTCCATGTTCGTCCTTAATGCACTTCACTTGATCCACATCGCGTGCCCTTCGCTCCCGCATCCTGGCTAGCTTGAACAATTTCCTATCCCCGCCTTTTTCTTCTAGTTCAGCATAAAGGCGTTCAAAAGCTGTCATTATTGCCGTCGAGACCGCCGACTTCGCCTCCTTCCTCGCTATCTTATAAAGTTCCCTATTCGTCCACTTCTCCACCTCGTCCTTGCTTTCTATCAGCTTCGCATACGTTATCTTCTTCGCTTCCACCTTCCCTTGCACTTCTCCATTCCACCACCAGTCCCCTCAGTGCCGGCCACGGCTACCTGTCGAGACTCCCAACACTTCCCTTGCTACAACCCTAATACAACTAGCCGTCCTATCCCATATAGTGTTCGCATCCCCACTACTATCCCAGGCCCCCATATCCTTCAATTTCTCCCCCATCTCCAGGGCGCTAGTCGTGGTCAAACTCCCCCATCTGATCCTAGGTCGGTCATCCCCGATCCTCTTCTTCCTCGTCATCTTGATCCCTAAATCCATCACCAAGAGCTTATGTCGGGTCGTAAGGTTGTCGATCTAAATGACCTTACAGTCTTTGCACAGACCTTTATCATCCTTCCTAAGGAGTAAAAAGTCTATCTGGGTCTTAGCCACTGCACTCCGGAAGGTTATCAAGTGATCCTCCTTTTTAGGGAAACTCGAATTGGCTATCACCCACCCAAAAGCCCTTGCAAAATCCAACAATGAGACTCCTCCTCCATTTCTGACCCCGAAGCCGAAGCCTCCATGCACATCATCATACCCTCCCGAAGTAGACCCGATGTGCCCATTGAAATCCCCCCCATGAAAAGCTTCTCAGTAGACGGTATGCCTCCCACTAACTCGTCCAAATCCTCCCAAAAACGCCTCTTATCCTCCTCGTTTAAGCCTTCTTGCGGCGCATAAGCGCTAATAATGTTCAACGTGTTCCCTTCAACGACCACCTTAATCGACATCATCCTATCATTGTATCTCCTAACCTCCACCACCTGATCCCTTAAGTTACTGTCTACTAAAATGCCTACCCCATTCCTATTCTTCGATCTACCAGAGAACCAAAGCTTATACCCATCTACCTCCTTAGCTTTAGAACCTACCCATTTGGTCTCTTGTACACATGCTATATTAATCTTCCTCTTCTTTAGGATCTTAACTAGCTCTATGGATTTTCCTGTCAACGTCCCAATGTTCCAAGAGCCTATTCTCATTCTAGACGCTCCTTTAACCCACTTACCCCTCCTAACCCTCGTCCCCGTCCCCGTCCCCGTCCCCGTCCCTGAGTGAGAACATGACCCTAGTCTACCATCACTATCCAAAGCCACGAAAATGTGTATGAACTAATAAATTATTCGAAGGTTTAAAGTTAGCAAAATGTAACTACAATTGTATGAGTAAGGAATAAATAGGAGAAGATATGGGAACCGGAGGTACCAACTCCAGTTGAAATAAACCTGATTTCCAAGGTGATGTTCACAACGATTTTTGAGTTGTGCGGGTAACAGATCTTGGGTTGAACAAATTCTTGGGCCAAGCACCCAAAAATGATTGCATTTAATGAAGCAGTATTTCGTTGAGGAATTTCGTCGAACACCTTCAAGGCACCAATAAGGTAACCCTGCAAAGAAGATAAGAAAACAAGATAAAAGAGAAATACCTACAAAATGTTTCTCTAATGAAACAATATATATGTAAAAGATAAATTTGCTAAACAATAGATAGGAGATGCAAGCAAAGATGGAGAAACTTCAGGATGACATGAATAACACAATGCAGCAAAATGGGGTATACAATCTGTGTTCCTCCTCAAAGATCGAAACTGTACAAATCAAAAGAGAAGATGGAATTGTTGTTTTTGAAGAAATATAGTCCAGACCAAAGATATTTAAGGTGGGTGGGACATTGCTAATGTCATATGGCATGCACCAAGAACATGTAATGGCCTCCATGAGGTTTGAAAGCTGTTTTTGAGATAACCATAGTTGCCATTCTCAATTGATGGTGACCTCCTTCCCTAATCCACCTTAGAAATTATCTTGACCCAGCCAAATTCATCTAATAAGTCCTCAATGAGTGGTATGGAAAACTTATACTTCACGGTGCATCTTTTTTGAGTCCTTGTGGTCCACATACAAACGCCAATAACCAACTTTCTTTCCAATCAGAACAAACTGATGATGTGCAAAGGGCAGCTACTTGGTTGTACTACTCCCTGCTCCAACATGACTTGTCCAGTACCAATGAGTCTATGACCAAATATAAATGTATCAGCTCAGGAACTCTGAGTTTGAATGATGAAAATTGGGTCCAGGAAACTCTCTTTTCTTGTGTTGCCCTGTAATGATGTCTGATCTTAGTGTTCTAAAAACAATAAGTAGTAATTTTCTCACTTTATGGGAAGATGCTGTGATTTTTATTTTTAATTTGTTTGAAATTTGGTTGTCTTTAGAGAGTTTTGTATCTTAGTTTATTTATTTAATTCCAGTGATTAGCTTATTTGTCAAATTTCAATGATCTTTATGTTTCATTTATAATGGAACACCATGACTATCCTAATTGAAATTGATGATAGTCCAAAGGGCGGGTGGTTGAGATTATTTGAAACAAATTCTTTTTTAAAATAACAATGATGTACAGGAAAGCTCTCCCGCACCTCTACTAATCCACCAGGTACATGCCACCTCTCACTTGCACAAATACCGAATAACTTTTCCCAACAAGGATAAGATAGATGGTAAGGAAACACACCTAACGCTTTGTTATTCAGCTGGCATTTGGACCTTAGTATATCTTACTCCATCCCAATTTCATTGGCTATAACATCACACCCTTGGGCACGGTTATTGGAATAAATTATAGCAGTATGTAAGTAAGTTGATTAAAAAAGAAAGGAATCTTAAAACCTAGCCTTGTCAAAATTTTAAAAAAAAGGAATCTTGTCCATATTAACCTGGTGTGTAATTTTGTTTACCTATGTACTAAACACATATATTTATATATTGAAATGTTGAGTCTGATGATGTTATCTTTTGATTTTTAGATGTCGGCATGATCAGAATTGGTGTTGAGTTCTGCCGTGTGATTTATCCTGTGCCAGTGCACCATCAAAAGGAGAGCTCTCATTTTGCACTAATGACTTGTGAGAGCTTTTGTTTGTCTTGCAAAGCTTTGAGCACATCACATGAAAACCTTGAGCCCAAAATCTGCCCACCCAATTTTCAAACTCATAGAACAATGCAAAAACATAGCCACCCTCAAGCAAGTGCATGCTCAAATGATCACAACTGGGCTTATTCTCCACACTTACCCTCTCAGTCGCATTCTCATTTCATCCTCCACCATAGCTACCACCATTTCCTATGCTCTAAGCATCTTCAACCATGTGACCAATCCAACAATCTTCCTTTTCAACACCCTCATCTCATCGTCACTTTCTAGGAAACAAGATGATCAAAAAACTCACTTTGCGTTAGCCTTTTACACTCATATTTTGACGCAAACCACTCTCATACCCAATAGTTACACCTACCCTTCTCTTTTTAAGGCTTGTAGTTCTCAGCCATGGTTTCAACATGGCCGAGCCTTGCACACCCATATCATAAAATTCCTCGAACCACCTTATGATCATTTTGTTCAAGCCTCATTGCTTAATTTCTACTCCAAGTGCGGCGAATTGGGTGTTTCAAGATTCCTCTTTGATCAAATTACTGGACCTGATCTTGCTTCGTGGAACTCCATACTTGCAGCTTATGCACATAATTATTCTGTTTATTATGAATCCAATCTTGATAGTATGTATGATAGTTCTAGTTTATCATTGGAGGTTTTGCTTCTGTTTAGTCAAATGCAGAAATCTTTGACTTGTCCTAATGAAGTTAGTATGGTGGCGTTGATTAGTGCTTGTGCTGATTTAGGCGCACTTAGTCAAGGAATCTGGGCTCATTCTTATGTGCTTAGGAATGGTCTCAAGCTCAATCGGTTTGTTGGCACAGCATTAATCGCCGTGTATGCAAATTGTGGGCGTCTTGATTTTGCTCGCCAGGTATTCGATCAATTGCTTGAAAGAGACACTTATTGTTATAATGCCATGATAAGAGGATTTGCAGTTCACGGCCTTGGTCTGGAAGCCCTTGAACTTTTCAAGAAAATGGATTTAGAAGGTTTAGTTCCGGATGATGTAACAATGCTGGTTATAATGTGTGCTTGCTCTAATGTGGGGTTGGTTGATCAAGGCTGCAAATTTTTTGAGTCAATGAAGGAGGATTATGGAATTGAGCCTAAGCTTGAGCACTATGGGACCTTAGTGGACCTATTCGGTCGAGCAGGCCGAGTAAAGGAGGCTGAGGAAATAGTTCAGACCATTCCTATGAAGCCAAATGCAGTTCTTTGGAGGTCCTTACTTGGAGCTGCTCGAGTTCATGGTAACTTAGAGGTAGGCGAATCAGCTTTGAAACAATTGATACAGCTAGAGCCAGAGACCAGTGGGAATTATGTGTTACTATCGAATATGTACGCTAACTTGAATAGGTGGGATGATGTGAAAAATGTAAGAAAGTTGATGAAAGATCAGGGGATTGACAAAGCTCCTGGTAGTAGCATTGTCGATATTGATGGTGCTATGCACGAGTTCCTTATTGGCGATAAGACTCATCCAGAAGCCAAATGGATATATGTGAAGCTAGCTGAGATGCACAGAAGGCTGCAAGAACATGGTCATAATTCAGGAACAAGAGAAGTTTTTTTCGACATTGAAGAGGAAGAGAAGGAAGATGCCCTTACTTACCATAGTGAAAGGTTAGCCATTGCTTATGCTCTTATTGCTTCTGATTCTGGTGCCCCTATTAGAATTATAAAGAACTTAAGGGTTTGCAATGACTGTCACACAGCTACTAAGCTTATTTCAAGGATTTATGAGAGGGAAATTATAGTAAGAGATAGATCTAGGTTTCATCACTTTAGAAATGGAACTTGTTCTTGTTTGGATTATTGGTAGTACTTCCATGTACACATGTTACATTTGAAATAACATGTAGTCTACCTAATCCAACATCAAGCCCCATTTTTTCATATGTTCCATTTCATTATGATCTTGCTTTTGGTGAAAGATATATCAATATATGTATATGTGTTGAACTTCCTCTTGTATCCGGGGGGTCATTTGGTAGGAGGTATCAGAGAAAATAATACATGTATTAGCATTTAGCTTTGGTATTATTTAATATACATCCTATTCAATACTATTCTTATATACAGTAAACCATGACATTAACAATATTGTTATTTACTATTGCTATTCTAAAACACCCTATATCTTCAATAACAAATCAAACCGTTGATAAAAAATTAAGGTCAACATGACAACACTCTACTCAACACTGTTCTTACACACCCTATCAAGCGATCCCTTATGGACTTTTCCTAACTTCATTATAGTTCTAGTTAGGGGTGTACATGGGTCGGTTTGGCTTGGTTTTTCATTAAAAAATAACCAAATCAATTATGTCATTTTATTAAATTTATAAATCAAATCAAACCAACCTAACGTCAGTTTTTTCGATTTCGGTTTTTTTGGTTTTTCGATTTTTTTTACACTTATACCGTGATTGAAAAAGAAATCAAATTGAAAAGGTTGTTCCCTTAATTGTGTGATTTAATGCCGCACTTGAAGTTCTTAAATGAAGGTTGTTCCCTTGATCGTGTGATTATATTGCTTAATGGCATCTCAAAAACACTTGAACAAATAAAAGCAAAAAAAATAAGATATACAATGACATCTTCAAGTTATTATCTTTGAAAAACATATCAAAAACTCACGAAAAAAATATAATACATGTCAATTTTTTTAGTCATATTACAAGCTCAATATGAAATAATATATATAAACACTGAAAGTTATAAACTAATTTAAAAAATACTTACCAAGCATATTATAATAAATATTTTTTATGTATAAAAATAAATAAATTATATATGTAATATGTCGGTTTGGTTTGAATTCGATTTGACTTTTTTATTATTAATATCAAACTAAATCAACAATTATCGATTTATTTTTTTAACGTTAAATCAATCAAACCAAATCACAAATCAAATTTTTTATTGATTTAATTTAATTCGTTGATTCGATTTGACTTAACGATTTAACTTATACACTATTTGAATAGTAGCTAAGTTGATTAATCATGAGAAGGGAATGATAGTGTTGCAAGCATTCCAAAAGATGCTTTTAGAAACTCCAACTACACAATTCATTGCGTCTAAAAGTACTTTAATTTACTTTCCAAAACTATGAGATGTGAAAGAAAAGAATTCTGTTTAAGAATTATGAGTAATCATATAAATTGTATGTAGTGGTTTTATGCTTACATGAATAAACCTATGTTTTTTGCACGTATCTTCAATCCCTATGAGTAATATTTAATACCTCTTTGACTTCATTACTCTCTTCGTTCATTTTTGTTCATCCATTATATTATAATTATATTTTCGTTTTTAATTGTCATTTTAGCATATTAAAAAATTTTATGTTTTATCCTCAACGTTAATTACTTTATTTTTCAAATCATTATTCAAGGTTAAAGACTATATATCAATTAATATAGGTATTATGGTCAAATACTCATACTAATCATTGTTTCTTAAGAGATTGTGAAATTCAAAATGAACAAATAAAAGTGAGCCGAGGGAGTAGTTTTTTAGCTATTGCATTTTTTTTTGAAAAATAAAAAATTTCATACAATACTGCTGGACAGATTTGATTAATTAAACATTAATGGTTCAGATGAAGTGTTTTGCTGGACAGATTTGATTTTTTATTAAATAATATCAAGGTTAAGTTACAAGCTACAATTTAATTATTGACAATAACTTGAGCAAAATTGTAAACCAAGTTTTAATATTACTCAGATGGCTTATTCCTTCGAACTTTGGCAAGGTGGGATTTATCTTTAATCTTCATTTTGTCCTAATTTCATTCTTCGTTTTTTTTTCAAAATATGGCAAAAAAGAAATATCTATTCTATCTTGATGATTTTTTAAAAAGATTTAATACATAATAGATAGCCTCTTAAACGTGTCTCTAAATTTTATTTAGACACTTGAATTATGATTTATATAATTGAACATATAATAAAATATTTTTTAGACGCGGTTAGTTTTTAGAAAAGTGTTCTCAAGTGTTTATTATGTAATTAAGTTAACAACATTAAACATCATTGTCATCTTCTTTAATTATACACATCAACATTATTAGAACAAGCCTGAGGTTTTACGAGTTATCAAGAAGCCTAAGGTTTTATGAGTTATCAAGGTAAATACATATAATTAAAGACATATTTTAAATGATTAACTTAATAATGACGATTATTTATCTAGTTCAATTTACAAAAATCTTGTTAATAATAACAAATATTTATCTAGTTCAATTTACAAAAATTAAGGGATCGTTGGTAATTTGTTAATAGGTACGTTATTCGTGTATTAAATTCTGTATAAGTAGTTCTCTTTCTATTTTCATTTATATGAACCCATTTTTCTAGTTAGTCTCAAAAAGAATGAATGTGTAATATTCTATTTAAAAATTTATTTATTTTCAGATTAATTTTGAAACATTGCAAAATTTTCTCATAGTTTTTAAACTCCTACTCCATCAGACACATACTTTATTGATCGTCCTTACTAAATATAGTTAATCCAAAATAATTGCCAATTAAAAAATAAAAGTAGAGTTAGTTGTTTGTTTTCACATTTATCCTTAGTCATAAACATAAATATGAAAGAGATATTAATGCGATACTAAATAGAGAAGTATTAAATTGAAAGGAGTAATAAATAAAGACAATTTTATCAAATTATCCTCTAATTAACATATATGCAATATAAAACACAGTAAGATAATGGATCAGAGGGTGCGACATTCTTTTATTATTTATAAAATTAATATAGTTTGATTCACAATTTAGAAACATGTATAAATTATGAAAAGATTAAAATAATACATAAATTGATTCATAACTAATTCATATATAATTAATATTTACATAACTCGAACTAACTATAATTAATCAAAAAATACTCATAAGCTTTTAATATAAATTATAAATATTTGGAAACTACACAAAAAGTATAACAAGCCAACAATAATAACAATTCAAATAATAAGCTTATGATATAAAATTTACATATTTGAGTGAAGCATTATACCCTGAACAAAATGCAGAAAACTTGCTGTTCCATTAGAAATTTCATATGGACTGCCAATTGTTTTAATGGCATCCAATAAAACTGAGATTACAGAACAAAGAAACAGCCTGTGAACTGAAATCCTCACATTTACATTTGCATCCGAGTTCACGGCTAAGGAGAGACTAGGGAAGAGCTTATATGTAGAGCTCAAAGAGCTAAGGCAATTTGCAGGACCAACGTGCTAACTTAACGTTGCACCTGGGGAAGATAAATACAGATAATCTTTCGAAAAGGGAAGGTTGATGTACAGCAGCATTCACCCCATAAGAGACGACAAACATCGTCCATCTTAACCCTGAAATCAACAGTGCATATCTAAGATAAAGCAAAAGTGCTTTCCATCTGCAGTTCTAACATGAAAACGGAGATGGGGAATGGAGGACTCTTAGACATCAAATAGCAGTAGCCAACGTCATTATTTACTAACATCATATAGCAGTAATAGTTGCCAAGCAACCAATTTTAGTTCTCAGATTAATGGTTGCTTCATATTTACCCGATCAAGGACTTAGAAGTATGCAAAATTGAAGGGCAGAATACGAGAGGAAAGAGAATGATTAGGATAACTGGTTAGGTGAACATACCTGCCTCCTTCTTCGGCATTGTATCATATACCATGTCCGAGCCATTACATAAGAAGGGAGGAGGAAAGCCGCCAGCTGAAGAAGTGAAATCTGAAACTGAAGTTCACAAGACATGCTTCAAGTTAAAACAATTGGCATATAGATTTACTAGCTAGACTGTCAATGCAAGTTTATGTATGTAAAAACAACAAAAGTTGTCTACACATGATCATAACGAATAGATTTGAGGAAGAAAAATACATGCATCCATAACGAACAAATTAAACCTCAGAAACATGGTGTAAATGTCATGCTAATTGTTGATACAATGCAATACACTTCATAATCACACTCAATGATGCAAACAACGAGAGTCTTAATGAAGGAACCAATTCTTGGAACAGCATGGGACTGTAATCCTCCTTGCCGAACTATCTCAAAAGACAAGATATATGGAATGAACAATGACTCCGACTTACATTGAAGAATGTCGATGGGTCCTGCACCATTGCAAAGTCCCTTGTGACCATCAAGGTTTGGCGTATCAGCAAGAGTAGCATCAACTGCATTAATAGAAGACAACCACCTTCAATAATGAAGTGCTTACAAACAGAATGACTGTATCATAGAAGCTTTGCACAGCTTATACATACAATGATTGCAACATAGCGGAAACATGCTAGACTCCCACTGCTAGCTATGGCATAATCATCATACTCTGATTGCAGGAATTGACGCTCAGCTGCAGCAAAAGCCAGAAAATGAGGATTTCTAATATCCATGCCTGGTCCCCATGCTTGCCTGATTTAAACAAACCGAAGAACAAAAAAGGTCAGAAAGCTTGAAAAATCAATCATAAACAGAGTATTTACTATTTAGGTTGGATGCTGGAAACTTGACATTTGATATTATATATAATTACATTAGTGTAGTTGGATCATGTCGCAAATGCTAGGTTCTGTTAAAGCCTATCTGTAATCTTGTAATAATTTCTGAACATGACTGAATTAAAATGTATGCAACAAGTTATAATCTGAGTTCCAAATCACAATTCAAAAGGATCAGTATACCAAAAGAATTTTCTTGAAAGCTTGGTAGCTACTAATCTTCAAAACAGAAGTCATTGCAATGCCACCATTTCCACACAAATAACCTAATTGGCCTTTCAAAGTGAAGAGCTTTTTCATGCATAGTGTCAATTGCTTGCTTGCATCCAACATGAATAAATTATCCTTGGGGAGAGCTTACAACAGAAGCAGTTCCTATGTGTTCAAAAATGATTGACGACACCTATATCATTCAGATTCTCATATATCCAATGCCTCTCTACCTCACAAAGGTAGGGGGTGTAAGGTCTTCGTATACGCCCCACCCCCACCCCAAGACCCCACTTGTAGGACTACACTGGGTATGTTGTTGTAGTCCGGAAAGAAACTAGATCATGATTATCAACCTTAAGATAAGGGACAGATGAAGATGGAACCATGCCACACTCATGGCTAGCAGCATAAAGACATTAAGCAGGCAAGAGAACTGATGTCAAGCGGTCATTTAAGGTGCCAACAAAAGTCTTCAAAGTCTTGTATTTTTATACTCCCTACTTCTTCCATTGTCACAACTTAAACAGCAAGTTTCAATGAACCAGAACTTCTAAAGATGTCTTACACAGAAAAAAGCTTCTTTTTTTGATAAGGTATTGTTACACGAAAACATAGGTACAATTTGAAATAACCTGAAGCACCTACCTGATATCAATTGACATTACATCAGGGTTGCTCCTTGCAGGTGGAAGGGTATAATTTGGTGAAAAGACCTGATAGAATACAAATAACAAATCAAAATCACTTGAGACTAGAGAAATATCTTCTCTACTAAAACAGGTGCTTAAAAGCTACCAACCTTATTACAGATTTCACAGGTGATGTCACCTTTTTTGTTGCACCATTTCTGAATACATTTCCTATGAGCAAACTGCAGGTACAATCAATGACAGAATTTCAATACTTTGCTTTTTAATCTAATGGTACTTGAGAAAAATCTTGAAAATATTGAGGTGAAATTGCAGCATTAACAAGCTCTACTAATTCAATGTGAACATAAGAATTGGACATTAAAGGGAAGCAAATTATGTTGCTCGGACTCTCCAGAAATGGTGCTGCACCCCGTGTCATAACCTCCAAAAATGGATTATTTTGGGAGTATCTGACACGTATCCATCAGCATTTTAAAGAGTCCGAGCAACATAGCTTGCAAAAGCTTGAGCCAGTCCAAAAGGGCATTGAAAATAATCATTTCAATTGTAATCCATGAAGATATGTCCTTATGATCCATTTCAATACTAGCATTTACTCAATCCATGAAGACATGTGGGATTCAGAATAACTGAAAGAGCATTTACTCAAAACATTTTGACATTTTGACATTTGAATATATAAAAGCATCAATTATAACATAAATTCCCATAAATGTGGGAAAAAAATATCTCAATATAACTGCCATGTAGCAGTACTATTTAATCATAAAGGGTCACAAATAATAGTGAAAATAAGACAACCACCTTCTGATTTAAAAAAAAAAATCCTGTCATGTCATGCATTTAATTATTTGGTACACATTTTCTGCTGCAGGTAAGATTTTTCTGTTCAACAAAGGTAGAATATTCAAAATCCATATTTAATGAGAATAGAAAAAGTTTGGTGACCAAGCAAAGTTGTTTATTTTCAAGAAAAGAACAAAAATTAACTCTTAAGGCATTCATCATGTGAAGAATCAAAAAAAAATTGCACAAAAACCAAACTTTCTGGAACTTAAAAATTATAAAAGCCATTTTGGTTTTTACTTTACAAAAAGTTGGTTTTGGCAAAAAGGTTTTTATGGGTTAATTTTTGTACCATCAAAAGCATCAATCTTTAGTTTTTATATTGCAGAAAGACCAATAACTCAAGGAAAGAAACAAAACAAAAAAAAAATTGTACCCATTAACAATAAAGACACATTTTCCCAAGCTAAAGTAAAGAACAAGTGGTAGCAAAATTTAAATTTTTAACCAAAAAAATTAAATTAAAAAAAAAAGGAAACTTAAAAAACAACGCAAGAAAACAAATGAAAAAGGGTAGCAAAAACTGAAACTTAGTTAACCTTTAGCCATAAATTTTGAAAATTTATTCGTGAAATTCGATCTTCAAATATTTTCAAGTTCCAAACAAATGGGCTCAGATCAGTTTTTAGATATTTTTTACTCAAAAAAATTCGAAAAAAAAATGTATCTCCAAACACAACTTCAAATATTCAAATTTTCAAGTTCCACAAAATGTGGTCAGACCAGTTTTTGAAAATTTTCACTCACGAAACTTCAAATTTAAAAAAATTGGCAACTTCAACAACTCAAATTTTCAAGTTTGAACATAAATTTTGAAAATTTATCCCTAATAAATTCGATCTTCAAATATTTTCAAGTCCCAAAATATAGTCTCAGATCAGTTTTTGGACTTTCGCTCACAAAACTTCAAAAAAAAAAAATCGAAAGAAAAATGTACCTCCAAACCCAACTTCAAAATCTTACCGCCAAACAGATTAAAACAAAAATTTCAACAAAACAAAAACGGAGTAAAATTAAAGAGACCCAGAAAGGGTATTGGATATGGGTACCTTAAGAGTGCCATTACAGGCACAAGGAGCTTCCATGTCATTTTCTTCATCTTCTTCTTGACAAATCCTACACTCTCTAACACTAATCTTCGAACAACCCTCTCCACCATCACCATTACTACTACTATTATTACTAAATTTTTCTTCATGGGTTGTTCTTAAATTGATGATTTCAACATTAGAATTTGCATTTACAGCATCAGTATTCAATAGGGTTTCTCTCCCACCACCATTATTATTAACTGATGAATCTTCAAAACATGTTGTTGCTATTATAATCCTATCAACACAAACCATAAACTCATCCACCATTTTTTTTCTTCTTCTCTTTCTCTCTCTAATAGAGAAACAATTTAGGGGAGGAAGGAGGAAACAATGTAAAGAGAGAAATGAAAAAAAAGCAGAGCAAGTAGAAGAGAGAGAGAGAGAGAGAGAGAGAGAGAGAGGAGAAAAAGAGGAGTGGGGAATGGTGGATTAAAAAGGTGGAGTTTTTGAAGTTTGCGGAATTTACGAGATAGGACCTTCTTGTTTTATCTCAATGCACAAGACACTCATCCACGGTCGTTTGATTTGAAATTATATTTTGATATGAAATAAATTAAAGTATTTTTTATTGGATATTTATGAGTGATTTGGAGTTGGCTATTCAAAATCAAATCAAAATCTATAATTTAAATTGAAAAAAAGTTTTTAATTTATTGATAATGAATTATTGATTTAGTAATTTTAATAATAATTTTGATTTATTTTATTATTGAGTTATCGATTCTTAATGATTTTAGATTTTTTTTCTTAACGGATTAATCGATAATTCGATAATAAATTAAATAATTATATTTATATCATTTGGTATATAAAGTTCTTGAGTTAGAGTTTAGTTTCATTCTTTTATTTCTGACTGTCTCAAACTCTCAGTTATTCTACAATGTAACATTTGTTTGCTTCTAAGCAAAGATGCAATCAATTCATATGAATGGTTCATTTGGCTTGTCACCTTATTTCTAAGTAATTTTCAATAATAAATTTGAAATTATTTCGATATGAAATAAATTAAAGTGTTTTTTTAATATTTATGATTGATTTAGAGTAGGGTTGTTTAAAAGCAAATCAAAATCAATAATTCAAATAAAAAAAAAAGTTATTGGTTTATCGATAATGGGTTATTGATTTAGTAGTTTCAGTAATAGTTTTGATTTGTTTTATTATCGAGTGATTCATTCTTAATGATTTTAGATTTTTTCTTAACGGATTAATAGATAACCTGATAGTAATTAAATAATTATATTTATATTATTTGATATATAAAGTCCTTGACTTAAAGTTAGTTTCATTCTTTTATTTTTGATTGTCTCAAACTTTCAGCTCTTCTAGGTTTGCTTTTACGAAAACAGGTAATCTGTCAACTCATATACATGATTCATTTGGCTTGCCATCTTGTTTCTAAGTAATTTTTAATAATTAGAAAAATTATGCCAAACTTTAATAATTAAACCGATAACAATCAATAACCGATAAGTTACTTAATGATTCTATTACGGTTTAACATGTTTATAAACCGATAACTGATAAGTCGAATCGATAAACTTCAAAACTGAACCGATAGATACGCATCCCTAAATTGGAGTGAAAAATTATCTTTTTAAATTTTTGAAAATTTCTTGAAAAAAGTAGAAAAATATAATTTTGATCCAGAATTCAGATATGAAGATCTTTGAATTTGTTTCTATATAAAATTTACATACTTAAAAGCTATATTAAAATATACTCCCTCTAATCCATTTTAAGTGAATTATTAAGTATGATACGCCTTGAGAAAAAATATTTAAGGACATAAATAAAGGTTATTTTTCACTATTACCTTTTAATTATTTTTAAAACAAATTCTAGAAAATGTAAACTAATTAAGAACCTCATTACATGAAAGATAAATATAAAAATAAATGCAACAATTCTTTTAACCTATATTAAATTATAAATATAAAAATAAATACAACGTTTTTTAAGAATTTATTTATTAGAGATTTTTTTTAATTAATTATATTTTTGGAAATTTAAACTTAAATAATATTATTTTTTATGCAATTACTTAATAATAAGGATAATATTTTTAAAAATCCAAATTGAGTTAAAATGGACAAGAAAAAGAAAATTTACATTTTAATATAACAGTCAAGTAAAATGAAACAGAGCGTACATTTGAGTAAAATTAAAAGAAATTACATAATTTGGCTTAATAGGCGTTTGGTCATACATTTTAGTTTTTTTTTATTATTATTTAAAATTTATGGTATTGATGTAGAAGATGAAATTCTATTTGATTACGGCACTCGGAAAAAAGGGGCTCACTTAGCAAATACGAGAAATTGACCTCGCTTTATTTTTTTCTACAAAGAGAAGAGAAGAGAGCACTTTATTTAAAATTTATGGAAAAAAAAAACAAGTTCAAACAATTTGCTAAATTTGAATTCAATTTCAAATTGGGTTTCAAAATTCTATAATCAAATACTAATTTTAAAATAAAGTAAAGATTATTTCAAAAATTGCAATTACATTCTTCAATTTCATAAATAAAATTAGAAAAAATCCTCCTTGAATCAACTCCTATTTTAAAATTACATATAAATTGTTTCTAGATTTTTTTTATGAGGGAAGCTTGTTAAAAGTAACAAGCTTTTAACATAGCGGGAGCTTAAGTGCACCGGGCTGCCCTTTTAAGCTTATTAAAAGTAAATTTATAATTTGAATACTTTATTATAAAATAATCAATTCTTACATCTCTTTTTTTTGTTATTTTAAAAGTAAAACAAACTCTAGATATTATATCATATTCACATGAATTAATTAATATTATACTCAAGTGTAACGACCTACTCCCATCGTTAGGGGTAGGCCAATGGGGAAGGATTTCAGGCCAGAAAACTTCGGGTAGTAATTTCAGAAATTTTGAGCTTAAGCCAGACTTGGACAAATTCTGAGTCAGGTGAAGTATAGGGTGATCACGTGAATGATGGAAGGTCAAATTTATAATTTTATTAGACAAGATGACATTCAAGACGATACGGAGCATTTACGGCTTCGCGAAATCGCATTCGGGCGAGTAAAACTCTCGGAATCGAACTTGGCGTGAAGGATATAATTTTAATGCATCTTTGGACGAGGTGTGTTGATAAATGGGGGCTTGAAGCACAAACTTTGAGCTCACTGTTTTCGCATATCCCGCGAGAGTGGGACAGTCGCGTCTTAAGTCGTAAAATAGACCACAAACAGTATTTTCTGCAACAATCAGTTTCTAAAACCCCAAGAGGCGACCTAGGGCGATTTCCATTGATTTTCCACAGATTACCATGCTTAAGGTAAGGTTTTTACTCCCTAGATTCATACTTTGATTCCTAAAAACTAGAAATATGGGTGATAATCATTGGGGGAGGTTTTGAACTGAAAATCTATGGTGGAAAATAGAACTAGGGTAAGGTTAGGATCATGGGTTTGGCCTAGAGAGTGAAATTGTGTTATATTTCCTGATAGTTAGGCTATTGTATTGATCCTTGATATGTATTTAACGTTTTCTAGATCAAGAATGAGAAGAACGAACCCGAAAAGAGAAAGCTCTTATATTGCAAGGTTGTAAATGCTTGAATTTGAGGTAAGTAATGGTCTAGTTTCCCATATGTGTTTCATATAGTTGTTAAATTGCTTCATGATATGCATGTGTGTATATAAATAGGGAATTATGCTAGATTATATGTGAAATGATCACTTGTTGGCCTGTTATTTTGATGAACCTGTTCTTGGTGGTATAAATATTGTAAACATTGAATGTTCTTGTGATTGTGATATCTTGGGATCGGGTGTCATGTTCCGACACATAATTTGAATCGGGTGCCATATTTCGACACATATTTAGATCGGGTGTCACGTTTTGATACATAATTAGGATCGAGTATCATATTCCGATAAAATGTTGATTGTATACAGGTCCCTTGAGAGGACCCTTGTGTGAAATTATAACATGTGGAAGACATTGAGTTGTGATAGTGAGATGTTGTTGACTTATTTAGTATATGTATATGCCTATTGCGTTAAATTTAATTGTCTATGATCCGCTTACTGGCTAACCGCGTGATTCTACCAATACACCATTATTTTGTGTACTAATACTACTCTTGCACTGCCTTTTTGTTGAGTACTGGCATATTCAGCCGACTGTTTTTTTATTGAGTACAGGAAATATTCAGCCGACTGCGGAGAGACCTCGATTAGAAGATTAGAAGTGTGTTTAAATTCCAAGGGTGAGCTATTCTATCATGCTGTTGTGGATTTTTTCATTAATCTCAGTCCTTTCGGGACTCAGATGTTTAGACACTTTTTTAGTATTTTAACTTCTGTTTGGGAAGTGTTTCCCCTTTTCTTACATTAACACTGGTTAAAATTTTCGTACGGACGAATTTCAGCTTCTAGGATGTGTTGACTTCCGTATTTTCGTAGTTATTAAAATTGTTGGCCGAGTTTATGGAAACTCAGTATTATTTTCTGGTTATATTCATGTTTTTGCAAGATTTTTAATGTTTATTTTTTAAGTTGATAAGATGGGCTGTAGAAATGATTCTTCCACTGGAATAAGTATTGTGGGTGTTAGTTTTTTTTTTTTTACGGGAACAGACCCTACACGAGGCTCCCACCTCTCGTGTACAGCCAGGGGTTGAGCCGCACACCCCCAAGCCTTATTATACATAAAACAGAAAAATACACGGAGGGGGACATAAACCTAACCTCCAATCCTATGGTGGTTCATAAGTCGGTCATCCTACTAAGGTCAGCCAACTCATCCCCGATACAAGCACACGAAAAGGAAACCTAGAAACTATGCACCTAAAGAAGAGGACTCTTCTCGATACACAGAAACTAGGAAAGCATAAATAAGGGAGACTCGCCCTTTACATAAAATAAAGGAAAAATCTAAATAAAACTGGGGATAAATCCTCATAAAAGCTATATACAACAAAATTTTAGCGTCAACGAGGATCATCAAATAACATGGCTAAAAATATAACATGGAGACAAACACTGTAATTGGGCGCTCAATCCAATGCTGCAACACTAGTAGTAGATCATGGAGGCTTCTTAATCTTTTTGGTCTTCCTCCGTCTAAAGCTAGGTAGGTCGGCTCTATCTAGCATATAGTATCCTCGTGTACCTCGAGGTAGCTGCTGGAGGGTGGTGTAGTGGCCTGGAGTGGTAAGAGTGTGACTGTGCTTGGAGAGAGCATCCGCAGTGAAGTTTGCCTCCCTGTATACATGCCTGCAAGAAAAGAAAACAAATAATTCAGAAATAACAACAAGGTCATGAGTTATCCGGTGAAGGCTCCACGGAGGTTTCGTCTGATAATTGATCCATTTAGTGATCAACTCCGAGCCGACTTCTAGGATAACGTGCTGAAAGCCCTGTTGAATGCACCATTTAAGCCCATAAACTGTCGCCTCTAGTTCGGCTTGATTGTTGGTTCCCTCCCCTAACGGTATGGCGTAGGCGAAGATGAATCTACCCATATGATCTCTTAAGATGCCACCCCCCCCAATTGCCCCCGGATTACCCAACGCGCTTCCGTCAGTGTTCAGCTTAACGAAACCGAGTTGTGGCTTAGTCCACGAGACTTGGGTGATCTTCATTTCATGAGCACACTTATCTATGCAGTAAATAGTGTGGATCCAGTTCGAAGGCCAATGGATATAGGGGTACGCGACTCTAAGTAGATTAGAGATGTCTTTGAAAACGGCAAATTTCACTCTCGCCAAGCTAGAAATCTTTCCCCCGTATTTGCTCGCGCACCTATTCTTCCACAAATTCCAACATATAAATATTGGGGTGGAGTGAAGGATAAGTTTGTGAGCTTCTGTGCGGTACTTGTGAAGCCACCAGCTCATAACAAGAGGTTTGAGGGGTGTGGCTTTATGCTTTATCCCTAGGGAGTCAGAGAAGTAGCGCCAAATATTCATAGCGAAGTGGCCCGTGTTGAAAATGTGCTCTATGGTGTCTGGACCTAGACTGTGGCAGCAATAGAATGGAGTGGAAACATGACCGAATGCAATGATCTTTTCCTCCGTTGGCAGCTTGCCTCTAAAAGCCCTCCACAGCAAAAAAGAGCATTTAAAGGGGATATTTTTGTGCCAAGTGTAATGGTCGGAAAGTGTCTTGGTCCTATGTTCCCTCACAAGCTGCCATGCCGAGGAGCATGTGAAGTTCCCATTGGTATTCAGCTTCCAAATGGCCTGGTCCGGTGTGTTTCCTTGCAGCTGAAGTGTGGAAGAAGTGATGAGAGGAACTAGTTGCGCTGGTGCCAATTGATTTAGCATATCGATGTTCCATTGCCCATCTATAAGAAAATCAGCCACCCTAGCATTGCTTGCTCTTCCCAACTCCTGCCTATAGTTGGCTAAGGGTCCGATACCTAGCCAATCGTCCCACCAAAAACAACATGAACCCGAATGAATCCTCCATTGAATGTGAGGTTCGGCAATGTGTTTGTTGTGCATCATGTGTTTCTACACAAGCGACTGGCCAGAATGGAATTTTTTGATGATAGGGTTGGCTCTCTGACAGTATTTGGCTCTAAGGAACTCACCCCACAACGTTGGTTTAGCTCTAAAGATCCACCATTGCTTTAACTAGAGAGATTTGCACACATCTATAGTTCTCCTTAACCCAATACCTCCTTCGTCATAAGGGTAACAAAGTTTTTTCCATGAAGCCCAATGGTATTTTTTCTTGTTATCCTTCCACCCCAAGAAAAAATCAGCGTTGACTCTCTCAATCTGTTTGAGAGTGGTACGGGGGGGAGTAATGGCTGAAAGAAGGTGAATGGGGAGCGACTGAAGTACGTATCTCACGAGTGTAGCTCTACCGCCATAGCTGAGGATTTTGGAGTGCCACCCTCTAATTCTGTTGACAACCTTAGAGACCATGTCCGTGTAGTACATGACTCTCTGCCTGCCAATGTACAGAGGGCATCCTAAGTAGGTAATGGGACTATGCTTCTGAGTGAAACCCGTAACCTGTTTCACCGTTTCCACATTGTCTTGGAGCGCACTGGGATGCATCATGAAGTGGCTCTTATTCTTGTTTATAAGCTGCCCCGATGTCTTTTCATACAGAGTCAAGGTCTTCATGATAATCTGAAGAATTTCCCTCCTTCCAGAGGAAAAGATGATAATGTCATCCGCAAAACTCAAATGATTAATCTGTGGGCCTCTTTTCTCCATATGAAAACCACGGTAGAAGTGGTAACTATGAAGACTATTCAACATTCTGGACAGCACCTCCGCTCCCAAAATAAATAAGGCGGGAGAAAGAGGATCACCCTGTTTGAGCCCTCTAGTGGAGTGGAAAAAACCATGTCTAGACCCATTAACGATAATAGAGTACCAGTTGTTAGACATGATTCGCCAAATCATATCAATAAAGGTCTCACCGAAGCCCATCCTTCTCAGTACCAGACAAGTATAGGACCAGGAGACTCTATCATATGCTTTGGCCATGTCTAACTTGATAACCACGTTGTCGCCAATAACAGGCTTTTGGATATCGTGGATAATCTCTTGTGCTAGCATGATATTTTCGGAGATGCTTCTTCCTTTTACAAACCCGGACTGATTGGGAGAAATAAGACCGGGGAGAATCGGAGCAAGCCTGAGGCAAATGAGTTTTGATATGATCTTATTGGTGAAGTTACTGAGACTAATGGGTCTATAGTCAGAGAGTGTGTTGGGGTGATATACCTTTGGGAGCAGGATCAAACAGGCATGAGAAAAGAACTCAGGCATAGCATACCCCCCAAAGAAAGAAGTAACCACTGCTAGTAGGTCTTCCGAAATAATCTCCCAACAAGCTTGGAAGAATTTTCCATTCATACCATCTGGACCAGCTGTAGAATTAGGATTCATGGAGAAGACTACCTGTTTCAACTCCTCTATAGTAGGCGTGGCTTGAAGGTTTTCATTCTGAGCATCTGTGATCATTCTAGGAACGTAATTCAAGATGTTCTCCGGAATCGGAGACTCATCGCCTGTAAATATTTTCTGAAAATGATCGCATGCTGCTCTAGCAATGTGTTCGTCGCCTTGAATCCACTCCCCCTCTTCGTTGGTAACCTTGTGAATGAACAGTCTCCTTCTCCTACCACGGATTAGAGCATGGAAATACTTGGTGTTAGCATCTCCATCCTTGAACCAATGTAGCTGACTTTTTTGTTTGAGAATGTTCTCTTCAATTTTAAGAAATCTGATGTATTCGGCGTTGAGAGCATGCAATTGCATCCCGTTCTCTTCATTATTGGACACTATCAGATTTTCTTCGGCACTTTTCACCAATTCTTCATATTCCTTAACCTTGGCAAAAATATCACCGAATTCCACTCGCGACCATTTGCTAAGGGTGGAGGAAAGTCTTTTCATTTTATGGTGGAAGGACAACATTGGATTCCCTGTCATGGGTCTGCTCCAGCAGGACTCTACAGTTTCGACAAAACGTAAGGTTATCCACCCAACAGTTCAAGAATTTAAAATATTTAATCGCGGAATCCTGCCTAGCATTCATCTCTATTAGTAAAGGGTTATGGTCAGAACCAGTAGAGGAAAGATGGGTAATTGAAGTGTGAGGCATAACGGCTAACCAATTATCGGACACCATAGCTCTATCGAGTCGCTTCCAAATTCTTTTATGCATATCTCGTTGATTACACCAAGTGTAGTCTGAGCCATGATACCCTAATTCTGTAAGGCCGCAAGCTTCAATAACGCTGATAAACTCGAAGCTTTTTCACATGTTATAAGGGATTCCACCTAGTTTCTCATTAGTGGAGGTAATGACATTGAAGTCTCCAACTGTGCACCAAGGAAGGTTAGTGGGAGCGTGGTGAAGGAGCCTATCCCAGAGCGGCCTTCTAAGAGTATCTTTGCATTTTCCATAAACAAATGTCATAAGAAATGCATTTTGATGCTCTACGTGTTTCACCTCGCAAGTGATCTGTTGGTCGTCAACATCAATAACTTTACAATCGACATCTTGAGTCCAGAAGATCCAAATCTTGCCATTAGGATTGCAAGCGACCCAATCATACCAAGGTTGATTCTAAAGCTTTGCAGATGAGCATTGTTAGAAAAAGGTTCTAGGATGGAAATTATGGACGTTTGATGGATATGTTTGAGTGAGTTTAGTCTATCTATGACTCCTTTGGTATTGATACCTCTTGCATTCCATACAATTGTGTTAATCATTGATGGGATCTAAGGTTGTGGAGCCTAGTGTTTGGTCTGCTAATAGAAGCACGAATAGTTGTAAATTTTGGATTGTGATGAATGCCTCTAGGTGATAAGCCTTGCTCACTAACTAGTTGGTTCATCTCGTCATTCGTGACCTTAGTAGTGGTCTTGGATGGAGCAGCTATTTTAATGGACTGTTCAGTAGTCTCTCTTTCATCCTCAAATTCAACCTCACCTTGAAAGTCTTGGTCATATTCATCCTCCGAATGAATAACACCATATTCATCATCACTAGCAGGAGTTGAAGTTTGAGCCTCATTGTTAGTGCATAGGATGTTGGTGGCATTTTCAGGTTGCATAAAAGGAGCTGGCTGAATATTCAAAGAGGTAAGATTAAGGGGATCTTCACAACCAAAATCTGGACTTCGTATTGGAGTGGTCTGATCTAGGAGAACATACTGTGAGCAAGAGTTTGAAACCACCTCACCATTGTTATCTTTTTCACTTGTATGAACAGTGGTTGTAGGGGTGGAGGCTGCAACTTCTTGTTGTTTTTCTAGTTTCTTCTTTCTAGCTCTCTTTCTCCTTAGAGTTTTAGAGGTAGCAGGCTGATTAGAGTTGCTAGAGGTAGCTGAGAATTTCATATCATTAATGTTGTAAGTGTCTTGTTGTTTGGAGTTTGAATCTTGCACTTGGTGGGAGCAAGGACTAGACACTTGGTCACTTAAGATTGTGCTGAAACTGCAGCCAGTAGCTTGGTCATTTTCAGCCCTCTCAATATGACCAAAACTTTGCCTTTGGTGCTGAAATGATGTAAGTGTAGGAGCCATAGCTTGCACATTTTTTTCTTTCAACCTAGGAGCTGAACTAGCACCCAAAACCTGCAAATTTTCCTCTAAATCTACAGTTGAGGCATGTCCCAAAACCTACAGTTTTTGAGACTGCATATGGGCTGAACAACCTCCCAAACCTTGATGAAGTGAACTTAGTTTAGGGGTCACAGTCTGCACTCTATTTTCATTCAAACTAGAAGCTGAATTTGCACCCAAACCATGCATATTTTCCTTTAAACCAGTAGATGAACTTCCATCTAATAAATGCATGTTTTGATCTTGACCTGAAGCTGCAATTTGACCAAATTCAATAGCAGTACCAGCAGGTCTGAAATCATGCACCTGAACAACCTATTGAGGTTGTTTTGGGGGCTGATTTGCTCCCACATCTGCACTCACAGTAGGGGTCAGTTTGAAAGCCATTCTTTGAGCATTAATAAGGTCCATTTTGTCACTTTGCTGGGAAGAAAGATGCTGAAACATATTTGTAGTGGTAGCAGGGGCTCTAAAGTCATTCCTAGGGTCAACCAAAAGATTCTCATGCAAAACATGAGACAAAACCCCTCCTCTGGACACCCCATCCTGCAGGTTAGTTGGCTTCTCCTGAATACCATCCTCACCTCCATCAGCTTCAGAATCAGACAATACAGTTAAAATATTGTTCGGGGAGCCATGGGGGATTGGGAGCATTGAGTCAATACCTGGTTGTCGACCGCTTTGTCCTATTTGCATTTTAGTAACAATATCACAATTAAGATGGGGACTGGGATCTGGGAGTACTGAGTCAATACCTGTAGTCTTGGCTTGAGTGGGTTTATAGACCTGTTGAGTGTTACTTTGTATCTTTTGGGTGTTTTGCACAGCTTGAGTCTTACCTTTGAATTTTCTTCGCTTTTGGGTTTCCCATTGGTCGTTTGAAACTTCATTCCTGTTTTGATTGGTTGAGTGCTCCTTAGCCTTGCGGCTTCCTTCTTGAGTTGAGGTGGTGGTTTCTGCTAGTGGTACCTGTTGCCTGAAACTTACAGCATTAGTTAAGACAATAGGAGTAGAGATCATACCTGTGTTTTTTGGCGACGCATCTTTCTTTGGCTCTTCTTCCTTGCCTTTGGCCTTGTTTCGTTCTGTATCTCTTCTGCTGACGGGGCAGGCAAGAGGAGTATGACCTTGGTGTTTGTAGTAAGTACAGTAAAGGGGCACATCTTCATATTCGATGTCCTGCCATCTTCCTTCTCTATTTGGATCATCGTTTTCGTCGAATCCAATCCATACACTTTGGATTCTAGGCTTGGTGATGTCCATTTGGACTTTTGCTTTTGCTACACTCCCCCTTGTCTTTTGCATGAAGGCCATGTCCAAGTACAACACTTGTCCCACGTCCGCAAGCAGGAGCGTAACAAATTCTTTATGGAAACAATGCCAAGGGAGTTCCGGGAGTATGACCCAAACAGGGAGAATGGGGGTTTCATAATTTGGATCGAAAGTAGGGGTCCAAACTTGAAATCTCATGAATACACCGTCTATGTACATTCTCTTACTGTCTAAAACAGTAGCTCTATCATGTTCATTGTCAAGATCAATATATATATGTCTAGAATTAAAATGGGTGATCTTGACCTTGCCCCTAAGTTCAGTTTGAGTAATGAACTTTTTTTGTATTACCTCCATCTTTGGCATTGGGCTGTAAAACTTGCCTACGAGAGTATACTTACATGATTCAGCCATCTTAATCATGTAGTCTTCTCTCTTAAACATGATAGCTGGACAACCTTGTTTTGTCACCCTTTTTGGGGGTGTTAGGTCAATTCTGGTTGTAGGCTCAGCTTGTTTGGCTCTTAGTCTTGTATCCATGGATTGCTTTGCTATAGGGGGTGGAGGGTGGTTTGTGGTGGTGGGTTGGTTGGTAGGGGGCTTAGTCTTAGGAGGTAGCGCGATGGGGGTTAAGGACACTACCGGATTTTTAGAGTTTTTCGAGTTGAATTTTTGGAAATTGGATGAGATGGGAGGGAATTCTGAAACGGGAGGATGGTTGGTGCGTTTGGGATTAGTGGAAGTGCTAGGATTGCTTGGGGTGGTGATACAATCAACCAAAACAGATTCGGGCACGAGAAGACTGTTTTCGGCCCTATTTGTGCAAGTTGGAATTTTAGAATTTGAGTTCGGGGTGCCTAAAAATTGGGATTTTTGATTTTTGTCATTCGTAATGGTATGTGGGTCGTTTTGGGATTGCGAATTATTTTGGGCGTTCACCGGAATAGCGATTCCGGTGGGTTTTTCAATAGTTTCGACACTAGTTTCGATGATGGCCTGATCAACATGTTTCCTATTGTTAGGATCCTTAACAGTTTCCTTGTTTTGAATTCCTTGCGACTGATTCTTTTCATGACCACTTTGAATGACAACTAAGGGAGTTTGAGTTCTATCATTCTAATCATTTCTTTTGTCATTGGTCATAGCTATAATATTATTCCTAGCAGTAGAACCATAAGTCATTTGTTCGAGTGTATTCACAGGTAGTTGACCATCAACATTATTGTTAACATAATGAAATTGTTCAGATTGAGAGAAATAAGTGGGCTGAGAGGACTTATCTTGAATTTCCGTTGATGACTTACTGTTACATTCCTTCTCCGTACCTTGAATTTCTTGAATTTGTGCTGGAGCATGATCATAGTGATCACACGGTTGTATCTTGAAAGTTAATATTTTTTGAAAATTGACCTGCTGAACCTGCAACTTCGTGGCTCCTACTGTTCTTAGAGGTCCAAGGGATATTCGAATCCAATGGAGGTGATTCGAAGTGGCGCTCTGAGCTTAGGAGAGGCGCATCAAACTGAGGAACATTCTGGTATAACTTTTGTTTAAAATGGGTCGCCTGAGCCCCTGCGCCGACACCACTTTCTTCACCGGCGATGATTTCTCCGGTGAAGATTGTTCCTACAGCTGCGTCATGACCTTGTGAGCAACCCCCAGTAAGTCCGATGGTTCGAATCTCTCCGGAGCCGCTTTGAATATGAAGGCACGACGGCGGCGACTGTGAGCGGCTTCTTTCAGTGGCTGCCATGTCTTGAATCTCACCTGAAGTTGTTCGATTTTGGAGGCGCATTTCAGGCGACTCAGATGCAGTTCTCGCATAAATCGCCTGATGATTTCTCCCAATTTGATTGGGAAAATGTTGTGCATTTTGAATCAATCCAACCTCACTTGAAATTGCATTTTCAGTATCTTTTTGCAGATTCAAAGTGGTATTAGCTGGATTAGAGGATGAGGCTTGTTCTGGTGGTCTGAGAAGCTCCACCGGCGGCGGTAAGGCCATTCCGGCAGACCTGATATCAGGTGTGTTGGATGAACAGTAGAGAGAGAGATACAAATTATCTTTCTAGCTTTAAGAACGCGCGATTGTGGGTGTTAGTCACAGCGGATCTAGATCATGACATCAAGTAATTACATAATATGGTATTTCTTATGATCTAATATAACCCCTAATCGTCATTTCCAGTCTCCTATTTCTTTTTTTTTATTGAATTTTGAATTTTCTAAAAGGAAAAGCATTGATGTCGTTGTTTATTCATTTTTCGGATGACCGAAGAATAATTTGAGAAGAATTAAATATATAATATTGACAAATTATTCTTTATGATACATTTCTTAACGAAAATAATTTAAAAATATCTACTATAATGTCCAAATGGTGCTATAAAAATATCTATGCATGTGCGACATATCAAGTGTTGTACGCACTTTAGAGGTTGATATATTATTTTCCAATAAACCATAGGTTCAAGAAAAAACACTTTGAAAGAAGAAATAATAAAAACAAAAAAGTCAGAACTATTATGATCTAATATAATAAGTGGAAGTTATTTTTATGTGGGCCCACTCAAAGTGGGCAAGTTGCCCACTAGTCTTTCTCTTCTTTTTTTGCTATAAAATGTCATACTTTGGCAATGAAAAAGATACGAATTCTGATTTCTCTTTCTCATCTGCTTCTTTTTATTTTCTCTAACTCTCTCCTTCTTATTGCTAATTTAGTTTATTTTATAACAAGTTATCAGCACGAGCCTCTATCACTTTGAGCAATTTTAACAAGGTAACAAAAGGGTAAGAATTTTATTTTCTTAAAATGTCTAATATCTCTAAACTTGAATTTTTTGCTCTTGATATATCTGAAAAAAGCTACTCATCATGGGCACTAGATGCCGAAATACACCTAGAATCAATGGATCTCACAGACACCATCAAATATGATAATACGGCATCTAGTCAAGATCGTGCCAAAGCCATGATATTTCTCCGCCACCATATTGACGAGGGGCTAAAATTACACTACCTCACATTAAAAGTCCCCCTTAAATGGTGGAAGAATCTAAAAAAAAGATATGACCACCTAAAGTTGGTCATCCTTCCACAGGTACGTCATGATTGGCTCAATATGGATGTAGTTGATTTCTTTAATTTTCCATAAGAAAATATGAATATTCATAAGCCTAATAATATTTAAATATTTTTTTTTTATTTATCTGTACTAAATGATATGTTTGTATTTTTCTAATTCATATAAATAAATAAAATTTGTATAATGAATTATGTTTTAATTATAATATTTACTTTATTTTTTTTGAAAAAAAATATAGATATGCCTCAAATTTTATTTGGATCAATGATTAATCACGAGTAAATTTGTGTAATTAATAGTGGAACAACTCATGTCATTTTTAATGACGAGAAATATTTTTCCAACTTGCTTAGAATTAAAGCAAATGTTACTATAATTTCTGGTAATTCAAAAATAATTGAAGGCTCCGAAAGAGCTACTATATTTTTGCCTAAGGGGACAAAAATTGTTATAGAAGATGCATTATTCTCTTCTAAATCTCCAAGAAACTTATTAAGTTTTAAAGATATCCGCAGAAATGGATATCATGTTGATAAGGCTATCCCAAGAAATTATGGATTTTTAAAGATTTAGATTATCTAATTAAGGCTATTCGCCTTGATAATGCTAGAAAATTTACATCCTAAGCTTTTGATAATTATTTCTTATCAATTGGGATATAAATTAAACATCTTATTGCTCATGTTCATACTCAAAATGGTCTTGCAGATTCATTTATTAAGCTCTTACAATTGATAGATAAACCTTTCCTAATGAAAACAAAATTATTGATTAATGTTTGGGTCATGTTATCTTACATGCAGCAACACTTGTACGTCTCAGACTGATAAATTATAATAAATACTCTCTGTCATAATTAGTATTTGGTCATGAGCCAAATATAACCCATCTTCGACTTTTTGGTTGTGCGGTATACGTGCTTGTAGCACCATCACAACATACAAAGATGGGTCTCAACGAAGGTTGGACATATATATTAGGTTTGACTCACCCTCCATAATTTGCTACCTTGAACCATTGACATGAGACTTATTTACTACTCGATTTGCAGATTGTCGGTTTGATAAAATAACTTTTCCGCAATTAGGAGGAGAGAAAAAGGAAACCGAAAGAGAAATTGCATAAAAAATTTTATCACTATCTCATTTTGATCTATGTACCCGTACATGTGAAAAGGAGGTCCAGAAGATCATCCACTTACAGAAAATAGCAAATCAAATGCTAGATGCATTTACTGATTTGCATCGGATAACTAAGTCACATATCCCTGCAGTGAATGTGCCTGTCTGGATTGATGTCCCCAAAGGATCATCTACTAGTATCATAGTTTCTGAATCTCAAACACGTTTGAAGCGTGGTAGACCATTGGGTTCAAAGGATAAAAATTCTAGAAAAAAATGTGAGAAATAACAAAAATGATACTACAAAAGAACCTCCTGAAGAAGGTCAAGATTTGAGTAATCCTGATATTCCTAATTAATAAGTGAATCCGAGACTCAAGTGAATGAAGAACTTTTAATAAATTTTACCAGTGATGAGATAAATTTAGATTGATAAAAAATTACAGTGGATAATATTTTTGCATATTATGTTGCAATTAACCTCTAAAAAATAGTGAAAGTCTTGAGTCTAAATTCGTTAAAGAATGTCGACGTAGATGTGATTGACCAGAATGGCAAAAGATAATTTATTCAGAATTAGACTCACTTACTAAACGTGAGGTTTTTGGACTTGTAGTCCAAACCCCTGAATGTGTAAAACCAGTTGGCTTTAAATGAGTTTTTGTACGAAAATAAATTAAAATTGTAAGATACAATACACGCCTTGTTGTACAAGGATTCTCTAAAAAATGTAACACCCCAGAAAAAAATTCGCAAAGACTCGAATATTTCTTTACGTGAGTGTAGACTCGGATCGGAGGACTTGTAATTTTTCACATGAGTTAGGATTAACTCCTAAGAATTTAAGTGTGTTAGAGGTGTTTAGGGGTCATAAGGGATCTCTAACACCAAGTCGAGTCCAAAAAATCTCAATCGATTAAGTTTTAGGATGAGTTAGTATAAGGGTCAAATTCAAACGACCATGTCTCCTAAAATAGGATGAATTGGGAGGCCCATGACCTATCAAATTAAAGGTATTTGAGTCTTCTTTCCAACGCCGCTAAGATTGTAAATTTTGGAGTTTGGAGTCAAAAGTTATGACGATCCTAAGATGGACTAGTATTGTAGGGATTTCAGGCCTAGGCTGTGACTGCAGGAAACCTGGGCTTGGCGCCGCATTGGCGCGATGCGCCACTATCGCGCCAGGAACAAGCCTCAATAGTTTGGTCCCTGGCGCGGCGCGCCACTAGGAGTTATGCAGGGTTTTTAAGCCTTTTTTCCAGAACCCAGAAAACTTGGGCTTGGCGCTGTAAGGGCGCAACGCGCCACTATCGCGCCACAAAACAGCCTCAGTAGTTTGGTCCTTGGCGCGATGCGCCACTATCAGATGTGCAGGTTTTAAGCCTAAATTCGACTTTGCGTTGCAGTGGCGCGACGCGCCACTATTGCGCTAGGAGCGTTTTAGCCTGTTTTCCAGATTTTTAAGAAAGGGCAATTTGGATATTTCCCCAAATTATATATACACCATCCTTGGACGTTTTGGGACCATTTTTCAGTCCCTCCCTCTCTCTCTAAAAGCCCTAATATTTTCCCTCTCTTCTTCTTCTTCTTCTTCAAATCCTTCTCCAATAAAGGGTGCCTTCGAGAGTTTCAAGGATTCAAGCCTTCCATTGAAGACCTAACATCAAGGTTTCTTCAAAGTCTTCAAGCAAGGTATGTAAGGCTAACCTAAAATATGGATTGAGTTCTTCCATATGCCCATAGATGTGTTGGATAGGAGTTGTGAAAGAGTTGAACCTTCTAGGAAGGTTTTCTTGAAAGTTTTTCCTAAACTATAGAATGTTTTTAGATACTATTGGTTGATTGATGATTTTAATGACTTGAGTTACTAAATAGTTATCTTTCATATTATTATCTACAAATGGATCTTTGGATATAGATTTATAGGTATTGACGGTATTCTTGAGTTGAGTTTTGTTGGGAGTATGGATTCATGTTTCATTCACATGAACCCAAGATAAGATTTTCTTTGTCATAATTGTCTTGAGGTTGAGATGGATGGTTTTGTGTATATGTGTATTGATTGGAATGAAAAGAATGAATTGGATAGGTAAGAATGTCCTTTTGCTTCTATAAATTGAACATAGGACTAAAATAAGGATTTTTGGAGTAGATGTTTGATGATTGATGTGATGATGATATTTGACAATGATGTGATGATAATGTTTGATGATGATGTTTGATGATGATGTGAATAATGATATTTGATGATGATGTGAATAATGATATTTGACGATGATGTGAATGAAGAAGTTATGTTGATGAGGATGTTGTGTGATGAAGTGAATTGAAGTCTAATGTGATTATTGGTATGTGATTTGCATAATTTGAGTTGATTGGAGTCTTATGAATATTTTGAAAATAAATGATCTTTTGAGAAGGAGCTTTAAATAAATGATTGTGAGCATTTTTGCATAAACTAATTATACACTATATTGAGTTTTAAAGAATAATTATTTTCATCTATAATTTAAAAAGAGTTTAAGCATGAGTTGAGTTTGAGAAGTCTTTTAATTATTTTTGAATTTGAGTATTTTGAGTATAAATGAGTTGAGCATTTTTACTTTAAAATGTCAATTTTTGAGATTGAGTTGAGATTGTATAAATTTTAAAGAGAAGAGTTTGATGATTTGAGATGAGTCGATTTGAAAGAAGGTCCAATGAGGCCAGACTTGATTGAGTTTTTGAAAAGAGTCCAATGAGACTAAATGAGTTGATTTGAAAGAGTCCAATGAGACTAAATGAGTATTTTGAGTATTTTACTCACTTGATAGATATGAGCATATTGAGTCTTGGGAGGAGTATCGAGCACCGAATTGGATAAGAGTACAGTCCATACTCGAACCAATAAACTACGTCGCCAAACGTAGGAGGGGATTGAACCGTTAAAGTCGGATGCTTCCCATGGGATCGAACCGTTAAAGTCGGATGTTTCCCATTTTACTGTCCTGACATTATAGGACTTGGTTGGATTAGATCCATGATTGGTTGATCGTTCATACCCTGGCAAAGTATGGACGGACGTGGCAACAACGTCGAATTGTTGTACTATCACTCGCTCATATGGTGATAGTTGTCGATTAGAGAAACTCCCAATTGAATATATTGTGCTTGATATGATTGGTTTGGATTGTGATTGTAGATGTTTGAGTTAAGTCCTTTGAGTTGATTGTTGAGTTGATGGTATATGATCGGATTGGGTTAGACGAATTGTGATTGGATTGTACAAGATTTGGTTGGATATGTGATTGGATTGGATTAGATGATATGTGATTGACTTCGAGTTAACGGTATATGATTGAATGGGATTGAATGATTTAATTGAACTGTATTGTACATGATTGGATTGGATTGTATGATATATGATTGGTCTTTGTCTAAGATGTATTCTTACTTTAGACTTATGACACTTTGATTGAGTCTCTCTTATCTTTCTGGTTTTGAGATATTTGAACCAACGTTATTCTTCCTCGAGGTATGTTTCATTCTGCCATATTACATACTCGTACATTCCATGTACTGACGTCCATTTGGACCTGCATCGTTTCATGATGCAGAGACAGGTTTAAGAGATCGTCAATAGGAGCAGTATTGAGGATCTATACACACTCAGCGTATTGGTGAGTCCTTCCCTACATCCGGAGGACACCGCTTATATCATTCCTGCATCGAGTTAGCCCTTTTTTATTTTGATTTGAGGTAGCCATGAACATGTCATTGGCACCAATTAGATAGTAGTGATAGAGGCTTCATAGACTAGATAGTGATGGGCCGATTGAGTATTTCGTTCCTTGAATTATTCTTGTCAAACTATCTTTATGACAAATATTGGAGTTGATTTGTTGGCCCATGGCCTTTATTCTTTGAGTTAGATTGATGATTTGAGTTGCCCGCCAAATATTCTCTTTATTCTGAGTCTTCCGCTGATTTAATGGATGAACGGATGTATGATCAGGCTATGTGGTTCGCTTGGGAGCCAGAAATGGTTTTTGAGTGCCGGTTACGTCTAGGGTACCCTCCCGGGGCGTGACAAAAAACTCAGGGTCAACTATGAAGAAACATATTCACCTATTACGGATGAAATAACTTTTCGATATCTCATCAGTTTAGCTATACATAAAAATCTTGAAATGCATCTAATGGATGTAGTTACAACTTACCTTTATGGTTCACTTGATAATGAAATTTACATGAAAATTCCAGAAGGATTAAAATTGCCTGAAGCATGTACAAAGTCTCGGAAGATGTACTTAATGAAACTGCAAAGATCATTATATGATCTGAAATAATCAGGACATATGTGGTATAATCATCTTAGTGAGTACTTTATAAATGAAGGTTATATAACTGATGTCGTTTGTCCATGTATATTTATTAAGAAAATAGAACCAGAGTTTGTTATACTCGCCGTTTATGTTGATGACATAAATCTCATTGGAATCCATGAAGAGGTCCAAAAGGCGATTGAATATCTAAAGAAAGAATTTGAGATGAAAGACCTTGGAAAGATAAAACTTTGTCTAGGTCTGCAAATTGAACATTTAGTAGACGGGGTCTTTGTCCACCAATTTGCCTACACTGAGAACATCTTAAAACAATTTTACATGGACAAAGCACATTCATTAAGTACTCCAATGGTTGTTCGATCACTTGAAGTGGAAAAAGATCTATTTCGACCTCCAGAAGAGGATGAAGAACTTCTTGGTCCTGAAGTACCATATCTTAGTACTATTGCTGCACTTATGTATCTTACTAATGCAACCAGACCTAATATAACATTTTCTGTTAATTTGCTCACAAGGTATAGTTCATTCCCAACGCGAAAGCATTGGAATGGTATCAAGGATATTTTGCGATACCTAAAAGGTACTATTGATATGAGTTTGTTTTATACTAACAAAAGTTGTGTAGACCTTATTGGTTATGCAGATGTAGGTTATTTATCAACCCACATAAAGCTCGATCGCAAACAGGCTATCTATTTACACACGGAGGAACTACTATATCATGGCGATCTACAAATCAGTCTATTGTTGCTACTTCTTCGAATCATGCTGAAATAATAGCAATTCATGAAGTAAGTAGAGAATGTGTGTGGTTGAGATCGATGATACAGTTCATCAAAGAAAGATGCGGCCTGGAAAATGATGTCAAATTATCCACAGTTATATTCGAAGACAATGCCGCGTGCATAACTCAGTTGAAATATGGCTTCATAAAAGGAGACAGAACAAAACATATATCACCAAAATTATTCTTCACACGTGATATCTAGAAGAATAGTGATATTGATGTACAACAAGTTCGTTCAAGTGATAATTTTGCAGATTTATTCACAAAGGCATTACCAACATCAACTTTTGAGAAGCTAAGATATAAGGTTGGAATGCGTCGTCTCCAAAATATCAAATGAAGTTTTCATCAAGGGGAGTAAAATACGCGGTGTACTCTTTTTTTCTTAACCAAGGTTTTGTCCCGCTGAATTTTTCTAGTAAGGTTTTTAATGAGGCAGCACTCAAGGCGTATTACCAGATGTATATACTCTTTTTTCTTCACTAGGCTTTTTTCCATTGACTTTTTTCTAGTAAGATTTTAACGAGGCACAACATCTATGGATATTGAAAATAACTATATATATTTGTTTTTTTCATTAGAATTTTTCTTTTATATGGACATCCAACGAGGAGTATTATGATATAATATAATAAGTGGATGTCATTTTTATGTGGGCTCCACTCAAAGTGGGCAAGTTGCCCGCTAGTCTTTGTCTTTTTTTTTTTACTATAAAATGTCATACTTTGGCAATGAAAAAGATATGAATTCTGATCTCTCTTTTTCATCTGCTCCTTTCTATTTTCTCTTACTCTCTCCTTCTTATTTTGCTAAGTTAGTTTATTTTATAACAATAACAAAATATTAAAAGAAAGTATGACAAAATATTTTAAAAAATAAAAGTAATCACAAGAAAATAATATGATAATTGAAATGTGCGAAATAACAGATAGTTAGTAAAAAAAATTGAAAAACAAAAACGTACATCAGTAATACTATAACGGCTAATATGGAAGGATAAGCGAATTAACACTTAATTATTTATTAATTTTCTATCTTAATCTGTATGTTACATAACTTTCTTTTTATATATATTTTTAAGAAGAATCATAACTTCCTAATGTAAAGTCACTTTATAATATATATATAAAAAAAATTTATGAATAAAAATAAAGATCTTTAATAAAAATAATATAAAAAATTAAAAAAAGATATATAAATACCTTACAAAATCAATTCCATATACTATATATATAATCATTTCACATAGTATAAACAATCTCTTCACATCAAGCATAAGTTTTTAAAAAAAAACTTAAAATGATAGGGTTTTTTTTAACAAACTATAAACTTATGAATCAAATATTAACTTCAAAACGCATTTTCAAATATTAATTTAAAATTCTAACTTCATACCAATACCACATGTCCAAACGAGATAAATAAACAAACATCTATGGTAGAAGATTGATATGGGGTTTGCCTTTGTGCCAGTGAAAAGTTCATTCACTTATAATTGAAGGTCAATTCTGAAACAAACAAGAAGAATCTTTTGAACATGTGACATAATATTGAATTGTTTTGAATTTAAAATAAAAGAATGATGAAGATTTTGAGAATACTATATTTCGTTTCTTTCAAATTGAATTCAGAAAAATTATATCGATCATACCAATATAGTCTCTCCGTCAAAATTTAAGTATTTTAATTTAATTGGATTTTTTATTTTTTTTTATAATATTAAATTAAAAGGAAAAGGATCAAATGTACCCTTGTACTATTGAAAATAATTTAAATATACCATTCGTTATATTTTCGGGCTAAAAATATACCCCTTCTGTTATACTTTCGGTTTAAATATACTCCTATTATACTTTGGTACGAATCCACCTTTAATTTTAACGGAAGAACACTTGAAAAACTCAAAATTAAATAACTCATTCCTAATTTTAAATATCTGATTTTTTTAAGAATAAATTAAATTTTCAAGTACTAATATGAGATTTTTTTCCTTAGAAATGACAATACAATACTAATACATGAAATTTCTAAGTACTAATTTGAGTCTTTTTTTCTTACAAAATGATAAGACAGTAAATGCTGCAAAATTAAAAAGACTCAAATTAGTATTTAGAAATTTTATATATTAGTATTTAAAATTATGCAATGCATTTTGTATTGTCATTTCTAAGAAAAAAAACTTAAATTAGTATTTGAAAATTTTATTTATTCCTAAAAAAATCACATATTTAAAATTGGAAATGAGTTATTTAATTTTAAGCTTTTTATTCCGTTAAAATTTAGGGCGAATTTGTACCAAAGTATAATGGGAGGGGTATATTTGAACCGAAAGTATAACAGGAGAGGTATATTTAGCGCGAAAGTATAACAAATGATATATTTAAACTATTTTCAATAGTACAAGATATATTTGATCCTTTTCTGTAAATTAAATATGAGTATATTCCTAAATTAAATCTAGTCGATTTTTTTGTTGATTTGATTTGACTTTTCGGCTTGGTGCAAATTTTTAGCTTAATTTTAAACACTCGTATACTTTTGGGTGGGAAAAAATCGAACCGATCAATAAATTGAATCAAAAAAAAGATATTGAGTTATTGTTACAGGGTTGTTGGGTTAACGGATTTTTAACGATTTTATAAAATAAATTATCGGGTTATTAGTTCGATATTGATTTTTAACATAGGGTTATTGGGTAAACCGATAACCCATTAAGATAATTTTAATTAATTATTACTTTACCCCTACTTAAATTAATTAAATATTACTCCCTCCATCCTATTTTAGTTGTCATGATAAGGTTTTGCACAACTCTTAAAAAAAATTAATTAAGAGCATTATTTGACTAATATACCCCTTATTAATTGTTTAATCTTTATCTATTTATATGCCTCTTAATTCTAGAATAATTAATGCTAAGGGTAAAATTAAAAAAATATAATTAATTCTTTCTTGATTGTTTAAATTGATAAGTATTTTGGGATAATTATTTTTAGTATACATCACAACTAATATGAGACGGAGGGAGTAATATCAGTACTTTATTGGTTATTATTTTTGCCCTTTAACCTTCAATTCACATTATTGTCTTAGTTTTTTTATTTGTATTGCACTAGTATAGTTCTTTTCATGTTAGTTACTACTGTTTCTATTTTATGAGCACTCTGTAAAGCTACATTATTATCTTGTCGCACCAAATTATTAGAAAAGTCATATAATTATTTTATGAGTATTTTTTTATTGGTTAAACCGAAAACCAAACTATTAAGGACCAAAAACCTATAAATCAGAAATTGATAAAGAATATCTTATTGAGTTGGTTATTCGTTTAGCGTATTTAAAAACTAAATCGATAATATATAAAATTGAATCGAACTGATCAATACACACTCCTCATCTATACTCATAAAGTTCTTAGTATACTTTGGTGTATGAAAGGGCCAATTGAATTTTATATTTAGCCACTGATATCTTTATGGAAAACGTACGTATCTCTATGTTTCTACCCACGAAGTTATGCAGTGTGAGATTTGATGAAGAAAAAACAAAGTTGACCTGAAAATTCCGTGAAGAAACATTTACTATAGGAAAATAAATAAATAAATAAAATAAAATAAAATTATTTCTTCAATCTGATTTTTTTTTATTTTTTATATATATGGATTTCAACCACGATTCTGAGAAATATTTGGATACTATCTAGACTAATGACTTTAGGGTTGAGATTGACTTGTAACGGTGATACAACCACATTTCATTCGTGGTGTGACAATTTTATATTATGTTAATATTTTCTAGACTTCTAGTGGTGAGCTAACTCATGATTTGGAGTTAGTGATAATGATATATTTGAGAATTTAGAGACATTATCTATATGAGATAGTTTATGAGGTTTACTTAGATCATTGCAATCCACAATAGGTAATTGAGTAGAGAGATTTGAATTTTAGGTCACTTAGGTAGCTTGAGTTATTTAAGAATCAAGACATTATTATTTTTTATCACTTGGAAAAGGCTAGTCTAGTAATATATGTCTTAAACCATAAGTTTATGGGTAGTTTGACATATATTTTAGTTCAAGTACTAAATCCATTTGCTATAGTTTAGGTAAACCACAATATTTCTTACTTGCAAGTAAAGGTTCACTAATATGATTATCTTTTTTATGTGCACCTCGGAGATAGAGATAAGATTTTGAAGAGCGAGACCTTTAGCATGGTGATTGGCTATGATAGAGTTATGCATCTCAAAGGCCGGATTTGTGTGTCAAGTATGTGTGATTTGAGCAAATTTGTATTTAATTAAGGAGATACATAGTTCACATTATTCGGTATATATTCAGACCACAAAGATGCTTCATGAGCAGAAAGAGAAAACAAAACATGATTTGCAATGTATCATAAAATTTGAACTGTCAACAAGTAAAGTATGACACTACATGTTCGGAAATTATGAATTTTTGATAGGATTACCTCGTACTTTGAGAAAGTTTGAGTAATCGTGGACAAATTGACTACTTACTATTTAAAAAAATATTGACCTAAGATTTTTATTCGAGAGATAGTACGATTGCAATTGCAGGAGTGCCTATTTTTATTATTCATTAGGGGATACACAATTCACAGCTCACTTTTGGTTGTTTGTGCCAAAGGCTATGGCTAAACATGTTGAGTTTAACACAAATTCACATCTATGGATAGTCTAAGTGGACTTTTAAGATCCTAAAGGAAATGTTCAAATCACGTGCAATTGACTTTAGAGGTTATTGGATGAACATTTCTTTAGGGGATCTAGAACTTTTCAAATATATTCCATCATTAGAAAGAAAAAAAAAGTATTTTTGAGAATTGATCACTATTTCATGAGGGTAAATAATCAAACATTCAACCAAGTGCACTATTTAATCATTTTGAAGCATGAATGCGAACAAATAATAGGATTTATTTTGAAAAGTATATACATGAAATATTTAGTTTTGCATAGAGACCATAAATTCACGTGCATCATAAGTTGAACCTAAATCCGCCACTATTACCCTTAGCAAATTTTGCACAAAATACTTATTTAACATTCAAAGAGATATGGAAGAGGTGTAATTTGAAGATTTTGGAAGTCCACCTTCTAAATTTTACTTATTTTGAAAAGTATTTTTTGAAGAAGTGTTTTTGGAGAGAAACAATATGTATTTGATTAATCATTTTAATTCGTTTTTTTAATCAATGGTAGAGCAGCAATTTGTACTTGATCACAGTTTCAAAAATGCTTTTAAAATTTTTTAGTACCTTTTAAACATAGTGGAACATTTTAACTTTCTAAAATAAATAAATAATATATTTACACTTTCAAAACTTGATCAAAAGTGAAAAAGGCATACAAGTGAAGATTCATGTTTGGTCCTTTTCACATGATTGAGTCCACTTTCACAAGGACTTGCAAAAAACAACCAACCTTCTATATTTCGTTCCTAACTTAAATTGTAACATTTTTTGGTGTTTCATTCGGTATCCGGTACATATATTGAAGTCAGATTAAAATTTGAATTTGCGTCGAAAAATTTCACATTAAAGAGTAAAACACTTTCTAACAAAGACAACTTTGTACCCTAGGAGACTCAAACCCGAAACATCTGATTATGAATGAAGAAGTACTTATCATTTCATCACAATCCTTGTTGGTAAATTGTCACAAATTGGCTTGCTCTTGATGGTGTGATAGTACTCTTTCTGATTCAAATTAGTTGTCATATTTTATTTTTCGGAAGTTAAATTATATAAATTTTAATTAATATTTTTTAAATATATTCTTTTAATCAAATTGACATGAGATAAATTGCAACTTATAATTCTTTTTATATAGTTTTTTTGAATATTTAAATTTTAATTATAAAATATTGCATTGATCTATTTCAATTTAATTTCGAAAGCAGAACGTTTCAACTAATTGGGACGAAATGGAGTTTTATTAACTAAAAAAGAAACTTAAAACACAATTAATGTTTATATGAAATTGTATTAGTTCAATACAGTACGCAACAAAGTTGGGATGAGAACGTGAATTAGTTAACTAAGCTTTATAAAATAGACGTTTGGCCATAGGACTCGGACTTTCAATTTGAAGTTCTGATTTGAAATTAACGTTTGTTATGAAATTTGTACAATGCTTTAATTTTAATTTCAAATCATAATTTGAAATTTCAAATCTCGACAAAGTAGAATTTTAAAATTGTGATTTCAATTTTTTAAAAATGTAAGACTTGAGTCTTGACTCATAAGTTTATATTTTGTAAAAAAAGAGTTCATTATTTTAAATTTTAATTTTTTATAAAAAGATTCATGCCCGACGTGAACAGAGTATTTGTACCATGTATAAGGATTGTATTAAATAATAGCTAGTTACTTTGTAAAATTATGTGTATCTGACGGTTTATAATAACATGTAGTCTCAAGCATTTTACTTATAAAGGAACATTGAGATATGCGATTTATTATTGCCACTACTAGAAACGTGGGGTTTTTCTACCGTGAATCAATAAAAAATTCGTGTTATAAAACATGATTTTTCCACCTATTTTTCACCTAACCAGCTCTGAGAAGCTTCCTACTTTTTTCATGTGAAAACACTATCATTTTTTCATTTCTCACCGTTGCAATCAAAAATATCTGTGGAAATAACCATTGAATATTTGAAAAAATAGTGAATATTTTATTAGTGGGTGGCGCCTTAGGATATTTCGATACCATGTTTATGAACTATAGTTTGCTCATTTGGTAAGATTATAAGAGTTGGAGAAGTTTTGATAGTTTTCAGTTTTTACAAATTGTGAGTTTTTTTTTATATTTTTAAGAAACAATACAATTTAAGAAATTTCAATTACATATTTAAATTAATTTTCAATTTTAATCAACCCAATTTCAAATTAGTGATATAAAATCATGTCCAAACAAGCTTAATAATTGTTATATAGTACCCCCAATTGCAGTAAAATGCAATTCATATGAGGACATTGTTTTGTTTTATGATTCTGACATTTTTGTTATATAATATGCTGCATCAAATGTGGCCTTTTGATCGTGTAAATCTAAGTTGGTTACAATTTTATGCCAAATATACCTAATAGTTTATATCATGCTATATGAGTTCCTTTCTTTGGCACCATTTTTTGTGGTCCAAAAGCTAATGTTTGTCCATTATCAATAATGTTTGGATAGCTCTTCCTAACTTTAAGCAAAGTAAAATTAAACATTAATTGATAACTTTAGAGATTTTTTCTTTTTGGGTGAGTATTTTATGCAGTATGAAAATAAGGTGTAAGTCTCAAAACATGAACCATAAGTTTCATAAATTTACAGAATGTATATTATATGTATTTTTAATTTTACAATTTTATCACTAAGAAAATAAATAAAAATAAAATTTTCAGTAGTTCTGCAAATAAATGATCAATAGTATAAAAAATAACATTATAGTTATTGTTTGCAAGAGTAACAACACAAAAAATGATAATAGAATCTTTCAAATGAAGTCTTCATTCATTTTATCGTCGACCTCCATATGTATTATCCTTCCCATCCTTAATTAATATTTGCACCGATAATTATTTATATATTTCAAAGAAAGAGAGGGATAAAAAATGTGCGTGCAAATGATTTTAAAAAAATGGATAAATTTGTCATAGGAACATCGTGCTATGGAATCTTTATCTTATAAATTTCAGGTATAATCATTTAAAACAATTATTTATGACAGTATTATTCTCTATGAGAGTTGCTTTCTCTATTATATATTAATTTTATGAAAAATCACTACGAAAACATAACAACATAAAGTATAAATATCATTACACCAATAATTTTTTTTAAAAAACATGATTTATAGAAAAATATATTTAAAACAATAAAATTAAATTTAACGCCATGGCTTATGCTTTTACACTCAAGGCTTACGTCTCAAATTCTAAGATGTACGACCTAAGAATCTAAACCTTTCATTTGTGTCCCGAAGTTTTTTTAGTATGGCCCACTCTGAAACTCGTCCCAAAAATGCTTTTTGTTATTATATTAAATATCGTGAAAACTCAATAAATAAAATAAACTGCACATAATTGAAAAATTCTTCATTCCTCAAGCTCGAACTTAATTATAATCTGGTTTATTGCCAATATGATCTAATTTAAAACGTATGAGAGCTAGTTTTATACCCAACTGTGATGTGCTTTGATCTAGAATTATTGACTAGAAATTAAAAAATAAATTCATATGAAACAAGAGTAGTTAAGACTAAAAAGAAAAAAAAATGCAGAAATATGATGATGAATTATTACTGTTGACTTGATGATAAATGAATTAAGTAAAGGTTTATCTCATTAACAAATTGATATTTCCTCCGTTCCAAATTAATTATCATATTTTTTTCCAAAATCAATTAAATTTATTTTTGAAGTTAAATCAGATTAAATTAACTCATTATTTTATATTTAAAATTTAAATATTAAAAAAACTATATGAGAAGTATGAGTTGTAACTTTTCTCAAGTTAATTTGATGAAAAATATATTTTTAAAATATTAGTATAATTTGTTTTTTTGGAAAGCGAAATGTAACAATTAATATGGGACAGAGAGAATATTACGATGCATTCAAATTAATTAAGACAACCCATACTAAGCAGGGAAGACAGGAAGCTGTCTGATAAGTGGATAATTCATGAGGATTTATACCTAATTATTTAATTGTTCAAAGTACAATAAACCAAATATCTTCCTAATTTTCAATAATTCATGTTCTCAGATTTTAAAATTGCATATCCCACTTTCTTTTAATAATTTGTATACATAACTGAAGTTGGTTGTCAGTTAGATATAGATAAGATGAAATACATAAGTACACTGCTTGTATTAAAAAAAAAATAATAAGTATACTGCTTGTCTGCCCTTTTGATACTTGTAGCTGGCAGGTAATATTATTAAATATACTCAAACGCCACTTGACTGATTGGAGAGGGCTCAGCAATGGACATTTACATAAACTCTGAAATTGTACCCCACAGAGCAAAGGTATTACTTATCAGGTTAGAAAAGATGAATGAAATTACAGATAACATATTAATTATCAATATTATTAAAAATATTTATCTCAAAATATTATATTTGTTCACGTTTAAACTATATTATAAATAGAATTGCCACTTTTCGCATCAAGTGAAAAACATATTCTTTTTCATATTTTAACCTTACATTAAGTATTTATTCCACAAATCATTAAAGATCTGATCAGATTATATGTTAACTAGTAAAAATATTATGATAAAATACTCATATTAATTAGTATTTTTTAAAGGGCGTACAAGTTCAAAGTGAACATAAAGTGCACTTGTTAAAAACTAATTGATATATTTTTTTTCCCTTAAACAATATTAATTACATTAAAAGGGATCAAGAGTAAATTAATAAAAAAATACTTTTTATTTATAATATTTTAAAATATGTGTGAAAAGAGAAATATCACGACTAATATGAGACGGGAGAAGTATTATTGAAAACCATATTGGTTGGTGTTCTGATATAAATAAACAAAAGTGTTTTCAATAAAATGATCAGTAGGTTGAGTTAATCAAGAGGGTAGAATTAAGATTTGATCGATGACCACGAGGCGTCCTATGAACACTATGAATTTTCTTTTGACTCTTTTTCAAATTTGATAAACATTGGTTAATCAATATTTCATTGTAATTTTATGATTCAAAGTATCCTTTCCTAATTATTTGATTCCTTTATATAAACGCTTACGACCTCCCTCTATGTCTTACAATAATGCATTCCTACCATTGCCACAATTATCACAACGATAATGTCCTTTAGACTCACAACTATATTGCGTGACTCCAACTTTAGTTTAGTCACACTAAGGAATATTGGTGATGAGCCACCTTTAGACCATGGAGAAAGTTTTGTGTGAAACGTATCTCAACATAGGGATGGCAATGGGGCAGGGCGGAACGGGTTGAAGTAATTATTATTAAAATTAATGTGGGATGGGGCAGGTTGCGGGTTTATGTGGGTTTAAAATATCAAATAGGAACCCGAAAAAAATTAAATCTTTGTAATTAATAAAAATCAAAGATATAAACTTTTTATATTAAACTTTAGCTTTAATTTTAACCTTTTTAAAAAAAATAATAATTTAAACTAGACAAATAAATTAAAAAATAATTTATTTCTTTATTTTTTTTCATTATGCTATATATATTGTTTTTCCCTCGTACTTGGAACTGTGATTTTTGAGCCGAGGGTCTTTCGGAAACAACCTCTCTACCTTCATGAGGTAGTGGAAAGGTCTACGTACATCATACCCTCCCCAGACCCCACTTGTAGGATTTCACTGTGTATGTTGTTGTTATTGTTGTAATTTAAACTAGACAAATGTTAATTAGAGTTAATTGGCGATTAAGAAACAATTGTTGAAATGTTAACTAGAAACAATTAATTAGTTGTTGAGATGTTAATTGGAGAAAAATAAAAAAGAAATTAAGAATTTTATTTTTCATATTAAACTCAATTAAAAAAGAAAAAAACATAAAAATTTATACAGAGCGATTTAAAAAAATTGTTGATTGAGCTCAATTTGCCCCGCACCCGCACCATCCCACCCCATTGGCATCCCTATCTCAACATGCATCTTTTATTTGGAGAAATTATATTAGGTAGAAGTTTAGTGTTTTTTGAATCATTTGAAAGGAACTACTAACAAGATTAAGGAAGGAAATTCATGTAGGCAACTTAAGTGGGCAGGTAAGTTTAGTGAACTGTGCCATTGAAAATTATGGATAGTGGGGTGGGGAAAGAAGAAGGAATATATATTAGTGAGAATCTTAGAGGTGGAGACACTTTAAGAAATTCAATTATTTATATAATTGGAATTCCTTCATATTTAATTAAATATTTCGTGTTCAAGCTTTCGAGAAAGAAAAATTTAATTAGAAGCACAATTTTAAAAATAAACCTTATAATCAAATTTTAATACGAATATCAAACATCGGAACGGCGTAAAATAAAAAAGAAACGGACATGATCTCAATTTTTCTAGTCGTAGAGTTGCAATAGTTTTTGAAAAGTAGGAAGGGAGACTTTATAATAATCATTAAAAAAAAATAGTAGTAAGTGGGGAAGACATCATATGGTTGGAAGGTGACAGCAGAATAATTTTCTTAGCATGGACAAAAGTTGGATAAGGAAGTGGTAAATGTCCCCTTCCATTTATTTAATTTCTTTTCTCTCTCATCCTTTTCTTTATCTACAAGCATTAATTTTATTATTTTAAAAAAATCAACTTCAAAAAGCAATCAAAATGATAACTCTTTTAAGGCTTAATACGTCGATAACCACTTAAATTTATAACAAAATTTAATTAAGATATTTAAATTATGACATGTTTCAATTTAATATATTTGAACAAATAATTGAATATTTTTATTAGACATTTCTTGTTCAAATTTTGAAAAAAAATTTCAAATGCATTAAAATTTGTCAACTTCTTTAATTATTTGTATTTGCCTCAATAAGCCGCAATTCCCTATGCACTTATGATTTGAGATTGATGTATCTATATAATTAAAATAGATGTTATATTTTATATGATTAACTTAATTACATAATAGACGTTCGAGAATACGTCTAATTTTTTTCATAATTTAAATTAAAATAGTCAATTAGATTGAAACACTTTTATTATATATTTAGATATTCAATTAAAACAAAAAATAAGTTTAATATCTAAATAAAGTTTGTAAAGTTTAAGAAGCATGAAATTTGTTGGCTGGATTTCATCATCTAGTTACTACTCCATTTTCATGCATGCACTTGTTTTGGGATACAGAAAAAACAAAAGATTAATGACAATAGTGACTATGGCTTAATTATGTTTTAATAACAAGCTTATTAAAAATGATAATTCATTTATCAACACAGAAAAGAAAGAAAGAGACGTAGCGTAAGGCTTAATATTTCTTTTTTCCTATTTAAGTGAATAAGAAGAAAAAAAAAGAGCTAACAATTTGAGTTATGCCTAATTTGACAATTTGGTATAACCATGCACTAACCATTCTTCTATTATTATTACTTTATATTAGGGTTAATTACACTGAGCTTAATTTCGAATATGATTTTTTGGTATTATAAGAGTACTCCTTTGATCTAGATGACCTAGTTATTATTCCCTAAACTAGAGATTATGATATCTTGAATTTTATCAAGTATCTTTTAAGTATAGTTTGATTCCAATTTTTAGTTTCCATAATGAATTTTTGCATGACTTTTGAATCTACAAGTTGTTTATTGAAAAATGGTCTTTTGAAATAAAATAAATAAAAATTAATTAATGGAACCCTCACAAAGTCAAATTTTGTTGTTTGTTAGGAAATGAGCAAGTTGAGAAAAAATAGTCAAATGACCCTTTCAATTTATTGTCGGATTTCTAACTACATATTTATATTTCACAGAAGTTTTATTATTCTCCTGTACTATTGTAAAGTGAAATTAATTCCACCCTAAAATGTCATTATCAGTCATGTATCTTATGGTGAAATACACGCGCTTGACACGTGTATTCACCAATTAATATTTTTTTTAAAAAAAAATTCTTCTCCTTCTTCCTCCTTTCTTCCTCAATCATTTCAACCCTAACCACAATAAAACACCATTTTTGACCTCAATTTTTTTTATGTCTCTAACAATTTATAAAAACGGAAGTCCAGGTAAGCCTTTCACCCACTCCAAGTCCAAAGTGTTCCCAATCAAATCTTTCATTCAACAAATTCAACAATCTTTTCATATTTTTTATATTTCGTTCGATTTTCTTTATTAAAAATTTGTGGATACACATCGAATGGGTCATGAAAATTTGAGACCAGATTCATCCTCCGGTGATTTCATTGACGGTTCAAAATCATCGCGGATGAGAGGACCAACCTCTCTCTTCTCCATTCTTTCTCTCTCTATTTTTTTTTGAATAATTTATAATTTGAATTTTTGATTTTGATTTTTGATTATAAAATAGGCAACTCAATCTCTCAAAGAGAGTGAAATACGCTCTCTATGACAACTCAACACTTATGTTATTTATTTCATTTTAAAATAGTTCAGGTGGATAATAGGACCTCCGTAAAATATAAATGTGTAATTAAAAATCTAATAATAGATTGGAGGATCATTTGTGTATTTACTCTTGAAAGAATTGTATTTTTATCCTTTAAACAGACTGATCTTTAAATTTTGTTCTTCAAATAGATTGTTTTAAAACTTTTATTTTTAGCAATCAAATTTCTACCTAGCAACCATAAACTGTGGAATATTATAATGCAAAAATATAAACTTATATTCTACGAAAAAGATTATTTATCTTAAGAAGAAAAAACCAAAAACCTAACACAAAATAGGAGTAAAAGTGCCAATGACCCTTAGAACACTAGTAAAAACTCTAGGAGCTTAATCAGCCCACTAGCAACTTGAAGCAAATCCAGAAAATTGGAAGACTTGGTGGCCTATTAGGATCAGAAGATAAGATATTGGGAAAGGCCCAAAAATATCTTCAACTAAAAAGCACAAAGATCAATTTTTTAATTTAGGAAAAATCACACTACACGTATATTTAAGATTCTATATTACAATACATAAAAATACTTTTTATTATTTACCAAATATAATTTTATATTACAAAATGCAACATATTTGAAATTTTAAGGAAATATTATCTAAATACACATCTTATTTTCCTATAATTTCTAAAATTTTCTAGCACTGAAATTTTTTTCAAAAATTTCATCTTGGATATATCACTACTTTCTCGCTAATACATTTCTCCCCTCTCAGATATATTCCTCCCTTTTCTGGTAGATCCCTCCCCTCTCTAATACATTCCTGCCCTCTCGGATACATCTATCTCCTATATATCCGGATGTCTTATCCCCTCTCTGATATATATTTATCCCCTCCCCTATACATCCAAATGTCCTATACCCTAACTGATACATCCCTCCAGTGATGTATTCGGAAGTCCAGTGATATATTCAAAATTCATAAATTTTAAGAGATTTTTGTAATTTAAAAAAGAGTAGAAAAATAATGTAATTAACTCTTAACATTATGAGATTTATGTAAATTAGACTATAAAATGTTATACGTTATTGGGCCAAACTTAGTGATATTATTTTAGGATTAATTCTCATTAGTTGCCTATTTAATTCATCACTTTTCATATTTTAAAACTAAAACCAAAATCAGTTTCCCTCTCTCTCTTCATAACTCTCCATTTCTTTTTCCAGATTTTCTCATTTCTTTATTGTGATTCTACGTCAAAATTATTTCTCTTTTTCGTATTAATAAATTTTAGGGGGTTTAACCCCCCCCCCCCTCGCCCCCGCAACTAATTTGTCATTACAATGATTTTCCAAAACTGAACCTATAAGATAAATAATTTTAAAAAGTGTAATAATTTGATTGCACAAAAAGGATGGATCAATTATGAAATTAAAATCTACTTGTTAGATAGTAATTATGTCATATATGATAAAATTATATTGAATAAATTAACAAAACTACTATGCATTTGATTCAATTAGAACAATAAAGGAAACAAAATTAAGACTAGAATAATATATGATAAAATTGGTTGTAATGCATAAAATACAAGTTGATGTTGTTTTGTTGTGTGTTCTTTTTTTAGTTAGCTAAAGAGATAAAAAAAATCCATGTATTAAAGCAAACATTAGTTCTATACATCGATCATATAAATAATATCATTAGAATTAAAGTCTAAATATAAGTTTATCTGATCTTATAATTCATGTGATCATGAAACAATCTTTTATTACCTATAAACTACCCCAAAACAAATGACATTACTATCTTTGAGTTATTGTTTTCTATTAGTGAATTTAGATATCCAAAAAAATATATAAATATTTTTGTGATTATAGTTATTGTGTCTTTTATCCCCTCACATTTTTTAGTTCTTAATTTATATTCATTTCAATAATAATTTGTACTTAATTTTTCAAACAAATACGGTTGACATTTATTATTTTTCTACTTGTTGGTTATATTATCACGATTCAAAAATTGAGGATAGTAAATAAATGAGCAATATAAAGTCATAAAGGTTATCTCGTAACCAAAAAAGTCGTACTCCATTTAAATGAAGGGTATTTTCATCTTAGGACCTTTAGAAACTTTATATATAAATCCTAAACGCGATTTTGAGGGAAAGTCAAGCCCAGAACACAGAGAAAAGGGAACACATTGTTTTGGTAGGTTTTCATTCTTTTCTTTTCTTCTTAATCATTCAATATATGTTCTTCATGAATTAATTTTGTGCTTCATAATTGAATTATGAGTATCTACATGACTCTGAATCTTTCTCTCATCTGAATTATGTAAAAAAATAAATCTTCGAATTGCTATTAAATTTCGTACTAATTCTGGTAAAGCAGTATAACAAAAATATTACGTTACTCGTTGAATAGTTAAAGTAAAACATTTGGAGTAGACGTTAATCAATTTGACAGAAAACAAAATTATAGGATCACAGATTTACTGGCTAAGAAGGCGGGGAATTTTCAGGACCCCAATTATTTTGATAGTTCCTTCAAAGTTTGCAACAGAAATAGTTTAGACAAACATTTGAGGAACTATATGACACTAGAAAAATCATTAGTTGTAATAGTTTTGGTACATTAATACTTAGGGTATACTTGAACTTTGATATGAAGGAGATTATTTTTAAATTTTTTCATGTTTGATTAGTCAAACATTTTATAATATATTTTTTCTAGAAAATTAAGTTCTTTAAAATAAGAAAAATGACTTTCCTAATGAAACTAAGAAAAATAAATTTTACAAATAACGTTACATACTAATTGTTTCTTCCCCACCCTCCAACACACTCAACCCCACCTCCATAGTCCCATCCCCATCACCCCCCTAACCCTCCCCCCATTCCCACCTCGATAGCATATGTCTAGATTATTAACAAATATGTTTGGGATAATTTTTAATGATATGTTTATTATTTCATTAACAGTTTAATCTTACAAGAACATCATTCCATTGATCTTTTACATAAAGGGACAGAAAAATGAATAATTAATAAAATGAGGTATATACATAACAATAAAGAATAAGATCAAACAATCGTACATGTATTGTTTTCTATATATGTCTAGTAAAAAAAAAAGTTTTTAAGCTATGCTACTCTAGTACTCCTCCTTTGAGCCTTTTTTTTTTTTTAAAAAAAAAAATCTTATTAATTCCTTTGGCTTAATGACCAGGTCCTTTAGGGCTAGGTCCTGAAGGTAGCCTCTCAAGCAAAAATGCCAAGTTGTTCTTTGCCTTCTCATATATGGATGGCAATGTTGCGAGGCGGATTTCTTCTGAAACATCTTGCGATAATAGTACTCTAGCGCCCTCTACATGATTTTGGGTACTCATTATAGCAACAAAGAGGACAAAAATTATGAAAAAAGTAGTTATTCTTCGACAAGTCATCATCCTCGAATTGATGCAGAACATTATAAGTGGGAAGTAAGGTTACTTCTTGAATTTGAATTTGGCAAATACTTTTGATGAACTCTAGTTTTTGCTAATGAATGTGGATGAAGAATGTTATGCATGAGCTTTGGTATTTATAGCAATTTGAATGAGGTGTCTTTTGTTTAACTTTGAATAGATATAATCAAGTAAGTAGTATATGTTGAATTGAAATTTATTTAGTATGGGGGAACGTGTTGAATAAGTAAAACAAGAAAAGGTCATGTGTGTTACACGATGTCTCAAATTCCAAAAAAGCCCCTGTTGCGTCTGTGTGTTTGATGCCTGGGAAAGAGGGTAATATAGGTATTTAATTTTGAAGGGTGATATGGGAAAAACCTAAGAAGTTCAGAAGAGCGCACAAGTTTGAATGTTTGTAATTTGACCAACTGGTCTTTGTTGACGGAGAAATAAATGAGCTTGAAATTCCGTTATTACCCCCTTTACGTAAGAGCTTATTAGACCTTTTCTACACACATTTAAGTAGGTGTTAGATTCTAAATATTTTTACTTTTATTTGAAATTTATGGAGTGGAAATAGAAGATGGAGTTATGTTTTGTTATATTTTTTGGAAAAAAATATTTGAATTTTTTTTCTGTTTGAATGTACTTAAAATACAACTTTAAAAGTGAAAACTGAGTTTAAAAATAAGTTATAAGTTGTTTGATAAATTTGAAATACAACTTCAAGTTAGATTTAGATTTTTCATTTTCAAACACTAATTTTTAAATAAAAATAAATAATATTCGGATCTAAAGGGGTGTGAGGGTGTTCACCGGCATCTCCTTGGCAAAAAGTTAAACATTATATATAAGGTTTTTTTTTTGTATGAATCCGCTAAACATAAGAGTAGAGGTTGACTTAATGATTTACGAAGAATTTAAAATCATTCTAGAAAAGCAACGGATAAGATTATGTAGCTAAACAAGAAAAATCTCATTTAGCTACAGATTAGCAATGATTTTTTTTTTAAAAAAAATCAATTAGTTAAAGAGCCTTTTAAAGACAGATTATCTAAGAATTACCGATAAATTCCGTAGCTAATTTTATGTTTTCTTATAGTGAATTCTGTTAGAGGTTCCAAATTCAAATTCTAGTAGATTCGGCACTAATTCTTTAGTGTGTTAGACCGTTCAATTACGTACAGTTCTAAAATATTTTGGTTTAATATTGGATTTCTTAAAATGCTACTACAGTCTACATATATTGATATAAGCTAATTAATTTGATATGATTTTATTTGTTCTTTCCAATTTTGATTTATTCAGTTTAATAAATTCAGTTTGTTTGATTTGGATATAGAATTATATTGTTATTTTTTTAATCTTTAAAGAAATCAAAATAGTAGTAATTACCTTGAATCTTACTAGTATATATATATATATATTAAAATTTTCACTTCTTTGGTCAATCTCCAGTGGTGGTTGCTCAATTGTCTATAATATACAAAGATTATGACTTTTTCATAGCATTTGTCAATAAATGGTACCATATTGACTAAGATTATTAAACGAATACGTAAAAATATTTTCTTGATAAATGGATTTTTACTTTTTTATTTTTATTTTTATATATTAGGTAAGTAAGTATAGAAATATTATTCCATAAAAGTTTACATATTAGCAAAACATTATGAGGTGGAAAGTGAGGGTTCAAGGGTGACAGGAGTGGATGATCAAGGATTGTGGGTTGAGGGCGTTGGATGGGTGGGAATGAAATAATGAACTTATAACATTACTTATGAAATTTGTTTTCCCTACTTTTATTAGAAAAGTCATTTTCTTTTTCATTCTGTGTCTGGTACCTTTATTGGAGCTCTACTAATCAGAATTCATGCCACGTAGGGACCCATTTGGGGAAAATGCTCCCTACTAGGGGCGGAACTAAGTGTGGGTTCAGACAACCCAATAGCTTTTCCGTAGACCCTGCATTTATATTAGAAAATAATAAATATATATATATATATATATATATATATATATATATATATATATGTATATTAACTTGTGAACCCCTAACAAAACTAACTCATGGCTTGGTGGTAAGAAATTAAAGGGGCCATGATGATGCTTTCCCACACTAGAGTTGTGGGTTTGAACCCCACTATCATCAAAAGTTTCTTTTCCTTTTTAAAACCTAAAACTCAAATTGAAACCTTTAATAAAGAACAAAAAATGCTCCATCCATTGCATCACATTCTTTGGTGGTGGAAAGTCATTGGTGATATCCTTGTAATATCCAAATTCTGGTCATTGATAAATAACTATGGGACAATGTTTGTCCATTTTTCATTACCATCTTGCGGATTGCACTTGTATTCCTCATCTTTGAGCCCATTAATGATTTGTAAAAGTTATTGATCTCTATTTTGATGTCTTCAGGTTCCACCAGTTTCTCTCCTATTAAAGCAGTTAGTTCCATTAACTAATTTTTCTAATGTTTTATCTCTCACTACTGCGGAGAAGTACTTGGTGTTCTTTGGACTTTTATTGGTAGATGATTTCTTCTATTAAGAATCACTTTTGAAGCTATTGTCAAATTCGATTCTCTGAATCTATCAAAAGTATCATCAATTTCACTGGTGTCGTGTGATCTTTCTTTTCACATGTTGAAATTATGTCAATCTCATTTTTTGCATCTTGTCTGCCATAGAGGCTACTCCTATATTGCTTTGTATATCTTCGTTTATGATCATGTATCTCTTAGTATGTCCACACATTCATCTAATCATTCTCACTTTTTACTACCTTCATCTTATGAGCTCAAGAGTTCTTAACTAGTCAACACTCAAATTCGTATAATATAGGCAGTCTAACCACCACTGTATAGAACTTATCTTTAAGTCTTAGTGACACATTCTTTATCATATAGGACATTAGATGTGAGCTTTCATTCATCCATCATCCCAATACAATGTACGACATCTTAGTCGATCTCCCTATTTTCTTGCATTATAGATCCAAGATACTTGAACCTTCTTCTCTCAGAGATAACTTGTGCATCAATCCTCGCTTCTCCATCCACCTCATGTGATGCGTCAGTATTTACTCCATGTGCTCTATTTTAATATTGCTCAATCGAAAGCCTTTGGACTCTAAGGTGTGTCTCCAAATTTCTAGTTGATCATTAATTTTATCGCCTGATTTGTAGATTATTGCTATATATTTACAAATAACGTACATATTAGTATTTTTTCTTGAATATGTTGTGTTAATTTCTTCGTGATCAAGATAAATAAAAATGAGCTAAGATCTCTTTGATGCAATTTCATTTCGATTGGAAGTGTTTAAAGTTTTCTTCCATTGTCCTTACTCAGATTTTAGCTCTATTGTACACATTGTTAATCACTTAATATATGAGAAATATTAGTAGGCGTTTGACCATGAAAATAATTACTGTTCGAGTTTGTATAATTCGCATATTTGTATAAGTTTTGTATAGTGTAATTTTGTATAATATAATTTGTATAACTGTTTAAAGTTAAGATGTTTGTGTTTGTATAAATTCGTTATTTCGAGTTTATACAAAAATAGCTCAATTATAAAAACTTACCCGTGAATTACACAAATCCGTGAATTATATAAACGAGACAACTTAAACTATAGTTACATCACATGGATATGCAAACTGTACCTAAAGAGCATAATTAAGATACTTATAGTAGCTATTTTGAAATTTCTCCATTAATATTTTCACTTCTTTGATCAATCTCCTATGGTGGTTGCTCAACTGTCTTGTCTATAATATACAAAGATTATGACTTTTTCATAGCCTTTGTCAATAAATTAGTACCATGTTGACTAAGATTATTAAATGAATACGTTAATCAACAAAATAAGCCCAATGTTATTCACATTCAGGGTGTTTAGTACAACAAAAAATATTTTCTTGAAAATAAGTGATTTTTACTTATTTTTTAAATGTTTGGTAAGTAAGCAAAGAAGTATTATTTCAAGAGAATTTACATGTTAACAAAACATTATGGGAGTGTGGAAAGTGGGGGTTCAAGGTTGACAGGGTGGTCAAGGATTGTGGGTTGAGGGCGTTGGATTGGTGGAAATGAGATAATGAACTTATAACATCACTTATGAAATTTATTTTTTCTACTTGTATTAGGAAAGTATATTTCTTTTTCCATCCGATTTTCGGTGCCCTTATTGGAGTAGGGACCAATTTGAGGGAAAAAGCTCCCTACCAAGAATTTTTTCATATCTAAAATTCAAACTCGAGACCTTTGGTTAGAAAAAAAATAGTTTCATCCATTGCATCACATCCTTTAGTGGTGGAAAGTCATTTGTGATATCTTTGTAATATCTAAATTCTAGTCTTTGATAAAATAACTATGGGACAATTTTTGTCCATTTTTCATTACCACCTTGTTGATTGCACTTGTATTCCTCATCTTTGAGCACATTAATAATTTGTAAAAGTTAGTGATCTCTATTTTGATGTCTTCAGGTTCCACCAATTTCTCTCCGATTAAAGTGTTAGTTCCATTATCTAATTTTTCTAGTGTTTTATTTCTCGTTAGTGCTGAGAAGTACTTGGTGTTCTTTGGACTTTTATTGTTAGATGATTATTGAAAGGAAGTTAGTTAATTAGTTACAAACAGTAATTAGTGAAGAGTTAGAAGTTAGTTAGGTTGGTAACTAACTCTAGACAGAGCTATGAGCTACGTACATTTGTCATTATTAGATGATTAACTGTATATATTTGTACCTGTATTCACAAAGGGATTGAACTGAATGAAACAACATATCTTTTTCTCTGTTTCTTCTCTAGAAATTAATTTTTGCCGTTGTTGAAGTTTGGACCTCCAAGCTAAGACATGAAAGCTAACATGGTATCAGAGCAGTAGTGACTAGAATCACACGTTCAAAATCAAATAGAGTTCTCGATTGCGATCTCAAATGGCTGCAGATTCGCGATCACAAACAACTACTGATCAGCAACCTCATGTAACAATTGAAAAAATTAACATACATCCATTGTTTGCCCTCCATCAGATACACCGGGATCAGTGTTGATTCCAACTAAATTGACAGAATCTAAAAATTATAGGTTGTGGCATTGATCATGACGATAGCGTTGAAAGATAAAAGGAAATTGGAATTTATTAATTGCACCTGTAAGAAGGATCAATTTAGTACTGATTTACATTAAGATTGGAAGACCTGCAATGTGATTGTCTTATCGTGGATCATGAGTACAGTTTCTACACACCTTCTCAATGGCATCATATATTCGTCCAATGTACATCTCATATGGGAGGATCTAAAAGAGAGGTTTGATTAACTTAACAAAATGTGTGTTTTTCAGTTGCATCGAAAAATTATGATGATTTCGCAGTAAACTGATTATGTAGCAACGTATTTCGCAAGGCTAAGAAAGCTTTGGGTTGAGTGTGATGACTTGGTTCCCACACCTGGTTGTGATTATGTGAAGTTAAGGGATTACATTGAACATCTCTAGGGACAAAGATTACTATAATTCCTCAATGGTCTGAATGACTCCTATGAGCAAGTGAGCAGGTAGTTGTTGCTCAAAACTATTGAACCAAGCATATGTTGTGCTCAGTGAGGATGAAAGCCAACGATCATGTCCTTTTCCAGCAAAGGTAGGAAAAGGTGAACCCTTGGCCATGCAAGTTAATAGAGGCCAACCTTACCAAGTAAAACAACCCTTTGATAAATGTGATCATTATGGAAGAGGTGGACACACACAAAGAGACTGTTATTTATTGAATGAATATCTAGAGGACTCAAAGAAGGTTTCTGATGATGACTTCAAAAAGAGTAATTATGCTACAAACTCTGAAAGAAAGCTACATAATTCACACTTTAATAGAAAACCACACAATTCACATTTTGAGAGAAGAAAAAATTTCAATGTGAATAATATTGTGAAAGATAAGAAGAAGTACCGCGCAGTTGAGGATGAAGGAAGCAGTAGTAGCTCTATAAATAATGAATCTGGTGGTCCTGTTTTCACAGATGAGCAGTACAAACAACTACAATAATTATATGGAAGATATGGCCCTATGTTCTCAAATGAACAATATAGGCAGATTTAGGAAATGATAACTGATAAGAAGGATCAGACTGACCAACACACTTTGCCAGGTACTGCTACATCTTTGTCAGATGAGTTTTTTCCAAAGGAATATATTATAGATTTAGGTGCTACTCATCATATTATATCTCATCTAGATATACTAAATGACATAGTTGAACTTTATTGCGCTAATAACCAACATGTTCATTTACCAAATAGAGAAAAATCTAGTATCACTCACATAAGAATTGCTGAGTTCATAAAAAATATGAGAGTTGACAATGTTTTGTATGTGTCAGAATTCAAATATAACCTTCTATTAGTCTCCAAACTAACCAAGAGTCTATCCTGCTCTGTCACTTTTTTCCTGATTTTTGTATATTTTATGATTTTTATATTGACAGAGTGAGGGGGATTGATAGGGAGGAGGGTAACTTGTACATTGTGGAGCAGGACTCAAAGATGTATGTTAAACTAATAATACAGTGATCTCAGCAAAGGCAAAAACTATTGAACTCTGGCATCAAAGATTGGGATATCCTTCATTACATGTTATGAAGAGGCTTGGATTATTTCAGAAGAAAGACTTAGATAATTTTGCAACTACTGATTGTCCTATATGTCCATTAGCTAAACAAAGTAGGTTGGTATTTCCAACTAGTACTTCTAGGAATGGTTCATCTTTGAAACTGATACACCTTGATGTATGGAGTCCTTATAAAACACATACTCATGATAGGAAATTTTTTTTCCTTACTATTTTTGATGACTATACTAAATACACTTGGATTTATATGTTACAAATGAAAAGTGATGTAATCATTATTTTGAAAATCTTTTTGTCCCTGATTAAAAGCTAGTTTAATGTTTTTTTGAAAGTTGTTAGATAAGATAATGACATAAAAATTCTTTAATAGATAGTGTCATGATCTACTTGACTCTTATGAAATCATTCATCAAAGTATTTGTGTATACACTCGTCAACAAAATAATGACGTAGAAAAAAAACACAGACATATTTTGAATATTGCTAGAGCTTTAAAACTTCAAACTCATATTCTATCTAGATACTGGGGTGAGTGTCTAGAAGGTATTGTGTATCTTCTACTCAAAAGGGGTATAGGCTACTTGATTGTGCCATCAAATAATTATTTGTCAGTTTAATATTATATTCAAGGAGCACTTGTTTTCTTTTGCTTCTCCAACTCTCACACCATCTCCTAGTGGGGGGAGTACACCACTTGATCATGCAAATGATGTGGTTGATGAGATTGATATATACATGATGTGGTTCATGATTCAATTGTTATGAATGAAGAAGTGCATGATGCAGAAGATCCTGCTATAACTACAAATGTAGATAATGCAGTGTATGATGATAATGTGGTGCAAAATTTGATAGATAATGCAGTGCAACATGATAAAATAATTGAGCCATTGCCAAGAAAATCTGGAAGAACCACAAAACCACCTCTATTGGATGAAGGCCATGTGACTGCTAAAGGAAAAGAAACACCAGTCTATCCTATCTCTAATTATATATCATACCACAGATTAACTACCAAATACAGGTAAATGTTAGCCAGTTTCTCAACAGCACATAACCATATAACTTTCAGGAGGCTTCTAAAGATGAAAGATAAGTGATAGCTATGAAGTAGGATATTAAGGCTTTATAGGATAACAACACTTGAGAGTTAGTTGATCTACCAAAAGGGAAAAATGTTATTGAATAAAAATGGATATACAAGATAAAGTATCAAGCTAATGGAGAAATAAAGAGATTCAAAGCAAGATTGGTAGCAAAATGACATAGTCAAAGAGAAGAATTTGATTATCATAAGACTTTTTCACCTGTGAACAAAATGGTCACAATTAGGTCAGTCATTACATTGGCAGTATCAAGAGGGTGGAATTTGTTTCGAATGGATGTATATAATGCATATTTACAAGGTGATTTAGATGAAGAAGTATATGTGGCACTTCCCCTTGGTTTTAAGAGACAGGGTGAAACCAAGTTTTTTTTTTTTTTTTATTTTTATGGGAACATACCCTACCCGAGGCTCCCACCTCTCGTGCAGAATCAGGGGTTGAGCATCACCTCCAAGCCTTAACATAAATAACAAAATAGAAAAATACAAGGAGGGGGACATAAACCTTACCTCCGATCCTATGTTGGTACATAAGTCGGCTAACCTACTAAGGTCGGCTAACTCATCTCCGGTAAAAAAAAGGGCTAACTATAACTAGAAAGCAGTAAACCTATGAGAGGACTCCTCCCGATATAAATCGACTAAGAAAGCATAAATGAGGGAGATTCTCCCCTTCCATGAGAAAACAAGAAAGTAACCTACACTAGTCCTATTCAACTATGCTACGTATCAGGTGAAACCAAGGTTTGCTGGTTAAATAAGACACTATATGATTTAAAACAAACATCAAGACAATGAAATATCAAATTGTCAAAAGCATTGGTGAATGCATGGTACTGTCAAAGTAAGTATGATTATTCAATGTTTACTAAAAGAAAACATGATGATATTGCAATATTCTTAGTGTATGTGGATGATCTATTAATCACTGACAACAGTGAAAGTCTCATACAAGAAACAAAAAAAGTATTGAACAAGAAGTTCAAAGTTAAGGATATAAGAGAACTGAAGTCTAGGGATAGAGGTGCTAAGATCCAGGAAAGGGATTCTTCTGAACCAAAGAAAATATGTCATTGAGATCATATCATAATTGGGGCTAAGCGGAACAAAGCCAATAAGTACTCCTATATATATGAATAAGAAGTTCACTTCAGTAGAATATGATGCTTGCATTGGAAATAATACTAATGAATTGTTAGAGGATGTGACAGGATATCAAAGATTAATTGAAAGATATTGTACTTACTTGACAATAACTAGGCCTGACATAAGCTTTGCAGTATAGAATCTCAATCAGCTCATGCAGGCACCTAAGAGATCACACTGGAATGCAACAATAAGAGTGGTGAAGTATCTAAAGGAGGAATTAGGTTTAGGGATCATGATTAGCAGTGATGAAGCTGATTTTCTGAGTTGTTTCTGTGATGCAGATTGGGCTACACGGCCAAATATTAGAAGGTCTGTAACATAGTTCCTAATTAAGTTTGGGAAATCATTAATATCATGGAAGTCCAAAAAAAAACACAGTGTCTAGGAGTTCTTCAGAAGCAGAGTATAGAAGTTTAGCTACTACAACATTTGAGATTGTTTGGTTACAAGGACTGTTTTATAAGTTAGGGATTGAAGTGAAAGGACATGTTGATGTATAGTGTGACAGTAAGGCTACTCTTCAGATTGTAGCAAATTCAATCTTTCATGAATGTACCAAACATATAAAAATAGACGATCACTTTATTAGGGACAGAATCAAAGAAGGGAAGGTGAAGACTTACCACATTGGAACTAAAGATCAACAAGCAGAATTATTCACAAAAGGACTTGAAAGAAATCAACATGAATATGTATTAAATAAGCTAGGAATGCTTAACCTGTTACACCTTCAAGCTTGAGGGGGAGTATTGAAAGGAAGTTAGTTGGAGCACTGTTACTGTTCTGTTAATTAGTTACAAACAGTAATTAATGAAGGGTTAGAAGTTAGTTAGGATCGTAACTAACTCAAGGCAGAGCTGCGAGCTATGTACAACTGTCATTGTTAGATGCTTAGCTATATATACTTGTACCTATAATCACAAAGGGATTGAACTGAATAGAACAAAATATCTTTCTCTATGTTTCTTCTCTACAAATTAATTTCCTCCATTGTTGAAGCTTGGACATCCAAGCTAAGACATAAAAGCTAATATATTTCTTCTATTAAGGATCACTTTTTAATCTATTGCAACATCTGATTCTCCGAATCTGCCAAAATATCATCAATTTGTCCGCATCTTTTCATTGGTGCATGTGTGATCTCTATTTTCACATGTTGGAATTATCTCAATCTCATTTTTGCATCTTATCTGCCATAGAGGCTACTCCCATATTGCTCTATATATCTTCATTCATAATATTTTCTCTCTTAATATGTCCACACATCCATCTAAGCATTCTCATTTTTGCTACCTTCATCTTCTAAACTCAAGAGTTCTTGACTGACCAACACTCAAATTTGTACAACATAGCCGGTCTAACCACTACTCTATGGAATTTATATTTTAGTCTCAGTGACACATTCTTTATCATAAATGACACCAGATGTGAGCTTTCATTCATGCATTATAGACTTAAGATACTTGAGTTTTCTTCTCTTAGGGATGACTTGTGCATCAATCATCGTTTTCCCATCCACCTCATATGATGCGTCACTATGTGCTTCATGTACTCTATTTTAATGTTGCTCAACCTAAAGCCTTTGAACTCTAAGGTGTGTCTCTAACTTTCTAGTCTATCATTAATTCTATCATGTTATTTGTCGATCAATGCTATATCGTTTACAAATAACATAGGTACTTTCTCTTGAATGTGCCGTGTTAATTCCTTCTTGGTCAAGATAAATAAAAAACAAACTGAGATCTCTTTGATATAATTCCATCTCGACTAGAAGTGTTTAGAGTTTTCTCCCATTATCCTCACTCAAATCTTAGCTCTATTGTACACATCATTAATCACTTAATATATGAGAAATATTAATGGGCATTTGATCATGAATTTTTTTCCAGTTTATTTGAAATTTTTGAAATTGGAGTTGGTTTCAAATAAAGTGGAAAAAATTCCCCATAAAGTGGAAAAAAAATTCATGGTGATAAGAGGGAGTTGTCTGGATAGTAAACACTCCTCACTTCCACTCTAAAAAGTTGTGAGTTCAAGTCACCAAGGTAGCAAAAAGATGGAAGCTCCTAGGGAGGGATAAAAAAATGAAGAATTTCATTGCCAAATGGGTATCCCAAATTAGTAATTTCTCTATTCTCCTTTTTAAGGGAGTTCTTCTTCTCTTAACCCCTTGTTTGGATGATTGTTACATATTGTTTCATAATGTATCATATTGTATTATACTATAATATTTTAATAAATACAAAGTTTGAATTGATTGTATCATTCTCCGTTGTTATATAACATCAAACATCAACCATTTGAATGATACAAACTCAGAGTCGCAATCTTCCATGCCTTTCTAATCATCACAAGGCAAGGAAAGAGAAGATCTTTGGTCAATGAAGGAGGAGGGTATACGGTAGAACTACCGGTAAAAGGAAGGTTTAAGGATAAAACAAGATTATTAAATAATAAGTAAATACAAGCAAAAAAATAATAATATCAAGATACCATGCGATCACATCAAATAGATAGTTACAAAAAATGAGACTTTTCATCATTATCTAACAATAAATTTAAACAGTACAATATAATAAATTTTAAATAACAATCCAAATAAATATAATATTTAAACTAACCATCCAAACAAGATATAAACAATAACACAAGTCAATAAGATATGTTAGGAAACAATTCGTGAAAACTCTCCAAATATAGTGTGTTAACATTTAAATATTGTAATTTACTAATTCGTTTCGAAGGCCAAAAGTAACCTCCATTAGGCCGCAGACTCTTGAGTTCTCCCTTTCATCAACTCCCCCATTATCAATCTACACAAAAAATCGGAAATACTTCTAACTCAGCAGAGATCAGTGATTCCGAAATTTATTTTTCTGGTAAGTTAATTTAATGTTATGCAAACCCCCAATGTACATTTACAGCACAAACATACCGAAAATTGGAATTTTTTTTGGTTGTTGTTGCTGATTTTCACTTTAATTACTTGCTAATCTAGAGCTCAGTGATTGTATAAAATCAAGTGGAGAATTGACTGCTCTTTGTTTTATATAGTGAATATGTATTTACAATTTTTCTTTGGGTTTAGTTTTATTCTCTATTTAGTAGGTCATATAGATTAATCCATTAGAGCAGTCTGCTATAATATCAAAAAAGATGCAAACTTTAACAACCCTTACGAAAAAATGGTTTTTTTTATACTGTAATTGATACTTTCTCCTGAGCTGTGGGTTTATTGGAAATAATCTTTTTACCTGTGTATGGACTATCCTTTCTAGACCCCCACTCGTGGGATTATAGGATTATAGTGGGTATGTTATTGTAATTGATACCTTCTCCATCAATGTCATTTCATTGGTAGTTTATGGAGTGTTTTAGTTTCAATATTTGATTTCAGATGATTGGGGTAATTCTTCATTTTTTCCTTGAGAAATCATTTTTTAGTGTTTGGTTACCTTGATTTGTGGAAAATCAGGAATCTTAGTAGCTTAGTTGGTTGACTATGAGTATCTAAACTTTCACCTTGTTGGTGAGGGTTTGATTCCCCATCTTGTAATCCCCTCCAAAAATTTTCCCTTCCCCTATCCCCAATTCAAAGAAAGAAGAAGAAGTTGTGGAAAATCATTTATATCCTAATATAGCATAGATGAACTCTTAGTCTCAACTTCTGTAAATGTGACTGATGTTAATTCTGATACTGGTGGTTTGATGTATGGGCTAATGTTGATAATATATTTGATCCAATAGGATGGCGGTTGTGGAGCCTTCCTCCTTGTTGGAGATTTTAGTAAGAGGACCAGAAGGTTTTTTAATTTGGAATGGACCTCCTTTCCCTAATGGTGAACCTGGTGTCAAGCTGGATAGGGTTCCTTGTACCAGTGCAAAGTTCAGTGAGGATGGGTCCAAACTTATGGTTACAAAATCAGACTCTGTAATAAGTATCTTTGATTGCAAAACCTTGAGAGAGATTAGGTCCTTTGATGTCCCAAACGTACTTGCAGCTGTCATTTCTCCTTGCGGGACTTATCTTCAGACTTTCCAGAAATGTTCATCTCCGCAGCATAAGAACGTAGTCGTGTGGAAGATAGAAAATGGCGAATCTGTTTACCAACTCTTCCAGAAAAATATGACTAAAGTTACATGGTATTTTTTCTTTTGCTTTGGCTTTCAAAGTGGAAATTGATGCTCATAGTTTTGTAGTATTTTATTCATTTGGTCTCTGCTTTCGTCAGGCCTTCAGTACGTTTTAGCTCTGACAAAGCTGTTGCATGTCGATTGGCAACAAACGAGATCCAGTTCTTTGATCCTAGAGATTTCTCTAAGGGATTTGTTAATCGGCTTCGAGTTCCTGGGGTTGCTGCATTGGAGCTTTCTAAGGCCCCTGGATCGTATGTGGCTGCATTTGTTCCAGAATCCAAGGTCTATTTTGCAATTCAGGAAGAGAATTGTTGGATGCTCATTAATTATCACTTTAAAACATCCATGTATTTGTTCCTCTTGATTGGTAAAAAAATGTGCATTTCGATATGCTTTTTGACTCTTTAACCAATCCACATTTTGCTTGTTGTTAGACAACTTGACACAACTAATATTGAGCGCAACTGTCAAGTCTCACTAAATATTTTCTATAAATTCAAAAAGCTTTTTTACAGAAGTTGTCCGAATTGCTCCTTAATGTAATAAAAGTTACACTTCGAGTCTTTGGGAATATATGACAAGCTTTCATACTGAATCCTATATGAGAGACACATCAGTCTTGCAGGTTTTAAAGAGTTGTGTTTCTGGACAGCACAGTACATCATTATTGTTGTAGTGAAACAGCTACTGAAGAGTAGTCAGCTAAGTGAATCTAAGAAATCGACCTGAATATTTTGGAATTCTTTTTGCAATAGTAATGCCCAAAGACCAATATAAAAGGACAGGAGTAATCGAGGAGTAAAATACTTCCATAGTTTCATCACTTTCGTGCAATCAGATTACCACACAACAGAATATTCTTCAAGTGTCCCGTGCTTGGGCTACCAGTTCTTAGGGTTCCTAATTAACCTTTTGGAAATTAATTTATGCAGGGAATGCCAGCCAGTGTTCAGATATATGCTTGTGAAAAGGACTTACAAAGTCAAGCTGTTGCTCGGCGTAGCTTCTTCCGGTGTTCAACTGTGCAACTGAGCTGGAACTCTGGTTCTACAGGGCTCCTAGTGGTGGTCCAATCAGATGTTGATAAAACAAACCAGAGCTACTATGGAGAATCAAAGTTGAACTACTTGACTACTGATGGGGCCCATGAAGGGCTTGTGCCTCTCCGTATGTTCTATCATCTTCTTATTCTTCAGCAAAAGTTACGTGTTGAATGAGTGAATTTGCAATTTAGTGATCCTTGGTATTTTGCAGGTAAAGAAGGCCCTATTCATGATGTTCAATGGTCCTATTCGGGTAAAGAATTTGCAGTTGTTTATGGATGTATCCTTTACTAAACCCCAATCTCAAGGCTTGTGAATTTGTTATCAAGAAATGAAAAGAAAACCTTAGAGGGAAAAAAAGAAGATTGTGAAAAGAGTCCATGTAAATATAACACATTATTCATGAAGGGGAGCTCTGGAGCAACGATAAAGTTGCCTCCGTGTGACCTATAGGTCACGGATTTGAGCCGTGGAAGCAGCCACTAATGATTGCATTAGGTTAGACTGTCTACATCACACTCCTTTGGGGTGTGGCCCTTCCCCGAACCTTGTTAATGCGGGGTGCTTTATGCACCGGGCTGCTCATATATGAAAAAGCATACAAGTTGAAGACAATAATATTGGAAGAAATGTTTCTAAGTTTGAACTTGGATGCAACTTATTTCTAAACAAGTAAAATTTTTTAATATATGCTCACTTATGCCTAGTTGCCAAAGCTTAGAGCTTGGTTCTTTCATTATCTCATTCATGGTTCTGGATGTTCCAGCTTTTTCTAAAATTATTCCCTGTAAAACCTTCTTTCTCAGTTAAGCGAAATGCACAATAAAAAAAGCGAGATAACTGTTAAATGGTGAAGGACAACTAGCATGCATATATTTTTTGTTCTTTAACTACAACGGAGTTCCAAGGTCCAAGGTCAAGTGCATCAGATCATTTGACTTTTATATACTCAACAAACATGTGCTCAGTTGATTGATAGGGTCTAAGTTTCATCCTATCAAAGGAGCTCTTATTTCCTCCATCGAGTGTATTTGTTCAAGATTAATTTGCATCTAGTATCTGCCTCCAAAGTGGTGGCTTTACGGTCAAAGAGCTAGATGAATTCTTCCCATCTGCTCACCCTTGGTGGGTAGGGTCACTTGGTACCTATGCTGTGTCAGAAGTAGTAATAAAGTGTGCAAGATAGCCTCGACGCTACTGTAAAAAAAAAACAGAAAAAGATGCAGCTAGTATACCTATGTTTTCTGTTGAATCTATTGTTTCATTTATTTTGTGGATGTTGCTGTTATTCCTTAAATCACTTAGTTATGCCTGCTATGGCGACGGTTTTTGACAAGAAATGCAATCCTCTACTTGAGCTTGGAACAGGCCCATACAACACGATCAGATGGAATCCGTTGGGGAACTGTATCCTTTACTTAGTAAAGAAATTATTTTCCTAATTTATCTTCATTGATTCTAGTTGGTCACAGGAAAAAAAAGCGTACAAGGGATCGTTCAGGCTGCTAGTTTATTTCCACAATTTGCAGTTACTGCTTTTGTTTGCCTTAATCCTTGTTCTACAGTTATATGCTTGGCAGGCTTTGGTAACTTACCTGGAGACATGGTATGCTTATTTAGATGATTGTCCTATTGAGAAGTCAGAAATGTCCATAACTCTTATATCTGTGTCAAATATCGTGGCTTGCTATTGCTTATCAAAATCGAAGACTTTTGACAAATAGGATAAATATATCAAAGCACCAAAGTTGCCCTTACTACCAACAATTTAATGAGAGATGGAAAGAGTTCGACGTGTCCCCTCGATCTTTATTTCTTCTAATAAAAAAATCAGTTTTTGTATCCAGTGGTTCCACAACAAGTCATGTGAATAAGAGTAAATCAGTAAAATACGAATGTTAAATTGGATAGTTTCAAATATGGAAAGGGGTCAATCTCTTCGAGATAGACTAAAAAGGAATGAATATCACATAAAATATTATCGAGGAAGTAGAATACTTAGATTTAAGTGCTGAATAGAACACAAATTGATCAGTCACTGGAGGCATGTCAACCTCTTAATTATTCTAAGCTTATTGTCTTGCCAAATCATGCTCGAGGAGACTCTTTAGTACATGTAGTGATCAGCACAAGCAGTGTATAAGACCATTTGGTTCTTCCAAGCAACAAAACACATTGAAATTATTTGATAGTTAAGTGTAGATAGTGTTCACTAGTTAAGTGTAAACAATTGTATTTAATAATAAACTCCCTCCATCCCATTTTAAGTTATGGTGATTGACCAAACATGAAGTTTAAGACTGTATGTAAGACTTTTGAAACTCGTGGTATAAAACAAGCCATAGACATTTGGATGGTTGTACATCACCTTATTAAGTGTAGAATGAGAAGTTTAAAGTTGAATTGTTTTTAAATGTAGAAAAGCGACATTCTTTTGAGATGGACTGAAATGGAAAGCGTGCCACATAAAATGGGACATAGGGCGTATTTGATTATATTGTATCAGGTCGATAATAGTAATACAACGATTTACATGGTACAATATCTCTATAAAGGGTTTCGCACATAAGTCATTGTTCTTTGCTCACTCTCTCAATCTTTTATCCTTGTTTCTACTATCTCATATGACATCAAATTTTTGTTAGAAATTACTTCGCATTTACCAACGATGTCTGAGATAAGAAAATGTCATTCATCACATATTTTCCTGAAACTGTCTCTTTTGCCCGAGCCTTTTTTTCTCTTATAAATGTTATGCATCAACCAATACTACGACAAAACTAGGAATATTTCAGAAGACATAATTAGAGAAGCCATCTTGAGGCGAGGTCCTGCAAGACTATGGGGAGATCCACTCCATATGCTCAGTGCATTAACCCTATTCAGACAATCCTGTGAATTTCTAGCTTTCGTGGGGTTTGATTCTCCATTCCAAACCTAACCAATTTTGATCACCTGAACCCTAATTCTGTGAAGCTCAAACAAGTTTGTGCCTTCCTTTTTTATTCATTTGAGATTTAATCTAATATTCTGACTCACTGGGGTTTTGACTAGTTTATTACAACAGTGTCTTATGCTGACAAAGATATTACTGTATGCCCACTTTAATAAGATTATCCTGCACCATAAGGCTCAATAATAAACAGCGATGATCTCCGGTGATTTTTCAATCGTTCTCTAGTTTGGTGAGTCTCAGCAAATAGAATATTCTGGTGATTTTTATGACAAAAAGATGTTCAAAGATCTCATTCCGACAGCTTTCAGGGTTAATTTTCCAGCAAGTTCAGTCCCTTCTGTATGTTCATCAGTTTTCCAACCTTTTCCTCAGATTTGGCCTCCTTCAATTATGTCATATGAATTTTAGAATTTTGGTCAAAATAAAATATGGTGATTTATGTGGCAACCAAGCGTGTAGCCTAGTGGTCAACGACATGAGTGCTAAACTTGGAGAGCAGGGTTCGAATCCTAGCAGAAACAATAAACATTAGGTGATATCTTCTCATCTACCTAAGCATTTGCAGCAGAATTATCCGTTTCTATGCTGGTGAGAGGTAGCTAGGTAATTGATGGAATAGTCGAGGTTTGCGCAAGCTTGACAAGACACCATCACTATCCAAAAAACTTTATAGATATGGTGATTTATGTTGTTTGATGGTTTCTTTTATCTGATTAAAATGAAATTCTGTAGTATATGTCACTTAAATGGTCGTCTAACACTTGTAATTTAAGTTGTTCAAATTGGCAAACTATTACCTATGTCCCTTAGTCCTCTGTTCTTGTTTTTCGGATTGTTTGTTCAGCAGCATCCGACCATATTTGTGGTAATTAACAGTGGTAGATCAAGGATTTTCAGTCAGGAGTTCGATTTTTTGGGATTGTTTTCTTTTTTTTTTGGGGGGATTAAATCCACTATTTCGACACTTTTTTTAAAAAATAAGTAATAGTGAAAATTGAGTCGGGCTAGTCGCTGTTCCCGAAATTAAATGAAAATAAATAATAGAAGCTAAAAACGTAATACGTACAGTGAGATTCGAACCCTGAACGCAGGGGTCCATTTGAAAGGCACTATCCACTCTGCTACACTTTGTTTCTTGTTTAGGAGGTTCAAAATTAATATATATACATAAATACAGAAAATTTACCTTATATATACCGTGTAATTTTCTGCCAAACCCCCTCCCACCCCCTAGATCCGCCCTCGGTAATTAATCACTCCTTTTGCTCATTTTCTTTCTTTACTCTTATTGGCCAATGAATTCTAATCCATGACAATTGGAATAGGCCAAGCTACCCTTTCCTACTTGAATTTAAAGTCGATTCCCGATGCTCGGGGTTGTCCTTTTAATCACATATATTAATTAGTCGCTTATCCTCAATACTTAATTATCTAACCATATTTACATCAAACCATCTACCTGATTGTTTGTCGGTGTTTATTGGATATGGGTATGTGTAAGTATTTGGTACAAGTAGCTGTAAGTTTTGCTAAATCATATTATAGTATGAACAATCATCACAAAATATCCATATTCATATTACACCCATTCGACATGGGTACATCTAGACAAATGAAAATGTTTGTAAGTACAACCTAGTGATTAACATGGTGGATTGTTGTCCTGGTGCCATCTCAAAGTCACCTCTATTTCCTAGTCGACCAATAACAACAACAACAACATACTCAATATAGTTCCACAAGCGAGGTCTGGGGAGGGTAGAGTCTACGCAGACCTTATCCCTACCTTGGCAGGTAGAGAGGCTATTTCCTGGTTGACGATGGATCAGTTATCAACATCTATTACATTTTGGGTTAAATCTTTCTTACTCACATATGAATCGTTAACACAACTTATAAAAAACATAGGTTTGGCATGTAGGACATGTAAGGTTCAAAAACTTTCTTCCTGAGAAAATTTGAATATTTACCCAGCTAGACAGGTTATGTTGTGTATCATGAAGTCCATGACCTAGGTTGATGACCTTCGTTGCCCTAACTGCCCGCCAAAGTTCTTTTCTAGAGGTAGAACTAGCCTCATCTTTTGGCAAGTGCAGCTTGCTTCACCCTGACCTTCATTTATGCTATAGTTGTTTGAACAAATTAAAAGACTGTATTGCCATGTCTACCTAGAGGCTTAGAGAATTCCTATTAAAATCTTAGTTGATTCGTTAAGTGATGCTTGCCTGTGATCTTGAATACAAGTTTCTTCTTCTTGTTTAGCTTAGCTCTTGAGTGATTATTCATGATTTCAGGCATTCTGGGACTACAAGGAGAAAAAGCAGCTTGGAACTACAAGGGCTGAATTGTCAGTGACAAGTGAATGGTCTCCTGATGGTCGGTACTTCATGACTGCCACAACAGCTCCACGCCTTCAAGTTGATAATGGGTATGCATATGTTTTGCTGATTTTGTTTTTGCGTAAAGTGTGCTTTGGCTAAAGCCTAAAGGGTAACCTAAGAACCTAATGTATAAAATTTCAGTTTGTATCTTGGATTGATAAGAAAACTTTTTTCCTCCGCAATGATAAGACAATTTAATGTACCAAAGTTAGTGCATTTTACTTCATTTTAAAATATATTTGAATATCTTGATGACCGGCTAGACCACTTGATTTCTTTCAATCTATTGGTTTAGTAGTATTTTAAATTAGATCTTGAATCTAGTTGTCAACTTTTCCACGTTGATGTTAATCCACTTGCAAATGTGTCACCAAAACTTAAGGGTAAGTTCTACGGAGTGGTGGTGAGACCAACAATATTGTATGGGGCAGAGTGTTGGCCAATCAAGAACGTCCATGTTTAGAAGATAAATGTAGCAGAGATGAGAATATTCATGGATGTGTGGACACGTTAGGAGAGACATGTTCAAGAACAAAGTTATACGACGCAAGGTGGGTGTGGCAGCCATGGCGGACAAGATGAGGGAAGCTAGGTTGACATGGTTCGGACATATGAAAAGGAGGTGCATAGATGCGCCAGTTAAGAGGTGTGATATATAGGTTGGCTATAGCAGAAGTTAGGAGAGGTAGAGGTAGGCTGAAAAAGAACTGGGGGAGGTGATTAGATAGAACATGACACAACTTTAGCTTACAAAGGACATGACCCTAGATAGGAAGACATGGAGGTCGAGGATTAGAAGGTTACTAGGTAGCTGAGTGTTAATCGCCCATTAGGTAGGAGAGGCAGGGGGCTACCCCCATATACTGTTCTCCTTATTATTATTAGTATATAGTAATCGCGTAGTCTCATATTCTTTTCAATGTGTTTTTTGCTATCTGTTGCTTCATTTTGCTCAGTATCTTGATATTTTGCTATCATCCTTTTCTTTCTACTCTTCTTCGAAAAACTTCTCTTTTTTGAGTTAAGGGTCTACCGGAAACAATTTCTCTACCCCACTAAGGTGGGATAAGGTCTGCGTACATCTTAACCTCCTAAAATCCCACTTGTGGGATTACACTGGGTATGTTATTGTTGTTGTTAATCCACCTGCAGGTTTAATATCAATTGTTATAGCAATTATCATCTATCTTTCTTGCTAAAAGTTGGATCTATTGAATTATGGCCCTTATTGTTTTTTTTTTTTTGAAATTAGTGATATTGTATTCCTCAGCATTAAGGATATGCTGGTGACCTCCAAAAATTAGTACACAGTGAGACTAGGAAGGCTAATTACAAGGATCCTAGAATATCTACTAGTTGCTCTACCTCTATACATTCCTGTTTACTCCAAAAATACAAATATGCAGTACAATTCTCCTTAACTTTCTCTATGGAGCTTGATTTGTTCTCATAGCATATTCCATTTCTTTCCTTCCATATTGACCACCATATGCAAGCTGGAATCATTCTCCACTACTTCTTTTGGCTTTTACTTCCTCCTCTCCTGATCCAGCAAATCAGCAGGTCAGTAGTATGCTCTGGCATCGTCCAGCTGTTACCAGTGAGCCTCAAAAACAAAGACCATAGTTGATCTGTGACTCTACAATGTAGAAAAAGATGGTTGTTGGTCTTTGTCCCATGGTCCTTATGTAACTGCATCAACTTGTAATCGTGTTGTTTGAAAAGCCTTCACTGATTCTAAAGGTGTGAGAAGCTAGTGAATAGTGATTAGAATCAGTGAATAGTGATCATGCTTAATGTTGCCTTTGCTTGAATGAGAGAAAGTACTTCCAGGTTTCTGAAAGCAGATATATTTGGAAACTTCATTTATTAAATACATGATAGCTAATTCCCATATTCATTTTTGTGAAGGATTAAAGTCTTTCACCACAATGGATCATTGTACTTCAAGAAGATGTTCGATAGATTGTATCAGGTTAATAGTCTTGCTTATTTATTTATTTTCTCTTTTCTGGTCCCAAACCAATTTGCTCTGCCTGCTTACTTCTTTGTTCACTCCTCTGACAGGTTGATTGGAAGCCAGAGTCAGTTGAAAAGTTTGGTGACATGGAATACCTTGTAAAGGCAGTTAGCTCGGTGAAAATAGATGAAGCTAAAGTGCCAGGTTCCTCCTGTTTGAATCTAGTAACAAAGTTTGATGTAATGCCCATTTACTTATAATAATGGGAGCTGAAACCAAAATGTCTTTACAGGGAAAGAATCAAAAGCTACTCAGGCCATTTCAAAAGCTACTCAGGCCGTTCCAAAAGCTGCTCAGGCCGTTCCAAAAGCTACTCCTGCCAATCCTCCTGCAGCAAAACCTGCTGCTTATCGTCCACCTCATGCCAAGGCCGCTGCTGTAGTTCAAGCAGAGGTATGGAAGGGATACTTTATTTAGTACTTACAACTTTTTTCTTTTGATAAGTCAAGATGTGTTCATTGATAACACACTGTGCTGGTGTAGCATATACTTATACCTTAACATGATTGCTATTCAATCCAAAAGTTCTCTATGAAATTTGTCGCTTTTAATAACATTCTTAAACAAAATACTTTCTTCAGCATTTTGAACGTCATGCCTAGGGCAGTTTTTATGCTGGCTGATTAAATCTCTTCCTAACGCCCATTTCCCAATGGAGAATACTGACGTTATGAGTATGCCATTACAATGTCTAAAGTACATTATATAAATGATATGGTAGGTTTTAAATATGATGTCACTAGTGGGTTTTCTACACAGCCATTATCTTTGTGAAGTAAACCAACCTTTTATACAACAACCATAATATTTACGAACTTGGTTCCCTTGTAAAACCTTCTCCTGTAAGATTATATTGTAACAAGGTTCCAAGAAAGTAAAGATGTTTTTTCATGATTTTGCTATTGTCAAGATATTCTTTTTTTTTTTGAGTTGGAATATTTTTTGAGAAGGATCGTCACCCCCCCTCCCCCTTTGGAGTCTACATTATCTTCATAATGGTTTATGCCATGTCAATTTTGAATTGGAATTTATTTATGGTAAAGAATAAGTAAAATGGCAGTCCAAAATGCATGTTTTAATTTTTGAATGAAGAGGCCGTGCTCTACCTTTCTGTGTGAATCCTATTTCTGGCTCCTCCAAGACATGCTGTTGACTGCATTCCAAAAGAATATTTAGTTCTTGCTCGAATATGGATAGCTTGGTGTCTATAAATTTCATATGGTTTAGTTTGATAGCAATCAGTCTGTAGAATAAAAGGATATTAGGTATGCACTGTAATTCATTGGATGCAATAAGCTTAAGTATTCTAGAGGTGGTGATTACATGGAATCTTTATCTTTCCTTCCTTTCTATCATATTTTCCGTTAAATTTAAAGCCAAATTTGGTATCCGTATTTCAGTTTATCACTGTCCATTCTTGATTAGCAACTCATTCTCCTTGAGAAACCTCTGCCTTAGCACAGTTAAGATGCCTTAATAACTCTACAAACTACTGTGCAATTCTATAGCATTAGGATAGCCCCTCAATTTTTTTTTATTTGCTTCATTTATGATCTATAAAACTGCATTTTGACCTATCGTGAGTCTTGCTAACCCTAGTTCTTTGTTTTTCTTTTTTGTGCTTTTGTATTTTTTTGGTTTCATTGTTTTGTTTGTTGCTTTATACTCTGTCATTCACCAATAACCCTCTTTTTGATCTGTCAAGCATTTGACTTGTTTGCATTGACCCTGCGCTTGGCAAAATAGGGTTTTACAACCTGTGAACCTAAAACTGATGTAGCACAAGTTTGGATCTTCATGTATTAAATGTAAGGAAGGAGGTTTCTTGCTTCCGAATCTGTAAAGTATGGCAGAAAGAGCATGTGAAGGTTCTCTTGGGAATGGTTTTGATGATGAACTGTCTAATGGTGGGTTTGTGGGTATAGAAGTGATTGTTTGTGATATAGATTTTCTTTAAAAAATAGATAAATGACTGCAATAAAAAGTATACAACTGTTTGTCGGAAAATGGAACGACGAGAATTTTGGCACTTCTTGCTTGATCTTTCCTCTTCTGCTTGGACTGGCGAGATAATTCTGAAACTTTCTAAATGTGTTCTCTCTCACTGATCTCTACCCATTTGGATTAGAAAATCTTTGGAAAGTTTGCTGAACTGAAAAGTCTGCATTTCTGAATGGACTGTTCTTTTCAGGATTTGGATAAAAAAATGCTGAAGCTAGGAATTCACAGAGAATAATATAGATTTTCTCTGTAACATTTCTCCAAAAGTTAATACCAACACCGAACTTTTACACAAAAAAGAAGTTAAACTGCATTATGATATAGTTACCTTTACATGAAACACTGTGACGATAAATATGCAATATTGTAATGACATGATGGTTTACGAGCTACATTCAGAATGTCTAAATATGCTTAGCTGTGATCTGAAAGTTCATCCATGCGTTATTTCCACTTTATGTCTTGACTTTTCCCCCTTTAGTTTGTACTTTGTACAACTAATGTGCTGATAGTAAGCATCTGTTTCATTTTGACAGTTATTTGGAGGAAGTACTTCAGGGTAAGCTTCGAGATACATCTTCATACTTTTTTCAGTTTTTCTCGATATATTTTGGATGTTCAAACTAATGAGTGACTATACGTCTATTCCGTATTTCACATGAATATAGGGAGCTTAGCAAGAATGCATTGAAAAACAAGAAAAAGCGGGAGAAGAAAAAGCAAGCTGAGGCTGCTTCTGCAGCCGGAGGTTCATGACTACCGAATGCTGTCTTGACATGCACGGAGGCCTAAAGCAAGAAGAGGTTTCATGCACCATCATACGTCCCAGACACACATATTTGATTTGGTTTAATATTATCGAAAATATGCCTACTTCATTATATAAAGCAAATTTTTGATTCATATATATTCTTTTTAAAATATAGTTTTCAGCCCCTGTGCTAGAGTCCGTTTGAGCTGCTATTCAGATACAAAGTCGAAATCAAAGTAATATGTTAAAGAACTGAGTTATGAAAAAGTTATGACAGAACATATTACTTTGAGTTATGACTAAATCCAATAAATGCCAAAAAGAGTATGACAGAACATACTAAAAAGGAACAATCATTACAACAAAGTACTATGATAATCTCAATACAAGAAACATCAAACAATCACAGAGAAACAGAATAACAAGAAACTCTGAAAGTAATACTTCCACTACAAATATAAAGGAAGAAGTGAGATAACTCTTCACAACCTAACTAACCATTTACCCTAATTTATGTCCTTCATAACTTCCATCTAAGTTATATTCTCAGTAAGCTGAAGTAGCATCATGTTTTGTCTAATCGTTTTTGCTCATACTTCTTCGGCTTGCCTCTACCTCTGCTGTAATCATCCATAGCCAACCTATCACACCTCCATACTAGAGCATCCGCGCATCTCTTCTTCACATGCCTGAACCATCTCAGCCTCGCTTCTCGCATCTTGTTATTGAACCAATTTAAAAGCAACCATAAAAAAGGTTACACTAATTTGATAGAGGTACTAACTTGACCAACTTTTGGTTACTTCTTTGTAGTGTCATAAGCTCATCAATAAAAGACTGCAAATTCTGATCTGAGGAACCACCTTCCGCCACTGCCTCAGCGGCTTTCTTCTTCCAATTCAATGCATTTGATTTCATCTCCGCGGCCTTAGGACCATTCGTCACCTCATGCAAAGATTGTTCAACTTCGTATCGAGGAATAATCCTGTTTTCTGTCACACCTCGACAAAGTCTTACACCTATTTTGAATTCATCCACTAAGTACTTAGCATCCGTGACTTGATCACCCCATTGTGGAAATGCAACGATAGGTACCCCATTCGCGATGGCCTCCATTGAGGAATTCCATCCACAATGAGTCAGGAAACAGGCTAAAGACGGATGTGCTAAAACCTCTTCTTGCAAACACCATTCCACAATTTTTCCTTTATTCCCAACTTTTTCCAAATAGCCTTGTGGCAATACCACTATAGGGAAGGATGAGTTTTTTCGGGGTGGCTTCATGATCCACAAGAAATTTAGCCCTGAATTCAATAACCCATAGGCAATTTCATCGATTTGTTCTTGGCTTGGAACAACAATACTCCCGAAAGAAATGTAAACAACTGAAGATGATGGCTTGGAATTGAGCCATTGAGTGATTGAACTATCAGCCTTCACTAAGTCCCCACGAATATTTTCTCCGATTTTTGAATCTTCATCGACTAGTAATGGACCGATAGTCTTGATAGGCAAGAAATTGGACATGTAGTCTACTATGTCTTGTTCAAGCTCGTCAAATGACTCGATGAAAATGCGAATGGGGTTAGAGAGGTAATTGAATTGGTGTAAAATGACATTTGCTAAGACAGGATATGGATTAGATGGGAGTAAGAAACTAGGAAGTTCATCCCATTTGAGAATTGGCATGTTAGGTAAACGAACATCAATGTTAGGATTTGATTCATTTGGGAAAGTTGCAAGATTGAAATAATAGTGATAATAAGATGAGAAACTAGCACAAGATTGTATCCAAAGGATACCATAAGGTATATCAAGACTTTTAGCTACATCACATACCCATGGAATAAATGGATTATTGATTAGACATGAAACAGGACGTCCTTGCAATTCGTTCTGTTTTAGCAGGGCAGGGAGTACTGCCCTGCCTACAACTTCAAGATTCGCCAGCTCTGTCTCGATCTGGTGATTCTCTTTAGGCTGAGTATACTCCCATCCATCGAAAAACTCAAATCTAATCAAACCATTTCCATACCGAATTGGTTCATTACTAATTATGTTGTTGTTGGATGCTCTCATGTCCTTACCTACACATTCAGGTGCGCAAAAGGTGACCAGAACACCTTTCAAGGCCAGGCGTTTACCAAGTCTAAGTAATGGATTGACATGTCCTTGACCAGGAAATGATATCAGAAAAACATGAATGAATGAATTGATCGTACCTTGAGATCCCATATTTCTCTAGTGTGATTATTGATTAGCTACAATGAAAATTAGCAGCCAGAGAAAGGAATATTTAGAGAGTAGTCTAGTTGTATTTTTTTTATATTAGTGAATGTATGTGACCCGTGGGAAGTCAGTGTTGCATCCTTCCTTTAACGTTGTAGTGAAGTAGTGGAGACTATTTCACCTTTAATTAGAGGTCTTGGGTTCGAATTCTAGGTATGAAAAAAATTCTGTTGAAGCGTCACTCTCGAATGTACCCTGTAATGCACGATCCGAATTTAGTTGGGGCTCCATCAGGTGGAAAACCAAAAAAAAAAGAATATATGTGTTTTGTTGTTTGTTTTATGTGCTTGTACGTTGTAAGCTGCATTATATACTACTCCCTTCATGGCAAGGTGTTTACGATTTGGGTAAAAATCAATTAAAATTGAAAAAAAATAATTTTATTTGAATTGTGTTTGTTTTAATTTTATATTTTTAAAAAACTGATAATATTTAATTGGGTTTTGATTATATTAAAAAAATCAAAAAAATAATCGGATCTAATGACAAATTACATACATTGTTTTATGACAAATTTTAAATATTAGCAGCCAGAGAAAAGAATAATTAGGGAGTGGTAGTGTCTTTTTTTATATTAGTTAGTGAACACAAGTGCTTTGTTGTTTGTTTTATGTGCGGTGGTGCGCGTACGTTTTAAGCTGCATTATATAATTTTTCCTTCGTGGCAAGTGTTTATTGTGTGGATAAAAATTAATTAAAATCGAAAAATCAAATCAAATTAATTTTATTTGAGTTGAGTTTAATTTGATTTTAATTTTTTAAAAACTGATAATATTTGATTTGATTTTAATTATGTTTAAAAAAGTCGAAGAAATAAACAAACCAAGTCGACAAATTAATACATATTGTTTATAATTATATATGTAATACATTATTTTTTATGAAAAATTATAAAATCTCTTATATATGTTTTTATCAAAATTTATTTATAATTCAAAGATGCATATTTTTCTATTCCTCACCTTGTTTTTTGATTTTATTTTCGTATATGATCAATAACTGAACAATTGAATCAAGTCTAACCAAAATAGGTAACAACTAAATCGATAAATGCATATTATATTTGGTTTGATTTTATTAATTTAAACATCAATTAAATTGGTTTGGTTTGATTTTGATTTTGACCAATAACCAATCCAAACTGATTCGCAAACACCATCTGTGGCATGTAAGAAAGAAAGTAAAGAAAGATTTTTAATGTGTGATCCAAAATAATTTTTTTATATTTGTGTAAAAGGAGAATTTTAAAATTAAGTTATCAGTAAAAAAGAAATATGTGCCATGTAAATTAGGATAGCACTTTATTTGTTATTTTCAACTAATATATGTTACTTCCTTTGTCTCAATTAATGTGGTCCTAGTAATTTTTTTTATGTCTTTAAAAAGTTTAAGTTGTTAATTATTCTGATTTACAGTACTTTTTATGTTTTTTAAATAATATATGTTACTTTCTTTGTCCCAATTTATGTGATATTGATAGAATTTCGAAAATCAATCAATTTATTTTTATATATATTATAAATATTTTAAGTTGTTAATTATTATAATTTATAAACATTGCATTTTAGCTCAAAATATGTCACGCCCTATATTCTTGGTGGGATCGACCGACACCTAGTATATTAATTAATAACTATATGAACTCATGAACATGGAAGATACAAAAAGCCAAAGGAAATCATTTGAGGTAGATTCCATACAATGAAAACTTTTATTCCAAAATAGACATAATAATAAAAATCATACAAGGCTACATCCTAAGCTTTACAAAATAAAAGATAATATATAAAAATGTTCTTTAACTTGGCCTCAATTATCATTTACGCCCTCCAACTTTGGATATGTAACAAGATATGTACATAATACTAGCTATATATATTTTTTTGTAATATGACAATTAGTAGAAACACACTCCTTAATGTTGTTTAATGTGAAATATTGAGGGGAATTCACTTGTGACCATTTATAAAGTGTCTGAAAATGAAAACCTATACAATATTCAGATCACTAGTCATGTCACATGCCCTTCAATACAATACCTGATTCTATATTTTGTACTCTAAATAATATGGATGGAGAGCAATGGATTTATTGTAGACTGAATTCATTTTCTAGGATTTATCAAGTTGTTAACTTTTCATTAGAATTTACCCCACGATCGACCTAAATATGTGGTGACATTGTACAAATCTTGGTTAGCCTTTAAAGTGCAATTTAGTTGGAGTGTCCTCAAGCTCTCTCTATTGTGTTGAGATTGTATTATATTGTTTGGGCAATGGAATTTGTACAGTTTTGAAATATAATTTTTCTATCGTCACAAATAAAGTCTATCGTGCTATAGATTTTGCAATCCCGATAGAATTGCCGGTTTCTTTTTGTGTATAGGGTATCTGGATATCTATAGAAGGAAGGCAAATCTGTTTGTACTCTTAATGCTACAACTTGATGTTTAATTATTCAGTCCAACATCATTCCTAAAGGTGTTTTCAAGACCCCTACAAATTAAATGATTGAAGTAATATCCAATAGAATAGACTTATCCATTGTTGCAGTGTCATTCATTTTGTTGCCATCATTATGGGACTATGTTGGTCTTTTTAAAATGTATTCTTGATATGTGTCTTGTTAAATTTTGATGTAGTATTGTATAAACTATAAATCTAATTATCTTTTTTACCAATCTTAATTTTTTTGTTCTACAGATAAATTCATCCTTTATCATTTTGAGTTTGCACTAATTTTTTTTAAAAATTTATAATATACATCACACAAAAGTTTAACAATATATGAGGGTTATTTTTAAAATAATATTAATTGACACAAGATGCCTGTGTGACGCACGGAATGCACATATGATGCACAAGAAGCACACGTGTTGCACAAAATTACTAATTTCATTCAATATACTTTCGACATTTACTAAGATTGAGTTTAGGCCACTAATTTCATTAAACTTCCCCTGACGGACATCCATAATACAGTGTATTTGTAATAACTTTAATATTATTCCTTAACAAAAAATTCGCTTAATTTTTTAAAGAAAAATTATTACTATTAGAGAGAAGGAAAAGAGGGGGAAAATATTACATAGGGCAAAAATAAAGTGGAACATTCACTTGCTATTTCTTAACACTCCCCCTTGAATGTCCACATGTAATGTGCCTCATTAAAAACTTTACAAGAAACAATATACATAGTAGTTATTCTAAACCCCATAGATGTTGTGTCTCGTTAAAACCTTATTAGGAAAAACCTAGTGGAAAAAAGTCTAATGAAGGAAAAAGAGTACACACATCTGATAATACGTCTTGAGTGCTGCCTCATTAAAAACCTTGCTAGGAAAATCTAGTGGGACAAAACCTAGATTAAGGAAAAAAGAGTACAGTGCATATTATATTCCCCCTGATGAAGACATAATTTAATATCTCGAAGATGACGCATTTCAATCTTGTATCTCAATTTTCCAAAGGTTGAAGTTGGCAATGTCTTGGTGAACATATCTGCTAAATTATCACTTGAACGAACTTGTTGAACATCTATTTCACCTTTCTTTTGAAGATCATGGGTAAAGAAGAATGTTGGTGAAATATGTTTTGTTTTGTCTCCTTTGATGTATCCTCTCTTTAATTGAGCTATACATGCAACATTGTCTTCGTACAATATTGTTGGAGAGTCACTTGTCAAAGAAAAACCACATGTTTCTTGAATGTATTGAGTTATTGATTTTAACCAAACACATTCTCGACTTGCTTCATGAATGCCTATTATCTATGCATGATTTGAAGAAGTGGTAACCATAGTTTGCTTTGTTGAACGCCATGATATAGTTGTACCACCACATGTAAATAAATAGTTCATCTACAATTGACCTTTATGGGGATTAGACAAATATCATGCATCTTCATAACTAATCAATTCTGACGTGGTTTCATTTGAGTAAAAAAATCTCACATCTGTGGTCCCTCGGATGTATCTGAATATATGCTTAATTCCATTTCAGTGTCTTCACATTGGGAAAGAACTAAATCTTGCTAACAAGTTTACTGAGAAAGTTATATCTGGTCTAGAATTGTTGGCAAGATACATTAATGCATCAATTGCACTAAGGTATGATATTTCAGCACCAACAAGCTCTTCATTATTTTCATGAGGTCAAAATGGATCTTTGTTAATATCAAGAGATCTCACCGCCATTGGGGTACTCAGTGGGTGTGTTTTATCATGTAAAATCTCCTTAAATTATTTTCTGTATATGTTGATTGATGGACAAATATTTCATTTGCAAAATGTTCAATTTGTAGACCAAGACAAAATTTTGTCTATCCGAAGTCTTTCATTTCAAATTCTCTTTTCAGACATTTTACTGCCTTTGAAAGTTCTTCAGGAGTTTCGATAATATTCAAATCATCAACATATAATGTTATTATGACAAATTCATATCCAGACCTTTTCATAAAGACACAAGGGCAAATTGGATCATTTTTATATCCTTCTTTTAACAAATATTCACTAAGACAATTGTACCACATTCGCCCTGATTGTTTCAGCCCATATAAAGATTTTTGAAGTTTTATTGAACAAGTTTTTTCGAAAATCTTTATATATTTCAGGCATTTTAAATCCTTCATAAATTTTCATAAAAATATCGTTATCCAAAAAACTATATAAATAGGTTGGAACGACATCCATCAAATGCATGCCAAATTTTTATGAACTGCCAGATTTATAAGATATCTGAAAGTAATTGCATTCACCACATGAGAATATGTTTTCATATAATCAATGTCAGATCTTTGTGAAAATCCTTGTGCCACAAATCGTGTTTTATATCTTACGACTTCATTTTTCTTATTTCTTTTTTGCACAAAGAACCATTTGTACCCCACTGATTTTATACCTTCAGCTGTTCAGACTATCGGTCTAAAAATTTTGTATTTTTCAAGCGAAGCTAATTCAACTTGAATTGCATCTTTCCATTTTGGTCAATCATTCCTCTGTCTACATTCATTGACAGATTTTGGTTCAAGATCTCCATTTTGTTGTATTATTTCAATAACAATATTATAAGCAAAACTATTGTCGATAATTACATTATTTTGGTTTCATATTTTTTCTGATAAAACATAATTTATTGAAATTTCTTAATCATTTTCAGGCGCCTTAACCTCTTCCAAGGTTTTATCAATTGTTATGTCTCCTCGCTCTTCTTGAGCAGGTTCTTTCATATCATGACCATCTTGATTGTTTGCTTTTTTTTGAGCATTTTTATCTTTGGAATCGATCAGTCTACCACATTTTAAATGTGGTTTAGACCCATTTGCATTAATTAATTGTTCTATTGGGATATTAACTCGAATTGGAGCATTAGCAGCTGGAATATGAGATTTAATAACTCTTGATAGGTCAGTGAATGCATTTGGCAGTTGATTTACAATATTTTGCAAATGAATTATCTTTTGAACTTTCAGTTCATATTTATTTGTACGAGGATCTAAATGAGATAGTGATAATGCATTTCAATTTATTTCTCTTTTCAACTGCTTATTTTCTCCCCCTAATGTTGGGTATACTGATTCATCAAAATAACAATCAACAAATCTTGCACTAAATAAATCACCAATCATAGGTTTCAAATATTTTATTATAGAAGGAGATTTATACCCAACATATATCTCCATTATTCTTTGGGGTCCTATTTTTGTGCGTTGTGGTGGATCAATTGGAACATATACTGTACATCCAAATATTCGAAGATGGAAAATGTTCTGCTCCTGACCAAAAACCAATTGTAATAGGGAGACTTTATGATAATTTGTGGGTCTGATCCATACAAGACTTGCTGCATGCAAAATAACATAACCCCATAATGAAATAAGAAGTTTTGTTCTCATAAGCATTGGTCTAGCAATTAATTAAAGACGTTTAATTAATGATTCTACTAGACCATTTTGAGTATGAATATGAGCAACCGGATGCTCAACTGTTATCCCAATGGATAAATAATAATCATTAAATGCTTGAGATGTGAACTCGTCAGCATTATCAAGACGAATTGTCTTTATTGCATAATTTGAAAATTGTGCTCTTAACTTGATTATTTGAGCAAGTAATCTCACAAATGTCATATTACGAGTTGATAATAAGCACACATGTGACCATCTTGTAAATGCATCTATTAAAACTATATAATATTTAAATGGTCCACATAATGGGTGAATGGGCCCACATATATCAACCCGTATACGTTTCAGAAATGCCGGGGATTCATTTTCCACTTTGATTACTGATGGTCTAGTAATCAATTTGCCTTGAGAACATGCAACACAAGAGAATTCTTTAAATTGAAGAATCTTTTGGTTCTTCAAAGAGTGTCCATGTGAACTCTCAATTATTTTGCGCATCATATTAAAATCGGGATGGCCAAATCGGTCATGTCAAATAATAAAATCATTTGAGTTAGTAAACCTTTGGTTTATTATGACATGTGTTTCAACCATGCTAATACTTGTGAAACATAAGCCGGATGAAAGAGCGGGTAACTTTTCAAGTATAAGCTTTTTGCCCGACATCATTGCAGTAATGTAAAGATATTTATTCTTTTCATCATTTGTAATCTTAGTATGATAACCATTTTAAAGAATGCCTTTAAAACTTAATAAGTTTCTTTGAGACTTACTAAAATATAATGTTTCATTAATTGTTAAATTTGTTCCTCCGACAAGAACAACTTTAGCTTTTCCGGATCCTTCAATTAATCTTGTACTACCGGATATTGTATTAACATTAACTTCTTTCATAATCAAATAAGAAAAATATTTCTTATCTCTTAAAATAGTGTGTGTTGTGGCACTATCAATAAGACATATATCATTATAATTATTTTTGAATCCAACTGATGACTGAGAAATTTTCATATTCTTCATAAACAAAAAGATACATGATAAGAACGTGAAAAACTATAATAACATAAGAAACTGTACTGCCTTAAGAAACATTTTACGAAGGACAACATAATATCAAACATAATAAAAAAAATAACTATTTTTATCCCAGTTAGATGATCAATTCTTCAGTCAATATTCATAAAATCTTCAGCTTCCAAATGAGTAATATTTGGTAGATCTTCGAAAGCATCATCTTTATAAGTAAGATTCGCCTCAATATCTTCATATTTATTTGAGGGAGTTGCTTCATTATCATCATTTCAAAAATTCAAGTGTGTCTCTAGATTATTATCTCTTCTTTTGAGAGAGGCTTGATAAAGTTTCACAAAATAATCGGGTGTACGACATTCACGTACCCAATGACCCTTCATACCACACCGGTGGCAAATATTAGATTTACCTCTGGAAAGATTATTTTAAGAAACTTTATTGTTCTCATGTTTATTTCCGTCATGATGACGATAATTGTTTCGTCTTCTTCCACGTCCTCGCCCACGTCCACGGCCACGACCGCGATAATTATTTTGTCTTTGATTCAGACTGATTATTTGTTGCTACAACATTCGCTTCAGGAAATAGAGCAGACCTAGAGGGACGAGCTTCATAATTTTTTATCAGCAAAGTATTATTTTGCTCAGCCGCAAGTAGGCATGTAATTACTTCAGAATACTTCTTAAACCCTTTTTCACGATATTGTTATTGTAGTAACACATTTGAAGCGTGAAAAGTGGGAAAAAAATCTCAAGTAAGTCATCATCAGTGATAGTATCTCCACATAATTTTAACATGGAACTTACCTCGTGGATAGTAGAATTATACTCTATCACAGTTTTAAAATCTTGAAATCGAAGGTGTATCTAGTCATTCTGGCTTTTGGTGACACCGTAAGTTTTAGGTGGTGATATCGATCCTACAAATTAGTCCATAATTCAAGGGGGTCTTTCACGGTTAAATATTTATTTTTTAATCTTTCATGAATATGATGACGGAGAAAAATCATGGTCTTTGCTTGGCTTGATACTTTATTTTCTTGTTTAATAGTATCACCAAGACCTTTAGCGTCAAGGTAAATTTCAACATCAAGGATCCATGATAAATAATTTTTTTCCGGAAATGTCAAGTGCCATAAACTTGAGTTTTGATAAATTTGACATGGTGACAACTGATATAGAAATTAATTTAGAAATAACAAAGACAACTAAAATAAAATTTCTTCAGTAGATATACCTGATATAGAAGTTAATTTATCTGAAGAAAATTAGAGTTTTATGCTGATAACGTGTTATAAAATACACTAACTTAACAAAATAAGGAGGAGAGAGTAAGAAAAAAGAAAGGAAAACAGAGGAGAATTTCGTATGTATGTGTGTTAATTTAAATTGCAAAACAAGATAATTTATAGCAAAGAAAAGGAAAAAACGTATGAAAAACAAAGGAAAGTGAAAAAAAAAGTGAAAGAAAAAGCCAAATTTAATTTGTATTTGTGGGTCCCACTTTATAAAGTGGAACATCCACTTACTATTTCCTAACATTGATGACATTGTTCAACTCTTAGTTACCCTTTAATTTAAAGTGCAATTTAGTGGACTGTCCTCAAGCTCTCTCTGTTGTGTTGTGATTGTGTTATATTGTTTGAGCAATGGAATGTGCACTTGAATTATGTAGTTTTGAAACAAAATTTTTCTGTCATCACAAACAAAATAGATTTTGCCATTCCAATAAAATTGACGATTTTTTCTGTGTATAGTGTGTCTTGATACCCATGAAATGATATCTATAGAAGAAAGCCAAATTTTCTTCATTCCTAAAGGTGATGTGGTGGGTTGTGAAGGCATTCCCAAGAACCCTACAAATTAAATGATTGGAGTAACACCCAATATAATAGACTTACCCATTGTTGTAGTGTCATTCATTTTGGTGCCATCATCGAAGCTTCTATCACCTGTTATTATGGTTATATTCTCCTTCTTCGATGAGGACTATGTTGGTCTTTACTTTCGATTAGCTTGGAATTACTAACTAGTAGTGAGTGCTGCTCCCAATTAAGATTGTACAGGGCAAATCGATAAATCGCATCAAATCGATAAATCAAACCAAATCGGAAAAAAAATTCGACTAGTGGTTTGGTTTGACTTGGTTTGGTGTTTGGAAAAAAACCCGACCATTATAGGGTTGGTTTGGTTTTAACTAAAAAAAGTCAAACCGAACTCAAACCGGTCCGATTATAGATATACTACTTTTAAATTATGTTATACATAAAAATATTTATTAAAATGTAATTTATAAATATTTTTTAAAAAAAATTCATAATTTTTGTTTTATTTCTTACATTTAGATTTGGACTTGAAAAACTCATCTAAATAATATACAAAAAAAAACTTATCTTATAAAGTTATATTATAAAGTTAAAACTTCAAACAGTGTTATGCCTCCATCTTATATATTGATATTTTGTACTAAAACTCTTTTTAAAAAGCATTGCTCTGTGCTTTTTATTAAATACTATGAAAAAATCTGAAAAAACCCAAAAAATCCGAGAAAAATTGATATCGAAAAACTCGATTTTTATTGATTTGATTTGGTTTATTGATTTAATAATCCGACACAAATAATTTGATTTGATTTGTAAAAAAGCCGAACCAACCTGATCAATGTTACAAAATACCCAAAAATTAAGTGACGATTCACAGAGCAACTTGTCCAATATCAATCACAAAAGGCCTCAATTTTAGATCATTGGCTTTAGGAATTAGAATTCCTTTGTTACATTAACCTTGTATTTAACTCGAAATACCCATTTGCATAGCACCCAAGTTTTTTTTTGATCTTTGAGGACCGCCCTCTTTAGTTATTCTTTATTATCAACCACCAATGATGGATTAAGAATTTTTTATTAAGAAAGTTTGAAAAATAAAAATATAATACAAGAAGTTTGAATTTGAAATCTCTAGGTGAATTTTGAACACCCTAAATTATTGAATCAACATCTAATCTTGTATTTAGAAAATTCAAAATTTCTATTTATTTTTAAAAAATATAATATAATTTTTTTTTATCAAAAGCGACCCCTTAAATCCACCTTTGCCAACTACCATCTTTTATTTAAGGAGTGATTTTGGCTCATCATGTGATGTTGAAATGTCAATCTTGTCTCGAAAGAAGAGAAGACTTTTTGGCTTGTGTGATGCATCAACTTTCTTAATTTTTGTATTATTAGAAAACAAATTAATATTAAAATACACTATTATTCATTTGCTAGGAAAGCGGGGAAGAAATAATTAAATACACAGCTTGTTAACTTTTTAAGAAAATTTATCTTTTAGACCATGACAAGGTCTAACATAGCAAAACCCATGATTTTTTATTTTTTTTTTAATTTTTCATTCGGTTTCGATACCTACAAAACCCATGATTTGTAAATGACTATGTTTGGAAATTTTGTTATAGAGTAATTAGTATGGTGTATTTTCATTATATTGGCTTTTGTAGAATTCCTAATAATTAATTAGATAGTTTTGCTGTAAGAATGCAATCACCCCAAATATAATTAATATTTTGTTTTAGTGTTCCTACACATGATATATCACTAATTATTCCTTCCAAGCAATATACTCCATTGTTGAATTAACCCTTCAATCTAACTCTTCTGTGAAAAGTATTTTTTTTTATCAACAGGTTGTTGAAGATTATAAGTTTATGAACTGAAATAAAGTTACATGAGAAAGTAGGAAACTATAGAACATCATGTAAGATCAGCTTGCTTTGTTATTTTTAGCACTTCTTGCTTCACTACCTTTAGTGTTTCACCATTGAGCATGACAATATCTATAGGTTGTTCCAACCCATATATATTTCTCAAGAGTGATACACATAGAGTCGTACGAAGAGAGGATCCATTATCAATTACCCAAATCACGTTTTGGTTTGTCTTACGACTCATTTGATTAATGCACTTGCACTTTCTCAGATGTGAAACCAGCATATAGAGCTTCTGATTATGGTAGTGTAGGTGGAGACTCAATTATCTTCCTACCATAGTAGCATTCGTCATTCCTTTCTTAACAAAAATCAATGAAATAACCAAATCCCTGGTGTGTGCTCTTTATCTATAAACATATGGACTTTCTGTTATGAAAGCAAATCATCCCTGAACCAGATACAAGGACAAAGTGCAGAACATTGTCCTGATAAGTGAGTTGTGTAAAATCTCAGGTGACTAAGCTACTTAGATACCTCCCATTTAGTCAAATATCCCAAATAAGAGCTTACTAATAATAAATTCCAATCATAAATTTCAAATGGTTCAACCATTAAACAAGAGTAAGCGTAATGGACCCAAGCCAAATGCATAGACCTGCAGATCTGGTCTCGCTAGCCACAAGATGGAAATCACATTTATACGACTGAAAATCACTAAATACTCGATGAAGAAAAACATTTAGGACATTGGTTTATCCACCCAATGGTACACTGGATTAACCAGAAAGAAAGCCAGTAGAACACTTAGCAAATTATATGTGAAGCAAAGGCATTATTGTTGGTATCATTTTGAGAATGAGTATACAATGTTTTGAGCGCGGGCCTTACAATTTTCTTTGATTCTTCACCAAAACATATATTACCACTCGAGGACTGCAACAATCTGGATGCCACTGTTTTTGATCTACACGGCCAATAGTGAAATCCTCTGCAGCAGCTTGTAAGAAGTACTCGAGGATAGCATCTGCCACAAGAAAATCACATGATATATAATATCTATCTTCAGACCATCTGAAAATTAAATAATTTCTGAAGTTTATACCATTCCGAAGTTCTCCAGCTAAAATAACTGTTGTCTGAGTACCAGAGAGGTCCAGAAGTGTTGCTAATAAATCCATGACAGCTCCCTCACTATATATCACATCTGAACCAAGAACTGAAATACAAATATATTCAGACATGAAATAATAAACTAAAATCATGGATAGACCAACTGGGCAAGTGACCAGAGACCATGCTGCACTCTTACCCATGTACCAAAGAGCTGAGGGCCAGCTGATCTGTGATCAGTGTATTCAGACAATAAAATACTAGAAAATGTTTTGACATGTTAACGTGGATAACATGGCGTCCCAAGTTTTGTTATGGGTAGAAGGAACCTTGAGAGAACGCAAATTGCTATAGGTAAAACACCATTTTCTTTGCAGGATTAGGTGGAAACATTATTTCATAAATGGGCAAAATCTAATCAGACCTAGGTTAACTCTGCAGCATCTAGCGACTTGGAAAAGTCTAAAACTGAAAGCATCAACCACCCATGTAAGGAAGCTTCAAAGGAGCATGAACTGAGGTCAGACAAACAGATTCATTCAGGGCTGTTATGTAGCCAATTGACATATATCTCCTCTATACTGAAGATGGATTTTCTCCACATTCTTCTATTGACTGCATACTTAGAGCTACAACCATTGATCAACAGACAGCTTTTAAAAGGGAGATGTTCTCCTTTTTTTACTCATTAAGGGAAGATGTTACTCCTTTGTCACCTTTTAAGATTGCTTTTCAAGATTAGTGTCTTCATGGATGATTGGAGCGGCCTGACCTCTCATCAGTAAATTGTGAAACTAATAGATTACAACTATAAATCCAAAAGTATGCCTGAACTAATAGGATCAGATTTATGGACAGCAAGATTTCAAGTTTTGCAAACCCTTCATGCTAAGGCTTATACTCTTATAAAGGAAAATGAGAATACGGAATAAAATTTCTCCAAAACACTGCCGGAAGGTTAAAATTTTAATTCACATCCTTTCCAAAGAAAACAATAGTGATACAAGGACACAAGAAGGAAGAAAAGAAAATATCAATTAGAAATGTCCCACGATAAATGAAGTACAACGGGGATGTGTGGTAAGTTCATGTTACTAGTTTGAACCCTTCTGCTAGCTGAAGCTTGGTTTTAAGTGGGATGAGAGCAGAGGGGCGGACATAATTGCCTCGAGTTATAAACCTGTGCACCAACTGTGACCGGGCCAGCTTATGTACAGGATATCTAGGTTATTGATGTGCTGTGAATTTACGGTACTATCGACGCCCAAAACAAAGGATTATTGCAAGTTCTTGAGCATGTTTATGTCGATATGATGTTTTTTTGTTAGTGTTGCAGGAAAAATAGGTATGAAGGCACTTAGGAGAATTAAAGCTGAAAAATGAAGTCTGAGGCAGTCTACGAGGCTTTGTACAGACCGTGGTGAGTTCTACGGTCCGTGAACTGGTCCGTGAAAAGTGTATCTAGAAAGAAAAAGTTGAAGTCATGATTTATGATGGGTTGAAGTCGTAATGTGAGCTTACCACACATCCCCGTTACACTTTCAAAACTTGAGGTATTTATGGACGACTTTTCTGTAGTACAATAGTGTATCTTCCATCACGTCAGAAAAGATGGACACCATACACCTCTGAAATGTGGCGGGAGCATTACACAATCCAAATGGTATGCGCTTGAACGCAAAGGTACCGTAAGGACATGTAAAAGTGGTCTTCTCCTAATCCTCTGGAGCAATAGAGATCAGGTTATAGCCACAGTACCCATCCAAGAAACAGTACCAGCCTCTACCTGCCACCTATTCGGCATCTGATCCATGAAAGGCATTAGGAAATGGTCCTTTAGGGTCTACTTGTGCAGCTTCCGATAGTCCATGCACACTCGCCAGCCTGTGACCGGCCTGAGAGGTATCAACTCATTCTTGGCATTCGCTACCATTGTCATTCCTCCCTTCTTAGGGACACACTGCACTGGAGTGACCCAACTGCTGCCTGAGATTGGACACACCACACCTTCATCTAGCCACTTTATGATTTCCTTCTTCACCACCTCTTGCATAAGTGGGTTCAACCTCCTCTAGTGTTCTATGCTTGGACAATAGTCTTCCTCCAACTGAATCTTGTGTGTGCAGATTCCAGGAGGTATACCAATGATATCAACAATGGTCTAGCCAATTGCCCTCTTGAATCTCTTCAGCACTATTACAAGTGCATGTATCTGCTCCTCATTTAAACCTGCAGCCACAATAACTGGCAACGAATTTCCTTCACCTAAGAATACATACCTCAGATGACTGGGCAACTCTTTCAACTCAAACACGGGTGGTTCCTCAATATATGGCTTGGCTGGGGGAGTTGGTCTATTCTTTAAGTCCAAATCCAGCTTCTTATGGGCACAAGGGTGTGGTCCCATGTCCTGCAGAGCATTTACAGTCTCCTCGTACTCCTTAATGCACTCACCATCAAAATTCATGATTACAGCAGCTAAAGTCTCAACAGCAAACCTCTCTTCAACAGACACCTAATCACTTCTTCGTCAGCTATATCAATCACAGACACCACACTCATGTCTCGCGGTTGTTTCATAGATTGACACACATTGAACTTTACCTCTTCATTGTTTAACCTGAAAGTGAGCTCACCACTCTCCATATCCACCAATGCTCTACCTTTGGCCAAAAATGGTCTTCCCAAAATTATGGGAACCTTGAAGTCAACCTCACAATCAAGAATAACAAAATCGGCCGAGAAGATGAAACTGTCAACTTTCACCAACATGTCACCATACCATGTTAGCAGTGGCAGAGCCAGAATTTTTAGTAAGGAGGTTCAAAATCTAAAAAAATAGACATGTGAACTAGCCGAAGGAGGTTCGACATCTACTCTATATTCATAAAAAAATATTTTAATCATGTATAAATTTCCGAAGGGGGTTCATCAAGGTGGCTCCGCCCCTGCATGTTAGTGTTGGAAAGGCATGGCATTGCCTGTGGAGCTTGAGCATAAGGCGTTGTGGGCATTGAAGAAGCTGAACCTAAGTCAGAATGAGGCTGCAAATCTAAGGTTAGATCAGGTCGATGAGATGGATGGGTTACAGACATATGAGAAATTTCCTCTCTACAAGGAGAGGATGAAGCTGTACCATGACCGACAGATTGAGAAAAGGGAATTCAGTCCTAGGGACTTGGTACTGCTGTTTAATTCGAGGCTCCGGATATTTCCTGGCAAGTTGAAGTCCAAATGGTCCGGACCTTTCACTGTGGCACGAGTATTCCCGCATGGTGCAGCTGAGCCTAAGGCTCAAGATGGTAATAAGATTAAAGTGAACAGACAGCATGTGAAGCTGTATTTGGGAGCTCAAGAAGATGTGAAACTAGTTGAAGAGCTCCAACGGATGAAGTCTGAGTAATCAAGTAATATGCGTCATGTCGTGACGTTAAATCAGACACTAATTGGAAGGCAACCCAAGAATTATAATTGTAATAGGTAGTTTCAAATTTTGTTTTTAATTTATAGTGTCATGGTGTGCTCAGTGGTTATAGGGATCAACAAGGCAAGAATAATGAAAATTGGGACAAGTCAAGTCACCACGGGCCCTCGTACAGACCATAAAAGCTTTCACGGCCCGTGGTGCCTGGCGTAAAGCAAGAGATCGTTTCCAGAATACCTGATTCACGGAAGAATTTATGGTTCGTGGAAAGTTTCACGAACCATTTAGCTGACCGTGAACCCTAGGTAAGAAATGCTTAGCCACAATTTTATGAAAGGGTTCACGATCCGTACAAATCTTCACGATCCGTTGTACGGGCTGTCAAAACTGAGTCAGTCAATTAAATTTACCCAATTCGATCCATTTTCCCTAATTGGTTTAATTATAAGGGTTTTTACCCGATTGTGGAGCAAAGAAAAGGGTACCCATTTTTCTTTCTTCCTATTTTGAAACTCCCACTCCCACCATAACTCCCTGAATAACGAGCACAATCACATCCTCCCCAAACCATTTCAAATTCTCCCATTTCACTTTGAAACAATATTGTACGCTTAGTGTGGGCATCCAACTTCAAGTTTACCTCAAGTTTCATCCTTTTCCTTAATTCCAAATCACGGAATGTTTTACAGGTGGTGAAACTCTTCACAAACCGTGAACTGAACCATGAAACAATACTTGAACAAAATTTTCCAGGGTTCATGTTCACAGGGTCTTCCACAGGGCGTAGAATCTTTCACGGTCTGTGAACCCCATCATAAACCATGAAAAGAAAAATATTTTGCCTCGATTCCAACATCTCTTCTACGAGTACAATGGGTAAAGCCAGGCGCAAAACAGCACCACCCCTCGATGCTCCAAAATCCCGACTCCATGACTCTCATACCGAATCCCCTATTGATCAAAATGAGTCTAAGTCAGGAAGTGAGTCATCTAGTGGGTCGAAAGTTCAGTGTACTACCAATGTCTCTCCACATCTGCCTCGTAAAACAAGATCCAAAATACTGGGCACAACACGACCACTCCCTACCAGTATGAAGATGAGGAAGATGGTTCAGGTAATGAATAAGGATCTGACGACCATAATGATCGTGAGGAAGATGGGGAGCATGGGTCTGGCAAAAAGAATGAGTCTAGGGAAGATTATAATGATGACGAGGATAATGAGCAAAATTCTGACAAGGATAGCGATAATGAGGAGAACAGCGGAAATAGTATCGAGCAGTTTGCAAACAAGAGAGAAAGTGATCTGACTGCTCATCGCCGCTTAATTGAGCTTTTCCAGAATAGGTGGGCAGTGCCTGGGTAGAGGGACATCTTTGATTATGGTATTTCCAAAAAGACTAGTGGCTTGGGAAAAGGGCAATCGTACCAGAGACACTGGTCATAGCAGACAATCTTACGGCGATGCCAGAAATTAAAGAGTTATTCGACAGGTATAATTTCGAATGGATGACCTAATCTCAAGGGTATTATGGGTCGCATCTCACACGTGAATTCTATGCTGCATATGCTGCCACTTTGCTAAATTCAGTGGAGGAAAATGCGTTAAAGAAAAAGAAGAAAGAGGCAGCAATGTGATTGCCACCACTGAGCACGTCCAGGTTTGTGGGGTAAGTATTGACATTTCAGAGACGACATTCTCCGATTTTTGTACGGACCAGCATACAGGGCCCTGATGCAGATTGGAATGTATGAGCATCGACACTAATTGGTGATGAGTGATATCCGAATGGAAAATATGGAAGAGCGGACATGTATTTTGAAATGGATTGCACAGGTTATTGTTACTGATGAGGCATAGGCACCGTGGGTAACAAATCTGAAGCAACCAATCACTAAAGCTTCACTGTCTTTTTAGGCCAAATTCTAGTGGTCGGTTGTGCGTTCACTGTTAAGGCCGATAGTGAATGATAACGCAATTCACTCTTCACAGGCATCACTTGTTGCTTGCATCATGTCTCGCTATGCACTGAATATAGGTCGTTTGATAGCAACTGAGATTAAGTATCAGGCCGTTAATGAAAAAGCTAGCCTTCCATTTCCATGTTTGATTCAGGTATTGTGTGAGCACACCAGAGTACCTATCAGCCGTCATATTGATCGCCGAACCACTGTCACCGAATTCACAGCACTGATAATAGATAAGGATAACCTGTTGTATAAAGCAAAATTAATTCAGATCGCACTTGCAGTGATTAGTCCCTCCAGACCACTGCCTGCAGCTATATATTTGGAGGGGCCATCTACAGACACTTTGGTTGGTGCTGCTACTGAGTAGCCCGAGGGTGGGGGCATACCACCTGCTGCTACACCATCTTCCACGGTTCCTATTGGTACTTTTGTCACTGTGCCCATTTCATTTCTAGAGAAATTGGTTGCTGATCAGCATCCAACGCAGGTACTGCTGGATCAAGTTATTGAGAGGTTGCCTAGAGTGGTTCAGGGTCAGGTTCAAGCTGCAGATGACAGACTTCGTGATGAGATCCGACGAAATGTTGATGTCGTGCAGAGCCGAATTGATGGGTTGGAAGCACATATCACGCAGCGACTTGATGCTCTAAGTGGTCCTGATGTTGAGTCTGTGCATACCAGTGCTATCAAAGGCGAAAAGTGCAAAAAAGCTCTAAGGTCCATTGGGGCTTTAAGCGCAGAGCGCAAATAAAGTGTGGGCTTTAATGAAAAAAGGCGCAAAGGGAGAAAAAGAAACAAATACATATGTTTAGTCCAAGACCAATAATTATAACATGAATGACAAATATATGACCAAGGAAATTGAAAAAAAGGTATGATAAAGTGAAATATCAATCGTTTAGTGTCACTTCTTCAAAAGAGGCTCATTGGCAAGGAAAAGTTTGCCTCAGAACCTTGATGACCACACTGAAGCACACATAAAGCGAGGCGAAACGCTAAACACATTTTGAGCCTCGCTTCAGGGCTTAAGCGCGCCTTTGACAATATTGGTGCATACAAAGTTAGCAGCCATGAAAACAGACTTAGCAAAGTTGGCTGACAAACCAGCCGCTGCAAACCCCCCACTTGCCACGGATACCTTGATGTAGTTGTTTAATAAGCCGCCGGAGACCGGCAAGTTGGATGAGCTATAGGGTGAGTTACCGGCACCCGAGTCACGAATAAGGGGCAGGAAATGCCATGAAAAATCTAAAGCCCTTGATGACACGCCAAAGGCTGAGGCAAAGAGGTTGCAACAGGGGTTGCAGGTATCGATGGATGAGCAGAGGCAACAGAGGAAAGAGAGCGGCAGTTGATAGGCGCCCTGAAGTCTGGGGCTTCCTCTAGTGGGATAGCCCCAATTCAGCCCAGAATTATGGAGGAACACGAGGGAGAGCTCGCATCATTGAGTGCCTCGGCCATCGCTGGTGCCAACATAGATCCAGAGATTGGCGCCTAGGGTGCCGCAGGTATGTTCACTTCCCACTTTTTGTATTTTTGGTTTTTGTTGAGTGCATTGAGGGCAATGCACTAGATTCTGTTGGGGGTGGGGCATCCTCCCACTTGAGAGTTATTCTTGCCATGCTTCTTTCCTCTCAAGTGTTTTATCATAGTAGAACTGGCATGTGTAGGTTGTTTGTGCGTTGTTATGTTTAGTTGTGATATGTTGTGAAAGCAAAAGATATTAGGGATCGTGCATGCAGCCTGGATTATAAACAAACGTGGTTTTTGAGCTAAATTTTAAAATTTTGACCCCTATTGAAAAATTTGGATGTGCGATGTAAACCCTTGTTGTGATAGTTGACTTCCTAGGATCATTGCATGACATTTTATATATTGACTTGTTGATCATTGCTTGTTAGGGCTAGAATTTGTTGACTAGTATTGGATAGTGTAAATTAGGTGCCATGAGTGTGTGAGCTTCAGTTCCTAGTTCTTGCTTTGCATGTATAAGCTAGAACTTGCCCAATTAGTCTCCCCAAGAATGTAGAATAGTTGGTTAGGAAAGGATCATAGGCCATTTTTTATGAAAGTCCACTACAGCCTAAATATCTACCAAACGAAAAAAACTTGAACCCTGTTTGAGCCTTAGACTTTTCTTTGATTACCCAATTCACCTTCCCATTGTTGTTTTGACCGTCTTTTCTTATACCTGGTTCCTCCAAGGGAACAATGTCTCAACTCACACCAAAAGCCTAAGTTGAGGGTGGCTAGAAAAGATTGAAATTTAAAAAAAGAGTGGATATGAATAGAATGGAGTGAGAAGAGAAAAAGTTACTCAAGGTGTGGTTTAAAAACAAATTGAGCTGAAATTGGTGCATATAAAGTTGTGAAAAAGAAAAAGAAATTGACACCACACCAGGTTGTGAATAATGTAAAAGAAAGGGAAAAAGGAGAGTGAAACTAGGCGAAAGTGGAAGAACGAAGAGAATGATGTAGCGCCAAGGAAGATTAGTCACTCATATCCCAAATATTTCATACCCTAGCCCAAGCCTACGTTACAAGCCAAGAAAGTCTTACAGTGATCCTAACCCAGCTATTTGAAAGTTAAGGTGTAGAAAATAAGGGCAAGCCTATGGTCTGTATACTTGCATTGTTTGAACTTCTTTTAGGGAGTGAACGCATTCTTATCAGTACCTATGTTGTATAAATATGCTGCGAGAGGGACTTCCACGTGGTGAGGGCATTATATTTGCACTGTCTAGTTGCTAAATTGATTGAAAAATTGTTGTTTGCATTTGCATGATCAATTGTGAGTATTAGAATGTCATCCATGGACCCTCTAAGTTAGCTTGAATGGTTTGGGTAGTGCATAGCTTGTTTTGACTATAAAGAAGAGGGGAGTTATGAATATGTGTGTTGTGTGATATCTGGTTGATGTATATCTTCAAAGATCATATGTACTTGCGCGTCATTTATTTTCATTTTGTTTTCATTGCTTGAGGACAAACAATGGTTCTAAGTTGAATGTGTTGATGTGTCGTGAATTAACGGCACTATCAACGCTCAAAACAAAGAGTAATTGCAAGTTGTTGAGCATGTTTATGTCGATATGATGTGTTTTTGTTAGTGTTGCAGGAAAAATAGGTATGAAGGCACTTAGGAGAATTAAAGATGAAAAATTAAATCTGAGGCACTCTATGAGGCTTTGTATGGACCATGGTGAGTTCTATAGTCCATCAACTGGTCCGTAAAAAGTGTATCTAGAAAGAAAAAGTTGAAGTCATGATTTACGATGGATTGAACGAACCGTGAAAGCTTTCAAGGCCCGTGGTCCTGTCCCTGAAAGGAGATTGCATCAGTATTGAAGGAAGTTTGTACGAGACCCTTCACGGGCTGTGGAATTTTGTACAGACAGTGAAGAGGCTCGTGAAAAGTGATGGCCAAATGTAGTTGAAGACCAAGTCAAAGTCTACGGACCGTTTCACGAACCACGAACATTTTCACCGGTCATGAAAATGGTTGTAGAAGGGTGCCGACATTATTTTTTCTGTGTTGTTTAGGATTAGTTCTTATGACTATAAATAGTTTATGTTAGGTTTTTTTTGACGTTACTCACTTTTAACTCTTACTCAGAGCATTGTGAAGACATACTAGGATAATTTTACATATTTTTCATAATTAATCACATTTTGATCCATCGTTCATCACTTCATCCATTAATTCTCAATTGGTTGTTTGATTATCATAAGTATCTTTACCATGAATTCTATATCAATTATTGTTATAATTCCTATGACCATGAACAACTAATCAACACAACTAGGGTTGTGGGAACCATGATTGGATAATGAAGAAGGTAAAGTACGACGTAATCTTCGATCAATGTGCATGCATGTGTTGTTGTTATCTTCGTTTCGATTTTTTTTCAACGAGTGCACGCGTTTGAACTCGCCCGTATTCAATACTTGCTCGTGAGAGAGGTAGTGATTAGGAAAAGATAACAATAATAGAGATTTGGAGCTATCAACCCTCATCTAATGACTTGAGCCCGAGAGGGGATGGTCTATCTAGGGTCAAAAACAAGAGTTAATAATTAACACACTTTGAGACCGAGATGTGATGAGTGAAATTCATCTAATAAGGCCGAGAGGCGTTTAGGTGTCCCTGACTTGTTAGATTTTGCATGCCTACTGAGTTATGACGTCATGGGGAACACAGTCCTAGTGTCTTCCATCTACTGATCACAACTCTAAGTCTTTCTTACTGTGACTATCTTACTCTGTTACTGTGACTATTGTTACTAATAACTAAGTTGAAACAAAAACCCCACATTTACTGCATTTTTACCTTCTGGAAATATTGACTACAACTGAATATAAGTGCTTGTAGACGTATTTCCTCTGCATTTCATGTGAGATCGACCCCAACTTTGGTTCAATTCTATATTTGACAGCGACCGCTTTATACTTCTTAATTGAGGTGTAAGTTTGGGCGTATCAGTCATCAGAAAAAAAGAATATCATTTTGAAATATGTATGTGACAACATTGTGAAGGGCAATTAAACAACCTCAGACAGATGCATATGGTATTAGATTATGTATTTTCAAGCAACTGCTATATGGAATGAGACCATCTCAGATTGTTACCATAATCTGGCAAAGGATTCCTCATATCATTATCCAACTCATCTCCCCATGTGAGCTCATTTACTGTTGCAGAGCCTCTTACATCTCCATACAAATTAGCTTCTACATTTTTCTTGAGTAGCCTCAGTCTATCTGGGAGGTCAGTGAGAATAACTTGAGCACCCAAAAGAGCTGCAACGCAGCTGGAAACATAGTTTGAGAAATTTAAGAGAGTTGAATAATAAATTTAAGACATGCACGGTGAGTGGGTTCAACATTTAATGACTACTACTAGATAAAAGCATAATTTTATGAGCAACTAATAACTAATCCAACATAATTTTGTTGGAAACATTTATCCATTTCAACCTCTTGACTGATATCCACTAGCTTAAATCAGTAATGACCGAAAATCATTTGACAAAATCAGAAATCAAAGGTGCAAAAGATAACAGTATTACCCAACTAATCCACAGCCAGAGCCCAATTCAACAACCTTCTTGCCTTGAAGATGAATTCTTCCTGATTCTACAGCGTGCTCCAAGAATTTCCCAAGGACCACTCCACTATCCCACATTACAGAACCAGTTACTCCAGGAGTGCCCTAAAGTACAAAATATAGCTTGATCATTAGAAATTGATGGAAGAGAGAGAGCACAATGGTGAATAATGTCAATAAGATGCTTTGGTGTGCTAGGAGATCCGAATTCTCACAACCATTTCTTCTTTCAGCAGATATAAGACACATTTTCCAAAAAAAACAAGTCGCAACTAATCCAAATTGTCTCTGGATCATGGCATTGCCAAAGCTTATTAGTCATCTCAAAAGCCACAATACCAAGTGACTGACTAACACAAAACTTAGCCAGTTCATAATTTTAAAGAGTGAAAGCAGAATAAACAGCTAAAGTCCATGTACAGAAAATATGATCATGTATATAAAGCATCAGTAGAGATAGCAAGTCTGATATTTCCCTAAATCTGTTCAAGAGGTCCATGGTAGGAAGAAGGCAGGCCAAACTAGTGGAGAAAGATGAGTCCAGGATATTTGAAGTAATGAGGATCTGATCCATTAGTAATAATACCAGTCCCTTATCTTCCCCGCATAAGGAAGACACTTCGAGAAGATGGGAAGATGCAATGACCTTGAAAGGAAAATGACAAGGTAAAGATAACCGTACCGAAGTTGTCTTAGAATTATGATTAAATTTCCAACTAAGGATTCCCAAATGAATATATTAATGTTAAGGAGAAGACTTTGCTCATCAACTATGAATTCTCAGGCTTATTTCTTTTAAGGTCCTAGTAGTGAGTCTTGTATTGAACCTACTGAAAAAAGACCGTACTAATGCTAGTTATATTGATTTCAGAAGAATACATCTAAGAAAAAACGGCAAGAAAGCTTATAAAAGTAAGTTGTAAAGAAAAAATTAAAAGAGCTGAAATGAGTAAGGATAAGTGCACTGATATTTTGAAAGACTGAATGATATCTATTGTACAACAACTAGTTGACTATCTTTTAGAGTTTTAGAATGACACTCAAGCTTTCCTATTAGTTGGTCACATTCTTCTGGACTTTCTCCTCAAGTTTCTTGTAGAATAATTCAGCAGCTATCTCAGAAGAACAAAGGGTAGGGAGAAGCAATAAAAATCCCATACTTTGAGAATCTATCTACCCAAGTTTTCTCCGATCTGTCCAAGTCTTAGAGGACAAAGTTATCTCTGTGCTGGTGAGAGGTAGCAAGTACTTTGTGGAATTAGTCGAGGTGCGTGTGGCAAGCCTCACTTCCACGTCCGCTTCATCTAACTCAACACCGAATTTGCACTCCAAATACTCTGTTTTGGTCCTGCTCAACCTGAACCCTTTGGACTCAAGAGTCTATCTCCAAACCTCCAACCTAGCATTAACTCTATCTCGTGTCTCATCAACCAATGTTATATCGTTTGCAAATAACATACACTAAGGAACCTCGCGTCAACTTATCCAGAATAGACCGTGTCAACTCATTCATCACCGAGACAAATAGAAAAGGGCTAAGAACTATCGCTGATGTAGCCCCACCTCAATTGGGAAGTGCTCTGAGTCTCTTCCCACTATTCTAACCAGAGTCTTAGCTCCATCATAAATGTCATTTATCACCCTAATATACACCATCGGAACACCTTTAGCCTCCAAACACCTCTAGAGAACATCCCTCAGGACTTTGTCATAAGACTTTTCAAGGTCAATGAACACCATATGAATGTCCCTCTACCCTTCCTTATACTTCTCCATCAGTCTCCGCACAAGGTGGATGGCTTCAGTAATCGAACGCCCCGACATGAATCCAAATTGATTCTCAGAAATAGACACCTCTTTCGTTACCCTCTTTTCCGCCACTCTCTTCCAAACCTTCATAGTGTGGCTTAGCAATTTGATACCTTAGTAATTGTTGCAGTTTTGGATATCCCCATCGTTCTTGTACAATGGAATGCACTTAACTCCTAGATTTACAACTAGGCTTACCACACGGGGAATTATCGAAACCACCTTCTTACGAATTAAAGGTATATTCCTTTTCAAGTTTCACGGGATATCATTCTTATTGATTTCTACACATAATTGTAATCAACTACTTTAGGTTAACCCAAGCAATTCATACACTGTTCATGCTTTAGAAACTGTTATGCCAAGGAGAAGCCATATGGGTAAAGTGATGTCAAAGTGCATGAAAATCTCAAGTTCTCCCCTTCAAAACCTCCCATGATATTAGGGAAAACATGAAAATTTCAGAAGTTAGTATAATTCTTCCTTGAATTTGAAAGGAACATAACTCTGATCATTTTAAGTTTTCAAAAGTCTAGATAAATATTTCCAAATTACACGATTTGAACACCAAAACTAGCCAAAGAGACATCATCTAATGCCATAGCTAAATAAAAAAGATTTTCTGTACAATTTAATTCCTCTCTCCATGAAGGAAAAGAAAACTTAATTTTTAGCTTCATTTGGGAATCAAACAAATTATTTAAAAACAAATGAAAATTCTTAGTTCAAATTGACTAATTCATACTTATGGTTTAACTCAATTACTTATTCATCAAGACAATTCGTTTTAACAAGTCCAAATTAGGCACAAACCAGTGAAGAAGGAGACTGTAGAATGGATAGAGTTCGCCCACATGCATCAATACAGAGCTGGAGAGAATTATGGCGTGCGAAGGCATTAGGTTTTGAAAACGTAGGCTGTTGAATTCCCCATAGCAACATTGTCTCCTCTGTTGGTTCTTCACTATTCACCAATCTCACTTTCCCTCTGTACATTCCTAGTTCTTCTAGCATCCTCTGTTCCTCTTCATACTCGTACTCATTCTCCTCAGGATTTCCGGCGACCTTTCTTTCATCTCTTACAACGCCGTCGCCGTTCATGCCTGGGTGTAATTAACGTTTGCGTTTAGACGAAGTGGGAAGACATTAGCAAATACGTCACTCTTTATAAGTGGATATATGTTATTGAACTTTCAAAAAATGTTTATTTATATTATTTGTTAAAAATTTAATTTTTTTTTGTTATTTTTTTTGAAAAAAGGCTCATTCAAGACATTATTTTTTAACTTTAATTTTGTAAAATTATTTTTTAAACAGTCAATTATGATTCAGTTACATTATTAATTAAATCATTTGTTCATTAAAAGGCCAAAATTCTAAAAGTTATTAGTGTAATTAAAAAATCCATCTGAATTAGAAACCTTCTAACCCATAACCAACACAAATTGTTCATTCGTTTGTAATAATCCTCTAGGTCATTTTTGTGTTAATGCTTCTTATTCATCAGCTAAAGCTTCCTTATAGCGATTTCAAGTCATTTATGACTTGCTAGCATTGATAGTTCGGTCGTCTGGTTGTTGGTTTGGATTTTGTGCAGCTTTTCATGTTTGGAGGCCTTTATAACTTGAAAGTTGACTTCGGTCAAAAATGCGAGTAAACAGCCACATAATGGAATTTTGATAGTTTCATCAGCTCCGAAATGGCCATTTTAGGCTAAAAGCATGGTCGGCTCGAGTTTCGAGGCATTTGGTGCGAGTATGAACCATTTAGTGTTTTAGCTTTATAAATGTGGCCTAAAGTTGACTTTGATCAATATTTTTGGAAATTTTGTACGAATAAATTTTTTATCAATGTGGTTAAATTTGGAATGTCCAATTTGATCTAGAACGACCTTTCGGACTCATTCCAAGCCCCTTGGTAGGATTTAGTTAAAAACGATATTTGGGAGTGGGACCTACTTTTTTATCAAAACGACCTCGTATAGAAATTTCAGCTGCATGTTGAGTCCGTAACGTCGAATTTAGTGGGGTAGCACAGTTCGTTTGCATGCATGGGGTTTCGAATGAATCCTGAACACCCCGTCAGAACTTTGAAAATAAAAAAAAATTGGTTGTTGCGCTGAATGGGGTGCAGCCTCGCTAGAGCTATCAAAATGGGCTGATCCAACCATACCCAATCCAAACCTAAAGGGCTAGCGAGTTAAATAGGTTAGGACGGACTGACTCTTTTAACTAAAGGACCTATAAAATAGCAGCTCAACCCATATCTAGGCGGGCTACGGGTTGGGATGGGTTGACCCTTCAATTAAAAGATGGACAACATTGACCTCTTAGAAAGACTATCGAATATTGATGAACAAAACACCAATACGTCAAAAATTCACATGTTCATGAATTGCACACACTTTAGTGGAATAGTTACAAAACAGCAGAATAAGCAAGATACAACAATCAACATTCATAGTATTCATCAAAAAAACATACATTACATGATCATTTTTTTCCATAACTAGACAAAGAAAGGAGAAAACGAAAAATTAGGCATAAACACAAAAGTAAATGAGGTCAAAGATTCATAGTTATAATAACTTCAATTGCCTAGTTGCTAAATATTTAACAAAATAAAATACTATTTAAAATATATATAATAAATATTTTTAAAATTCACAACCCACGGGGTATCCTCTAAGGCTTGCGGGTTAAGCCTATGAGGAACCTCGTTCCTAAAGGGCTAAAAAATTTAGTCCAACCCCACTTAATTAAATGGTTGGGTTGGACCCGCCTCACGGATCAAACCCATTTTGACAACTCTAAGCCTCGCCTATAAAAAGCCCATTTTCAGATTTTATTTCTAATTCTTAAAATTGAATATCTTGAGCTATAGAGCTCCAAATTGAGTTATTCAAAAAAAAATTGGGAGAACGCAGTGGTATGGTCAGAAATTATTGGAGAGGCTCTGTTTGAGGTAAAAATGGTTACTTAATTGTTCTCCCTACGTATTTTCTTAGCTTAAATTGGGTTTTTATTGCATGGTTGATTTACGAGCTGCGAATTGTGTTCTATTTTAGGACACAAGCTCAGAGAACTATTTAGGATCATTTTACGGAGTCAATTTTAGAATTTTCGACATAGGTCCCATGTTCCCATTTTGGATTCCAAATTGATGTGTCTCTGCTTCTTTCTAATCTAGTGTCAAAATGATCGTAATGACGTTGTGATTCTATTTTTGATAGTGTGGCAGCGTTCAAAGGCCATACGGAAGGAAAAAACTTTGACATTGTAATTTGGAGCACATATGATCGACCTACAGGTAGGCTACAACTTTCCTTCTTTTACATTGAGTTAGAATATGTGAATGTTTGTGGATTTACATGAATATTGGGGTGGGAAACTGATTTCATAGGCTATGTTAGATAAAATTCATATTTTGGACTGTTTTCGAGTTATATGGATATGTGAATTGCTATAATTGAGTTTTCTTACATCTTCGGTTGCTTGTATTGACCTGTATACCATATTAGAGAACGTTTGGCCTTAGACTATGCTTAGGTTAGCGTTTGACATAAACTTGCAATATTTCGGTGTTGATAGGCATTGTTTCCTCTTTTTCGGCATCGTACCAGATGGCTTAGCTTCCTGTAGATTGATGTAGCAGACTTGTATTTGATAGAGATGCGCCTTAGCTAGGCAATAACTCAGCTCGAAGCCTTATTATCCATAAATCTTATACCTTCCTCCTTTGGCATCTCCAGCTACACTTTTGGACCCGTTTAGAGAAATCGATCAATTACAATGCGTCCTCTGCTATGTTGGGCTTATTTTGAAGCACCGGATGGCGATCTGTAGAGGCTTGCGTGATAATGATGGTTACAGAAAACTTTTGAGAGACTCACTTCAGATTGAATATTCTTCATATGATATTATAAGGAGGATTCATTCGAGATTCGAGGTCCGGGCTTTATACTTCCTGATTTGGTGATACATTCTCCTACACGGATTCAACAATCAGAGTCTGACCCATTTGATATCATCACTGCACTTACGGGAGGGCGACATCCGCGGTTCGAGATTCGAGCTCTGCGCTAACCTTATAGATTCTGATTTATTAACATTCTACAGTAGAGAGACTCATTCGTGGTTTGAAGTTTGGGCTCTTGCTTCATCCCATTCAGAGCTCGAAATTATTGAAACTTCTGAATATCTTAGTTCTACCAGTTCTTTTATTCTTAGTTTAGCATTTTTGTGTACCTATTGGGCTTATGGGGTCCGTCCGGGTTTTCACCTTAACTTGCACACGATTGTACCTTATGGGCTTATGGGGGCTCAGTTAGATTTAGTTCTTAGGTTCTGGTTGTTCTTCTACACCACGTGTGCATACCTTTACTATTCTTGTTCTTGACCTCTATTTGTGTTTCTATTCTAGCATTCTATTACATTTACTTTCTTACTCAGTCGGCCTATGATACCTACTGGTACCTTTTTATTGGTACTCATGTTATACTCTGTATGTTTTTTCATGATACAGGACCGCACCAGTTATCACCGCCGACATTCAAGCCAGTAGCAGCCAGAATTCGGAGGTGAGGGTGAGCACACAACATTCTGGATCATCGTCGTCTTCTTCTATTATATTGTGACTTGTCTTTTGTATTCGAGACAGTTCCTTATTGTTGTATATATTTTTGGTTCACTTTTAGGTGTCATCACGGCTAGAGGAATCAGGTTGTGACATCATTCTAATCCAAAAAGTCATAAAAGCATAAAATATTCTAATCCATTTCTTACCAAACGATTCCTGAAATTTTATTTCTCTTCAAATTGATATACAAATGAACTTGATTGACCAACTTGTAACACCCCTGAAGTCCCTAGCCGAAAATAACTCTAAATGATCTGAAAAATTACATTAGAGGATGATTACGAGATCCTTCACGGGCCGTATTGAGCTTCACGTCTTATGAAGAGTGTCTGTGAAGGGTGCTGGCATCAGAAAAAAAGGAAGTGACCACGAAGTGCTCTACGGGCCGTGGTGCTTACCATGGACCATGAAGCCATCTGTGGTCCTCAACTCCAGGACATTGATGCATGCAAGGACCATCGGGGAGAAACATGACCCGTGGTGGCCACTTCTCCTAATCCAGCCTAAGTTCAGGACCACGACGCTCACCATGGACCGTGGTGAGCTATACGAGCCATGGTAACCTTCGTTGAAGGTGCTCGATTCAAACTTTAATAAAGGGTATTCCGATCTTTTTCCACCCTTTTTCCAACTGAACCTTGCACGTTTAGGGATCCAAAATCAATCCCTTAAATTTCCCACAAGGTTTTTTCCTCTCATTCACACTTAGAACTTTTGAGTGAAGCGATTAGAGAGAATAAAGAAAGTTGGGATTCAAGATTTTCAACCGATTCCTTCAAGTCTCGATTGTTCCTTCTATTTTCAGGTATGTAAGGCTAATCACAATGCTGGACTGAGTTCGTCCACGTGCCCTACATATTTCTTTCGTCAGAATTGAGATTTGAGTTTGAGTTTTAATCCCATCGACTGAATTCTTGAATTATTTATATAATTTCCTTATCGAGTGTGTGTATTTACATATATATATATAAGGCTAATCACAATGGTGTACTGAGTTCGTTCACATGCCCTACATATTTCTTTCGTCAGAATTGAGATTTGAGTTTGAGTTTTAATCCCATCGACTGAATTCTTGAATTATTTATATAATTTCCTTATCAAGTGTGTGTGTATATATATATCATGTTGATTCTTACGATATGAGTTTTTAATTAACTGTTCATGATTTCCTTCTTATAAACCCCAACTGAGTTGATGATAGTATTATATGTATTTATTTTGAGATGAGGAGAATGATTTTCATGAACTAACGAATTATGATTTTTAAATCTACATTATGCATATTTGATTGAGGTTTGAAAGAGCATGAATATTGAGTCTAAATAAGTTGAGTATGGAGTTAAATGATTGATTTGAGATAGAGTCTTGAGGAGTTATGAATGAGTCGAAAGCATGTTTTAAATAAAAAAGTTTGATAATTGAGATCAGTTGAGTTTGATGAGAGTTCAATGAGACTAAATGAGTTGATTTGATCATAATGATTGAGAGTATATGAGCATATTCAGTCTTTTGAGAATTGTATTGACCACCGATTTAAGTAAGAGTAAATAACGACTCAAACTCCATAAACTACGTAGCCAATGTAGGATAAAGTCCATGCCTTTTAATTCCCAAAAAGATGGACTTTGATTGATTGTGGATCCATTAAGGTTGATCGTCCCTTACCTGGCAAGGTATTGGACGGCTGCAGCAATGACAGTGCAAAGCGTTGTATCATCACTAGTTCATAAGTGATGGTTGTCGGTTATAGAGAAACTCCCTAAAATGAATGGTTTGATTTGGTTGAGTTGCATATCATTGAGTCTACTTTCAAGGCATTATTTATTATAAACTTGCATATTATTTTGAGTTGAGTGTTTTGAGATGAGTACCTTGAGTTGAGTCTTTTGAGATGAGTCCCTTGAGTTGAGTTACTTGATTTGGAGTTTGATGAATCGTGTTTTCTTCAGCTATTTTACATACATGTACATTTCATGTACTGACACCATTTGGCCTGTATCGCTTCATGATGCAGATACAGGTGCTAGAGATCATCAATAGGCGCTTCGTTGAAGATCTTTTCCTTTCTGATAGTGGTAAGACCTCCTCGCTTCCAGATGAATCATATTTATTTCAGTTATTGTTGTTGAGTATTTCCTTTTGAGGTAGTCTTGGTCTTGTCTCGGTACCTTCTTGATAATTGATAGAGGCTTCATAGACAGAGTCTGAGTTGAGTTAGAATGGTACTTTCAGAGTCTGTTTAAATCATACTTTTAGTATTGAATTATGAGGTTGAGCTACTTTACACCTTGAGTATTTTAAGACTATTATTTATGAGATTGATTTTTGTTTTAATTATTCTTGATTCAAATTATAGAGTTGTAGCCCACCTAAGCGCCTCTTCTAAGTTATATTAAGTCTTTCGCTGATGTGATTGAATGAGTGATCAGACCAGGTGGTTCGCTTAGGGAAAGCAATGGTCTCCGAGTGTCGGTCAAGCCTAAAATATCCTTTCGAGGCGTGACACAACTATTTACAAAAGAAAAAAAGTTGTAAAACCTTTCAAGAAGCAACTATAAGACTTTCAAAAGTTGCTTGCAAATTATTTGCTTGAACTACTTGCAACATGTTTATTTGAGCTACTTGAGAGTTCTCTCTTTGATTGCATGCTTGAGCTACTTGCAACGTGTCTGCTTGAGTATTTGCAACCTAATTACTTGAGCTACTAGCAAATTGCATGTTTGATTTCAAGCTTATTTAGAAAGTTGTGCACTGCATATCCATAATATATTATACTTTTATTGGATATTCATCAATAGATAATGTGTCTCGTTAAAATGCTAACTAAGAAACTCAATGAGATAAAACCTTAATTAAGAAAAAAGAGTACAACATATATTTACTCCCTCGATTAAAGCACCACATAATTCTTGAAGATGATAAACTCTTATCTTGTATAACAACTTATCAAATGTTGAGATTGAGAATGCCTTTATGATCAAATTTATCATATTATCATTTGACGAGCTAGTTGATCATCAACATCTTCTTTCTCTTGATAAAGTTGCATCAATAGCATAAAATATTGCTAAAATTAAATTAACTACATTCGTGGTTCTCTTCATATATTGTTGTTATCTTTTGTATGATTTGACTATCATGTAAAGCAACATCATACGACAATAATTTTCCATGCAAATGGCGAATGTGTCTAGATCAGACACTTATATGTCAATCAGATGAATTCTTTGTATATCCCAAAAATGTGATAACAATTGTTAGGAGAACAAATTTATATCAGGCTTTCATGTGCAATATGTAATTGATATTATTTCAACTTCTTTCAACATATAGTCTACTTTTTTTTGAAAACTCTTCAAGAGTTTCAAGTCATCAACTTATACAATCTTCAAAAGTTTCATGTCATCAACTAATAATATAAAAGATTTTGATTTTTACAATAACATAAGAATGAATAAAGACATTTTTGTACTCGTTAATAAAATTTTACTAAGGTGATTAAGTCATATTTACCTTGATTTATTTTATATAGGGATGATAAACAAGTTTAAAAAATTTGTAAATGTTTCAGGCATTTTGAATCCTTCAGAAATTTTTATATAAATTTTGTAAGTGACAACATATAGTAGTATTTAAAGCATGACATTTTCTAGTGTTTGGATTGCAAGTCAAATGAATTTTACACTTATCAAGATGAATTATTTCACTTAGTAATTATTTTTATATCAATATGGTTTAACATACGTAGATTCATATCCTCCCAATCTTTTACAATATCATACGTTATATTGTATTAAAGATATCGTCGGTAGGATATTATTTTATATCTATTCATAATGCAATATATTATACTGAGATCTAATTATTTTATTATTTTAAATATCTAAACAACTCATAAAGATTCATGAAGTGTTATAACGTAGGCTCTTCAAGACCACATCATTTTCTTATTATAATCATTTGCCTCCACTTCTTTTTCAAAGATTATTGCAATTGAAATCTATTGATATACTATGTTTCATACATTTCATAGACTTCATTCTTTCGGGACATCAAATATGACCATGTACAAGTAAAATATGAGATTAAATTGGGTCACTAGCGCTTCTAGCAGGTGACTTGAATTATCTTTTAAATGAGAAATATTAATGATAATTCACAACATATTTGTTAATTGCTTATTTTCTCCCTCTAATGTTAGAAAAAATAACATATATCTCTAATCTACTTTGCAGAATTCATTTTTATGGTTATGATTAATCTATTAATCATATACTGCACATCAAAAATATTAGAAGGAAAGTATTTGATTCTTGATCTTGAACTAATTTAGAGGAAAAAATTAATCATAATTTATGAATTTGATGCATACAAGTGATGTTAAATACAATATATCATATCTCAGACAAACACATGAAGTTTTGTTCTCGTAAATAATGGTTCAATTATTGATCGAAGGCATTCAACATCAAATTAGCTTGAATATAAATGGGAAAATAGCTTAAAACATACTTCAACTTTGTTTGAACTTGTTGTTACACACTCCAATTTTACAGGAATCCTATATCACCTCTAGAGTATTTTTAATTGAAATTACTATACTCTTACTTAGGTGACAAAGAAAGTGCTATACACTCTCCTTGAGAGAGTAAGAGCAAAAAAAATGCTAAAATTTTATTTTCATATTTTATATATATATATTACTTCCTCCCCTCTCTATTCTTTCTCTTTTTATCTTTCTTATTCTCTTATCTTCTCCACTACTATCATTGCAGTCATCCGAGCGGCACCGAAGACAACTTCAACACTTTCATTACCACCACAAGTCGTTACTAGAAAGAACAGTTACTCTCACCATTTTACCCGTCATTAATTTTTTAGATCTTCTTTCACTAGAGTGGCTCAATAGTGACAATAATTGATTTTGATAATTTTTTTCGATAAGTTTCAAAGGTTAATAAGTAAGAATTTTTCTTATTTTGTAAGATTAAGGATTGTTGATTAGAGCAAAAATAAAATCATAGGCATACATAAGACAATCAACCACTTGAAAAATTCATTTTTTTCTCGGTTGCCTTAACTTTGAGATATTAATTTTTCACGATCTGAATTTGGATGTGATGACACTCATCTCATCCCACGAAGAACTGTCACGATCCCAACCGCCATGACTGGCGCACACAATACTTATTCTAATAGGAGAACCATTTCTACGGGCCCACTTATCAAGCTTTAGAAGATAACAATTAAAGACTTGCAAAAACAGGAATAAACCAGAAATAATGTTGAGTTTCCATAAACTCAGCCAACCATGTTAATAACAAACAAAATGCAAAAGTAAACACATCCTAGGAACTGAAAGTCATCGTCTAACTAACAAATCTAGAAAAAGAGTACAACTCCAAATAGAAACCAGTGATAAATAGCAACATTGTCTGGACACCAAGTCCTAGAAAAGAAAAGCATTAGAATAATGATAGAGTCCACGGCAGCCTGAAGGAACAACTCACCCTTGAACTCGAAGACACGATCACTCCTCTACACGGGGTCTCTCCGCAACCGACTGAATATGCCTTGTACTCAACAAAAAGGCAGAGCAAGCATAGTATCAATACACAAAGGCAATAGTAGACTGGTAGGATCACGCGGCTAGCCAGTAAGCAGATCATAGACAAGTAAATCCAACACAATAGACATATACATATACAAAATAAGCCAACAACATCTCAATATCAAAATTCAATGTCTTCCACATGCTATAATTCACACAAGGGTCCTCTTAAGGGACCTACAAATAATCCACTTTGTGTTGGAATGTGACACCCGATCCAAGTATATATCAGAACGTGACACCCGATCCAAATACGTGTCGAAACATGACAATCAATACAAATCATGTATCGAAATGTGACACCCAATCCCAAGATATCACAATTATAAGAACATTCAATATTTATAATATTTATACTACCAAAAATAGGTTCATCAGCAAGTGACCATTTCACGCACAATCTAACATGTTTCTCTAATCATATACACACACGCATATCATAAAGTAATTTAACAAGTATATGAAACAGACAATCACCTACTTCAAATTCAAGCTTTCTCAACTTTACAATGCAAGAGCCTGCCCTTTTCGGATTCGTTCTTCTCGTTCTTGGTCTAGAAACATTAAATACATATCAAGGATCAATACAATGGCCCAATTATCAAGAAATATAACACAATTTCATTCTCTAGGCCAAACCCATGATCCTAATCTTACCCTAGGGCTATATCCCATTATAGATTTCTAGTTCAACCCTCCTCTAATGATTATCACCCATACTTCTAATTTTCAAGAATCAAAGTATGAATCTAGGGAGTAAAAACCTTATTTTAAATATGAAAATACGTGAAAAATCAATGAAAATTGCCATAGGTCGCCTCTTGGGGTTTTAGAAACTTATTCTTGTAGAAAAGACCATTTCTGATCTTTTTGACGATTTAAGTCACGATTGTCCTACTCTGGCAAGACAGATCCCACTTTAGGGGGAATAATCTACTCTGGCAGGATATGTGGGAATAGTGAGCTCGAATTTTGTGCTCCAATCCCCCATTCCTCAACACACCCCTTTCAAAGATGAATTAAAATTATACCTTTTACGCTAAATTTGATTTCGAGAATTTTATTTGCCCGAATGCGATTTTGCAAAGCGTAAGGGCTCCATATCGTCTTGGCTATCAGCCTATCTAATTAAATTATAAATTTGACCTCCCACTATTTATGTGATCACCCTAGACTTTACCTAACTCAAAATTTATCTAAATCTGACCTAGACTAACAAAATTTGAAGTTACTACCCAAAGTTTTTTTGCCCAAAATCTTTCCCCATTGGCCTATATCTAACAACGGGAGAAGGTCATTACAATAGATAACAATGTACCCATCATTCATCTCCGAGTGACTAACTAGGGGAACAGGGCTAAAGTAAAGATAGAGTAATACCTGTTTTGTCGAACAGTTGAAGATACTTGTCTCACTTGTCTTTCTCAGTCTCCCAAGTAGCTTTCTCTACCGAATTCCATTGCACTTTAACCATATTGATCTCCTGAATTCTCAATTTTTGGATGTCACGAATAAGAATTACAATTGGCTCTTCCTCATACTGAAGTTTTTTGTCTAATAATACCGAGTCTCATTTAATGATGTAGTCCTCATCCTCATGGTACTTTTTCAACATAGACACATGAAACACTAGGTGTAACCCAGATAATCTAGGTGGTAAGGCCAACTAGTACGTCACTGGCCCTACACAATCAAAAATTTTAAAAAGACTAATATAGTAGGGGCTAAGTTTGCCTTTCTTGCCAAATCTCATCACCCATTTAATGGGTGATACTTTTAGAAGAGTTTGCTCACCAACCTCAAATATCATATCCCTCACCTTGCGATCAGCATACTCTTTCTGACGACTTTGAGATGATAGAAGCTTAGCTTGAATGTTTCTTACCTTATCTTGAGCATCTCTCACTAAGTCAACCCCCAATGGCTTCAATTCCCCAGCTGCAAACTACCCTATGGGAGACCTGCATCCCCTTTCATATAGGGCTTCAAATGATGTCATATCAATACTAGTATGGTACCTATTATTGTAAGAGAACTCACACAAGGCCAAGAACTTTTCCCAATGTCCCCCAAAATCTATCACACATGCCCTCAACATATCTTTCAGTACTTGGATAGTTCTTTCTGACTGCCTGTTTGTCTATCGATGGAAAGTTGTACTAAAAATGAATTAAGTACCCAACTCTTCATGTAACTTACCCCAAAATTTAGAAGTGAACTGCGTACCACGATCTGTAATGATAGAAAGGGGCACTAGGTGCATCCTTACTATCTCTTTCACATAAATTCCGGCCAACTGTTGTGCATTGTAATCTACTCTAACTGGAATGAAGTATGCTGACTTCGTTAACCTGTCAACCATCACCCAAATAGAGTCATGCTTTCCCAAAGTCTTAGGAAGTCCTACCATGAAATCCATGGCTATTCTCTCTCATTTCCATTTAGGAATGGGCATTCTTTGTAGCAAACCTGCAGGTCTTTGATGCTTATACTTCACTTATTGGCAGTTCTGACACTTGGCTACATATTCAGCTAGGTCTTTCTTCATACCCGGTCACCAATATAGCCGTTTTAAGTCTTGATATATCTTAGTCACTCTAGGGTGAATAGAGTATCATGAACCATGAGATTCAAACAGGATCTTTTGAATTAGTCCATCTTCTTGGGGAACACAAATCCTTCCCCTAAAATAGAGCACTCGTCCTGCATCTAGTGTTAAGTTTGGAGTCTTGCCCATCAACACCTTCCCTTTAATTTTATTTAAGTATACATCCTTAAACTGCTTGGTCTTGATCTCTTCTATGAAAGTGGGCCATAGATCAACTCTAGCCATTATCCCACCTTTCTCTGAGATGTCTAGCCTCATGAATTTGGACTCCAAGGCCTGAATTTCTCTAGCTAGAGGCCGCTTAAAGGCCCCCAAATAAGCTAGACTGCCTATGCTCACTGACTTCTGGCTCAATGCATCTGCTACCACATCAGCCTTACCTGGATGGTACTGGATAGTGACCTCATAGTACTTAAGCAACTCCATCCACCTTCACTATCTCAAATTCAAGTCCTTCTGGGTGAATACGTGCTGTAAGCTGCGGTGATCAGTAAAAACCTCACACTTAACACTGTATAAATAATGTCTCTAGATTTTTAGTGCAAACACTATCACTGCCAACTCTAAGTCATGAGTCGGGTAGTTTCTCTCATGCACCTTCAATTATCGTGAAGCATATGCTACAACATTCTTATCCTGCATTAACACAACACCCAAACCAAAATGTGAAGCATCACAATAAATAATGAAATCTTTACCTTCGACCGGCAGGGTCAAAATTGGTGTTGTGGTCAGAAGAGTTTTGAGCTTTTAGAAGCTCTCTTCACACTTGTCAATCCACTCAAATGGTACTTCCTCTTTAGTCAACCTAGTAAAGTGAGTAGCAATAGAAGCAAAGTTTTTGCCGAACCAGCGATAGTAACTAGCCAGTCCGTCACAGAACTGGCCTAGCCCAATTCTTAACTGCCTCAATATTTTATGGGTCCACCATTACCCCTTCTTTTGAAATAACATGGCCTAAAAAGGCAATTGAAGGCAGCCAAAATTCTCACTTAGATAATTCCGCCTATAACCTTTGTTTTCTCAAAACTCCAAATATAATTCGAAAATGATCAACACGTTCCTGTTCACTCTTTGAACACACCAATATATCATCTATAAACACTAACACGAACAAATTTAGGAATGTTTTGAACACCTCATTTATCAAACTCATGAAAGGTGCAGGTGTATTGGTCAATCCAAAAGACATTACTAAAATTTATAGTGCTCATACCGGGTCCTAAAACTTATTTTAGGCACATCTTCAGGTCTAATTTTTAACTGATGATACCTAAACCTGAGATCAATCTTTAAAAAGACTGAAGCACCTTGTAGCTAGTCAAACAGTTCATCAATATGAGGCAAAGGGTATTTATTTCTAATGGTGATCTTATTCAGCTATCGATAGTCAATGCACATTCTCATAATACCATTTTTTTCTTGACAAACAACATCGGAGCACCCTAAGGGGAAGCACTAAGACAAATGAACCCCTTATCAAGAAGCTCCTGAATTTGAGCCTTAAGCTCTCTCAACTCCGTCGGAGTCATACGGTAAGGAGGAATGGAAATTGGATGAGTACCCAGCTCTAAATCAATGCAGAAGTCTATGTCTCAGTCAGAAGGCATACTAGGTAATTTTGAAGGGAAAACCTTCAAAAATTCACACACTACTAGAATAGACTCAATAGAAGGAGACTCTACTTCCACATTCCAAATATGGTCCAAATAGGCTAAACAACTCTACCCCACTATTTTTCTAGCCTGGAGAAAAGATATGACTTTGGCTAGCTTAGGCTTGTACACTCCTTCCCACTCTAATATTTCCTTCTCGAGGATCTCTAGAGCCATAGTCTTTGTATTACAATTAAGTATAACAAAGAAGGGGGACAATCAAGTCATGCCTAAGATCACATCAAAATCTGTCATGTCTAGGATTACTAAGTCAACCCAAGTTTGGTATCCCATAAAAATAATAGAACAAGAATGATGTACATGGGTGACTATGACTGACTCTTTAACAGGGGTAGAAACATGAACAGGGGCATCCAATATATCACATAATGCATCAAAATCTAAGGCATATCTTACAGATACATAGGAATAAATGGAACTCGGATCAAATAAAATAGTAGTCATTCGGTCACAAACAAGAATAGTACCTGTGATAACTGCGTTAGATGCCTCTGCCTCAATTTTTCTTGAGAATACATAAAACTGAGCCCGGTCATCCCGATGGGCCACCTTCCTGCTTGGCTGGACTACTCCTTGACCTGCACTACTACTGCCTAGGCCCTCACGGCCTCTTAAATTTCCTCTTCGCCCACTTTGTGAATGTCCTATGCCACTGTTCCCTCCATCTATTGAGAGCACTACTCAAGCCTGCTAGGTGCTGAAAGTGTCCCACAGGGGTGAGGATACTCCCTCCGTATATGGCCCATCTCTCCACAATTAAAATAGTTGTGATTAAAAGACGGACGACTACCTAGAAATGATGATCCCTAATCCTAATAGGCTTGATGCTGCTGTAGAGTATCTTAAAACTTGCCAGTGGAAATGGGCAGTGCTGATTGAATTGGCCGGGTAGCAATCACCGGCTTGCCTGACCCTCTGTAATAGGATCCCTAGAAGTTACCTCCACTTTTGGCCCTTTTTTCCAAAACCTTGGATTGCCCATCCTTCCTTACACCTTCAATTTCCTAACAAAATTTGTGACTTCGTTGAAGCTCCTACCAGACGAAGGCATATGAACATAAAGTTTCTGCAACTCAGGGTTCAACCCCTTCACGAACAGCATGATCCTCTCCTCCTCAATAGTGACCAGCTAAGTAGCATACTTGGACAGCGTATGAAATTTATCCTCATAACCAGCCACTGATAACTCTCGCTGCTCCAAGGCCATAAACTCGTCCTTCTTCCTGTCTCTCAAGGTGCGGAGTACATACTTCTCTAAAAATAGGGCATGGAACTAAGCCCAAGTGAGTGGGGGCAACATAGGCGAATGACACTCCACATAGGACCTCCACCACTACTTGGGCTCTCCCTGCAGCTGGAAAGGCACAAACTCCACTCCATACTGATACACTATGCCCAACTTGTGTAGCCTCTCATAGCAATCAAGAATAAACTTAGGCATCTTTATTTTCAGTACCATGGAAAATTGGAGGTATGAGCTTGAGGAATTTGGTGAGCATGTTATGCTTAGTACCAATCATCACAGGACCCATTAGTGGCCTGAAGAATAGATCTATGCCTGCCACTTTATTTGTTGGCTGAACTGCACCAACAAACGGACGGTCAACAAAAGCTGATATTGCTGGCATGGTGGGGATGGCGCCCATACTAGCTAAACCACTCAGGAAGGCCATGATCTATTGGGCCTAAATTGGGTCTAGAGGGGGAATACCAGCAGCCTCAGTTTGGTTATCCTCCTCTTGTTCAGCCTGCTCCTGCTCTCCTTCAGCTTCCACCTGTCTCTCGAACTTATTATGGGGAGCAGAAGGGCCCTCAACTACCAGCACCTCCTCAATAGGGACCTCTACTCTGGCAGGTGCTGCCCTTTCTTTGCCCCTGCCTCGCATGCCTCTCCTGCCTCTCCCTCTGCCACACCTTCGAATGGCTGGCTCTTGCTCGAGCTCAACTGGAACTACTGGCCTGACACCGTTGTAACGTATGTTAACCATTCATGGACAAGAGAGTGAAAGCGATTAGATACCAATTTAGATCATCAAATACCAATTGGAATCAAGTTATAACATGAAAGAAGGAAGACAGTGAAACTTTTTCTAAAATCCTATAGCCTCTCAAAGAAAAGTACAGACATCTCCGTACCGTTCTATAAGACTCTACTAGACTCATTTTGGTACAAAGAAATCAATGAACCTAGGCTCTGATACCAACTTTGTAACGACCACAACCGTCGTGACTGACACTCACAATACTTATTCTAGTGGGAGAACCATTTCTACAGCCTAGCTTATCAAACTTTAGGAGATAACAATTAAAGACTTGTGAAGCAGAAATAAACCAGAAATAATGCTAAGTTCCCATAAACTCAGCCAACCATGTTAATAATAACCAAAATGGGTAAGTAAACACGTCCTAAGAACTAAAAGTTATCGTATAAAAACTCTAACTAACAAATTTAGAACATGAGTATAACTCCTAATAGAAACCAGTGATAAATAAAAACATTGTCTGAACACCTAAGTCCTTGAAAAGAAAAGGACTAGAATAATAATAGAGTTCACGACAACTTGAAGGAACAACTCATCCTTGAACTCGAAGACACAATCACTCCTCTACATGAGGTCTCTACGCTATCGGTTGAATATGCCGTGTACTCAACATAAAGGCAGAGAAAGCATAGTATCAGTACACAAAAGCAATAGTGTACTAGTAGGATCATGTGCCTAGCTAGTAAGTGGATCATAGATAAGTAAATCCAACAAAATAGGCATATACGTATACATAATAACTCAACAATATCTTAATATCACAACTCAATGTCTTCCACATGCTATAATTAACACAAGGGTCCTCTCAAGGGACCTACAAATAATCTACTTTGTGTTGAAACATGACACCCGATCCAAGTATATGTCAGAACATGACACCCGATCTAAATATGTGTCGGAACGTAACACCCGATCTAAATTATGAGTCAAAATATGACACCCGATCCCAAGATATCACAATTACAAGAACATTTAATGTTTACAATATTTATACTACCAAGAACAAGTTCATCACAATAACAAGCTAGTAAATGATCATTTCACGCATAATCTTAGCATGTTTCTCTATTCATATACACAAATGCATATCATTAAGCAATTTAACAAGTATATGAAACACATACGGAAAACTAGACTATCACCTACTTCAAATTCAAGCTTTCTCAACTTTACAATGCAAGAGCCTTTCCTTTTCGAATTTGTTCTTCTCGTTCTTGGTCTAAGGATCAATACAATGGCCTAACTATCAAGAAATATAATACAATTTCATTCCCTAGGCCAAACCCATGATCCTAATCTTACCCTAGGGCTATTTCTTATTATAGATTTTCAGTTTAATCCTCCCTCAATGATTATCACCCATACTTTTAGTTTTCAAGAATCAAAGTATGAATTTAGGGAGTAAAAACCTTACCTTAAGTGTGGAAATACGTGAAAAATCAATGAAAATTGTCGTAGACCGCCTCTTGGGGTTTTAGAAACTGATTCTTGTAGAAAAGACCATTTCTGATCTTTTTCACGATATAAGTCGCGACTGTCCTGCTCTGGTGGGAACAATCTGCTCTAGCGAGATATGCGGGAACAGTGAGCTCAGAGTTTATGTTCCAAGCCCTCATTCCTCAACATACCTCTTCCAAATATGCATTAAAATTATACCCTTCACACCAAATTCTATTTGAAAGTTTTACTCGCCCGGATGCGATTTCGCAAAGCCGTAAATGCTCTGTATCATCTTGGCTATCAGCCTTTCTAATCAAATTATAAATTTTACTTCCCATCATTCACGTGATCATCCTAAACTTCACTTGACTCAGAATTCATCTAAGTCTGGCCTACGCTCAAATTTTCTAAAGTTATTACTCGAAGTTTTCTATCCCGAAATCCCTTCCCATTGGCCTATCCCTAACGATGGGAGAAGTTCTCTACACAAACCCAAACAAATACGGAAAGAAAGTAGAAGTAGTCTAAATAGATAGATAAGTATGTGAAAGCGGAAGTCTTAGTCATCTAAAATACCTCAAAAAATTGATTGTCACATGTACAAACCTTTAATACAATAGAAATGGAATATAAGTTCATGTTTCAATGCATTTATCTATCGAGCCGAACAAAGCATATGGAAAGGAAAGAAGAGAAATCGGGCCTCGATATCTACCTCTCAAGTATCCTTGATATTCTTGGATGAAGAAGAAGGAAAATTTGTATCACGGTCTAGGCTCGGAACCTACACAAGTGTAGATAGCAAGGGGTGAGTATCAAACAACACGATCTAAGGAAGTGATATAATAAATATAGGTAAAGCTAAATAGAAACAAGTACTCCTGACAGACTATCCGAACCACTACAACTACAACCTACAAGCAAAACAACTCAATCTAACAGTATACATAGATATAACTCATGTAGTACGTAAATCAAGCATATTTCAACAGTCCAACCAAATATCATTAATGTTGCACGTATCTCAGTCACATTTACACATAGTAAAGGCAAATACTCAGATAATTAAACCAATGTAATGCAATGTAATGTAATGAGTGCCCAATGAGATTCTAGAAATAACTACCATGGTATATGACACGTCCTTCGAATGTAATAAAGTAACAACCACGACGCGTGATATGTCCCTCAAATATATGCAATAAAGTAACAACTACGGCGCGTGGCACGTCCATTGAATGCATGCAATAAAGTAATAACCATGGCGTGTGGCACATCCTACGAATGTATGCAATAAAGTAACAACCACGGCGGGTGGCACGTCCCACGAATGCATGCAATAAAGTAACAACCACGGTGCATGACACGTCCCACGAATGTATGCAATAAAGTAACAACCATAGAGCGTGGTATGTCCCTCAAATCCTCTTTGTTTTTCTCTTTCATCATAACTTAGCCGGAACCATTTCACCTCTCATAATCATCAATTTGGACTTCAGTGTTTTCATGATTCATAATAAACCGACCTATCCAATTCATACCAATACACGTCGCATGTAACAAGAACATAAGGTTCTATGCTTACGAAGGTTTAGAGCTTTACTTACCTTAGTCAATATCTAATCAAACTATTATTTGAGACTTTTCCTTCTGAATAGCCTCCAACTCACCACGATCTAGTCAAATTATGATTCACAATCAATATACGAAACTAACAACACCAAAATCATGAAATTCGGGCAAAAGGGTCAAAATGGCTCAAAAATTCGATTTCAAAAATGGGGTTCAAATATGTAAATTTTAGATGAAAATATTTTTTGAAGTATTTGGAACTCAGTGGTGAAAACCATTTCAAAAACGGAGTTGTATTCAACTCAAAATGATCGAATAACAAAAATTAAGTTCTTGAACAAAAACCTTCGATTTTTAGAATTTAAAACACTGATTATGATGTTAATAATAAGATATATTCAATGGGTAATCAATATGATAACATAAAATCACTTACCCAATAGTTTTTTCTCAAAACTTTCTCAAGAATTCATCCCCACCGAGCTCCCAAATATAAACAATGGTGAAAATGAGTGTTTTCCCGAAATGGAGAATTAACCACTATTCAGGTCAAATTTCTTCTCCGCGAATGTGGAGGCTAAAGCTCTGACCCTCTGCGAACACAGAAGGACATCCGCGAATGCGAAGGCCACTGGTATAGCCTCCCGCGAACGCGGCAAAGGCACAAGAACGCGGAGAAGGGTGCATCCGTGCACAAATATCAGCAAACAACACACACTTAGCACAATTCACGGATTGACCCCTCGGAATTCGTTCGAAATCTCGTGCACACAAATCTTATATGCTACCTTAATAATTTCGACGTTTCAGACTCAATGAAATTGTCAAAATTTGAATTCGAGGTCCACTTGATACGGAACCCGATAAATCGCAACTAAATTAATTTTGAGCCTCAAAATACTTATGCTTTGGTTTGTCAAACCCTCGAATGTAAGTTCACACACTGAATAGTACTTGATAGAGTATATGCCTATGTGTTTATTTTTGAGAAAATCCTGTTTTCTTATAGTATTTGAAGGACAAATTAAAAATTAAATATATGAAAAAGTTAATTAAGACTAATTAAGTCGTTTAAGTATTTTTCGTTGCTTCCGTTACACTAAAAAGCATTTTTGACTCATTTCACTAACAATAAGGACATAAATGAACCAAAATATAAATGCAAGACATTTTTGATCATTTCACATAATACAAGGATATTTTTGACTTTTTCCTTTTTGATTTTGTTCCATTAATTTTCTTCATTGTAACATTTTATTTTATTAGGAGTTAGCCAGATATATGCCAAATCTTAAAAAAGGTAATAGAGCAATTGAAAGAGGAGCTAGGACTTGATACGACACAAGCCAAAATTGGTTTTATAACAAAAGATGTTACATAAAATTTTGATGTTTACCCAGAAAGTAAGTATTAATTTTGCCTTATCAACTTAAGATTATTTAATTTTTTCCCCATTATTTTCTTTTACACTAAAAAGAGGACTCAACAAGAGTGAACAAAAAGTAGAGAGATAAATTATGCTCAACAAGCTATATGAGTGAGCATGGAGCAATATCATTGGTTTCGATGGTCTGATTTGAGAGAGATGAGAGCCCATAAGTGATATGACAAGAGATAAAGTCATCATTCGAACAAACTCACATCATCTTATCAAAAAATTTAAATTATTATAAAAATAATATAATTTTATTTATCTAATCATCTCTTCAACAAAATGGAACCGAAATAAATTAACATTGAGGAATTATATCACTACTAAAAATAATTTTTTTAAAAAAACTACGGACACGATTGAGCCAAAAAATCAAGGAAAAATCGACCTTGTTTGTTGTTTTTTAGAAAAAATTAATAGAAAATCGATGGATTTTTAGATAACTGATTGAAGTCAGAAAATATAATTTTTGCGTAAAAATTATATTTTTTTTATGAATACCTACACAGTTTCTCGCTTTATTTTTTAACAAAAAGTAACAAACAGACTCGATTCTTTTGAAGTGCAAAATTATGGTTGAAGAGTATAAATAAAAATGATGAAAATATTTCATCAAGGATCATGTGTGGTCAAGTGGTAGGGTTCTTCATAGTCATATAAAAATACTTGATTTCGATTTTAAGTAGCTACATTTTTATATATATATTTATGAAAAAATTGATCCGTTTCATTGGTTTTTAAAATCGACAAAAATCGACGGACAGGATCAATTGTAACCTACCCTGTCCATCGGTTTCACAAAATCAACGATATATAGTCCATCGATTTTTCCTAAAAAACAACCATATCCATTGATTTTAACCTATTTTTTAATAGTATTTACTAACCTAACTAGCTTGGGATCGAGACATACTAGTTATAACTAACATATTACAAAACTTCATATGAGAGGAGGTGAGGAATGGTAGCTGAGTTTCAACATCTACTGATCACAAAAAGTTTTAGTAAGAGTCTTATCTAAATCAATAAAAGTGGTTTGCCACTAACTAATGTTGGCCTGAGGCTGTTGTACGTAATATGAAAAATCAAATTTTATTCTATTCATATCAATAGACATAAAAGCAACCATGGGATCAAGTTGGTATGGTTATGCTTGCCACCAATTTCATCTCATGGGTCCTTTTCTATATATTTTCCTCTTCTTTTTATGTCCTCCTTTTCTTTAGTATCTTCTTTGTTCATCTTTATCTTACATGATATTTACTTTAATTGAATTTTTTAAAAGAAAAAACCACAAATGAAAAAAATTCAGTGTAGGTAGATCTTTCGAGAAAAATTATTCATGGAGGTTTGCATACATCTTTCCTTTTTTTTCTTAGCATGCACAATTTGCTTACATTTCGCTGTTTACAACAAATTTTAATGTGATGGAAAATAAATTTCAACTACAAACAAAATATGAAGAAATAAGAATATTGTATTGATAAAATGTACAATTTTATTTCTCCTTTGATTCTTCTCTCTAAATATTCTTCGTGATTCGAGAGCTATTAATAACATATTTTTCGAACATAAAATGATTTAGACATCCTTGAGATTTATTTGATCCGAATGATTTGGACCTCCTTGAGATTTATTTGATCTTCATGTAAAAAGGATTTTGTATATCTTCTTGAAGTATTTAGTGGTAAAAACGAATCTGGTCATATCTTGGTCTATTTTTGAATATTACAAGAGTTTATGAAATATATGTGATGTTTCTTCAATGGAATATATTACCTTTTATATAGACATAAGCTAGGGTGGTAGAGTAGCATTTAAGAATCCTAACTGAAATTAAACTCATATTGTAGAGTCCCACAAAATTCGAGGTCTATCGTCGCTTTATGTGAATTTTTTTTTTAGAAAAATTTTAGAAACTCAGTAGGTTGACTATCTGAATTTTTACGTTGTTGTTGAAAGTTCAATTTCTCACCTTGTAATTCTCTCCCATTTCCCCTTCCCATACCCCAATTTTTTTAAAAAAAAAAAGGAAAGAGAAAAAGCATATTTGTTTTTTCCAATGTATTAGAAGTTCAAGTATCCCGATAAAAGAAGATTAAGAGTCTGCTTAGATTGATTTTTGATTTTTTATTGTCATTCAAGCTTAAAATTAAATATTTATAAACACTTTTAAAATTTATCCACACATTAATAAGTGTTTAAAAATTATTTTAACTCTAAAAATACTTAAAATAAATTAAGCCAAGCAGACTCTAATTATTCCGAAAAAGGGCGGAATATAGTTAGATTTCTTTTCCTTATTATTTCCGTCTAATATATTCTAGTCTTGAAAGGGGAATCTAAATCTTTTTGTAATATAACAAGTAGTGCCAATAAGAAAAGGGAAAAACAGCCTCCAATTTATGATTATATTAATAGTTGGACAGGTCCCTCACCAAGGCTAAGAAAAGGTTGGTTTGCAAAATAAAATGGCCGGTACTAATTAAGCAAAAAGATCCAATGAAAAAAGAAACTCATAATTTGAAAAAGTATACAGATGCAAACACTTTCAAACAATTAGAAGAAATTGAGAAAAAAATAATCAAACAAAAGAAAGCAATACAAACTCCCAAGCACAAAACATTATAGTGTTGTTGAATCTAGAAGGTGGAAAAAAGAAAAGAAAAAAACAATATAATCTAGTTATAATAATCATCTTATATGTTTGCAAGATCCATAAGAAAAGGAAAAAACAAATTAAAGCAAAAAGGATCAACCTCTTGCTTATCTATGTTATTGGCTCCCAAATATAGAAAAAAACTAAATGCTATCAAGCTTTAGCTTGTTGTAAGCTAAATAAAGCATATGACAATATGATTACTAAGCCTTAATACCATGCACGTCCAGTTCATCAGCTATATGAATCTTCACTGATCATCACATATGTCCAGTTCAACAGTATGAATCTTCACCAATCATCACACACACATCTAGTTCAGTTATATGAATCTTCACTAATCATCACACATACGTCCAATTTAGCTATATGAATCTTCATTGATCATGTCGCTACCTCCATTGATTTTTCATGGGGTTTCCACGCGGAAGCCCATACCACTTTTTCTTCTCTCCATCTCAAGTAAATTCCAGGTGATTCTTGATCTCCTTGTGGTAGCACAAGTGACCATCCAGCTTTGTACCTCTTAAGCAATACCTTAACATCATCAAGAGCATCATCATTTAGTGTAAATGGGGAAAAACATTCCTTAAGCCTTTCACACCATTGATTTCCTCTTTCTCTTCTTTCACTATCTCCTTGATCATCACCAATTTCATTATCACAAGCCAAAACCTTAACTATGCATTTAGAACATTCCCTTTCGATCACTAACCTTTCGTTGCTCGTTGTTGGAAAGCTTTCATCTAGCATCTCAAAGTATAATGTGTAGAACCTAAGACATTCTTCAAAGCACTTAACAAAGTCATTCCTTGTGCTGGAAAAATCAGCCTCATGTTCTACTATTGTCACAACTTTAGGGTTAAGTGATTGAAGCATTCTTATAAAATTTCCCCTTTCTTCTACTTCAACTCTTCTCAAAGCTCCAATACAATTCACAGCCAATGCTTCCTCTTCTTGTATATTCAAACTCTCTTTTGTGAGTTCTTTCAAGTGATTCAATCCACTTATAACATTAAACTCAAATGGCACTCCCATTAACCTAGCAAATTTCTCCATCCTTTGTGCTACTTCTTTCATAACCGACTTCACTAAGATGCTCTCCATGACCACAACCGTGAGCTTAAGATGTGGCGTTTCATCGTTTCGTGTAGCCAAGGCTTCAAGCAAAGTTGGCCATTGAGTACAAAAGGTGTTACTTATATCAATTATATGAAGCTTATTCTCTCCATCTAATGCTTCTAAAATTGAACCATTTGATGCAACATGACCAAAAGTTGTCCATGGACTTACCTCTTGGAACTTTAAGATCAATTTCCTAGATGAATCAAATGATTTGCTCTTTTCAGCTACTGAAGTTAGGGTTTTGTAACACCTCAAGCCAGTATCCGTAGCCTTACAAAAAAGTGCTTGTAAGAAATAAAATGCCAACTTTTGATTGCAATCACCATAGGGAGAAGCAAGTTCATTCAACATCCATAACAAGTGATGGATCTTTGTTGAATCCTTATTAGAAATCGCTGTAGCACACTCCCGGAGAAGCCTAGGGGCCCACTTGGTATCAGAGACAGGTCCAACGAATTCCGGTGATTGACTTCTTGATGATGATGAGCACTTCTCATGATTAGGGTTTTGCATGTTTATCAAATGAATATGATGATGATGAACATTCTTGTTTGCTAAGAAATAATTATAATTTGTAGGTTTGGAAAAGAAAAGACTTTTCTCCATGTGTGTTATGGAGCCCTCTTGGTATAGTGGCTCTAAGAAAGCACTTTTGCAGGTTTAAAGCTAAGCCATGGGAAATAATTAATCAAAGTAGGAAGCTTTTAGAACACCTTAAACTTATATAGTATATATGGCCTTAATTATTGTTTGATTTTATTAAAATCAAATCATTTTTTTCTTTTTTAAATTTATGAGTTATGCTATACTTACATGTATATTGAGTATATACTCTACTTTGAGAAAAGGTATATGGTCGTCAATCTATATTGAAAAAAAATAAAAGATAGACTACACTATTGTTTTTCTTTTTCTTTGGTACAAAATTTTGTAAGTATATGATAGCTAGTTTGATAAATATAGTATAGGAGCCTACAATGGAAAAAAATTGTTAAAAATGATGATCTTTCATGATCACTTACAAATTGAATAGAAGAAAATGACTTTTTCAAATCTGATGGTTTTTGCTTAAATAAATATATGTTCACTATTAAAACTTATAGCCTAATGATATTGTTGAGAACCTTTCATATATTAAGTGAGAGTTCAATTGTTACGAATTACTTTTCCCCTTTCTGTCCTCCTCCTCTCCTTTTTTTGGTCCCCAGTTTCTCTATGTAATTAAAAAAATCTTGTATTTTAAAAAGTGTTTTTTTCTTAAATGAATTTTAAGCATTCAAAATAATCAAAATCTCAATACAAATTAATATCGAATATCAAAATAAAAATAAAAATAAAATAAAAAAGGGCTATGATCCTATGTCTTTATTTTATTCATTTTCTACTTTATCATGTATATATTTTTTGGCTTAGATGTCTATGTGTGTATAGAGAGAGATATTTGCCCTTGTTAATAAGAACAAATAGATGATGATAAAAGTAAGGTGTATAACGACAGGTTAATTATTATGACTTACTAATTAGTCTCTCTAAAAAAAATAAAAAATAAAAAATAAAAAATAAAAAGGTGTCGTTTTTTTTTTTCATGTTCAATTGATCAAAAATTTTGAAAAAAATATTTTTTTTAAAAAATAAATTATTTAAAAAAAGAGAAAAATGAGTTTCAGCATGGAAGTAGCGAAAATAAATTTTATAACTCACATTCCACAGCATGGAAGTACCGAAAACAAATTTTATAACTCACATTCCACATCGATTATTTTCTTTCATCCTCCAACATACTCATTAATCTTCATCCAACCACATCGCCTCCATCCCTACCACCGACCACTCCCTAAAGTTGGTCCAACTTTCACCTCTCATAATATTTATCTAGATTATATACAAATACTTTTAGAATTATATTTTTATTTATATATAATATTTTTTATTTATATACTGAACACACAAAAAAAAGAGTACGGAAGTTAGAACATCACATCTAGGAAAAAATATAGTAATAATATTTATAAAACGAATTCCTGAGTTGATTTGATTATTTGAATTTAGGGTCATACTTTTTAGTTAATTACTATTAACAAATAAAAGATTAGAGAATATCAACTTCAATGACTGGTATTAATAGTTTTAATATTAGAGTTCCAGTCAGTTTTATTTCTTTGTGGTTTGAATTTCTTAATTTATGAAGAAGAGGGCAACAAATTGTCTTTATACTTGGCTTGATATTCTCGTTTGGCACGAGGATGAGAGATAACTAATCTCGAAATTAATTTTATAGGATGAGTTTATCTCATGTTTGGTTGGAATAAAATTTCAAAATAACTATTTTGATATTAATTATCTTGTAATTGTAGGATGGAATAATAATACTGAATTAAATAATTTTGAGATAACTTGTTCGCAACAAACGAGCAGTATATCAAATCAAAATTCACAGTAACTAGGAATTAAGGAATAGTGTTATGCAGGCCTAACTGGATTTTTTACTAAAAAAACACCTTAAAATTATAGGAACACTTCCTAGGGAAAAACATTATTGTTTTCCTAGATTGTGAAAGATAGTTATGATCTAGAACAAGACATTGCATAAATTGAATGGTTATTTTCCTACTTTTTCTCTCTCAATTTATGTAATATTTTTATTATTTAAAATATAAACTACGAATTCCTAAATATTAAAGTCATTTTCGATAAGCCAAAATGTAAGTCAAGTTGATAGAAGTTCGCTTGTCTTCAAAGAGAATCATTGATTAAGTAAGCAAGTAGAATGAAGTAAAGCAGAAATTTCTCTATGAAAATTTTAGTCCAAGTCCGAGTGTCTTTGTGTTGGATTTAAACGAGGTGTGAATGAGAAATAAGAATTGAGAAATGTGGAGAAATTAAGTGAAGGGAAAATAAAAAGTCATTTCTCCCTCATTGGCAGAAGAAAAAAAAAAATTATCCTTATATTAGGAAACACTTCATTTAGCTCTTAAAGGGTTAAGTAGAGGGTGCCCCTCGCGCCGCCGTCACTTGTTCGACTTCGGTTTTGGTTTTGGTTTTGACAAATGATGTGATTGATTGATAATTTTTTAGAAAAAAATTATTTATCAATCTCATTAATTAATTTTCTTTTTTTTTAATATCAATTATTAATCCGCTGAATTATTTATTAATTAATTGATTCATAGAATTAATTTTAATTAATTAAATCGTGGAATTGATTAACAGAATTAACAAATTAATTCACAAAATAAAATTAATTTGAAATTCGTGTATTCGAAAAGGACTTATTCCTTCTAAACAAATATTTTTTTCTCAAAAGACACCATGACTGTTCTGAACAGATGAGACTATTCTGAACAGGTGAGTTCACACCATTTGTTGGATATTAATAGAGAGACTTCCTCTCAGTTTTCAACATTGAAATTTCTTCCTCTTCTGCATATATTTTCTTACAAACAAAGTTGTCTCTTTGTGTGATTTTGTTCCTGACTTTTGAGTTCGCTGGAATTATCGAAGTTTGAGGTACCGTTACTTCTTATCCATTTTATCGTGGGAGGATTAATCATAACCTCGAGTATAGTGGATGGATTAAATTCCTTGAGAACACACAATAAATTTTGTGAACTCAAATATTTATTTATTTTCATCTTTATTATTTTTAGTCCGATAACTTTAATATAAGAGATAACACTTTGCGCCTTTACCCTCCTACATAAACTCGCGTCTGATTATAATATGATATTTAGTTGGCCTTTTTCTTTCTTTTAAATACTTTTTGCACTAACTTTTTAATTTAAATACTTTTTGCAGTAACTTTTTAAAAAGATACTTCAACATAACGCAATAACATATCTAACATATTATTAGTGTGAGTTTTAACAATAATTTAATTTACATTTAGATTTAATTTTTTATGAATCCCTTTGATGATATATTTTACTATTCACTTTAAAAAAATATTGAATTCCTTTATTTAAAATTCTGAATTCAGTCAACCATAATAATTTAGTTGAAATATTTGCAGCTTGATTTAGTGTGAAATGGTTCGTGTAGCATGGTATAATGACTGCATATTAGAATTAGACTTTGATTATATTCCTAATATATGCGGAAGGAAAAACATACTAACAATCTCAAATTGCACAAATAATTGATGATATTTCTCAAATTTTACTTCACGTAAATTGAACAAATAATTGATGATATTTCTCAAATTTTACTCAAGTAAATTGCATTATCTCCATCATAGCTTATTGGGTAGGAAAAAGTATCTAAATTACACAAACATTCTTATCATAAATATTAATCTATTTTATAGTTTTAATTAATTATATATTATGTTTCACTAATTAATAATTTTGTTCAGATTTCAAGTCAGATATACCACTTCTTCAAATTTCAAGTCAGATATATGTATCCAAGATACTAGATACGTGCATTTTTATACCAAATACATTGGGAGAAAGGCGAACGAGACAGGAAAGAGGTGAGCGGCAGAGTTAGTGCATCTCAAATACAAGTGAATTATGCTTGAATATCGTGTATTTGAAATAAATTACACCTACTTTAACCTGCATGTATTCAAAATACATGTATCTGAGTTCGCCAGATACATGAATATGGCAGAATAAATGTGGTGCGAAGGACAATTTCAAAAACTAAAATGAAGACATGTAATTAAATCATAAAGTAATGAAAATAGTGTTGTTTGTTATATTGTTTATAATGATCCTATTTACTCACCCCCTTCGGTAAATGTCTTCACAAAAATAGTCATTTTAAGTAACAATAACAATGAGATGAAATTAATCCAAATACTATAATTATTAAGTAATGAAAATAGTGTTGTTTGTTATATTGTTTATAATGATCCTATTTACTCACCCCTTGGGTAAATGTCTTCACAAAAATAGTCATTTTAAGTAACAATAACAATGAGATGAAATTAATCTAAATACTATTTCCATTACCTACATATGGAAGCAAAAGCACAATATTAGTATTGTTATAACGTAATATGTGTCTTTTCATGTCAAACCATTACTTTTCCACTTTTTTTTTTCATTTTTTTCTTCTCCTTTTTCCTCCACCAAAAGTTGCCCCCCTCTCCCCCCCCTCCACCCACCCACTTGCTAAATTTTTTCATTCGCAGTGGCTATAAAACCTCGATATGGTTTTATTCTGTTTATCGTATCGGAGGTAATTAAATAGCCAGTGCAGTTATGCAATTTAGAATACGGAAAAAATTCTCTTCTTTCTCTCTTTCCCTTATTGTTTCTTACCATTTCTTCTTCTTATCTATTTGCTAAATTAGTTTATTTTATAACACGTTATCAGCATGATCCTCCATCACTTTGAGCTATTTTAAAAAGGTAACAAAAGGATAAAAATTTTATTTTCTTAAAATGTCGAATATCTCTAAACTTGAATTAGTTGCTCTTGATGTATCTAGAAAATGCTACTCATCATGGGCACTAGATGCCGAAATACACCTAGAATCAATGAGTCTGGTAGACACCATCAAAGATGAAAATATGACATCTAGTCAAGACCGTGCCAAAGCCATGATATTTCTCCACCACCATCTTGACGAGGGGTTAAAATTATAGTACCTCACATTAAAAGACCTCCCTTAGACTGTGGAAGAATCTAAAAGAAAGATATGACCACCTGAAATTGGTCATCCTTCCACAGTCATGTCATGATTGACTCAATCTAAAATCAATAGATTTTAAAAATATAACTGAATATAATTCTTCCTTGTTTAGAATTATAGCCCAGTTAAATTTATGCGGAGAATAAATCACTGAGCAAGACAAACTTGAAAAAACATACTCCACATTTCCACCCGCGAATATGCTCCTGCAGCAATATCACGAAAAGGGTTTTAAAAAATATTCTGAATTACTTTCTCACCTTCTTATTGTTGAACGTCACAACGAACTAAACTGTTAATGAAAAATCATGATAGTCGGCCCATTGGTTCTTTGCCACTCCTTGAAGTGAATCAAGCAAACTATAACCAATGAGAAGGAGGTCATGGCCCAGTCGTGGTCGTGATCGTGGTCGAAGAAGAAATTATAATCATGATACTCGGCTTGCACCGAGAAATGATCAACAGTATAAAAAGACGAGTAAAAATCAAGAACCTACACCAAAGAAAAATTCATAAAGTATATGTCATTGATATGGAGATATGGAGCACTGGTCACGGACCTACGATCATCAAAACGTCAGGTTCACCTATATCAGGCATTCTTGAAGAGGACAGAAAATAATCCAAAGACAAACTTTATCTATAAAGATAATATTGAGCTTATGCATCTGGATGTAGTTGATTTCTTTAATTCTCCAGAAGAAAATATGAATATTGATAAGCCTAATAATATTTAAATAATTTTCTTTTCATTTTGTTTGCACTAAATAATATGTGTGTATTTTTCTAATTCATGTAAATAAATAAAATTTGTATAATGAGTCATATATTAATTATAATATTTATTTTATTTTTTTAAAGAAAAATATGAATATGCCTCAAATTTTATTTGGATCAATGATAAATCATGAGGATATTTGTGTAATTGATAGTGGAACGACTCATGCCATTTTTAAATACGAGAAATATTTTGTCTACTTACTTTGAAGAAAAGCAAATGTTACTACAATTTCTGATAATTTGAAAATGATTGAAGGCTCCGAAAGAGCTACTATATTTCTGCCTAAGAAGACAAAGTTTGTTATAGAAGATGCATTATTCTCTTCTAAATCCCCAAAAAACTTGCTAAGTTTTAAAGATTTTTGCAGAAATTAATATCATGTTGAGACACTAAATGAAATGAATATTGAATACCTTGCTATAACCAAGAGTGTCTCTGGCTAGAAATGTATTTTGAAAAAATTACCTTTGTCATCTGGCCTATATTATGCAAAAATTAGTGCAATTAAAGCATATTTGATCATAAATTAGAAATTTACTGATCTAAATACATTTGCGCTATGGCATGATCGAATAGGTTGATGAGACGAATTTTTAAAAATTCAACTGGACATCCGTTAAAGAGCATGAAGATTCTTACGAATGATGAATTTTCATGTGTTATTTGTTATCAAGGCAAATTAATTGTCAAACCATCAACCCTAAAGGTTGGTATCGAATCTTCTGCCTTTTTTATGTGGACCTATTCATCCACCTAGTGGATTGTTTAGATATTCTATGGTCCTAATAGATGCATCATCAAGATGGTCTCATGTGTGCCTGTTATCCTCTCGCAACCTAGCATTTGCGAAGTTATTAGCAGAAATAATAAGATTAAGGGCACAATTCCTAGATTATTCAATTAAAGCTATTCGCCTTGATAATGCTGGATAATTTACATCCCAAGTTTTTGATGATTATTGCTTAATAATTGGGATAAAAATTGAACATCTTGTTGCTTATGTTCATACTCAAAATGGCCTTACATATTCATTTATTAAGCGCCTACAATTGATAGTAAGACCTCTATTTATGAAAATAAAATTGTCAATTACTGTTTAGGGCATGGTATCTTACATGCAGCAACACTTGTACGTCTCATACCGATAAATTATAATAAATACTCTCCATCACAATTAGTATTTGGTCATAAGCTAAATATAGCCCATTTACGAGTTTTTGGTTGTGAGGTATATGGTTCTGTAGCACCACCACAATGTACAAAGATGGATCTTCAACGAAGGTTGGGCATATATTTTGATTTGACTCACCCTCCATAATCTGCTACCTTGAACCATTGATAGAAGACTTATTTACTGCTCGATTTGCAGATTGTCGATTTGATAAAACAACTTTTCCGCAATTAGAGTGAGAGAAAAAGGAACTCGAAAGAAAAATTGCGTGAAAAGTTTCATCACTATCTCATTTTAATCCACGTACCCGCACATGTGAGTAGGAGGTCCAGAAGATCATCCACTTACAGAAAATAGTAAATCATATGCCAGATGCATTTACTGATTTGAAACAGATAATTAAGTCACATATCTCTGCAGTGAATGTACATATCTGGATTGATGTCCCAAAAGGATCATCTACTAGTATCATAGCTACTGAATCCCAAACACTCCTTAAGCGTGGTAGACCATTGGGTTCAAAGGATAAAAATCCTAAAAAAAGAAGCGTAAAAAATAATAAAGATGATACTACAAAAGAACCTCCTGAAGAAAATCAAGATTTGAGTAATCCTGATATTTCTGAAGAAATCAGTGAACCCGAGACTTAAGTGAATGAAGAACTTTTAATAAGTTCTACCGGTGATGAGATAGATTTAGATCGATCGAAAATCACTATTGATAATGTTTTTGCATATAATTTTGCACTTCACCTTATGCAAGATAGTGAAAGTCTTGAGCCTAAATCCGTCGAAGAATGTCGACGTAGATGTGATTGGCCAGAAAGGCAAAAGGCAATTCAATCAGAATTAGACTTACTTGCTAAATGTGAGGTTTTTGGACCTATAGTCCAAACCCTTGAAGGTGTAAAATCAGTTGGCTATACATGAATTTTTGTGCGAAAACAAAATGAGAGAAATAAAATTGTAAGATACAAGACACGCCTTATTGCACAATGATTCTCTCAAAAACCCGGGGTCAACTATGAAGAAACATATTCACCTGTTATGGATGGAATAACTTTTCGATATTTCATCAGTTTAGCCGTACATAAAAATCTTAAAATATATCTAATGAATGTAGTTACAGCTTACCTTTATGGTTCACATGATAATGAAATTTACATAAAAATTCCAGAAGGATTAAAAATGTCTAAAAATGTACTAAGTCTCGAAAGATGTACTCAATAAAATTATAAAGATCATTGTATGATCTGAAAAAATTAAGGCGTATGTGGTATAATCGCCTTAGTGAGTACTTGATAAATGAAGATTATATAAGTGATGTCATTTGTCCATGTATTTTTATTAAGAAAACGAAATCAGAGTTTATTATACTCGTCGTTTATGTTAATGACATAAATCTCATTGGAACCCCCGAAGAGGTCCAAAAGATGATTGAATATTTAAAGAAAAAATTTGAGATGAAAGATCTTGGAAAGACAAAACTTTGTATAGGTCTGCAAATTGAACATTTAATAGACAGGGTCTTTGTCCACCAATCTTCCTACATTGAGAAAATCTTAAAATGATTTTACATGGACAATGCACATTCATTAAGTACTCTAATGGTTGTTCGATCACTTGAAGTGGACAAAGATCCATTTCGACCTCCAAAAGAGAATAAAGAACTTCTTGGTCCTGAAGTACCATATCTCAGTGCTATTAGTGCACATATATATCTTGCTAACGCAATAAGACCTGATATAACATTTTTTGTTAATTTGCTGGCAAAGTATAGTTCATCCCCAACGCGAAAACATTAAAACGTTATCTAACATATTTTACGATACCTAAAAAGTACCATTGATATGAGTTTTCTTTATACTAACAAAGGTTGTGTAGACCTTATTGGTTATGCAAATGCAAGTTATTTATTAGACCCACATAAAGCTCGATCTCAAAAAGGCTATCTATTTACACACGAAGGAACTGCTATATCATGGCGATCTACAAAGTAGTCTATTATTGCTACTTCTTCAAATCATGCTGAAATAATAGCAATTCATGAAGCAAGTAGAGAATGTGTGTAGTTGAGATCAATGATACAATTCAGCAAAAAAAGATGCGACCTGGAAAATGATGCTAAAGTACCCACAGTTATATTCGAAGAAAATATCGTGTGCATAACTTAATTGAAATGTGGCTTCATAAAAAGAGATAGAACGAAATATATTTCACAAAAATTACTCTTCACACATGATCTCTAGAAGAATGGTGATATTGATGTATAATAAATTCGTTCGAGTGATAATCTTGCAGATTTATTCACAAATGCATTACCAACATCAACTTTTGAGAAACTAAAATATAAGATTGGAATGCGTCGTCTCCAAAATATCAAATGAAGTTTTCATCAGTGGGAGTAAAATAAACGTTACACTCTTTTTTCCTTAACCAAGATTTTGTCCCACTGGATTTTCCTGGTAAGGTTTTTAATGAGGCAGTACTCAAGGCGTATTACGAGATGTGTGTACTTTTTTATCCTAGTAAGATTTTAACGAGACACAATATTTATGGGTGTTCAGGATAACTATGTATATTGTTCATTGTAAAGTTTTTAATGAGACATATTACACATAAACATCTAAGAGAGAGTGTTATAACATAATATGTGGCTTTTCATGTCAAGCCACTACTTTTTCACTTTTCTTCTCATTTTTTCCTTCTCCTTTTTACTCCCCCTCCTCCCTCCACTTGCTAAATTTCTTCATTTGTAGTGGCTATAACACGGAAATAATTCTCTTCTTTTTTTTTCTCTCTTTCTCTTACCATTTCTTCTTCTTATTAATTTGCTAAATTAGTTTATTTTATAACAAGTATTAGATTTGAGAAGGCATGTGATTTTGGGTGCATCCATTTGTCAAAAAAGGGCGTATCATATTTAGCTCAATCACTAGAAATAATTGGTGGGAAAAGAAGAAACGATCTAAATATTAAAGGTTTAAAGGTTTTGCTTTTGCAATTTTGTCAATGGTTAAAGGAAAAGTACTTTATTTTTGAAGTGTACAATAACATTGGCAGCTTTTTTTTTAATATATAATAATTGTATTGTCAGCTTTTTGACTCAAGTTAAGTGGAACTATCCATTAGGCCATCTTTAACATGCATAATGAAATTAAAACTCAAGTAGGAAGTATAATCCCTCTTAAGAAAATCATTAATTTACTAACCAAGTACGTAATTAGGATGAATACAATCATACATAATGGCTTTTGAAGAAGAGTTGTCCAATTGCCCTTCTTTAATAATTTAGTTCACGTATGTTCTTACCGTTCAAAAACTAAATTATTTACATTCAGATTTAGAAATTAGTGTTTAGTTTGGTTATTACATAAACACGAGTAGAAAAAGAATGTTAAATATGTACATGTTAAACAATATCAAACAATTAACAAAGGACATATTTGCTCAATTTCGTCCTATACTTTAAAGGCATATTTAACACTTTTTGCTTATCAATTAGCTAATTAGTTTAATTGGTTGCTCCAGTTAAATTAAGAACATACAACAACAATCCAGTGAAATCCCACAATATGAGGGTCTGGGGAGAGTAGAATGTACGCAGACCTTACTTCTACCAAGGTAGAACGGCTGTTTCCAGTTAAATTAAGAACATATGTTAGTTAAATCAATTATGAAGGGTAAATCTACTCAATTTCAAATATTTTAAGTACATATTTGGCCATTTTGTTTTTCAAAATAAAGAGGTCCAAAATTCTTTCATATGTCATTAGTATAGATTGCAATATACTATAATAATCTTTACAATATGGACATCAAGTGGAGGTGTCTCATTCAAGCCTTAAGAAGATTGTTTATTGGAAACTTCCCATTTCTTTGAAGAACATAATGGAAAGAGGCTGTAACTTTTTTGCTTGTATATATCCAAATTAAATTGGGTAGTTTATTGTAATTCATTGTCAAATTGACAGTGAAAGATTGACAAGTCAAAGAACATGACCTCCCCAAAAAGAAATACCATCCGTTCAATTTATTTGAGCTATTTTTTTAGTCCATTTCAAAAAAATATTTTTTTTTATTTTAATAATTCTTTAATTTAAATTTTTTACGTGACATGTTTAAGATCACGAAATTATAGGACATTTTGTTATATTTGACATATCTTTTATTTTAAACCACAAAATTCAATTTATTTTTTTTACTTTCTTACATTCCATGCCAAGTCCAAATAGGCCAAACAAATAAAAATAAAGGGAGTAAAATTGTTATGTTAATTTTTTTTCCTTTGGAGCACTTGAAACTGTTCATGTTAATCAGTTACTGGATTCTCACATCTAAGGGGTAGTTTGATAGAGTGTATTAGAAGAAATAATGCATGTATTAACTTAGGGATCGTTTGATAGAGTGTGTTAGCAAAAATAATGCATGCTTTAATTAGGTGTATTAGTAGTACCTTATTTGAAACACTTTTTCATGGCATCTGTAACTAATGCTTACATTAGTTATACACTCTATTGTGTATTAAGGCTTGCATTACTAATACCATGAATTTCTAGGTATTAATAATGCAAGGAGACTTAATGCTTGCATTAGTATGGTTAAAGACTCAATGATCTCTCAAAATCCCTTTTACATCTTTTTCATCATAATTGTTGAAGATATTTTTGTAAATAAATATTTTATGCAATGTTTGTTATTTTTTAATACACTAAACCAAACAATACACAAGAAATACTCTACGTATAATTAATGCAAGCACAATTAATACAAGCATTACTAATACACTCTATTTAGCATTATTTTGATACAATCTACCAAACAACCCCTTAGTATTTAGCAGTACCTTGTTTGGTACTACATTAGTTATACACTCTATTATGTATTGATGAGTGTATGTAAGGGAATTTAATGCATGCATTAGTATGATTTAAGACTCAAATTGTCCCTCAAAACCTTTTTTTATATTTTTTTCATCATATTTGTGGAGGGTATCTTTGTAAATAAATATTTTTTTACAAAAAAATATGCAATGCATACTATTTCTAATACATCATAGTTCATACCAAACAATGCATAAGAAATAATGCCAAACATAACTAATACAAACATTACAAAAACTCTTTATTTCGCATTATTCTTATACACTCTACTAAACGACCCCTAACTGATTAAACACTTTGTTTTTTTATGATGCCAAAAGAGAAATTAGATAACATGGAGGGTTCTAGTAAGTTTTTTATGATATTGATACTTGTGATGTCTACTGAAGAAGAAGAACCTGGTTTTTAAGTTGTTCTTGTACATAATATATTTGATCAAAACACTAGGCCTCTTGTTGATATTTGCAAGAATTAATTAAACTTATTCAGGTTCTTATTATCTAGTCACCTACTAGGTTGTAATGAGTGGAAGATAAGTCCCTAGCTGAACTTAAATAAGATCATACATCTAGCTAAGTCACACTGTTGATCAAACTGATTATTAGGGGATATATTGCACTTGAGTGAACATGATATTATTATGAATTTGCTATGAGTTTGTCATTATCAAAAGCTGGGGGAATTTATTGAGCTATGTTGAATGTGCAGTTTTGATAATTGATAAACAAAACAAACATTATTTAAATGTCAGTTTCTAAAAGTATTTTAAATAAGGAACTAGTAATGTTTACGACCAACAAATAACTATTCAACATTTAGACTCTTATTATGTCTATTAGAAGGTCTAGATCACATAAATTCTATGCATGAAGTGAATGAATCAAGTCCTTCGTAGTAGATTGGAGACAACTTATGATCAAATGACGCAAAACAAATTTCAAGTGCAAGGAAGATTCTTTGAGAAATTTGATTTATGACATAAATATGCGGATCACAGAATAAAACTTCAATAAATATATTACCCTATTTGTACAAAATAGAAAATACTTTGAAATTAAGAGAAACCGAAATGAGGGTCAAAATATTTATGAAAATCAAGTCCAATTGGGATTGAATTTCTTCACCAAGTTCCAATGGATTTTGGAACAAGAAGATTAGAGGATTTCGACCATGACCTCTCCTATATAAAATACCATAGTAATTTTATTAAAGATGAACGATATTCACAGAAATCAAAATTTCTCGGGTTCGAGTTCAGAAATCTCAGGTTCGAGTCTCCTTAAGTACAAAGTCGTTTTTGTTAGGAAGTGCTTTACGCCCCTCCCCCCCGCCCCAATGTGAGAATTTTTGGCGTGAATTCAAATTTACCCGGATTTCAATATGGGTATCAGACACCGAGTGGAAAAGCTAAAAAAAAGAAGGAAAAAATTGAATTATAAAAGGGAAAATAACACTTATACCCCAAAAGGGAAAGTATTTATCCTTAAATACCCCATTACTTTTATACTTTGTTTTTATTTTAAAATGACATAAATTTATTTTTAAATTCGCGCGCTGACATCAATCCATCCTACATTATACCGATAGTGTATCAATATACCGCTGGAGTATCACAGAGGATTAAACTCAGTACTATATAATACTGATATGGTATTAATATATCGACGGAGAATATATTTACTAATTAGTTTAGTAAATAAGATTGTGATTTTAATAATATTCTCTTAATTGTTTTATTTTTATTTCTTAAAAAAAGAGCTCAATCCTATATGATACTAATATGGTATCAATATACCGATATAGTATCATAGAGAATTAAGCTCAATCCTATATGATATGATATAGTATCAATATATCGATGAAATATCACAGAGTATTATTTCATAATAATATGCTGACATCATCATGTGTCATGAGTGAAATAATTTGGTCATGAATCTATTAAACATAAATAATTTAGATTGAATACAATTGGGTTTTTCAAATCAAAGCTACTATATTGAAAGGGCTAATTCTATATTTTTAAAACTTTAAGGTGGTGAAAATTCATAAAGCTTAAGAAGGTCCAATTGTAGAGAATCGAAAGAAAGAAGAGAAAGGAGAAGATGATGCGAACAAGGTTGCTATGGTTCACATTAGGTTTCACTTCAGCTTCAGCTACAATGACACACTTCATATTCAAAGATCTATGGACTGATCGACTCTCTCTTTCTTCCCAAGTAAGCGTTTTTCTCTCACCAAACATCTATGGGCTGTTTGATTTAGGCTTTCAATTTTTCTTCTTTTTTTTTAGTTGAAGGAGAAATTGGGCGTTTTGGGGACTAGGGTTTCCAATCTTGAATCAGCTCTTCGTGATATTCCCAATACTCAGGAGGTAATTTCTGCGTTGCTAATTACTTGAAGAATAGCAAGATTTTTTGTAATTTGTTTCACCTGAATTTTGATATAGTAGTAAAGGCCTTAAAGGGTATATTTTGTTCTTTTTACTTTTTTTGATTAGGTAGTTAAGCCTAGTCGATTTATGTTTTTTATGGTTCGACCTTGAGGTTATTTGTTAGATAAGCACATTTCACTGGAATTAAGCTTCGTTTAGTTCAAGTCAAAGAGGGAAATACGGGCAAAAAGAATGTTCTGCAGAATAAAAATACCATAAGAAGGGAATTGATCTTCTTGAGAGGGATATTGGCATTTTATGCACACCAAATATTGACCAAAACATTGAACTTGAATGTGTATAGTGAAATGCATCTTTCTGATATCAGCATACTCACACCTTGGGAAATCTGGATTTTGATTGTGGTCTGATGACGACATCTTGCTAGAATTTGCATTTTCCTATGTTGGACATCTTGCTAGAATTTGCATTTTCCTATGTTGGCTTGCTCTAGAGTTTTCTCAGTGGCTCAGACCCAAACAAGTTGAGTTGACTATATGAATCCCTACTTCTTCATTTAATGGGTGTTTGGACATAGAAATTGTGAAATTTGAAAAAAAGTTGAAATGATATTTGGAAATTGGTTTGGACATGAATACAAATTGGAGTTGTTTTTTAATTTTTGTAAGTGATTTGGAGGGAAATAGTTTTTTGAATTCCAGAAAGTCTTGGCGGAAAATTGTAACAATTCTATGTCCAAAAAGTTTCTCGGAATAATATTTCGAAAAATATCCATGGCCAAATAGGCACTTAAGCTCATTTTATATCATCATCGTACTAAATAAATAACCGTAAACAATAAGTTATTACATATATATATATATATATATATATATAATAACAATGTTTCAAATAATAAATTATAATATATTAGAAGTTCTCTAACAAGTCTAAAACCTATCCTCAACTAGTATCTATCACCTATATGGATCTTTATTTTCCATTGTGCTATATCTTTTACTAGGTCTGCATTGATACCAATCAATTATAGGTCTTTCGAGACAACTTCATTCCATGTAATTTTAGGTCTACCCTGTTTCCCTTTAACACATTCACTTACCATAATCTCACAGTTGCACCTATAGATCGGTGCATTTGTAGGTTGACACAAAACATGTCTAAATCATCTCAAGCAACCTTCCACATTTTATCCACAATATGTGCTGCTTGCACCATCTAGCAAATTTGGTCATTTTTAATCTTGTATGACCACACATCCATCGTAGCATCATGTATTTCTACAATACTCATTTTGCGAAAATGTTGGAATTCAACATCCCCTCATTTGCACCATATAAAATTGCCGGTCTTATAACTGCTCTATAGAACTTACCTTTGACTCTGATAGACATCCGGTTATCATATAACACCTGATATCACTTTACCATTTCAACCATCCGGTTTCAATCCCATGAGTAACATCATTTCATTCTCTTAAAAGAATTAGCCTAGATATATAAATTGTTTTCATTTTGGCATTGCAATTCCATTTAGTCTCACCTCATTTTTTTCTCTTCTCATGCTGATTAAACCTGCAATACATTTATTCGGTCTTACTTCTACGTATCCTAAAATCTTTGCTCTCTAAAGTGTTCCTTCATAGTTCATGTTTTGGTTGACACCTTCACTAGTTCCATAACTTAACACAATATCATCAACAAATAACATACACTATGGGACCTTATCTTGTGTTGTGTTGGTTAGCTCATCCACAACTAGGGTAAACAAGCAGGGGCTCAATGTCGGTCCGTAGTGTACATCCACTATTATGTGGAACTCCTTTGTATCACCTACTGTTGTTTTCATGCAGATGATCTTTTTGACATATTTTTAATATGAATTCCTCTGTTCTTCATCACCCATCAAAGGACCTTACCTAGTGCTCTATCATATGCTTTGTCTAGATTAATTAACACCATGTGTAGATCTTTCTTCTTTTCGTGTTAGATTTTCATCAATCCTCTTGCTCAAGAATATGATCTACTTTTGGTGTGGTGCTTTGTCATATGCTAATTCTCTTTCACTCTTGTTGTGGTCCTAAGTTTATGCTCTATCACTCTTTCCCTGAGTTTCATCGTATGACTCATGATTTTATGCTACGATAGTTCACACATCTTTGAATATCTCATTTGTTCTTATAAATCGGAATCAAGATACTCTTCCACCATTCATTGGGCATGCTACCACTTCTTAGTATAGTGTTGAATAGCTTGGTGAACCATTCTCTGAATTCTCCAAGACACTTCCAAACTTCTATAGGGATAGTATCAAGACCACAAGCTTTTTGAAATTATATATTTTTTATGGCATCCTTTATCTCTGTCAGCCTAGTTCTACGAGAGTAGCTAAAGTTTCTATTGTTCACAAAGATGTGGAGGTCTAAAATGGTATTCTCTTGGTTCGAGTTGAACAATGGATCAAGATTGTCTCTCCATCTCTCCTTGATCTCATTATCACTCGTCAACACTTGTTGAGAATCATCCTTACTATACCTCACTCGGTTTAATTCCGTACCCTTCTGTTTAGTCGTGCTAGTTTAAAACTTCTCTTCCCTTCTTGTATCAATAGTTTGTGATACAAGCAATCTAGAGCTTCCTCTCTGGCTTACTAATACCTTCTTAGCTTCCCTCTTAGCTCTCTTGTATTCCGAAAGCCTTGTCTATCCTCTGCTTTTGGCAACTTCCTATACCACTCTCTTTAGCTTTAATCTTCTTTGTACCTTCTCATTCCACTGCCAGGATTCGTGTGGTCGAGTTCCTAGGCCTATAGACACACCTAATACCTCAATTGCTACTTTTTTGAAGCAATTGAAGTTTAGGTGTGTCAAAGGGTCTTGGACCCCGAACAACGTTTTAAAATAAATAAATATGTAGTTTGCCTTCTGCACTTGCATACATCCATAGCCGATTACCCCATTCAAATTGGTTTAAGAACTTCTAAATAGTTCTGCCAGCTCACCCTTTTGAGGGATGACCTCTCACCTTATTCCTATATATAACTTTGATATGTCAGAGCTGTGTCTGTTCCTCATTCCAGATGTTGCTACTAATCTTGTCAGTCTCTTCTAAATGGAGGTTATATTTCTTACCATCGGTGAGAAACTAACTGAGAATGCTTCTAAGAACGCATCTGATTAGGATGCTTAGGCCTCCTTTAATTGGTGTTGTACTTTCCATCTAGCAAGCAATTTGGTATTTCTATTTTCATAAATTTTCCCCAGAGGCAGCTAAGACGAAAAGAGCAGATTACTAGCCCTACTTGCTTGTTGATACCGTGAATCAACATGACCTTTTGCGAAATTTATTTTGCAGAACTTAGTCTCCTTCAAATGTTATTAAAGACACCTAACATGTTGCAAGTGATGTGCCTGATTTACCACAAGTATTAATAATGAGAACAATGTTTTTAAAGGCTAGCTTGAGGTGTGCTTATGCTCTGAAGCTAGGTCTAGCGCATATTGGGTGCTTCACTTCACTTAAATGGCTCTTCAAATGCTGGTATAACATATGACAGATGGAGCAGTTAAGAAATATTGAATATGTATGAATATGTTAATGAGGAATAGATAAATAGATATATACATCTTTGATTAATGGAACTGTATGAGGGGCTTTAAGTGATTTGTGATGATTTCAAACCACAAGGTTCCCATGTGATAGGAAAAATGCTCTAGGTTTGGTAGAGGAATGTAGGAGTTTTCTGCTTTCATTGAGGATTTGAATCTGATAAGTCCCCTTTATTTGGAGGAAATAAAATGGTTAGGAAACAGTAAGATTGTTATTCAAGATCAAACATTCCAACCCTTGAATTATAATCCAAGTCCATTAAATTCAAGTTCTAGTTATCAACAACAACATACCTGTGTAATTCCACAAGTGGGGTATAGTGAGGGTAGGATGTACACATATCTCACCCCTACCTTTATGGGGTAGAGAGGTTGTTCCCAAAAACAGAATTGCAAGAATAATATGAGAACAAAGTAGCAAGCTATAAAGAAAATGAAGCAACAAGTAGTAATACGCATTAAAGAATAAGATACTATGCGACCACTAAAAAGCCCCCAATCTCTCCCACATAAAGTGCGCCAACGCTCGACTACTTACTAGCCGTATACCCTAATCTTCGACCTCCAAACCTTCCTATTTAGAGTCATATCCTTTGTAAGCTCAAGTTATGTCATGTCCTTTCTAATGCACTTCTCTCTAGTTCTTTTTCAGCCTACCTCTACCTCTCCTAAGTCCCGCTACTACCTCTCCTAAGTCCCGCTACAACCTCTCACACCTCCTCTTCACATGTCCAAACCATCACATGTCCAAACCATCTCAAAATCCCTTTTACATCTTTTTCATCATAATTGTTGAAGATATTTTTGTAAATAAATATTTTATGCAATGTTTGTTATTTTTTAATACACTAAACCAAACAATACACAAGAAATACTCTACGTATAATTAATGCAAGCACAATTAATACAAGCATTACTAATACACTCTATTTAGCATTATTTTGATACAATCTACCAAACAACCCCTTAGTATTTAGCAGTACCTTGTTTGGTACTACATTAGTTATACACTCTATTATGTATTGATGAGTGTATGTAAGGGAATTTAATGCATGCATTAGTATGATTTAAGACTCAAATTGTCCCTCAAAACCTTTTTTTATATTTTTTTCATCATATTTGTGGAGGGTATCTTTGTAAATAAATATTTTTTTACAAAAAAATATGCAATGCATACTATTTCTAATACATCATAGTTCATACCAAACAATGCATAAGAAATAATGCCAAACATAACTAATACAAACATTACAAAAACTCTTTATTTCGCATTATTCTTATACACTCTACTAAACGACCCCTAACTGATTAAACACTTTGTTTTTTTATGATGCCAAAAGAGAAATTAGATAACATGGAGGGTTCTAGTAAGTTTTTTATGATATTGATACTTGTGATGTCTACTGAAGAAGAAGAACCTGGTTTTTAAGTTGTTCTTGTACATAATATATTTGATCAAAACACTAGGCCTCTTGTTGATATTTGCAAGAATTAATTAAACTTATTCAGGTTCTTATTATCTAGTCACCTACTAGGTTGTAATGAGTGGAAGATAAGTCCCTAGCTGAACTTAAATAAGATCATACATCTAGCTAAGTCACACTGTTGATCAAACTGATTATTAGGGGATATATTGCACTTGAGTGAACATGATATTATTATGAATTTGCTATGAGTTTGTCATTATCAAAAGCTGGGGGAATTTATTGAGCTATGTTGAATGTGCAGTTTTGATAATTGATAAACAAAACAAACATTATTTAAATGTCAGTTTCTAAAAGTATTTTAAATAAGGAACTAGTAATGTTTACGACCAACAAATAACTATTCAACATTTAGACTCTTATTATGTCTATTAGAAGGTCTAGATCACATAAATTCTATGCATGAAGTGAATGAATCAAGTCCTTCGTAGTAGATTGGAGACAACTTATGATCAAATGACGCAAAACAAATTTCAAGTGCAAGGAAGATTCTTTGAGAAATTTGATTTATGACATAAATATGCGGATCACAGAATAAAACTTCAATAAATATATTACCCTATTTGTACAAAATAGAAAATACTTTGAAATTAAGAGAAACCGAAATGAGGGTCAAAATATTTATGAAAATCAAGTCCAATTGGGATTGAATTTCTTCACCAAGTTCCAATGGATTTTGGAACAAGAAGATTAGAGGATTTCGACCATGACCTCTCCTATATAAAATACCATAGTAATTTTATTAAAGATGAACGATATTCACAGAAATCAAAATTTCTCGGGTTCGAGTTCAGAAATCTCAGGTTCGAGTCTCCTTAAGTACAAAGTCGTTTTTGTTAGGAAGTGCTTTACGCCCCTCCCCCCCGCCCCAATGTGAGAATTTTTGGCGTGAATTCAAATTTACCCGGATTTCAATATGGGTATCAGACACCGAGTGGAAAAGCTAAAAAAAAGAAGGAAAAAATTGAATTATAAAAGGGAAAATAACACTTATACCCCAAAAGGGAAAGTATTTATCCTTAAATACCCCATTACTTTTATACTTTGTTTTTATTTTAAAATGACATAAATTTATTTTTAAATTCGCGCGCTGACATCAATCCATCCTACATTATACCGATAGTGTATCAATATACCGCTGGAGTATCACAGAGGATTAAACTCAGTACTATATAATACTGATATGGTATTAATATATCGACGGAGAATATATTTACTAATTAGTTTAGTAAATAAGATTGTGATTTTAATAATATTCTCTTAATTGTTTTATTTTTATTTCTTAAAAAAAGAGCTCAATCCTATATGATACTAATATGGTATCAATATACCGATATAGTATCATAGAGAATTAAGCTCAATCCTATATGATATGATATAGTATCAATATATCGATGAAATATCACAGAGTATTATTTCATAATAATATGCTGACATCATCATGTGTCATGAGTGAAATAATTTGGTCATGAATCTATTAAACATAAATAATTTAGATTGAATACAATTGGGTTTTTCAAATCAAAGCTACTATATTGAAAGGGCTAATTCTATATTTTTAAAACTTTAAGGTGGTGAAAATTCATAAAGCTTAAGAAGGTCCAATTGTAGAGAATCGAAAGAAAGAAGAGAAAGGAGAAGATGATGCGAACAAGGTTGCTATGGTTCACATTAGGTTTCACTTCAGCTTCAGCTACAATGACACACTTCATATTCAAAGATCTATGGACTGATCGACTCTCTCTTTCTTCCCAAGTAAGCGTTTTTCTCTCACCAAACATCTATGGGCTGTTTGATTTAGGCTTTCAATTTTTCTTCTTTTTTTTTAGTTGAAGGAGAAATTGGGCGTTTTGGGGACTAGGGTTTCCAATCTTGAATCAGCTCTTCGTGATATTCCCAATACTCAGGAGGTAATTTCTGCGTTGCTAATTACTTGAAGAATAGCAAGATTTTTTGTAATTTGTTTCACCTGAATTTTGATATAGTAGTAAAGGCCTTAAAGGGTATATTTTGTTCTTTTTACTTTTTTTGATTAGGTAGTTAAGCCTAGTCGATTTATGTTTTTTATGGTTCGACCTTGAGGTTATTTGTTAGATAAGCACATTTCACTGGAATTAAGCTTCGTTTAGTTCAAGTCAAAGAGGGAAATACGGGCAAAAAGAATGTTCTGCAGAATAAAAATACCATAAGAAGGGAATTGATCTTCTTGAGAGGGATATTGGCATTTTATGCACACCAAATATTGACCAAAACATTGAACTTGAATGTGTATAGTGAAATGCATCTTTCTGATATCAGCATACTCACACCTTGGGAAATCTGGATTTTGATTGTGGTCTGATGACGACATCTTGCTAGAATTTGCATTTTCCTATGTTGGACATCTTGCTAGAATTTGCATTTTCCTATGTTGGCTTGCTCTAGAGTTTTCTCAGTGGCTCAGACCCAAACAAGTTGAGTTGACTATATGAATCCCTACTTCTTCATTTAATGGGTGTTTGGACATAGAAATTGTGAAATTTGAAAAAAAGTTGAAATGATATTTGGAAATTGGTTTGGACATGAATACAAATTGGAGTTGTTTTTTAATTTTTGTAAGTGATTTGGAGGGAAATAGTTTTTTGAATTCCAGAAAGTCTTGGCGGAAAATTGTAACAATTCTATGTCCAAAAAGTTTCTCGGAATAATATTTCGAAAAATATCCATGGCCAAATAGGCACTTAAGCTCATTTTATATCATCATCGTACTAAATAAATAACCGTAAACAATAAGTTATTACATATATATATATATATATATATATATATAATAACAATGTTTCAAATAATAAATTATAATATATTAGAAGTTCTCTAACAAGTCTAAAACCTATCCTCAACTAGTATCTATCACCTATATGGATCTTTATTTTCCATTGTGCTATATCTTTTACTAGGTCTGCATTGATACCAATCAATTATAGGTCTTTCGAGACAACTTCATTCCATGTAATTTTAGGTCTACCCTGTTTCCCTTTAACACATTCACTTACCATAATCTCACAGTTGCACCTATAGATCGGTGCATTTGTAGGTTGACACAAAACATGTCTAAATCATCTCAAGCAACCTTCCACATTTTATCCACAATATGTGCTGCTTGCACCATCTAGCAAATTTGGTCATTTTTAATCTTGTATGACCACACATCCATCGTAGCATCATGTATTTCTACAATACTCATTTTGCGAAAATGTTGGAATTCAACATCCCCTCATTTGCACCATATAAAATTGCCGGTCTTATAACTGCTCTATAGAACTTACCTTTGACTCTGATAGACATCCGGTTATCATATAACACCTGATATCACTTTACCATTTCAACCATCCGGTTTCAATCCCATGAGTAACATCATTTCATTCTCTTAAAAGAATTAGCCTAGATATATAAATTGTTTTCATTTTGGCATTGCAATTCCATTTAGTCTCACCTCATTTTTTTCTCTTCTCATGCTGATTAAACCTGCAATACATTTATTCGGTCTTACTTCTACGTATCCTAAAATCTTTGCTCTCTAAAGTGTTCCTTCATAGTTCATGTTTTGGTTGACACCTTCACTAGTTCCATAACTTAACACAATATCATCAACAAATAACATACACTATGGGACCTTATCTTGTGTTGTGTTGGTTAGCTCATCCACAACTAGGGTAAACAAGCAGGGGCTCAATGTCGGTCCGTAGTGTACATCCACTATTATGTGGAACTCCTTTGTATCACCTACTGTTGTTTTCATGCAGATGATCTTTTTGACATATTTTTAATATGAATTCCTCTGTTCTTCATCACCCATCAAAGGACCTTACCTAGTGCTCTATCATATGCTTTGTCTAGATTAATTAACACCATGTGTAGATCTTTCTTCTTTTCGTGTTAGATTTTCATCAATCCTCTTGCTCAAGAATATGATCTACTTTTGGTGTGGTGCTTTGTCATATGCTAATTCTCTTTCACTCTTGTTGTGGTCCTAAGTTTATGCTCTATCACTCTTTCCCTGAGTTTCATCGTATGACTCATGATTTTATGCTACGATAGTTCACACATCTTTGAATATCTCATTTGTTCTTATAAATCGGAATCAAGATACTCTTCCACCATTCATTGGGCATGCTACCACTTCTTAGTATAGTGTTGAATAGCTTGGTGAACCATTCTCTGAATTCTCCAAGACACTTCCAAACTTCTATAGGGATAGTATCAAGACCACAAGCTTTTTGAAATTATATATTTTTTATGGCATCCTTTATCTCTGTCAGCCTAGTTCTACGAGAGTAGCTAAAGTTTCTATTGTTCACAAAGATGTGGAGGTCTAAAATGGTATTCTCTTGGTTCGAGTTGAACAATGGATCAAGATTGTCTCTCCATCTCTCCTTGATCTCATTATCACTCGTCAACACTTGTTGAGAATCATCCTTACTATACCTCACTCGGTTTAATTCCGTACCCTTCTGTTTAGTCGTGCTAGTTTAAAACTTCTCTTCCCTTCTTGTATCAATAGTTTGTGATACAAGCAATCTAGAGCTTCCTCTCTGGCTTACTAATACCTTCTTAGCTTCCCTCTTAGCTCTCTTGTATTCCGAAAGCCTTGTCTATCCTCTGCTTTTGGCAACTTCCTATACCACTCTCTTTAGCTTTAATCTTCTTTGTACCTTCTCATTCCACTGCCAGGATTCGTGTGGTCGAGTTCCTAGGCCTATAGACACACCTAATACCTCAATTGCTACTTTTTTGAAGCAATTGAAGTTTAGGTGTGTCAAAGGGTCTTGGACCCCGAACAACGTTTTAAAATAAATAAATATGTAGTTTGCCTTCTGCACTTGCATACATCCATAGCCGATTACCCCATTCAAATTGGTTTAAGAACTTCTAAATAGTTCTGCCAGCTCACCCTTTTGAGGGATGACCTCTCACCTTATTCCTATATATAACTTTGATATGTCAGAGCTGTGTCTGTTCCTCATTCCAGATGTTGCTACTAATCTTGTCAGTCTCTTCTAAATGGAGGTTATATTTCTTACCATCGGTGAGAAACTAACTGAGAATGCTTCTAAGAACGCATCTGATTAGGATGCTTAGGCCTCCTTTAATTGGTGTTGTACTTTCCATCTAGCAAGCAATTTGGTATTTCTATTTTCATAAATTTTCCCCAGAGGCAGCTAAGACGAAAAGAGCAGATTACTAGCCCTACTTGCTTGTTGATACCGTGAATCAACATGACCTTTTGCGAAATTTATTTTGCAGAACTTAGTCTCCTTCAAATGTTATTAAAGACACCTAACATGTTGCAAGTGATGTGCCTGATTTACCACAAGTATTAATAATGAGAACAATGTTTTTAAAGGCTAGCTTGAGGTGTGCTTATGCTCTGAAGCTAGGTCTAGCGCATATTGGGTGCTTCACTTCACTTAAATGGCTCTTCAAATGCTGGTATAACATATGACAGATGGAGCAGTTAAGAAATATTGAATATGTATGAATATGTTAATGAGGAATAGATAAATAGATATATACATCTTTGATTAATGGAACTGTATGAGGGGCTTTAAGTGATTTGTGATGATTTCAAACCACAAGGTTCCCATGTGATAGGAAAAATGCTCTAGGTTTGGTAGAGGAATGTAGGAGTTTTCTGCTTTCATTGAGGATTTGAATCTGATAAGTCCCCTTTATTTGGAGGAAATAAAATGGTTAGGAAACAGTAAGATTGTTATTCAAGATCAAACATTCCAACCCTTGAATTATAATCCAAGTCCATTAAATTCAAGTTCTAGTTATCAACAACAACATACCTGTGTAATTCCACAAGTGGGGTATAGTGAGGGTAGGATGTACACATATCTCACCCCTACCTTTATGGGGTAGAGAGGTTGTTCCCAAAAACAGAATTGCAAGAATAATATGAGAACAAAGTAGCAAGCTATAAAGAAAATGAAGCAACAAGTAGTAATACGCATTAAAGAATAAGATACTATGCGACCACTAAAAAGCCCCCAATCTCTCCCACATAAAGTGCGCCAACGCTCGACTACTTACTAGCCGTATACCCTAATCTTCGACCTCCAAACCTTCCTATTTAGAGTCATATCCTTTGTAAGCTCAAGTTATGTCATGTCCTTTCTAATGCACTTCTCTCTAGTTCTTTTTCAGCCTACCTCTACCTCTCCTAAGTCCCGCTACTACCTCTCCTAAGTCCCGCTACAACCTCTCACACCTCCTCTTCACATGTCCAAACCATCTCAACCTCGTTTCTCTCATCTTGTCAGTCACAGAGGCCACTCCCACCTGTTAAATTGATATTTGGAGAGAAGAATTAGAGGATACTCTTTGAATTTAGAAATGGTGAACTCCGCTTATGGTAAAAAGTCCAATTATTAAAAGAATCATTTTTTTTGGTCCAATATACCACTAGGAAGCCTAGCGGTTAATAATATTAATAAAACAAAATAAAAAGGTTCATACAACAAAATAAAGAAAGCAAAGAAATCAGCAAAACAGAGGCTGTAAGCACAATTAACATCATGACATGCTAATGTAAGTGTCATTCATTGAATTAAGGAGTTTATTTAGTATCTCCAATTAACGGTGGATTATCACTTCCACATATAATGTAAGTGTCATTCATTGAATTAGGAGAGTGTTTGGGTACGTTTATATGTTGGTTTGAACAACTTATAAGCATTTTTTGGCGTATCCACACGTTTGATAAACACCAGAAATGCTAATAAACCAATTACTTATAAACCAAAATCAACCTACACCCATAAGTGGAGCACCCAATATAGCGTTCCAGTTTATAATTACTTTTGGTTTGACCAAGCCTTTTAATATTTTACCCTTAATGCCTTTGTAACATCCAAAATACCCTTTCCAAAAAATAAACTTCTAACTCTCTCTCTACTCCATCTCTGTCATTCGTCGTTTCCATCTAAAGTACCTTTATTTTATATTTTTTTGTTATTAGTTGTAGAGACAGTTTAGACATTTTAGCAAGCAAAAGTGCTTATCTACACTTTTTACCAAAGGCACCAACTGCTTATTATTAGTTTAGACACATAAAAGTATACACGTAACTTCTTATTTATAGGATCAGTTTCAGCATCTAAAAGTATTTTTCAGCACTTTATACTTATGAACTACTTTTTAATCAGCTAATCCATAAGGGCTCTAGATAATGGATTGGACTTCCCAATTACCCCTGCGATATTCAACAATTCCCCTGATTGCTTCTAATTAAAACCATTATAACTATGTGCTTATTTATTGATCTATTTATTTTATTTTTTCTAAACAGTGTCATTCCAACTTGTGCTTACCTCGCTAATTCACCAAATATTTGGTACATCTCTCTAGTACAAGTACCAAATAACTCTGTCCACCAATGTGTAGGCATATGTCAGTATAAATTCGTCAGTGTTGTTCTGTTAGGATTCACCATGGTTGTTATCCAACTTTTTGACGGCTAGGGCATTCCCTTGCGGGCAACTAAAACCATCATTGTTTTCTATCCCAAATGCTGTTCGACCTGCAAACTCACATGAAAAGTCTGGTGAAATGAGCTAAAACACATAAAAATAGTTAGATTAGAACAAATTCTTCTTTCTTCTCTTTGTCTGATGTCCAATAATATTACTATTTCACCTTTGCCACTTGAATTTAACTCTATCCAATCCACGGCATGTTTCTGCAAATTCTTTTAGCTAATTCAGCAATCCATCATTCAATTTGGTCTCTTGAAGAAATAACATCAGCGTTCCATTACTTACTGAGAACTTTCAGCACTGTACATTCTCCCTGTTCGTCAAACTTCTTATATTCCATCTAATGGTTCTTACTTCTATTTTACAGCTTCAAATAACTTGTTTGGGAGTGAAGAATAATAAGAGTAGTAGTAGTCGTTGGCATTTCTAACCATTCCTTTCCTTGTTTCTTTGGGAGCTTTCCCTACAAGAAATCCTGAATTTAATTCTTTGAACTCTCTAACCCTTCTGTTTGAGCTCCCTGCATATGTTCCTGCCACTAGTGTCTTTTTTTTTCATTTGCTTTGTTTTCTCATTGTTAAATCTCGAGCTTCCTCTTCAGAACTTTTGAACTCACTTCAAGTTCGGCCAGATCCATGATCCAGCCTTTCTAGACCCTGGGGAGGCGGAGGTACTTAATTCACATTCTTTCTCTTCCTCTATCCTTGGCTGATTCTGCATTCTCTCTTTCCTATATCCTTGACTGATTCTGCATTCTCTCTTTCCTATATCATTGGCTGATTTTGCATTCTCTCTCTCTTCCTCTATCCAGAGCTTCGACCACCATTGACTGTTTTAGTTCATGGATCAAGAGACATCAGCTACTTCAAGTTCAGCTTATTCTGTGATCCATTCAGCCTTTATGGACATAGATTCTGTCTTTTGTGGCAACTACTTTAAGTTTCTCGACCATGGGGAGGAATTACTTAATTGTGTGGTCTCTCTCTTCCGCTATCCGTGGCTAACTCTGCATTATCTCTCTCTTCGTTCATTCATGGCTTTACCTTCCGGTGATTGTCGCCAGGTATGGAGAGATTTTATCTTTTGAAGCGGCCTTTCTATACCCTGGGCCTTATGTTCCACACATGTATGAATTTTATAAAGCATAACTTCCAGGAATGTCACTATTAGAGTGGGTAAAAAGTCCACATTGGTTGGGGAATGGACTGGTGGTCTCCTTATATGGACTTGGGCAATCCCCCCCTCAAGAGCTAGCTTTTGGGGTTGAGTTAGACCCACGTGTCATATTTTCACATAGTATTAGAGCCAGGTCCATCCCCGTTTGGGCTCCCAATCCACGTTCCAATTGAGTCTGGGCGTGAAGAGGGGTATTAGATTGGGTAAAAAGTCCTACATTGGTTGGACAATAGACTGGTGGTCCCCTTGTATGGATTTGGGACTGAAAAATAATTCTGATACTGAAAGCATTGCACATATCGTAAGTATCTCAGAAGAACAATTGAACCGTGGGCTCACAACCAACATCTTCGCAATATCTGGTGCTAGCGGAAACTCACTTATTTACTTACCAACCGCAGTCATATGTCCTTCCTCATCTATTGCCTCTAACAGATCCTATAGGGCTTTATCCAAAGTCTGAGGGGCAGGAGGGTCCATATAATCAAAAGATACTACGTTCTCACATAGTCTCATCAGGACAAGGCAGACACCAGCAATATTGGAAGTCATCATTTGTGGATAGTTATGAGGTTTCAACTCATAAAAGGTTGAACAGGTGTACATGCGATAACATGTACCACCTTCCCCTTCCAATCTATAGGTAGATCTTTGGAGGGCACTTGCCCTTGAAACCGGACAAACCACCAAAGATTTCACCCAGGTTATTGGATCATAGATACTTTGATTTCCCAATCCAAAAGTCGACAACATACCGTATGTTGTCATCCATTGTAAAACACTTTTCTCCTATTTCAGTAGAAACATATATGAACCTGCCATCTAGACTATCATCCACCGAATCAGGCTTGAAATCTTTACGTTGGATAGAAAGGGGAAGGGTTGAAGGTACATGTACTATGTTAACAAGGTTAAGTTGACTAGGAAGGTTCTTTATTCTCTTTGTGAGTTTTTGACATGCCTATGTTACCTTATGTGTTACCTTATCTTCCCTGTAAGAAAAATAAGAAGGTTTCCAGGATCTTTATGAAGATGTAGGTGCATCACTTTTGAAATTGCAGATATAGTATAGTTTTCTACAGACTCTTGGTTATACACTCTCTCAATAGGGAGAAATCCTCCCGAAACTATTATTAGAGATGCCCCACTAAAATAATCTTGAAACTTCTCAGTCCCAAGTGTAGCACCCATAATTACTAGCTTGAGGTCTAGCCTTTTTTCCGAAATTTTCTTAAGACACCCAAATAGGACATCTGTTGCCAAACTTTTTTCATCAACTTTATCTATAGTATTATTACCTTGTATTGTTTTAATCCTCCATGGCTTCCATTAAAGGCACACCATCTGATAAGTATCTCAACAGAGTATTGTTACTTGTAAAAGTCCTCGAGCAAAGTGACATATCCTACTAATTCTTCCCCAAGCTGCACGTCTATCTCTTCTACCACATCACACGCCGTAGCAGCTATTCTTCGTGGCTGGTTACATGCAATCATATAACATGCACCCTGACACCGCGACGTCTTCCAGAATATATTGGGGAATCTGGGTACTTCTGCCACTTTTGAGCGGTGGATCCAAAATAAGGATTTGGTTACCCTTGAAAGCACAGATGAAATTCGTTTTTGCCTTCCATATACGAACCCTCTTCCTCTTTTCTGAGAGAATGTGGTATTTCTCAATAAAGGGTCTTCTAGTCCATTTTTTCATATTCATATCTTGCAGTGTACAGTGTTCTAACAAATCCAAGTGAAAACTTGACACCAAGAATCAAATCTCTCCCCACACTTGAACGAGAATGACCCAACAATGAATGAGACCTGGAACAACCCTTCGACCTCTTTTGAATTGACCCAAATAATCAAATATGTTACCTTTCTTGTCAGAATCGAAAATGCATGGCGGACTCGATAATAAAAGATGAATTTTAGTCGGCGACCGTCGACGAAAAGAAAGTTCGACGCTCCAATGTAGCAGATTGAAGAGTTTCAGAAATAAATTAAGAAAAAGTCATGCGCGTGATGTGGCAGAAGAGATGGACGTGCAACTTGGGGAAGAAGTAGTAGGATATGTCACTTTGCTCGATGATTTTACAAGTAACGATACTATGTTGAGATACTTATCAGATGGTGTGCCTTTAATGGAAGCCATGGAGGACCCGCTGTTAAAACAGTACAAGGTAATAATACTGGATGAAGCTGATGAAAGAAGTTTGGCGATAGATGTCCTATTTGGGTGTTAAGAAAATTTTGGAAAAAAAGCTGGACCTCAAGCTAGTAAGTATGAGTGCTATACTTAAGACTGAGAAGTTTCAAGATTATTTTAGTGGGGCATCTCTAATGATAGTTTCTGGAGGGTTTCGCCTTATGGAGATAGTGTATAACCAAGAGTCTGTAGAAAACTATTTAGTATCTACAATTTCAAAAGTGATGCACCTACATCTTCATAAAGATCCTGGAAACATTCTTGTTTTCTTATGGGGGAAGATGAGGTAACACAGACATGTCAAGAACTCACAAAGAGAATAAAGAACCTTCTTGGTCAACTTAGCCTTGTTAACATAGTGGCAGGTTCATATATGTTTCTACTGAAATAGGAGAAAAGTTCTTTACAATGGATGACAACATACGGTATGTTGTCGACTTTTGGATTGGGAAATCAAAGTATCTATGATCCAATAACCCAGGTGGAATCTTTGGTGGTTTGTCCGGTTTCAAGGGCAAGTGCCCTCCAAAGATGTGCCTATGAATTGGAAGGGGAAGGTGATACATGTTATCGCATGTACACCCGTTCAACCTTTTATGTGTTGAAACCTCATAACTATCCACGGATGATGACTTCCTATGTTGCTGGTGTCTGCCTTGTCCTGATGAGACTAGGCGAGAACGTAGTATCTTTTGATTATATGGACACTCCTGCCCCTCAGACTTTGGATAAAGCCCTAGAGGATCTGTCGGAGTCAATAGATGAGGAACGACATATGCCTGCGGTGGATAAGCAAATAAGTGAGTTTCAGCTTGTACCAGATGTTGGTTGTGAGCCTGCGATTCAATTGTTCTTCTGAGATACTTATGATATGTGCAATGCTTTCAGTATCAGAATTATTTTTTAGTCCCAAGTCCATATAAGGAGACCACCAGTCCATTCCCCAACCAATGTGGGACTTTTTACCCAATCTAACACCCTTCTCATGCCTAGACCCAATTGGAGTGTGGACCGGGAGCCAAATGCGGATGGACCTGGCTCTGCAGTTAGCGTATGAATTCCTTCTCCAGTCCTTGTTGCCCAACTAAGTTGGAATTAGATCATCTCAAGCAAATATTGTTTGAGGTTTCTGCGTCTTTCTTTCTCAAGCATGCTAGCTCTATTTCTGTTCTTTATTGAATGTATTGCTTCCATCGATGCACTAATGGCAGATATTTTTACATGGGGAAGGAAAATTTATTAAGAAGTGTTGTTGCAGGGGGACTATATTCCTCCATTAAGCAGGTGAAAATGTATTGAGAGACTAATGTTGTTTGCTTTTTCCTGTTTAAAAAATGTGTGTTGAGTCACTAAATGGATGAACAGTATTTCACCAAATGGACCAGAAGAATTTGCTCTGTCCCCGCCTTTCCTTTTCTTTTACTTGTTTCATGAAAACTAATGAATGCAGCCATTTGTAAAACTGAGGTGTTTTTACTTGCCAAGGATTAGAGTAAGAAGCAAAATGTGGCGTGAAAATAAATAAATCAAAGCAGCTCTGTGGCATTTCTGTCTTATTCCACCCACCAATTTCACATATTCAATTATTCAAAATGTCTTTTTTGTTTCACCAAGTGTTGATGTGGCAATTCTAGTTCTGATTGTTGCTGTATTGCTAACTCATATTAATGGGCCGAGGAGGGACAATGACGAGAAATATATCACGCACTGATGCTATTAGCATAGCTTCTTTCTTTTGGTGAATGTGACTCTTTTGTTTTCAAGGCATGACACTTGGAACAAGTTCGGTCCATTGTTGTCAGGATCCTTCCAATGCTCCATCCAGTTACTAAAAGGGGACTGAGGCTTGTTTGATTGATTTTGCTGCTGAAAGCACCATATCACCTTTTTTTTAGAACCAAAAAGAAAACGAAGAATGTTATAAATTGTTAGATTATTTCACATTGCTCGAGGATGAGTTGTTATCTCAAGTCGTAGGCAATAGTTAGCTTTGTCAAGTTAGATCCAAGGTCCGTTTTTTTTAGGACATATACAATATGAAGTATTGATTCACATTGCTGATCCTTTAATTGGCTAACTGCTTTAGCTTTACTGAGTTTTGCTTAGATTGTTATAACTTAATGATCATACAACTCTTCTGCCTTTTCTTGTAGGATGAAGGGAACTAAGTATAGCACCATCGTCAGATCGTTTTCTTCAGCATGACTGGATACTGTTTCTTGATTATGTATTTGTTAGTCTCGAATACTTTGTAATCCAGTCGTGATCAGAACGTGTAAACCATCACCACAACCTACCCCCCAAAAAGTAGCAGCTCTGATCGGTTGCCGGGGGTGTTGTTCCCTTAAGTTTAACAAGATTGTTATACAATTTTATTTGGAGGTCTGTAGTTTTCAACATGATATTTTCTGAAATTATAACATTGTTCTGACCTCATACTCACCTCGTTTGAATTGCTAGAGGGGAAAATATCACCTCTACCAGTTATGTGTATGATTTACTTATAGATAGACATTTTAATTTAGTTTAAGTTGTTAAAATATAATTAAAGTCGATTGACTCAGTCTATAATCTAATTATTTATTTAATAAAAAAACCTTAATTTGTTGGCACTTGACTTAGTTCTTCTTGCAATTTGCTGTCCTTGTACATTTCTAGTTGTGTTGTTTAAATTTTACTTTTTGCAAAAATAATCTATAGATAATAAGCATAATTCTAGAATACTACGTGATTCCAGAATTATGACGTTTCAATGCACACATCTTGTTCTTTGTTTTTTTTTTCTTCTAATTTTTCTTTTGTTGGTCTTTCAGAAGCCATTGAGGTTATGTACATTATTATAATAGTCCAAAAAAAAAGGTAATTTATTTTATTAGCCTAAAAAGGATTAGTTTCACACATTCACTTTAATAGAAGGTTGCAAGTGTTGAGGTGTGAATAATACAAAGATTGAAATCGGAATAAAGAAATAATTTAAGGAATAAATCGTTACCTTATTTATTAATTTGTACATAAGTATCAAGAGTCTTTTGTGATAAAAAAGTGTCATCAAAATTTAAAGGTATGTTTTGTAGTGTGGTAGTTAGACTGATTTTGTTGTATGAGACAAAGTGTTAGCCAGTCAAGAAGTTTCATGTTTAGAAGATGTATGCAAGTTACGAAAATGAGGATGTTGAGATAAATGTGTAAGCATACTGTGAAAGATAAGATTATGAATAAGGATATGTGGGACAAAGTAGAGTGGTACCTGTGGTGGACAAGACGAGGATAGAAACTTGGAGTTGTGGATATCACCCTTTTTCTGGTACAACGAAATCACATCATTGTACTCCACTTTCATTTGCCAAACATTTTAGCCATCTTAAAAATGACATTAAACAAGCCATTCTAAACATACCATGTTTGTGCTCTTCCAAAATTTTACCAGAATCTCATCTGGTCCGATCGCTCTACCTCTGCTTAATACATCTATTGTATCCAAAATCTTGTCGGCTCTCAGAATTCTCCAAATCACCCAACACGATGTCCCTATTTCTCTTTTTATTCAAGATTTTATGAAAAGTATGTTTGTCATCTTCCGTACGTCTAGTCCGTGTGTTCCACTAGCTAGCACTTTACTATTTTCATCGTTGATGCAATTAGACTTTTAACCATGATAAATATTAAAATATACTATGTAAAAACACATGATTAATTAATAGTAGCTGCAGATAAAGATTGAATAAAAATGAAATACTTTTTCTTGTTTTATGAATTTCATACATGCCACTTGAGGGGTTTGTCCCCATAGCTGGCTTCTTTTAACTTTCTGAAGAAACAAGAATTATTTTCTATACAGTCTATCTATTTTTGGAAAAACAATAAACGAAACTAAAGAAAGATATAACTCTACTACATTTTCCTCCACTAGGAGGGAAAAAAGGGCATTCTTTTGATCCCCTAAAAGAATGAAAGGCCGCTTTGTATTGGATGCTCTATAACTTCATGATCATGATGACTCTGTTGTCTAGGAGAGTGTTGAATCTTGCGTGTTCTAAAATGCGTATTATCTTTCCTATTACCTAATCAACTAGTATTATTTACATGACTGAAACAGAATTTGAGCAACTATTGACTTCTTTCTGCGTACCTAATCCCAGCATTTCTGCTTCAACTGAATGAGGCTTGACAGAACTATCTAAGTTCTTATGATTCTCTTCGTGGTGTGCTTCGAATGACCACACAAGGACTAGCACAACCATAACTACTGATAGGAAAACAAGTCCTCCCCATACCAAATGCGCGCTTTTCTTCAATGGTTTGCAATGTTTGTCAATGATATTGTCGAATGCCTTGAAAACCGTGTCACATTGTGTCAAATTCTCCATTCCAGGGTACACGTCAAGGATTTTCTGGACCGCGGTTGTGTATGCTGATACTGTGTTGAAATCTCTAGGGGAAATCATGACTCCTCCCGTGCAATTTGGATCAGTACATGTTAACATCTTGAATATCTTCATGAAAAGAAAAAAAAAAGACGATTCAAATTAAGTCTTTTGAACTATAATAATATTATTGTTCGTCACATTAAGGTAACTGAACGTTATTCACTATATATAATAGTAATAAGTAATAACCATACGTGAAATTACTTGAACTTACCCGAGGGAGGTCTCCAACACGAATCGTAGAAGAGGAACAGGTCCCTGGCTCGTAGTTATATTGTGGTGGACCGGAAAAAGGGTTACAAATTTGTGCTACATTTCCATATTCTGTTGATAACTTTTGATTCACCTGCAGTTTCCAAATCTTATAACTTGAGTCATAAAATAACTCGCGAGAGAAATCTAAAAAAGTCATTTTCTTCTATTTAAGATTATACGTGGTACGTGTTCATAGGAAATCATTTCATCGTAACAACACCACGTCTATCTATATATCCCTAGGGTAGTAGAGGAAGGGAATGACAGTCGATGGAACTTAGTAAGTTCGTCAAATTTCATATGTTTTATTTGGTGTCATTCGTTGCTAGAAATAAAGGTTTTTCATCGCGAATCACTGAGAAATTCATGCTACAGAACATATTTTTCCGACTCATTTCCCGCCGAATCAGCTTATTGAGAAATATATAAGTGAACTTACTAATTTTTTCCTACGAAAAAATTACTATTTTTTCTTTTCTTGCTGATTCAGTTAAATATATATGAAAATAGCCATTGAACTTTTTTTAATGGAAAAATAGTAATTTGTTTTTAGTAGTGATTTCTACAAGGTACATTAGCCTTTTTAGATAAATTAAACATTAAAAATGTGTTGATTTTGGTTATCATGTTTTTGTGATTAAAAAAAATCTGATTAAAATCTATAAAATATATTATGAAATAATATGAATTTACTTTCAAGTTTACCTCGTTGATTATTTGATGTACCCCTTGACTGACATCATAAAGCACTGATTCAGCTGAAACCAATTCATCACAGGGAAGAATTGAACTCAAACTGCTATTGTAGGGATCTGATTGGAAACTTTCTAGTGCAGTGCATGTATCTCCAGCAAAGCTGCAAAAACCATATATTGTCACTTTATATTATTAGAATCTAAAGCTACGTCCTTTGGACTCTTCAAAAATATCATCAAGTGTGTGTCGAATTCAAAAGTAACGTATTTTTTAGAAATTGACATGAATGCGGTTATATTTTTTAAGAGTTCGAACAACTTAGATCCAAAATATATTATAAAATTTTGAGAATAGATAGTTTTCATACTTGTCTAAGAAGTAATAAATTCCAAAAAGAAACCAACACAGAGTTGTAAAGATCCAGCATAATGCAATGAGCCTGCATTCAATCAAAAGAAGAATGCATTAGAAGCTTGAACAATTTAATTGAATTACTGGCACGCTTTGCTCCTCAGATGGACTGATCTTTAATTTTTGCGGTTAGTAATCAAACTTATGCCTAGTGGGGACATTTCTTAAAGGACGCGAAACATAACTTGTGGAATATTATGATGCGAAAACATAAACTTATGTCACGCGAAAAAGTTATTCGCTCTGAGAGGTAAAAATTAAAGATCCGAATTGATTTGATAGTTCAAATATTGTTATTCATGATATTGATATAATTCAAGATCATCGAGAGGTAATATTCATTCATTGAATTTGTAGGCCAAAGATTTATCATCTCTATGAGATTAAATCCCGAGTTATTGCGAAGTAAAAAAACCAATGAGATTATGGAAGTAAACATTCTTACATTTATTGCTACTGCACTATTTATTCTAGTTTCTACCACTTTTCTACTTATCATTTATGTAAAAACTGTCAGTCAAAACGATTAATTATTAACTGATTTGAATGAAACTTGACTTCTGAGTTCTTAGCCAAAATTGGCGAAATAAAATAAAATAAAATTCTAATTTCATGTCTGAAATGAAATGGGTGGACTAAACACAAAATAGAGATAGAAAGTGCAAAGGACCCATTTATTATTTGCAATTTTATTGGACTATGACATATCAAATAAATATATAAAGTATTTTGTTATTCTCAGATTAATTGTGACATAATATACTTACAATTTAAAGGTTCTTCTAAATTTGAGTATTCCAAATGCTGCAATTAAAAAGATTACACAGCGTTAGACATAGAAAGAAAGTTCTAATAGATAGAATTGTAAACATTGCTTCGTTTTGCAAAGAAAAGGAAAAAGAATTGTTGAAAGAAAATTGCAACTTTCAAAAAGTAAAGAAACAAAAGTCAAAAGTAGGGGCAAAAAAAGTGAAAAGGAAGAAACATAAAATGCAATTTTTGACAAAGGGTTGTCAGAAAAACACGTTTTTTTTGCTTTTGACAAATTAACGCGTTTGACAGAAACGCGTTTTTGATTCTTATAAATAAACAGAGGACATTCTTTTCTCATTTAAATCATTCAAAAAAATAAGAGTAAGAATACAAAGAGAGTTATACAACAAGATAAATATTTTAGTCTTGAGTGTCTTCTTTAGTGAGTTGTGAGTGTTAATTGTTGTTTTCTCCTTGTATTTGAGAGCAATGTACTTTCATATTAAAATAGTAAAATCCTTCTACTCCGTGGTTTTTCCCCTCTATTTGTTTGAGAGATTTTCACGTAAAATTCTCGTGTTCAATTTTATTTTCATATTTATTGTCATATCAAACTTTAGTTGTGATGCTTCCTCACCCAAATTGTTTGACCCAATTTAAGTGATACTTTTTTCCAAAATCTTTTTTGACCGTAAATTGGACAAGAAATTTTAATTATATTTTTTGAAAATAACTTTTTATATTTGAAAACTATATAAAAATTACTATTAATCACCGTAATCGATAATTTGAAATATTAATATAAGGCATATGAAAAAAGTTACGATCCTCAAACATTCACGAAAATAAAAAAATAACACATAAATTGATATGTTTACCTGATAGGGCAATTAGAGCAACCAAGTTCAGAGAAATAATCACTGTAGTCACTATGTACCTGTGATTAGAAACACATATTCACATCAGTGTTTTCCAGTTAAAATGAGAAGTATAAAGTTAATTATTTTTAAATTTAAAAATATTGTCACTTTTTTTGAAAATCGATATAAAAAAAAAAAATATATCACATAAGTTGAGTATATTAGATTATAAAATAAAATAAAATTTTAAAAGGTTAACATTACACCTAAAAAAGATGTTTGAACGTTAAAGGATCAAAAATCACATGTCTATTACAGTGTTCCAAAGCATCATTAATAAAATCAGAAAAATTTAAAAGCTGTGTTAGATCAACAGAAATCGAGTAATATGAAATGGAGAAAAATAAAAAGGATCAAAAATCACGTATCTCCGAAGCGCGGAGAGGGAGAGAGAGACTTACACTATGTTGAGGAGTTTCTCAATTAATCTTCTATTTTTTCTGGCTTCCCTACTTATGTCATCAGCTTGTCTATCAAGTCTACTAGAAGTTGGAATCAAGAAATTAGAAGCTTCTTGACCTATATCAGTCCCTTCTAATCCACTCTTCATCTCTCTCATGGCATTAGTTGTAGTGTAAATTGTCTCTGATGCTCCATCTGCTGTATCAATTATTATATCTACTACTTTATCTGTTCTTGAATGAAACTTTGCATTCCCTCCTAGAATCAACCCTGTTGCAGTTCTACAAAAAAAAAATGTGGAAAGTGTTTGATCAGACGCAAATCTAGAAATTAGAGTTAGTGTGTTCAGAATGTATGTAGAGTTTGAGCTAGTTAGCAATTATATATGTTGTTCGAACTTCATGAGTCTAGATATAATTATGTATCTTGTTCGATCACTATATATATTTGCTTCTACATACATTGTATTTGCCTCTAAATATGTTGTATCTAGCGAATGTATCTCCCCTCTCTCTCCCCCTACTTCTTTATATTTGTGTTTCAGAATATATCTGTGTTTCACATTTTCATGTATCCGTGTATCAAGTATCAAATATGCACTGATGTATCCAATGTATATCAATTTCATCCAGTGTAGCCAGTATCAAATTCTAGTGTATCCAGTATCAATTCATGTATCCAATAGATATCTTGTGTATCTGTGCAGAGTTATAGATTGATTCTGAGATGCATCCAATGTATTCTGTATTTGTGCATAAATATCTCTATATGGTATCAATTTGTGATGTATCCAGTGTATATGTGCATAAATACATGTATTTGGTGTAATTATGCCTTAACTACATACTCAGAAAAAAACAACGATAAAGATAGCTATTCAGATACATGCATCTATGCATACGAATCTACCAAGGATTTTTCTATACCTAAAATTTGAGAAAGCCATTCTCATACTTTATACAACTATATACCCAATATTAATTAATACTTTTCGATCATAGATGTAGTCAAAGCACCCTAGGTTATAAGTTGACCAAATTCAATGTAGATTCTACATCCATACTCACACTCATGTCGTGTTGATACAGGTGTAACAATAATTTTAAAGAGTTCGAATAACTTAAGTTAGAAATTGATTTAATTGAACCTATAGAATTCGTCCCAGATCCGCTTCTGATTTGAAGGATGGAATTTTAACTTTAGATGCAAATAAGTTTTGTGAAGTAACTTACATTGCTAAAATTGTCAAGAAAATGGCTGAGAGAATAATCCAGATATAGCAATCATGTTTATTATAACAAGTTGATCTCTTTTTGAGCTTTCTGTTGTTTCTTTTGCAGCAAAAAACTGAAGCAACAAGAAATAATCCATATCCTAAGCCACATAAGAGCCATATCACAGCTATGGCATAGCCATAAATACCTGTAAAAATAGTGGACTGCACCAAATGTTAAAATTTAGTTCTTCAAATTAGTTGTTTTACCGGTAGAAATAAAGGTTATCTCCATCGCGAATTAATTAGTAAAAAAATTGTGCTATAGAATATGATTAGTTTTTACCGAATCAGTTCACTGAGAAAATGCATAGTGAAAAATAGATTTCCACTGAAATAGTGGGAAGTTACTTCCTAAATTTTCCCTATAAAAATATTTATATTTTGGCATAATACATAAATATGACCCTTAACTTGGCTTCAGCTGACAACTATGACCTCTAATTTTACTAGTGCACAAGTAGACACTTTAACTATTCAAAACTTGACCAAATAGACACATTCATCCTACATAGCAATTTTGTGTCCTACATTGCATCCTACGTGTATTGTGTCACGTAGGACACATGTATCTACTTGTTCGATTTTATACAAATTTAAGTGTCCACCTGTGCACATTCAAAGTTGGAGGGTATCAATGTGAAATGAAGCCAACTTAAAGGACATATTTATGTACTATGCCTTCTATTTTTCTTTTCTCAGTGATTCAATCAAAATATCGATGAGGATAGTGATCGAACATTTTTCAATGATAAATGTAGTGAAAAAATAGTGATATTTTAATAGTAACTTACACTCCAATAATGTTTTTCCGTTATGTCAAATCCTCCTCTGTAGTTCTTGAAATTCTTCAAAGGATCAATTCTCACAGTGTCATCCGATCCTGACTTTTTTTCTATTTCAACTAATTTTCTTTCTGTAAAATGAAGAAGTTATTAATTAATTAAATTCGAAAGTTAATTGAACTAAAATGAATTAAAATGAAAGGTTCAAAATTACTATTTGAGTCTGAATATAAATGAAAGACAAAAAATGACAAGTATATTTATTGATATAATAAATATCGAACATGAATAAATTTTTAATTCTAATTTTTCACCTGGTCCAATTAGTCCTCCATCAAGACTAGTGATGTTCAAAGCAATGAGAATAGCAACAAGTAGTAAAGATATTGTCACTTTTCTCCTTTTTATCCACTCCATAAATAATAAATATATATTCAACCCTGTCAACTGCAAAATAGTCATCAATAACTTGTTAATTAAGCTAGTCATAATTCATATATAACTTGTAATTAACTGTGACAATGACAAATTTTGACTTAGTTTTTTCAAAAGTGAATGTTCTAAACTATAAATAGTATTTAAACAATTCTTTTAAAGCACGCACACATACACATACAAAGAAAAAAGTTATAAAAAGAAAAGAAAAAAGAAGAGTTTTTTTTTTGTGTGCCACTTGAGTTACGATCTTCGTTACAATTTATTTATTTAATTTTAATTTAATATTATTTTTTAAAAAAATAGTAAAAAAGGAGAATGAATTGCATGAGCATTAAATTCATCCATTTATTTCTTCTACCTAGCTAGTTACTCATATAGGACATATACCTAACCCCACCTTCATGAAATTCACCCAAATTATTCATCTGTCCAACCCAAATAAAAGGTTAGACTATGACGTTAATATAATTGTTTGCCTCCGTTCTAAATAAGTTAGGATTAACTATACAGATACAAGAATCACGTGCTCTCTAAATGAAGCATGTGTATATGAGTGTTGCTTATATTGTCAGTTTCAAATCCAGATAAAGAAAAGGAGTTGAGTTGACATTTAATGTTTAAACTATGATAATTGTTTAGCAGGAATAATATTATTGATGCTATGTTATCTTTAGAGACAACAATAAATATGAGCATTATAATCAGTATTTTATATAAATATTTTTAAAGTCTTTATAAGCGATTATGATGTAATGACATTAATTTAATTATTGCTAAATATTTTTGCAATAATAAATATTACAAAAAGAAAAATCTATTATCATTAGATGTCTCTTTTATTAAGGTGCTAAAATTTATGATCTAACCCAACTACTTAGTTCAAGACAGTAACCTTTACTTGCAAGAAAGATGGAAGAAAACCTATTCATATAAAGGAGAAGGATATCAAGAGGAGTAAAAAGGAAAACATGGTTTTTCAATTATTATTTATTGGAGCAAAGCCTAGACAAGTGAGCACAGCCAAAAAAAAAAAAAGTCCATTATAGAGCAATCGACTAAAACTAAAAGACTGTTGGCCGGGAAGAAGGCGGCCTCTCTCGGAAAAAACGATCCTTCTCTTCTTTTCTTTTTGATTTCAGTATGTTTATAATAAGTTTATTATATCTTCATGAAGCCACATGTTTATATTAAAATTGACACAGATTTCTCTAATTCTAAAGTAATCTTGATGTCCAACCACACTAAAAACAAAAAAACAAACTAAAATTAGCTACAAATTTTATCATTAAGTAGCTTCGTAGTTAACAATTTTTTGCTATCCAATCGCTAAATTGAATTAGTGAAAATTTTTACTAATTTTGTCCGTGGATAATTCCTATATCTTTGAAAATGGTTAAATGGAATACCATAAATAAGAGGAGGCCAAGTAAAGAAAGGATAAACACACACAATGGAAGAATTTAATTAATTGTGATTACCTGAGAATAAACAAAAACTTGTGTTTGGTCTCTTCTTCAGCTTGCACAACTCTAAGAGAGAGCCTTCTTGTTTTTTTTAATTTTTATTTTTAAAGTTGAGAAGATATATGACACACACACACATATATCTTTTGGTCCAAGTATATTATAGAAAGATTTTTCTAGATAGTTTTTGTAGAGAAAAGGGAAAGTTCAATTTCACACTAAGAAAAGAGATCAAATATGTCTTTTGCTTTTATTTATTTATTTATTTATTAAAATAACAGCAGCCATCCACTTTTGTGTACTTTAAAATAACAACCACATTGAGAATTTTCAAAGTTATTTCACCCTTTTGAAGCTCCAAAAATAGGTTGAAGAAAATTTACGGAAATTTTAGTCAAAAATGGTTAGCAATAATCATAGACTACTTGTTTTAAAATAAAACAAATAAACATAGGTAAAACACCCCTATTTATTTTTTATACCTAATTTATTCACAAGATCGAACTAATTCTTAATTAGTTCCTTCTAGTCCTTAATTAGTTATTATCTTTCTATTTCAATTTTATGATAATATTTTCTTTTTAATCTTTCTAGAAAAAATCAACACCTTTCTATATGTATATATGAAAACTATTTAATTATAAGATTTTTATTTTATAATCATAACAATCTCTTTTAAATATGAAAAAACAAGTTATGGCGATTTTTGTCTATGTTATCATATATTTAGCTTATTTTGTGAAGTCGTTTTTTCTTATATCCTACGAAAATAGGTGTAAAGTCTGTATATATTATATACTTCTCAAATTCGCTTGTGAAACTATATTTTATATGTTTTGTATTATTGTCAAACAATTTTTTCTTTCTTTCTTAAAATTATATATGATAAAATAAAAATAGAGTTTTTGAAAGTTTTTTTTTAAAAATAATAATATTAAATGGAGCACCATATAAAGGAGGGGTTGGTAAATGGTAGGGGGTGGGGAGTATAGTGCGAAATGTATTTAATTATACCTAAAGTTCAATTCATTCAAAGTTCAATTAGTCAAAAGAAATAAAGTCTTTTCATGGTCAAGAAAGGCAATGACCTTTTGGATATGTGCTCTATGTATTGGTTATTATTTTAGTAAATATTTAATTAATGATTATTTTAAAAGTTTTATGTGTATTACATTAAAAATTTACTTGTATATCATTAGTGAATAAAACTTAATTTTTTTTTGGTTTTTCATCAAATGTCCGGAGCCTATGGAGCCCCGACTAAATTCAGATTGCGCACTGTAGGACCCATTCGGGGGTGACGCTCCCAACATGATTTTTTTCATATTCAGGGCTCGAATCCGAGATCTCTGATTAAGGGTGAAGCAGTCTCACTATTAAACTACGATCCATATTGGTAAAACTTAAACTCTTATTTATTTGGTATGAAATTTTTATTTTATTTTTTGTTATTTTTGTGTTTTTCTTGGGTAGGAAAAAACGTGTGGAAGCTGGTATTGTGATGTGTCAAAAAGGTTTACGAACTCAAGTACTTCAGCAAGTTAGACAATATTTTCCTAAAATAACAACTAAGAAATATAAATAGATTATCTATCTATATTATTTAAAGCACGATTGTCTTTAGAAATATTTTTTAAATTGTTTATCTTTCATTAAAAGAATTTATAATAGATAAAATTATTATTTACTATTTTCTTCAAATTATTATTTAATTATTTTTATAATATTTAAAATTAAGAAAATTTAAAATATATGGTAAAAGATATTAGATCAAAAAGAATTAATTTAAGAAGTCCTAAAATATATAGTAAGAAGAATATATATTTTAAAGAAGATGTTCACACAAAAAATAAAACAAAATAAAATCACGGTAGGAAAAATTAGGAATTTTGTCATCCTAACGTAACCTAAGATTTGGCATAAAAGAGCCCACATTCTAATTTTGGTATATAATAACTCAAATACATTTTATTTTAGAAATTTTGTGATAACAATATAATGTGGACTAAGATTTGACATAAAAATAGCCCACAATTTATTTTTGATAGCTAATAACTCAAATAGATATTGCCAAATATTGAGATCCTTTATGTCATTGATACAAATAAAAAATTTATTAATGACCTTGTTGGGATATCGCCCATATTCCAATCAAAGGTCCATGGCCTAATCCTATTTGTAAAATGATTGAAATATTCTCTTAATTCGGTTCTCAATCCTATTTGAAAAATGATTGGAATTATAATTTTATTTGAAGTTAGTTTTGACTTTAGGAAAAAATACCACACTATAAATAGGATGATTTGAGAGAATTATGCAATTGCTCATTGATAGTGTCTTTGAGAGACATTAGGCACATAAGAGAGGTTTTTGAGAGAGCTTTCAACAAGAGAGAAGAGAGAAAAATGTTTTCTACAATAATTTTGCCTCTCCAGCTAGCAACCTTAAAATTGCGTTTATGGATTCATTAACCGTTGGATCGGGCTGAAATATTTACTCAATGTTTTTAACATCTTATTATTTGATTTGAACGGTGAAGATCGAATTTCAAAGTCATCAACATCCCATGTTAGGTCCCGAACAGTAGCTCTATTTTGGATGATTTGTTTTTCTATTACTTTTGTTGGTGTAGCTATTGCTTCTCCTTACTTGAAAATTATTGTGTAGCCATTTAGAAGAATATTTTAACTTTTTTATTGTTATAGTGGAGCAATTCAGATCTCGAAGATCCCGTGGTTGTTACATTCGATTTGAAGGGTTTTTCCATGTTAAATTTGGTGTTATTTATTTTCTCTATTTTCGGGTTATCAGAGCCTTGATTGTCTATCAAGAATTTTTTGATGAAGGAGAATATGAGCAAGATGATGTATTTAAATGGGAGTAACTACAACATATGGAAGAGCAAGATGAAAGATTTATTGTTCGTAAAAAAGATGCATCATTACAGGTGTTCTTGATAATCTGTAAGCAATGAGTGTCAATTTTGATGATGAAATATAAGGACTTTGGATTCTTAATACTCTACTAGATTCTTGGGAAACTCTTTGAGTTTCTTTAATAAATTCTGCTCCGATGGTAAAGTTACTATGGAATATGCAAAAGTGGTGTGTTGAATGAAAAATTCAGAAGAAGATCTCAAGGCACATCCTTACATTCAGACGTTCTCTTTATAGAAGATCGAGGGAGAGGTAAAACAAAAGGTTCGAGAAGTACAGATAAAAGTAGAAGCAAGTCCAAATATCAAAATATTTCATGTCATCATTGTGGAAAGAAAGGACATATTAAAAAGATTTGAAATAAGTTGAAGCAAGACCATAGAGAAGGAAGGAAAGAAGAAAATAATGGAGACAATGTTGTTGCTGTTGTCCGAGATCACCTTCTCTTTGCTTATGATAAAAAGGTCATCAATTTTGTATCTCAAGATACAAGTTGGATAGTAGATTCTGGAGCTACATCGCATGTCACACTGAGGAAAGACTTCTTTTCATCTTATACTCCTGTTAACTCCGGCGTGTTAAAAATGGGTAATGCTGGCGAGGTTAAGGTGTTTGGTGTTGCCACAGTGAGTTTGAAGACCAATCTTGGTACAACGTTAGTCCTTCAAAATGTCAAGCATGCTTTAGACATTCCTTTGAATTTGATTTCTGTAGGACAACTAGATGATGATGACTATCATAATGACTTGTTCAATGGCCAATGGAATCTCACCAAGGGCTCATTGATTGTACCTTGAGGAAGAAAAAATTCAAATTTATACGTGACACAAGGATCAATTCTTGGTGACTCTATAAATTTGGTGGAAAGTGAGACTTTGTCAGAATTGTGGCACAAGAAACTCAATCATATGAGTGAGATGGGGATATTATGTTTGGCTAAGAAGAATTTGCTTGCTGGTGTGAAACAAGCAAAGGTGAAAAGATGTGTTCATTGCTTAGCTGAAAAACAAAAAAGAGTTTCTTTTCACAGTCATCCTTCTTCAAGAAAATCTGAACTATTAGAGCTAGTACACTCTGACTTGTGCGGTCCTTTTAAAGTGAAGTCAAAAGGTGGTGCACTTTACTTTGCAACTTTCATTGATGATCATTCTCGCAAGGTGTGGATATATCCTTTAAAATCCAAAGATCAAGTACTTGATGTGTTTAAGAAGTTTCAATCCTTATCTGAGAGACAAACTGGAAAGGAATTAAAATATATTCGCACTGACAATGATGGTGAGTTTATTGGTCCTTTTGATAACTACTGCAAAACGTAAGGAATTCGTCATCAGAAGACTCCTCCCAAGACGTCTTAATTGAATGACTTGGCAGAAATGATAAACAGAATTCTTGTTGAGAAAGTTAGATGCGTGCTTTCAGAGGCTAAACTTTCAATTTTTTTTTGGACGGAAGCACTTAATACTGTTGCTGATGTTATCAATTTGTCTCCTACTATTGCTTTGGATAGTGATGTTCTAAACAGAGTTTGGTTTGCAAAGAATGTCTCCTATGATCACTTGAAAGTCTTTGGGTGTAAAACTTGTGTGCATGTTTCAAAAGATGAGAGATCAAAACTGGATGTTAAAAACTAAGTAGTTCATCTTCATTGGTTATGGTCAAGATGAGTTTGGATATTTCTTTTATGATCCAATTGATAAGAAGCTTATCAGAAGTCGTGATGCTGTGTTCTTTGAATACCAAACAATTGAAGATATTAACAAGACTAAGAAAACAGATTCTCATATTGATGAGAGCTTGGTTGATGTTGATCCGGTTCCTAGTACTGACACATCTTTTGCACATAAAGGAATCTAAGATACTAATGTCGATGGGGATCAAGATAAGAATGATCATCAGAGTGTATAACTTGAAGATGCTCCTAGTAATGATGTTATGGTTGATCATCCACCAACTCATGTTCAAATGACTACTTCATATGCTTCAGAAATCTCTTATAGTAGATCTACAGGGAGAAGCTAAAGTCAACACATTATTCTCCTAATGAGTGTACACTTTTAACTGATATAGGAGAACCTGAAGATTATGATGAAGTCATGCTAGATACTCATAGAGATAAGTAGATAGAATCTATGAAAGATGATATGAAGTCACTTCATGAGAATGGCATGAGTTAGTAGAGTTACCGAAAGGTAATAAAGTTTCGACAAATAAATGAATCTTTAGATTAAAGCAAGAGCAACATACATCTGCACCTAGATATAAAGCGAGGTTAGTTGTCAAAGGTTTTGGTCAGAGAAAGGGGGTTGACTTTGATGAAATTTTCTCTCCTGTTGTGAAAATGTCTTCTATTCACATCGTTCTAGGCTTAGCCGCAAGTTTAGATTTAGAGGTTGAGCAGATGGATGTCAAGACTTCTTTTCTTCATGGTGATTTAGAAGAAGAAGTTTACATGGAGCAACCTAAAGGTTTCGTGGTTAAAAAAAGAGAAACTATGTCTGCAAATTGAGAAAGAGCTTGTATGGCTTGAAACAAGCTCCAAGGCAGTGGTACTTAAAGTTTGAATCTTTCATCAAAAGTCAAGGATACAATAAAACTTCTTTAGATCATTGTGTATTCTTTTAGAAGTTCTCTGATGATGATTTTATTATCTTACTACTTTATATGGATGATATGCTGATTGTTGACAGAAATAAATCTAGAATTGTAGTCCTTAAGAAGGAGTTGAGCAAATCATTTGCAACAAAGGACTTGGGCCAACAAAGAAAAGTTTAGGCATACAAATTCATTGAGACAGAAAGAAGAAAGAGTTATCATTATCCCAAAAGCTGTACATTGAGAAGGTACTCAAGAGACTCAATATGAAAGAAGCAAAAGTGGTTAGTACTCTTATTGCTAAACACTTTAAGTTGAGTACGATCTAGAGTCCATCTACTAATGAAGAGAAGAAGGAGATATCATGTATTCTATACTCTTCTACAGTTGGTAGTTTGATGTATGCTATGGTTTGCACTAGACCAGATATTGCACATGTTATTGGTACTGTTAGCATATTTCTTTCTAATCCTGAAAAGGAACAATGGAATGCAGTGAAATAGATACTAAGGTATTTGAAGGGCACTTCAGATATGGAGTTGTGCTTTGGTAGTGGCAAGCCTAAACTTGTATGCTACACAGAATCTGATTTGGGAGGCAATTTTGACAATTCAAAATCCACTTTCGATTATTTGATCACTTTTGCAGGGGGAGCTATTTTCTGACATTCTAGACTACAGAAGTGCAAGCTCTATCCATCACAGAAGCCGAATATATTGCTATCACTGAAGGTGCCAAAGAATTACTTTGGATGAAAGAATTTATGAAAGATCTTGACTTTGAGCAGTCAAGGTTTGTCTTATTCTGTGATAATCAGAGTGCTATTTATCTCACCAAACACTCCACTTTTCATTCTAAGTCCAAGCATATTAGTAGAAAGTATCTAAATTAGAATGGCCGTGGAAGAGAAATTATTTGAGGTTGATAAGATATACACTAATGACAATCCTTCAGATATGCTTACAAAAGTGGTGATCGCAGAAAAATAAGAGTTTTGTAGAACTACGGCAGACATGAATCCTGTCAAGAGTTCATCTACTTTAAGTCCATTTGGCCCCTTGGTTGGAGGGGGAGTTTGTTGGCTATGACCCATGTTCCAGACAAAGCCCCATGGCCTAATTCTATTTGTAAAAGAATGGCGGAACCCATCGATGGCCCCTCAAAGTTGGCACCAACTTTCATTTAGACATTTCAACTAAGATTTGTTCATTTTAGACACCTCAAGTAAGGTTTCGATGTGTCATTTTGACACTTTTTTTTACAATCACCCAAATATCTAAAGTGTGTGTAATACACTTGCCGCTGATGTGTCAAAGTGACCAATTAAATGAAGTTAATGACCACTTTTTTTCTAATCAAAAGTCATTATTTTAAAATTATTTTTGATATATCTGTCACGTTTCTTCATTTAATTGGTCATTTTGACACATCAGCGTCAAGTGTATTACACACACTTTAGATATTTGGGTGATTGTAAAAAAAATGTCAAAATGACACATCAGAACCTTACTTGAGGTGTCTAAAATGAACAAAGCTTAGTTGATGTGTCTAAGTGAAAGTTGGTGCCAACTTTGAGGGGCCACCGATGGGTTAGGCCTAAAAGGATTGGAATAATTCTCCTAATTTAGTTTCCAATCTTATTTGTAAAATGATTGGAATTATAATCCTATTTGGAGTTGGTTTAGGCTTTAGGAAAAAGTACCACTCTATAAATAGGATGGTTTGAGAGCACATAAAAGAGGTTTTTGAGAGAGCTTTCAACAAAAGAGAAGAAGAAAAGGGTGTTTTTCGCAGCAGTTTTACCTCTCCGTCCAACAACCTTTAAATTACGGTTTCTGATTCATTAACTTTTGGATCAGGCTGAAATTTTTACCGAGTGTTCCTAACATCTTATTGTTTGATTTGAACGGTGGAGATTGAATTTGAAGGTCAGCAACATTCTATTTTAGGTCCCAGACAGTAGCTCTGTTTTGAGTGGTTTGTCTTTCTATTACTTTTGTTGGTGTAGCTATTGCTTCTACTTGCTTGACAATTATTGTGTAGCCATTTAGGAGAATATTTTAACCCTCTTATTGTTATAGTAAAGCAATTCGAATCTCAAAAAATTCGTGGTTGATACCTTCGATTTGAAAGGTTTTCCCACGTTAAATTTGGTATTATTTATTTTCTTTGCTTTCGAATTTGCGTTCTTCCATCATAACAGACCTAATATATTTTATTAGCTTGTATTAGTATATTCTCGTGCTCATGATTATTATCATTTTTTCTCCTTCGCTTTATTCATTGTTTTAATGTGTTAACACTAACAATAACTTTGAATTCAAATTTTGAAATTTATCTTATCCTTATTTCAATAAGTTTGTAATTTATAGCTTCTAAGCTAACATAGCAATGCACTGGCACTAAACTAGCTATTCTGAATCAAAGTTATAGCTATTAAATTTTTATTTATTTGTAATAGGTAATAACTTCTGGTATTTAATATTTTAAAATTAAATTAAATTATTTTTTCTTTATTTGAATTATATGAAAAATCTTGATATTTAAGACTTTAAAATTAATATGCTTACCTTATATAAATCTTACTTAAATTATAATAAATAAATAATAAATAAATAATAAATAAAAGGATTAAAAATATTAAAGAAAAAATTCACATTTTATTAAATAACTTTTTAATCTTAACTTCTTATCATTTAGATAATTATAATACCTATTTAACTTTAATTATTACTATTTTCATAATTTTATTTTTTATATATATAATTATATTGATTGATGTAAAATACATGTGCTAATTATAAGTTAAACTAGTTAAATAAAAAAGGAACAAGAGAAAGGTCTAGAGGCACCTTTTGAGAACTATTTTCGTCAAATAAAAGTCAAAAGTCAGAGAAATACAACGACCCATTTGTGTGGGTTTCTTATTGTGATCCCACCTATTCTTTAATCATTTCTGTATTCTAAATGTATCAAAATATGTAGTAATTTTTTACATATTGTGGTATTTTCTGTTTTGGGGAAGTTTGTATGATTCTCTTCAAAAAGACATCGTACCATTAAGAAATCCTACGTCTTATATATAGCTTTTCAATTTTTTTAATTATTAATATGACACTTTTTTTTGCACATCCGATAATTATTTCATTGATTTAAGTTTCACATGACCATCTCTTTGATCCACGGATCAATTTTTTAGATTCATTGTGTGTCACTCATATTGTTTGAGTAATTTATGGCAATTAAAGCCCACAATTAGATTCTTCTTTTGTATGTGTGTCTCTAAACTCATATGGAAAAGTAAATCGAGCCCCATGTTTTCATATGTCTTTGTCATACTCATCCTATCAAACTTGGTCTCTGATACCAGTTGTTGTGATGAATCAATCGAAAGATACTTTAACATGATATAATATCGTCTGTTTTGGGCCAACTTGCATGATTTTTTTTCATAATGCCTCCCATCATTAAGATATAATACATATTATATGTATCTTTCTCAATATTTTCAGCTGCCAATGTGGGATCTTGTTCACACATCCAACAATCTTTCTTTCGAACTAAGTTACACGTGATTCATCACTACGATACATGAGTCGATTTTTAAGATTCACTATGTTTTATCCAACATCGTTTAAGCATTTATGATAATTGAAGATCGTAACTAAATTCTTTTTGTATGTGTGCATCTCTAAGCTCGCAAGGAGAAGTAAACCAAACTTCACGTCATTATCTATTTTCGTCATACTCATTACGTTGAACCTGAACTTTAATATTAATTTGTGTAAAAAAATCACGGGTTAACAAACACATAATCACACACAAAGCAAACAACGAAGAAAAATAACATGAATTTAAGGAGGATAGTTAAGACTATCCTTCGAGAAGAAACAAAGAGAGTTTTACATTGTGAAAGAGAAAAAAATTAATCAGAATCACTATGAGTGCGTGGAGTAGGGGTCACTGCAGAAAGCTTGGTATTTTTTATATAAACAACAAATAAAAACATATAGAGGAATTATATTTTCTATCTCGACTTGGTATTTTTTTATATAAACAACAAGCCAAAAAGAACTTTTGAGATATTCAATTACTTTAAAATATAATTGTCAAGTTAATAATTATAATGCTCAAAATCTATGTGGTAAAATATTGACATTGTTGTTAAATGTTAATATTACGTTGTTTTTTTAATTTTAATTTTCACTTGATGTTTTATATTCATATTGAAATCTAACTAATTTTGATCTGCAACATTATATGCCTATTTCTGAAGGAGATGCTCCTAACATAGATTTTTCATACTCAAGATTTTAAATTCATAATCTTTAATTAAGGGGTCGTTTGATAGAGTGTATAAAAATAATGCTAAATAGAGTGTATTAGTAATGGTTGTATTAGTTATGCTTGCATTAATTATAGATAAAATATTTTTTATGCATTGTTTGGTTTAGTGTATTTAAAATAGCATGCATTACATAAAAATATTTATTTATAAAAATATCCTCAATAATTATGGTGTAAAAGATGTAAAAAGGATTTTGAGGGATAATTGGGTCTTTAATCATGTTAATGCATGCATTAAATTTCCTTACATTACTAATACCTAAAAATCCATGGTATTAGTAATATATACCTTAATACACAATAGAGTGTATAACTAATAGTTATACATAACATGAAAAAGTGTACCAAACGAGGTACGATTAATACACCTTAATTTTGATGCTTAAAAGTAAACATGCTTAAGCTTTATTAGGGAAATAAGGGCATAAGCTCCAATCCAATGGCAATAATATTGATGGGTTAATTTTTCATTCTTCTTTTTTAATAAATCAAAAATTAGGGAGTATTAGCTGGAAATTGCATCGGTTTTGATACCTTAAAATATTTGGGGATAATATCAATATGTGAACTCTCAATGCATTTTCACATTGAAATTGCTCTTTTTGTCACATTTCAACACATTATAAGAGATTCTTTTTATAAAGGTCAAATCCATCGCTGACCCCTTAAAGTTGGCGTCAACTTTCACTTAAATACTTAAACCAAAATATGTTCATTTTAGACACCTAATGTAAGGATCTATTGTGTCATTTTGACACTTTTTAATCAGCTGGACCCTCGCGTGTTTTGCACTTACTAGAGGTGCGTAGAAGCTATTTTTTCAGCTGATGTGGCATCAGACTTGGCCTATAACGGTCATATCCCTCTTATCTATATATTTATGCATTTTCTTCTTCATTTTTGCCCTAATTTCTTAGACTGTTTCTCTGATTTTGGGCAAAAATCACTTCTCTCTTCTTCTTTATTTTTCTCTCACTCTTCTCCTACACTTCCATGTCGAACTTCTCCAACTATTCCATGGCCTCTTTGAATGAATGTCGCTATTGTAAATGTGATAATGGAGCACTATTAAAGACTTCTTGGACTCAACTAAATCCAGGTCATAGATTTTTTACTTGTAAACTTTCAAAGGTAAAATAATTCTTTATGTTGATATTTTTACTCATATATTGCAACTTTTATTCAATGTGAATGTTAAAGCTCCACTTATTTCATGTAAGTACAACAAAAAAGGAATAAGTATTTTCTGTTAATTGTGGACTTCTAATTTTTTTTCTGATTGATTTTGTAGAAAATGGGTGGTTGTGATTTTTTTTATTAGTATGAAGATCGACACCCTCCTCAAGCAAATAAGGTGATCTGGAGTTTGTTGAAGAAAGTCAAGGCTTTTGATGAAAAAATAAATCAAGCAAGAAATATATTTATTGTTGGTGTGATCGCTGCTGGGTTGGTAGTGTTTGGAATATGGAGATTGAAGTCTAATTGTTAAAATGTGTTGTATTTTTTGCCTTAAAGTAACATTATATTTTGTTCAAGAATCTGCTGTAAAATTGCTTATGTTTTGTAGTATTATTTTGATGTTGTTGTTGCTGTAAAGTTAATGTAAGGGTGATGCTGTTGTTGCCGTGAAGAAATAATCTTCATGTTGTTGTTGCTATTAATTTCTAGCTAGGCCACATTTGTATGTATTTTGATATTATTATTGTATACAATTCACAATTCACATCTTGTTGATGTGAATACATATTTCACTTATTAAAAGTTTAAAATCTCTACACAATGTAACTCAATTTGAGTGGACTGGTTAATACCAACAACAAAAATAGAGACTTCACAAATTTAATAGCAAAAACATTTAACAATATCACAGTGCATCTACAAAAACATAATCAATAATGAACTCAAAGTTAACATTATGCTAAATACGAAGATCAGTGGACTAGTTTAATAAGGTTACACAATCCTCAAAACTGAATACATTACACAATCCACAAATTTATGTTAAGCTGTTAAGCAATCCGCAGTTAGTATTCAAAACTTCAAGCTGCTGTTACTTGTTTTTGTTTGCTATTTTCTGTAACTGGTTGGTAGTGACAGCATCTCTATTTTTCCATCTCAAGCCTCTAGACTTAAAACCAAGGTCTATGCCTGTTGAACTTGCATCCTTAAAATTTGAATCTGTTGGCAGAATCCTTTGACTTGAAGTCCCTGGCTGTTTTTACAGAAAAAGAGAAACCAAAATTAGTAAGTATGCTGCACTACTGAAGATTAGTATGTAACCAAAGGACAAAACAACATACATTGAGTATTTGAGTTCCACTTGCACTTGTGAATATGCCAAATCCGACATTACTTGATCCACCATATAATGGTTTCTTTGTCCCTCCTCCTGTATAGTCTTCTCCAGTTGCTGCAACTCCTCTCTTTTGTCCAACAGTCTCTTTCTCCTCTGAGGTATTTGACTTGTTATTCCTCTTGTAAAAGGAATACTTGTATCCACATATGATGGTGGTTGGCTTGAGCTTGTATCATTCACCCTCTTAACTCTACTTGTATCACTAACTGTTGTTGAAGAAGCATGCTTGCTTGATGTAGTTGATGCAAGTTGGTTGAATGTTGTTGGTTCAGGTTGACTGAAGTTTTTTGGTTGAGGTTGGCTACTTGCTTGTGAGCTTTGACCAGTAAATTGTGAGTTATAGGTAGCTGCTTCTGAACTTTGAGCAACAACATGAATATTTAACCACAAAATATATGTTCATTAAAAATTCAACAAGTGATTAAAAAAGACACAAGCAAGTATAAATTATGTTACCTTGCAATATCTCTTGTTATGACCTTGTTGTTCACACATGAAAGAAGTCTGTTTCACCCCTTGTTTAGAATTTTTTCCATACTTCTTTCTTGGTTCATCTTTGCCCTTTCTTCATTTTTTTGTAGGTCTGCCAGGCATTGGTTTAGGTTCAGGAGGTTCAATCTTTGGATTGTTAGTTTCAGGCCACATCTTCATATTTGGAATTGGTTGGATAAAATGACTATAAGCCTTTAAGAAGGTATCCTTCTTATACCAATTCTCCACAAGAGGTTCAAGTTCCTGTTCTATGTGGCACAAAGCAGCAATAGCATGTTGGTATGGAATGCCTCTCAGTTGCCAAGTTCTACAACTACAAACTCTATCAACCAAGTTAACTGTATGCCTGTACTCCCCTTCTCCAATCTCAAATTCAACATCATCATTCGAAACCACCTTGCATGTCCTAGACTTTTCCTTATTTTCCTCTAAGATAAGTCTAGCCATAGGTGCAATATCAGATATTCAGGTGTTGGCAAACTTGATCATGTCCACAATTCTTGTCATTATCTTTCTCCTAATTTCCTCCAACATGGTTATTATAGATTTGTGTCTACATGATATGATCCATGAGTTAAAGGTCTCACACATGTTATTTTCAACTACATCACATTTGGAATGATCTTGAAAGAATGCCCTAACCCATGACACCTTTGGATAATGCAATAAGTCAGCACAAATATCCTTACCAAGTTTGCTCATTTTATGAAGCTCATCCTTGAACTTCACTTCAAAACTTGACTTTGAACATCTCCAAAATTGTTTTCTCCTTTCCTCTCCTTCCTCTCCTTTCCAGGTTTGATTCCAATTAGACTAAATGTGTCTAGCACACATTCTAACTTCAACATTTGGTAGCAGTTCAGTAACTGTTGCATAAAAACCCTGCAAAGAAAATAAAATGCAATTCAATACTTAATAGATAATCTGATAGCTTTAGTAAATGTAATATGTAATTACCTTTTGCATATCTGCCATCACAGTAAGACCCTGTCTAGTAGGTAACTACAGGTCCTCTTTCAAGTAATTGATGAAGAAACTCCAACTATGCTTAGTTTTCTTATCTATAACTGCCCAGGCTATAGGAAACATCTGATTATTTCCATTCTTGCCAACTGCTACTAGAAGTTCACCCTTGCAAGCACCCCTTAAGAAACATCCATCAAATCCTATTATTCTTCTACATTCTTCCTTCCACCCCCTTTTCAATGCCTCCAAGCACACATATAAGTGCACAAACAAATTCTTTCTTGGTGTAGTTTTGTCACGACCCAAGCCTAAGATCTAGACATGACATGGCGAATAAGGAACCCGAAAGTAGCTCAAACAAGCCTCTTAACATTCTTTTAGCCTTTCATAGGTAATGATAATAAATAAACATGCGGAAATCATAATAGTAAATCTTCAACTTACATATGTCTAATAATACCTCTAACTATTAGATTTAACGGGGCTAAGATAAGTCCTTAGCTCACCCTCAATCATAATAGAAGAAATGTCATAGTAAAATATCTTAACATATCATAAGCTAGAAAGATAAAGGCGTATTGTTCCTGAAACATGGGAACTCACCAAAAGTAGTCTTCAGCGAAATCTCAACTAGTCACGTGGAGGAGAATGAGGAGGAGCACTGATTTCTACATGGTGATATCATATAGGCAAAAGAGTATGCGTTAGTACTTTGAATGTACTAAGTATGTAAGGATGCATGAACATTGAGGAAACATTAAAAAATATTTATGTAATATGGAACATAATATAATGCATGCATAATAAATCATATATATATATCCTTTAAAACATTTATTTTGTGGAAAAATAACCATAACCGACATTTAATACCATGCGATCTATTACATGGAATCCAACATAACCCCCTATGTTGGCCGGGGAGACTACTTGCCAGGTAGAACTCTGTCAACTTCATTCATTTCTTTAACTTTAACTTTAAGGGCTATTTATGGATTTATTAGCCTAAGCTTACAAGGGCTCCTATGTTGGCACATAGTTAATGAGACAAGGGGTTGCTACTAGGATTCCCTTACCGAATCCCATCTCAATGCTCTATTAGGTACTAAGTTAATCCCATGGAATAGTTTAATACTCCAAAATATTCATAGCATATAACTCGAGAATTCAAACATTATATTCGGTAGAATAGCTCATTAAAACATTTGATAATTCAAATATGCAAGAATTGTCTTTATTGCATAAAGAATCCATCATTCATATCATTTCATCAATATTCCATTTCATAAGACTCCCTTTTGATCATAGATATACTTTTATAAATATTCATTTGGAGTCAAAGCTTTCAAGTCAAACTTTATTAAAAACATAGTAAAACTAGGTGGGTTCAAATCACTTCAACTTGCAAATATATATGTAAATAAATATACATAAATACTTTGAAATCCATTAATTAAAAATCACGCTTTAAACAACCCACCATAAATTTCAAGACCTTTAAATAGATAAATAGAGGAATTACTTGCAAACCATCAATTCATACATAAGAAATTATGTTGTATCAAAATAGACCAATAATCATTAGTTTAACCATGATTCATACTATTAAGTAAAAATAAGAATTACTATAAGAAAATATTACTTGAAATCAAGAGATTTAATTGAAAGAGTTTTTGGACTACATGGGTGGAAGTACCCATGGATAAACACCCACATAACTTAGAGTAAAGTTTAAAGAAAATAAATATAATTTATCATATAATCAAAATAATTTAGACATGAGAGTGGAAGAAATACTCTCCTTGAAGCCTTACATAACTGAAATCCAAAGCTTTAGTCGGAACCGAAGGACTTAATGAATACTCTTGAGTCCTAACTTTTCTCCTCGCCGGAATGTTTTGTACTACCCGGAGTATATGAATTACCAAAATAGTATTTCTTCACTACTAAGAACTAAAACTATAATTGAGAACGAGTAAAAAAGTGTATAGAGAGAAGAGTTGCTTGAGAAAGATTGATGAATAAAATGAGGAAATAAGGTGAATATTTATAGGTGTAGAAGAGGGATCTAACAATAAATAAAATAATTATAAAGAAAAAATCTAAAAATTTAATAAAAAATTGTGATGTCATGGGTGATGTTAAATGGAGGACAATTGATGTCATGAGTGATGTCAAATGTATCTAGATCCTTCCATGGTTGGTGAGATGAGTTCTTTTTAACAGAATACTGTTTTTTAGAGATGCGTTTGAATATGATAAATTCCTTATTAGGATTTGGTGTCTTCGTAATAATTGTAGATATGGAAGTCTAGTTTCATATCGTTTAAGAATCAACTAATTTGGATAATTCTACAGTGAGATGTGATTTTTCTTCTATAAATACTCCATTCCGTCACAACATCCTGTCTTACAACAATTAATTTATTTGACCTACTTAACCTCCAAAACATAAAGTATGGTCCAAAAAAGTTGTAGGTAATGATCTTGTGGTTACTCAAAAATTTAAATCACCCAATTTGGACAATCCTATGAAAAGTTATGCCTAAAATACAGAGGCTGTATCATTTTAAGGAGAGAATTGAAATATCATTTTTAGGGGATGTTACAAGTTTCTCCATCCATTCTTAAAAAAACAGAACTACGAGGATTGATCTATTTTATAACCTCAGTATAATCATATAATCTTGCAAATTCCATATTCCAGTCACCCATGGATTTTCTAAGAATCATTAGCTTTGCCTTGTAACAGATGGTCCTACCCACATACAATCCTAACTTCTCCCTGCACAATTCTTGTATTTCCCAAATCTTTATGGATGATTGTTTAGTTATTTCATCCCTGAATTTGTTTGCTAGAAATTTACTTGTACACATTTTATTTTTATTTGATGGAGAACACTTATGTATATGATGGTAGTTCTTGATCAAAAAGTTACCAGAATCTCTATCAGTTGCACCATAACACAACCATTTGCATTTTTCTTTGAATTTACATTTAGCCCTCACTCTATGAGTTTCATTAGGCCTTAACTTAATCTGATAATTATTTTCTACTGCATAATTTGTCAAAGCCTTTCTAAATTGTTTAGCATTTTCAAAAATCATTCCAAGTTCAAAAATAGAGACTTCACATTCAGCATCATACCTGACATTTTTACTCTTCCTTCTTCCTAGTTGATCAACACCCCTAACAGCTTCTATATCCACCACATCTTTGCTATTATCACTATCACAGTCTGAGCTATCAATATAATCTTCATATCCTCCTAATCTGCCAGCATATCTATCCTTCTTATTTCTTCCAATATCTTCAAAGCCTCTATCAATACCAGCTTCACCCACTGGTATTTCTTCAGGTACTTTCTTTTTTCTCTTAGGATTAGGATTTCTTTAGTTCCTCCTTTCAGATATAAAAGATCTCAATTCTTCATCAACATCTGAACCATCTTTATCAGGAATGACATTTATATCTAAGTCATTACTATATAGATTTGACTCATTCACATCTGAAACATCCTTAGTCTCATTCACATCTGAAACAGCCTCATTCTCCACATATCCAACATCAACAGAGCCTGGCCATGGAAAAAAACTAGCTGGAGTTGGCAATTCCTCTAACTCATCAATTTCATGGACCACATAAACATGCAAGTCATCACCATCTATTAAGTCTTTCACATAGTCTAACAACTGAATATCAGAAGTAACTTGGACAAATTCATTGTTAATTTTATTTTGACAGTAAAAACCCTTCACATTTGTGTACCCAAGGTCTTCAGTGTGTGAAAAAAACTCGATAAGGCTAAAATGATTTTTATCAATGGCAACAGGAAATACATCTACTTCTCCTCTGTAAGTAGGATTAGGATCTGCAATAACATGACCCCCATGATAAAACCATGTCAATATATAGTCGTTCATATCTCAACAAGGAAATACCCAAAAATTCCTTTACTTTTTTAGTGCAATTTCCAAAAAAACTAGTTACAAAATGCTAACAGAGAGTAGACACAACCAAACTAGAATATACACCTTCTTCTTCAAGGATGAAACATGCAAACACAAACTAATGTCACTTCAAGAAGCAGTTGATACAAATGTCAAAACACCCAACAAAAATTCAATCTCCAACACTTGATTTCAAACTTTAAACCTTGAAATTGGTAATATAAACAAACATAACAGTTAGTACTAACTAAGAATTGAATGAAAATCAAGAAAGATTGAACTTTCAAACACTTACCTAGGTTTTGATCAGGGTTTTCCATGAAAATGATTTTCCCCACACGAAGTTTGTGAATAAGTGATTGTCTGAAGAAGGAAGAGGGTTTCGTTTGAACTGAAGAGACAATGGACACAGTATGTTGAAGTTCAAGTTTTGGGCATTGAATGAAAATCAAGGAAAATTGAACTTCCATATACTTGCATGTGTTTTGATCGGTGAAGAAGGAAAATAGGGTTTCTTTGAACTGAAGAGACAATGAACTGTGTTGAAGATCAAGTTTTGGGTATTTAATTTTAAAGTTATATGACATGTAAAGTTGGTAGTGTTGGAAGGATTTAATTGGTCACTTAATCTATGTGGAGGAAAGTGTAATACACGCTCTACATTCAAACTTCAGATTAATTAAAAAGTGTCAAAATGACACAATAGACGCTTACATTAGGTGTCTAAAATGAACATATCTTGGTTTACGTATTTAAGTGAAAGTTAACGCCAACTTTATAGGGCCAGCGATGAGTTTGGCCTTTTATAAATAAATAAAAAACATGAGATTTCATTAGTGATGTTTCGTCATATAATGGGGAGGAATTATGCCCCCACGCCTTTCACACGGTTTTGCACCGTTTAAATTTTTATACCATTGTTCTTTTTGATAACACTATGTTTATTTATGTATAATATAAATATATGTTTTGACTCTCATGTTGCCTTAGTAGAATTAATGCTCATCTGCGTGGAATATATAATTTTTTTGTGTGACCACCTAGTAAGGATATTGAAAAATATAAAATTTTAGTTCACTGTGAAATAAAATAAAGTTTGACATGATTTATCTCACCTAAACTGTGTGAGCATTTATTTTTTTAAGAGGAACATAGCTAAACTTTTAAGAGCATTTATCTCATCTTGTTGGTAAGTGATCCAACAACAAAAAAGAGCACTTGTGTGGCTTATACAATAGTTGAAGTGGTGTGACAATACAGAATGGTATAATTAGGGGAATGACTATGTTTTGAGCACTGTGACTTTGGAGACTACTGTCTGTGAATTTCATCATAAAAGAATGGGCTGCGTAGTGTATTATGATGATGATATTGTGCCAATCGAGATCAGAATTTTATTATGATTTTATAGAGCGGGTGTATTGTCACACCCCGGGAGGGTACCCTAGACGTAACCGGCACTCGAAGGTCATTTCTGACCTCCGAGCAAACCACTTGATACAGTCACTCATTCATTCAAGAATATTCTCTTAACGGAAACTCAATTAAAGAAATCCTTCTCATAACATAAGGGCCGAAGGCCAAACATTTACAATCAAAGAAGATAATCAAAATAGGACTCCTCAAAATGACCACTCGACCTCCCACACTCAAGTCTATGAAGCCTCTATTCAAGTCTAAAAGGTGCCAATGACAAGCCCATGGCTACCGACAATCTAAATAAGGAAAAGACAATCAAAAACTGTACAAGAAGGCCCAATATCCTCTGGGAACTAGAAGGACTCACCGACTGGCTGAGAGTGTAAGTGGATCTTCAACGGAGCGCCAGTTGATGATCTCTAGTACCTGTCTCTGTATCATGAAATGATGCAGGCCAAATGGTGTCAGTACATGGAATGTACGAGTATGTAAAATGGCCGAATACAACGAACATCGAGGAAGAATAAATCAACCAAGTCGAGAGCTCAACTCAAAAGGAATGACAACTCAATCAAATGTCCTAAGTCTAAACAAGAGTATGATTTAGACTGGACCATTCATATACAATTCAACTCAATCTAACTCAGAGTGCTATCAAAACTTATTTGGGAGTTTCTCTTAACCGACAACCAACACTTATGAGCCAGTGAAGGTACAACGAAACGACGTCGTTGCCATGCCCGTTCATACCTTGACATGGCATGAACGACGAACACTCATGGATCCAATCCAACCAGGTCCTATAATGTCAGGACAAAAGCTCTCGGGGAAACATCCGACTTTAACGGTTCAATCCCCCCTACGTTTGGCAACACAGGTATTAGGTTCGAGTATGGACTATACTCTTGCCCAATTCGGTGCTCGATACTCCTCCCAAGACTCAATGCTCATAAAACTCCATCAACTCAACTCAATCAACTCATATCAACAAGTCTCATTACAACCTTGTCGACTCATCAACTCTATCACAATCAAATCTCAATCTCAATGCTCAATCTCAATCATATCTTCAAGGAAGCTTTAAATTCACATATATAACATCATCTAGATATAAAATCAATCATTACCTCCATCTATTTGAGAAAAACCTTTGTGACTCATCACATCTCCAAGACTTCAAATCGACATTCTTATAATAGGCAACATTTTAAAGAAAATAGTATACTTTATAGAATCTATATAATTAACAAGACCAACAAAACATATTTAGCAACTCATTTCCTCATCATCTCATACTTACATAAGGGCTCATTTTAGGAATCTCTTAGCTCAACAACATTGGCACATAAATACTTAAATAAGCTGGAAACAAAACTCATTCAAACATGTACCATACCAAGAAACTCTATTTTCATGGATATCTAACCTCAACACAAGAATAGGTCACATGGGTGGACTTAACCCATGTTTTGGTTAGCCTTACATACCTTAGTGAAGATTTGAAGAAAACCTTGTGGTTGGGTCTTCAATGGAGGACTCTAATCTTGAAGCTTCTTGGACTCCTTTTTGGTTGGAAATGGAGAAGAAGAGAAGAGAGAGGAGCTAGGGCTTTTCTTTAGAGAGAGAGTGGGGGCTGAATAAATGACCCCAAAATACACAAGGCTTGTGTATATATAATTTGGGAAATTTCCCAAATTGCCCTTTCTCCAAATTCTGAAAATTAGGCAAAAACGTCTTTGGCGCGATAGTGGCGCGTCGCGCCCTTACATCACCAAGGCCAATTATGCCTAAAACCTGCATATCTTTTAGTGGCGCGTCGCGCCAGGGAACAAACTACTGAGGCATGTTTCTGGCGCGATAGTGGCGCATCGCGCCCTTACAGCGCCAAGTTTATTGTTCTATATTCTGGGAATTTGGCCTGAAAAACCCTGCACAACTTTTAGTGGCGCATCGCGCCAGGGACCAAACTACTGAGGCATGTTCCTGGCGCGATAGTGGCGCATTGCGCCCTTACGGCGCTAGGGCCATTTCCCCAGCAGTGGTAACCCAGGCTAAAATGAAATCCCTGTCGTGCTAGTTTGTCTTCGGATCGTCATATCTTTTGGCCCCGAACTCCAAAATCTACGTTCTTGGTGGCGTTGGAAAGAAGACTCAACGACTTTTAATTTGATAGGTCGTGGGCCACCCAGATTGACGTCTTTCAAATGATAGGGTCATTGAAAGTCGACCCTTACGTGAACTCGTCCTAAACTTAGCCACGACGGATCTTTTGGACTTAGCTTGGTCCTAGGGGTCCTCAATGACCCCACATCACCTCCAACGCTCTTAAATTCCTCAGGGACTCATCTTAACTCAAGCACATACTTCGAAATAAAAACGATGGCCCCCATACGTGTACAAAGAGGGCCCGAATCTTAGGAAATTTTTTGAGGGGTGTTACATGTATATCAAAAAGAGATTATAACACCTCTACTACCACGGTACTTGTGTTTACTTGGTAAGGAGTTATCAGCTGTATCACATGTTCATATAATGAGATTCGATATTGCATTCACTTTTGAGAAACCAACTAGTTTGTTACTACGAACGCTTGGGTTAAATATTATTTATATAGAAGATTTTAGTGGTGGATCTTTGGTACAATTAATGAGTTTAGGTTGTGAAATATATCCTGAGGATTCTAAAAAAGGACTTATGATTTCATTGTAAACTCTAAGGGAGTGGATCGATATCAGAATGACAAGCTTATGGGTAAAGAAAGTCTTAGCGACTATAATTGTATGAAGGCAATTGACGAGTTTAGTAAGAAAGTGCATATAAAATTGGAGTCCTTTGGATTTGATTAGTATAACTGAGTTCGAGGTGTCATGTCAATGATAATGTTAACTTTGAGATGATGGCAATGTCTACTGAGCATGGTAGTACAAGTTCGTGATGAATTATGATCAGAATGCAATAATATGACTAAAAGTTCTGGTTAAATGGATTCAGATGATAACAATGACTTGCGGGTATCTAAATGTGTTTTTTCTACTATTTGGTGATTAGCGTGGTCGTATGAAAAGTTGTAGAATATGTTAAGCCACCGTTCTAATAGAATTAAAAAGAGTCAAAGTCATAAATGCAAAGAATTAGTGGAATATAGTTTAGCTTTAGAGAAAAGGAGAGAACAATGATATTTACTCTGATTGCAAGCGCCAAAGATATATCTTCAAAGAGAGTGCAAAATTGGATTCAAAGACACGTGGTTCCATATATTTTCTCTGATTATGGTGATTATATTACGTGTTATTCATATGGGTTAAAAATTGTTAGATAAGATTTGAGAAAGATGTCTACAGACGTTGGCTCAAGTGTTGTATTAAGTTCTTTCGTGGTTTTGAGTTTGGTAACTAGTAAAGTTGGATTTTTAATAAAGAATATGGTAAGGTCGATGGAGAGTGATCAATGATATGCCAAGATACGTGAATTCATAAAGTTCTTCAAGGTGTGAACTAATGTTGATAGATAAGGAGATTGAGTTACATGGATAGAATTTGAAATTCAAGTGGTTCATTATACATCTACAGTGTGGCAGTAGGTTTCGTCAAGGTATAAATTGGTAAGGTGAAAATTGATCGATCACGTCGGGTAATGAGCAAATGAAAGGAGGTGTGTAGGATATTAATTATAGATTTTATTACTTTTGATTGTGAAAGAGCTCAATAAAGTCTATAATTGAGGAGTTTGGTTTAAGATAAAATGTAATACGATGTGGATTCTTGGCCAAGAAATAATAATGATAAATGAGTTAAGGAAAGGAACAAGAGTCTGGTGCATCAAGAGTTCAAGCATTTAGGATTGGATCATCAGTATTAGTTAAGAATTTGAATGTCCTTGCAATATTACGAGTGGATAAACGTTAATAAATGTGAAGATATAAGACATCATGTATAAATCTTTAGTTCAAAGTTGAAGATTGTACGAATTTTCTCCTTTGAGTTCAGATTTGACTGTATATGGGTAGATTGGTTCAACATAGACTTATGAGGGATGTAGCAATGACTTTTTCGAAAGTTTTATTTTGATTTGGGTGACAAACAGTGAGGTATCAAGGATTCTATATTTTATGTGGGGGTTAGATTGCTCAAATTATGGTAGGTGACTTATGGATGCACTAAAAGATGGGATATAATTCTTCATGGTTATTAGGAATTTTGAATTGGATTAATACTACTCTGCTGATGGGTTATACAGACTATTATGATGTGTCGCATAGACATTAGAGGATAAATAAAGGTTATGTGTACATAGTATACAGAATTATTGGGGGACCAAAAATCTTTCTAAGTTTTGGCATGAATATGATGATTTGAATGATAGTTGAAACTTGGTAGGTGAAAGATTGCGTGGAGTAGACATTGGGTGTGATTTAATAGCTTTACATCGATGGAAAAGTACTCAGATTTGAAATTAGTATTATCAGCCTTGGGTATGATCTGTATCTGTCATGGAATGCTTAAATGGAAAGAGAGGGAGTCATAGTTCAAAATATGTAAAGGCAACAATGTATTGCTAAGAAAACTTTAATAATAGTGATAATTTGATAAAAAGGTAAATGACTAGTATGGCTATGATGTTTTGTTAGTGTTAAGAGTGTTGGCTTCATAGGAGTACTGTGAGGAGTATGTGAAGGTCGATAAATCAAGTATGTCTACAATTGTGATAGGGACCAGACTGGTTGATTGTGGGTAGCTAAAAATCAAAGAGATAGAGTCACATGAATGGAAATATTTGATATAGGCACTATGGAAGGAGTATATTATGTTATTCGGCCTTGGTTCCATACATTCTTATGCGACCATCTACTTTATTTCAGACATGATTTGACGTATAATTTGCTGCATATGCCATGCTTGTTTTCTCTTTCATGGATAAATTCCTAGTGGTGGATCAGGTGTACCGATCCTGCGATGACCTCTTGGTAGGGTGACATCCTTGGACAAACTTGGTCATTTTAGTTATGGAGGATTTGGTATTGTTCGGAATAGATAAAGTATACCAGTGGTTTTACACGCACAACTTTACTTTTGAGGATTTATAGAAGAGCTACCACAAATATTTATAAGTGACCGACAGTTTTGTTATATACCTCATCGTCGAGTTCACGTTCTAGCTATGTATAATTGAATATGAGGGTTAGTAAGTCTAGTGCTACCGCTATTAAGGGTTGTTTACAATGTAACACCCCGGAAATTTTTTTGCTAAGATTCGAACATTTCTTCACGTGAGTGTAGACTCGAACTGGAGGACTCATAATTTTTCACATGAGTTAGGATCAATTCCTAAGTAGTTGAAGTGGGTTAGATGTGTTTAGGGGTTATAAGGGATCTCTAACACCAAGTCGAGTCCAAAGAACTCCAATCGATTAAGTTTTCGGATGAATTAGTATAAGGGTCAACTTCAAATGACCATATTTCCTAGTATATAATGAACTGGGTGGCCCACGACCTACCAAATTAAAGGTTGTCGAGTCTTATTTCCAACTCCACCAAGAATGTACATTTTGGAGTTTGGAGTCAAAAAATATGACGATCCTAAGATGAACTAGCACGACAGGAATTTCATTTTTGGCCTAGGTTGCAACTGCTGGGGAAATGGACTTGGCGCTGTAAGGGAGCGACGTGCCACTATCGCACCAGAAACATGCCTCAGTAGTTTGGTCCTTGGCGCAACGCGCCACTAAAAGTTGTGCAGGGTTTTTCACGCCAAATTTCTAGAACCCAAAAAATATGGCTTTGGCGCTGTAAGGGTGCGACGTGCCACTATCGCGCCAGAAACATGCCTCAGTAGTTTGGTCTCTAGTGAGGCGCGCTACTACGAGGTGTGCAAGTTTTAGGCATAATTGTCCTGGCGCTGCAATGGCGCGACGCGCCACTATCGCGCCAGGAGCATTTTAGCCTATTTTTAGAACTTTTGAGGAGGGGCAATTTGGGAACTTACCCAAATTATATATGTATTACCCTTGGTCTTTTGGGAACACATTTTGCAGCCTCACTCTCTCTCTAAAAGCCCTAGGAGCTTCTCTCTCTCTATTCTTCTTCTTCTCCATTTCCAACAAGAAGGGTCCAAGAGCTTCAAGATTTGAGTTCTCCATTGAAGACCCAACATCAAGGTTTCTTCAAAGTCTTCAAATAAGGTATGTAATGCTAACCTAAAATATGGATTTAGTTCTTCCATATGCCCATAGATGTGTTGGATAGGAGTTGTGAAAGGGTTGAACCTTCTATGAAGGTTTTCTTGAAAATTTTCCTAAACTATAGAATGTTTTTAGATACTATTGGTTGATTGATGCTTTTAATGGCTTGAGTTACTAAATAGTTATCTTTCATATTATTGACTACAAATGGATCTTTGTATATAGATTTATAGGTACTGATGATATTCTTGAGTTGAGTTTTGTTAAGAGTATGGATTCATGTTTCATTCACATAAACCCAAGATGAGATTTATTGTCATAAATGTCTTGAGGATGAGATGGATAGTTGTGTGTATATATGTATTGATTAGAATAAAAAGAATGAATTGGTTAGTCAAGAATGTCCCTTTGCTTCTATAAAATGAACATAGGACAAAAATAAGGATTTTGGAGTAGATGTTTGATGATTGATGTGATGATGATACTTGACAATGATGTGATGATAATGTTTGATGATGATGTAAATGATAATATATGATGATGATATTTTGATGACGATGTGAGTGATGACGTGAATGGTGCTTATTTAATATGTGTAGAATGATTGATGAAAAGGTGTATTGATGAGGATGTTATATGATGGAGTGGATTGGAGTCTAATGTGATTATGTGATATGTGATTTGGATAATTTGAGTTGATTGGAGTCTTATGAGTATTTTGAAAATAAAGGATCTTTTGAGAAGGAGTTTTAAATAAATGATTTGTGAGCATTTTTGCATAAACTATTTATACACTATTTTTGAGTTTAACAAATGATTGTTTTCATCTATGATTTAAAAAGAGTTTAAGCATGAGTTGAGTTTGAAGAGTCTTTTAATTATTTTGAACATGAGTATTTTGATTATAAATGAGTTGAGCATTTTTACTTGTTAATATGTCTTATTGATCTCTTTAACCATGTGATTATGTTGCATAAGTCAATTTTCTTGAATGTGTTACTCCACTTGAGTTGTTGGGCTAAAAGCCATAGAGTTGTGATGAGTCTTGAGGAGATGTCATAAATGCTTATCTAAATGAGGTTTGATTGAGTTGATTTGAGGATGGAATTGATGAGTGGACAAGGTCCTAAATGAGACTTGCCATTATGACTTAATTGAGTTGAAATGAGAACAGAGTTGATGAGGTGGTAATATTCCACATGAAACTAGCCGTGAGGGCTTGTTTGAGATGATTGGAGGGAGTCTTATGAGCATAGAGTCGTGAGAGGAGTATCGAGCACCGAAGCGGGTAAGAGTATAGTCCATACTCGAACCCTAGAAACTATGCCGCCAATGTAGGTAGGGATGGAACCATTAAAGTCGGATGTTTCCCATTTTATTGTCCTGAAATGATAAGACTTGACTAATCGATGGTATCCATGATTAGGGAGGCGTTCATGCCCTGGCAAGGTATGGACGGACGTGGCAACAACGTCTGATTGTTGTACTATCACCGGCTCATAGGTGATGGTTATCGGATAAGAGAAACTCCTATTTAGGTCTTGATAGTGCTCCGAGTCAGTTGAGTTGAGTGGCTTATGAGTTAGTCCCGTCTAAACTATTTCTTATTAGACTTAGGGCATTTGAGTGAGTTGCTATATGCTTATGAGTTAGTCCTGTCTAAGCATATTTCTTGTTAGACTTAGGACACTTGAGTGAGTTGTTACATATTTATTGAGTTGAGTCATTTGAGTTGATTGTTGAGCTGAGGGTATATGATCGGATTGGGTTAGACGAGTTGTGATTAGATTGTACATGATTTGGATGGATATATGAGTTGATTGGATTAGATGATATGTAATTGACTTTGAGTTAACAGTATATGATTGAAATGGGATTAAATGATTTAATTGCACTGTATTGTACATGATTGGATTGGATTGTATGGTATATGATTGGTCTTTGTCTAAAAAATGTATTCTTACTTTAGACTTATGACGCCTTATTTGAGTCTCTCTTATCTTTCTGACGTGAGATATTTGGATCGATGTTATTCTTCCTTGAGGTATATTTTATTTTGCCATATTACATACTTGTATATTCCACGTACTGATGTCCATTTGGACCTGCATCGTTTTATGATGCAGAGACAGGTTTAAGAGATCGTCAATAGGAGCATCATTGGGGATCTATTCACACTCAGCGTATTGGTGAGTCTTCCTCTACTTTCGGAGGACACCGCTTATGTAATCTTGCATCGAGTTAGCCCTTTCCATTTTTATTTGAGGTAGCCATGAACTTGTCATTGGCACCAATTAGATAGTAGTGATAGAGGATTTATAGACTAGATAATGATGGGTCGATTGAGTACTTCTATCCTTGAGTTATTCTTGTCAAACTATTTTTAATGACAAATATTTTAGTTGATCTGTTGGCCCATGACCTTTATTCTTTGAGTTGGATGGGTGATTTGAGTTGCCCGCTAAATTATTCTTTATTTTTTTTTCTTTCTGCTGAATGAATAAATGAACGGATGTGTGATCAAGCTATGTCTAGGGTACGTCTAGGGTACCCTCCCGGGGCGTGACATACAATCACAGCTACCGATCTACTATTTTTGATAGTTTTGTTAAAGGTTCTGTATGCTTGGGTGTATCGCTCTCTAGGAGATTATTCGATCATTTTCTTCTTTGGGTTACATAAATCATATTCTCCAGTGATGAGTACCCGATGTCTAAAGATCAGATTTGTATAGCTTAAGCTCATGGAAATATTTGATTGTGAAATTGGAATCTTGACAAGATCTCTGATTGTCTGTGTATTATGAATGTAGTGGTTGGTTCGGGTTCACTTCTGATTGTAGCCGGTATTGGTTCAAAACTCTCTCGTGGTTATGTGATGAAAGATTGTCCTGTTATGTTGTGGTTTAGAGGGTTTTGATTCAGGTTTGGTCCATGATTTAGTTTGTGGCATGAAAATTATTCCTGATGTGTATATTTGCAAAGTTCGATTCGAAATTTCAGTTCTTGGTAGTGGATCCTGATGGTAAGGTCCTAAGAATGAGTTCCTTATGAGATGCAATTACTGAAGTTCGAAATTATGTATTCAATTCTTAATAACGTCGTGTATGCTTCCTTCTTTTACTTTATGTTCGAGTCATGTATGCTTCCTTCTTTTACTTTATGTTCGAGGACGAACATGATTTTTAGTAGTGGATAATATAATGACCCGTTAGGTCATTTTGAGTGAGTAACCTCTCTTTCATAAAACACTCTTTCTGTAAATTTAAATTGGAAGTTTTGGACTTTTTGGTAACTATGATTAATTAGTTGATGGATGGTTTTGAATAGTTAATGTAATTAGTGGGCTAAAGTGTTAGTTTATTTAATATCCTATACCACTTGTACCAACAACAACAACAATAACAACCCAGTGAAATCCCACAACATGGGGTCTGGGGAGGGTAGAATGTACGCAGACCTTACTCCTACCAAGGTAGGACGGCTGTTTCCTGGAGACCCTCGGCTCAGTAAAAGCATAAATGCATAAAAAAAAAAAAATAATAATAAAATATATATATATATATATATATATATATATATATATTAGATAAGAATAGGAACTTAAAAGCTTTATTAGAAAAACAACAAATAAATAACGAATAGATAACAAATAAATACAAATAAATAAATACAAATAACAGATAACGATTAAATAAATAATGAAAGCGTCACAGGTAAAATAGAGTAATCAAAGCATAGAAAGTAATAAATAATAACAGAAATAACATAAATCAGAAGTCAAAGCGCAAGAGATCGTAATGCACTACTACGCCTATGAATAGAGACGAGAGAAGAGAGAGAAGAATAATGAGACTATGAACTAGCCTTCTACCCTAATGTGGGTCCTCCACACCCTCCTATCTAAGGTCATGTCCTCTGTAAGCTGTAACTGCGCCATGTCCTGTCTAATCACCTATCCCCAATACTTCTTCGGCCTACCCCTACCTCTTTTGTAACCATCCATGGACAGTCTCTCACACCTCCGCACTGGGGCATCTGTGTCTCTCCTCTTCACATGTCCATACCATCTCAGTCGCATTTCCCGCATCTTGTCTTCCACCAAGGCCACTCCTACCTTTTCCCGAATAGCCTTATTTCTAATCCTGTCTCTCCTGGTGTGACCACACATCCATCTCAGCATTTTCATCTCAGCAACTTTCATCTTTTGAATATGAGAAGTCTTAACTGGCCAACACTCCGCCCCATACAGCATAGCCGGTCTAACCACCACTTTGTAAAACTTACCCTTAAGTTTTGGTGGCACATTCTTGTCACATAGCACTCCAGAAGCGAGCCTCCATTTCATCCACCCTAACCCAATACGATGTGTGACATCATCGTCAATCTCCCCGCTGCCTTGCATGATAGACCCAAGATACTTGCAACTACTTCTCTTTTGGATGACCTGAGCACCAAGCCTAACTTCAATGCCAACCTCCTGAGGTGTCTCACTGAACTTGCACTCTAAGTACTCTGTCTTTGTCCTACTCAACTTAAACCCTTTAGACTCCAAGGTATGTCTCCAATCCTCCAGCTTAGCGTTAACACCGCGGCGAGTCTCATCGATCAGGACTATGTCATCCGCGAAAAGCATACACCATGGCACCGCATCTTGAATTTGCCGCGTCAATCCATCTATCACCAAGGCAAATAAAAAAGGACTAAGAGCTGATCCTTGATGCAACCCAATCACCACTGGAAAGTGCTCTGAGTCCCCTCCTACTGTCCTTACCCTGGTTTTGGCTCCCTCGTACATGTCCTTGATCACCCTAATGTATGCCACAGGTACACCTTTAGCCTCCAAACATGTCAATAGTATTTCTCTTGGAACTTTATCATAAGCCTTTTCTAGGTCGATGAATACCATATGCAAGTCCCTCTTCCTCTCCCTATGTTGCTCCACCAGTCTCCTCATAAGATGGATGGCTTCTGTAGTTGAGCATCCCGGCATAAATCCAAACTGGTTCTCTGAAATAGACACGTCTCTCCTCACCCTCATCTCTACCACTCTTTTCCACAGTTTCATAGTATGGCTTAGTAGCTTAATACCTCTATAGTTGTTGCAACTCTGGATATCCCCTTTGTTTTTGTATAGAGGGATCATTACGCTCGACCTCCATTCTTCGGGCATCGTTTCCGTTTTAAAGATGACATTAAATAACTTAGTCAACCACTCCAAACCTATCGAGCTCGTGCTCTTCCAAAATTCCCCAGGAATCTCGTCAGGTCCGGTTGCTCTTCCCCAGCGCATCCTACGAACGACACTCTTAACCTCCTCGACCTTAATACTCCTGCAATACCCAAAATCGCGACGCCTCTCTGTATGTTCTAAATATCCCAACACAAAGTCTCTGTCCCCTTCCTCATTCAAAAGTTTATGAAAATAGGACTGCCATCTCTTTTTAATGAGGGTCTCGCCTACCAATACTTTTCCATGCTCGTCCTTAATGTATTTCACTTGGTCCACATCGCGTGCCTTTCTCTCCCGCGCCCTGGCTAACCTGAACAATTTTTTATCCCCACCTTTCTCTTCTAGTTCAGCATAAAGGCGTTCAAAAGCTGTTGTTTTTGCCATCGAAACCGCCGACTTCGCCTCCTTTCTCGCTATCTTATAAAGTTCCCTATTCGTCCACTTCTCCACCTCATTTGTGCTTTCTATCAACTTTGCGTACGCCATCTTCTTAGCTTTCACCTTTTCTTGCACTTCTCCATTCCACCACCAGTCTCCTCGATGCCAACTACGACTACCAGTCGAGACTCCCAATACTTCCCTTGCGACAGTCCTAATACAACTAGCCGTCTTATCCCACATACTGGTCGCATCCCCATTACTATCCCAAGCCCCCATGACCTTCAACTTCTCTCCCATCTCCAGGGCATTTGCAGTGGTCAAACTCCTCCATCGGATCCTAGATCGATCATCCCCGACCCTCTTATTCCTCATCATCTTAATCCCTAAATCCATCACCAAAAGCTTATGTCGGGTTGTAAGGTTGTCTATCGGAATGACCTTACAGTCTTTGCACAGACCTCTATCGACCTTCCTCAGGAGTAAAAAGTCTATCTGAGTCTTAGCCACTGAACTATGGAATGTTACCAAGTGGTCTTCCTTCTTTGGGAAACTCGAATTGGCTATGACCAACCTAAAAGCTCTTGCGAATTCCAAAAGTGAAATGCCTCCTCCATTTCTGACCCCGTAGCCAAAGCCTCCATGCACATCATCATACCCTCCTGAAATAGACCCGATGTGCCCATTAAAATCTCCTCCTATGAAAAGCTTCTCAGTAGGTGGTATACCTCCCACTAACTCGTCCAAATCCTCCCAAAAGCGCCTCTTATCCTCCTCTCTTAAGCCCGCTTGTGGCGCATAAGCACTAATAATGTTGAATGTGCTCCCTTCAACTACCATCTTAATCGACATCATCCTATCATTGACTCTCCTAACCTCCACTACCTGATTCCTTAGATCATTGTCTACTAAAATGCCTACCCCATTCCTATATTTTGATCTACCTGAAAACCAAAGCTTATACCCGTCTACCTCCCTGGCTTTAGAACCTACCCATTTGGTCTCTTGGACACAAGCTATATTAATCTTTCTCTTCTTTAGAATCTTAACTAGTTCTATGGATTTGCCTGTTAACGTTCCAATGTTCCAAGAACCAATTCTTAGTCTAGATGCTCCTTTAACCCACTTACCCCTCCTTACCCTCGTCCCCGACCCTATCCCTGAATGAGAACATGACCTTAGTCTACCATCACTATCTAAAGCCACGAAAATACGTAGAAATTAATAAATTATTCAAAAATCTAAAGTTAGCAAAATGCAACGATAAGTGTATGAACAAAAATATAGGTAAACCGGAGGTACCAACTCCAGTTGAAAAGAACCTGATTCACGCAGGAATCACTGTTCATGCAGGAAACATTGTTCACGCCGGAAGCACTGTTCACACCGGAAAACACTGTTCACACCGGAAAATGAAAAACCGCGAGACGACGTCGGAAATCAATAGATCTACGGAATCTTAAACGTCATTGGAAAAATTGGGTGTTGCCGGTATTTGCTTGTACCCGCCGGAAAATGCAAGAGGAGACCAAACGCTTCGCCGGAAAAGCCTTTTCAGTCTGATCTAATCCTCTCCGGACAGATCTAAGCCTTTTAGATCTCGTCGGAGTTGTGGCTGGAGCAGATCTTAACTGTCGGAAAGAAAAAAAAAGAGAAGAAAGAAAGAGAGGAAGATCTGCTGAAATAGTGTTCCGCCGGAGAAGCGACGGCGGAGAACTTCAATGGCAGTTGTTTGTGCTAATTCTATACAAAGATCTCTGATATTTGAACAAATCTTGTTCTATGAGCTGTTCAATCTGAAGGCCAAACGTGAAAGCAAAAGCACCAGAGTGTCACCCTTCTTCAGAGAACTATACCACTTGTACCATATTTATTAAAATAAGTTGTAGGGTTTAACAATATTTAGATCATAAATTGAGAGCACAAAAGAAGAACGTGAATTAGAGGAGAAAGAAACACGACTTCCACCTATAACAGTGAAGGAAACCATCGCATCACCGGTAACAAAAGTTGCAAATCAATCAGGTAAACGATTGAACCAAGGGTCATATTATTACTATTATTATATATTTTCTAAAGGAAAGGAGACTAACCAACGAATTATTGTTGTTTTGATAAGTTTCTGGTTTGAAATAGTAGGCAACAAATTGTATTTAATAATTAGGTAATGATGACAATTTTGAATAGAAGTTAATGATGGCCAAAGAGGGTTTAACCATTGGGGATGTTAGTTTGTGATACATTTTTGTATAATATAGGCAGCCTGCATATTGATTTCAGTATCAAAAGTTATTAGTGGCTTAATTTAGTTCGGATTGGAAAATTTTCTTATTGTTATGATATTATGATTCAAGTTTTGATATATTGAGATAGATAATAAAATACTAAATGTATTATATTATATAAATACCATTAAATTTATGTTACTTGGAGAAATTAAGACTTAACCCTAGACTTGAAATTTAGAAAATATAAGATTTGATTATTAATTGGCATCAAGATTTGGAAACTTGATTATAGATTTGTGTGAGTTTTTAGGTCTAGGCTAGATATATATTAATATGTACATGGTTAGTTTCAAAATCTTATTTTGTTTATTTATTTGACTAGATTACATTAATTTGAAAGCCCAACAAATGGGGAAGACTCAAGTCCCAAATTGATTGCTTGATTATTTGAGACAAGTGAACTTCTATGATGCTAGTATTTCCTTGTTATGTGCATTGGGGAGTAATGAGAATTAGACTGGATTATTGACTGTATGATTGACCTTAAAAATAGAGATGAGGGTATAAAATGACAATCTAATGACGTGTAATGGTGTGATCGATGTGATGAGATTGTTGACTTATTTTAGATATGTGAAATGACTATATTGATATGAGATGTGAAAATTAGTATTGATATCATGCTATTATTATAAATTATATGAACATGAATTAATTGCATTGGTTTTGATATATTGTGCCGAGACTAGAAATGATATGAAATAATGGGGCCGGGCCACACGCTCCATGACAGGTATTATGAAATAAAGGAGTCAGGACACACGCTCCATAGCAGGATATGTATATTGATGGTATAGGCCACACGCTTCGTGGCAGGTTACATGGACAGAAATATCCCCCATGGGTTCCAGACTGTTATTCAGCGGATGTGTACCGATAGGACAGACATGCATCATTTCATTGCATTGCATCACACCTTTATGATATTTGTGAATTGTGTTCACCTCTCATTGCTCCGTGTTTACTGAATTTGACTTTATATGATTTAATTGTTGATATTATTGTTGAGTATTCATGAACTGCGTATTATTACTGTACAAAAATGTAGAGTTGGGATGGTTTTTATGCAGGTTGTAGTTGAGGAAGTTTGGTTGGGAGGACAAGAGTACTTGTATATATTTAGATTTGCTTAGTTTTAGTTGTCCACTTGCTGAATACCGTATTGTTTGGTACTCACTCCTTGCTTCTACACTTGTGTAGGTTGTGAGCCCGGACGTGCTTGATATCCTATTATTTTTTACTACATTCGGGGCAATCATTTCGAGTGTTAAGATAGTTGTTACATTCATCTAGAGGATACCTCTTTCTCTTTTATTATGTTTTATTCTTATTTTACAGACAAAGACATCGTGACTACATTTTTTTTTTGTACTTTCATATTGTATTAGTGACTTGTACACGTGATAACCAATCTTGGGAGATTTTGAGTTTATTTTACGTGTTTTTGATTAAGTTAAAGTTCATTTATTTCATTTTCTTCGTTAGGCAATAGGCTGACTTTTCTTGATGGGTTGAAATGAGTGCCATCACACCCGGATTCAGGTCGTGGCAAAGATATTGGGGGAGATTTTAAAGGTGCCTAGGGAAGGATTTGTGTGTGTTGAAAAATCCTCTCCTACACCTCAATTTGTCTTGGAAGCAAGTAAAGTCTCTATCTTAATTGTGCTGGTATTCCCAAAAAGTTCTTAAAATGGCAATATCAATTGTACTTTGAGTTTATAAATAAAGTGCTCCTGCTCAGATCAGAGAAAAGAAATGTGGCTTCATCTGCGGACCTGTTCCTCATGAAGTCTCTAAGTAAATTTGAGGTCATTAATCTTCCTGATATTATGATGGAACACATGTGCAGCACCATGACTGTCAAGGATGGTCGATATGGGAAGGGTTATGGCTATCTTTTAAATTAGGTGTTTGATCATTTTGGAATTGATTTAGAAAAGGGAGTGAAGAAAACAATCAAACAAGCTTTCTTTCAAACCACTCTCATTGAGTATGAGTGTGTGGAGGGTAGGACAAGCAATAAGGCAAAGTCATAAGTTTTTAGTCTCCTGGAGCAGTAAGAGATATTAAGGCTGGAGCTTGAGAAAATGACTGTAGCATTAGCTAACAGGGATGCAAAAATTGCTAGGCTTAATGCACAGTTACTATAGGCATAGGCAGAGGGATCTCGGGCAGGTGAAATTGTGGCTCTGAAAATAAAAATTGAAAGAATTCTAGAATGACTCTACTCCTCTAATCTCTAGCTTCCAAGTCTCCACATTCCTAGTATCCTATAATTCCAATTTGTTTGTCTTGTATTTCCTTGTTTTGTTGGCAGGTTCAGTGGTTTTTGTTTGTACTTTATTTGTAGTGTGTTGAATTGTTACTCTCCTTTATTAATGAATGCATTTGTTTTGTATCTACTATCTTGCTTCTTTACCTTTGTGCAATTTTATTCGTGTTAAGTGTTGTTCGAGTGGCCTGATTTTTTTTCAAATTGCGTTATATTGGCTTGAATCACCGTTTCTCTTTTTTATGATGTCAAAAGGGGGAAGAGTGTGTTGATACATGTTTGATAGTCTGATCATGATGGGGATCTTGTCACATTGATAGGGGAAAGTTGAGAACCAAATGCACATTGACAGGGGAACTTATTGATAGAGGGAACACGTTTGATATAGTTTTTCATCATAAAAAAAAGAGTAAAATACTATATCAAGTTTTGATAATTTAACAAATTAGGGGACCTGGTCCCATGAGTAACGTTTGTCCAGGACAGAATGAGGAACAACTGTAAAAGTTGACACCACCAGATGTGGGCGGTACACACAACAGATGACAGCAGAGCTCTCAGCAAATGGTATTGTACTAGGCTGTTAAGTTCATACTTTATTATACACTCTTTGACAAGAAACAACCTAGTTTTTGCATAATAATTTTTGTAAAGCAAAATTAATTCTCTCTCAAGCAAGAAAAAGCTCACAAGAACAGCGAGGGACTTGATAGAGTTATTCGCTAAAACGTCTTTAGTTGCCTCTTAATGATTTGTGTTTGATGTCCTGACATTGTAAGATTTATTACTGTGTTATATAGGAATATAAATCATTTCATTTCAGATTTTGAGTACATCGAGTTCATGGATAGAGTTTGTTTGAAATCTATGTCAACTAGAGTTAGTTGGTATAGTAGGCAATAGAGTTTGCTTAGTTTTATCTTGTAATAGAGTTGTTACAGGGGGGAGGCATTAAGAGTTTAATTCCTAGGTTGCAAGGGTTTTAATATGAATATTGACTATTTGATTAGTGGAGTTGTTGGTGAAAATCTATGTGTCAGGTTGCGATTTTCTCCTCCCTTGAGTAAGGAGGTTTCCAGGTAAACTCTTGTGTTCTGTACTTTAAGCATTAGATTCTATATTGTTCTTAATATTGTCAACGGAGTTAGTCTATTGTCAAGTGTGCCTTCACTTTATATTTTTATTTTAATGAAGAATTTATAAAATTTATCAAATTAGGTGGCACAACAATCGTGCACAATATTTTTCATATCAAATTGATGATAAAAATTGCCTTTGATTTTGAGGATCATTTTTAGAACTCATAATGTTCTTTCTTTTATAATTATCAGAATGATGACTATCATTTTATCAATGGCAAATCCACATTCATTTGTACAACCACAATAACTATTTTGTCATCTTTCAGACTTATCATACTGCTACCACATTTACTTAGGAGAATAGATCAAATTTGATTGGACGTATGAGCTTATAATTTAATCAAAAATACATTATTTTATCTTAGTCATCATTATATCGTTATTATGGTGCATTAGAATTTAAATCCACCGCCATATTCATATAAAGGCATGTTAACCAATATTTCACTGACACTTAAATCCAACATATTATCATCATTGTACATCAAGACTACAACCCAATATCTTATATCCTCTTAGTATGATGTGACTTAAATCCACCATTTTATTCTCAATCAATAACATAATAAGCTAAAAAAAAATGTTATTAATCAGGTTCACAAATTTTATGTTAAAAAATTAAATTTCAGAATAATCCCAGGCAATATGTTGTAGAATGAGATTTGTGTGACAAGCAAATTAATAGGCTTAACAAAAAGACAAATTTCTTCCCAACTGGAAGTATAATTTCACATGAAAGATACTCCCTTAGCCCATATAAGTGAATTGTTAAGGTTTGTCATATTTTTTAAGAAAAATATTTTAAAATATTAAAAAAAATTAACAATTCATTTAATATAAATTAGAGGGAGCAATAGATATGAAATCTATTATGGTAAAAGAAATATTTAAAATATATTTTTAAGAAAAAAAATCCCAACAATTATGGTATCTTTCCTAGACTTCTGTACCGTATTTTTCACTGAATTCTAGATTTTCCACACCTATGTTAAGCAAACAGAGAGGCCATAAATATATCCAATGATTGATAAGTCCTTGGAGACATTTAAAGCCAGTAATTTAACTCCCACTCCGACTTTTTTTACTTGTCAAATTTTAACTTGATACATCTATTAAAAAGATAATAATTGATATAATGAGTTTATCATTTATCCGTACTAATTGATAAATCACGGATTTTTTACTAAAAATTTTCAAAAAGTTATACATTTTTCTAAGACATTAACTCTCTAAATAAATTGAGGGCATAATAGATTTTAAAAATTGTACTTTCTTAATTTTTGAAAAATAATGAATAAAAAAAATTAAATTAAAAAATATTTGACAAGTAAAAAGGAACTGAGGGGGTACTGAAAGATAATGCATATGTAATATAAATTGTTTCCAATTTGCCACAACATTATATGAGAAAATGTCACAATTCTTCAACGACCACGTAAGGGCTGACAAGAGGGAATTGCTCGAATGGTATTCACTTCCAATCCAAAGATTGAGAGTTATGATATCAATACTCGTTTCTTTATTTGATTATTATTATGTATTATTTTGAGATTATTGAGAGTTTCAAATGTTGAATACGACTCTAGTTGTAGATCCAATTCATAACTCACAAATAATAAGAACGTCAAATATGTTTTGATATATAATGCATTAGTTCATAGAAATATATTTTTGTTATATACATCATTTTGTAGATATCTATTATACAGTTTCTTGGATAAGCTTGAAATCAAGCAAGCAACTTGTAAGTAGCTAGTTCAAGTAGATAAGTTATAAGTAGCTCAAGCAAGCAACTTCCTCAAAAGTCTGCATCAATTTCTTAGGCTTACAATCAAGCAAGTAGCTTGCAAATAGTTCAAGCAAATGCTAAGGAAATGATATCTCTTCGCCCCTTGATGAGGCTTGAAATTGAATTCTCATGGTTAAAGATGCTCTTGTGCTATGAAATAATTTGAAAGATAAATATGCCTACTAGAAGATGATTCTTAGTCTCCAAGCACGATTTGATTGGATCTAATCATGGGTTATTAATAAAAAAATCATGAAATTTGACCTTCTAATTCTAGTTCATTACCTAAAGTGAAAAATGAAATTCTACCAAACTAAGTGTGAAAAAAATCCTGGCCTTGATCGTAATGATGGCCCCAATCGTGGTTATGAACATGACCAAGGGAAGGCATCTAATCATAATGATTGCCTTGCACCAATTGGTATTCTTCACCATCAAAAGTGGATAGAGAAGGATGAAAGGCATGAAGTGGTACAATGATACAATCTCAATAAGTTATGTCACATTGTGGGTCGATTCAAGCTGATATCTTGGTGATGATATCTTTGATACAATATACCATCTAATATTGCAAGAGTTTGTGAGGACATGAATTCGACATCTATTAAAATATGCTGACATATAAATAATTGTCAATTGAAATGATGCATCTTGATAAGTGTATAGCTTATTTGACTTGCCATTCAAACACTAGAAGATGACATGCTTTAAATACTAATGGCTATTGTCACTTGACAAAAATTTGTAAGAAGATTTCTAAAGAATTCAAAATGACGTACCATTACAAGTTCTTTAAACTTGTTCATAATTCTTACATGAAATAAATCAAGGTGTAGTGAACTTAATCATCTTAGTAAATATTCATTAATAAAGGGCACAAATGTTTACATGAAAATCAGAATCTTTCATTTTATTGTTTAAGTTGATAACTTGAATCGAAACTCTCGAACAATTTTCTAAAGCAGTAGATTATATATTGAAAGTGAAATAAGATCAATTGCAAATGATCAAAGCCTAATATAAATTTATTTATCCTAATAACTATTATGAAGTTTCTTGGATATACAGGACATTATATTCATTTGATCAATATAAGAATTCGATCAAAACTATTATCTATTCCATGAATTGTTACTGCCATACCATGTTGTTTTATGTATAATCAAATTATATAAAAGATAACAAAGGTTCCAAGAATATACTTGGTGTGATTCTCTCTCTATATATATATATGACGATGCAGCTCTATCAAAGGATTGGAAATACAATCATCAATCAATTCATCAAATGATAATCTGACAAATCTGATCACAAAGACACTGCCAACCTAAACATATGATAATTTGGTATACAAAATTGAAGTACATCATTTTTAAGAATTATGTGATGCTTTAATCATGAGAAGTGAAATATTTGTTGTATTTTTTAACCTTAATCAAAATTTTATTCCGTTGTGTTTTCGTCATAAAATTTGAATGAGTCAGCTAGCAATACATATTATTATATGTGTGTACTTTTTTCCTTCTTTAAAAATTTTTTCATTGAATTTTTCATCTTAAGATTTTAACGAGCCACATTATCTATTGATGAACATTAAGAGGAAAGTTCTAATAAATCAATCTATGGATATACGTTACACGATTTTCTAGATAAACTTGAAAATAAGCATGCAACTTGCAAGTAACTCAAACAAACAAATTACAACATCTTCCGAAAAGACTTGCAACAGCTTCTTCAGGCTTGCAATCAAGCATGCAGCTAGCAAGTAGCTCAAGCAGACAAGTTATAACTAGCTCAAGATGGTTGCTTGCAAGCAACTTCTGAAAAGCCTTGCAATTTTTTTTCTTCTATAAATAAAAAGTCAATTCAGTTCATTTTTACGTAAGAGCTCATTTGGACAGATGAAATGGAATCATATGATATGAACTTGAAGTTTTGTTTGGAATGCAATTTAGATTTTTAAGTTGAAGTTTTTGCTCATAAACATAAAAAATCATAAGTTGTGAAAAAGGGTCAAAATTGCCACAATTTTTTTATATAATCTTACCAAATAAGCAAAAGTTCATACCAAAAGTATAATACACTATCAAAAGCTATTTTGAAAAATAACATTGATTGGAACTTCAATAAAAATAAGTAAAATCAACATGGTCAATATCATTAGTAACTATATTATTATGTTCATATTCCGTGAATATTTGATCACCCCTTTGATATTCTCACAAAAAAATTATGTAGATATAAAATGGTGATATTTTTTAAAAAACAATAATATAAACTTATGGGTCAATTTTTATATTTGAAAAATGTAAAAACATGATATTGAAATTCTCAAATTCTCTAATTGCAAATCTCGAGATTAAATCACATATCCAAAAAGCTTTACATTTAAAGAGAAATAAAACCTCCCTACTCCAATTTCTTCCACTATATTTCTTGTCATCTTACCTTATCTAACGTCTCTTTATGTTTTATTGAGCCGAGGGTCTCCCGGAAACAGTCGTCCTACCTTGGTAGAAGTAAGGTCTGCGTACAATTTATCCTCCCCAAAATCCACGTTGTGGGATTTCACTGGGTTGTTATTGTTGTATTTCTTGTCATCTTAATATTTTATTATTATTATTTTATAATCATTTTACTTTTTTCATAACCTGACAAGTGATAACGAAATTATAATTCTTTAAAGACATGTAGATAAAGAGAGCATTAAAGGGTAATAAAGGTAACTGACGTACCTACAATATGGTCCACTGTCTATGGCCTCAACTATGCAATAAGTTTCCCTCTTTTTTTCTTCAATAAAATATTTAGAAAGAAACTCACAAGTTAAATTAATCAAAGGAACTTGATGTTGAGGGAGTTTGAATATCAAATTTGGGGCTATTTAGGTAAGATTTGAACTAATTTTGAACTTAGTTCGTTAAAATTCGAAGTTATATTCATATTCATATCAAAAGTATATTAAAATTGTACGATGAATTTATGAAAATTGTATTTTATATTTTGTATGATGTTGTAGTTATATTAAATTATCACTAACTAACATGAACTTTATACAAAATTTATATGCTTATATACAGATTTTATACATGAATCACGAGCAGGATTTGATATGTGAATTTTTTTATTCAAATTCTTAACATGAATTTTATACAACATTTATACAATTATATACATGTTTCATGCCGAATTTATATAATTTTGATACACGAAACTGTGATCAAAATTCTAATTGTTGAGCGAGATATACAAATTTCATACCGATTTTATATAGTTTTCATACCTGAAAAATGTGAGCAAAGTTTTAGGCCTGAATACACATTTCAATTTTCATACTAATTTGTTCATATAGTTTCCATAAACAAAATTTTGAGCGAATTTTATAAGCCTTGGGTGAAATTTCATATATGTTTTATTTAAAATCTCTTGTTTACATAAATACAACTCTAATTTTATACATGAATATATAAGAAATTCTCCATTGGATCAAACTGGCAAATTAGACTATAAGTCATTTTTTATTACTCATGTTTTAACCATCTTGAACCCATTCATTTTAGCTTATGTATACTTTAGGTAAGGTTGGATAATGACTTGTTTATGTTCATTTTGACTCATTTAAATTCCTAATTTAAGTATCTAATTTAATATCATAAAATTTAAACGACTATAGACATATTTAAAATTTAGGCTTAATATGTAATCAATCCCTCCAATTTATCAAGATATTTTATTTAGACAGTCGAACTAAGTCATGTTCTAAGTTGACATCTCAACTTCTGATAAAGTATTTCAATTAGATACTTATAATTCAAATTTTGAGAAAAACAATTCTACAAGTTTTCATCATATGAATCAACCTCAAGTAAAAATATATTATCGTTTTTAATTATATGGATCAACCTCAAGTAAAAAAATATAGGTTGAAATTAGGGGTGACAAAATCAAACTCAAACCCGCCTAACACATTTAAGTTTGGGCGGGTGACTGACCCCCTTATTTATTAGTTTAATCCATTAAAAATTAGGTTGATACATAGTTCAAATTGATTGATGAGAAATCTTGTTAAAATGTTTTAAAAGACTTTTTTTAAAATTTAGTATGTTATATATAGTCATAATAATAATAATAATAAATTATTAGATACTAAATTTTTTTAAAAGAACTAATTAAAACTTAGTAAAAATTAGACGAATTATGTTATGACTCATTATTTAATCCATTTTTATTCAATTTATTTTGATCCAAGTAAATTTAAATTAGATTAAATCTTTATTTATTTATTTTTAATTCATTTTGACTCACCCAAATTTAATTCAATCCGCCTAATTGTCATTCATAATTAAAACGCGGAAGTAATGATTGCATAAACAATTAGTTTCCAATATCTTATCATGTGGCACGAAAATGACTCCTTTGGCGTGATTTTCAAGAAGTAAAGATCTATATTGAAAGTAGTAGGTAAGGGGACAAGGTATGGCTTCATTCATGACTTTATAATCTGTGCATTTATAGGCTTATTCAAAAAAGTAATATAAGATATAATTTATTAAATATTTCTTCAGAATTAGGCAATATTAAAAAATATATATAACAGTATAATTGAAAACAATAGTACCACTTTTTTTAAATCTTGAATTCATAAAAGTTAATACTCATTTTGAGACAAATTATTTTTGGCAAAGCTAACACTAATTTTGAACGAATAGTAGGAAAATAAGTATGTTTACCATGAAGCATCTCGTTTGCATTCATATATGATTAAGAAAAAGAACAAAATACGTCATAAATCACAACATTTTACAATCTTGAATTACTATACACAACGATAGTTTCAATATTTACATAACGTAACATTAATTTTACTCATGGAACGATGTATATCACTCGCTAAAATAACCTTGGTTAAAATTGCTTAAATCGCTCGTTTTCTCATCTCTGGCTCCACTCTTTCCCTCTCTAATCCTTCTTCCTCTCTGTATCTGTATTTCATAATTAAAATTTTAAGTACCATTATGTATTTGATACACATGTAAAATTTCCAATCATCTACTAGTGGTTGTAACAATCCAAATGATCCCACTACATCAGGATCCTTATCTGTATTTTATATTCATTTTATACCAATATGTATATGTATAATTGTGCATCTATTCTACAGCATACATATATCAATTTTTAGCGACGTACATGTATCATACACATGTATATATGCATGTGTGTTTGGTTGATGATTAATAAATATTTTTGTATTTATATTTCAGATTCAAAGCTAATTTGTGTATTTGTGTTTCAAAATTTCAAATCTAAATCTTATATATATGTTTGTTGCTTCCAAAACTGTACTCACAGGTGTACGCGGTGGCAAAGTAATGAAGTGATTGCAAGCAATCAAGTAATGAAATCTCATAAGGACTCAACCCTAACGAACTATCGAATTAATTTTATTATAATTATAAAAACAAGTATTATCCAATTCAAGAGTGTTTGTTTGGTTGTTTATTTGTTCTACTTAAGCAAGAAAGTAAAGTGAGTAAACATTGTGGTAGTTTTTCACACAGAAGTTAAGACCTAGGGCTATGGAGCCCTAATTTCATCGTATCTTTATAAAGTTGATAAACATATTTAAGATATCTATCATTTTGCTAACTTACAAAATTGATATTATAGTCATGATTTGTCGATCCACTAAATGTCTACCCAGTTAACCTCATACCTATATTTTTAAGTGATGATGATTATAACTAATTCAAATACATTTATATATCTTTCTGTATTTGGAGCCAAGTAGGGCCATCTAGATATGATTTCCATCCTAGCCGCAAATTCGTCCGTAGACTCATCCTAATCCCCATAACCCCAATTCTATCTCTAACCTTCTTAAAATCTCAAGTTCCTTTAACGATTATCAATTTATCCTATTCGCGAATGCATTAGATTAAGAGAACAAAACACTACTAAAATAATGAAAGAATCGACTAACAGAAAATTGACGAACAGGTTCAGTTCAAAAAATCGAGAAAAAGTTGACCTTGCTTGTCGATATTATTGTTTGAAATTTTTTTAATAGAAAATCGATGGACGTCCATCAGTTCTTTTTCGCATAAATATTATTAAAAAAATTATTTTTAAAATAAAATTGACGTAGGCTGAAGAGTATAAATAAAAATAATGAAAATATTTTACAAAAGAGCATGCATGGTCAAGTGATAAAATTGTTCAAAGTCATAGAAAATAACTAAGTTCGACTCCAAATAACTATATTTTTATGTATATTTCTAAAAAATTGACCTTGTCCATATATTTTTTTAAAATCGACAAAAATTAATAGACAAAATCAATTGTCCCTCATTTTTAATCGACCTATCCATCGATTTCACGAAAGCGATAAAAGAAAAATGAAGAGTCCACCAAATTAGTCTAGGAAAGGCAAAAATTTCCCCTTTGCCTATGCCACCTCACAGGAGGCAGTGGCCTTTGCTTTGGACCTTGTGTCGTAAGCCTCTGTTGCTCGCCTTGATAAATCAAGTATTCTAAGTCAATTTATCCTTAAAATAAAGTATAATATTGAAAAACTACTATTAAAATGAGTGTAAATACGTCCAACATTAATGTATTTTAAAATTTTAATTTTAGATACCATACATTATGTCTGATATGTGTATTTGTATTTCACAATTTCAAATCTAAGCCTTGTATTTGTGTTTCACAATTACAACTTTAAGTACCACCTTTTATTTGAGTTTCACAATGTCAATTTTAAGTACTATCATGTGTCCACGGGGCGGAGCCACCTTACAATTAGGGGTTTATCTAAATCTCCTCTCGCAAAAATTTATACTATCTATTAATGGTTAAAATAATTTTTTATGTATATATAGTAGATGTCGAACTCCCTTCGATTAGTTCATGTATCTACTTTTTTCAGATTTTAAACCCCCTTACTAAATATTCTGGCTCCACTACTGTATGTATCTGATATAATTTATATCTCAAATACATATATATATTTTTTTTACATCTATAATGTTTTTTTATGTATAATGTTTGAATTGCTCAAGAAGAGAAGACTCAGAAGACACCTCATACATAAATATAATTGACATAAGTATCTTCTTATTCTTCTTTTTTCTATATATTCATTCCCTCTGTTTCTAAAAAATTGAAGGCTCTCAAGCAGTTAATCCCACCCAATAATGGTGAAATCAAAAATGAATTTGAATAGCACATAACAATTTTCGCATTCAAAAATTGGGGAAAAAAGATTGCAAGCCGAGAGGGAGGAGAGAGACAAGCGAGCGAGAGGGGGAGAGATGAGATATTTTCTATAAAACTCATAAGTATATTTATGTTAGAGAATATTATAAAATTATACCTATGTATAGTAGATATAGTTGATCTGTTTACTTAATTTGGTAAATTTTTAATAGAAATATTACCTTTCGAGAAATAAATTTAGATTTTGTTGTGTTTATGTACAAATTTCTAATACCTCCGTTCCATATTAGATGGGCATTTTCAACTTTATACGATAATTAAGAAATTATTAATATATTGGAAGACTTTACCATTTTTCCCTTTGTTTATATCAATGCAATATACATAAAGTATAGAAATAGCTAGTATTGAGAATTGTTTACATTCAAATGTCATATTAATTGTAGGGGTAAAATAAAAAAAAATAATTAATTCTATCTTGATTTAGTGAGAATGAAGTAATATGGAACAACATTTTTAGTAAGATGTTCATCTAATATGGAACGGATGTAGTATTAATCACTTGAGTAGAATGCTATGAAGGGAAAACTTCTTTATGTAATTTCTACTTGGTAATGGATGGATTTGGGAATAATAAAATTAGCATAGGAAAATATGATTCGTTCAATTCACTTAAGTTTAGCCTAAAGTGGCTCATGAGAAATTTTGTCAAAATATTTTTAATTTTTTTTATTTGATATGTTATATATATATATATATACATATACACACACTAAAGAGAAAAAAATAATTTTATTAGGTATTAAAATATTATAAAAGAATAAACAAAGAAATTAAAACTTAGCAAGAATTGGATGCACTGGATTATGATCATTTTAAGCTCATTTCCGCCCAAGTAACTTTTGAATGGATCAATTTAGTCTGCACAAATTCATCCCAACACACCCATTTGACACGCCTAGATGGACTGATAGATTATTGCGAATTTTACATATATAGCAAGTTAGAGGTCATAGTTGTGAAGCCAAGTTAAGAATTATATTTATATATTATGCCTACTCTTTAATATAATGCTTTCACATGATATAAATAGTGTCTTCATGTCGAGCATGAGTATTTTCTTGCAAAACTTAAAATGATTGATTATTTTCATATATAAAAAATATAAATTTATTGATCAAGTTTTACATTAAAATCATTCCAACTCATGTTTTCCGGAGAATCTAGAATTTGAAATCAGAATCCCAAATCATATGTCAAAACACTGACTTGAAATCACGATTCCATATCGCATGTTGAGATGTCTACAAAATTTCTCTCAATATGCGAGGACGGATCTAGAGGTGTAACACCCCTCAAAATTTTTCCTGAGATTCGGGCCTTCTTTGTATACGTGTGGGGCCCATCGTATTTATTTCGAAGTATGTGCTTGAGTTAAGATGAGTCCCTGAGGAATTTAAGAGCATTGGAGGTGATGTGGGGTCATTGAGGACCCCTAGGACCGAGCTAAGTCCAAAGGATCTGTCATGGCTAAGTTTAGGACGAGTTCATGTAAGGATCGACTTTTAACGACCCTACCTTTGGAAGGACGTCAGCCTGGGTGGCCCACGACCTATTAAATTAAAGGTCGTCGAGTCTTCTTTCCAACGCCACCAAGGACGTAAATTTTGGAGTTCGGAGTCAAAAGATATGACGATCCAAAGATGAACTAGCACGATAGGAATTCTATTTTGGCCTGGGTTGCAACTACTGGGGAAATGGTCTTGGCGCTGTAAGGGCGCGACGCGCCACTACCGCGCCAGAAATATGCCTCAGTAGTTTGGTCCCTGGCGCGACGCGCCACTAAAAGTTGTGCAGGGTTTTTCAGGCCAAATTCCCAGAATTCAGAACAATGGGCTTGGAGCTGTAAGGGCGCGATGCGCCACTATCGCGCCAGAAACATGCCTCAGTAGTTTGGTCCTTGGCGCGACGCGCCACTAAAATTTGTGCAGGTTTTAGGCGTGATTGGCCTTGGCGTTGTAAGGGCGCGACGCGCCACTATCGCGCCAAGGGCGTTTTAGCCTATTTTCAAAACTTTTGAGGAGGGGCAATTTGGGAACCTACCCAAATTATATATATGTAACCCTTGGTCTTTTGGGAACCCATTTGGCAGCCCCCACTCTCTCTCTAAAAAGCCCTAGGAGTTTCTCTCTCTCTCTCTCTCTTCTTCATCTTCTCAATTTCCAACAAAAAGAGTTCAAGAGCTTCAAGATTTGAGTCCCCCATTGAAGACCCCACATCAAGGTTTCTTCAAAGTCTTCAAACAAGGTATGTAAGGCTATTCAAAACATGGGCTAAGTTCACCCATGTGCCCTATTCTTGCTTGAGGTTAGATATTCATGAAAAATAGAGTTCTTGGTATGGTGTATGTCTATATGAACTTTGTCTCCTATTTATATAATGCTATATGTGTTGATGTTGTTGAGACAAGAAGTCCTTAAATTCCTTCATGATTAGTATGAATTGATGGAGATGAATTGTTGTTATGTTTTGTTGACCTCTTTAGCCATGTGAATATGTTGTTTAAGTCAATTTCCTTAAATGCGCTATTCTATTTGAATGGTTGAGTTGAAGTCATAGAGTTGTGTTAAATCTTGAGGAGATGTCATAAATGTTCACATAGAGGAGGCTTGATTGAGTTGATATGAGGAAGGAATTGGCAAGTGGACAAGGTCCTAAATGAGACTTGTCATTGTGCCTCAATTGAATTGCAAATGAGAACCGAGTTGATGAGGTGGTATTGTACCACATGAAACTAGCCGTAAGGGCTTGTTTAAGATGATTTGAGGAGTCTTATGAGCATAGAGTCATGGGGGGAGTATCGAGCACCGAAGCGGGTGAGAGTATAGTCCACACTCGAACCCCAGAAACTACGCCGCCAATGTAGGTAGGGATGGAACCGTTAAAGTCGGATGCTTCCCAAGGGATTGGAACCGTTAAAGTCGGATGCTTCCTGTGGGATCGAACCGTTAAAGTCGGATGCTTCCTGTGGGATCGAACCGTTAAAGTCGAATGTTTCCCATTTGTATTGTCCTGAAATGATAGGACTTGACTAATCGATGGTACTCATGATTAGAGAGGCGTTCATACCCTGGCAAGGTATGGACGGATGTGGCAACAACGTCGGATTGTTGTACTATCACCGGCTCATAGGTGATGGTTGTCGGTTAAGAGAAACTCTCATTTAGGCCTTGTTAGTGCTCCGAGTCAGTTGAGTTAAGTGGCTTATGAGTTAGTCCTGTCTAAACTATTCTTGTTGGACTTAGGACATTGAGTGAGTTGTGATGTATACATGTATGAGTTGAGGTCCTGAGTTGATATTGATGTTTTCTTAATGTGGTTTCATCCGGCCATTTTACATACTCGTACATTTCATGTACTGACGCCTTTTGGCCTGCATCATTTCATGATGCAGAGACAGGTACTAGAGATCATCAACCGGCGCTCCGTTGAAGATCCACATACACTTCCAGTCAGTCGGTGAGTCCTCCTAGTTTCCGGAGGATATTGGGTCTTCTTGTATAGTTTTGTTGTCTCTTCTTTTATTTAGATTGTTGGTAGCCATAGGCTTGTCATTGACACCTTTTAGACTTGAATAGAGGCTTCGTAGACTGGAGTGTGGGGATGATTAAACTGTTATCTTGAGGAGTCTTAACTTACTATTCTTGTTGGGTTGTAAATGTCTAGCCTTCGGCCCTTATAGTATGAAAAGTATTTCATTAATTGAGTTCCGCTAAGAGAATGTGAATGAACGAATGAGTGACTGGACCAGGTGGTTCGCTCGGAGGTCAGAAATGGCCTTCGGGTGCCGGTTACGTCTAGGGTACCCTCCCGGGGCGTGACAAACATGGTATCAGAGCCCAGAGTTCAAGTGTCCTAGGTAGTTTATGAAGCCGTGTCTAGTAGAGTCTTGCTTATGGGTGTGTTGTGCACCACACTTATAAGCAGGAGGCTATAAGACATTAGGAATTGTTCCACTTCTTTCATACTCTGAATTCGTGCAATGGAGTTAAACTCCATGAAACTTCCTTTCTAATTCGTGCGTTTATACGTTACAGATAATGCCTCCGAAACGTGCCGCTAGCCAGAGGAATGTTGATAATGCGGGGATGCCACAGTCAGAGGCACGCCCAGGAAGGGCTAGAGGCCGACCCGCGAGATATGCGGAGGCACCTCAAGTGCCATCTACCCCACCTGCACCCACATCAGAAGCTGCATTTCGAGGGGCAATTGCAATGCTCACTCAACTAATGGCTGCCCGAAATGGTAATCAGAGTTCGCCGACTCTCAGCTCTAGTTCCCAGGACCCATCTGCTGCCATTAGAATTAGAGACTTTCTGAGGATGAATCCACCGGCATTTACGGGTTCTCAGGTTGATGAAGATCCCCAGAACTTTATTGATGAAATGTGGAAGATTCTGAAAGCTATGCATGCTACAGAAATTGAGGGGGTCGAGTTGGTGTCTTATCAACTCAAAGATGTGGCAAACATTTGGTATAATCAATGGGAACAAGGTAGGGGTGAGGATGCTGAACCTGCTAGGTGGGATGAATTTGAGGGAGCTTTTCTCGACCACTTCTTTCCCCGAGAATTGAGGGAAGCGAAGGTGGAGGAATTTGTTAATCTGAAACAGGAAGGTATATCGGTTAAGGAGTATGTCCTAAAGTTCATCCATCTATCCAGGTATGCTCCAGAAATGATTCCTGATGTGAGAACAAAGATGAGAAAGTTCGTCTCCGGATTAGGGAGGCATGTGAAAAAGGAGTGCAAGGCAGCATTGTTGATTTCGGATATGGATCTTTCTAGATTAATGGTGTATGCTCAACAGGTAGAGGAGGAGAAAAGAAAGGACAGAGAAGAGAACCTGAGCAAAAAGGCAAGGTCATCTGGGCATGAGAATGAGCAAAGGCAAAGCAAAGGCAGCAGGTCCTTCTTCCAGAAGAGGCCTTCCAACTATGCCTCATCTACCGCCAGTGCACCGATGCCGCAGAACAGGTATGATAGGCAGGGACAGAGTTGTCAGAATTTCAGACCCTAGGGTTCTCAATCCCAGGTCAGTGCAAGTCAAGGTGCGAGGGAGAAGCCATCGTGCAGTAAATGTGGTAGGTTCCACTTTGGAGAATGCCGAGCGGGAAGGGTTGGTTGTTATAAATGCGGCCAAATGGGCCATTTTCAGAGGGAGTGTCCAACAGGGGGAAATAGAGTCCAGTATTCTGCCACCGCACCGCCGGCTAGAGGTAATCAGAGGGGCACTACTTTAGGCACCAGCGGAGGTACCAACCACCTATATGCCATGGGTAGTCGCCAAGATCAGGAGAACTCTCCAAACGTCGTGACGGGTATGATTCGAGTCTCTTCTTTTGATTGTTATGTATTGATGGATCCAGGTGCCACCCTATCCTTTGTGACTCCTTATGTGGCTAGTAAATTCAATAAAATCCCTGAACGTCTTCTTGAGCCTTTTAGTGTGGCCACTCCTGTCGGTGATTCTGTCTTAGCTGAGAGAGTCTATAGAGATTGCACTGTGTCAATTCATCACAGGGATACCTTGGCTGACATGGTTGAGTTAGACATGGTTGATTTCGACGTGATCCTTGGCATGGACTGGCTTTATGTCTGTTATGCCTCTATTGATTGTAGAACTCAAATTATCACATTCAAATTCCCGAGTGAGGTTGTCATAGAGTGGAAAGGTAGTCCTATTATGCCTAAGGGTAAGTTTATTTCATACCTTAGGGCCAGGAAGCTAATCTCAAAAGGGTGTATTTATCACCTTGTCCGAGTGAAAGATGACAACGTTGAGTCTCCATCTCTTGAGTCAGTTCTGATTGTCAACGAGTTTCCGGATGTCTTTCCTGAAGATCTGCCTGGAGTCCCTCCTGACAAGGAGATCGACTTCGGGATTGATGTTCTTCCTGATACCCAGTCTATCTCAATTCCTCCTTATAGAATGGCCCCAGCCGAGTTGAAAGAGTTGAAAGAGCAGTTGAAGGACTTGTTAGATAAGGGATTTATTAGGCTGAGTGTCTCGCCATGGAGAGCTCCGGTCCTATTTGTTCGAAAGAAAGACGGATCCCTTAGGATGTGTATTGACTACAGGCAGCTCAATAAGGTCACCATAAAGAACAAATACCCTCTCCCCAGAATAGATGATTTATTTGATCAGCTTCAGGGTGCCACGTGCTTCTCAAAGATAGACTTGAGATCCGGTTACCACCAGTTGAAGGTGAGAGAATGCGATATTCCGAAGACTGCTTTCCGGACTCGTTATGGCCACTTTGAATTCTTGGTCATGTCCTTTGGGTTGACTAATGCCCCCGCCATTTTTATGGATCTCATGAACCGAGTATTCAAGCCATATCTTGATATGTTTGTGATTGTGTTCATAGATGATATACTGGTTTACTCCAAGAATGAGAAGGAGCATGCCATCATCTTAGAGTCGTCTTGCAAACTTTGAGAGACCAGGTATTGTATGCAAAGTTCTCCAAATGTGAATTTTGGCTTGCATCAGTGGCCTTCCTAGGCCACATTATATCTGGAGATGGTATTCAGGTTGATGCTCAGAAAATTGAGGCTGTGAAGAATTGGCCTAGACCCACATCTCCAATAGAGATAAGGAGCTTCCTGGGTTTAGCCGGGTAATATCGAAGGTTTGTAGAGGGATTCTCATCCATATCATCACCATTGACTAAACTGACCCAAAAGAAGGCTAAGTTCCAATGGTCTGATGCTTGTGAGGAGAGTTTCCAGAAATTGAAGACTAAGCTAACCACTGCCCCGGTTCTAACCTTGCCCGATGGTACAGAGGGTTTTGTGATCTATTGTGATGCATCCAGAATTGGTTTGGGTTGTGTGTTGATGCAAAGGGGGAAGGTGATAGCCTATGCTTCAAGACAGCTTAAGGTTCATGAGAGGAATTACCCAACTCATGACCTTGAGCTGGCGGCTGTGGTGTTTGCGCTTAAAATCTGGCGCCACCACCTGTATGGAGTGCATATCAATGTATTCACCGATCACAAGAGTTTGCAATACGTCTTTAGCCAGAGAGAACTCAACCTGAGGCAAAGGAGATGGCTTGAGCTACTCAAGGACTATGATATGAGCATCCTCTACCACCCAGGTAAAGCTAATGTTGTTGCTGATGCTCTTAGCAGGTTGTCTATGGGTAGCACTGCCCACGTGGAGGAAGGAAGGAGAGAATTGGCGAAAGAGGTACACAGATTAGCCCGATTGGGAGTTCATCTGGAAGAGAACAATGAAGACGGAATTACTATTCAGGATGGGTCTACGTCCTCACTTGTGGCAGAGGTAAAGGAGAAGCAAGACCAAGATCCCATCCTTCTCCAATTGAAAGAAATTGTTCACAAATAAGAGGTAATGATTTTCACCAAAGGGGGAGATGGTGTGTTGAGGTACCAAAATAGATTATGTGTGCCGGATGTCGATGATGTTCGAGAGAGGATCATGGCCAAAGCGCATAGTTCTAGATACTCTATTCATTCGGGTTCCACAAAAATGTACCATGACTTGAGGGAGATCTATTGGTAGAGCGGGATGAAGAGAGATATTGCGGGATTCGTTTCCAAATGCCCAAATTGTCAACAAGTGAAGGTTGAGCATCAAAGACCATGTGGTCTAGGCCAAAACATAGAAATTCCAGAATGGAAGTGGGAGATGATCAACATGGACTTTATTATAGGCTTGCCGAAGCCCCGAAAGCAACATGATTCCATTTGGGTGATTGTGGATAGAATGACGAAATCAGCTCACTTCTTGGCGGTTAAGACTACTGATACCGCAGAAGATTATGCAAAGTTGTATATACAGGAGATCGTCAGATTGCATGGGGTCCCCTTGTCTATTATCTCAGACAGAGGAGCTCAATTTACTTCCCAATTTTGGAAATCCTTTTAGAAGGGATTAGGTTCGAGGGTGAACTTGAGTACAGCCTTCCATCCCCAGACATATGGCCAAGAAGAGCGCACAATTCAGACATTGAAAGATATGTTGAGGGCGTGTGTGCTTGACTTCAAGGGAAATTGGGATGATCACTTGCCTCTCATAGAGTTTGCATATAACAATAGCTATCATGCAAGCATTCAAATGGCTCCTTATGAAGCCTTGTATGGGAGGAGGTGTAGATCGCCCATTGGGTGGTTTGAAGTTGGTGAAGCCGAGTTGATTGAGCCTGACCTCGTTCACCAAGCCATGGAGAAGGTACGAAATATCCAAGAGAGGCTAAAGACAGCCCAAAGTCGCCAAAAATCTTACACCGATGTGAGGAGGAGAGACTTAGAGTTTGAGGTGGATGATTGGGTGTATTTGAAAGTGTCACCCATGAAGGGAGTCATGAGGTTTGGAAAGAAGGGGAAACTTAGTCCCCGATACATTGGTCCGTACCAAATTTTGAGGCGGATCGGGAGTGTTGCTTATGAGTTGGACTTACCCTCAGAGCTAGCTTTTATTCATCCGGTGTTCCACGTTTCAACGCTAAAAAAGTGCTTGGGCGATCACTCGTTGGTAGTCCCCATTGACAGCGTTGGAGTTAAGAATAGCTTATCCTATGAGGAGGTCCCAATCCAAATTCTTGATCGCCAAATCCGCAAATTAAGGAACAAAGAAGTCGCCTCAGTCAAGGTCCTGTGGAGGAATCAATTTGTTGAGGAAGCCACGTGGGAAGCGGAGGAAGCCATAAAATCTAAGTATCCACATCTATTCGTGCCTACCGAGGAGGTTGTCGAAGGTAATGTCCCTTTTCTCGACATTGAATTTATTTGTGCATTTCGAGTCTTGATTAATAATTGATTGAGAATTTGATTGATTGAATGACTGAGTTTTGATTATGATTTGTACCCCGAGTCCATTCTTGGTTACCCATCATTCGAGGACGAATGATCCCAAGGGGGAGATAATGTAACACCCCTCAAAAATTTTCCTGAGATTCGGGCCTTCTTTGTATACGTGTGGGGCCCATCGTATTTATTTCGAAGTATGTGCTTGAGTTAAGATGACTCCATGAGGAATTTAAGAGCGTTGGAGGTGATGTGGGGTCATTGAGGACCCCTAGGACCGAGCTAAGTCCAAAGGATCCGTCGTGGCTAAGTTTAGGACGAGTTTATGTAAGGGTCGACTTTTAATGACCCTACCTTTGGAAGGACGTCAGTCTGGGTGGACCACGACCTATCAAATTAAAGGTCGTCGAGTCTTCTTTCCAACGCCACCAAGGACGTAAATTTTGGAGTTCGGAGTCAAAAGATATGACGATCCGAAGATGAACTAGCACGACAGGAATTCTATTTTGGCCTGGGTTGCAACTACTGGGGAAATGGTCTTGGCGCTGTAAGGGAGCGACGCGCCATTATCGCGCCAGAAATATGCCTCAGTAGTTTGGTCCCTGGTGCGACGCGCCACTAAAAGTTGTGCAGGGTTTTTCAGGCCAAATTCCCAGAATTCAGAACAATGGGATTGGCGCTGTAAGGGCGCGACGCGCCACTATCGCGCCAGAAACATGCCTCAGTAGTTTGGTCCTTGGCGCGACGCGCCACTAAAATTTGTACAGGTTTTAGGCGTGATTGGCCTTGGCGCTGTAAGGGCGCGACGCGCCACTATCGCGCCAAGGGCGTTTTAGCCTATTTTCAGAACTTTTGAGGAGGGGCAATTTGGGAACTTACCCAAATTATATATATGTAACCCTTGGTCTTTTGGGAACCCATTTGGCAGCCCCCACTCTCTCTCTAAAAAGCCCTAGGAGCTTCTCTCTCTCTCTCTTCTTCATCTTCTCAATTTCTAACAAAAAGAGTCCAAGAGCTTCAAGATTTGAGTCCCCCATTGAAGACCCCACATCAAGGTTTCTTCAAAGTCTTCAAACAAGGTATGTAAGCCTATCCAAAACATGGGCTAAGTTCACCCATGTGCCCTATTCTTGCTTGAGGTTAGATATTCATGAAAAATAGAGTTCTTAGTATGGTGTATATCTATATGAACTTTGTCTCCTATTTATATAATGCTATATGTATTGATGTTGTTGAGACAAGAAGTCCTTAAATTCCTTCATGATTAGTATGAATTGATGGAGATGAATTGTTGTTATGTTTTGTTGACCTCTTTAGCCATGTGAATATGTTGTTTAAGTCAATTTCCTTAAATGCGCTATTCTATTTGAATGGTTGAGTTGAAGTCATAGAGTTGTGTTAAATCTTGAGGAGATGTCATAAATGTTCACATAGAGTAGGCTTGATTGAGTTGATATGAGGAAGGAATTGGCAAGTGGACAAGGTCCTAAATGAGACTTGTCATTGTGCCTCAATTGAATTGCAAATGAGAACCGAGTTGATGAGGTGGTATTGTACCACATGAAACTAGCCGTAAGGGCTTGTTTGAGATAATTTGAGGAGTCTTATGAGCATAGAGTCATGGGGGGAGTATCGAGCACCGAAGCGGGTGAGAGTATAGTCCACACTCGAACCCCAGAAACTACGCCGCCAACGTAGGTAGGGATGGAACCGTTAAAGTCGGATGCTTCCCGTGGGATCAAACCGTTAAAGTCGGATGTTTCCCATTTGTATTGTCCTGAAATGATAGGACTTGACTAATCGATGGTACTCATGATTAGAGAGGCGTTCATACCCTGGCAAGGTATGGATGGATGTGGCAACAACATCGGATTGTTGTACTATCACCGGCTCATAGGTGATGGTTGTCGGTTAAGAGAAACTCTCATTTAGGCCTTGTTAGTGCTCCGAGTTAGTTGAGTTAAGTGGCTTATGAGTTAGTCCTGTCTAAACTATTCTTGTTGGACTTAGGACATTGAGTGAGTTGTGATGTATACATGTATGAGTTGAGGTCCTGAGTTGATATTGATGTTTTCTTAATGTGGTTTCATCCGGCCATTTTAAATACTCGTACATTCCATGTACTGACGCCTTTTGGCCTGCATCGTTTCATGATGCAGAGACAGGTACTAGAGATCATCAACCGGCGCTCCGTTGAAGATCCGCATACACTTCCAGCCAGTCGGTGAGTCCTCCTAGTTTCCGGAGGATATTGGGCCTTCTTGTATAGTTTTGTTGTCTCTTCTTTTATTTAGATTGTTGGTAGCCATGGGCTTGTCATTGGCACCTTTTAGACTTGAATAGAGGCTTCGTAGACTGGAGTGTGGGGAGGATTAAACTGTTATCTTGAGGAGTCTTAACTTACTATTCTTGTTGGGTTGTAAATGTCTAGCCTTCGGCCCTTATAGTATGAAAAGTATTTCATTAATTGAGTTCCGCTAAGAGAATGTGAATGAACGAATGAGTGACTGGACCAGGTGGTTCGCTCGGAGGTCAGAAATGGCCTTCGGGTGCCGGTTACGTCTAGGGTACCCTCCCGGGGCATGACAAGAGGGTAGCGAGTAGGTCGGTGAAAAAATATACGATATATATAAGGTATTTTTAAGAAAATTATGTATACATATAGCTTTTGAATCTCCTGAACAAAAGAATAGAGACGCTTAGTGGTTGAGAGGGGTTCAAAATACACCTTGTTTGGATGATTCTTATCTGTTGTACGTATTGTTAGTTTAAATACAATATTTGATTTGATCATCACTTAAATTTTATTATATCATATAATTTAAATTTATCGTTAAGTAAGGACGAAAAGTTCTAGTTTGTGTAACGATTGATTTGGTCTAATTGCGTCACCACCTTAATATTTTCTTCGAATTTTGTCTTTTTACTTATTATTTAATAATCTTAGTTTATCCTTTACCCAAAAAAAAATTATAGTCACTCTACCCTACTTTTTTTTTTATTTTATAGATTTTTCATTCAAATTATAATTGTGTGACATTATGTAACGACGGATAACGATACAATCTATCCAAATATTATATTCATTAAAATAATACAGCACGATACAGTATAACACAGTATAATATAATATGATATGTAACAAATCATTCAAACAGAAAGCTAGTGAAAATCTTAAATCCACCACCGAGAGTCAGAGTGAACACCAAAAAGAAAAGATCAAACTAAATGTCTGATCAACTAATAATAGAAAATTACAAGAACAAAAAAAGAGGAGATAAGAACGTGGAAAATGTGGATTTGGTTATTGTTCTTTTGTTTGTTTATTATTTTCTTTCTTGCTAGCTAGTAGTAATTTTTGGCTATAAATAGGAGACTCATATCCATTGGAACTTCACAACAAAACACATCTTCTCTTTTTAATATTTCATTGTTTCCCTTATTCATATCAATCATCATCATGTTTAGTCATATTATGGAGGGACTTACTGGTCATCATGACTCAAAGAAAGTCAAAGGAACTGTGGTGATGATGAAGAAAAATGCTTTAGATTTTACTGATCTTGCTGGTTCTTTGACTGATAAAATCTTTGAGGCCCTTGGCCAGAAGGTCTCTTTTCAATTAATCAGTTCTGTTCAAGGTGATCCTGGTAAGTAACCTTTTTTGCACTTTAAATATTTATCACACATGCATCGTCTCGTGGCAGAGTTAAGATTATTATTACTAAGGGTTTCAGAATATGAAGAAATATATACAGTTCATTCAACGATAAACTTAATCCAAATTATGAAGCTACGATATAATCAAATCGAATGAATAGTATGTTGAATTGAATCGTACCAGCACACGAAGAAGTTAATTAAAGGGGTTCTCCATATTCTATTACATGTTTATACATAAAAATAATTTTGACTATGTATAAACAATGTAATTTATCGTTAAAAAAGGTTTGGATGAACTATCCAGCTTATGTGAACGTGTTCAATACAATTGGAGAGAAATCTATGTAACTTTGGATCTTAGCAGCAGTTTCTTCCGGCCTGGCCTATTAAGTAAGTTAGTTAGAGACCTGCGGAGGACTGATTCACAGAGGATTCTCCTTCTTTTTCAGAAAAAGATTCCAAGAGAACCCGTATCCCGAAGGAATCAGGTTCCCCCCCCGAGGATGATATTAAAGAGTAAGGGAAAAAAGATCTACAAAAAAAAAGATCTTTTTCCAAAAATTCTTTTCCATTCAAGAGTTCTTATGCGTTTCCACGCCCCTTTGAGACCCCGAAAAAATGGATTTTGGAGTCAATTGCGAGTTTACGAGCTTGATGAATGTAGAGCGCATCCAGAAGAATAGATTAAAAATAAAATGAATTTTTTTAAATAAACTTGTTTCTAAATATAATAATTATTCATTCCTTTTAATATTCTAAAATAGAAAAATGTATCACACACAATGAAACAAAAGAAGCATTTATTCATTTATGATGTCATTATATTATATTATATTTTTAAGGAGTAGTTACGAATAATTTTATGGGGGGGTTTCAGAGAAAAAGACGTGCCCACTGCTAAAATTATTCACTAACAACTTTTTAGAGTATACTAAGTACTAATTACGTGTTTTGACTATTATATTCTTATTTAATATCATTAATTATTTAAACTGTTAATTTTTTTTTATAAATATTATCTATATTTAATTCTATTCAATAAATAAATAAATAAATAAATAAAATAGGTGCAAAATTCTGGCTATCAACTTAGGAGTCATTTGGTAATTGATTAAAACTATGCAAGTATTAGTTCGTAATTCAGTGAGTAGTTATGAAGGATTTTGTATAGATATTAGTTAGGCATGATTTAGTTATTCATGTAACCATTAGTTATTTATGTATTAATTATTTCATTTGTTATCATGCATAAAATAATACGTAAATTATTTCATAATTTAAACATGTATTAGTTACACTGGCAGAGCTACATATACTTGATGGGTGTCGACTGACATCCATCGTTAGAAAATTATATTGTGTAGCTAGATAAAAATATTTTTTTTTATGTATATATATATTACATATTGACACTCCTTGGGTTCTACACAATTTTACTTCTTTATATTTTGACATCTCTTAATTAAAATTCTGATTTCGCCAATGATTTAATTATATGCAGATTTCTAAATTAAAAATCAAACATCATATTAATTTTATATATAAATAACTTACCACCTAACTAATTATTAAAATTACTTATGCGCAAAATTTAATACATACCTAACTTTAACTCCAAATTAGATACCAAGCGATCTCTTGGGGTTTGATTGCAGTTTTGACATTTTTACATATATTTAGATCTAGTTGTATTTGGAATTTTCAAAACAAAACAAAATTACTATTATATTAGATAAAAATAATACTGTAATTCATTGATCTCATTTAATTTTAAGTAATGGTCTATGAACGGGCACAAATGATTGAAAAGGACAAGATTCTAATCATTGAATACTTCTTCCGTCCCATTTTACTTGTCATATTGTGTTTTTTGAAAGTCAATTTGACTAATTTTTAAAGTTAAATTATATTATTTTAACTCAATATTATAAAGTAAGAAATTAGATATTCAAAACTTATACGAAAAGTACTATAAGTTATAATTTTTTTCATATCAATATGATAAAAAAATAATCTTAAAATGTTAGTCAAAGTTCATATAGTTTGACTCTCAAAAAGAAAACCATGACAATTAAAATGGAACGGAAAGAGTAGTTTAATTGAGCACAAAGCTTAAAAAATATGAAATTTTTTTGCAATGTTTCAAACGTATTTTAAAAAAGAATACATCTTTATCATAAACCTTTTGTCAAATAAGTGGGATCCAACATGAGTAAAGTCTTATCCTATCTTTACCAAACACATGGTAATCAATATTTTATCAAACGCAAAATAAAATAATCTCGTAAGATATCTTGAAACTATTATTATGTTTATCCAATCAACCAAATGATCTTGATGTCGTGTTTCACTAACAATAACTAAAGGATTTTGCGGTAATAATATAATTGTTACTATTTAGTGACAATAATATAATATAAGTATTTATAATCAACACTCTATATAAATTTTGTTAAAGTCGTGACTTTTTCCTTTTTCCTTTTGATCCAACTTTGCAGCCCATGTAGTAACGGGCGACTAATCGAACTTCTTTCGTCAGAAAAATTATTTGTATATAAAAAATTATTCGAAATATATGTGTATATTAAATCTTAAATATTTTTAATTAAATTTTTGACTTCGCCACTGTCTGTAGCAAATGGTTTACAAGGGAAACGCAGCAATCCGGCCTACTTGGAGAACTTTCTCTTTACAATAACTCCATTAGCAGCAGGTGAATCAGCCTTTGGTGTCACATTTGATTGGAATGAGGAGTTTGGGGTTCCAGGTGCATTCATCATCAAAAATATGCATATCAATGAGTTCTTTCTTAAGTCACTCACTCTTGAAGATGTGCCTAATCATGGCAAGGTCCATTTTGTTTGCAATTCTTGGGTTTATCCTTCTTTTAGATACAAGTCAGATCGGATTTTCTTTGCAAATCAGGTATGATTTACTTTTCCAAGTACCAAGGGGTCGTTTAATAGTTGATTTGGAGGTTAGTTATGCATTAAATGTTGCATAAATAATGTCACGTAGTGAGTTATGCAGGTTTAAATGTCGCATAGGTAATGCTACGTAGTGAGTTATGCATGTATTAAATGATACATACATAATAGTGAGTTATACATGTATTAAATGATACATACATAATGTTACGTAGTGAGTTATGCAGGTATTAAATTTTGCATAAGTAATGACATGTAGTGAGTTATGCAGGTATATTTTAATGTTGCATATCAAATGGTAAGTTATGCATGTATTGTATAGGTTGTTTGGAAAAATATTATTTTATATCTCAAAAAGAAATTATAATATATTATTTATCATTTACTAATCATGATTAATTTCCTTTAATACCTTTTAAATGATTCTTAAGTTGGTCAAACCTCTTAATTAGTCTTTTGTAACCTATAATTTATTCTACAACTTAATCACATTGATTTATTCTTCAATGTTGGATTTGAACGTTATTTTACAAATTAGAACGTAAGATCATTAAGGGAGTTGAAAGATGATTATTATTTCCCTATAAATACATATATTTGCAAGGTCTTTGGGAGAGACAAGCAAAATCATAAATATCTTTAAGGACAGTGACAGAAACACACTTCAAGCTATATGAATTCCTTACTAGTGTTCGTGTTCATGATAACGTGTTAGTGTTCGCTATGATGGAGTATTTTCCGTAAGATTTCCAACATAGCTAATGTCACATAGTGAGTTATGCAGATATTAAATGTTGTATAAGTAATTAAATGTTGTATAAGTAACGCCACGTAGTGAGCTATGTAGGTATTAAATGTTGTATAAGTTATGTCATGTTTGGTAGTTAGTCAAGAGGTAAGTTATTCATATATAAAATTAATATGGTGTTTGGTTTACAAATTAGAAACAAGTATAACTACATGAATGACTAACCTTGTATAACTCATCCATACATAAATTCCCTTGTAACTGATTCATGTATACCTGCATAACTCTAACCAGCTACGAAACAACCCGTTGAGCATCTGAAAAAAGGGAAAGTGCTATCAAAATCAAAAGTTTTAGCAATGTTTTGATTGTTTATGCAGCCATACCTCCCAAGTGAAACACCAGAACCTTTGCGCAAATACAGAGAAAATGAATTGCTAACTTTAAGAGGAGATGGAACTGGAAAGCGCGAAGAATGGGATAGGATTTATGACTATGATGTCTACAATGACTTAGGTAATCCAGATCAAGGTGCACAACATGTTAGAACTACCTTAGGAGGTTCTGCTGACTACCCATATCCTCGTAGAGGAAGAACTGGTAGAGCACCAACACGAACAGGTTAGACGTTCACATACATTAGTCCATTCTATGTAACTACTCAACGCGTTTAGTTTTTTGGAAAGCAACTCTGCAATTACATTGTTTTGTTTTGTTTTGGATAGATCCTAAAAGTGAAAGCAGGATTCCACTTATTCTGAGCTTAGACATCTATGTACCAAGAGACGAACGTTTTGGTCACTTGAAGATGTCAGACTTCCTAACATATGCTTTGAAATCCATTGTTCAATTCATCCTCCCTGAATTACATGCCCTGTTTGATGGCACACCTAATGAGTTCGATAGTTTCGAGGATGTACTTAGACTCTATGAAGGAGGGATCAAACTTCCTCAAGGACCTTTATTTAAAGCTCTCACTGATGCTATTCCTCTAGAGATGATAAAAGAACTCCTTCGAACAGACGGTGAAGGAATATTGAGGTTTCCAACTCCTCTAGTGATTCAAGGTACAAATTGTTACATCATAAAGAAGTAATCTAGTCAATAATTTTCTTTCATTTTTATGTGTTTGTATGATTTAAGTATTGATGGTGCAGATAGTAAAACAGCATGGAGGACTGATGAAGAATTCGCGAGAGAAATGCTAGCTGGAGTTAATCCTGTCATAATAAGTAGACTTCAAGTAAGATGGTTCCTTTCAATTATCTATAGGCTTCGTGTAGATAAAGAATGTTGATCTTATGTTTCTTGTTTAATTTGCTAGGAATTTCCTCCAAAGAGCAAGCTAGATCCCGAAGTATATGGAAATCAAAATAGTACAATTACTGCAGAACACATAGAGGATAAGTTGGATGGACTAACGATTGATGAGGTAATATATTTACTCGAAATTCCACACTTGTTTGTACAATTAAGATATGTTTCGTTTACAAGTACTAAATAAGGATTTTAACATGTTATTTGTTAGGCGATCAACAATAATAAGCTTTTCATACTGAACCACCATGATGTTCTTATACCATATTTGAGGAGGATAAACACTACAACAACAAAAACCTATGCCTCGAGAACTTTGCTCTTCTTGCAAGATAATGGATCTTTGAAGCCACTAGCAATTGAATTGAGTTTGCCACATCCAGATGGAGATCAATTTGGTGTTACTAGCAAAGTGTATACTCCAAGTGATCAAGGTGTTGAGAGCTCTATCTGGCAATTGGCCAAAGCTTATGTTGCAGTGAATGACTCTGGTGTTCATCAGCTAATTAGTCATTGGTAACTCCCTTATGTCAAAAGACTTCTATAGCAATTTATGATACACAATAATGACTAATTCAAAGGGGAGCCTTGTAGTAACTGGTAAAGTTGTTGACATGTAACCAGGAGTTCATGGGTTCAAGCCGTGAAAACAGCCTCTTGCAGAAATGCATAATAAGGCTGTGTATAATATATGCTTGTAGTTTGGTCCTTCCCCGGATATCAGGAGCTTTAGAGCACTGGGCTACCCTTAATGTGTTAAATCTAATACGTTTGATCATCTTCGCAGGTTGAATACACATGCAGTGATTGAGCCATTTGTGATTGCAACAAACAGGAACCTAAGTGTGCTTCACCCTATTCATAAGCTTCTATATCCTCATTTTCGGGACACAATGAATATAAATGCTTTGGCAAGACAGATCCTAATCAATGCTGGTGGAGTTCTTGAGAGTACAGTTTTTCCATCCAAATTTGCCATGGAAATGTCAGCTGTGGTTTACAAAGATTGGGTTTTCCCTGATCAAGCCCTTCCGGCTGATCTTGTCAAAAGGTACTATACGATAAGCTCCATCAAAACTAACTTTATAACAAAACATAACGATGTTCGCATTGCTTAATGGTGCTGGTATCTTGCTTATATGACCATTATATTTATCTAATTTCAGGGGAGTAGCAGTTGAGGACTCGAGTTCTCCTCATGGCGTTCGTTTACTGATAGAGGACTATCCATATGCTGTTGATGGCTTAGAAATCTGGTCTGCAATCAAAAGTTGGGTGACAGACTACTGCAGTTTCTACTATGGATCAGACGAAGATATTCTGAAAGACAATGAACTCCAAGACTGGTGGAAGGAACTCCGAGAAGTAGGACATGGTGACAAGAAAGATGAACCTTGGTGGCCTGAAATGGAAACACCTCAAGAGCTAATCGATTCGTGTACCACCATCATATGGATAGCTTCAGCACTTCACGCAGCAGTCAATTTCGGGCAATATCCTTATGCAGGTTACCTCCCAAATCGCCCTACAGTAAGTCGAAGATTTATGCCTGAACCAGGAACTCCTGAATATGAAGAACTAAAGAAAAATCCTGATAAGGCATTCTTGAAAACAATCACTGCTCAGTTACAAACATTGCTTGGTGTTTCCCTCATAGAGATATTGTCAAGGCATACTACAGATGAGATTTACCTCGGACAAAGAGAATCTCCCGAATGGACAAAGGACAAAGAACCACTTGCTGCTTTCGACAACTTTGGGAAGAAGTTGACTGACATTGAAAATCAGATTATACAGAGGAATGGTGACCAAATATTGATAAACAGATCAGGTCCTGTTAAGGCTCCATATACATTGCTTTTCCCAACAAGCGAAGGCGGACTTACAGGCAAAGGAATTCCCAACAGTGTGTCAATATAGACCTTTCTTACTCTTCAATCCATGATAAGAAGATCGTCGACACTGGAAAATGAAGAAAGCTGGAGTTTGAATAAATCTTGAAATAAATTTTCATTAAGTGTTATTCCCTTATGTTTGCTTCATTTCTCTATGTTTGATTCTCCTAAGTTTACTGTATTTCCATTTTAATCTGAGAATAATAAAAATAATTCCAGCAGAAAATTCCTATATACTCTGTCCCTTGGACATAAGTCTGGCCAAACTTCGTTAAATCCTTGTACTATCTTCCTTTTCTAGTCAATCTATGATTGTAACAACTAACAACCCAACCCTTCTTTTGAGGATTTGTATACCAATTCTTTGAGACTTGTTGACATGAGTTGGGTTGGGATTCAAGGGGCTCGGGGTGACTCGACACCATTGACTCTGATTTTTAAGTTGAATATTTTTTTTTGATATCTGGTGCACTACGTGATAATCATATGATTCGTCAAGTATATTATTCTTGAGACATTATATGAAAGCATGATAAAATGCTACATGTATGAAAATATATGAACCACACATGAAAATGCCTTTTAATCAATTCAAGACATTATATGAAAGCAAGATAGAATGCTACATATATGAAAATATATGAAGCACACATGAAAATGCCTTTTAATCAATTCAATAGTTCAAGTATATGATCATTAAGGAGTGATGGATATCAATCAATTCAATAAGCCATATATCAACTAAAGAGCTCAATTAATCAAGTTTCCAGTACTCCCTGATATCATAAATCAGTCAAAGTAAATTGAAGTATTTGGCCAAGTTTTTAGGAAAAAGTAAGTGTTTTTAAGTAGTAGGAGAAGTTGTTTTTCAGAAGGTAAAAAAATAGTTTTTCCTCAAAAGTACTTTTGGAACCTTGGTCAAGCACAAACTCCTGCTCAAGTATTGAATAAAGTGCTTTTCATATTGCTTAACCAAACACAAATTGTTACTCTTCAAAAATACTTTTCCGAAAGACACATAACCAAAAAAACAATTTGAAAATAACATATTTTTGAAGCTTGCCAAAGAGACTGAGTTTTGAATGAATAAACTCAAGATTTTGCTGGCGTTTCATCAAAGATTTTGGATCTGATTTTGAAAATACGATCCTTAAATATTTTCAAGTTCTCAGGAACTGGCTCACACCCGTGTTTTGGTTTTCGAAACTTCCAATCACGAAACTTCAATTTTTTTAAAAAGTAAAATGCATGTCTAAATTTCTAAAACTCAAATTTTCAAGTTTGAAATTCAAAATCTATGATCAACAGAAAGTTTTAATTAAATACTAACAAATGAGGTCTTACAATTGTAAGGGCATTATGGTCATTTTAGTTAATATTTGTTTATAGTTTTCTTGCATTACATGTTTGAATTCTGAAAAGTTGTCCTTGGACAAAAGCATCAATCAAGTCATCTTTGTGAAAATGCCCGTAAATTTCATAGATGATCATATAACTATGAAGTCGATTTCGTAAAATCAAACTGAAATTTGCATAAAAACCCAAGTGTAAGCGACTAAGTTTCGCTCCTGAAATATAGCGATCAAGAAAGGAAAAATAGCAAGCAAACAATAATATTTATATTTAAATATGTTCTAAGGTTACAATCATTATGAAATCTTAAGAAAGAAAGATGTAATCCCTTGATTCTCCTCTTCGTGATTATCAACTCAAGAGTCTTACTTCGTTCTTGATTTGATGAAATACTTGCGGCTCAACACTTGGTGATGAAGACTTTTTTGTATGCAAAAGACTTGCAGATTACCACTGAAGAGAAAGGATTCTCTATGTATTTTTGTGTATCCTTCTTTTCTTCTGAAGACCCCTTTATATAGGAATGAGCTAGGGTTTTAGGGGTATTTTGGTCTTCAAATAATTTAGAAGACCTTGAACTTGAAGAGTTTGGTTGGGCTCGTCTTGTTTACTTAATGGACTGGCTTAAATGTAATTTGAACTTCATGTAAATCATATAATTTTAATTTAAATATTAATCCAATTTTATTAATCAATAATTTGACCTGATCAAGGAATCAAGAATTTAAGATTTTTAATATCAATTTATCAATAAAACTTCAGCCCCTGCACGGGACTCTTCATTAAAAGGCCTATTTAAGTCTTCCATTTAATTAAAAGGGTTTCAAGTTTTTTTTCTTAGTGAAATGACCCACTTTTTAGATTAGGTAAAACACTCTAATTTAGTTGTGATTTAAAATTTAATTATTATGTCAGATTAGTACCCATCTTTTATGAACTACAAATTGGTCCAAAATCAACAATAATCAACAAAAACAAGAAAAACCCTCCAAAATTTCCTCCTTTCAACGTCTTTTTTTCTTCTTTCTTCTATTGTTCTTCTTCCACTCTCAATCTACCCTCTGTGCATATGATTGTGTGTTATTGAGGTCCTAAAACTCTTCTCTTTTTTGTGAAGTTGGTTTCAACAAGCTATATTTGGAGAAAGATGGTGTTAAGTTTTAAAGAAATAGTCAAGCTCAAATTAAATCCGATTAAAGACTGCTTTGGAGTAGCATTAGCCTGGACTTCTGTTAAAACATTGTATCAAGACCTCAGTTTGAAGGTACACAAATGAATTTCATATATTTGTAGAGTTATTATGCAGATGAAATCTAGTCTGCAATGGACCGATTGACCATCGATCTGACCGATTATATATCAATCCTCTATGTTATTCAATAGCTGACCGATCATAGTAATTAGTTCGACAGATTCATTATAGATTTTTTTATTTTTTATTTCCATGTTTGCAATAATGTTTCATTTTACTAGTTTCTAATAACGTTACATTATTTATTGTAGGTAGGTACAAAATCATGACAGGAGTTGTCTTACTTGTTGATTATTTTGGAAAGTGGGTAGATGACAAGAAATCGTGAAGATGGAATTCTCAAAATGATACACTTCGAACAATGCTTGTGAGCAGTGATGTTGCCTTTGATAAATTCATGGAAACTATCATTAGAAGAGGTGAATTGAGTTGCGAACATGATTCCATTTGTGTCAAGTATATGACTAATGAGGGTACAATAGAAGATGTTCTCCCTTGCCAAGTTGAGAAATTTATGGAAGCTAATAAGCATATAATAGAATACGTTCTCCCTTGCCAAGTTGAGATAAAGGTTCCACTGGATAACGAAGATGATGATGTTCAGTTGCCTGAACAATTAGAGGATGCAATGATTGGAATACATCATAGCTATATTTTTTCTGATGGCTCGGATTTTAATAAAGGATATAGATTTCTGAACAAAGAAGTCGTAGTGAACAAACTGAAACTTGTCGCAATAAGAAAGGGTTTCGAGTTTGCTACAAAGAAGTCTAACAAATCATTGGTAAGTGTTACATGTGTTGAAAAAAGCTGCAAATGGAGGGTTCGTGTTGTTAAGTTATTAGCTCAAATGCCTTCCGTATCACAAAATATGAGCCTAATCACTCTTGTAACTTGAGATCTATATCTGGTAGACATATGCATGCTTCTGCCAGCGTTATTGCAGAATTTATCAAAGAGAGGTTTAGAGAAGGAAAATGTCCTATACCGAAGGAAATAATGAACATTGTGAGTATAGAGTTGGGATGTGATGTTAGTTACTGGACATGCTGGAAGGCCAAGCAACTTGCACAAAATATGATATGGGAAACACCGGAACACGGATACGCGGCACTGAAAGCATATCAGTACAAGATTGAAAAAGCAAATGAAGATAGCTTTACGACTTTGGAGGTTCAAGGTGGCAGATTTTTATATTTTTTTGTTGCCTATGGGCCATGCATAAGAGGATTTAAGAACATAAGAAATGTCCTCGCTATGGATGAGACTTTTTTAACGGGCCAATTTGGTGGTGTAATGCTAATTGCAAGTGGACAGGATAGTGAAAATCAAATATATCCTATTGCTTGGGTTGTGGTTAACTCAGAGAATGATCTTTCTTAGACTTGGTTTTTTTGTCAATTACTCAATGTAGTGCCAAATACAAATGAGTTATCCATCATATCAGACAGAAATGCGAGCATAAAGAAAGCGATTGCTACAGTTTACGATCAAGCTCATCACGGAGTATGTACCAGGCACCTTGGGGAAAATATTCATACAAAATTCCATGCTGGTTCTTCAATCCTTGGTCTATACTATGACGCATCAAATGCGTATCGAGTTGAAGAGTTCAATGAGTATTTAGAAGAAATTCGACGCAAAGGTTATGGTAATGTTGTTGAATACCTCAAGAATGATGTTGGTTTCAAATGGTGGAGTAGAGTTCATTTTCCAGGAAGAAGGTATGATGTCATGACATTCAATATTGCAGAGTCTGTGAATGCCAGACTTGTAATTCAAAGAGAATTTCCCATCATTGCTTTATTTAATGCAATTCAAAAGATGTTATGTCGATGATTCCATGAGCGACGTGGTCTAACGTTATGCACGAGTAACTATTTAGCTCCGACGACAAATACTTTAGTGTGAGAAACTAGACGAGAAATAGCAGATAAATTATTTGTACAACAACTTCAGTGAATGAGTTTATTGTTCAAGGGTATGGTCAGGACGCAAGAGTTAACATCAACGGCAAAACATGCTCATGTAAAGTGTGGGATCTTCAGCAATTGCCTTGTGCCCACGCATTGGCAGCACTCAAAGCTCAGCGATTACCAGACTATAGTGAGAGAGTTTACAATCTATGTTCACCATATTATTCTGCAGAATTCCATCGGTTGGCTTATTGAGAGATTATAAACCCCGTTCCTCCAGAAGAGCAATGGGAATGGGCGATAGAAAATATAATTAATCCACCCATTGTGAAGCGTGTGAAAGGCCAAAAACGTAAGAAAAGGATCCCAACAGTTGGTGAAGGTGCTAAAAAGCGAAACAAATATTCTCTCTGCAAGCAAGTCGGCCACAAGAAAACTACTTGTCCCGATAACCGTACTTGACGTACAAGTAAGAAAACAAATATCCGAACTCTATATGCACCAGATAGTGCCTTCACAAAAACGAATAGTCAGTCTTCTTGTAAATCCTCTTATTGTTTCAACTCGAACGATCATGCTAAGTATTTTTTGATTTTTTTATTAGTTTTACTCCTTATTCATCAAATCTCAAGTCAATACGAAATATCAACATAAAACTAATAAAGAATAAGATGATAAAGTGCGATCGATACCACATCTGGCGGATCAAAGCATATGCTGTAACAGACAGATCATGTATTTGTCGGACAGATGCTCAATTTATCAGCATTATACGAGATAAAATTTGATGTTACATTTTTTTTGTGAAAAGAAAGGAACAATATTACAAATTAAAGCGCAACTTGGACGTACAAATAAGAAAACAAATATCCGATATCACATCTAACAGACAGATCATGTATCTGTCGGATAATTCATAAATTTATCAATGACTATAAATGAAATAAATGATGATAGAAAATCTACACTGCAAAACTATTAATGAAATTAAAATAAGTCGAATATTTTCATCAGTGAGAACAAAAGTGGCATACGTTAACTTTTTAAACTTAAATATAATTCAAGACAAATTTTAATTAAACCGATTGATCCATACTCTGTCCGACAGATCCAAAAAACATCCTAACAGAATTACTAACTATCACCGCCGATCTTTCTCCTTTTATAAGTTTTCATAATCTTCGAAGCCTCCCGAATTTTCTTTTGTCTCAGATCTGTTGCAAAAGGGGAATCATATTTTGGGTTAGTTTTCTTTGTTCTTTTCGCCCTTGTAGTACATACTCCCGCAAATTTGGTAGCTTCATCTTTGTCAACTATGTTGCTTCCTTCCTCTTCAAGCTCATCAATTACCTTTTTTTTCAACATATCTGGTTGTTCATCACCTACCTGAAAATTTTCATCATCATACTTTTTTTTGCTTAATTTTTCTATCTGGACATGCAAACCACCCACTATACCACTCAAGTGGTCTACTTTAGCATCGAGACCATCCATTCTTTCATTCAATTTCTTGTTCATATTCTTCATCTCATTAAACATATTTGCACATAATTCAATAAGTTGAGAAAGTTTGTCTGGTGAATCACTTAAATTAATATTTTCAATAACTACCTTTGATGGTTGTCTTCTAATATCAGTTTCACGTCCGTCGTGATCCAAAGCTACCGAAATCTCATGCCTTTCGAGAGAAGAGTTAGCTAATCGTGTCACAACACTAACTACTTTTGTCAACCGATCTATACTCTCATCCACCTCATCTTTCAAATCCTCCCAATTAATCAAATATGATTTTTTTGACTCAACATTAGTAGGAACCAAAGTAGGATGCACCACAACCTATAAGAAAATAAATTGTTAAATAAAAGTACAATAATAAAAACTTCTAAAATGAAATATTGCACCAAACAAGCTTAAGTATTCACCTCTTTATTTTGCATTGTTAATAGCACTGTTTTATAATCTGGGGGTGTCTTCTTTTTATCGTACCATTGGAGCAATCTTGGAAGTGGCAAGGGAGATTTTATCAATGGCTGTCCAAAAGCCTCTCCTAGTATAGGAATTGCTTCGAAAGCCCACACCTATATTGAAAACAAAAAAAGTACTAAATAAATATTAGTAGGTAAATTTCAGATCGATACATAACTTGTTATGAGCAATTAAATTTCAGATCGATACATAATCTGTCATGACCAATTCAATATCTATCTCACCATAAAATTATTTAAGCTTACCATAAAAGCCCAAGGGAATTCTTGCAAGCTATAACCTTTAGATGTGGAATTATTTTCCTTCCATTCTGCAGACTTTTTCTTTAAGTTAACTTTTAGAAGGAACTCAACTGTCATCTCAAAAGAACGCCTACCCCAAGGATATGCATTAAAGTAATCCAAGTTTGTCACCATTTTCATATTCTTTATATCAACAACCCGCTTTTGATCACCAGCCCATAAAAAAGACTCAACAAACCACACCATAACGATCTTCAACTTTGTTTGCGCATCAAATCTGTCACTTTTTAATATTTTCTTTAAATCATTTTCCGTTAGACTACGTTTTTTGTTCAACACTAGATCTAAACAATCTTTTGCCTTCCCTTCATCATATAAAGCCTTACCAGTGGGAATTTTTCCACAATTCAGTCCGGTAATCATAGCAAACTCCTTCATACCAAATCGAATTGGCTTACCATCAATTATGAATCAAACCTCCTTTTTCTTTAAGCTTACAATACGTCGTTGTAGAAGATAGTGTACGATTTGGCCACAAATATTTTTGTTCCAATTCTCTAGGTTCACTTTTAATAAGCAGCCAAAACAACTATTCATAAATTGGTTGTACAATTTTTCCTTCTCCAAGTAATATTGTATAATTTTAACAACATCCCACCTTGATAAAATGCTCACAAGTCCATCAAAGTGATCCTCGTCCTCCAATTCCTTACGCAAACTATATTGGGAGAGGTCTACTGAGGTTTCACGTTCTGGTATCAATAATATTTCATTCTCCTCAGCAGATTCATCCTCATTACTAGATGTCTCAGAAGACTCATTCCCATCACTAATTGTTTTAGAAGCATTATCCCCATCACTAGTGATTTTAGAAGACTCATCCCCCTCGCTAGATATATCATGTTTCTGAAGATATTGTAACAAATGTAATATCAATTAGACAAATAAGGAAAACTAAAGATTGGTGTCAATATTTTGAAGGACTGATTGTAAATCGATTTGACCAACTATTAGTCGGTCTATTATATATTTAGAAAATCAGCCTGATTTTTACATTGTTCAGATTAATGTACTATCAATCTCCTGATTTGGTAAACAAAATATTTTAGCCTTTTGGATGATTTTATAAAGCAGATCGATGATTGATTGAGTAGACTAATTAATAATTGGTCACGTAAATCGTGACAGATTTTTACTTAGTTGGATCGATTTATTTTCTGTCACTTTAATTATAGCAATAATGATTCCTTTCTGAGTGAGATGAGAAATTTAAGTTGAAAAGCTAAAAAAAAATGAAGGTGCACCTGATTCTCTTCTAGCTCGCGGCCACCATTTTTAGGATCGACTTGCACCATAAATTCTTCAAAGAACAAGTAAAAGTTATGATCAAGAAACAACACCCACAAAGAAAAAGCAATTACTTTAACTATAACTTCATATAAACTTTAATTAAAATTGAGAAAATTTCTATTACTACAATGTTTTTTCTTTACAAAATAAGATTGATGCTAGAGTTAAGGGAGAGTAGAAAACTTACAATTTAGAAATTCAAGAAGAATACTCAAAAAGAGAGTTTAAAAGATGAGTAAATTGAAGCAATCTTTCTTGGCAAGAAAGGAGGAGAAAGAGAGAATGCCTCTGACCCAAGTAAATATTTTTTGAATGTGCAGTCAATGTTACTATTATTAGGTTTATATATTTAATTTATTTATAAATAGATACCTAGATTATCTAATATTTTAATTATTGTCTAATTATTCATTAAGTCCCTTTTTTTCATTTATTTTGATATATTTTAAATTGAGTAAATAATAGAAGGCATTTTGTTAATTGGAGACTTGAATGGGTCTCCAACCCAAATTTTCTCATCTAGCCGACTGGAGTTGGAAGTTAAAAATTTGAAGTTTAAAGATAGTAGTAGACGTTGGAGACAGAGAGAGAGACAGAGAGAGAGAGAAAGCAAAATCCGATGATGGGAAGCGATTCAACATGGGTAGGAAGAAAACCTATGAGACGACTTGGTGGAATGTCTGATGCTCTCTCCATTGCTGCTGAATTGGGCTTTTCTGTTCCTCATCCTCCTTCCCAGGTTTACTTTTTTTTTTTACTTCCTTAATTGTAAAGAATTCACTGCCCAACTGGGATTTGAATTGCTGAATTTTGTAGTTTGATTGCTGTAGTAATTGTAATTGAAGGGCTTGTTGCTGAATTCCCATTTTACTGTAGATCGATTTGATTGTGATACACGCAAGTTTAATGTGTTTTTGGAAGTTACATTTAGGCATTTAGGGTTTGATGAAGGGAGAATAAAATGATTTTAAAAGGTCTTCAACTAAAAATGAGATGCGACTGTAGAATGTGTTGCAAAGAAATGTTAGGAATTGGGGGAAATTTACATGGTTTAGCTTAAGATCCTAGTGCTCAAGCTTTGTTCGTAGGCGGGATTGTCTTGGAAATATTTGCGTGTAGGCTAGATATGCAAATATTGGTTGTTTCTTATTACTTCCGTTACTCCTTTTTGTGACTGCTTTGGACTATTTTTCCTTAAGCCGAGGGTCTGTCGGAAACAACCTCTCGACCTTTGAGGTAGGGGTAAGGTCTACATGTACTCTATCCTGCCAAGACTCCACTTTGTGGGACTACATTGGGTATGTTGTTGTTGTTGCTAGACATGCTACTCTGTGGATTTGTCATGGCGTGCATTAGTTGGCTTAGTCACTACCCACAACAAAATGAAACAGAAAAAGAAAGAGAGAAGAGTCTAGGTGGTTCTTGCTGGAAAAGTGAAAATTTCATGCTACTTAAAAAGAAAAATTCAATTTAGGTGCTTTTTAGTACGTCAGTTTGTCTATGCTTTCATGTTTGTTGACCTTTCATTGTTGCAGATTGCTTTCCTTTTCCCAACTTTTTTGTTTTCTCTATTGTTCTTGCACTATGGGGATACCCAAATTTTGTGCATTTGTATTCTAATGGCTTTCGATATGTCCTTGCTTCTCTCTGTTGTCTCTATTTTTACTGTTCTTTGTTTTCTCTCATACTTTGAGATTTATTTGTATTTATTGATTGGAATTCAACAACATTCCCCTTGTTTAGGAGGAGATACAAAACTTATCCACCACCACTGGCGAAAATGGTGATGATTTGATAAGGGTCTTGAAGGAACTTACTGCTGTTCAAAGGAAAATTGCAGATTTACAAGTGGAACTTCAAGGTCGAAAGGTGACATCGTTGATATTCTAATGAATTCATCTATTTTTTTTTGAGGTTTTACATATTTCTTGAAATTATCCAACATGAATCAAATCTAGCGAATGCGCTTCCTACTGTGTGAACATATACCACTTTGACTGTTTAGTTTGACCTAATATACAGATGACATATTCATTTAGACAGGGCATGGATTCCATATTGTTCAAATTAATTCGAGAACTTCCTAAACTAGGTTTTAAACTTGTAATTGTGGTGAGAACATAGTTTGTCAGGCCAATTTGAGTCTGAAAATTATTCTATCAATAGAACTTAACCATAAAAAAAGAACATCCTATCGTTTAGAACAATGTTAACAAAAGCTCACTGCATATACAATCATTTGTTTTCTATTTCGTCTGTGTATTCAAGTGCATAAATAGCTTGCTCTTATAGTTAGAGACTAGGTCACATTGGATTGGCAGCTTAGTTTAAATAGTTTGGTCAAAATGGGTGACCATTAATGCAGTGAGTTTTCTGATGAGCTTGCACATCTAAAATACTCGTTTCATCTTGGGAAAACATAAGTTCAGTAGTATCACTTGTCTATGTCTGTTTTCTGATGAGCTTGTACATCTAAAATACTCGTTTCATCTTGGGAAAACATAAGTTCAGTAGTATCACTTGTCTATGTCTGTTTTCTGATGAGCTTGTAAGCCTAAAATACTCGTTTCATCTTGGGAAAACATAAGTTCAGTAGTATCACTTGTCTATGTCTAACTTAAATGCAGAATACTTTACTGAATTCTACATTCGACTTGAACCTGCATGAACATAAACCTGGGGGAGGATCAGTGCAGTTCAATCGTTCAATCTCCCGACTCCCGGATGATATGCTACATTCAGTTAAAAATTAATTATTTCACACTACAAAGCATTTTGATTTGATCAGGCGCAGAAAGGATTTGCCACTCCTTTGCTATAAGTTCAACTCAAACTGTACTTTTTGTGGGTCCTTACCTCATGTCTCTTCATAGTGGACTCCTAGAGTACTTTATTGGACATTATAAATTGAGTTTAAAAGGACTAATAATTGTGATATTTTATTTTCATCACCTGGTTACATGAAAATTTACTCTTTTAGATGATATCACGGACTAACATAGTACTGCGCTACAACTTTAGGAGGACAAAAATGTTGCTCATCTTACACATGTCAGTGAAATGGAAAAGAAGATTGAAACATTGCAAAGGATTACTACTATTTTGAAGGACGTTATTCAGAACAAGGTAATTGACCTAATCTAAATTTTAGCTTCTATGTTCTGCATTATTTTACATTTGGTGATATTCAAATATTTCATCGTGATCTCCTTAGGCCATCTTTTTGAAACCAAAATAAATTCCCTCCTATCATGGGGAGGCATCAATCCTCTTTCCGTCAATTGATTGATGTTGTTCCATTCGTCAATGTTTTCATGTTTCCTAGAGAAGGAAGCATCACGTGCAACATGTGCAGTTTCTGGACAGAATTATTTAGGACCACCAGACTAAACACAATAAGGCCATAGAAAGACGCAAAAAAAAGGAATTTCGAAACATGAATATGATTGTTCAAGTGTTGCTGATTTGTGTGGGTTTTGTTCATATTGAACAACTAAGAGATGTATTCATGAAAGGATAATTTGGAATAAAGAACTTTGTTTCTGCCATATCTAGCAAAGACTGAAAAGGAAGAATGATGTTGGTTTCTATAGGCGTGTTTTTTGTTTGCACACAGCCGTATTCATGGAAGTATTACGGATGTGCTTCTTTGTGCACTCTTTCATTCTTGCATGGGGGATTCAGCGACAGAGAGAGGACGTGCTTCTTTGTGCACTCTTGCATTCTTGCATTGGGGAGTCAACAGATAGAGAGAGGCACAAAAAGAAAGAGGTAGTGGTGTTGTGCCATGTGTTGAAGTTAAATCATTCAGGTCTATAAATGAATATAGCAAACTGAGACTGAAATCCTTAAAATACCCACTAGGTTAAGTCATGACCCTCTTAGAATACTAAAAGTATGTTGTTGGGGGATTACCGCAAACACTAAAAAGTTTAAAGCAATATTAATAAGACTGAGCTCCCACTGAAGTGACTGGCGAAAGTGAGCTGCGTTGATGTCTGACCAATCCAGTTGTGCCTGGAGTGTAGTCTGTAGTATCATCATTTAAGAAAATGGAAGCAAGCCCTCACAGGCTAAGTATCTCTGATAGGATACTGGTAAGTCTCATAGACTATTTCCTCAATGAAAGAGAACGAAACTTTTTGGATTAAAGATACAAAATAGCAGTATACGAAAGATCACATATTTTGGAAACTGGCATATACTACTAAAGGAAGTTGATAACTAGAGAATGCATGCATGCAACTATAACTAGACTTTGAACTGAACTGTAAACTGAATAACTGGCATGTACATGATGAATGCATAAATAATTTTGAAAGCAAATTTTCTTATGAGAAAAGGTTTTAATGTTGGGACCCTCGCACGTGATGTTTGAAAACACACACGAGGAGTGTCAGCCTATCCCCTAAGTTTCTTTTTACGAGCATGGGTAGCTAACCCTGTCCCTCATGGCTCTCATGCAAGGAGAGGTTGGAAACTTCTCCCTTCTGAGTTTGAATGTGATCAGACTAGTAGCTAAATCTGAAATGAGCTTAAACATGACAATGCAATGCACATGATGTGTAATGGTTCAGGATTTGTGTAAACACTTAATATCCTGAAAGCTGGGTAAATAAATCACATAAGTCATGTGAGATGTCTAATAATACATGTACAACTCATACTTTCTTACTTATGGCTGAACTAAATGAGAATAGGGTGGATTAAGAGCCAATTCACCAGAATATTATCTACTGTATTTTATCGAACATGTAGTGCACGTCGGGGTTTCTAGAATTCTCATTAGTAAGTTAGTAAGCCACCTTATCACTTCCTCGTATCTTACGCTCGTTGACATGTTTTAAACATTGTGATACACTCAAGTGATCCTCACTTATCGTCGATGGCCTTACATCTCTGGATTACCGACCCAAGATACTTGAAACTATCTCTCTTAGGGATGGCCTGAGTGCCAAGCTTCATTTCCACGCCAACCTCATGCATTGTATCGCTGAATTTACACTCCAAATATTCCATTTTGGTCCTGCTCAACTTGAACCCTTTAGACTCCAGAGTTTGTCTCCACACCTCCAACCTAGCATTAACTGCATCGCGTGTCTCATCATTTAGTACTATGTCATCTGCAAATTGCATACACCATGGCACCCATCATGAATACACTATGTCAATTCATCCATCACCAAAGCAAATAGGAACGGACTAAGAACTGATTCCTGGTGCAACCCCATCTCAACGGGGAAGTGCTCAGAGTCTCCTCCCACCATTCTAACTCAAGTCTTGACTCCATCATACATGTCCTTTATCTCCCTAATGTAAGCCACCGGTATGCCTTTAGCCTCCAGGCATCTCTAGAGGACTTCTCTCGGAACTTTGTCCTAAGCCTTTTCAAGGACAATGAACACCATATGTAAATCCTTCTTCCTTTCCCTATATTTCTCCATCAGCCTCCTCACCAAATAGGTGGCTTCTATAGTCAATCGCCCCGGCATGAATCCGAATTGGTTCTCAAAAATGGACACACCCTTCCTCACCCTCTCCCAAATTTTCATAGTGTTGCTTAGCAACTTGATGTCCCTGTAATTGTTACAGTTTTGGATATCACTCTTGTTCTTGTACAACAGAACCATTGTACTCCACCGCCATCCTTCGGGCTTTTTGCCTTCTTAAAAATGACATTAAACAACCCAGTCAACCACTCTATGCCTGCCTTGTCTGTGCTCTTTCAAAATTCCACCAGAATCTCGTCGGGTCCGGTCTCTCTTCCCCTGTTCATCCTATTCCTTGTAATGTGAACACCTTCAAAATTTTAAGATGGAGAATATTTTATTGAAATGCACCGGAAGATAGTAATGCCTACCTTGAGATGAGACCCGAAAATTGGGTTAGATAACTTATCCTGGGATAGTTAATCACAGGATAACTTACTCCCAACCAAACGACCCCTTATTTATTTGTTTATTTGTAATTATGATTTCTTTCCTTATCTGCTTCACTTTCTTGCTTTGTTTGCTAACATCTTCTGTGGGTCTTTTAGGACCGCATAATTGCTCGCCTTCAACAACCATATTCGTTGGATTGCATTCCTGTTGAAGCTGAATATCAGGTTTGTTACTTGTCAACTGTAATATAAAATCAGTTTATCTTCCATGAATATCTAGAACTCGAGAGATAGATGCTTGTCCATATATATACCGACAACTAGAGTTTTAATCTCATTTGCAAAATATTATTTTTGTGGAAGATTGAGAAAAAACAACATAGGTATGTGGAAAAATTTACATAGAATATAATTTGATTAGATTCATTGCATTGGACTAGCATAATATTGTGAATATCCTATATGATATTTTAGGATTTCTTTAAACATTATTTTCATCAGCACCAGATGTTGCTTCAATATTTACAATTACAAAAGGCCCAGTCCAAAATGTACAAGGAGTTAAAAAATTCAAAAATTGTTTCTGCATCCTCTACATAATTTTCTTTACACCAGAATATAAAAGACAAAAAAAAAGTTCTAATTTCCTGTATAGAGCAGCTCGTGTCTTCAAAGCACCTAGCTTTCCTTTTTTTCTGCACAGTCCACCGTATGCAAGCTGGAACAACATTCCACCATTTTTTCTGTCTAATAGTTCCTGTTGCATTGCTCCAAGTTCACAAAAGGTCCTTCATATCTTTAGGCATTACCTTTTTAAGTATTTAACCCCGGCCAAAGACAAAGATAATTGCCAATAAAGGTCAGTGACCTTTACAATGCTGAAATAAAAGCCTATTGTTCTCTGCCTCCTCCTGACATAAAAAAACATCTAGAGCTCAACTGTGTCCCCTTTTCTGAAGATTTTTGTAGCAACCAATTATGTAAAACAGACAACTTTGAATGAAGCTTTGACTTTTCAAAGAAATTTCCAAGGCCAGTCAGGGTTAATGGAATCTTATGTTGCTCGGACTCTTCAAAAAATGTCATTGGGTGCATATCGGATACTTCAAAGGTAGTGCATTTTTGAAGGATCCGACACGGGTGCGGCAACATTTTTGGAGAGTCCGAGCAACTTAGAATTGGAATCAGTACCTGGCAGAGAGTGATAGGCAGAACTGATTCTGAACCTTTTGTTGCTGCTTCCGTTCCAAACCATGGAGTCCTTGAAATTTCATGTACCATGAAAGACCGCTTGTGTCTTCAGAATTTCAGCCACCCTATCAATCTCCTAGTCATACAACAATCTTCTAAAGAGAGATTCCATTCCTGTTGACTCCATGCATCCTCAATTGTAGCTTCAGGTGTAGAGGCCAAACAGAACAAATCTGGATATAATTCTTTTAAAGGACCATGTCCTAACCAATTATCATTCCAGAAGAATGTCTTACCTTCCATTGCCACTTCTGCACTCAATGTTTTCAGCAAAGTTCTCCCCAAATTTACCCCAAAAGAAGGATTCACTGGTTTAGTGCACCAATGTCCCTGTTGACCATATTTTTGATTTATTACCTTCCTCCAGAAAGCTTTATCTTCAGTATTATATCTCCATCATTTCCTATGTTATAATGAGCAACATTTTTATCTGAGAAAAGTTGCCATTGTTCTAGAATTCCTACATCCAGACAATTAGTAATAATCCCAGTGTATATTTAGTATTTCATTTTTCAAAATAAGCAAACTATAAGTTACTTTATCACCCCGAGTTTGAGGGAGCATGGTGAAACGTCAAGAAAACATATTCATTCTTAATGGTTACGTTAGTCAGAGAACAATTGAAAGTGTAGAATATTCATAATATATATCTCATAATTAAGAAACACAAATATTGTCAAACTTTTGTACATCTAGACAATTAGTAATAATCCCAGTGTATATTTAGTATTTCATTTTTCAAAATAAGCAAACTATAAGTTACTTTATCACCCCGAGTTTGAGGGAGCATGGTGAAACGTCAAGAAAACATATTCATTCTTAATGGTTACGTTAGTCAGAGAACAATTGAAAGTGTAGAATATTCATAATATATATCTCATAATTAAGAAACACAAATATTGTCAAACTTTTGTACCTGAAAATTCTTATATAAGGAGCCCTTTTATGAGTTTTTAACCAGTTAATTTGAACAAGATTTTTCTACTTTACCACACTGTCAATAATTAACTCTGATTTTTTAGCATAAAAAATTGCTTAAGCTTTCTTACAAAAAATGTAAAAATTGTATTAGTAAGCCTGTTTTTACAACTTTTAACTAGTTGTCTAGATTGAATTTCCTGTTATTATGCTAAATACTCCTCTTAATTTAATCTAACCTCATGTTAAGATCACCTCATTAGAACTTCTTAAAGTTGCGGTGTTGAACAAACATGAAATTATAAAACCAAATCAAGTGTCTCATTATATTATGAAAATAACTCTATTCCTTCCCTGATTTGATGCTTGTTATTGCTACCTTTTTTATTTATCAACAAAAATGAGTCATTTTCATAATACCATCTCTAATTGTGTGTTCTGTGCACCATTGCTACCCAATTCAAAAGCACTTCAGCATTGACAGCACAAACTTTTTTTTAAAAAAACAATTGATGAGACACACACACTGAATGTGGGGCTCTTTGCCAAAGAGCTACTGCATAGCCCTTGTCTTGTGACCCTTTGAAACTTAAACACCCAGTGAGAAAAACTAAGAGAAGAGGAGATGTTTCGATAACACGATGATAGTGTAATACATGATGCACCTATTTATAGTTGTAGGATGCAATCTTCATTAGCCATTATATGGGCTCTATGTAAAGAGAGAAACGTGAGAGCATTTGAAGGAGTAGATAGTGATTTTTTTATATTATAAAGTGGTCCTCTGTTTTCTGTTTCTTTTTGGTGTACCGTTGAGGTTCCTATGTGTATAGATCATTGGATTGCTTTCTTAGAGAACATACATTTTTTGGTGTAGGTTCTGTATGTTTTTGGTATACTGCTTGTACTTGTTTACAAAGTCTTCCGCCATCATTAAAAAAAAGATTTACCTTATCAAAATAATAAAGATACATCTTTAGTTGACGAGAAACTAACTAGATACCATCATAACATGCTTAACTACATTAACGCTTTGCTTCTAACACACCCTACTACTGTACATTATTTACCTTGTAAAACACCAACTCACAGTAGTTATACTTCGACCGATACATCTCTAAGTATCCCTGAGAGAAAGAACTCAGATGCTTCTATTCCAGTCTTTAGCTTTTTAAAATTATTCATTTAATCGTTCAGACACGGGACGAGCCAATAGATGCCTTATGTAATTGAATGGTGCAGAAACAATTTTCGGAATTACTGATGAGGGCTGCCAGTGATTATGGTGCTTTAACAGCCTCTGTAACAGATTTTCAGTGGAGTCAGAATTTTAAAGAGCCACCAACAGTATGGGGGGTATGCACTTCTTTTTTTCAATCCTGCTGATTAGCTTTTTCTTCATATGTTGTCAAAATAAAACTAATTTGTTTTTTTGGTTTGAGTTTGAAGCAATATTCGTAATGTTGTATTTTTTTAATTTTTGTTTTTTGGTAAAGGTTATCACTACAATTCGTAATGTTGTATATAATATGTTTTGCATGGAAGCTATTATTTTATTTTGTATGTTGGGTTCCTGAATCAGCAAAGAGTAAATGGCATATATCTGTCCTGGTGACAGTCAAGTCCTTGATGATGCTCATGTTTTATTCCCTATTTGTCTGATGCAAAAAAGATTGAGTTTCATTTTGTGGAAGGCATGTCACTCTAGTTCTACATTCACTTTGATGGAAAGAAAATTGTATAACTCAATAAGGAAAAACTAAAATGGTACGTGGTGTAGTTAGCAGGAGCTATAACTGTCAAATAGGGTCGGAGATGTATGATGCAGCTAGATTTTAGTGTGTAATCCGTATAGAAGCAACACATGTTTGCATGTGTGCTCAGGTAAGACTGATTCAAGAAGTTGTAACTGCAAAAGGATTAAAGGAAATAGGAATTTATGAAATCATTAGCGCAGTTTTGCATTCTTGTTTTATTGCATACTGGTGAGTTGGAACCCTCAAAGTCAATGCTGCTTGGACTCTCCAAAAATGTTGCCACACCCATGTCAGATCCTCCAAAAATGCACTATTTTTGGAGTATCCGACATGCACCCGTCGATGTTTTGAGGAGTTCGAGCAACATAGCTCAAAGTACACATGGGATACAAAAATTTTCCTTCTCAAGACCCTGAATTAACTTTTACTCTGTGGAATGCTTGGATCTATTGCATGAAACATGCAAGAGAACTTCATGAATTCACATATATGGATAGGAAAAGCAAGGTTAAATATTTTAGACAATATATCAAGTTGCATTTGATATTCAAGTTTGGTGTTTTAATTAATGTAGGAAATGCTTCGTCCAATTCCTGTTGCTCTGGCTTCTAGCACCCGATTCTTTGAAGCCATGTCTGCTATGAGAGAGTCAATTGCAACACTGCATGCTTTGAGAGTTGGTCATTCTTCTTCCTTGTCTACCACCCCAAGCAATGATCCTTCTCAAAGTACACTTGGAGATGCTGATTGCGTAACTCCTCCCCCATGGAAAACAGAATCAAGCTTTGATGATTTAGCAGTTGGAAGCCTGAGAAGGCAAGAAAGTGAGCCTCAAGAAGATAGTGAAATTGAAAAAGGTGATAGTATGAGCCACAGGAGATTGTCATGGCCCCCTTCAGTTAAACACATCTGATTATGGTATCAATATTTGGCATGCTGGTGATAAAATTTTTTATCCCCGTTTCCATGAATTTGTCTTTTTGGTTCTCTTTGTATTTATTCGTTTAGTTGTTTGTATTTATCGGTGTTGGATGGGTGTGTTTTTTTAGTGAGTTTCCCCAGGACTTTTGTTTGGTTTCAATCTTGTAAATGTATTCCTCAACTGCAGCAAAAATTGTTGGCTCTGTCCAAATTGAAAAGATGTTTTTTCACAGATATATCCATTCTCCAATTACACATCTTCGTTTCAATGACACGTAAAATCTTTTCTATAATATGTAGTAATATTTTGGGAAAATTACGCGGATAAGCAAACATATACTAGTTAATTAGCTAATATAGTTATAGTTTGAATTAATTATGGCTCACGGCAAACATCGAGATGTAATTACAGTTTGAGTTTTGTATAATTCGTGCGATTATACAGTTGAGTTTTGTATAATTTGTGCGATTATACAGTTGAGTTTTATATAATTCGTGCGATTTAGTGATTAATGCCGCACTTGAAGTTTTCAATTAAAGGTTGTTCCCTTGATCGTGTGATGTGATTATATTGTTGAATGACATCTCAAAGACAGTTGAATAAATAAATCAAAAAAAATAAGATGTACAATGTCATCTTCAAGACATTGTCTTAGGAAAACATATCAAAAATTTACGAAAAGACACAACACATGTCAATTTTTTAAGTCGTATTACAAGCCCAAATATGAAATAATATATGTAAATATCGAAAGTTATAAACTAATTTTTTAAAAAAAAATTACAAAGCATATTATAATTAATATTTTTTGTGTACAAAAAAAGTAAAATTATATATGTACCGTGTCGGTTTGGTTTGACTTTTTTTTCTATTAATACCAAACCAAACCAACAATGATCGGTATATTTTTTTCAACGCCAAACCAATCAAACCAAACCACAAGTTGATTTTTTTGATCGGTTTAACTTGGTTCGTCGGTTCGATTTGACTTGTACACCCTCAATCCAGAGTATCCAAATTCTCTTTTGGCCTTTTTTTTAAAAAAAAAATATTATAGGAAGACAACACTAATAAAGAAAGCAAGAGATATAAAAATAATTGATTCATCAAATAATAGAAGTGCAATATTGCTTTGGTAGTGAGCGAAAACTTACTTTTTGTCTGATTAGTATGTAGGAATTACTTGCCGATATGAATAGATAATAATAATAATAATGCCGGTAATTTGAACGTGATATATAGGCTTAATGATGGTGGAGGCAAGAGAAAAGTGAGAATAAGCAAACACTTAACCTGATTGTATATATGAAAAATCTAAATACAGTCGTCGGTCGGTGTATAAAACTTAAACTAAATTTTATTACTGTACAAAGTCTTTATCAGGGAAGGGATCGAGCAACAAGGCAAGTATAGCATGCCCAAATATTGTACATGAATCATTCATCTCTTTGTTCCTTCTTTCTGATCTCTCTGTCGCGGTGGAGATGACATTTTTCCCTCGGAAAAATCTCAAGATCAATGGCCATGGATGTCTGACTTTGTATCGCGAGATCATCATTATCTCAATGCATGAGTTGGAAGGGGAAGAATGGAGTTTGCAAGTTCTTCATTCAACTTAACAGGGAGTGGTGGCATCTGCTTCAACGTGCAGGACGACTCATTCAACCTGCAAATAAAGAACAAAGCTAGAATATAAAAGATGCAAAAGGGACAGACATAATCAAGAGAGTACTTCCAAACATACTTATGTAAAATCTTGAAGATGTTATCTCGAGCTTGACACAAAAGTCGAGTATTCTCGTGTATCTGCAAGAAAGAAGGGGACAGCATTAAGTGTAGAGTTATCATCGTGTACAACGGGGGACTATTAGGGAAAGATAGGTTCTTGGAGAATGTACATATGTTCATCAAGATATAAAATGCTGAGGTTCACATGATGTTGGTTTATTTATAGCAAACTAAGAGCTTAGCCAGTTGATGAGACAAAATGAACCAAAACCTGTCTCTCTCCATCTTGAGAACATAGGTTCCATGAAAATATTGTCAGACAAACACATTCTGAAACAATAGATAATGTTCGTCTGGCAAACGACCCCTTAGAAAGGAAACATCTTGAGGGGTCGTTTGCCAGTCTAAAATGATGTAATGTTTGGTTGGAGGTATTAGAAAAAATAGTTCCCATGTTACTAGTTCAATGTTTGGGTTGGCCATAGAAGAAGAAATAATCTTTACATAACTTTATGCAGCGACGTTAAATAATACTCACATTAAGTTATCTATGTATTATATTATGCGATAGAATGTGCAATAAGAATATCCGTATTAGCAATATGAAGATGAAAGTATTCAAAGACAAGAATATCCTTAAAAGTAGGTAATCCTTACATAACATTTCATGTATTGTTATTCACAGGATAACACTCCCTTCCTTATTATTAATCAATTCTGGGGACGTGCTTTGCACGTTTATCTCAAAATATTTCATTAATTTTGTATTGCAAATGACATATTTTATACCCTTTAAATCTATTGGTATTTACTAAAAAATATCCATCATTTTTATGATAGAAAGTACGTATATATATTTTCCTAATAAAAAGAATACATCCTTAATTATAAAATTGACTAAAAGTGCATAAAGTATAAATAACTAACTATTGTATAAATACAACTTTCAAATGAGGTTACAAAAATATCACATGCTAGGCTAATCTATACGAAGCAACAAATCACGGTAAATTCTCAATAATAATAACAACAAAACAATAGAAAGTTGTACAATAACAACAAACAAGAAACATAAACATTAAACAAAATAAATTAAAAGATACAAGAGAAGAGAGCATAGAGATTTTCTTATTTTTTTTCAATTGATATAGTGTCAAATATCACTATTTATAGAATAGGATTGAGGAATACAAAGAGTTGTCATGAATATGTCATTAATCAATTTGAGATCATGGATGAGGATGACATGTGTGATTAAAAATCATAATGAATATAATTAGTGGGAGTTACATATATTCACATAATGGAGAGTTAGTGGTAATAAAATTTATGTAATATACTTCACATTAATACACACACATATATAAGAATATAATATAGGTTTGTATGATTTTTTATTTTTGTGAAGGGCAAACATAACTATTCATAATTCCAAATTGGAAGATGAACAAAACAAAAAATTCATAATTTACTCAAACATGAAATTAATACAAAGAATACATGTTCAAGAGACTTTATGGTGGTTGATTCATGTACTGATATGATGATTTATTATTTAATAGTTAATTATTAAATAATTTATAATATTTAAATTTAATGTAAGGGTAAAATCGTAATCTAACTTTTGAACATTCACGAGATTATTCAACACCTCCATAAAATCATGAAAAACTTAATTGTGGATGCTCTAGTCTAAAAAAACTGAAATTATATCAGATAAGTTGCATACTTACTTGATTTGTCACAAGATTTGCAGAAATTTGTTCAAATATCCGAGCGTTTTGATGAATAAGCTGTGTGGTCATACTGACTGTGGCTGCAAAGAACAAAATTCTGTTTTTTTCAGAATAAATGAGCTTGGAATTAGATGAGAAGAACATTATCAGATGCTTTAACTTGAGATATTAGGTGTTTGTCCTCAACATCTTGCATAGGACATCTCCAAGATACAAACAATTTGTTCTCATAATTCATTTGAAAAATATTTTCTCTAAGAAAATAAGTTCCTTCCCTAGTGGAAGTAGGGAAAACAAGTTCCATAAATGGTATTCCACATAATTGTCTCCTCCTACCGTGCGACACCCCCTATCCCCACCACCCTATACTCCTATCCCCACCCCACCTCCATCGTGTTTGCCTAAATTATATACAAATACTTTTAAGTTATGTAACTCAGACTCTTCAATAATGTCAAGGGAAGTTGTTGGATCCTCCAAAAGTAATGCATTTTTGGAGGATCCAACATGGCAACATTTTTCGAGAGTCTGAGCAACATAGTTTTTAAGACAATAGTTTCTGCTTACTTACCAAACACAAGAAAATAAGTTCGAAAATCACTTATTTTCCAAGAAAACAGATTCCTTCGTACCAAACACATTGAGATATGATCACTTTCTTTAGTTAATTTCAGCATCCAGATTCTATCTTTATGTTTTAAAAGTTTGGCTTTGCAAGGAAAACTGCTCCACAATATGAGGTTTGAGGCTTGAGCCTTGACTGTCAAGGCTTCATACTTGTGTTTGTTCCTCATAAATTCTTACAAGGCCTAGTATAAGAAAAGCTAGTTTGAGAAGTTGTAAAATTCTTATTACACCTACCCCTTCTTCAAGGAAAAAAGATAATCTAAAACTTATTTGTATGTCAGTTTTCCATATCCATACTCGCGTTCTAGATGCTACGCAGAGTGTTCCTATTGAAAGACAAGAAATGAAAATTGTTGCTAAAAGTAGAGAAATCTTAATCTACTGGCTATTCTTGAGAAGTAAAACTGACCATGGTACGAGACGAAACCTTCATTCTTATTAGAAACCACTCCTTGAGTGTATGGAGCATAACTAGGCTGCTGCATTACCACGGGGGACGATACTGCAGTAGGATCAATCATTTTTTCCTGAGAAAAGAATTTAACACATTCCATAAGCCTCTAGAGATATACATTAAAGTAAGCAACACAAAAAGGACCTAAAGCAGAAGTGACGAATTCAGAATTCCCACAGCCTCATTACATACAACTTTCTAAAAGCATGTAACATAAAGAAACCAAGCTAAAACATGATCTTCATAATTTCTAGATATTTTTGTTTAGTTTGTTCATGAACTAAGAAAGATGAACGACTATTTAGAATTAAATTAGGTGCATGTACTGGACTAGGTACATGATAGAAGAATATCTATAAATACCTATGTATGAGAAGCCAAAATGCAAGTCGAGTAGGTAGAAGTCCACTTGTCTTCAAAGAGAATGATTGGTTATGTAAGCACGTGGAGTGAAGTGAAGAAGAAGCATTTTCTCCGCTTGACTTCAAGAATGAATTCTAGTGATTGAGAGTGTTTCACCGTTCCTAATTTTCCAACAATTCTTTCACTCACATAATCCAAGCACAAAGTTTTATTGTTTAACACAGGTAGACAAGGAACTATTAATTAGAGGATAAAAAAACCAGCTCTTGCTGAAAGACTTATGACATTGGTCTGTGAATAGCCATCCAAAGAGAATGTTTCATGCTATGGTATTGTACATTAACAAGTTTTAAGAAAACAAGGAGAGGAAATAAAAGACGCTGAACAAAAAGAAGAGAATCACACCTCTCTGTTACTCTCATTAAAGCAAGAGCATTTTAATGATGGGTGATGAAGGGAGAATAAAATGATTTGATGAAATACTTCGTACCACCACTGAAGAGTAAAGATTCTCTATGTATTTCTGTGTATCCTTTTTTTTGTGAAACCCCTTTATATAGGCATGAGCTAGAGTTTACGGGTATTTTGGTCTTCAAATAATTTGAAAGACTTTGGGCTTAAATAGCATAGGCTGGGCTCGTCTTGTTTACTTATTGGACTGACCAAAATGTAATTTGGACATTATGTAAGTCATATAATTTTAAGTAAACTTTACCTAAATCCCATAATGGAAAAGTCTAATTATTATACATCCCTCATTGTATCAAAATTACCCGATATCCCCTTTTTTCAACTTTTCTGATACATTAGTGATGTATCTGATACATCAATTATCTATAGAGTAATTAATGAAGATCATCTATTTATGGATAGTATCTTAATATAAGGTATGATTGGTTCTTTAAATCAATTATTGATCTAATTAATGGGATTAATTTGGTTAAAAAATAACGGTTGTGTACGTGAAGATTCAAGCCAAAAAACAGAGCATAAATTCAAATCAAATTCGATTTCAATTTTTTTTTCCAGTTTTGGTGATACATCAGTTATGTATCTGATACATCAACTTTAGATGTAGAATACTTAATGCATATCGGTTATTTATGGTTAGTATTTTAATGTAAGTTTTGATTGGTTATTTAATTGAATCACTGATCTAATTAATGGGATTAATTTGTTTAAAAAAGCAACTGTGATGTTCATGAAGATTCAAGCCAAAAAACAGAGCATCGTCTCGAATGGAAAAAACTGAGCATCAATTCAAACCGAAGTTGATTTCAATTATTTTTTCACTTTTGCTGATACATCAGTTATGTATCTGATACATCAACTTTAGATGTAGAATACTTAATGCATATCAGTTATTTATGGTTAGTATTTTAATGTAAGTTTTGATTGGTTATTTAATTGAATCACTGATCTAATTAATGAGATTAATTTATTTAAAAAAGCAACTGTGATGTTCATGAAGATTCAAGCCAAAAAACAGAGCATCGTCTCGAATGGAAAAAACTGAGCATCAATTCAAACCGAAGTTGATTTCAATTATTTTTTCACTTTTGCTGATACATAAGTTATGTATCTGATACATAACTTTAGCTATAGAATAGTTAATGCACATCAGTTATTTATGGATAGAAGATTGAGATAAGATATGATTGGCTCTTATAGTTCCGAATCTCAATGGGTGGGACGGGATCTTCTTGATGACGTATTTCATTCCCTGCATTGACATGAAAATGGTTAAATACAACTTGAACTTTATACATAAATACGATGTATCATATGCATTAAAATATCTGATGCATGAGATGAGATTCTGATACATACAGAAGATGTATCAGAAGCAGTTATATATTATATTCTGATACATAAATGTAGATGTATCAGAATCATTAAAACTTGAAACAACAGAAAATGACACTTAAACATGATGTATCAGAAATAGTAAATCTCCAAAAAATTGCATTTGAAAAAGACATTATGTATCTGATACATAAATGTAGATGTATCAGAATCATTAAAACTTGAAATAACAGAAACTAACACTTAAACATGATGTATCAAAAATAGTAAATCTCCAAAAAATTGCATTTGAAAAAGACATTATGTATCTGATACATAAATGATATGTATCAGAATCATTAAAACCTTCACAAAATTTTCATTCTAAAAAAAACTTAATTGAACCCATACCTTTGGGAGATTAGGGCGTGTTGTAACCCCTTCAATCTTGTTGTCTATTTCTTTGGGTGCATGTTTAACTGTAGCTTTCGACTTCAATTTCTCACGTAGCTTATTCATCACTACTGGATCGTTACGATATTTGGATCTAACCTCATCGTAACCTTCCCAAGACGAATCAGAACCAGGTGAAACAAGAATTCCTTGATTTTTATTGGACTGTTTGAGACCATGAACGGATTCCATATGTATCATTGAAGGCATGAGAAACAAAAATAGAAAGATTTACAGAAGAAAGCAAATGATAAAAATTTTAGAAGATTTTTCAAAGATTTACAGAAAAAATCAAAAGATACAAATTTTAGGAGAAATCAGATTGAATGAGGATGAAGTGAAATTCCATATAAGGAAAGATTAAAATATACCTTAGTTGAAACCTTGAAATTGATTAACGGTTGAAGAGGATCAAATTAACTAGAGCAAATTAGGGCGAGGATGAAGGAGGAGGCAGATGTATCAGTGAGGGGGAGAGAGAGAAAGGAAAAAGAGGAATTTTGGAAATTTTTTGGTGTAGTAGAGAATAAAAGTAAATATAGCATCTTAATATGTGTAAAAGGGTAATTTTCCCTAATTTTAACTTAAATATTAATCCGATTTTATTAATCAATAATTTGACTTGATCAACGTATGAAGAATTTAAGATTTAATCCAAATTTAATATGAATTTATCAATAAAACGTCAGTGTCTGCACCAAGTTTTTCAATTCGATTTGGTTATTATTTTCATCCAATCCAAAAATCGAATGCCCAACCTTAGATCTGGCCGACTGGAGTTGGAAGTTAAAAATTTGAAGTTTAAAGATAGTAGTAGACGTTGGAGACAGAGAGAGAGACAGAGAGAGAGAGAAAGCAAAATCCGATGATGGGAAGCGATTCAACATGGGTAGGAAGAAAACCTATGAGACGACTTGGTGGAATGTCTGATGCTCTCTCCATTGCTGCTGAATTGGGCTTTTCTGTTCCTCATCCTCCTTCCCAGGTTTACTTTTTTTTTTTACTTCCTTAATTGTAAAGAATTCACTGCCCAACTGGGATTTGAATTGCTGAATTTTGTAGTTTGATTGCTGTAGTAATTGTAATTGAAGGGCTTGTTGCTGAATTCCCATTTTACTGCAGATTGATTTGATTGTGATACACGCAAGTTTAATGTGTTTTTGGAAGTTACATTTAGGCATTTAGGGTTTGATGAATGTTATGTCAAAAAATAGACGGGGTTTAAAATTAATTTCATCTTTATAGATAAAAAATTAATTTTGGCAAAAGAGGAATCGCCACTTGATTTTTTAAATAAATTAAGAAAACTTAATTTAAAAGACTCTGACAGATTTAAGTCTTAAAAATTTAGAGAAAAAGGTACGAGGTTCATATTACTATTTTAAGAAGGTTTTAGCATTTAAAATAGCCGCTAACATGCAGTTATCCAACGATTTGAAAATTATTTGACTAACTTTGGAAAATGTATTTAACAATAATCGAAGCATTAAACAATTTGAAAGAAATATAATTTTTAAAATATTTAGGATAATTTATAAGAGAAATAGACTTGGTATAAAAATGATTAAATGAAGGAGGGATACTTTGAATAAATCATTTAAATGAAACAAAACGATCATAAAAAAAAGGTTTTTGTCAAACCTCGGGAGGGTACCCTAGACGTGGCCGGCACTCGAAAACCATTTCTGGCCTTCAAGCGAACCACTTGATCCAATCACACTTCCATTTAGTTACACTCTATAGCGGAAGACTCAAATCATAAGAATACTATTCATAATAAGGCCAAAGGCCAACCACATCTCCATTCAACAACTAAAAAAAATTAAAACTAGTCACAACGAAACAATTCAACATCATCCACACTCTAGTCTATGAAGCCTCTATCAACAATATAAGAGGTGCCAATGACAAATTCATGGCTACCACAAATTAAAATAAAGGAAAACTAACTCAAAGTTGAAAAGATAACTGCGGTATCCTCCGAAAACAAGGAGGACTCACCAACTAGCTGGAAGTGAATAGATCTTCAACGATGCGCCTGTTGATGATCTCTAGTACCTATCTCTGCATCATGAAACGATGCAGGCCAAATGGCGTCAGTACGTGGAATGTACGAGTATGTAAAATGGCCGAATGAAACATACATCAAGGTAGAATCAAATCAACTCAGAATCTCAACTCAGAAGAAGGTACAACTCAATCAAGATGTTCTGAGTCTAAACAAAATATAATTTAGACAGGACCAATCACATACAATCTAGCCCAATCCATCCCAATCCGACTCAGAGTACTATCAAGACCTATATGGGAGTTTCTCTTATCCGACAACCATCACTTATGAGCCAGTGATAGTACAACAAACCGACGTTGTTGCCACGTCCGTTCATACCTTGCCAGGGTACGAATGAATCAACAAATCATAAATTCATAACCAATCAAGTCCTATTATATCACGACAGTAATTTGGAAAACATCCGACTTTAACGGTCCAATTCCTTCCTACGTTTGGCGACGTAGTTATTGGATTCGAGTTATTACTTACTCTTACTCAATTCGGTGCTCGATACTCCTCCCAAGACTCAATGCTCATAAAACTCAATTCAATCAATTCAATCTAATCATATCGACCAGTCTCGTTTGGACCTTTGTCAATTCATCAATTCTATCACAAATCAAGCCTCTTGACAAATCATATTATCCAATCAACCCCATTCTTATATATTTTCTTTTAAAGGCATGTAAAAGACAATGGCCTAGTCTATATCTCTTTTTATTTTTATTTTTAGGAAATCTCAAGAATATTGCTTACTTTACTTTCTGTCATCACCTTTGACTAGAAAGAATGTCTTTTCATAGTGTTCTTTTGCCAAACATTATTATTTAATAACTATCCAAGTTGTCCCAAACCAAACCAAACACTTCACGTAAAATTAGGAAATAAATGATAAAGTTAGCTTTTTCTATATTATTAGAATATATCAAAGTGGAAGTATTATATGAATATACTAATAGGAATATAACTTTTTCTTAAATATAATTTAATTTCATGATGCTAATGGAATTCCATTGAGGCATCAACTCACATAAATTGGATTCATGCTAACTAAAAGGTTAATCAAATATTGTCCCATCTTATTTCTAGCAATTTGGATCTGTGAAGGTGTTAAACTAATGAAAATATCCTAACCAACATTTTAGTATTCTTTCTATGTTCCATCATTTGGTAGTTGAATTAAACTGTAACTGCAAGTTAATTATCTATTGTTAATATAACAAAAATATGTTTAACAACTCATATCAATCAACTCTTAGACATAACAAAATATGTATAACAACTCATATCAATCAACTCTTAGACATAACAAAATATGTATAACAACTCATATCAATCAACTCATATCAAACATGAAACATTTATCAATTTCTCAACTTATCAATATCAACATAACAAAATCAAGTTAATAGATGTATGAACTCATTAGGACATAATCTATCAAGAAAACCCAATTCTTATGAAAATTCAATCTCAAATAAGATGTAGGGCACATGGTGAATTTAATCCATGTTTTTAATAGTCTTACATACCTTAGTGTAGATTTTGAAGAAACCTTGATGTTAGGTCTTCAAAGGGAAACTTGAATCCTTGAGTTTGAGAGGATTTTATTGGAGATAATTTGAGAGAGAAGGGGATAAAGATTTGGGTTGTTTGGAGAGGAAAAAAGACTGAAATTATGATACAAAATGCGTCCAGTTTATGTATATAGATATTAGGTAATTTTACCAAAATATCCCTACAAAATCTGGAAAATCGGCCAAAATTCGCTGCAGGTCTTATCTGTTCGATCAAGCATAACTTTTGACTCCGAACTCGGAAAAATACAATCTTGGTGGCGTTGGAAAGAAGACTCAAAGACCTTTAATTTGATAGGTTATGGGACACCCAGTTCATTATATTTTAGGAGATATGGTCGTTTGAAGTTGACCCTTATACTAACTCATTCGGAAACTTAGCCGAAAGGAATTCTTTGGACTTGGCTTGATTTTTTTTTTTGGGGGGGATTCCTTATGACCCTAAATCACATATAATATTTTAAACACTTATGAATCAATCATAGATCATATATACAAATTGAAGCCTTCGAGTTCGATCTTATACGCACATGAAGAATGGTTCGAATCTTAGTGGGGAAAAAAAATTGGGGTGTTGCAGTTTTTCTTCAAGGGATTGAATTAAGTTAAACTAAACAATTAATGTTAGAATTAGTACATAATAAATAAATATCATCAACTAAGTAAAAGGAAAACGAAATAATAGAAATTAGAGATGTATTCAAACGAAATAATATAGTGTTCATATTCTTCGGATCAGCGCCAGCTTATTAATCGGAAGACAAAATATAGTGTTTTGTCATTTTTCTTCTCGGGGTCGATTTTTATCATTTCCGAAAGGCCTATCTACCCTTACCACTCCTAAGTTTATTTATTAGTATAATCCTAAAACGATCTAAAAGAAATAATAAAATCTAACGCCTTAAAAAGGTGTCTAATGTCCCAATTTAATATCCAAGAGGCATTGGACGTACTATTAGGGTAGGTTTTAGACTAAAAACAATATAGGCATCCTAATTAGACACATCATCAAACAAAACAAATAAGACGACACTTAGCACATAAAATCTCAAATAAGCCTCTATATTAATTAATTAACATACTTGAGAACATAGGTAAGTTGTGAAGGTCAAAGTAAATCAAGTGTGTGTAAATGTCAAACCTAGATAACACAGAAGCAAAGTTTAATTAATTAAACATATAAGAGCAATCTTAGTTGTTAGCCTACTTCTGATAAAGAAAGACACTGTTGACGACTCTAATTTATTAACTAAAGACCTTAATGAAATTATATGAACAAGATTTATACTTTATGACATGCTGGAAATTTATAAAAATACTATAGGCATGATTCGGAAATGAAATGATATGCTGAAAATTTACTAAGATGTTACAAGCATGATTTCAATAATATGATAAATAATTATTAAAATCCTATAGACATGATTTCTACTTATAAGTTTAACATGCTGAAAATTATTAAATAAATACTATATGCATGATTTCTATGTAACATAATATGTAGAAAATTAAGTAAAGCTGCAGGCATGGTTTCAAACTAGATCAACATGAAAAATATTTATTGGAATCCTATGGACATGATTTCTATATAAAATATTATGCTAAAACTATTTATAAGGCATGTAGACATGATATTTACTTAATTGGTATGTTAGAATTATACTACTTATAAACATGTTTGTTATATGATAAAACATGCTGAAAATATTATAAGATCCCATGGACATAATAAACTCAAAATATTTTTACCTGCATGATTTCTATATGCTTGAAATAATATTAAATCCTATAGGCATGATTTCTAACTAAAAAGACATGTTGAAATATTAAACAATTCATACGAAACTCATTTAGTGTATATGCTGAATTAAATAGTGCCTACAAACTTTTTACTAAAATTTAGTGTGCAGAATATTAAAATGAACGTATCTTATAGACGTGACCTTTTATTAAGATATATATTACAGATTTATCAAGTTTACGCACGTAATACTGAATGATTAATAAAATAGATGATAACTGATCATTAATAACATAATTAGAATTTAGCAAGACATATAAAAGTTAGGCAGATTATTAATAAATATTTAAACCACTCAGGAAAAGATTTACCTTTTAAAAGAACACAAGATAATAATCATTTGAATACTCATGAACTAGACCTATTAAATCACACTTCAAATACTATTCAAACTTAAAATCCTAGCATGTTGAGGTAGCATAATTTTAATCATTACACATATATCATTTAAATAAACACAGTTAGCACGTAGGTTTTCCCTCTCCATTTAGACAGTCCCCAACTTATTTTATTAGTATGGAGAGTTTACATACATGGTTTATTACATAGCCAAAATAATTGTAACAACCCCTAAAATATTGTATGTCGGTATTTCAATTCTCGATGAAAATAATACAGCCTCTGTATTTTGGGCATAACTTTTCATAGGTTGGTCCACATTAGGTGATTCAAATTTATGGGTAATCACAACATCCTTACCTACAACTTTCATGAAGAACATAACTTCAAATTCGGAGTATAAGTAGGTCAAATAAATTAATCTTTGCAAGATATAGTGCTGTGACGGAATTGAGTGTTGATAGAAGAAAATTCATATCTCACTGTAGGTTGCTCCAAATTGGTTGATTCTTGAACGATATGAAACTAGACTTCCATATCTACAATTCTTATGAAGAAACCAAATCCTAATAAGGAATTTATCTTATTCAAACGTAGCTTCGAAAATGAGTATTCTGTTAAAAAGAATTCATCTTACCTACCATGAAAGCATCTAGATGCATTTGACATCATGCATGACATAAATTGTCCTCCATTTAACATCATCCATGACATCAATATATTCCATTAAATTTTCAGATTTTTCTTTATAATTATTTTATTTATTGTTAGGTCCCTCTTTCCACCTATAAATACCCACCTTATTTCCTCATTTTATTCATCAAGCTTTCCTAAGCATTTCTTCTCTCTATATACTTCTTCTCAAATATAGTTTTAGTTTTAGTAGTATAAAAATACTACTCCGGTTATTCTTATACTCAGGGTAGTACACAAAACGCTCCGGCGAGAAGAAAAGGCTAGGGATCCAAGAGTATTCTAATTCGGAGTAAACCTTCGGATTTAAGGTATGTAAGGCTTTCATAGCATTGGATTGAGTTCGTCCATGCGCCCAATATTTAAATTTATTATAATTGAGTTATAGTTGAGTTTTATCCAAATCTTGAATTCTAGATGAATTAATTTTTCTTCTATTGAGTTTGATATATTTATGCATTAATATTATTATTATTGTTATCTCTCATATTATTGGAATTATTGTTCATGGCTACTTTCCCATGAATCCTAATTGATTTGATGTTCATGAATATTTTTACATATGTTTTGAGTAAAGATGTTGGCTTTTTATTATTTTTATTGATAAAAAGAGAGTTATATGAATTAATACTATATATGTATTTTATTGAGTTTTGAAAGAGTAAAAGAGTTGAATTTGAATGAATTTGAGAAAATAATATTTTGAGCAAGATATTTTGATGAGATGTAAATGATGTTTTTGGAAGTATAATGATTGATGAACATGAAATAAGATGAGTTTGATGATTTAAATTAAAGTCCAATGAGACTAGATGATGAGTTTAATATGAGCACATATTTTGGGAGTAGTATTGAGCACCGAGTTGGGTAAGAGTTTAATTGACTCAAACCCCAGAACTACGTAGCCAGCGTAGGATGGAGGCTATGCCTCTTAAGTCCCAAAAAGAGGACTTTGATGAATGGATCCAAGATGGTGATGTCCTTTACCCTGGCAAGGTATTGGATGGATGTGGCAACGACATCGCTTCGTTGTATCATCGCTAGCTCATAAGTGATGGTTGTCGGTTAGAGAAACTCCCAAAGTAAGCATTGCTTATTACTATTATTTTTATTATTATATTTTAAACTTGCATTACATATTCATGTTGAGATGATGTTGAGTTCTGAGCTGAGTTTTCTTGAGAGGAGTTTCTTGATATTTGTCCTTACCTTCTTGCCATTTTACATACTCGTACATTCCACGTACTGACGTCATTCGACCTGCATCGTTTTATGATGCAGATACAGGTGTTAGAGATCCTCAACAGGCGCATCGTTGAAGATCATTTCTTTTCAGCTATTTGGTGAGTCCTTCTTGTATTCGAAGGAACTCCTTATCCTTTTATTATTGTTGAGTGTGATGTTTCTTTTGAGGTAGCCATGGATATGTCATTGGCACCATCTAAGAGTATTAGAGGCTTCATAGACAGAGTCTGATGATGTAATCGGAGTAGTTCTCCTTAGAAACTACTTCTTATAAGAATAATCTATTTTTCCTTTGATTATGACAAGCCCACATTAGTATTCTTAAGTCTTCCGCTGATGAATAAATAAGAAATGAGACCAAGTGGTTCTCTCGGAAGCCAGAAATGGTTTCTGAGTGCCGGCCACGCCTAGGGTACCCTCTCGGGGCATGACAATAATTAAGAAAAAACAATAAATAAATAGAAATAATAAAATAAGAACTAAAACTATTCGAATCTTGTTCCAAACGAAATCTTCGTGTCTTGAACTTTAAAGTCCAAACCCTGCTAAATCATTAAAAAAAATACAAGCAGCATACAAATAATATAGATGTATGACATGATTATATATTTTATTTCAAACAAAACAGTCAAACAAAAATAAGAACACATTTAAAATAATAGACCCACATATATAAAGAAAAGATTAAGACTAACCTGGATGCTTCAGTTAGGAAGAATAGGCAAATAAATCTAACTTGTGATGTTGAGAACAAACAAAGTAATATCAAAGCATGTAAGACAACTTCTTCTTATTTGTTTTGTTTTTATTCGAGATGTAAGAAATGTAGAAATCTTTTCTTCTTTCTTAACTCTCTCTCATTTTCTCCTCCTGTCCCCCTTTCTTTTTTTTGAGTACTCAGATATAATAGAGAAATAATAGGAAATGGTGGATGATTAAAGTAATGCGGAGTGGACAAATTAATAAAATAACGCAGAACCCGCATGCTGTTTAATTAATTAGTATATATATATATATATATATATATATTCTGAAAAAGGGGAGGGGACAATCATGGTCTCAATATATATATTCTGAGAAAGGGGAGGGGACAAGCATGAGAGTTTTTGAAAAGGGTGTCGGTTAGGGTGTATATTATATTTAGTAGCATGGGTACTAATCTTATTTAAAATTTTATAAAGGGAAAAGATTGATTATGATAAATACAAAAATGATTACAACATATTAGCAATTTAAGAAAATATTAATTACTAAAATTATTTCCCAACAATCAAGCATTTCAACCAACAAAATATGCCAGAATCAGTAAAACATTAAACTGTCTTCCCAAATCCAATCGAGAAAACAAAATATCATTTATCAATTAACTAATCAAACAAATACCCATATTAATACTTAACAAAACTAAATTCGAATTTAACTAAGGAACATCAAGAAGGCAAGGAATTGAACGAATTAGAGTGACTAAAACCAGTCAAATACTAAATTCAAAACTCCTACAATCGATTCAAGAAAGAGTAGTGTATGCTAGTACCAACATTAATAAGAGATTGACAAACATTTTCGAACCCAATTAATATGCAACTTAAATCAATATGAAATGGTGATCCGAATAAGCATGATAAGTTGGTCAAAATTGGGTGTCAACAATGAAGGGAGAATAAAATGATTTGATGAAATACTTGCTACTCAACACTTGGTGATGGAGACTTCTTTGTATGCAGAAGACTTGTAGAATACCACTGAAGAGCAAAGATTCTATATGTATTTCTGTGTATCCTTCTTTTTTTGTGAAGACCCCTTTATATAGGCATGAGTTAGAGTTTTAGGGGTATTTTGGTTTTCAAATAATTTAGAAGACCTTGGGCTTGAAGAGCATGGGTTGGGTTCGTCTTGTTTACTTAATGGACTGGCCCAAATGTAATTTGGACTTTATGTAAGTCATATAACTTTAAGAAAAAATTACTAGGAAAAACACTTTTTAATAAATAATTACTGATTTTAGCTAGCGCTGTACAGGCCAAACCGATAAACCGCACCAAACCGACAAACTGAACCAAACCGAAAAAAAACTCGAGTAGTGGTTTGGTGTTTGGATAAAAAACCGACCATTATAGGATTGGTTTGATTTTAACTAAAAAAAGTCAAACCGAACCCAACTAAATAATAGGGAAACTTACATAAATATACAATATTAAAAAAATATTTATCATTTATAGCAATAATTTTTTTTTCACTGAACACTTATAATACAGTTTTAATACATATTGTAGAGAACTATTTATAAAACATATATAATACAAGTTTTATAGATAGATAATACATTTATCACATACTTTAATAGATTTATAATATATTATGTCTATTTCTTACTACACAAACATAATATATATTTTAAAACACTTATAATACATTTATATTGTATGCATAATTCACTTTTAATACAAGTGTAGATTTATCATAATATTGTTATGTATTGCTATAAATTGTAATAAATAAAAAATATCGCTAAAATCAGTAATTAATTTTTAAAAAGCACTCAATTAAGTAATTTTTCCTAAATAATATATAAAACAAGCCCAAAATAGCCCAAAATATGTTGACCTATTTCTATTTGGCTAATCTTCTCCGCAAGACCAAAACAATCAAATGCGCCTCTTTCACAAACCTAACTTCATTTCCCTTTCTCTTCCCTCTCTCAACACAATATTCCCTCTTTTGCTCTCCTCTCAAATCTGCAACAATCAGATATTTTGTACTTTTTGGCTCGTGGGAGTGTAGAGATCTTGTTGTCTCTTTTATGTATGTAGGTATGTATCTCCTTTATCTTTTGTCTGCTCAGTTCTTTTGGTTCTTCGTTTAATCGGTCGAATTCATTTCCTTTTTGTGCATCTTCTGTATGTTTTCGTATTTGGGCGAACTGAATTTGGAGGATTTTTGGTTCTTTGGAGGCCCTTATTTATTGGGGCCTAAAGGTGTCTTTAGGGTTGAGCCGCCCTTGTTCAGGACTTCAGGTTTAGTGTAGTGTATGTAGCCCATGCCTTGAGACTTGAACAAACATGTTATGAAGAGGCTGATAGTCATTTAACAAAAGTTTTATTTGAACTTCAAATCTGACAGAAAGATATGTTTGAAACAACTGAGATGTAGATGAATTGGGTGGCATTTATTCTCCAATATTATTTCAGTTAGTAAATGCTAAATTAAATTTCTGCATATTTACATTACTTTAGTTTCTGCAAGAGAGGTTGTTCATTCAAGTATAATCATAAGAATGAGTAAATAAACCAAGATCGTTATAAGCTCCTTTGGAAACCTTTATATCTCCTCTAGAGCTACATTTGACTTAACTTTTTATTTTGCAGATAAGGAAATAGAACCAGATATGCAGATTGTTTCTAACATTATGTTTCTTGAGTTTAATTGAGAGATGAAGCAACTTCAGTTGTAATAGTCTAGATGATTTAGAGTATACTCAAACTCTAAGGTGTATTTTTTTGTTTTTGTGACATCTGACATACCATTTTTTTTTAAAGCTGTAGCTTAATTTTATGGAAGAAACTCTATTAGTTTTTGTTTATGTGTGATTAAGTTAATTGGCAGAAGTGTAGAACATTTGGTTTCATTATGACTATTTGACATTTTAGTTATATTAATAGTGTTCTGCCTCCGTCTATGAAAAACCCGAAAACCCCGAAAAAACCCGAAAAATCCGAGAAAAATTGATATCGAAAAACCCGACTTTTATTGGTTTGGTTTGGTTTATAGATTTAATAACCCGACACAAATGGTTTGGTTTGGTTTGTAACAAATCCGAACCAACCCGGTCTATGTACACCCCTAATTTTAGCGATACTTTTTATTTATTACCATTTATAGCAATATATAGCAATATTATGATATATCTACTATGTATTAAAAGTTAATTATGCTTGTAATATAAATGTATTATAAGTGTTTAAAATATATTATACTTGTTTGGTAAGAAATTGATACAATGTATTAGAAGTGTATTAAAGTATGTGATAAATATATTATCCATGAATAAAACTTGTATTATATGAGTTTTATAAATTATTCTCGCTAATATGTATTAAAATTATATTATAAGTGTTTAGTGAAAAAAATATATTATTGCTATAAATGGTAAATATTTTCTTAATGTAGTACATTTATGTAAATTTCCCTAACTTTAACTTAAATATTAATCCGATTTAATCAATCATGTCTTGGTGTAGACACTAAAGTTTTATCGATTATCAAAAGTTTTGCACCTCTCCAATAACATCCTCTTCTGACTAACATTGGCACACAAGTTTAAATTGAAGAAAAAAATCGAAAAATAGTAAACTTAGCTTTAAGTTTTTTTTTCAACAGCTAAGATTAGTTCAAAATCTATAATAGTACAGTACTCCTAATTATAATCAATTACTTTGGAGCCGAAAGCCTATACAAAGTAACCTTGGGCCCAATTACTTGTTTGAACGATAGCCCTCGTCTTGAAGAACATAACTGAAAGCCCATAAGGTCCAATACATCTAAAACCCATAATGTGGAAAATGGCCTTTTTTCTAGGATTTTTTACATAAATAAATTATTTTATATTAATAAATACTTTTTTAGAATACTTTTTTTTTAATTATAATCTATAAAATATTTATCTTAATTAATAACTAAAATCATTCTATTACCACCCTTCTCTCTCGCGTGTGCTGGGTAACTCTTCATTGTTTCAGAATTCAGATCCAGGTTTGTGTTCTTTCTATCGTTTACTAATGGCAGCTTCTCTTTTAACGGCTTAGTTGGTTGGCTATCTTAATTTTGATGTCTTTGGTGACGTTTCGATTCTCATCTTTGTAATCCCCTGCCCCATTTTTTGTTTCAGTTTCTGCTGTATTTTTGTGGGTTAGTTTGTGGGAATATGTGAGTTGGAGTTTTTTGTTTGCCAAGAATGGTTAGAGCTGAAAAGTTTTGTGCTTTCTGTTAGATTCAAATAGATGAAATTAAGTTTATAGCATTTCTCTAGAAAAGATTTATAGGCATTTTCTAGCTCATCTGATTCACTACACCCAGTTACTATTCCTGATTATTTTTTTAAAAAATTTACATAAAATATTACTTTTTTTTTTGCGAGTGTCTACTTAACTATCATGTGTTTGTGTTTTCTACCTAACCCATCATTTATCAAAACACGCCCCCACTAGTATCTATTGGTTCATGGTGTACACTTTTTTTTTTGTTTAAATATGATGCCAAATGACACTCCCACGGATAATTAAAGGAATTAATTGGAAAATTAAATAACATTTAGAGATTATGTATAAAAAATAAACTTGAAAGTTTTACTTTTTTTTTGCGACCGGAGTTGAAGTTAAAAATTTGAAGTTTTTTGATAGCAGTAGACGTTGTAGAGAGAGAGAGAAAGAAAGCAAAATCCGATGATGGGAAGCGATTCAACATGGGTAGGAAGAAAACCTATGAGACGACTTGGTGGAATGTCTGATGCTCTCTCCATTGCTGCTGAATTGGGCTTTTCTGTTCCTCCTCCTTCCCAGGTGTACTTTTTTTTTTTACTTCCTTAATTGTAAAGAATTCACTGCCCAACTGGGATTTGAATTGCTGAATTTTGTAGTTTGATTGTTGTAGTAATTGTAATTGAAGGCTTGTTGCTGAATTCCCATTTTACCGCAGATCGATTTGATTGTGATACACGCAAGTTTAATGTGTTTTTGGAAGTTACATTTAGGCATTTAGGGTTTGATGAAGGGAGAATAAAATGATTTTAAAAGGTCTTCAACTAAAAATGAGATGCAACTGTAGAATGTGTTGCAAATGTTAGGAATTGGGGGAAATTTACATGCTCAAGCTTTGTTCGTAGGTGGGATTGTCTTGGAAATATTTGCTTGTAGGCTAGATATGCAAATATCGGTTGTTTCTTATTACTTCCGTTACTCCTTTTTGTGACTGTTTTGGACTATTTTTCCTTAAGCCGAGGGTCTGTCGGAAACAACCTCTCGACCTTTGAGGTAGGGGTAAGGTCTACATGTACTCTATCCTGCCAAGACTCCACTTTGTGGGACTACATTGGGTATGTTGTTGTTGTTGCTAGACATGCTACTCTGTGGATTTGTCGTGGCGTGCATTAGTTGGCTTAGTCACTACCCACAACAAAATGAAACAGAAAAAGAAAGAGAGAAGAGTCTAGTTGGTTCTTGCTGGAAAAGTGAAAATTTCATGCTACTTAAAAAGAAAAATTCAATTTAGGTGCTTTTTAGTACGTCAGTTTGTCTATGCTTTCATGTTTGTTGGCCTTTCATTGTTGCAGATTGCTTTCCTTTTCCCAACTTTTTTGTTTTCTCTATTGTTCTTGCACTATGGGGATACCCAAATTTTGTGCATTTGTATTCTAATGGCTTTCGATATGTCCTTGCTTCTCTCTGTTCGTCTCTATTTTTACTGTTCTTTGTTTTCTCTCATACTTTGAGATTTATTTGTATTTATTGATTGGAATTCAATAACATTCCCCTTGTTTAGGAGGAGATACAAAACTTATCCACCACCACTGGCGAAAATGGTGATGATTTGATAAGGGTCTTGAAGGAACTTACTGCTGTTCAAAGGAAAATTGCAGATTTACAAGTGGAACTTCAAGGTCGAAAGGTGACATCGTTGATATTCTAATGAATTCATCTATTTTTTTTTTTTGAGGTTTTACATATTTCTTGAAATTATCCAACATGATGTGGTGCTTCAAATCTAGCGAATGCGCTTCCTACTGTGTGAACATATACCACTTTGACTGTTTAGTTTTACCTAATATACAGATGACATATTCATTTAGACAGGGCATGGATTCCATATCATTCAAATTAATTCGAGAACTTCCTAAACTAGGTTTTAAACTTGTAATTGTGATGAGAACGTAATTTGTCAGGCCAATTTGAGTCTGAAAATTATTCTATCAATAGAACTTAACCATAAAAAAAGAACATCCTATCGTTTAGAACAATGTTAACAAAAGCTCACTGCATATACAATCATTTGTTTTCTATTTCGTCTGTGTATTCAAGTGCATAAATAGCTTGCTCTTATAGTTAGAGACTAGCTCACATTGGGTTGGCAGCTTAGTTTAAATAGTTTGGTCAAAATGGGTGACCATTAATGCAGTGAGTTTTCTGATGAGCTTGTACATCTAAAATACTCGTTTCATCTTGGGAAAACATAAGTTCAGTAGTATTACTTGTCTATGTCTAACTTAAATGCAGAATACTTTACGGAATTCTACATTCGACTTGAACCTGCATGAACATAAACCTGGGGAAGGATCAGTGCAGTTCAATCATTCAATCTCCCGACTCCGGGGGGTGATATGCTACATTCAGGAAAAAATTAATTATTTCACACTACAAAGCATTTTGATTTGATCATGCGCAGAAAGGATTTGCCACTTCCTTTGCTATAAGTTCAACTCAAACTGTACTTTTTGTGGGTCTTTACCTCATGTCTCTTCATAGTGGACTCCTAGAGTACTTTATTGGACATTATAAATTGAGTTTACAAGGACTAATAATTGTGATATTTTATTTTCATCACCTGGTTACATGAAAATTTACTCTTTTAGATGATATCACGGACTAACATAGTACTGCGCTACAACTTTAGGAGGACAAAAATGTTGCTCATCTGACACATGTCAGTGAAATGGAAAAGAAGATTGAAACATTGCAAAGGATTACTACTATTTTGAAGGACGTTATTCAGAACAAGGTAATTGACCTAATCTAAATTTTAGCTTCTATGTTCTGCATTATTTTACATTTGGTGATATTCAAATATTTCATCGTGATCTCCTTAGGCCATCTTTTTGAAACCAAAATAAATTCCCTCCTATCATGGGGAGGCATCAATCCTCTTTCCGTCAATTGATTGATGTTGTTCCATTCGTCAATGTTTTCATGTTTCCTAGAGAAGGAAGCATCACGTGCAACATGTGCAGTTTCTATACAGAATTATTTAGGACCACCAGACTAAACACAATAAGGCCATAGAAAGAAGCAAAAAAAAAAGGAATTTCGAAACATGAATATGATTGTTCAAGTGGTTGGTGATTTGTATGGGTTTTGTTCATATTGAACAACTAAGAGATGTATTCATGAAAGGATAATTTGGAATAAAGAACTTTGTTTCTGCCATATCTAGCAAAGACTGAAAAGGAAGAATGATGTTGGTTTCTATAGGCGTGCTTTTTGTTTGCACACAGCTGTATTCATGGAAGTATTACGGATGTGCTTCTTTGTGCACTCTTTCATTCTTGCATGGGGGATTCAGCGACAGAGAGAGGATGTGCTTCTTTGTGCACTCTTGCATTCTTGCATTGGGGAGTCAACAGATAGAGAGAGGCACAAAAAGAAAGAGGTAGTGGTGTTTTGCCATGTGTTGAAGTTAAATCATTCAGCTCTATAAATGAATATAGCAAACTGAGACTAAAATCCTTAAAATACCCACTAGGTTAAGTCGTGAGCCTCTAAGAATACTAAAAGTATGTTGTTGGGGGATTACCGCAAACACTAAAAAGTTTAAAGCAATATTAATAAGACTGAGCTCCCACTGAAGAGACTGGCGAAAGTGAGCTGCGTTGATGTCTGACCAATCCGGTCGTGCCTGGAGTGTAGTCTGTAGTATCATCATTTAAGAAAATGGAAGCAAGCCCTCACGGGCTAAGTATCTCTGATAGGATACCGGTAAGTCTCATAGACTATTACCTCAATGAAAGAGAACGAAACTTTTTGGATTAAAGATACAAAATAGCAGTATACGAAAGATCACATATTTTGGAAACTGGCATATACTACTAAAGGAAGTTGATAACTAGAGAATGCATGCATGCAACTATAACTAGACTTTGAACTGAACTGTAAACTGAATAACTGGCATGTACATGATGAATGCATAAATAATTTTGAAAGCAAATTTTCTTATGAGAAGGTTTTAAAGTTGGGACCCTGTGCACGTGATATTTGAAAACACACACGAGGAGTGTCAGCCTATCCCCTAAGTTTCTTTTTACGAGCATGGGTACCTAACCCTGTCCCTCATGGATCTCATGCAAGGAGAGGTTGGACACTTCTCCCTTTTGAGTCTGAATGTGATCAGACCAGTAGCTAAATCTGAAATGAGCTTAAACATGACAATGCAATGCACATGATGTGTAATGGTTCAGGATTTGTGTAAACACTTAATATCCTGAAAGCTGGGTAAATACACATAAGTCATGTGAGATGTCTAATAATACATGTACAACTCATACTTTCTTACTTATGGCTGAACTAAATGAGAATAGGGTGGATTGAGAGCCAATTCACCAGAATATTATCTATTGTATTTTATCGAACATGTAGTGCACGTTGGGGTTTCTAGAATTCTCATTAGTAAGTTAGTAAGCCACCTTATCACTTCCTCGTATCTTACGCTCGTTGACATGTTTTAAACATTTTGATACACTCAAGTGATCCTCATTTATCGTCGATGGCCTCACTTCTCTAGATTACCGACCCAAGGTACTTGAAACTATCTCTCTTAGGGATGGCCTGAGTGCCAAGCTTCATTTCCACGCCAACCTCATGCACTGTTTCGCTGAATTTACACTCCAAATATTCCATTTTGGTCCTGTTCAACTTGAACCCTTTAGACTCCAGAGTTTGTCTCCACACCTTCAACCTAGCATTAACTGCATCGCGTGTCTCATCATTTACTACTATGTCACCGCAAATTGCATACACCATGGCACCCATCATGAATACACTATGCCAATTCATCCATCACCAAAGCAAATAGGAATGGACTAAGAACTGATTCCTGGTGCAACCCCATCTCAACGGGAAAGTGCTCAGAGTCTCCTCCCACCATTCTAACTCGAGTCTTGGCTCCATCATACATGTCCTTTATCTCCCTAATGTAAGCCACTGGTACGCCTTTAGCCTCCAGGCATCTCTAGAGGATTTCTCTCGAAACTTTGTCGTAAGCCTTTTCAAGGACAATGAACACCATATGTAAATCCTTCTTCCTTCCCTATATTTCTCCATCAGCCTCCTCACCAAATGGATGGCTTCTATAGTCGATCGCTCCGGAATGAATCCGAATTGGTTCTCGGAAATGGACACACCCTTCCTCACCCTCTCCCAAATTTTCATAGTGTTGCTTAGCAACTTGGTGTCCCTGTAATTGTTACAGTTTTGGATATCAATCTTGTTCTTGTACAACAGGACCATTGTACTCCACCGCCATCCTTCGGGCATTTTTGCCTTCTTAAAAACGACATTAAACAACCCAGTCAACCACTCTATGCCTGCCTTCTTTGTGCTCTTTCAAAATTCCACCAGAATCTTGTCCGGTCCGGTCGCTCTTCCCCTGGTCATCCTATTCCTTGTAATGTGAACACCTTCAAAATTTTAAGATGGAGAATATGTTATTGAAATGCACCGGAAGATAGTAAGGCCTACCTTGAGATGAGACCCGAAAATTGGGTTAAGAAAGGCCAACCTTGAAATGCACCAGTAGCATAATTACACGATAGAATCCTCTTAGGAGTCGTTTGGTGTGAGGTATAAGGAATAATAATCTCAGGATAAAATGTAGGGTTATTTTATTCTGTGTTTGGTTGGAGGTATTAGGTAGTTATGAGATTACTTATCCCACCATTTATACCTTAGTGATGGGATAAGTTATCCCATATACATGGTGAGATAACTTATCCTGGGATAGTTAATCACAGGATAACTTACTCCCAACCAAACGACCCCTTACTTATTTATTTGTTTATTTGTAATTATGATTTCTTTCCTTATCTGCTTCACTTTGTTGCTTTGTTTGCTAACATCTTCTGTGGGTCTTTTAGGACCGCATAATTGCTCGCCTTCAACAACCATATTCGTTGGATTGCATTCCTGTTGAAGCTGAATATCAGGTTTGTTACTTGTCAACTGTAATATAAAATCAGTTTATCTTCCATGAATATCTAGAACTCGAGAGATAGATGCTTGTCCATATATATACCGACAACTAGAGTTTTAATCTCATTTGCAAAATATTATTTTTGTGGAAGATTGAGAAAAAACAACATAGGTATGTGGAAAAATTTACATAGAATATAATTTGATTAGATTCATTGCATTGGACTAGCATAATATTGTGAATATCCTATATGATATTTTAGGATTTCTTTAAACATTATTTTCATCAGCACCAGATGTTGCTTCAATATTTACAATTACAAAAGGCCCAGTCCAAAATGTACAAGGAGTTAAAAAATTCAAAAATTGTTTCTGCATCCTCTACATAATTTTCTTTACACCAGAATATAAAAGACAAAAAAAAAGTTCTAATTTCCTGTATAGAGCAGCTCGTGTCTTCAAAGCACCTAGCTTTCCTTTTTTTCTGCACAGTCCACCGTATGCAAGCTGGAACAACATTCCACCATTTTTTCTGTCTAATAGTTCCTGTTGCATTGCTCCAAGTTCACAAAAGGTCCTTCATATCTTTAGGCATTACCTTTTTAAGTATTTAACCCCGGCCAAAGACAAAGATAATTGCCAATAAAGGTCAGTGACCTTTACAATGCTGAAATAAAAGCCTATTGTTCTCTGCCTCCTCCTGACATAAAAAACATCTAGAGCTCAACTGTGTTCCCTTTTCTGAAGATTTTCGTAGCAACCAATTATGTAAAACAGACAACTTTGAATGAAGCTTTGACTTTTCAAAGAAATTTCCAAGGCCAGTCAGGGTTAATGGAATCTTATGTTGCTCGGACTCTTCAAAAAATGTCATTGGGTGCGTATCGGATACTTCAAAGGTAGTGCATTTTTGAAGGATCCGACACGGGTGCGGCAACATTTTTGGAGAGTCCGAGCAACTTAGAATTGGAATCAGTACCTGGCAGAGAGTGATAGGCAGAACTGATTCTGAACCTTTTGTTGCTGCTTCCGTTCCAAACCATGGAGTCCTTGAAATTTCATGTACCATGAAAGACCGCTTGTGTCTTCAGAATTTCAGCCACCCTATCAATCTCCTAGTCATACAACAATCTTCTAAAGAGAGATTCCATTCCTGTTGACTCCATGCATCCTCAATTGTAGCTTCAGGTGTAGAGGCCAAACAGAACAAATCTGGATATAATTCTTTTAAAGGACCATGTCCTAACCAATTATCATTCCAGAAGAATGTCTTACCTTCCATTGCCACTTCTGCACTCAATGTTTTCAGCAAAGTTCTCCCCAAATTTACCCCAAAAGAAGGATTCACTGGTTTAGTGCACCAATGTCCCTGTTGACCATATTTTTGATTTATTACCTTCCTCCAGAAAGCTTTATCTTCAGTATTATATCTCCATCATTTCCTATGTTATAATGAGCAACATTTTTATCTGAGAAAAGTTGCCATTGTTCTAGAATTCCTACATCCAGACAATTAGTAATAATCCCAGTGTATATTTAGTATTTCATTTTTCAAAATAAGCAAACTATAAGTTACTTTATCACCCCGAGTTTGAGGGAGCATGGTGAAACGTCAAGAAAACATATTCATTCTTAATGGTTACGTTAGTCAGAGAACAATTGAAAGTGTAGAATATTCATAATATATATCTCATAATTAAGAAACACAAATATTGTCAAACTTTTGTACATCTAGACAATTAGTAATAATCCCAGTGTATATTTAGTATTTCATTTTTCAAAATAAGCAAACTATAAGTTACTTTATCACCCCGAGTTTGAGGGAGCATGGTGAAACGTCAAGAAAACATATTCATTCTTAATGGTTACGTTAGTCAGAGAACAATTGAAAGTGTAGAATATTCATAATATATATCTCATAATTAAGAAACACAAATATTGTCAAACTTTTGTACCTGAAAATTCTTATATAAGGGGCCCTTTTATGAGTTTTTAACCAGTTAATTTGAACAAGATTTTTCTACTTTACCACACTGTCAATAATTAACTCTGATTTTTTAGCATAAAAAATTGCTTAAGCTTTCTTACAAAAAATGTAAAAATTGTATTAGTAAGCCTGTTTTTACAACTTTTAACTAGTTGTCTAGATTGAATTTCCTGTTATTATGCTAAATACTCCTCTTAATTTAATCTAACCTCATGTTAAGATCACCTCATTAGAACTTCTTAAAGTTGCGGTGTTGAACAAACATGAAATTATAAAACCAAATCAAGTGTCTCATTATATTATGAAAATAACTCTATTCCTTCCCTGATTTGATGCTTGTTATTGCTACCTTTTTTATTTATCAACAAAAATGAGTCATTTTCATAATACCATCTCTAATTGTGTGTTCTGTGCACCATTGCTACCCAATTCAAAAGCACTTCAGCATTGACAGCACAAACTTTTTTTAAAAAAAACAATTGATGAGACACACACACTGAATGTGGGGCTCTTTGCCAAAGAGCTACTGCATAGCCCTTGTCTTGTGACCCTTTGAAACTTAAACACCCAGTGAGAAAAACTAAGAGAAGAGGAGATGTTTCGATAACACGATGATAGTGTAATACATGATGCACCTATTTATAGTTGTAGGATGCAATCTTCATTAGCCATTATATGGGCTCTATGTAAAGAGAGAAACGTGAGAGCATTTGAAGGAGTAGATAGTGATTTTGTTATATTATAAAGTGGTCCTCTGTTTTCTGTTTCTTTTTGGTGTACCGTTGAGGTTCCTATGTGTATAGATCATTGGATTGCTTTCTTAGAGAACATACATTTTTTGGTGTAGGTTCTGTATGTTTTTGGTATACTGCTTGTACTTGTTTACAAAGTCTTCCGCCATCATTAAAAAAAAGATTTACCTTATCAAAATAATAAAGATACATCTTTAGTTGATGAGAAACTAACTAGATACCATCATAACATGCTTAACTACATTAACGCTTTGCTTCTAACACACCCTACTACTGTACATTATTTACCTTGTAAAACACCAACTCACAGTAGTTATACTTCGACCGATACATCTCTAAGTATCCCTGAGAGAAAGAACTCAGATGCTTCTATTCCAGTCTTTAGCTTTTTAAAATTATTCATTTAATCGTTCAGACACGGGACGAGCCAATAGATGCCTTATGTAATTGAATGGTGCAGAAACAATTTTCGGAATTACTGATGAGGGCTGCCAGTGATTATGGTGCTTTAACAGCCTCTGTAACAGATTTTCAGTGGAGTCAGAATTTTAAAGAGCCACCAACAGTATGGGGGGTATGCACTTCTTTTTTTCAATCCTGCTGATTAGCTTTTTCTTCATATGTTGTCAAAATAAAACTAATTTGTTTTTTTGGTTTGAGTTTGAAGCAATATTCGTAATGTTGTATTTTTAAAATTTTTTTTTTTGGTAAAGGTTATCACTACAATTCGTAATGTTGTATATAATATGTTTTGCATGGAAGCTATTATTTTATTTTGTATGTTGGGTTCCTGAATCAGCAAAGAGTAAATGGCATATATCTGTCCTGGTGACAGTCAAGTCCTTGATGATGCTCATGTTTTATTCCCTATTTGTCTGATGCAAAAAAGATTGAGTTTCATTTTGTGGAAGGCATGTCACTCTAGTTCTACATTCACTTTGATGGAAAGAAAATTGTATAACTCAATAAGGAAAAACTAAAATGGTACGTGGTGTAGTTAGCAGGAGCTACAACTGTCAAATAGGGTCGGAGATGTATGATGCAGCTAGATTTTAGTGTGTAATCCGTATAGAAGCAACACATGTTTGCATGTGTGCTCAGGTAAGACTGATTCAAGAAGTTGTAACTGCAAAAGGATTAAAGGAAATAGGAATTTATGAAATCATTAGCGCAGTTTTGCATTCTTGTTTTATTGCATACTGGTGAGTTGGAACCCTCAAAGTCAATGCTGCTTGGACTCTCCAAAAATGTTGCCGCACCCATGTCAGATCCTCCAAAAATGCACTATTTTTGGAGTATCCAACATGCACCCGTCGATGTTTTGAGGAGTTCGAGCAACATAGCTCAAAGTACACATGGGATACAAAAATTTTCCTTCTCAAGACCCTGAATTAACTTTTACTCCGTGGAATGCTTGGATCTATTGCATGAAACATGCAAGAGAACTTCATGAATTCACATATATGGATAGGAAAAGCAAGGTTAAATATTTTAGACAATTTATCAAGTTGCATTTGATATTCAAGTTTTAATTAATGTAGGAAATGCTTCGTCCAATTCCTGTTGCTCTGGCTTCTAGCACCCGATTCTTTGAAGCCATGTCTGCTATGAGAGAGTCAATTGCAACACTGCATGCTTTGAGAGTTGGTCATTCTTCTTCCTTGTCTACCACCCCAAGCAATGATCCTTCTCAAAGTACACTTGGAGATACTGATTGTGTAACTCCTCCCCCATGGAGAACAGAATCAAGCTTTGATGATTTAGCAGTTGGGAGCCTGAGAAGGCAAGAAAGTGAGCCTCAAGAAGATAGTGAAATAGAAAAAGGTGATAGTATGAGCCACAAGAGATTGTCATGGCCCCCTTCAGTTAAACACATCTGATTATGGTATCAATATTTGGCATGCTGGTGATAAAAAATTTTATCCCCGTTTCCATGAATTTGTCGTTTTGGTTCTCTTTGTATTCATTCGTTTAGTTGTTTGTATTTATCGGTGTTGGATGGGTGTGTTTTTTTAGTGAGTTCCCCAGGACTTTTGTTTGGTTTCAATCTTGTAAATGTATTCCTCAACTGCAGCAAAAATTGTTGGCTCTGTCCAAATTGAAAAGATGTTTTTTCACAGATATATCCATTCTCCAATTACACATCTTCGTTTCAATGACACGTAAAATCTTTTCTATAATATGTAGTAATATTTTGGGAAAATTACGCGGATAAGCAAACATATACTAGTTAATTAGTTAACATAGCTATAGTTTGAATTAATTATGGCTCACAGCAAACATCGATGTGTAATTACAGTTTGAGTTTTGTATAATTCGCGCGATTATACAATTGAGTTCTGTATAATTCGCGCGATTTATATAAACTTTGTGCTCGAATCGAATTGTATAGGCGAAATATATAAACACTACAAATTGTATAGTGAATTATACAAACGTTGTGCATCAATTGTATAGTAAAATATACAAACGTTATATAAAAACTGCGAATTATACAAATGCTGCTATAATTATAGCTACGAATTGTAATTAGCAAACTATAGCTATGGAGTATAATTAAGGTACTTTTGAGTGGCTATATGCGAAAACTCCCTTAATGTTTTTGGTTCCACTCTAGATGGAGTTATAAGGTCCAGAGTACGAGTATACATAAGCCGGTTTGGTTTGGTTTTTCATTAAAAAATAACTAAACCAATTATGTATGTTTATTAAACTTATAAACCAAATCAAACCAATCTAATGTCGGTTTTTTCGGTTTCAGTTTTTTTTTACAATTACAGTGTGATTGAAGAATAGATCAAATTGAAAAAGTTTTTCCCTTGATCGTGTGATTAATGCCGCACTTGAAGTTTTCAATTGAAGGTTGTTCCCTTGATCGTGTGATGTGATTATATTGTTGAATAACATCTCAAAAACAGTTGAATAAATAAATAAAAAAAAATAAGATGTACAATGTCATCTTCAAGACATTGTCTTAGGAAAACATATCAAAAACTTACGAAAAGAAACAACACATGTCAATTTTTTAAGTAGTATTACAAGCCCAAATATGAAATAATATATGTAAATATCGAAAGTTATAAACTAATTTTAAAAAAAAAAACTTACAAAGCATATTATAATTAATATTTTTTGTGTATAAAAAACGTAAAATTATATATGTACTGTGTCGGTTTGGTTTGACTTTTTTTTCTATTAATACCAAACCAAACCAACAATGATCGGTATATTTTTTTCAACGCCAAACCAAACCACAAGTTGATTTTTTTGATCGGTTTAACTTGGTTCGTCGGTTCGGTTTGACTTGTACACCCTCAGTCCAGAGTATCCAAATTCTCTTTTGGCCTTTTTTTTAAAAAAAAAATATTGTAGGAAGACAACACTAATAAAGAAAGCAAGAGATATAAAAATAATTGATTCATCAAATAATAGAAGTGCAATATTGCTTTGGTAGTGAGCGAAAACTTACTTTTTGTCTGATTAGTATGTAGGAATTACTTGCCGATATGAATAGATAATACTAATAATAATGCCAGTAATTTGAACGTGATATATAGGCTTAATGATGGTGGAGGCAAGAGAAAAGTGAGAATAAGCAAACACTTAACCTGATTGTATATATGAAAAATCTAAATACAGTCGTCGGTCGGTGTATAAAACTTAAACTAAATTTTATTACTGTACAAAGTCTTTATCAGGGAAGGGATCGAGCAACAAGGCAAGTATAGCATGCCCAAATATTGTACATGAATCAGTCATCTCTTTGTTCCTTCTTTCTGATCTCTCTGTCGCGGTGGAGATGACATTTTTCCCTCGGAAAAATCTCAAGATCAATGGCCATGGATGTCTGACTTTGTATCGCGAGATCATCATTATCTCAATGCATGAGTTGGAAGGGGAAGAATGGAGTTTGCAAGTTCTTCATTCAACTTAACAGGGAGTGGTGGCATCTGCTTCAACGTGCAGGACGACTCATTCAACCTGCAAATAAAGAACAAAGCTAGAATATAAAAGATGCAAAAGGGACAGACATAATCAAGAGAGTACTTCCAAACATACTTATGTAAAATCTTGAAGATGTTATCTCGAGCTTGACACAAAAGTCGAGTATTCTCGTGTATCTGCAAGAAAGAAGGGGACAGCATTAAGTGTAGAGTCATCATCGTGTACAACGGGGGACTATTAGGGAAAGATAGGTTCTTGGAGAATGTATATATGTTCATCAAGATATAAAATGCTGAGGTTCACATGATGTTGGTTTATTTATAGCAAACTAAGAGCTTAGCCAGTTGATGAGACAAAATGAACCAAAACCTGTCTCTCTCCATCTTGAGAACATAGGTTCCATGTAAATATTGTCAGACAAACACATTCTGAAACAATAGATAATGTTCGTCTGGCAAACGACCCCTTAGAAAGGAAACATCTTGAGGGGTCGTTTGCCAGTCTAAAATGATGTAATGTTTGGTTGGAGGTATTAGAAAAAATAGTTCCCATGTTACTAGTTCAATGTTTGGGTTGGCCATAAAAGAAGAAATAATCTTTACATAACTTTATGCAGCGACGTTAAATAATACTCACATTAAGTTATCTATGTATTATATTATGCGATAGAATGTGCAATAAGAATATCCATATTAGCAATACGAAGATGAAAGTATTCAAAGACAAGAATATCCTTAAAAGTAGGTAATCCTTACATAACATTTCATGTATTGTTATTCACAGGATAACACTCCCTTCCTTATTATTAATCAATTCTGGGGACGTGCTTTGCACGTTTATCTCAAAATATTTCATTAATTTTGTATTGCAAATGACATATTTTATATCCTTTAAATCTATTGGTATTTACTAAAAAATATCCATCATTTTTACGATAGAAAGTACATATATATATTTTCCTAATAAAAAGAATACATCCTTAATTATAAAATTGACTAAAAGTGCATAAAGTATAAATAACTAACTATTGTATAAATACAACTTTCAAATGAGGTTACAAAAATATCACATGCTAGGCTAATCTATACAAAGCAACAAATCACGGTAAATTCTCAATAATAATAACAACAAAACAATAGAAAGTTGTACAATAACAACAAACAAGAAACATAAACACTAAACAAAACAAATTAAAAGATACAAGAGAAGAGAGCATAGAGATTTTCTTATTTTTTTTCAATTGATATAGTGTCAAATATCACTATTTATAGAATAGGATTGAGGAACACAAAGAGTTGTCATGAATATGTCATTAATCAATTTGAGATCATGGATGAGGATGACATGTGTGATTAAAAATCATAATGAATATAATTAGTGGGAGTTACATATATTCACATAATGGAGAGTTAGTGGTAATAAAATTTATGTAATATACTTTACATTAATACACACAAATATATAAGAATATAATATAGGTTTGTATGATTTTTTATTTTTGTGAAGGGCAAACATAACTATTCATAATTCCAAATTGGAAGATGAACAAAACAAAAAATTCATAAATTTACTCAAACATGAAATTAATACAAAGAATACATGTTCAAGAGACTTTATGGTGGTTGATTCATGTACTAATATGATGATTTATTATTTAATAGTTAATTATTAAATAATTTATAATATTTAAATTTAATGTAAGGGTAAAACCGTAATCTAACTTTTGAACATTCACAAGATTATTCAACACCTCCATAAAATCATGAAAAACTTAATTGTGGATGCTCTAGTCTAAAAAAACTGAAATTATATCAGATAAGTTGCATACTTACTTGATTTGTCACAAGATTTGCAGAAATTTGTTCAAATATCCGAGCGTTTTGATGAATAAGCTGTGTGGTCATACTGACTGTGGCTGCAAAGAACAAAATTCTGTTTTTTTTCAGAATAAATGAGCTTGGAATTAGATGAGAAGAACATTATCAGATGCTTTAACTTGAGATATTAGGTGTTTGTCCTCAACATCTTGCATAGGACATCTCCAAGATACAAACAATTTGTTCTCATAATTCATCTGAAAAACATTTTCTCTGAGAAAATAAGTTCCTTCCCTAGTGGAAGTAGGGAAAACAAGTTCCATAAATGGTATTCCACATAATTGTCTCCTCCTACCGTGCGACACCCCCTATCCCCACCACCCTATACTCCTATCCCCACCCCACCTCCATCGTGTTTGCCTAAATTATATACAAATACTTTTAAGCTATGTAACTCAGACTCTTCAATAATGTCAAGGGAAGTTGTTGGATCCTCCAAAAGTAATGCATTTTTGGAGGATCCAACATGGCAACATTTTTCGAGAGTCTGAGCAACATAGTTTTTAAGACAATAGTTTCTGCTTACTTACCAAACACAAGAAAATAAGTTCGAAAATCACTTATTTTCCAAGAAAACAGATTCCTTCGTACCAAACACATTGAGATATGATCACTTTCTTTAGTTAATTTCAGCATCCAGATTCTATCTTTATGTTTTAAAAGTTTGGCTTTGCAAGGAAAACTGCTCCACAATATGAGGTTTGAGGCTTGAGCCTTGACTGTCAAGGCTTCATACTTGTGTTTGTTCCTCATAAATTCTTACAAGGCCTAGTATAAGACAAGCTAGTTTGAGAAGTTGTAAAATTCTTATTACACCTACCCCTTCTTCAAGGAAAAAAGATAATCTAAAACTTATTTGTATGTCAGTTCTCCATATCCATACTTGCGTTCTAGATGCTACGCAGAGTGTTCCTATTGAAAGACAAGAAATGAAAATTGTTGCTAAAAGTAGAGAAATCTTAATCTACTGGCTATTCTTGAGAAGTAAAACTGACCATGGTACGAGACGAAACCTTCATTCTTATTAGAAACCACTCCTTGAGTGTATGGAGCATAACTAGGCTGCTGCATTACCACGGGGGACGATACTGCAGTAGGATCAATCATTTTTTCCTGAGAAAAGAATTTAACACATTCCATAAGCCTCTAGAGATATACATTAAAGTAAGCAACACAAAAAGGACCTAAAGCAGAAGTGACGAATTCAGAATTCCCACAGCCTCATTACATACAACTTTCTAAAAGCATGTAACATAAAGAAACCAAGCTGAAACATGATCTTCATAATTTCTAGATATTTTTGTTTAGTTTGTTCATGAACTAAGAAAGATGAACGACTATTTAGAATTAAATTAGGTGCATGTACTCGACTAGGTACATGATAGAAGAATATCTATAAATACCTATGTATGAGAAGCCAAAATGCAAGTCGAGTAGGTAGAAGTCCACTTGTCTTGAAAGAGAATGATTGGTTATGTAAGCACGTGGAGTGAAGTGAAGAAGAAGCATTTTCTCCGCTTGACTTCAAGAATGAATTCTAGTGATTGAGAGTGTTTCACCGTTCCTAATTTTCCAACAATTCTTTCACTCACATAATCCAAGCACAAAGTTTTATTGTTTAACACAGGTAGACAAGGAACTATTAATTAGAGGATAAAAAAACCAGCTCTTGCTGAAAGACTTACGACATTGGTCTGTGAATAGCCATCCAAAGAGAATGTTTCGTGCTATGGTATTGTACATTAACAAGTTTTAAGAAAACAAGGAGAGGAAATAAAAGATGCTGAACAAAAAGAAGAGAATCACACCTCTCTGTTACTCTCATTAAAGCAAGAGCATTGTAATGAAATTGATCGTTCAGAAAGACATTTTATAGCCTAGAAAAGTCTTGTTTACCTCGTCACGGTTAAGGGGATAGTATCTTATATGTGGTGGCGTAAGAGGTAAGAAGGTCTAATCATGCTACTAAAACAACATGTATAATGCATGGAAGTTGAACCATGATAGAAGGACTCTCGCTTAACCGATCATAGCTACGTTAGGGATTATACTCTGACTACCAAAAACTCTAATCGACGACTCACAGAGTTGTATGTCACCTCGATGCCTACTCATCACATCCGTCTTGAAGTCTTGCATGTTAGACATCATACTAGTAATGATGTATTTGACAGTCGAGAATATGTATCCAACACATGTTGCATACTGTAATATTTTCTTTTCATCATTATCGCTGGAACCATGTATCTCAACTGTGATTAAGCAAAGATATGTTTTTGGGTGAGAGATTTGTTCTTTTCCTTGAACCGAGGGTCTATCCAAAACAACCTCTATACCTCCACAAGGTAGGGGTAAGGTCTACATACACAATCCTTCCCATAACCCACCGGGTATGTTGTTGTTATAGATTTGTGCTTTTCTCCCTTCCTCTCCTCCAATCATCTCTTGTCGCATCAGAGGTGCCCTTATATCCTTAACTGCATTACTACTGGTCATGAAACTACTATTGGACGCTGAACGGCTGAAGGATAAACAAGGAGATAAGCATCTGGAGAAACTTCTCTGGCTTGGAAATAGATTTGGTGTCTCATCTTCTCCTGAAACTTCTGCAAATTTTGAATTATCTCACCGGCCAGAGTAGTATGGAAAGCACCAAAAGAATATAGGCTCCTCTGTTGGATCATGCTGCGTTTCACATGTGAAATGAAGGAAGTATGCCTTATAGAAACTTCAATGAGTGGGATTACAATTCATAAGATGCTTTAAGTGTGAGAAAGCAGAGGAGAAACCGGATCTCTAGCTCCTACACTGCTTAATTGTTAACTTATATACACTGATGACATAAAGAATTTTTACGCAATCAGTGTACTTTTAACTTATTGTAGTAGGTCACCTACTTTATTGCCCAAGTTCCTAATTTACCAGTAATTATTCAGCTTTTGAATGACCTGATACTATAAAACTTCTTTTACATTGTCAGTGTATAGACGTTAAACTCTTTGCAAATTAGGAGTATGTTTACAAACTTATTTGGAGTGATGGGGGCAATCCCGACCAGCTGAAAGGAGACCAGAAAACAGAAAACCAATTCAATGTTTCAAACAATACTATGACATTGTAATAGACCCTTTTGGAGGAACATGAAAGACTTAAGTCATGTTAACACAATTGTTGGACTTCATAGACTGCTTCTATCATTGAGAGGGACTGTAGTCCTTCATAATTGTACAGCTCTCTGGACTCACATGGTGTTGTTTCATTAATATACTCTACTTATATAAAAAGGAGGTGAAAGAGATAAGGTAAATGATATCAATAACAAAACATAAAAGAAAGTGCTTACCTTTCTATCTTTATTTTTTTTCAATAGATTTGCATCATCCTTCCTTCTCCTGCTGTTTTCCTTTTTCTATAGGATAATAAAAGGTTAGTACAATAACACTAGAATGAGAAGAACTTGCTCCAAAGAATTTGAGAATTATACCTAAACAATATAATAGCTACTCACTCTGTCCCAATTTATGTGACACCGTTTGACTTGACACAAAGTTTAAGAAAAAAAGGGAAACTTTTGAATATTGTGGTCTAAAACACTCCTTGACAATTTGTGCGGGTATAAATCATTTCGTTAAGGGTAAAAGGGGAATTTTAAAATTAAATTGTTTCTAATTATAACATTCTTTTTGGGACTGAGGGAATATATGTTAACTCTTCTTGACCAAATTCCTACCACTATAAGGATTTTAACTATATCAAATATGTTTTGAATTCAATTAACAGGATGACTATATTTTGGTTAAGAATTTCTATGCTTTTAGTACTAGCAAGTTCAGGTATACTTTTCAGCTAAAATATAAAAAATGCAGCAGCTAGTAACACATACCGTGGTCCATTTGCATCGTAATGCCACATCACGAACAGTTTTGTTCTTCAGTACAATTGCAATTTTTGCATAACGGGATATGCTCGTCTCAGAGGCATATCTGCAAGTATTTTTTGGAGTTATTGCCTAGATGTACTTGTTATCCAAAGTATAGTGATTACGAATAAACTCTAAACCTCGAGTAAAGTAGCTTAAAACAATAAATAAGAGACCAAAAACTTTGACAAGTTAAGGAATAGGAAGTAAAGAAACATTAGCCTGAATCATCCTTTTATCTTTGTTTCTAATACTAGAAGTTAGCAGAGTTTAAAACTAGGTTCAGATCATATTATACTAGTAGTAGTTAGAAGCGTATAATAGATCATTATAGTCCGGCCCATTCCCGGACCCTGCATATAAGAAGAGCTTAGTGCATCAGACTGTCCTTTTTATTAGTAGTATTTAGAAATGTTGATGCCAGAGCTATTCAAATTCTTCTTCTAACTTCAAGAACTCTACATCATAAGTAAGAAGAATTGTGTTCTTGAGTTTCCGCGATGCTCTCATTTTTTTTCTTCTTGTCTCACATTTCCCATCTCTCCAAGATACACTTTATCGTACCTTGTCTTCCTTTCAGAACCTTGTTACGTTTTAGCTTTATTTTTTGTCTGAGGCCTTCCTAAGCAGATGTGACTCCACAATGGTCTCGTTTGATTGGGACAAGTTATTCTAGGAAACATAGGATTAACTCATCCTAAAATTAGTCATGTTATTAGTTATCCCTTATCCGTCTTACCAAACAAACCCTTTTCATATGGGGAGGGTACTAAATTAAAAAAAAAAGGCGAGGAAAATCCAAAATCACAAAAGGAATTCTTGTCATAACAAGGAAATAGCTAACAAACAAAATATTAAAGATTCAATATATGTAAAACAAATGTGCTTGATTTCCTATAGTCCTCATCTCAAACAAGTTGGAGTCGACTGTACGAATCTTCAAAAATTTGTACCCTTACAAATTTCACATGCAAACATTGACTAATTCATCATTATAGTAATCACAAAGCTTAGATAACCACAACAACAAACAAATAATTGACAAGCCACCATAATTGGCCACAAAGGCAGAGCTAGCTCTTCAGTTATCCAGTAACTTTGGTCCAAACCCTATATTTATATTGAAAAAATATTTAATATATAAAAATTATTAATTTAAAAGCAAATAACTTCAAGGGACTAGAATCTCGAACATATAAATTTCAATTTCTGACTCCACCTCTGACTAGCCAACCCCATAAATAGAAAAAACAACTTATCATTAAATATGTACAAATTATTTTAGTCCAAACCCTATATTCGTATCGAAAAATTCATTGAATATGTACAAATTATTAATTCAGAACTCAACAACTTCAAAAGACTAGAATATCGAACTCATAAGTTTCAATTCCTGACTCCACCTCTAATTAGAAACAACATATAACATCAATTCAAAACATCAAATTGACTACCAAAAAAAAAAGACATAATAAATATTCACTTACTTTACCAAGCCTTCCTCCAAGGTAGCTTGTTCTTCTGGAGTCCAATCCATTGAAACTTGATTTTGTTGGAAATTTGTAGGTGAAGAAGAACTATCTCTTCCCCCTATTGAATTATTATTATTTGAAACACTCATATGTTGATTATTCCCTTCTTTAATATTCATATTTTCCATTAATCACATATGTACCACAAAAGGAAATTTCCTTTATATATAAAAAAAAACAGAGAACTCTGTTTTTTTCTTTTTACCAAAATGTATCAAGAATGAAATTTGTCACAGCTAAGAAACTTAGAAAAAAATCAAAAAAAAGAGTAAAAGGAAAGGCCAGAAAGGAGAGTTGAAGATGGAGTTGTGAGATATTATGGTGAGATTATTATTCTTTGAGAGATGCATGAGCATCAAAAATAATGAGAAAAATCAAAGTTATTACAGAACAGAAAGAGAGAGAAAAAAAAGGAGGGAATCTATGAAGGATCACACTTAGTTATGACAAAAAGGTTGGTTGATACAAAACTCAAAAGCAAAAAAATATATATATATTAAAAAAAATGCTAATGTAAATATAATTCTATGTTTGTTTTTATGTAAAATTGTAGAGAAAAAGAAACGGTTGTTGTGGAAAGTATATCTATAGTGTAATTTTATAAGTGGAGTCGGGGGTTCGTGAACCCTCTTCGACAAAAAATTATACTATTTATGTATTATTAAAATAATTTTTTATGTATACATAGTAGATGTTAAACCTCCTTCACTAATTCGTGTGTCCACTTTTTCAGATTTTGAACCCCTTATTGAAAATTCTGATTCCGCCACTGAGTGGGGCATGCATGAAAATGATGTAATGTATGCAGATCTTATTCCTAGTTTGGAAGATAAAGAAATTATTTTCGATAAATTCTTGACTAACGGAAAAGCATATCAAAATAGATAAAAAAAAATTATGATAAAATATTATAGAAAGCATTTTGAAAAAATGATAATTTTAACTATAATGTGCTAATTGGCTCAACTTGTTACCTAAAATACCTTTTGAAACTCCTGTACTCGTAAACAATGTGCATTCAATTTGAGACATAAACTAAAGTATATATAAAAAAATCAATATAATAATTCTAGACATAAAACCAACTTATTGGCCAAATTGTGATAATAAATCTATAATACTCGTAAAATTCTATGTAAGCAATTATTTATTCATAATATAAAGGCATAATACATAAATATGACCCTTAACTTGGTTTCAGCTGGGAATTATGACCTTTAACTTTACTAGTGCACAAGTAGATACTTTAATTATCCAAAATTTGAACAAATAGACACATTCGTCCTGCATGACATCATACACGATAATTTTGTGTCCTACGTGGCAACCTACGTGTATTGTGCCACGTAGGACACGTGTATTGTGCCACGTAGGACACGTGTATCTATTTGTTTAATTTTATATAAGTTTAAGTGCATACTTGTGCACACCTAAAAGTTGGAGGGCATAAATGTAAAATGAAGCCAAGTTAAAAGGCATACTTATGTATTATGACTAATATAAATGATGAATTGAACCCACAATTTGTCATGAACCTTTTTTATACCAAACATACAATATTGTTAATTTTTTTTTAATAATGAATGATGGTAAGACTCGAACTTAGAATTTATTTTTGTTGTTAATTAACAGACATGCACACTCTGGAGTCTGGTACTTCATTTATGATTGCTTTGTTTCAAATTTTGTACCATAAAATAGTAGCAGAGTCAGAATTTTCACATAAAAGTTCAAAATCTGAAGAAGTAAACATACGAATTAATTGAACGGGGTTCGACACCTACTATATATACATAAAAAATAATCTTAACCATTTATAGATAGTATAATTTTCCGACAAAGGAGATTCGGATAAACCTGCTGACTTCATGCTGGCTCCGTCCTTGCTAGAAGCCAGAGGGTTTATTCGAATACATTCGATAATAACTTATACTGTGTATTCAACATAAAATTATTATTCTTTTATGAATCTTTTTAGTTTTTTTATATTCTGAATCTCTTAATGAAAATTTTGATTCCGTCGAATATTAAAAAATGATAAAGTTATGTGTTAATTAATTATTTTAACCTATGTTTGTCTAACATGCGTGGAAGTGTGGAAGGTTGGCATTGTCTGAAGAAAGAAAATAAAAAAGAAAAGAAAGGGAAGTGGGAGCTGACGCACTGACAGCTTCTCACTCACTTCTGAATTTCCCTTTCTAAAAGGCATTTAAAGGCAAAGTTCCTTCTTTTTTGCCTTTAACTTTGAGAAAATGAAAGCTTTATTACCCAAAGAGGAGGGAGGGGAATATAAAAGGAGTATCTTCTTAATTTAATACTATGGAAAACGAATTTCAAAATTGAGTCCTTAATTACTAAATGAAGCAATAGGTTTGAAAATAAGTATTATCCTATTTTCTTTCTTTTTAAAATTATTTTTAAAAGTTTTTTTTTTTTTAATAAAGCAGTTGTCAGATCAACTATGTTGTATAGGGAGGAGTGCTAATCAGTCAAGAACTCGCATGTTAAAAAAAAAAAGTAGCGGCATTGAAGATGTGAAGATGTATGTGTGTGCATATAGAAGAGATGGGGTTAGAAAAAAAGATATTGTAAAAGCTTATTCTCTATACACTCATGAAATCAGGAGGCGCTTATATGGTTGAAACTAAAACAACCGTAAGAACCATAGACTGTAAAGGGTTGATTGTGTGACATATGATTGTCTAGGTATATATCAAAGTTTGACGGATCAAAGATATCAAATCTATCAATTGACCGAGTATATCTGACATATGTTCACTACGAAAAATTCAAAGAAAACCCTACTTATCCAGATGCAATTGATCATTGCTTGTAACGTACACACTCGTCCATGCATTTCTTTATGTTATAGTCATTCCTCAGTTATATGTGGGGGATTGTTAGGTCTAGTAAGAATCAATGGAAAATGGAGGGAATATGAAGTGTTCTCATATGCTTTGATAAAAAACATTTCTCCCTCATTGTTGGTGGAAAGAAAAGCTCAAATGTTTAAATAAAGAAGCACTTCTTGTTGTTAAAAGGGTTGAAAGAGGGACCCTTTGCATCGGCGCTCGCTCGGATCGGCTCGATTCTGCTTTGGCTTTGGCTTTGAGATTATTTTTAACCAGATACGCGCGGCCCAGTTCACTTTCTTTTTCAAATTTTATTTAAAATTCCTGCAGTTTCTTAAGTGACTGTTCTAGAAGATTGCAAACTTTCCAAAATAGTACTTCATTAAGTGACTATTTTGGAAGGTTGCAAACTTTCAGAAACAATACTTCCATGACTATAAATACATTTGTTTCTTTAGATTATTCCTTACGAATTTGGCTTCGGAAAATGATCAATTGAGAGATTATTTTTAATCGGATCCGTGCGATCCGGTTCACTTTTTTTCTCGAATTTTATTTAAAATTCCCTCAGTTTCTTAAGTGATTGTTTTGGAACGTTACAAAATTTTTGAAACAGTACTTCATTAAGTAAAAGGTCGCAAACTTTTAGAAACAATACTTCCATGGCTATAAATACATTTGTTTCCTCAGATTATTCTTTACGAATTTTCTGAACTTCTTCTTTTGCACAAACAAACTCTATTGTACTTTACTAGTGTTGAGTGGTTCACTGATATCGTAGTTTTAGCGACCAATACGCCGGTGAGTAAAATTATTCTATCTTGAGATGATATATTTCATTAACTTTGGGTACTTGAGTGGAACAATTTCCTTAAGAAAACAATGTGCATGAAGTGGGCTTGATTTTCTTCTTTGTTTCAAATTCTATTTTCTTTACTGATTTTAAGTTCCTGATTTTGAAAAGATTCTTTATACTTTGTTTTTTTTACCAAAGTTGTTGTTCTAAATATATTCGTAATACAGATTAGATAACATTATTCTCCTACTTTCTTATTCTTTGATTCTATTACTACATGTTGCATGCAGTTTCCTTTGTTTCGATGATCATATTATTTGATGTTGCTATTATTCTCTTCTATTTTATTTTTAGCATGACTTCTTTATTACTGTATTTCCTTTTAATATTTGATGTTGATATGCTTTACTTGAGTTGGGGGTTTACCAAAAACAATTTCTCTATTTACAAGATAGGAGAAAATTTGCATACACACTTGACACTACCCTGTCAAACTTCATTTGTGAAATTACACTGATATGTTATCATTGTTATTATTGAATATGAATTTAATTAAGGTTCCTATTTTGTTGGGCAAGTCACTTTTCTATGCCCAAGATGACATCTTATTCTAGAAGCTAAATTAGTGTCATGTTTTAAATGATGTGGCACTCCAAGTCAATTGAGAAAATCAATAAGATAATGCCACATGGCATGCCAAATCAAATCAAAGAGCCAATAAAAATATGACATGTGTATAAGTGACATGTTTCGGTCAATCAAATGTGCTCGTTCACAACTTCAATGTGATTTGTTAGTGATTCAAGTCAACCAATCAATTCAAATAAGAGTATGTCTTTAATTATCATAATTCTTTCCTTCTACAACTATAAATAGTGGTGCTCATAATTTAGAAATACACCAGAATTAAAATTAGAAGTCGATCACAATGAGCTCATGGGTGATCAATACTACAAATTTCTCTACAAGTTGTAAAGATTCAAGTGTTGTAAATAAATCAAGATCAAGATTTAAGATCAAACTCAAAAGTCTGTGAATTTATTTATGTTAGGAAGAATTAGAGGAGTTGTATAAATTGTAATATTTATTATATATATTGAAATGAAATATTACAAAACTTGTTACAATAATTTTTAGTTTTGATTATTTTCTTGACGCGATTTTTATTGTTTATATATTTCAGCACACCCAATAAAACAATATCTACCTCTTTATCTCTCTTCTCTTCAAAGTTCAAGAACATCAAGATGATTGCAACAAAATCAACCCCAAATCTAATACTATTGAGTCAGCCTATACTCCTAAAGTTGGTTGAAAGTTATACCTTGGAGTCTGGAGATTGTTGGTCAAATCAAAAAAAAAAAGCAAAGTCTAAATGTTAAGACAACAAGTGTCTAAATGTTAAGACAACAAGTGATTTAAATACCATTTAAATAAACTCATGATTTCATTCATCTTATCCAAAAAAGTGAGATCCTTTTCATGCATCCTAAAAGAGGGGAACCACATTGCTATGATGGTTGAAAGAACTTTGACTTGATTCAATTTTTCATAAGAATGACATTGACTATCCAACAACCATTTCATGCAAAAAGATGACAATATTTGGAGCAACATATTAAATCAACTTTAATTTCCTATCAAGTTACTCCCTAATTAAAAATTTATTCAAATAGTGATCCACATCATTCTTCAACGAGACGTGCAATAATAATGAGATATTGTTATACTGTCGTAGTAGTTGAAACTTCATGGAAGTACGTAATTGGGTCATAAAAGTATAAATGAAAATTTTACGAGAGAAGCTCATGTTGAATTGCAACTATAAGTTAATTAGATATATTTTCACCTAATTAAATCAATTAATTATGAAAAAATAATATAATTTTATGTAAACATCGAACGTGACTAAACATTTTATCAAAAATTTAAGTTCATACTTTTAGAGCAAACGAGTGCATGCAGGTACAGAAGAAGAAAAAGAAAGGTCTAATATGATATAAAAGGTAGACCATATGGTAAGTGGAATTTTAAAGGAAAAAACTTTTTAATAGCTTTTTTTTTCCTTATAAAAGTCAATTGGATTTTGGTCACATTAGAATCTAACTCTAAATTCCAATCTTGACTTGGTTTCCTATTTTCTTAAAGGAATAAATACTGTGAAATTGAGGCATTTATGTGGGGTACATAAGTTTTCATTTCATATTAATCAACTTAATTAATATACTAGTCTTTGTGGCCATGTCTACTAACCTTTGGGTTTGGTACAACTCTTTTGTGGCTTTTAATTAAACTAGTGTCTGAAAACATGCATTGCGTGTTTATTTTAAAATACTTAAAATAAATTTTATATTATAAATAATAAATTTTAAATGACACATATATTATTAGACTTTTTCTGTGGTATAAAATAAAAATCAAAGCAATACAATAAAAAAGAAATAACAAACTCATAAATTAAGACTAGAAATTCTTGCAAATTTGATGCTACTTTAGTGATATATATAGAGTGTTTTAATTTAAAAATAAATACATATTGTAATGAAAACTATTATCTTGTGAAATTAACTATTATGCATGAAAAATAAAATTAAATTGATGCATACATTGAATCGGATCATGATCAATCCAAACGCGGTTAGAAGTTATTGAACCTTTCAATTCAAACATATGAATATTAAGAAAGTAAACAAAAAAAAAGGTGGGGGTGGGGATAGGGGATGATACGTACCTAAAACTGAAGATGGTGGAAAGAAAAACTCAAGAAATTGCAAATATTTTAACCAAATGGAATAGTATAAAAGACTTATTTATAATGAGATGTTAGTAGTAGTAGAAAAGACTCAATTTATTATGAGATATTAGGAGAAGTAGAAGAGACTCACTCTATTATAAGATGTTTTGAGTAGTAGAAAAGACCAAAGTTATTATGTAATGTTTTTACTTTTTTAAACAACTATTCGAAGAGAATGCTAAAGCCTAAAACATTGTCCGATTAAAAGTAGAAAACTTAGTGAGCTAGTCAAGATTCTCAACTTATTAGTGAAAACAACTACAGTTTAAAAAAAATATCAATAATAGCTATATTATAGTTACATAGCAAATTAAAATTATCCTAATTTACTTTCTAATTTTTCTCAACTTGTTATGCACACGTTTTTAGAAAATTAAAAAAAATCAAATTGTAAACTAACCCATGTTTCTTTCGTCGTTCCCTCTTATCTCTCTACATTTTTTTCACTTCCTAATTACCTCTCTTCCTTCTTCTCTATTTTTTTTCAAAATTTTCCAAAATTTCTCCCCAAAAGAATCTCACTGATTCAGGTAATAAAATATTCATCATATATCATGATAGATTTTTATTGACTTGTATTTTTTGTGATTTTTCTGTAGTTCTTAGTTTATATTGTAGTTGATATTTGAATTGTCTATTTGTTTATCAATTTATCGATTTCATTTAGGTTAAGGAAAAGCACCAAATTCATCGATTTCAGTTAGGAATTTTAAAAAGGAAAAGCACCAAAATTCACTTCAATGTCAGATTCGAAGAGGGGTTACAAGAGGTATCAAATTTTTGGAGATTTTCCCTCTTTTGATCTTTGCATTACTCAAGGATTGATCGAAAATATAGGGGTTGCGTCTAAAATAGCCGAAGAGAGCAGATCGAAGTTTATTCATGATCCAATCCTCATGCAAAATCTTCAACCTTCAACTGAAGCAGAATATATGGTTGATGATCAAATTGGGGATGAACAAATTCATGAACATCAAATTGATGAAGAGATATTTACTCTTATATGCCATGTCATGTGCAAATTTAATTTATTTTTATATTTATAAGTTTCACTGAATGTTGTATTCATACCGCATTGATATTGTTTTTTTGTATCCAGCTTATTGAAATACAAGTTTGCTTTGTTAATGTATCATAGGTACTCCGTACTATCATAGTCTATCTTTTATTTCAGGAATAATACACAAGTAACCCCTTAACTATAATTGAAATTTCTAGGACAAACATTAAGTATACATGAGTTCTATTACCTCCGCCCTCCTAAATTATTTTAAAGTGTAATAAACACACCCTAAAACCTATATAATCGTTCACATGAAAGGAGATGCCTTACACTTGCCTCCACATCATCCTTACGTCAGCGCCACGTCACTAAATCGTCAGATCTAAAAAAAAATAAAAAATCGTCAGATCTAAAAAGAATTAAAAAATTGTCAAATCTAAAAATCAAAATTTAAAAAAAAAATAATTTAAATTGTGCTCACCATATATTGCCTAAACTAAATTTCTAATATGCAATTTTTTTTTGAATTCCATGTTAAGTGTTTGAGTAAAAAATAAAAAGAACAAGAAAAAAAAATTCGATATTATACAAATTGATGAAATATCTGAAAAAAGATCACCGGCAATTTAAGTATGTTGTGAAAAAAATATTTATATTTCTAAAAATGATAAAATTGGGCTCAATTTCATAATGAAAAAAAGATAATTTTAATTAAAAAGATAACAACCTATGTTTTAATGTTAACTACTTATGTGTATTAATTAATAATGAAAATGTCCAATTGAAAATGGACATGTGCCCAAATTAATAAGATTTTAATACTTCTTTTTCGTCTCTCACATGCCTCCAAGAGAGTGAACACACTTTATATGTCACCTCAGCACCGAAGGGTATGTTTATTAGACTTTAAAATAATTCTCGGGGGGGAGGGGAGGGGGGAGGGTAATAGGATATAGTTAAGTTGTGTCCTACCGATTTCGATTATAGTTGAGGAAGCTACTTGTGTATTATCCCGTTGTTTTATCCTAAGTTTTTAGTGTAGTTTGATTTATATCTTATATGTTATCTATATTCAATAACTATTAGTATATAAATCACACTTAGGATACATACAGTGTGATTTATGTCTTTCATGTTAATGTATTTCAAGTTTTTTTTGTATCCTATTTGTTAATATATCCTAGGTACTATCACAGTCTATCTGTTATTTTATCATAAGTTTTGAGTGTAGTTTGATTTGTATCTTATTTGTTATCTGTATACAATAACCATTAGTATACAAATCACACTTAAGATACATACAGTGTGATTTATGTCTTACATATTAATGTACTCAAAGTTTTTTTGTATCCTATCTGTTAATATATTCACAATATATTTTTAGGAGTTTTTGTATTTTAACTGATAATATATTAACTCTTATAGTGTTTGTATCCTATCTGATAATATATTAATTATTATTGTTTTTGTATCCTATCTTATAATATATTAACTCTTATATGTATTCATTCCATTTGATATGCCAATGAATGTGTGCTTTTGTTAATGTATCATATGTATTCTGTCCACTGAAATACAAGTGTGCTTTTGTTAAGGTATTCTATCTATTATTATAGTATATATGTTAATGTATCCTAAGTTTTAGTGTAGTGTGATTTGTATCGTAGAACACATACTTACAAAAGCACTTAAATTAATAATGAGATACAAATAACAATTAATATACAAGTCACATTAAGAATACATTCAGTGTGTATCCTAAGTGTTAATGTATTCTGATAATGCATTCACTCTTATATGTAGTTTTATTTCTATTATATTTTTATTGTTATTGTCACTTTAAACCATAATATATTGATATGATTAAACTTATGCAGAGAATTGAATTTCATGTTAAAGACCCCCAACTAAAGCACCATATATTCAATGCTATAGTAACAATTTGATTATGGAAGACTTGATAGAGCATCTGCCCCCAGCATGTATATAAGGTATTCTGTGAGAACACATGTTTTGGTCATTATATGAGAATGAATAACTGTTCCGCTCAGGCACAAATACCTAGATGCCTTATGGTTCTAGAACTTGAAACTAGTTCTCGCTAAGCTTTCACCATTAGCGTTAATGGAACTATTTTAAGATTCACAATTAGAGATTTTGCATTAATAACTGGCTTAAAATGTGCTCGCGATGAGAAGGATTTTAAATTTGACACGAAAAAAACCCAATAGGTTTATGCAACAGTATTTTGAGGATAATAGTAATGTCCGAAAAATAGATTTGATTAAGAGTTTTAAGGAAAAGGTGTGGGATGACAATGATGAGGATGCTTTAAAGTTTGTCATCCTATATTTCATCCATACTTTTATTAATTCTGGTGAAAAGAATACTAAAAAAATACCGAGAATTCATTTTGATTTGGTTGAGAGCGGCTGATACAAAGATTACCCATGGGGTAAAAAAGCTTTCAATCTGTTGGCAAAGAGCATCTGCAACAGAATGACAGGGTCAAAGAAGTTATACAGAATAGGCGAAATGCCGATTGCATTGCAAGTATGGCTTTACGAGTGTAGCTCATTTGTCGACCTCAAAATTGCTCAAAAGGTTGATGATCACATTTTCAGATTGCTCAACAAGGAGACAATAGAAGCAAAGTTTTCACTTTTGGAGCTTCCCACTTTTAAAAATATCTAATGCGTTACGAAAATATTTTCAAAAAGTTTTAAAATCTATTTGTTTTTTTCCAATGAAATAGAAAAGTTTTCATGTCACAATGTAAGATCTTTTAAGTTATGATGACAGCTATATCCAACCCAATAGGTAAATTAATTTCAGTTTTAGTCATTTTTTCCTTATTTATAAATATAATATAATAAAAACATATAAGAATAATGATTATAAAATCTCATGTAACATTTTAATATCATAAACCTATATAGGTGACCGTATAATGTCATCGAAACCATTAGTAAAAATACAAAATCAACATATAGGTATTATTTTGTTATGCTTTATCATACGTACGGGCTTGGGACTGTTGCAAAAGGGATAGATTTGAGGTCGTTTAGATACATATTTGACTTTGATCAATTCTTATTTTTTTCAATTCACTAGTTTTTAATGCAAGTGTCTAAATCCTTTCGGGAGCCGTACAAACTATTCAATTAATTCTCAAATCACCATTCAAACCTATAGAACCTCTCCAACCTCAATTTCGAGATCATTGACTAAAAACCTAACAAAGATTTTATGGCATTTGAAATGGAGGGGAGTGTGAACTTTTTTCAATCCTCCACAAATTGTATGTAAGTTGTATGATATATTGGATGAAACTTGACAAGGAAACAAACTCATCACATGTTTGAAAATACAATTTTTATACAGATTTTTGCACATACCAAATTGTATGTAAAAAAGGACAGTCCTGTGCACCAAATTGTACGTAAATTGTGTATAAAATGTGGTAGGGAGAGGATGGGTATGTAAAAGGTAAAAGTCTTTACCTCAAAATGAAAGATGTAGAACCTGGAGAAGGGCATAAATTCAACTATTCTGGCTTACCATTGATTACAAAAATTTACTGGAATCTGCATGAAGTATTACAAAGAATATCACTCGATTGAAGATATTAAGGATGATAGTCATACATTGGATTATACAAAAGGGGGGTGACAACCAAACTTATCTCCCCACCCCATTCATAATCTCCAGTTGATCCAAGCTGCAATTTATGTATATGTCCAAAAAGGGAGATATAACATGCTTCAATACATTGTTGGCTGAGCTGAGAGCAAAGGAATGGTTTAAGGTATCAATAAGTTAAAATCTGTGCGATGAACAAGGTTTATTGTGACGTGATAACTCCTGATGGAAAAAGCAGATAAGAAAGTGGCATACAACCAAAGCAAACAACTAACTAACCTGTCTAAACTCAAATGCAATGAGGCAGTCTCTGAAGCTCCGATGCTGCACAAGAAGCAGCATCAGCAAGAGATGGTACAGTGGAGCTTTTAACCTGAGAAACAATCCCTTCGATCTTTGATATCTCAGGCAAACTTATTGACAATATCATTGCATGTGACAAGTATTGTCTACAAGAATAACCAAGTGCGATCAAAATCCGTTGCAATAGCAATTGAGAGATGCTTTGTCTCCATGACTCAAGGATGAGACTGACTTTGGGAAGATTTGTCAGGAATCCGGTGGTAGCTTCCCTTGGAGCTGCCTTGAGCAATAAAATTATGCATTCAGAAGCCAAATCTGCAACATTTATCTCATTCAAATGGGTGAGTTCTAATAAGACCCCAACATTTTCACCGAAGTCCATAATATCTCTGATGCATTCGTTTTGATCAAAGGCATTAGCTCCATCAGAGGAATTTTCATATAAACGAACAGGTTCTTTTGCAAACATAGAGCCTCTCGTACTGCCTACTGAGCGTAAAAGAAAAGCCCTACACAAACGAAGAGTAGGTTCAATGAAATCTTCCATCTCCTTTGCATATACGAATTCCAAAAGGCTTCCGATCTTTCTGACAACTTTTAGTTGGGAGAGAGATTTGGTTTCCAGCTCTGGAGCAGATGCAAGAGCCAAGCAGAGCAGTACATTGTTGACATTTGCAGTTGAAAAATCACCAAGAAGAAACTCAAAGCACTGGGAGATTATCTTCATGTGGACAATGTCAGCAATTTTTATATGGTTATACTCAATGAGCATCACAAGAAGTTTCTGAGCATACGCAGGTATTGGGTCCTCATCCTCAATCAAAGAGGGGTAGAGAGGGAGGAAGTAAGAATTAGATATGGACTTCAAATTCTCCGGCTTCTGTTCAATTTCAGACGTTTCATCCAGTAAAATGACCATCACATCAAACAAAATCTTCAGGCACAAGAATCTGGCATCTCCATCTTTATTCCCTCTGTAAATAACAGATAAACTAGGTAGAATCTGACTAACAAAAATGCTACAACTTTCTTGAACCAGAGACATCTCCTCTGCAATAGTCTCAAGAACACGTAAAAGCGTTATCTGAAAATCATCTCTACCCTGCAATCAAAAGGAAGAATCCTGTAAGTGCTTCGTAGACCAACAAGAAACCCAATCTTCTGAACGTGTCTTCAGTTTATCGTGTTTTGAGCAAACTAAGCTAATTCCGTAAGCCGTGTTGTATAGGGTAAGGAGTCGTTTGGTAGGGTGTATAAGAATAGTATTGAATAGGGTGTATTAGTAATGCTGGGAGTAGTTATGCTGGGATTGTTTCTTATCCATAGTTTGGTTTGGTGTATTCAATGTAATTCTGTCTTTAACCATGCTTATCCATGTATTACTAACCCTGGTATTGCTAACACCATGGGTTGCTATGTATTAGTTATACACTCTATAATACTGAATAGGATGTATAACTAATACATTTATTAGTTAAACTGTATTAGCTATACATATGTTGAAAACCTACCAAACAAGGTATTAAATAATACCAAGGCTAATACATCCTATCAAACTACCCTCAAGTGTTTTAAATACACAGTCCACATAGAAAGATCATTAGCCTAATCTTCGGAGAAATTTAAGCAAATGCACCCCTACTCCCTACCTTCTTTACCAGAGTTTGGAGGTTATACTAGCTTGGTAGCTAACACTTGGCCCAGGTGACAACTATTAGGAGGTCTTGCAAATGAACTATGTCAAATTGAAGGTTCCAAATCTAGGACAAGGGTTATATGTCTTCTACGGGGGCTTTTGCTTTTCTTCTATGTAAGAATGTCTTATATAAGGATATTTTTCAATTAGATGAGGTGATAAAGATATCATCAGATTACCTGGAAAGGAGACTCCACCAGTTTAAGCAGATTTGCCAACTGTTGCAGAACCTGATGATTAGCAACCCTTTTTTTCAGTGAAGCGCACCCAAGAAGATGGAGAACAACAGGAAATAAATGCATACTATTCTTAGAAGAATTTCGACTTGTGACGCTAATTATCTGCCCACGGCGTTTTACACCCTTCAGTTGCTGAATGTCCCCAGATATACACTCAAGCAAACTTGGTACAGTTGATGCAACAACCATCCCAAGTGCATCTAAACACTGCTTCACAAAGTCATCCTTCTCCTTTACCAACCTATCAACGGTCGAGAGCAGTTTTGCATTGCAAAAAAATAGTGGCAGCCACCTCTTCCCATTCATACAAAGTAGAGCCACAAATATGAGTGCCTTTCCCTTCAAAACTTCACTTCCCTGCTCAATCAGAGTCACAAGGTTCAGAACAAGATTCTTGTCTTCGACCAAGGCAAGAAGGTACCTTCCAACACTTGGAAGTGTATGACTTTCAAGGAGGGTCATGTTCAGAATGTTTAAGCAGATTTGTTGCTCTCGTGGATTACGCTTGACCAGACTTGAAACCATGTCCTTGAATGAAAGTTTTTCCATGACTCGTTGAATACAAGAAGGGCTAAAGCGAACAAGACGAGCCAAGCAAGACCCTGCTGTCAGCCTCATGCTCTCCTGCTTTCCAGGAGCCCTAAATATGTAGCAGAGGTTAGTAATGACATCTTGGCTAGTGAAACGAGCTGACCAGTACCCTCCTTGACTGGAGATATTTTCAATTGTCCTCAGAGCATAAAGTTGAGTAATATCATCCTCTCCGTTTCGTAAAACTGATGAAACCAATGAAATTATTGGACTTGTAACCTACAACATTAACATTTTCAGAATGTTAGGACAGAAAGTGAGGCGTTGCTATCTGTAAAGATAGTACAGCTGCTTGTATGGTTTTACCTTATTTTTCCCAAAACCCCAAGAGAAATATATTAACGTTCTTGTTCATTTTACTGCTATATAGTTTTGCATTACAAGAGAATTGCAAGCTTATTAGTTCTTCCAGTAAAATACAGAGAAAAACTTGTAGAATCTTGTTTTCTTATTTTTTTGACAAGCCCTAAATATGGTTTTCAGTGCAACCCATGTACTGGTTCAGTGAATATACACAATTGTTACATTCTCAAAAAGAGAAAAAAACCTAGTAGAATCTTTGTATATATAGATTCTATAAAATTTCGTGATGTGGGACAGATAGCTAACAGGAAATAATTGAAGTCTATGCCAAGTTATCATTTGTCATCTTATTCTTCATGTTAGAAATTTGTCCTGCGCAGATTTATATACATGACTTACTACAAGATAATCATTATATACACTTTCATGTCTGAGAGTATATGTGATTGTATGATTATCACTTATTAAAAGATAAATGGTGTTTAACCCATTAATAAGTATACCATTTATATCCTAGTAACAACTTGCATTATTTCTCATAAGAGCTGCATTTGTGTCTGAATTGTGTTTCTGACAGTGTCTATGATATTGCTCATACAACACTTAATACTTAAAACCCCATTTATTGTGGAAAGAAATTTTAACAAATATAATACTCCCACTGTTTCAATTTGTTTGTCCTACTTTCCTTTTTAGTCCATTTCAAAAAGAATGTCTTTCCCTTTTTTGGCAACTCTTTAATTTCAACTTTCCACATGACATGTTTAAGATCACAAGATTTAAGAACATTTTGGTACATTTTACATATCTTTAATAATTTAAGACCACAAGATTCAAAAGTCTTCTTTACTTTCTTAAGTTCAAGTTAAAACCGAACAAACAAAATGAAACGGAGAGAGTTATTAACTTGACAAGCTGCACCAAATTAGAGGTTACAACAACGAAGATACCTGCCAACAGGATGAGGGTCGGCTTTCCTTAGATGGAGATTCCATTGGTTTATTATCCCGAGCATGCTCATTTTGAGTAGATATATAAAATAGTAATTCGCCCAAAGCAGCCATGGAAAACCTTCTCACTTTCTCTTGCCTGTCGCGCAGACCATCAGTTAGTGCACCTAATATTCCAGAATTTGCCAGCTCATCCCCAATAAAAGTTGAGTGACGAATCAACAAGCCAATAAGTGAAGCAAGTTGAGCACGCAACAGCGAAACCTTGGAGTGCCGAAGCATTTTGACTAGAACCAACATAATAGACCCATTGGTCAAGATGTTGGCTGCATCAGCATTGCTGCTCAAAAGCTCAAGGTATCTGATCACATTTTGCTTCTCCCCGGAGGAAGTATTCCCACTAACAATACCGATGATTCTACTATTAAAAGTGTCTAATTGCTCCTTTGACATTTTGACAAAATCAGACAGTTGAGGTGCATCAAATGAAAGTGAAGGAATTGCATCTGAACCTTTATCTGATTTTCTGCTAGGCATTACAGGTCTGACTGAGAGATCAGATGGATGCCAATGAATATCTGAAAGGTTTGTAGATGGCTTTGAGATATCAGAGACATTCGCAGAATTCTCTTTAATCACAGGAGTCTTTAGTTGAGGGCTGTCACTTGGTAGCATAGCAGCCACTTCATATTTAGAAGATTGTTCATGGTCAGATGTCCTTGAATAATCTGAGCAAGGCATATTAACCACCGCTGGCGTATCTGCATGTCTGCTGTCAATATCCATCTCTTCCACATTACCCTCGTTCTGATTTGGAGTTGAAGTAGTTGACTCAGGACTCTGAGTGCTGTCAGTTTCATCAGGTTCATCTTGTGTATCATCCTCATTATTCTCATTAAAGTCAAGTTCCATGTCAGTATTTTCAACCTTAAGTTCAGCATCATTCTCAGAGTTATTAGGCAATGGCCTGCGGTAGTTCTCCTTCTCATTCTCCCTCATTAAATTTGATTTTGCGATTCTTGAAAGACGCAATAGATTGACAACCCTAGTATTGCTCAAGTTGTCTTTCTGCTTGTCATCAGTTGTCCTGCCAGAACCCTTCATTTGAGCTTTCCGGCCACTGGATATGCCCTTGATTGGTGTCATGTAACCTCTGGATCCAGTATTTGAATTTTCATCCTGCTTGAGGGACGCCTTTGAATCTTTTTCACGAGTCTTTTGTGGGGTCTTGTTTTGTATTGGCTTTTCACTGTTCCTTTCTGAAAGGCATTGTTTAGAAGAAATTTCTATCATAGTTTCAAAAGCAGGCTGAGGAGGTAAAAGCACAGGAGCAAATCTATTTTTCCAGAAAGCATGCCCTGCAAGCTCGGACCACTGCATTCTTTCAGCAGGATCTTTTATTAGAAGAGAGTTAATCAGATTGACCAAGGGGCGGCTTGGGGTGCCAGGAAGTGCTGGAGTTGGATCAGAAATGACTGATTTCACTAACTGGGTAAATTCTTTGCCAACAAAGGGAGGTATTCCAGCATAGCATTCAAACAAGACACAACCAAGAGCCCAGAAATCAGAGGCATAGGAATGGACCCCTCCATCCTGGAAAAGCTCTGGAGCCATGTAACATGGGGTTCCTCGCTTTATTTGGGGTAACTGAAAAATACATGATACAAAAATAGCACATATGAATGACAATAGCAGGGAAAAGACACAGGTCAAAATCGAAAGTAATAAGTACCACTTTATAAAATCTATATTCTATTTGGTAGTTGATTAAAGGAATAAAGGAAGAATGAACAAATTTAGAACTGTTTTTTCCATGTTTGGTTTGTGAATTAAAAAGTAAGAGCAAAGAAAGGAAGAAGTAGCTAATTGTAAGATCTTTTAGAAGAACTTGTGCGTCCTCTTGACTTTGAAATTTCTCTAGACAGACCAAAAAGGAACATTTTAGAGAATTTCTGCAGAACTGTCGAGATGTTAGCTCGTAATAAGATGTTTCTTTTGCTTCTTTTCAATGTCCAAACAACAGAAACCATGTTCCTCTTAAGTTTTCCTCACTTCTTGCAGCAGAAGAATAAAAATCTATTTCTTTTGGCTTCATATTATGTTTTCTGGTTCAGCTTCCTAATTCCAAAGCACAGCCTCAAATAATTACTCCGTCAAAGATAAATAAGGTGAATAAGAAAATGCCTAATGTAAGAACCAACAATTTGCAAAAGTTGTCACAAAACCAGTAGAATTTCTCTAACAGATGAATATAAACCACTTCTACAAACATAAAAGTGGCTAGACTTGACTTGTGCACAATCACCCAAGAGAGTGGACTAGTAGTCAATAAAGTGGGTGCAAACCTTGGAGATCAGGGTTCGAATCTCAATAGCAACCAAAAACACTTAGTGGTTTCTTGTCATCCTCCTAAGAAGTGGTGGATAGAGTTACCTGGTCGGTACTTATGCTGGCAGAGGTAGCACATACCCAATGGAATAGTGGAGGTGCATGCAAGCGAACCAGCACACTGCCGCTATTAAAATATATGAATTGACTTGTGCATCATTTAGGCATTTACCTTTAAGGAACTTCCAAACAGTTATGCCACCAATTTTACTTTTCCTTTATTCATTTTAGGGCAAAAAGAAGGGGAAAGAGAGGTGAATTACCTGGGAGGAAGGTGTCTTTGATATATCACTCAATTTTCTTGCTAATCCAAAATCACACAGCTGCCAGGAAACAAATTGAACTTCAACGTCATGTAATTGGCCAAAAGCACTCATCATGGTGTGGAAAAGTCACAACATTAAGATCACCATACCTTCGTGATTCCATTTTCATCCAATAGAATGTTTGATGGCTTTAAGTCACAGTAAATTATTCCCTTTGAATGTAAGTATCTGGTGTAATAGACAAAACACCAAAAAAATAATTCATGCCCAAAACAACAAGTGTTAAAAAAGAATAATGAAGGTTAAAGTTACTTACAGAAGAGCTCTAACAAGGCCACAAGCAAGATCATGTATTGAATCTTCGGGAAGCTTACCATCCTTCAACTCAGAGATTAAATGATGTTAAAATCTCCCAGGTGTGCCTTAAACTAAATTACAGGTCAGATGATGCAGATGTGACAGTACCAACTACAGTAAACAATGGTCATTTTGACTACTCTCTAAATACAAATCAAAAAAGGAGCCTACTTCTTTCACCTCACTTTGCTGGCACAAGAAACAACTTAGTACAAAGTGCGACAAACTTTATTTGTGAGACTACACACAATCATCTCTATTGAGGTGTTCAATCGCACATGACACCGATGTCCTTAGTTCCTGTTTGGTAAATCTCAATGTAGGCATGCAACAAGCTTACCAAGAAACCTCAACATCCCATGCCTCTACTAAAAAAATAAGGACAAGAAGAATTAGGGTGTTGTCACAAATTTCGGATGTTCATGTCTAATGTCTGCATGAGGCATCCTATATGCCAACACTTGCACCACACCTAACTTGGTAAGCAGTTATACCACTGAAAAAATGAAATTTATTTATAAAATATAGCAGACCTGCCAGTGGTTACCTGCTGCAACAAGCTCATGAGATTTCCTCCAACACAATATTCTAAAACCAACCACAAGTGTGCGGATGTTTCATACCTATGGATTAGTTGAATTAGAAAATAAGTCAGAGAATCTTCTTATTAAATGCCAATAGGACCTTCACCCCAGAAACAAAATTGAAGAAAAAGAAAGGAGCTAAATGTAAGACAGGAAAAAAGACAAATCTTACCAGGAATAGAACTTCAATACATTTGCATGATCTAGAGAGTGAAGAATTCTGACCTGCGGCAAATGTAGCCATAGAAGAATAAAATACATGCATAAAGGAAACTGAAGGAAATAGATTTTAAGAAAAAGGTTGGGCTTCTTGATCATTTGTTCACGAAACTTCAAATTTATGACACAGAATAGAAAGACTGTGTTATGACTCATATCATTTCCAATGATCTTACAACTACAATAGTCACAAGCATCAAGAATCCTTAAAATCTGTAAATATGATGGGGCAAGTTGCTTTAAGACCGCGCTTACTAAAAACATAGACTAGCTTCTGAAGTAGTTCAACTGCTTTTGAAGATTTGCAAGAACTAAAGATAATGTTAGAACAATTGAGTATGCAGATCCATTGAGCAACTGTAGATTAGCAGGCACCAATAGAATTGTACCACCAGTCAATGCATATAACTTACACAACAACATGTTGTAAGTATATTCTGCCCAGCAGACGGTTTCTAAAGTCCATACTGAGGAGGGTTCATGGATAATTACCTTGTAAATACCTAATACATAACATTTTTTCTTTTTTGTCTATTCCTCTAAACGAAGTTGATACAATTAAAAATCAATATTATGAAGTTTTCAAAATTCTAAGAGAAAGCTACTGGGTAGCTAATAAATTCTGCAGCCTGGTTCCCAATTAAATCAAAAATTCTCATCCTCCCAAGAGGGTGGCCTAGCAATCAAGCAGCTCAAGTAACAATTTGGGAACTAAGGTTCGGATTTCACCATAGACGACACTAGGTGAAATATTCCCATCTACCTAAACCTTGGTGTGCATAGTTTTCACCCATGCTAATGGAAGATAGAATGTACTATGTGCTACAATACAAGGTGGCCCAGATATCACTGTTATCAAGGGGATAAATCAGGCTTTTCCACAATTTTATTGTCAGAGGTTAAAGCAAAATCGTCTATCGGAAACAGTCTAGTCTCCCTGCCTCCAAAGGTAGGTAGTAATAAAATTTGCATATGTATCATCCCCAGACCTCACTTGTGGAATTACACTGGGTATGTTATTGTTGTTATAGGTGAAAGCAAATTCAAAACTTCAATATACAATTCAATTCAACATTTTGTTCATTCATGTTTGATTGTGTCGTAGCTCTATAATTCGAATTAAGTTTATCCTTGGATGAAACCCTCCCCGGCCCACCCCCCAAAACAAAATAAAAACACAGTAGGTACAGCTAGGCTTGAATAGCCAACCATCGTACTGTAAAAAATTGTATAGGTTCAATCTATAGATCCAATTCCACTTCCCTAGCAAAATTCTATATGATTCTCAAAATACAATTAAAATTCAAATACAAAACAAAGACGGAAACTTTTTCCAGGGTTTTTTCTTACTTCATGAAGAACCTTATTTTTCTGAGATTTATCCACACTCTTAATCGCAAAATACTCAATAGTCTTCTTCTTTCTTCCTTTATATACCGTCTGCAAAAACAAAATCACTTAAACAACACAGTTCACCCAAAAAGTCACACAAAAACAAAGAACAGAGGAAAAAAAAACCATTACCGAGTGTTTTCCACGGCCAATAGCTTCATATATATGATACTGATTCATATTTTTCACTTAGCTAGGGTTTTTTCTTCTTTCTTTTTCTGAATCTGAAATTGAAACAAATTACAGTTCTTTTCTCAGCTAATTAGAGAGATTTACTGAAGAAATGCATTGAAATCAAACATAAATTTACTGAAAAATTTTGAAAATTGTGAGAGATTTGTGAGGATGAGAAAGAGAGTGTGTGGGCGGGAAGATTTCAAGTTGAAAAAAAAAATGAAATGAAATGAAAATCAATTTTTTATTTGGAGAAAAAGAAAAATTTTAAAATTAGAATAAGGGGGCAAAAAGGGTATATTCTGTTTGTTTAATAATTGTACAACGGTTTGATTGACTAATTAATACTATTATTATCATAAGGTTTAAATTTGAATCCATAAATGTTTTTTTTTTTGGATAATAATTGTTATACCCAAAAAAGAAAATTATTTAATATTGGATACCCAATTACATTCATACCCCTTATTTTTTAACAATTACGCGCATTTAATACCATTAGAGTATATATACTCTGATGGTATCAAGAAGAAACTGTCTGATAAATTATTTGATACCATCAAAGTATAATATACTCTGATGGTATCAAAGAGGAACAAGGAAAGGGGCACTGACATAAATACACATTTGATACCATGAAAATATATATATACCATGATGATATCAAGGAGGAAGAGACAGTGCTTCAACAAAAATATTTGATACCATCAGAGTATAATAAGAAACTGTTATTATACTCTGATGGTATCAAAGAGGAGCAGTGATCTGACGTCAGCATGACATCATTTGCGAAATTAAAAGGAAAAATGGGATAAAAGGGTAAATAGTTTGGGTCATGAGTCTATTAAGAATAAATAGTTTGAGTTAGGTCCAATTTGGATAAATAGTTTCACAATTAGTCTAGGTATAATTTTCCCTTTCGTTTTTTAGTTGAATAAAGGTACAACTAATTTGAAAACGTGTTTTTTTTTTAGTTTGTGTACTAGATAAATATGTTTGTTTTTAAAAGTTATTTAATTTGTTAGAAAATAAGCATGGTTAATCATACTTTCAAAATATGTTTATTTGACATATACGTTTGGTTAAATAGAATTTCATAAGAAAATAGTAACTATTTTATTTATTTATTTATACTATGATAAAATTTACAATAACACATTTATACTTTACGAATGTCATATGACCTATTGGAAAACAAATTAAAGTATTTCTTTGACGATGAGCATGTTTGATATATTTTCAAATATTTAGGGTTATGCAAATTATGGGGCAATATAAACTCAATCTGCTACTATAGAATCCTCAATAAGTGTAGAAATATGAACATGCATAGCAAACGAATCAAATTGAAAATTACAACGGAAATGGGTCTAAAATGCCATCGAACTATTGAAAATGGTACAAAAATGTTCTTCATCCATCTATTGGGCCTAAAATGTCTTTGTCATCCACCTTTGAGTTCAAAATGACATTTTTTTAAACAAAATTTTAATTAAATAATTTTAATATTTTTTTTAAATATGTGACGGCCATCTATTGGTTACATATGTGACATTAATTTAATTATTTAAAATTAATTATAAATTAAAATTTACAATACTGTGAGAAATGCGGATTCTAAGCGGAAATTCTAAAGAATATTTTAAGATGGAATTTACAGTATCGAATATAAAAGCCTTCGAGAAAATAAATTTTTATGATCATTTAATTATAAATTAAATAGAAGGAAAAAAAAAAAGCGGTGGAAGGCTTGAATATAATATTTGAAGCTCAGACCGAAAATAAGAATTTTTCCTCCTTTCATTTAACACGCACGTAAGACGATAAGAGTGCGAAAAAATAAAGATAGTATTATTTTCTATTTGAAGGCGGTCTGGAAGGGACGGAAATTAGTTGGTATTTTTTCCAACAAGTAATATTGAAGCTTTTGGTGTGGAATAATTCTTTTGAAATTTTAGTATGTTTTGTGGTTGTGGCTTTGTCTGATATTCCACATCAGAAAAAAAAAATTGAATTAGAATTATTGTTTTCAAACAGAAGTTTCGTCCTTGTGGCGTCTGATTCTGGTGAAGTCTGTTATTCTGGTAGAGTTAGTTTGGGGTACTTGAATATTTAGTAATAGTGGAATAAGTACAATCTAAAAATGTGTTATCTATGACAAGTGCAAGTTAAGGATGTGTTAATACAATCTGGATTACACAAGGCGTTGAGAGGGAGACCAACCAGTGGAAAAGATGACAAGGATTAATAAAAAACTGAAAGCAATAGAGACTTGAAAAAATCCAAAATTAGTGATGAAGAATGAGAAGAGCTAGATATGAAAGCGGCAAGTCAAATTCGTTTGTGTTTAGCTAAAAATGTTCTTGCTAATGTGATTGAATTGTCTACAAAAAAGAAGTTAGGGGAGAAACTGGAAGAATTGTACCAAACTAAAAGTATTTCAAATAGGCTATATTTGAAGGAGCAATTTCATAAATTTACAATTATTTCTGATCATCTGAGTGTCTTGAATGAGATTGTTTCTGAATTGAAATCTATTGGAGTGAAAATTGATGATGAAGACAAGGCACTTCAACTCATCAACACATTTTAATTTATGGGAAGGAAACTATGATTTTCTCAAAAGTGACGGGCAAATTGATTTTTGAGAAAAAAAAATTGAAGAATGGAGATGAAAAATCTCAAGAAAATTCAACTCTTGTTGTTAAATGAAAATGGAAGCAAAATAAAAGCTCCAAGAAAAAGGTCGTTTGCTGGAATTGTAATCAATCGGGACATGTTAAAAATAAATGTCCAAATAATTATGGGGCTAGTTCGGCTGAAAGCTCCAAAGAAAATGATGTCAATGTTGTCTCCCTAGTAGAGGGGAATGATATTTTTTTGTAAGAAAGATGAAAATCCTCATGGCATAAATGTTACCTTTAGAATTGCCATGGAAGAGGATTTTTAATTGGTAGTTGGTCCACAAGTTTGCACATGGACATTGGTTGATAGGTGATACAAGGTGTATGGTGGAAAGGATGTTGATAGCTAATGAACTCTCACGAAATCAACAAGAGGGTTGCACCATAAGTTATTAACAAGTTTTTCGACATGAGCCGAAATTGAAATTCTTGAAATTAGGAAGTGATTTCAAGTGAAAATTCTTGGATTGATTTTTCAATCTGAGTGGATGTCCTCTTTATGTTAGGGGTATGATAATTTTTGAATTTAGAATTATGATTGTCAGTAGCAGACAATGTGAAAGTTGCAGTTGCGCATGGTTAGCCTAGTTTAGAGTTAGGTGGAGAACTAACTCTATTATGTGTAGCTGGACAACTGTAAAGGGCCAACATATTGCATTTTCTTCTCTTCAAAAGGTGGAGATTTGTTGATGTTTTTGAAAAGAAGAAAAGTTAAAACAAAATTTATCCCACATCGAAGAAAAGAAAAATGGGTTATTGCATTTGTACTTATAAAATGAGATTTGCTCCTTTGGTTTAGCATATCACCAAAAATTTAATTCCTTGTATACTGGAGGAGAGGTTTAGAGATAATTCTTTTGAAGATCCCTTTGGAAATAGTATTTTAAGAATTGGGGTGTGTGAAAAATATTGTGTATTATATAGTGTAATAATTTTTATATAGTGAATATTTTTCTGGGAGGCTCGTGGTTTTTCTCCAATTGAGGAGTTTTACATGTTAAATTTTTTGTGTTGTTATTATTTTTAAATTTCTCTATTATTTTCTGCTTGAAGATGGTCCGAAAAGGATAGAAATTAGTCGGTGTTTTTTCCAACGATTAAGGCAACAGGACATCATGTTAATTTTGATTTGTAATGTTATAGTACTTTTGGTGATTAATAAAAGTTGATAGTTATTTTGTTGGGTTTAATTGATAGTTTGAATGGAAAATTGAGGGGAAAAGAAGTGGAGGAAAAATGATATGTTCTCTCTTGCTTTATTGCTTTGGTCTCACATAGGTGGTGGAAAGGAAAAGTCTCATATTTAAAAGTAGAAGCACTCCTTTATGTTGCTAAAGGGTCAAGAAGAGGGTCTTCCCTCGCGCCGTCGTCGTCGCTCGCTCGGCTACGGCTACGGCTACGGCTACGGCTACGGCTACGACTTTGGATTTGGATTTGGATTTTTGACATGATTGATTGATAATCTTTTTGGATCAATTTTTTTTTAATTTTTAATTAATTAATATTATTTATTTATTTAATTAACTAAGTGAAAAAATATTTCCCTTCAAGTGGTTCGCAGTCATCAAAGATTTGCAGTACCTCTACTTTGGTGAGTAAATCGTTCTATCCTGGGAAGAAAGATTCCAAAACCTCGGATACTTTGAGAGGAATAATTTTCTTAGGACACATTGTGTATTCAGTGGGCTCGATTTTGTTCTGACAATAATTTTTTATATACTGTTATTATTTCAGATTCATTCCAAATTCTATTTTTATTACTTTCAGAAGTTATTGTTACTGTTTAATATTTTTCAATACAGTTTACTAACATATTTAAAATTAAAAAAAATACGTGTTGAAAATATTTAGTGTTTAGTTGTAGAATGAAAAATACTTTTAATTTTTATTATTAAAGATTCATAATGATGTTATCAGGTCGTACTTTAATAGAAATATCGGGTATTGACATTGATAATAATATCTAATTAGGCGTCTGATCATATAATTTGAGAGTGTAATTTCATGTTTTGATTTTAAATTCACATAAAATGTCGGTTTCAACTTCAAATTATGATTTCGAATTTCGAATTCTTCAAAAAGTAAATTTTGGAATTTCAAAAGTATTAAATAAAAAACTTGACCGATAAGTTTATATTTTTATAAAAAAATATATTTTAAATTATGCAAAAACGATTCATGCTCGATGTGAGGAGATTGTCCGTCGGCACCATGTGACAGAAATTTATCAAAGAATAACTAGTTACTACTGTTGTTGATTTGTTGAACCAGTGAATTTTTATAAAATTATATGTCTATTTTGAAACTTTGTAATAACATATGTAATAGCAATATTTATTTTATAAAATAACAGAAAAATATATAATTTATTATAGAAAATTACACAAAATAGACTAATTGTGAAACTATTTATCCTAAATAGACTAATGGCCAAAATTATTTACCCTCTTACCCCACTTTCTCTCTTTTAATTTCGAGCATAATGTCATATTGATGTCAACATCACTGCTCGTATCAAACAGTTTCTTCTTGATACCATCAAAGTGTAATATATTCTGATGGTATCAAGCAATTTTGTTGAAACACTATTTCTTCCTTCTTGATACCATCAGAGTATATATATATTCTCATGGTATCAAACGTGTATTTTACGAAGTGCTCCTTTCCTTGTTCTTCTTTGATACCATCAGAGTATATTGCTTTTCTTTGCTTATATATGTCATTATTCAGTCCATTCTTTAAACCTCGTGTAATTTAGTTGTACCTTTTTTAAAAGTAAACAATTTCTTTCTTAATTTCTTAACGACAAAATTTGTATGCTAATCCGTGGTCGGTCAAGTCATCTCTATGTTGCTTAATTTACTTAGTTTCTTTAATTTGTACATTATGCTTCATGAATACTTAATCAATCTTCACAAGCTAATTAGTTGTTTTAATTTAATCATCCTTATACAGTTGTTAGTGCTAGTGGCCAAGTGGATGAGAATATTTTGGCTTCAATTTAGGAAAATATACTTTTTGAATGTCTCTTTATATACCAAGATATTATAATATGTAATTTATTTGAATTTTTATTTTTTTTACCGTGAGGGGTTTATATTATTACATAATCTAAGTACTTTCTTTTTCTTTTGCGATAAATAATCTAAGTACTATAATCATAGACAAATTAAGTTATAGAACAAACTTTTCTAGTACCGTCTCCATTCATTTTTATTTGTCATACTAGTTTTCTTTACGAGAGTCAACTTGACTAATTTTCGGAGCTAAATTGAATTAGAATAATTCTATATTTAAAATTTTAAATTTGGATAATCGAAAACTATATAAAAGATACTACAAGATGCAATCCTTCTTATATTAATATGATGAAAAAATACATCTTAAAATATTGATCAAAATTCATGCAGCTTGACTCTCGAGAACCGAAAATTGACAAGTAAAGGAATGGAGTGAGTAATAAATAGAACTCCATTTCAAAAATACTTATCACAATTTCTTATCATATTATTGGTATAGAAAAATTGCAATCTACATATAATATTTTTCGTATAATTTTTGGATATCTAAATTTTAATTTAAATATCAAATTTATATAATTAATTTAATTTGACTTTGAAAATTAATCAAATTTTGACTATCGAGATATGAAACATTACAAATATTTGGAACGAGGGAGTATTAGTTTTTTATTCTTAGGCTATTTTTGTCACAATCCAATCTGCCGTGAGAGACACCACACTAAACCCCCAGTGGGAGAATCAATTACCAACCACACTTAACTCATTAAAATAGATAAAAACATCATTCATAGATTTTATACCAAAATTCATAATTAAAAAATAAACCTACGGAAATAATCCTTCCAGAACCTAAAAGTCATGTACCAAAATATTCTAAATAGTCAAGAATATGGGAATGCAACCCCAAAAATAATAAAAGAGTCTAACTCTAGATAACGAACTAGAAAGTAAAGATGAATCCACGGCAGCCCAAAAGAAGTAACTCATTCTTGGATTTGGAAAACGACGGATTACAACTGAAGTTGCATAGCAGCCGTTGAATATGCTCTGTACTCAACAAAAAAAGAGCAAGTGCAGTAATAGTACACAAAACAACAGTGTACTAGTAGGATCATTGGCCAGTTCCAACTATACGAATCTAAACATATAACTATCACTTAGTAAGACAAGACAATATATATATCAATCAAACCAATAATATAAACAAGATACTCAGTCACCCCTGACCTAACAGTCACATGAAATATGTCCAACATCGTAGAAACACCCATACATGATTTTCACACATCTTTCAATTAATCCGGAGCACCTAATGATCCTTAAGATATGATCTACAATGTTTAACATGCAATCTCGATCTATAGAAGAACCAACCCAGTATTTGAACACAACGATGCTTCCACTCATGGACCACTATTATAAATGTATCACATTGAATAAACACGATTCACTCATGGAATCAACACACAGAAGAATCATCAAGCATGTATCAGGTGTGATATTCAATCCAACTATGTAGTAACCTGTATTAGGCGTGGTATCCGAGTCAACTAATTAATATCCCATATCAGGCATGGTAATCGAGCCAATTAATAATTTGTACCAAGCATGGTACCTGATTCAACTGATAATCTGTATCTGGTATGGTACCCGAGCCAATCGACAATCATATATATCACACATAATCACAATAAATACAACCACACTTGTAAGCCACAACCAATCAATGTAAGTTAATTGTATGAGATTGATAACAAGATATCATTTTACATTCATCCTTTTTTATTTCCTAACAACGTATTTGTATAAGTAATACTAATGAGGTAGTTAACATGCACACATAATGTAAAATAAAAAACAATCAACCATCACCTACCTCGAATCAAGTCTGAATGCTTTATTAAACCCGAGCCTTCCTTTTTTGTGATGCACTGGCTTGATCTTAATCTAAATATCAACATAAGCACAAAATCAATCCCAAATGGCCTAAATATTCCCGAACTATACCCTAATCCCAAATCCTAGGGCAAATTCATTATCTTTCCATCCAATCTAGAGATTTTCCACCAATAATTCACCTAGAACTACCCATTTCATGGTTACACTAGTGAATTATGGTATATACATCAAGAACAAATATTTTTATAAACAATCCAAGGTCTTAATTCTCAAAACACCCATTAACCCAGATTTTCCCACCTTAGGATAAATGTAAACCCTCGCCTAGGGTCACAAACACTGCCTCTAAGACATAGGAATTAAAGTACAACAACAACAACCCAGTGAAATCCCACAACGTGGGGTCTGGGGAGGGTAAAGTGTACGCAAACCTTACTCCTACTAAGGTAGGACGGCATAGGAATTAAAGTACCAAGATAGGAAAGTAATTTAAGAGGCATAGGAATTAAAGTACTAAGTTAGGAAAGTAATTTACTTATCTTTACAGATTATTTTGATGGTAAACTGAAGAAAATCTCCCTAGGTTGCCTTTGCACTTCCCCAAAAAGTTCTTGCATAAGAATGGATGATTTTGGAGAATTTTCTGCATTTACTTCGACTTACCCCGCTATTGCACCACCGCCGTAGCAAAAATGCCTTCCATAACGGGAATTAATTTGGTTATTGTAGTAGCGTGTCAACCACTGTAGCAGCGTGCACGGGACATAAACTCGGAAATCCTTCAAAAATTATCCACTTGACCTTCAAATCTTGACATTCCAAACCAATCCCCTCACGCGAAATTCGATACCGGGAGTTCTACTCACCCGAATTCACCTTCGAAAAGTCTTAAGGACTCCTTAACGTCTTTGCAACAAGGAAAAAAACTCTACTTAGACGTTTCACCTAATCATTTTTCCAAATTGACCTAGACGTCACCTTGCTCAGATTTTGTTCGAATCAAGCCTAGCCTGAAATATTCAACTCGCTAGCCAAGAAATTTTCATGCTCAATTTCTTTTGCAATTAGTTTGCCCTTAACGACTGTAAGGGTTGTTACAGTTTTTCCATGGAATGACTAATTGAGGCTATAATACCTACTCCCTCCATTACAATTTATTTGGCTTTTTTAGGACACAAAGTTTTAAAAAATAAATTAAAAATAATAATTTTGTGATCTTAAACTAAGAATATATAAAATATTATTTAATTATGTTGTCTTAAACATACAATGTCACAAGTTGAAATGATAAAGTAGCCAAATAATTTACTTTAATTTTAAAGCTAACTAAAAAGGAAATAAAACAAAAACAAAAAAATTAAAATGGAAGGAATAACAAAAGATTTTGACATAGTTGTCATTATTCCAATATTGTTGATGGTTGTACGTATTTAAATAGGCAAGACAACAAGGTGACCGATAATCTTCCCAAATATAGAAGCAAATTAAATATATTTGAAAAGCTTAATGCAATGTATGATCTCTTTTTTTTCTTCTTCTTTTTTCCCTTAATTCCATTCAAAATGGTTATCTAAATACTATAATCCTAGAAAAATCAAGTTATATAATAAACTCTTCTAGTGTAGCTAATAATATTACTTTCCTTTTAACAAAAAGTGAAACACAATGTTGATAAGACAAGGTGAACACATCTAATAATTGCAAAATTAATATTGATAGCAAACTATGATTAGATATATATAAATGTCGAGGTCAAACATCAAATAATGGAAAAAAAATTAAACATTAAATCATGAATCCTTAAGTGAATAAATAAATCGCGGATAGGCGAAAAGGAGAAATGACAGAGGAGATTACAAGATTAGGTGGAGAATGAAATATATGAAATCCGACTTTTCTCCATTTCGTCAAGTATATATTTAGATAAAAGACATATGATCTATTTAATTTTTAAAGGTCAAGATTATTATACATTAATAAACTATACTTTCTCTATTTCATATTAATTGAATTTTTGAGAATTTTTTTATTGTTCAAAATAACTGAATTGTTCAAAGTTCAAGATGCATGTTTGAAACTTTTTCTATATTTGCCCTTTCATTTATTGAAGTTTTATATTTTCTAGGAGATAAACCACACTACTTGCAAAGTTATATTTATGATTTTACAACGGGCAATAGTGAAAAATATGGTTCAAATTATTTTCTTGAATGTTTTTTTAATATGTGTGCATTGTCTGACAAATTTAGTTAATATAGAATAGACCGAGTAATAATTATCGGTAAGTGAATAAATTTTGGAAAAGTACTTTTCAACTTTGATAAGAAAAGATATTTCCCACAAATTTTGGTATTCATTAATGTCGTTAATTTATCTTATATATAATATTTAAATTTTTGTTTGGAAAAATTCTTATGTTTGAACTTTGAATATACACGTAAAGTATATAAGTTGCATATGAGTAACCTCAAATCTACACGTAAACTTGCGCCAAACGTTTGAATGCTAGAGTTTAATGAAAAAATTATAGCGTGTTTCAATTTTGTGACATATATACTTATGTTTTTAGTCAGTCTAAAAAATGGTTACTTTTCATATAATTAAAAATAACTTTAAAATTTTAAAATTCATTTTTTTACTCTTAATGATGATTCTTAGCCTCATAAATGTCCAAGGTTTGTTTTATATAGATCAAACATTTTAAAAAAAATCATTTTTTTCTTATATTTTGTGGTTAGTCAAATAATATCACATAAATTGAAACGAAAAAGTAATACCATAACACCAAATACTCCCTCCGTTCACTTTTGGTTGTCCGTTATTTTAAAAATTTATTTTTACTTTTACTTGTCACTTTTAACATATCAAAAAAAGATAATTTATATTTTTTCTATTTTACCCTCAACATTAATTATTTATTTCCAGAATTATTTTTAAGACTTAAAACTATATATACATCTATTAATATGAATATTATGATAAAATAATATTAATCATTATTTCTTAAGAAATTTGCATAATCCAAAATGAACTAGAAAAAATGAACGAAAATAATAACTTCGGAAGAATGTCTTATAATAATAAGTCCTTATTTAGCTTTGATTCACGTTAAGTCTCATATCACACGTTCCTTAAAACTCACAAAAGTGCCTAGAAAACAACTATATATAGTATTATATCTTATAAAAAAAAATGTCCATCGATCAACGAATAATATTATTTTCTTGAATTTCCAAAAGTGCCACCTTTAAGCCCTTCACCAAGTTTTAAGTCTATATATAGCTTTGTCTACTTAAGATAACATAGTAACCTGTATCACATTCAAGCTCATTCAATATTAGTGTAATACAAATTAAAGAATAGAAGGAGGACGAGGAGGTCAAAAAGAGTTTTATAAAAATGGAGAAATACTCGAATTTTTTTTTTCTTTCGATATTGATGAGTTTTGTTGTAGTGAGCTTGAATGCAGGTTATGCGAACGCCGCAGTGTTTTTGCCACCTGAGGATAAGCCATTGGTGAGACATTACTATAAGAAGCTAAATACATGTGCCAATGTGGAACCATTTGTTCAACACCAAGTGAAGCTCTATTGGGACAAAGATGAGACTATTACTGCTAAACTCCTCAAGTTACTCTATGCTGATTGCATGGTTAATGTATGTCTCTTTGTCTCTCTCTTCCCGCTCAATTATCCCTTTTTTTAATAACTATAGTGTCCGAGTCAGTTTGCTGAGATATATCAGCAACCGGAAGTAAGTAGCTCTGTCCACAATGAGTTAAGACATATAGAAAAGAAATCATGACCTAGCTAGTGTTTTCGTCTTTCCCATGTTTTCACGCCTTTATGTATAGAGTTGTCAAAATAGGCTTAGCCCATTAGGCTGGTCCAACCTAACCATTGAATTAAGTTCAGTTGGGCTAAAAAACTTTAGCCCATTTAAGAATGAGATTTTTTAGCCCAGCCTCATTTGGTCCGCCAGCCTCATAGGCTCAATCCGCGAGTCTCAAAGGCCAGCCCGTGGGTCGTAAAGTTTTTTAAAAAATTATATTTTAAATAGCGCTTTATTTTACAAAATCTTTGGCAACTAGGCAATTTAAGTTATTATAACTATAGATCTTTGACTTCTTTTACTTTTGTGTCTATGCCTAATTTTTCGTTTCTCCTTTCTTGTCTAGTTTATGAAAAAAATTATCATGTAATGTATTTGTTCTGATGAATTCTATGAATGTTGACTGTTGTATCTTGCCCATTCCACTAAAATGTGTGCAGCTCATAGACATGTGAATTTTTGACATATTGGTGTTTTGTTCATCAATGTTCGATAATCTTTCTAAGAGACCATTGTTGTCCATCTTTTGATTGAAGGGTCAACTCATACCCACCCTTAATCCGCTTAGGGTTGGATTGAGTTGCTATTTTATAGGCCATTTAGTTAAAATGATCAGTCCGTTCTAATTCATTTAACTCGCTAACCCTTTAGAGTTGGATTGGATTGGGTTAGCCCATTTTGACAACTCTAGTACCAAAGAGTTTTTACATTTCAAACTATAAAGTTTTTATTTTCTTTATTACTATGAGATTTTACCATTGAAATATATTTTCAAGTTTTTCAAGAAAATGAATCATGCTTTTTGCTCAAAATATCATTATTAGTTATATTGTATTTTTTCATTTCATCTTCTTTGGTTTTGTTCCCAAGAGTCTAAGACTATCTTTTCCAAATAACGTTACGTCCACGATTATTATGACACAAATAAGGGAAAGAGTGTTAGTATTTAACATTTCCACATGCAGGGGTGGAGCTAGAAGCCTAGAAGTGTGTTCAGTCGAACCAAATAACTTTTGCTTAATTAAATAGTATAATTATCTTAATTAGAAATTTATTTAATTTTATGTATAAATATTAAATTTAGAACCTAGTTATTGACCTTAAGTCATCATTCAAAAATTCAACACTCATAAAGTCAAAATATGCAAAATCTATACACGAATATGTATATTATATGCATATTTATATACATCTACTCTACGCTGCTTGGACTCTTTCAAAATGTCAACAAGCCGGGTTCATGTCGGATTCTCTAAAAGTAGTGTATTTGTTTTTGAAGAATTCGACACAAATACAGCATAAAAAATGAAGAATCGGCTCAATTTAACATGTAGTGACTATTTTGTAAATTAGATCACCCAACGACATTAAATTGTAATTATCTCATTAATTATGTTTATATATATCTCTATTCAACCCTTAGGAAAGAAAACATTGTGTAGCGTAGTAAAGAGAGAGAGCCTATAAAATGTGGTGAGACGTCTCCTCCTTAAAGAAAGAAAATGTAAAGACACAACTAAGTTTAACTTCCATAATAAGTAGAATTAATAACCTAACAAATGAGATAATTAATTTTCTACTATATTGATAGTGTATTATTAATATTTATTATCTCAAAAAGTTTAATTTTTTTTTGATTTTAATTTTCTTCGATATAAAAAAATAATTTATAAAATAATTATTATTAGTTAAGTGATCATCTAAAAATCAACGCATAAACAAATGGGTTTTCTGCCAATTATATATGAGGCTACGTTGATATCCAAACTACATTAAATTCTTTGTGGTGTACAAGAATATGAGAAAATTGTGTTACTCTATCTTTTTCAATTTATGTGAAGGAGTTCGAAATACGAGAATTGAAATACTTAATTTTAATTATAAATTCAGGTATAAAATCTTTAATTTTTTTAAAATAAAATATTCATATTCTAAAACTATCTAAAAAGTATAACTAGTCAACGTAGCTAATGATTCAAAATATTTTTAAAACTTTGAGAATATGATACCAAAAAAAAAATACTATTTAATTCCCAAATAGTAACACCTTCGCGTAAAATGGTAGACAAGAATATATCTCTATTCAACCCTTAGGAAAGTATCTTTAGGCAGCTTCTTAAAGACATATAGCTTAAATCATAAGCAACTAAGTTTAATACACGCATATATTAATTATAATATAGAGGAGATATTACTTAGACCATGATCTAAATCTAAGCCTTAAATTTTGGCTTCTTTCATCTTTACTCCGTGATCACTTTTAACATATCAAGAAAATATAATTATTTAAAATTATCTAAATACACAACTTATTTTATCATATTCTCTAAAATTTTCTACCATTTGAAAAAATTACAAAAAATTCTATTCTCGGATATACCACTTTACGCAATGTATCAGTCGGATACATCACTTTACGCGATGTATCGGGACGTTGAAAACATCACTTTACTCTATGTATCAATCGAGCACATTACTTTACAATGTATCAGTCCGATATATCACTTTACGTGATGTATCAGGACGTTTTAGGATGTATATCCGGATTTCACCAAATTTAGGGAATTTTTATAATTTGAAAAAGAGTAGGGATATGATGTAATTAGCTCTTAACACTATTTATGCAATCATTACATTATTTATTGACAATTTGACATAATATATAAACATACTTTTTAATTTGACCACAACTGGTATTATGTCCTTCAATTTTGATTGTGCACAAGTAGATAATTAAACGTGTATAAAATTGAACAAAAAACTAGACACATATACCTGACATATTACACGTAGGATGCCATGCCCAACGTGAATTGCCATGTAAAAAGCACGTGTTTACACTTTGGATAATTTCTTTTAATTAGTAGAAATTAGTTTGCATACAGATTTTAATATCCTACATACATCTATCGGAAACAATTCCCTTTTCGGCCAATTTTCTATTTATCCTTTTAATATTTATATTGCCTTTTCTTTTTTCTATTATTTCATCTCTGATTTCTAGGGATAGAAACTTTAAAATCCCTTAAATTAAGCATTTCTCTTAATCTCAAATCTGTGAGTATTTAAATCGAATAACTTGGGTCTCAATGAGAATTTTGGATTGAGATCAGAATTCATTTTATTTTATTTTATAATTTCTTTTGTTTATTACTCTCCGTCCATGCTTACTTGTCTATATTTAACTTGGAATCAGAGTACACTCTTAATAAGCAACAACAACAAAAAAAGACAAATGAATTGGATCGGAGTACTTAATAATAAGGATAAAATGGGCATAAAACGGTAAATTATATCTTTTGTTTCAAACTATATAACTTACACGTAAAAGTGAACATATATATTTAAATCTAATGGACAAATAAAAATGGTTGGAGGGAGTGTATTATAAAAATTTATGCTATTCTATGATTATTAAATTCAATTCAAATTACTTTAGTAGTTAAATTGTGATGGAAATTTTGTGAGCACTGCTTAGAAAAAACATGCAATTTATCATTTATTTTTTTTATTTTTGAGGACTTGTAGTTTAACTAATTCTACATTTATTTATGGGGTGTATTTACCTATTGAAGAGTTTTTCTATTATTTTTCTTATTTTGATTGGTGTAATTCCCTTATTGAAGATATTATTTAAAATTCATTTTTTAATATACATGAGATACAAATCCCTTGGTGAAAATGTTGATTTCACTTTTGTTGTTAATGGGAGTAATTCCTTGTTTAAGATGCTAATCATGTTTGTTTCTTGATTTTTGAGATGTAATTTCATATTTGTAAATGAAAGAAACCTATTAAGTTGATCCAAATAAACTAAAAAGAGATGGATCCGACCTAAATACACGTTCCTAATAAGATATATATTGAAAAAAATTGACCAGATCCGCCTTTAATTACAACATCATAAGTAATTATGTAATTAATTCACGGTATACGTGTGTACTTATTTCATTATTATTGTTGTCCAGGGTTGCGATGGATCAGTTCTTCTAACGGGTCCAAACACAGAGAGAAATTCGTCGAAAAACGCAAAGCTAGATGGATACCTATTGATCGACAAAATTAAAAAAGTGCTTGAAATTCGATGTCCTGGAGCCGTTTCTTGTACTGATATTCTCAATCTTGCTGTTAGGGACGCCGTTCATTATGTAACTAAAATATCTCTCGCGTTATTTATTTTATTTATCGCGATATATTAAGCTAATTTTTGCTAATCCAAACACAAAAAAATATGTAAAACAGGCAGGTGCACCATCTTATCAAGTGTTCTTGGGAAGAAGGGATGGAGTAGAGTCAAAAGCTGAATGGATAGATTATCCTTCACCTTCTATGTCATGGGAGGAAGGACTTGCTTACTTTGAATCCAAAAACCTTGATGTTCAAGACTTTGTCACACTTTTAGGTACACCAATATATGACTTATACAATTTTATGTCATTTTAACTGCTTATTATATGGTCACTCAACTAATAGTTGTTATCTCGAAAAGTATCTGCAATCAAGAAAAAATATGATGTTCTGAGATACTCCAATAACTATTAGTTGAGTGATTATCTAAGAAATCAACCTTTATATTAATGTAACCCTTTTGACACAACTTATAATAATTCTTCTTTCTTGGTTGTCTTTTTATGGATTCGAATAGAGCATTTACGATACTGCAAATTCATATTGCCAACCCCAACTACTTAGGAATTGAGTAATACTTATGTTGAGTCTATCACGTTGGCAAGATCTATTTCTTTACTATTGTTTCCTGGTCGCATCAAAATATTTCAATTTTGATCCCTATTATAGTAAAAATTTGCCTTGAATTTCCTACCTTATTTAGATTCTACACAACTGTGTCTAAATTCCAAAATAATAATAATAAAAAAAATCTTCGTACAAAAATATTTCTTGTTGGAAAAGAACTTTTCTATATCTATTTTCTCTTGGAAGAAAAATTTGGACTTCTATAAATTGGAGTATCAATCTTTCCCACAATAACATTCACAATGTAGTCGTTTAGAGAGTTTTGTTTAAAGAGAAATTATTGACGTTAAAGTTTGCAATTACTAGATTACGCATTACGCCCTTATTATTTTGATCCCTATTTCAGGGGCACATACAATGGGACAAGCACATTGCAGCTCCTTCTATGACCGTTTATATAATTTCAAAGGTACAGGAAAACCAGACCCCAGCATGAAGAGATCAATGTTAGTAAGCCTAAGATCACAATGTCCAAAAAACAACAAAAATGACTCATCTGTGTATTTCACACCAGAATATGGTTCTAACTACACATTCAGTAACAATTTTTACAAAAAAATTCTTGCTCATGAATCTCTTCTTAGAGTTGATCAACAATTATCTTATGGAAGTGACACTGGTGAACTAGTCAATGATTATGCAAATAGTTTTGAACAATTTCGAAGGGGATTTGCATTGTCAATTAGCAGAATGGGAGGTCTTAAAGTGTTGACAGGTAAAAATGGCGAAATTCGCAAAGATTGCAAGTTTACAAATAAGAACAATCCTAATATCAATTAGGTTGGATTTTGCAATTCTCCTTTTTCCCAGTGTATACATAATAATAATAATAATACTGGCCAATGAAAAGATATAATGTCATTGGGGTTTTCATGAAGGACAATGTATTGTAATAGTAATCGAAGACATTTGAAGTTGATTAATAAAGATGTGGTTCTCTTTGAATTGTGTATTTTTGCATCCCCTGCTTTGAAATGCTTTAGTTACTTGAGTCGAGCATCTATAGAATTCACTGCCCCTATAAGATAGGGGTAAAGTCTACGTATGTGACATTCTTCACAGATTTCACTTGTGATATTATACTGTGAAATTACTTGAGGTGCATGCAAATTGACACGGACTCCAACTACATCTAGCTTTTGATTGCATAAAGGTGTCAAACCTCTGAAGTCAACTCCAAACCATACACTTCCTCTGTTTAGAATTCTCTAATTTGATATGATGAACTCAATGCTAAGAAAGAATTTTCAATTCTACTAAATCTTTGATCTTGAAATCTTGTGCAACGTTTCTTTTATTATTGCCATCATTAGTTTATTAGTAAGTTAATTTTAGGTTCAACATGGGCATTGTGGAATAGATCCGCCTTTAGGATAGGGATAGGCAAGTGGAGACTCGGAGGATCACACGAGCAATATCAACCCTGTGATTAGTAATTCGGATTCTCGAAATAGCTAACTATGATATGATGATGCAACTTTCTTTTTTGGCATAATACATAAATATGACATTTAATGCTTTAACTGGCAACTACGACCTCTAATTTTACTAGTGCACAAATAGATACTTTAACTATCTAAAACTTGAACAAATAGACACATTCGTCCTACATGGCATCCTACATGGCATCCTACGTGGCAATGTTGCGTCTTACGTGACGTCCTACATGAATTATTTCACGTAGGACGTGTGTGTCTACTTGTTCAATTTTATACAAGTTTAAGTGTCTACTTGTGCACACTCAAAGTTGGAGGGCATATATGTCAACAGAAGCCAAGTTAAAGAGCATATCTACCTATTATGCCTTTTTTGTAACAATTAAGAAGGGGGATCACAAATCCTTATGATCTATACGTCAAGGGTTCGAGCTGTAACACCCCAAATTTTTTTCCCGCCAAAACTCAAACCATTCTTCATATGCGTATAGACTCGAATTGAATAACTTCTAATTGTATAAATGAGTTAGGATCAATTCCTAAGTATTTGAAGTGTATTAGATGTGTTTTAGGGTCATAATAGATCTCCAACACCAAGCCGAGTCCAAAGAATTTCTATTGGCTAAGTATCATATGAGTTCGTATAAGGATCAACTTCAAACGACCATATCTCCTAGAATATAATGAATTAGGTGATCTATGACCTATCCAATTAAAGGTCTTTGAATCTTCTTTCCAACTCCACCAAGATTACATTTTTTAGAGTTCAGAGTAAAAAGTTATGTCCAATTAACTAGAGAGGTGCGCGTCAAGTCCGCGACGCGGACTTGGCCAGTTTTTGCTTCAACTTGAAATTTCGGCAAAAATTGAACTATGGGGGAACAAGTCTGCGACGCGGACCTATTCCAACTTAGTTCAAATTCTGCCAGTTTTCATATTTTTGGGAGGGACTTTTTGGTCTTTTCCCCACCTTTCCCAAAGCTTAACCCTAGCCGTTTTGAGACAAAAAAATTAGTTCCCTCATAATATCCACAGAGTTTTCCGTTCCTTCACCTTAGGAGATTTGAGAGAAGAGACTAGGAAGCAGAAGAAGAGTTAGGATTCAAGATCTTCAAGCCATGTCCTTGATTTTTGGTGAGATAATCTTCATTCCAGGTATGTAAGGCTACTCACAACGTTGGATTGATTTCATCCACGTGCCCTACATCTCCATTGATTCGAGTTGAGTTGAGTTCTTGAGTTATCTATAATTTCTATTGAGTTTTTTTTGTATATAAATTAATATGTATCAATGATGTTCTTGAGTTGAGTTTTGTTGAGAGTGGATTCATGTATTCATTCAAATGAATTCAAGATGAGATTTTATTTTTGTCATAATTTGTCTTGAGGTTGAGATTGATGGTTTTCATGTAAATATTGCTTTCAAAGTGAGATGCTGCATATTTTAATGAGTTTGATGAAATTGAACATAGAGTTAAATAAGGATTTTGGAACAAGATGTTAGATGATGATGTAAATGATGTTTAATTTTAAAAAGGTAAAATGATTGATAAAGAGGTAATGTTGATGATGATGTCTTGATGGAGTGGATTGGAATCTAATGTGACTACATGATATAAATTGCATAATTTGATTTGATTGGAGTCTTATAAGGATTTTGAGTATAAATGATTATTTGATAAGGAGTTTTAAAAAAATGATTTTTGAACATTTTTGCATAAATTATTTATGCACTATTTTGAGTTTATAGAGTGATTATTTTCATCTTTGATTTAGAAAGAGTTTAGGCATGATTTGAGTTTGAGAAGTCTCTTAATTAGTATTTTGAGCATAAGTATTTTGAATATAAACGAGTTGAGCATTTTTACATTAAAACGTCTATTTTGAGTTGAGTTGAGGAGTGAAAATTATGTTTTAAATGCATCTAATATTTACTCTATTCATTGAGTTGAGATTGTATCAAATTTAAAAAAGAAGAGTTTGATGATAATGATTGTTGACTTGGAGTCCTGATGAGTCATGAATGAGTCTTGAAAGGAATGCATAATTGAATGAAGTGATGATTGGAATTGATTGATTTTTGAAAGAAGGTCCAATGAGACCAGATTGACTGAGTTTTGAAAAGAGTCCAATGAGACTAAATGAGTTGATTTGAACTAAGTCCAAAAGAGACTAACAGAGTATTTTGAGTATTTTACTCACATGATAGATATGAGCATATTAAGTTTTGGAGGAGGATTAAACACCGAATTGGGTAAGAGTATAGTGCATACTCGAATCCCATGAACTACGTAGCCAATGTAGGAAGAGATTGGACCGTTAAAGTCGGATGTTTCCCTATTTCATTGTCCTAAAATGATAGGACTCGATTGATTGATGGATCCATGATTGGTTGATTTGTTCATACCCTAGCAAAGTATTGAACAGACGTGGCAATAACGTCGGCTTGTTGTACATCACTGGATCATAGGTGATGTTTGTCGGTTAGAGAAACTCCCAAATTGAGTGGATTGTGCTTGATATGATTGGTTTGATTGAGATTGTAGATGATTAAGTTGCATATCTATTGAGTTGAGTCCTTTGACTTTATTGTTGAGTGATTGTATATGATTGGATGGTATATGATTGGATTGTATACGATTGGATTGGATTGGGTCAAATTATATATGACTGGATTGGATAGAATTGTATATGACTAGATTGGAACGTATTGTATATGATTGGATTGTATCGAATTGTAAATGATTTGATTGAATTGGATTATATATGATTGGTCTCTGTCTAAACTGTATTCTTACTTTAGACTTATGACACCTTGATTGAAGGCTCTCTTATCTTTCTGACTTGAGATATTTGAACCGATATTATTCTATTTTGCTGTACATTTCATTTTGCCATATTACATAGTCATACATTCCACGTACTAACGTCCATTTAGACCTGCATCGCTTTATGATGCAGAGATAGATTTAAAAGATAATCAATAGGCGCACCGTTGAGGATCTGTTCACATTCAGCTTATTAGTGAGTCCTCCCATACATTCGGAGGATACCACTTATGTTATTTCTTGCGTTGAGTTTAGCCATTAACCTGTCATTGGCACCAATTAGATAGTAGTGATAGAGGATTTATAGACTAGATAGTGATGGGTCGATTGAATATTTTACTTTCTTGAATTGTTCTTGTCAGACTATTTAACGACATAAATTGGAGTTCGATTTATTGACCCATGACCTTTCTTCTTTGAGCTAGATTGTTGATTGGAATTGCTCACTTAATTACCTCTTTATTTTAAGTCTTCCGTTGATTGAATGAATGAACGAATGTGTGATCAGGTCAAGTGGTTCGCTTGCAGCCAGTAATGATTTCTGAGTGATGTCCATATTTAGGGTACCCTCCCCGGGCCTTGACACAAGCAGTGAGAGCTATCATTAATACTTGCATTAGGATAGACTATCTTCAGCACACCTATTGGGGTGATTCCCTTCCCTGAACTCCTGCCTGAAACGATATGCTTTGTGCACTGGACTCCCTTTTTTGTGCTTGTTTGGATTATGTGTAACCTATAATGCACGTGAGTTGGACTTTACATGAACTTTTTGATTGAGCATCTAAGGAATGCTAAAATTCAAGAACTAAGTTTATACAACCTATTCACATACAAAGAGAAACCTAATTATAGATCTCTACCTTTACTTTATGTCAAATGCTAGTAGTTTTTGGAAATGTCCATAGCATAACACATGTTTGAGATCAATTTCTATCTACTTGAAGTGGGAAATATATGCAAAATCCAAAATTGTTTTTAATCCTATCTTCTTGCAAGTACAATCTATTTGAGAATTCACCTACATTAAGGGGAAAAAAGTTAAAGTTAGCTTGGTACATTCCAGCTTTGACCACAAGAACCTTTCAAAGATATATAGCAGCATTAGTCAAAGCAAACCCAGGTGTAGCTGGTTTTGTCTGCAAATATTAATGGCAAAATCATAATAATAATAATAATTATAATAATAACAGTAACAACAATAATAATAAATCTTGTACCAATAAAATAAAATAATAATAAACCCTCCTACTATGCATCTACGATTAATCATGTTTTGGATCCCTAACATCACATTGAACATTTATTTGATGCATTTCATAAATTTCAAATATCGATATAATTATTATTTTTAATAAGCAATCATTTTACAAACATAAAGTGGCAATATAAAATATTGATTCTAGAGTTTAACCAAAGTGTAAGGATATAGTCAGTGAAATGGAAAAATTAAAAGAAGATTATTTCTTTTGAGTGCACATTAATCCATTTATATTTTATTTAAAATTCTCTAATAATAATTTCATCATTTTTTTATTATATGTGGATGACGTGTTGAATGTACAATAAGATAATTTCTGTGACAAAGACAAGATTTAATAGCCACGATGAAAGGAGATTTGTGTAAGACATTTGACATGAAAGACTTCAATCTAGCATGAAGGATTCTCGAAATGAAGATTGGCCAAAATAGGACACGTGGTTATCACAAAAGAGTCATTGAATATGTGCTTGAACACTCAAAGATGAAAACTGTTAAGCTAGTTAGCACACCTCTTGGTTGACTTGCTAGTATTATGAAGTTGAGAAAGAGATATGTTTTACAATAGGGGAGGATAAAGAATGCATGACAAAAGTTTCATATTCCTCTATGGTCGGAAACTTGATGTATGCAAGGGTACGTACAAATATGATATTTGCTAATGTTGATAGTAGGTTTTTTGATGACCCCAAGAAAAAATTAAGAAGCAATGATGTGGATACTCAGGTATCTAAGAATAACTTTAAATGAATATTTGTGTTTTGAAAGATCAGATCCAATCTTAGTAGGTTGCACATAAATTGTGATCATTAATCTTGATAAAATAAAAATCCATTATTGGGTATTTATTTATCTATTATGACAGTTAAAATGTAATAGACTTGAAAAAGAACTTTATGTGTCAAGCAAAAAAAAAAGAAAAAAAAAGAATCCACCGACAAGTAATATGGTTGGGTTCATGAGAAAGGAGAAAATGAATCATTGTAGAGCAAGAGATTCACACAAGTAAAAGAGGATTCATTCTTTCTAATATGTAGTGGTCTTTGAATATGTTACTTGAAACTATAAAATGTAATTTTTTTTTGTTATATTGATACCAATTGCTACTCTTAGATCCCGATTTTTTTGTTAGATTAAAAGGATTTTCCACGAAAAAATTATTGATGTCCTTTTTTCTCATTTTATCATCATTAATTACCTTATTTTGGTGCTTCATAATTTTTGTAGTTATATACATCGTGAATATTATTTATGTGGTTCATTTTACTCAACAATATTGTGTTGGTTTATATGACAGACTTAATAGTGATGATAAATAATTTTGCGGTTTCAATTATGTTGCAAAGTTTGAATACACACAAAGTTTAAAAGAGATTTTGAAATTTATAGTCTTAAAACATGTCATAGCAATTACGTAGTTATAAGACTTTTGAAATTTGTGATTTTAAATGTGTCATAATATTTGTATGATTATCACGTTGGACGGATTAAAAAGTGACTGTAAAACTTATAATTCTTACCTCGACAATTAACTGATCAAAAGAATTGAAAATGTTATCTTTTCATGGCTTCTTGAACTGGAGGTGGGGTGATAGTGAAAACAGCAACAGCATGGCTTTGTCGCTCAATATTTTCTGCCCATCCTGAATATATGTACATAAAACATTAGGATATAATGTTCGAAGTGGCGGAGTTAAAAATTCTAATTAAAACAATTCTCGCAATAGTAAAGTTGTTTCTAAGTGATTTACAGATCACGAGTTCGAGCTGTAAAAACAGTGACTAATGCTTGCATTAATATATACAGTCTAATTCACACCCCTTGGGGTGCAACCTTTTGCCAACAGTACTGCATGAATTCGGAATGCTTTGTGCACTAGACTATCCCTGTTATTCTATTGTAATAAATATTGCTAGGGGTATTTTGGGGATAAGAAGAAATTACCAAGTGCAGGGTCAAATCCTTGACGATGAAGCTCACGATATTCTTGACACAAGGCACAAGAACAACAAAATATATGAATAAGACAATCAAGACAATCATTCCCTTCCAACTTAAATTTTCTTCTCAATTTAACCCTGTTATTAAAAGTATAAAGTGGTGTACTACAACACAAGCAACCGAACAACAAGTTTATTATCACTCCTTCCATGCATGCTGTCCAAAATGCAATAAAAAAGAAAATTAATTAGACAATATTTAAACATAAATACATAAACGTGCCTTTTAACTTCGGTTCAGTTGACATTTGTGTCCTTCAACTTTGGATGTGCACAAGTAGACACTTAAAACTTGTATAAAGTTGAACAAACAGACACACATGTCCTACATGACATAAATACACATAGGACATGAAATTGCCATATAGGATGTCACGTAGGCTGAGTATGTCTACTTATTCAACTTTATACAAGTTTAAGTGTCTACTTTTAGATATCTAAAGTTAAGGAGTCTATATGTCAACTGAAACCAAGTGAAAGGGCACGTTTTATATATTACGCCAACTTATATCACATATATAACTATTTGTGGATCTTACACGTACGTCCTTCACTCACTATTTCTGCAATTTGCCCGGATGTTATGCATGGACAAACACATGTTGTAAAACCTATAAATATATGCATAAAATGAGATTATTAATTAACACATCCATTAAATTATAGGAAGTGATTTATACTGGACAACAACAATAATAACAATTACGTCTCAATTCATCAAAATAGAGAAAACTTTGCATGTGTAAGTTTGTTCATGTTCCCCATCTCAAAAACAATATATGAAATCACTAAAATTTCAACATATATTACATTATGAACCTTTCAAATTTAAAAATGTAATGGATTCACGAATAAGATCATATAAAATACTGAACCCATCAAAAGATGTTGGAATAACCTTTGCGATAGGTTGACAAGCAACATAAAACTATTCGAATAGAGAAAGAATAACATACAATTTTTGGGGTCTCTACCACATGCAAAAATGTTTGTTGACCATGTTGTCTCTTGCATAGGTTTGGTTATTCCAATAGGGGCTCTTTGAATATATACAGAAGACCCATCAGGAGATCCATATGGTGGAGGATGTTGTTGTTGTGGTGGTGGCGGCGGAGGCATACCATATCCATAAGGTAATAAATGAGGGTATGAATATGGTTGCGACGATGTCTTATCTAATGGTTTATTTGCAACGAATTGGTTATACCCATTCGAGTTCATGAGGGGATTCATCTTGTTTAGCAGAAAGAGATGATAGAGGACAAAGCAGACATGGAAGAGAGGGATTAAAGAAGAAAGAAGAAAAAGAGAGGAAAAAATAAGTAAAAGGGCTTTAGTTCTTGATGTACTTTTCCCAAGAATTTGTTTAATCAATTTTCTTGGTTAGGCAGGGCCATATTGGCTCCAAGTTTTTTTTTCTAAAAAGAAAAATGGATATATTGACTCCACTTTTAGGAAAGGAAGACTAATGGATGGTTATTAAGTAAGCAAAATTTAAAATTTTTGTAACCCCACACTTGTTATTTGCCTATTTTATTACTTTAATATTTTTTTACTCAAAGCGTGTACAAATCTAATCCAATAAATATTACTCTAAAAACCAATTAAAAGAAAAAAAAATGCTCACTACTACTACAATATCTTAACCTAATTCTTCCTACCGCCGCCATCAGCAACCATGGCCCCATCGGCCATTGGCCAGCCTCCTCCTTTAGGGACTGGGCCAACGAGTAACATCTAAGCACCACTAGTTAACCTCCCAACATATTACAAACCTATTTCTTTAAAACAAATAGCTTATTTATATGGAGAACCAAGAATAATATGGGAATAAAAGGAAGTATAACAAATGATTATCGATGAGAACCTATATTGTGCAGTGATAAAAAAGTTATTCTATGGATGGCTGGATATTCAAGATTTGAGGAGAATTATTCCAAAATAGTGTGATTTGTGTTGGAGAAGAATGCTGCACCAGAGAAGAAGAAGAAAAGAAGAAAATGAAGAAAGAAGAAGACAGTGCAAAACAAATAAGGAAAGAAGCAGCTTATCACTTTTGTGATGCACACATGGAAGTCTCTCCTCCACATAAATACATATTATTCTCCCACAATTAGGATTCAAATTTGTACATTTAAATATAGCTATGCCCATATAATTATGGGCAAGTAGAATAAAACTTTGTACAAATTTAAATAGGACAAATGTAACCCATGTCCTCTTGTCTCTATTACAGCTATTGTATATTTCTATATAAGCAAATGTACATACTATGAAATAGACACATAGAAATTTCTTCTTTCAACTTCTTTCTTTCTTTAAACCTTAACATGGTATCAAAGAACTTGTAAGCTCGATCCAGATCTATGTAAGATACATCAATATCATCTTCAAACTCCCTAGTAAAACAGAATGCCTGAAACAACTCAAATCAAGTCAGGAAGTGGTGAGAAAGGAACCACATATGAGAGCAGCCATCCTTATTACTTAAACAATTTAGATTCACCTAGTATGACTCTGGTCAACAATGTTTTTGATGGAAGAGGATATCCAGGTTGGAGGAGATCCATCATGTTATCTCTATCAGCCAAGAGGAAACTTGGCTATATCAATGGAGCCTGCAAGGCTCCAGAATAAGAATCTGCAGATTTTGAGCAATGGAGTTGTGTCAATGATATGATCATATGTTGGATATCAAATGCACTATCTAAGGATATTGCAGATAGTGTGATGAGTTCTAAAACTGTAAAAGAACTTTGGGATAGTCTAGAACAGAGATTTGGCAAATCAAATGGTGCCAAACTCTACCACCTACAAAAGGAATTAACAGGTCTAATACAAGGAAATAGTGACATTGCAGGTTACTTCACCAAACTTAAGAGATTATGGGATGAATTAGATAGGATAAATGTGATTGTCTGTTGCTCATGTGAATGCACCTGTGATGGAAAAGCAAAATTAACAAAATCTCTGGAAGATCAAAGGTTGATTCAATTCCTAATGAGACTAAATGATGTATATGCTCAGGCAAGGGGAAATATACTTATGATGAATCCCTTACTTGGAATAGATATTACATATTCCTTACTTTTGCAGGATGAGAACCAAAGGGAAGTGTATGCGAACACAAATTACATCTTTGATTCTGGATTATTTATGGCAGTAGGTCAAGCAAAATAGCAAAACAACAAACTAATTGCTGAGTTTGCAGCATTCATGGCTAATGGACAGGGAAGAAATGTACAAAAATTTAAACACCAAGCAATAAGAGGAACAAACACATATCAGAAGTATGCTAATCCAAACCAGAACTAGAGAAATGACAAGCCACTGAACAGATTTAAGGGTAAGAAAAAGTATGATCCAAATCTATCATGCACTTATTGTGGGAAAATAGGGCATGTTCATGATGATTGCTACAGACTCCATGGATTCCCTGCAGATTTTGAGTTCACTAACTCTAGGAACTATCAGCCTCAGATTAAGGCAAATACAAGTTTGACTCAGCAAGCAGATGAAGACATTGGGAAGACAGATTTTACAATCAATGATGGAAGCTTTGAGGAACAGTTTAGCAAGTAACAGATTGTAGAAATGATGCAAATGTACAAGCAAAGCAAATTGACACAAACAGGAAAGGAAGGAATCAATGCAAATGCAGTGGCTGGTACTATTCTTAAATACTCAAATTCTGTACCCACTAATCTTAAATAAAATACTTGGATAATTGATTCAGCAGCCTCAGAACACATGTGTTTTGATCCCAATTCCTTCTTATTTCTAAATCCTCTCCCTATGCCTTTGAACATTAATTTACCTAACTCTTTCAAGGTAAGTGTGACCCATATAGGCAGCATCTCTATTTTGCCAGGACAGATCATAACTGATGTATTACTTGTGCCAAATTTTAAGTATAATTTACTTTCAATTCACAAGTTTTGTGTCCAGTTCAGTATGATGTACTATTCACTACTACTAGATATTTCTTGCAGGACCTTTCAATGAAGAGTCCTTAAGTTTTTAGTGAAGTTAGAGAGGGACTCTATTTATTAGATTCCAATAGTGACAAGTCTAGAAATGTTTTCAATTCAAATGATGTATCTTTAGATCCCATCTCACAATCATTTTCAATTTTTAATTTAGTACATGTCAATGCTGCTCCTAATGTAAAACTTTGGCATGTGAGGTTGGGACACCTTCCATTTTCAGCAATGAAACATTTAAGCTTTCTTTCATATGAATCCAACTCTGATTTTGTTTGTGACATCTGTCCTAGAGCTAGACAAACTAGACAACCTTTTCCTACTAGCAACATAAAATCTATACACAATTTTGATCTCATTCATATAGACAATTGGGTCCCTACAAGTGTAGTACTTACAATGGTTTCAGGTTCTTTCTCACCATAGTAGATGATTACAGTAGAGGGACATGGACATTCTTACTAAGTACTAAAAGTAATGTTTTTCCTGTACTAAAGAGTTTTCTATCTATGGTAGAAAGACAATTCAATGTAAGGGTTAAAATGATCAGGTCAGACAATACATTAGAATTGGGGAAAGGGACACAAGAATCAACATTTCTTGCTTCTCAAGGGATTTTACATCAATTGTCTTCTGTTGCTACACCTCAACAAAATGGAACTGTTGAGAAAAAATATAGACACCTCTTAGAAATTGCCAGAGGGTTGATGTTTCAATCCAAATTGCATATGTCCTACTGGGGAGAATTTGTTTTAACTGCTACTCATATCATTAATAGACTGCCATCTATTGTTTTAAAGGGACAAACACCTTATGAAGTACTGCTTAGACAAAAACCTACCTATGATTATTTGAGGAATTTTAGGTGTTTGTGTTATGCTTCTACCCTAGGATAAGAAAGAAACAAATTTGATGAAAAGGCTACTGCTTGTGTTTTACTAGGATATCCTTTACAACAAAAAAAGTATAAACTGTTGTCTCTTGATACAAAGAAAGTGTTTGTATCCAGGGATGTCAGATTTCATGAATCACATTTTCCTTTCAACTCTTCTAATACCTCACACACACCTATCTTTTTGAACTTCCCTTCTTCCTCAGATCATCATACTGATTTCTCCCTCTACATTCACTCAGGCCCACCTATTAATGATTATTTTTACCCAGCTACACCCTTAGTACCTCCACCTAATACCTCTGATTACAGTCTATAATCTGAATCTACACTTCCTCAACAAACAACCCCTACAGCTCAACCTATATCACCATACCTTGACCCTACTACACTAGATGCTTCTACCCATGTCCCTATAACAGATCTACCAAGAAGGTCTACCAGGATATCTCATGAACCAGGATATCTAAAAGATTATATTTGTAATAATGTGATATTCACTGACCTGTGGAAAACTTGTTTTGGTCACTCTCATAAGACTAAAAGATATGCTTTCTCCTCCTTATCCCTCTACAATTAGAAACTACTTCATTCCCTTTCTAATATTATTGAGCCTAGCTGCTATAGCCAGGCTTCTCAATATCCAGCATGGAGAGAGGCCATGAACTCAGAAATTTAGGCCTTGGAAACCAATCAAACCTGGGATGTTGTATTGTTGCCTAAAGGGAAAAGAGTCTTACTTTGCAAATGGGTATACAAAATAAAGCATCTCTCCAATGGTAGCATTGAAAGACTAAAGGCCAGACTAGTCGTGAGGGGGGAAATACAAAGAGAAGGTATAGATTATGAAGAGACCTTTTCTCCTATTGTGAAAATAACCACTATCCGGTGCCTACTTACCATTGCAGCTAAGAAGAAATGGTCTGTTTCACAATTGGATGTCAATAATACATTCTTGCATGGTGACCTCCAAGAAGAGTTTTTTATGAAATTTCCCGCAGGACTGACACCTCCTAGCCCTAATCATGTTTGTCTCCTAAAGAAGTCCTTATATGGTTTAAAGCAAGCTTCTCGACAGTGGTATGCTCGGCTTGCAGGAGCCTTAGCTTTCAAAGGCTATTCTTCTTTTTTAAACGATTATGTAACACCCCCCCCCCCCCCCAAAAAAAAAATTCCTAAGATTCAGACCTTTCTTATATTCGTGTAGGGTCAAACTCTATTATTGTGAAGTATATACATGAGTTAAGATAAGTCTTTGAGAAATTGAAAAGTGTTAGAGGTAATGTGGGGTCACAAAGGACCCCTAGAACCAAGCTAAGTCCAAAAGATTCATCGTGGCTAAGTTTTAGGATGAGTTCGTATAAGGGGTCGACTTCTAATGACCCTATCTTTTGAAAGACGACAATATGGGTGGCCCACGACCTATTAAATTAAAGGTCATTGTGTTTTCTTTCTGACGCCACCAATAATGTAATTTTTGGAGTTTGGAGTCAAAAGATATGACGATCCTAAGACGAACTAGCACGTCATGAATTTCAGGCCTAGGTTGCAACTGCTGGAAATTTGAGTTTGGCGCCGCAGTGGCGCGATGCACCACTATCGCGCCAGGAACAAGCCTCAGTATTTTGGTCCCTGGCGCGGTGCGCCACTACGAGATGTACAGGGTTATCAAGCTTATTTTCCAAAACTCAGAAAACTTGGGTTTGGCGCTGTAAGGGCGCGACGCGCCACTATCGCGCGACAAAATAGCCTCAGTAGTTTGGTCCCAGGCGCGATGCGCCACTATTGGTTTGCAGGGTTTTTAAGCCTATTCGACTTGGCGCTACAGTGGCGCGACGCGCCACTTTGCGCCAAGAGTGTTTTTGGCCTATTTTCTAGATTTTGGAAAAAGGGCAATTTGGGTATTTCCCCAAATTATATATACACAGCCTTGGGACATTTTTGGGACTATTTTCAGCCCCTCTCTCTCTCCCTAAAAGCCCTAGAAAATTTCCCTATCCTCTTCTTCTTCTCTAAATTCTTCTCCAACAAAAAATGCCTCCAAGAGCTTCAAGATTCAAGCTTTCCATTGAAGACCCAATAAATGACGGCTTTCTTCAAGTCTTCACTAAGGTATGTAAGTCTACTCAAAACATGGGTTGAGTCCACCCATGTTCCCTACACTTTCTTTGATGTTAAATGTTTATAAAAATGGAGTTTCTTGATAGGCCTATGTCTAAATGAGTCTTGTCATCCATTAATGTGATGCTTGTTATGTTGATGTTGTTGAGATAAGAAATTTCTAGAAAGAACCTTTATGTGAGTATGAGTTGATGAAGATGAGTTGTTAAACATGCTTTATTGATTTTCTTAACTATGTGGATTATGACAAAGATGCTAATTCTCTTAAATATGTTGTTCCTTTTAAATTGTTGGTCTAAAACCTTGAAGTTGTGATGAGTTCCAAAGATGTGTTAAATGAATAGAGAAATGGTTGGATATGTTTGTATGATGCTATAAATGTACATTTAAATTTACTCTTGAAAGATATGATTGGAATAGATCGGATAGTATGATTGCGAGATGTTTGATGGTGATAGAGTTGATGAGTTGACAAGGTTCTAAATGAGACTTGTCGATATGATTTGATTGAGTTTATTGGATGGAGTTTTATGAGTATTGAGTCTTGGGAGGAGTATCGAGCACCGAATTGGGTAAAAGTATAATCCATACTCGAACCCAATAACTACGTCGCCAAACGTAGGAGGGGATTAAACCATTAAAGTCGGATGCTTCCTCAAAATTATTGTCCTGACATTATAGGACTTGGTTGGATTAGATCCATGATTGGTTGATTCGTTCATACCCTAACAAAGTATGAACGGACGCGACAATAACGTCGGTTTGTTGTACTGTCACTAGCTCATAAGTGATGGTTGTCGGATAAGAGAAACTCCTACATAGGTCTTGATAGTACTCTGAGTCGGATTGAGTTCAATTATATGTGATTTGGTCTCGCCTAAACTATATTCTTGCTTAGACTTAGGACACTTATTGAGTTGTACTTTTTTCTGAGCTGAGATTCCCGAGTATATTTGGTCCTTTCTGATATTGTTTTATTCGGCCATTTTACATACTCGTACATTCTATGTATTGACACTATTTGGCCTGCATCGTTTTATGATGCAGATACAGGTACTAGAGATCATCAACTGGCGCACCGTTGAAGATCCACACACTTCCAGCTAGTTGGTGAGTCCTCCTAGTTTTCAGAAAACGTTGAGTTTCCTGTATAGTTTTGTGATGTTTCCCTTATTTTGAATATTGGTAGTCATGGGCTTGTCATTGGCACCTCCTAGATTGTTGATAGAGGCTTCATAGACTGGAGCGTAGAAATATTGGATTGTTCTTTTGAGTAGTTCTTCTATAACTGTTGGTTGATTTGATAGTTATTTGGCCTTTGGCCCTCAATTAGGAATAGTACTTCATTGACTGAGTCTTCCGCTGAGAGAATATAATTGAATGAATATGTGACTGGACCAGGTGGTTTGCTTGGAGGCCAGAAATGGCTTTCGAGTGCCGGCCATGCCTAGGGTACCCTCCCAGGGCGTGACAAACATGGTATTAGAGCCCAGAGTTCAAGAGTCCTAGGGAGTCTATGAAGCTGTGTCTAGTAGAGTCTTGCTTATGGGTTTGTTTTGTACCACACTTATAATCAAGAGGCTATAAGACATTAAGAATTGTTTCACTTCTTTCATACTCTGAATTCGTGCGAGAGAGTTAAACTCTATAAAACCTCTTTTCTAATTCGTGCGTTTATACGTTACAAATAATGCATTTTAAACATACTGCTAGCCAGAGGAATACTGATAACGCAGAGATGCCACAGTCAGAGGTACGCCCATTGAGGGCTAAAGGCCGACCGACGAGGTATGCAGAGACACCTCAAATGCCTACTACTCTACCTATACCAACTTCGGAGGTAGATTTTCGAGGGGCGATTGCTATGCTCACTCAATTAGTGGCTGCCCAAAATGGTAACTAGAGTTCGCCAACTCTTAGCTCTAGTTCCCAAGAGCCGTCTGCTGCCGCCAGAATTAGAGACTTTCTAAGAATCCGCCGGTATTTACGGGGTCTAAGGTTGATGAAGATCCCTAAAATTTTATTGATGAGATGTGGAAAATCCTAAAAGCTATGCATGCTACGGAGATTGAGGGAGTTGAGTTGGTATCTTACCAGCTCAAGGATGTGTCAAACATCTGGTATAACCAATAGGAATAAGGTAGAGGTGAGGATGCTGAACCTGCTATGTGGGATGAATTTTAGGGAGCCTTTCTGGACCACTTCTTTCCTCGAGAATTGAGGGAAGCGAAAGTGGAGGAGTTTGTGAATCTGAAACAAGAAGGTATGACTGTTAAGGAGTACAGCCTGAAGTTCATCCAGAGTTCTCAATCCCAGGCTAGCATGGGTCAAGGTTCAAAGGAAAAACTGCCATGCAGCAAGTGCGGTAAGCTCCACTTGAGAGAGAGAAGAGCGGGGAAGGCTGGTTGTTATAAGTGTGGCCAAATGGACTATTTTCAGAAGGAGTGTCCAACTTGGGGAGACAGAGCCCAGTTTTCTACTACCGTACTGCCAGCTAGAGGTAATCAGAGGGGCACTACTTCAGGTATGAGTGGGGGCACAAACCGCCTATATGCCATGAGTAGTTGCCAAGATCAGGAGAACTCTCCAAATGTCGTGATAGGTATGATTTGAGTCTCTTCTCTTGACTGTTATGTTTTGATGGATCCGGGTGCCGCCCTATCTTTTGTGACTCCTTACGTGGCTAGTAAATTCAATAAAATCCCTGAGTGTCTCCTTGAGCCTTTCAGTGTAGCTACTCCTATCGGTGATTCTGTCTTAGCTAAGAGAGTCTATAGAGATTGCACTGTGTCAATTCATCACAGAGATACCTTGACTGACTTAGTTGAGTTAGACATGGTTGATTTTGATGTGATCCTTGGCATGGACTGGCTTTATATCTGTTATGCCTCTATTGATTATAGAACTCAGATTGTCAAGTTTAAATTCCCGAATGAGGCTGTCATAGAGTGGAAGGGTAGTCTTATCGTGCCTAAGGGTAAGTTTATTTCCTACCTTAGGGCCAGGAATCTAATCTCAAAAGGATATATTTATCACCTTGTCCGAGTAAAAGATGACAGTATTGAGTCTTCATCCCTTGAGTCGATTCCGATTGTCAACGAGTTTCCTAACGTCTTTCCTAAAAATTTACTTAGAGTCCCTTCTGATAGGGAGATCGACTTTGAGATTGATGTTCTTCCTGATACCCAACCTATCTCAATCCCTCCATATAGAATGGGTCCGGCTGAGTTGAAAGAGTTGAAAGAACAGTTGAAGGACTTGTTAGATAAGGGATTTATTAGGCTGAGTGTCGCACCATGGGGTTCTCCAGTCCTATTCGTGTGAAAGAAAGATGGGTCCCTTAGAATGTTTATTGACTACAGACAGCTGAACAAGGTCACCATAAAGAACAAATACCCTCTCCCTAGAATAGATTATTTATTTGACCAGCTTCAGGGTGCCACCTGTTTCTCAAAGATAGACCTAAGATCGGGCTACCATCAGTTGAAGGTGAGGGAGTGTGATATCCTAAAAACAACTTTTTGGACCCGCTATGGCCACTTTGAGTTCTTGGTGATGTTCTTCGGGTTGACTAATGCCCTCGCAGCTTTTATGGATCTCATGAACCGAGTATTTAAACCATATCTTGATACATTTGTAATTATATTCATAGATGATATTTTGGTTTACTCCAAGAATAAGGAGGAGCACGCTCATCATCTTAGAGTCATCTTACAAACTTTGAAAGACCAGGTATTATATGCGAAGTTCTCCAAATGTGAATTTTGGCTTACGTCGATGGCCTTTCTAGGCCATATTGTATCTAGAAATAGTATTTGGGTTGATGCTCAGAAGATTGAGGCAGTGAAAAATTGGCCCAGACCTACGTCCCCGACAGAGATAAAAAGCTTCTTGGGTTTGGCCGGCTATTATCGAAGGTTCGTGGAGGGATTCTCATCCATATCATCACCATTGACCAAGCTGACCCAAAAGAAGACTAAGTTCCAATGGTCCGATGCTTGTGAGGAGAGTTTCCAGAAATTGAAAACCAAGCTAACCACTACTCTTGTTCTAACTTTGCCCGATGGAACAGAGGGTTTTGTGATCTATTATAATGCATCTAGAATTGGTTTGGGCTGTGTGCTAATGCAGAAGGAGAAGGTAATAGCCTATGCTTCAAGACAGCTTAAGGTTCATGAGAGAAATTACCCAACTCATGACCTTGAGCTGGCCGCTATAGTATTTGCTCTAAAAATTTGGCGCCACTACTTATATGGAGTGCACGTTGATGTATTTACCGATCATAAGAGTTTACAATATGTCTTCAGTCAGAAGGAACTCATTCTAAGGCAGAGGATATGGCTCAAGCTACTCAAAGACTATGACATGAGCATCCTCTACCATCCAAGTAAAGCTAATGTTGTTGCTGATGCTCTTAGCAGGTTGTATATGGGTAGCACTTCCTATATGGAGGAAGAAAGGAAAGAATTTGCTAGAGAGGTGCACAGATTAGCCCGGTTGGGAGTTCATCTTGAAGAGAACAATGAAGGTGGAGTTAATGTTCAGGATGGGGTTGCATCCTCACTCGTGGCAGAGGTAAAAAAAAAGCAAGACCAAGATCCCGTCCTTCTCCAGTTGAAGGAAGTTGTTCACAAACAGGAGGTGATGGTTTTTACCAAAGGGGGAGATGGTGTGTTGAGGTACCAAAACAGATTGTGCGTACCAGATATTGATGATGTTTGAGGAAGGATTATGGCCGAAGCACATAGTTCCAGATACTCTATTCATCCTGGCTCTACAAAGATGTATCATGACTTGAGGGAAATTTACTGGTGGAGTGGGATGAAGAGAGATATTGCGGAGTTTGTTTCCAAGTGCCCGAATTGTCAACACATTAAAGTTGAGCATCAAAGGCCATATGGGTTAGCTCAAAATATAGAAATCCCGGAATGGAAGTGGGAGATGATTAATATGGACTTTATCACAAGTCTACCGAAGACCCAGAAATAACATAATTCGATTTGGGTGATTGTGGATAGAATGACAAAATCAGCTCACTTCTTGGCAGTTAAGACTACTGATACCGTAGAAGATTATGCAAAGTTATACATTCAGGAGATTATCAGGTTTCATGGGGTTCCCTTGTCTATCATTTCAGATAGAGGATCTCAATTCACCTCCCAATTCTGAAGATCCTTTTAGAAGGGAATAGGTTCAAAGGTGAACCTTAGTACGACCTTTCATCCCCAGAAGAATGGCCAAGCGGAGCGCACCATTCAGACGTTGGAGGATATGTTGAGTGCTTATGTGCTTGACTTCAAAGGAAATTGGGATAATCACTTACCTCTCATAGAGTTTGCCTATAATAACAGCTATCATGCAAGCATTCAAATAGATCCTTATGAAGCTTTGTATGGGAGGAGGTGTAGATCACCCATTGGGTGGTTTGAGGTGGGTGAAGTTGAGTTGATTGGGCCTGATTTTGTTTACCAAGCCATGGAGAAGGTGAGAGTCATTCAAGATAGGCTAAAGACAGCCCAAAGCCGCCAAAAGTCTTACACCGATGTGAAGAGGAGAGACTTAGAGTTTGAGGTGGATGATTGGGTGTATTTGAAAGTGTCACCCATAAAGGGTGTCATGAGGTTTGGAAGGAAGAGAAAGCTTAGTCCTAGATACATTAGTCCTTACCAGATTATGAGGCGGATTAGGAGTGTTGCCTATGAGTTGGAGTTACCCCAGAGCTCACCTTTATTCATTCGGTATTTCACATTTCGATGTTGAAGAAGTGCTTAGGCGATCCCTCATTGGTAGTCCCCATTGATAGTATTGGAGTTAAGGATAGCTTATCCTATGAAGAGGTTCCAGTCTAAATTCTTGATCGCCAAATTCGCAAATTGAGGAACAAAGAGATCGCCTCAGTTAAAGTCCTGTGGAGAAATCAGTTTGTTGAGGAAGCCACGTGGGAAGCGGAGGAAGATATGAAATCTAAATATCCCCATCTATTCGTACCTACCAATGAGATTGTTGAAGGTAATGCTCATTCCCTTGACTTGAATTCGTTTGTGTATTTTGAGTTTGGATAGTAATTTTTTTTTATTTTGAGAAATTGATTGGTTGATTGACTGAATTCTGATTGCGATTTGTACCCCAATTTCCATTATTGGTTTACTCATCATTCGAGGACGAATAATCCCAAGGGGGAGATATTGTAACACCCCCCCAAAATTTTTCAGTAACATTCAGACCTTTCTTGTATTCGCATAGGGTCGAACTCAATTATTGTAAAGTATATGCATGAGTTAAGATGAGTCTTTGAGAAATTAAAAAGTGTTAGAGGTGATGTGGGGTCACAAAGGACCCCTAGGACCAAGCTAAGTCTAAAAGATTCGTTGTGGCTAAGTTTTAGGATGAGTTCGTATAAGGGGTCGACTTCTAACGACCCTATATTTTAAAAGACGACAATCTGGGTGGCCCACGACCTATTAAATTAAAGGTCATCAAGTCTTCTTTCCGACGCCACCAAGAATGTAATTTTTGGAGTTTAGAGTCAAAAGATATGATGATCCTAAGACAAACTAGCACGGCAGGAATTTCAGGCCTGGATTACAACTGCTGGAAATCTAGGCTTGGCGCTGCAGTGGCGTGATGTGCTACTATCACACCAGGAACAAGCCTCATTAGTTTGGTCCCTGGCACGGCGCGACACTACAAGATGTGCAGGGTTTTCAAGCCTATTTTCCAGAACCCAGAAAACTTAGGCTTGGCGCTGTAAGGGCGCGACGCGCCACTATCGCGCCACAAAACAGCCTTAGTAGTTTGGTCTCTGGCGCGATGCGCCACTATTGGGTTGCAGGGTTTTTAAACCTATTCGACTTGGCGCTGTAGTGGCGCGATGCACCACTATCGCGCCAAGAGTGTTTTTGGCCTATTTTTCAGATTTTGAAGAAAGGGCAATTTGGGTATTTCCCCAAATTATATATACACAGCCTTGGGATATTTTTGGGACTATTTTCAGCCCCCCTCTCTCTCTCTCTCTAAAAGCCCTAGAAAATTTCCCTCTCCTCTTCTTCTTCTCCAAATCCTTCTCCAACAAGAAGTGCCTCCGAGAGCTTCAAGATTCAAGCTTTCCATTGAAGACCCAACATCAAGGTTTTTTTCAAGTCTTCACTAAGGTATGTAAGGCTACTCAAAACATGGGTTGAGTCCACCCATGTTCCCTACACTTTCTTTGATGTTAAATGTTTATAAAAATGGAGTTTCTTGATAAGCCTATGTCTAAATGAGTCTTGTTATCCATTAATGTGATGCTTGTTATGTTGATGTTGTTGAGATAAGAAATTTCTAGAAAGAACCTTTATGTGAGTATGAGTTGATGAAGATGAGTTGTTAAACATGCTTTATTGATTTTCTTAACTATGTGGATTATGACAAAGATGCTAATTCTCTTAAATATGTTGTTCCTTTTAAATTGTTGGTCTAAAACCTTGAAGTTGTGATGAGTTCCAAAGATGTGTTAAATGAATAGAGAAATGGTTGGATATGTTTGTATGATGCTATAAATGTACATTTAAATTTACTCTTGAAAGATATGATTGGAATAGATCGGATAGTATGATTGCGAGATGTTTGATGGTGATAGAGTTGATGAGTTGACAAGGTTCTAAATGAGACTTGTCGATATGATTTGATTGAGTTTATTGGATGGAGTTTTATGAGTATTGAGTCTTGGGAGGAGTATCGAGCACCGAATTGGGTAAAAGTATAATCCATACTCGAACCCAATAACTACGTCGCCAAACGTAGGAGGGGATTAAACCATTAAAGTCGGATGCTTCCTCAAAATTATTGTCCTGACATTATAGGACTTGGTTGGATTAGATCCATGATTGGTTGATTCGTTCATACCCTAACAAAGTATGAACGGACGCGACAATAACGTCGGTTTGTTGTACTGTCACTAGCTCATAAGTGATGGTTGTCGGATAAGAGAAACTCCTACATAGGTCTTGATAGTACTCTGAGTCGGATTGAGTTCAATTATATGTGATTTGGTCTCGCCTAAACTATATTCTTGCTTAGACTTAGGACACTTATTGAGTTGTACTTTTTTCTGAGCTGAGATTCCCGAGTATATTTGGTCCTTTCTGATATTGTTTTATTCGGCCATTTTACATACTCGTACATTCTATGTATTGACACTATTTGGCCTGCATCGTTTTATGATGCAGATACAGGTACTAGAGATCATCAACTGGCGCACCGTTGAAGATCCACACACTTCCAGCTAGTTGGTGAGTCCTCCTAGTTTTCAGAAAACGTTGAGTTTCCTGTATAGTTTTGTGATGTTTCCCTTATTTTGAATATTGGTAGTCATGGGCTTGTCATTGGCACCTCCTAGATTGTTGATAGAGGCTTCATAGACTAGAGCGTAGAAATATTGGATTGTTCTTTTGAGTAGTTCTTCTATAACTGTTGGTTAATTTGATAGTTATTTGGCATTTGACCCTAAATTATGAATAGTACTTCATTGACTGAGTTTTCTGCTGAGAGAATGTGATTGAATGAATGTGTGACTAGACCAGGTGATTTGCTTAGAGGCCAGAAATGGCTTTCGAGTGCCGTCCACGCCTAGGGTATCCTCCTAGGGTGTGACAGATTACACTCTCTTTTTCAAACACAATGGGACACTTATTTCTATCTTGGCAGTCTATGTCGACGATTTTCTCCTCATAAGAAATGATTTGTATGAAATCGAGAATATCAAATGTTTTCTCAATACAGAGTTTAGAGTTAAGAACCTGGGAGAAATTCACCACTTTCTTAGCATGGAAATTTTGCGAGAAGAACATGGGTTTATTGTAAATCAACGCAAATTTACCATGGATCTAATTCATGAATTCAATGTCTCTCATCTGCGTGCAGTTAGTTCTCCACTGGATCCCTTCTTCAAGCTCCGAGCAGATGACAGTCCTCGCTTGGATAATCTCACTATTTATCGTCATTTGATTGGCAAGTTGAATTATTTGACCAACACTCACCCAGATTTATCTTTTGTTGTTCTTGCTCTAAGTCAATATATACAATGACCCTGTTTGTCACATTTCTCGGCTGCCTTATGAGTTTTACAATACCTGAGCTCAAATCCGGGTCAAGGCATACTACTATCTTCCAGTCCATCTTTTTCTTTGCTGGCCTTCTGCGATGTGGACTAGGCATCTTGTAAAGATTCTCGTAAATCGGTCAGTGGCTTTTTCATTACCCTCAGAGGAGCTCCGATCTCTTGGAAATCGAAAAAATAAATCTCGATCTCCTTGTCCTCCGCAGAAGCAGAATATAGATCCATGTGTCGTGTTACTGCTGAACACACTTGGTTAGTTCGCCTTCTTGAGGATTTTTCTGCTCCAATTTCACTCCCAATTTCGCTCCACTTAGATAGTCAAGCTGCCATCCATATAGCTTGCAATCCTGTCTTCCACAAGCGCACCAAACATGTTGAGTTAGATTATCATTTTGTGCGCCAACAATTTTAATCTGGGTTGATTACCCTCTCATTTGTTCCCTTCAAAGACCAACTTGATGATCTCTTCACTAAGCCCCTTTCTAGGGTTTCTCACCGGGTGATTCTCCGCAAGTTGGGGGTCATGACTCTCCCCTCCAACTTGAGGGGGGATATTAGAGAAGAACGCTGCACCAGAGAAGAAGAAGAGAAGAAGAAAATGAAGAAAGAAGAAGACAGTGCAAAACAAATAAGGAAAGAAGAAGAAAGCCAAAGAGTTTAACTTTTCAGCTTATCACTTTTGTGATGCACACGTGGAAGTCTCTCCTCCATATAAATACATATTAATCTCCCACAGCTGGGATTCAAATTTATACATTTAAATATAGTTATACCCATATAATTATGGGCAAGTAGAACAAAACTTTGTACAAATTTAAATAGGACAAATGTAACCCATGTTCTCTTGTCTCTATTACAGCTATTGTATATTTCTATATAAGCAAATGTACATACTATGAAATAGACACACAGAAATTCCTTCATTCAGCTTCTTTCTTTCTTTAAACCTTAACAGTTTGAAAGTAGAAGTGAACATAGGTTTGTTGAGCAATAGGTACATATTGATTCGTGCCTCAAGGTTAGAAGAATAGGTGAATCTATTATCAAAATGATGAGAACCCTCAAATGAGATCCACTATTTGATCATGAAGAGCAGACAACAACGACAATACCTAGTGGAAGGAGACATTGCTCAACTCTAGTCAGGTTCAACAACAGGTTACAATAAGATTGCAAATATTGTACCACGCTTAACGATGACTCGAGTCATCATACCTTTGTGGAAGGAGACATTGCTCAACACCTGTGGAAGTTCTATGGTGCCCCCTTGGGCATTTGCTACAAGCATATTCCTATCAAGGATGTAATAGTGGAAGTTGATTCAAGTCAAATTCAATCAAAAGAAAGGGTTCACATAAGTGTTTTCCAACACTCTCTTTTACAAAATAACTCTTAATGGAAAGACATGGGAAAAAACAATTAAATGTTTTCATATGCTTGTTTCAACTAATGGCCAACTTTCCTATATTTATAGGGATAAAATGGACTGTTTGATGTCATAAGTGATATCATTGGAAAATACAAAAAATTAATATTTTAAATATGAATATATTAAGTATTGTGTGGCTGCCAAATTGTAACGCCCCCCCCCCCCCAAAATTTTCCCTAATATTTCGAACCCTTCTTGTATTCATGTAGGGTCTAACTCAATTATTGTGAAGTATATGCATGAGTTAAGATGAGTCCCTGAGAGATTGAAAAGTGTTAGAGGTGATGTGGGGTCACAAAGGACCCCTAGGACCAAGCTAAGTCCAAAAGAATCCGTCTTGGGTAAGTTGTCAAAGGAGTTGGTATAAAGCTCGACTTCTAACGACCATATCATTTGAAATATGATGATCTAGGTGGCCCACGACCTACTAAATTAAAGGTCGTCAAGTCTTCTTTCCAACTCCACCAAGAATGTAATTTTTGGAGTTTGGAGTCAAAAGATATGACGATTCTAAGACGGACGGGTACTGCAGGAATTTCAGGCCTGGGTTGTAGCTGCAGAAAATCTGGGCTTGGCGCCACTATTGCGCCATAAAACAGCCTCAGTAGTTTGGTCCCTGGCGCGACGCGCCACTATTAGGTTTAGCAGGGTTTTTCAGGTCAATTTTCCCAAAACCTAAAAAATTGGCTGGGCGCTGTAAGGGCGCGATGCGCCATTATCGCGCCACAAAACAGCCTCAGTAGTTTGGTCCCTGGCGCGATACGCCACTATTAGGTTGTAGGGGTTTTATGCCTAATTGACTTGGCGCTACAGTGGCGCGACGCGCCACTATCGCGCCAAGAGCATTATAGCCTAATTTTCAGAATTTTGGAGAAAGGGTAATTTAGGAATTGTCCCAAATTATATATGTATCAGCCTTGGGATGTTTTTGGACCATATTTTCTGCCCCTCTCTCTCTCTAAAAGCCCTAGAAAATTTCCCTCTCTTCTTCTTCTTCTCCAAATCCTTCTCCAATAAGAAGTGCCTCCAAGAGCTTCAAGATTCAAGTTGCCATTGAAGATCCAACAACAAGGTTTCTTCAAGAATCTATTCTAAGGTATGTAAGGCTACACAAAGCATGGTTTGAGTCCACCCATGTGCCCTATACTTTCTTTGAGGTTAAATGTCCATAAGAATGGAGTTTCTTGATAGGTTTATGTTCAAATGAGTCTTGCCTTCTATTTGTTTGATTCTTATTATGTTGATGTTGTTGAGCTAAGAAATCCCTAAAATCTTCATGTTAGCATGAGTTGATGGAGATGGGTTGTTAATATGCTTTGTTGATTTTCTTAATCATATGATTATGTTGAATATGTCAATTTCCTTAAATGTGTTACTCCTTTTGAATTGTTGGTTTAAAATTTTTAGAGTTGTGATGAGTTCTTAGGAGGTGGTAAATGAGGAGAGGAATGGTTTGTTATGTTTGTGAGATGTTATAAATGCACATCTAATTTAGACTTGAATGAGTTGATTTGAGGATAGAGTTGACGAGTTGGCAAGGTTCTAAACGAGACTTGCCATTGTGACTTGAATGAGTTAAATTGAGGATAGAGTTGATGAGTTGGCAAGGTCCTAAATGAAATTAGCCGTGAGGGCTTGTTTGAGATGATTGGATGGAGTTTTATGAGCATAGATTCATGGGAGAAGTATCGAGCACCGAAGCGGGTGAGAGTATAGTCGATACTTGAACCCCAAAAACTACGCCGCCAATGTAGGTAGGGATGAAACCGTTAAAATCGGATACTTTCCGTGGGATCGAACCGTTAAAGTCAGATGTTCCCAGTTTATTGTCCTGAAATGATAGAACTTGACTAATCGATGGAATCCATAATTAGGGAGGCGTTCATGCCCTGGCAAGGTATGGACGGACGTGGCAACAACGTCTGATTGTTGTACTATCACTGGCTCATAAGTGATGGTTGTCGGATAAGAGAAACTCCCATTTAGGTCTTGATAGTACTCCGAGTCAGTTGAGTTGAGTGGCATGTGATTTGGTCCCGTCTAAACCATTTCTTGTTAGACTTAGGACACTTGAGTGAGTTGTTACTTATTTATGATGTTGATATTTCCGAGTTGGTTGATCCTTTTCTGATGTTGTTTTATTCAGCCATTTTACATACTCGTATATTCCATGTACTGACGTCATTTGGCCTGCATCGTTTCATGATGCAGAGACAGGTACCGAGATCATCAACCGGCGCACCGTTGAAGATCTACACACCTCCAGCTACTTAGTGAGCCCTCCTAGTTTCTGGAGGATGCCATACTTTCTTTATCGTTTTATTTGCTTTCCTTATTCTTGCTTATTGGTAGCCATGGTATTGTCATTGACACCTCTTAGATTGTGATAGAGGCTTCATAGACCAGAGTGTGGGAAGGTTGGACTGTTATATTGAATAGCTCTTATTATTCTTGTTTGATGAGTTGATAGTGTTTGGCCTTCGGCCCTTATAATATGAATAGTGTGCTTATGATTGAGTCCTCTACTGAGTGAATGTGATTGAATGAAAGTGTGACTGGACCAGGTGGTTCGCTTGAAGGCCAGAAATGGCTTTCGAGTGCCGGTCGCGCCTAGGGTACCCTTCCGGGGCGTGACACAAATCTTTGACATTTATGGCTATCAAATCTTTGACAAAAGAAAGAAAACCTAAGCCAAAATAATAGGGCCACATTACAAACCCAATGATTTATAAATGGTTCAAAACCCGTAGAAATCAAGTACAATGTTAACATCAACGTAGGGAAAACATTACCTTAAATTTTGAGTTCAATCTCCAACCTTTTGTAACACTAGCTCGAGAACTTGCCAAAAATGATTGTTGCGTGAACTTATCTATATATAGAACTATAATTCATGTTGGTACTTAATCCTTCGCGGTGCCAATCCATCCCTCATTGTCACGTAGAAGCCTTGATCGGGGTTTGACCTAGACTTCTACCTTCATTGTCGTAACCCATGTTCCCATGTTTATGCACTTATAGAGAGTCTTAAATTTACGCAATGAACACACAAATACTCAAAAAAAAGGGTCGAGTTACCGCAAATACATTCATGTACATTTGTTTGTTAAATCATCAACACACTTCATGAATCAACAAAAGTCATGTATCTAATAGTCATATATGTCAAGTCTTCATAAGTTTGATATAAACACATGGTGTGTATATACCATTTTTGATGTAAAATGAGAACATATATCATGGAAGAAACTATTCTTTCATTTAAATTAACATCATCATATCATCATGATCGAAGAAATTAGTTATATATAAAAAAAACATGATATATCCAGTTTAATTTCCAAAATTTGGGTACATAACATATTATAGATTCTTCAATGTGAAGAATTCAACAATTGAAATGCATCCAATGATAAAAATCTATAATTTTCTCCAATCACTTTTGACTAGTTTGCAACAATCTCATGCCAACAATTTTCTATTCATCCAAACATTCCAGGATTAGCCAATGGTGGCACAAATTGTACAGCATTTTGGCTTGCTATTCTTCTTTGTTTCTTCTTATTGGCTTTCCATCCTGAAAAGTAGTTCCAAATATAAGAAAAAATGATTGTAATATACATGATGCAACTGTTGAAGATAAGAGAGCTGAAGATATGGAATAATTGAACAATATGGTACGATCAACATGTACAACTGTTAACTATTATAGAGTTAGAGTCAGACTGAGCTACAACTAGTTCAGCTTCCCTTATCTTCAACAAGAATAACTAGTCGACTGTATGAAAAAATATCACATCAAGTTATACATGAATTTATGTATTATTTTATGTAGATTAGAATGTGAAACAAGAATATTTGTATTAGCAATACTAGATAAAAGTAATTAAAAGACAAATTCTTAAAGTACGTAATCACTACATAAGAATAACACATGTATCAATTTATGTGATACTCTTTTATTTTTATTCCATTTTAGAAATAAATGACATATTTCTATAATAAAAATAATTTTACCTTTAAACTTTTGTTTTACCTCTAATGTGATGAATTATAAAAATATAATATTTAAGATTTTTTTTAGACCATAAGGGTTAAAACTTTTTTTTAAAAAAAATTCATGGTTAGTCAAACATCGCCACATAAATTATCACTTAAGAAATATTATTATTCATGATTGCATTACAATCTCATCAATATCATTCACTACTTAAACAATTCTTGTATTATAATTTTTGTATATAACTAGTACTCCATGTGAATAAAACCACTCTATTATATAGATATATAAGACTGAGCAACAATAATAACATATTCAGTGTAATTTTATAAGTAAAATTTGAGAAAAGTATAATATATATATAAATCTTACTTCTATCTTTACGGAGTAACTAAAGAGACTCTTTTTAATAAGCCAACAACTCAAAAGATTAATAATATCGAAGCAGGATGATAAAAAAATATGACAATCAAATAGCAAGATAAAAGCATATATAAAAATGATGGAAAAGAGAATAATTACCTAGTGCTACATCAAAGCCAAGTTTGTTAAGCTGACGATAATTCTGACAAAGGACCAATCTCATACAAAAAAGAGTAATTGCAAACTCACTGAATAGATTTCCCATCAAATTATATTTTTTTCTGAATTGCACACGATGATACCATGCAAAAACCAATGAGGCTTGACAGCATAATGTTTCCAAAAGTCCAAACATTAATGCAGCTTCCCACCAAGCTACATTAAAATTAAATATCAAAAAATTAGACAAAACATATATTCAATTCTAAGTATCCCAATTTATATATATGAAATAGTTCAGATTTCGAAAGTCAAACAAAAATATTTATATGACATTGTTCAGATTTCGAGAATCAAACAAAAAAATCTTTGAAACAAAAGGAGTAATATTATATAGTTTCTAAATATGTAACTTATTTTTCAAAAACCTTAAAGATCGTATCTCAAAATGCGACTATGTCATATAATTAAATTGGGATAGAGAAGTAATATTATAGATATTATAGAGGGAGTAATATTATAGAAAATTACTCATTTTCCCTTGAGATAAAATTTCATCCACTTGACCAAAAGTAACGCAGGGACATAAACATGTAATAAAACCTACAAAATAATTGTAAAAAACATGATTAGTTCTATAATTAAAAGAAAACGAGAGAAAAATCAAGGAAATAATTAGAGGAACCTACAATTCTTGATGTCTGAAAAACAATCAAAAAGGCCTGTGGACCAAGGCTGACTATAAATTTGTCCATTTGAGAGATTATTATTATTTCCAAGGAGCATTGGATGATGAAATGAATGAAATTGGTCATGAGGATAGGGCATAGGAAAGTGTGGAGGAAATGGTGGTGGAACCCCCATTGGGGGGTAATATGGCATCATAGGGGATTGGTGACATGGAGGTGGTTGATGTGGTGGTGGCATTAATGGCCACGGAATTCGTGTCGATGACGATGACAATTGCGCTGGCAAGGGGGGTCCACAAATGAGATTTTTTGGAGGTGATGATATTGAGTTAGACATAATTGTTGTTATTGTTGTTGCTGCTGCTGGTGGTATAGCTGAATGAGATGCATTCGTCGAATCTTGTGATAAGGATGAGGAGGGAATTCTATGAATTGAATTTTGTAATTGAGATGAGGATGATGGTGATTGCGATGAAAGTTCTCCTTGTGTAAAATTTTGTGGTGAAAGAGGTTCATGTTTTGGAATTTGTAATATTGGTGACAATTGATGACCAGGGGATGTTGGAATGTTCTCATTACTACCATCTGTTGTTTGCATTTTATGAATGAATTGTTTTGTTGAAAAATGTAAATTCAATCAACAAATTGTTGAAATAAAAATATGTTTTATGTGTTTATAGGATACAAATTAATTATTGGAAGAATGAGAAGAAGAAAGAAGAAAGAGATGAGGTAATATCATGAAAGAGGAGAGTTGTAACCTAATAGTTGCAACTCTACCCTCTATTTTTTTCTTTTGATCATCAACTACAATTTGTGGCTCATTCTCTATCACAAAAAAAATTAAAAATGCAAAGATGTAGTTTGGAGGATATGAATTATGAAACATACCATCATATATATATATATATACTAGTTAAGTCTACATACATGCTTTGCACGTATGTATTGTATAAGTCTATAAGGTAATATCATGAAAGAGGAGAGTTGTAACCTAATAGTTGCAACTCTACCCTCTTTTTTTTTACTTTTGATCATCAACTACAATTTGTGGCTCATTCTCTATCACAAAAAAAATTAAAAATGCAAAGATGTAGTTTGGAGGATATGAATTATGAAACATACCATCATGTATATATATATATATATATACTAGTTAAGTCTACATGCATGCTTTGCACGTGTGTATTGTATAAGTCTATGTGTTCTGCATGTGTGTATTGCGTTCATTAATAATACATATCTATAAAGAGTAAACTGTGTATATATTAAGTGCCAAATTTTTACAAAGTAATCAAAAAAAATTAAGATAAAAACGTATTTAAAGAGAAATATGATAACTCACCATTACACTAAAAATTAAATGTAGTGGCCAAAATTTCGTCATTGATATCAAAAGTCAAAATTATATCGATATTGATACACAAAAACACACTTTAAACAATTAGGTAAGAAAAAATGAACTACATTATAAATGAACATAAAATCTAAGAAACCACTATTTTAAGGCAGAAAAGACTTAAAGCAATAATTAAGATATGCAAAATTTTCAAGTCAATACTCCCAAATGACAAAAAAAAAAAATACACATGAATTAGAAATGATATCTGCCGAATCAAATATCAAGTAATACCAACAAATAACATACACTACAACAAAGATAAATTTTAGCATCAATACATATGCACATTTATAAAGAGTGTTAACGTTTTTACTGACATTAATTTATTGTCATTAGATCCAATGTCATTATATGCTTTAGAGACATTTACAAAGAGTACTAATTACCTATAAAATTGCCGCTGAAAATTATTTTTGATGTAGTGATAGAACTTAGAAAATCACACAAATTGCAGTAAAATCAAAGAATGCAAAATCAAAATTGATAAAACTTTAGGGGTCGTTTGGTGTGATGGATAAGAATAGTTAATTCCGAGATAATTTTTGAGTGGCCTTTAATCTCTTGTTTGGTTGCAAAGACTGGGATAACTTATCCCAGGATTAACAATTAGTACTGTGATAAGTTATCCCTTCCTAGATGTGGATTAGTAATCCTAGAATAACTTATCCTGAGATAAAAATGTAAAATAACAAAAATATCCCCTTAAACTCTCTTTTATACACCACTTAATTTTATATTCATGTATATTAACATAATTTTTAACAACATTTATAATAACGTTCATAACTTTATTTAATCGTTATTTTTATGATAATATAATATTTTTTTATTAAAAAACTATATTTTATAAATACAATTTCTATTTATGAATTTATTATAAGTTGAATTTATTTGTCTAATTCTTATGTTTATTTATATTTTGATTCCTCTTACAAAGTTCACTCCACTGCTAAATTACATATTTTTAATTAAATAGTTTATTACTAACTTAAAAATTATATTTTATATATCAATTAAAATGTAGATAATTTTAATAATAAAATTTCTTTTACTTTAATAAACTTAAAATGAAATTTTTATTTTTAAGCTAAATAAGATTGAAGTTTTATTTTTAAGCTAATTAAGAGGAAAGTTTTATTTTTAAGTTAAATAAGATAAAAAATTTATTTAAAGCTAAATAAGATGAAGGTTTTATTTTTAAGTTAAATACGATAAAAGTTTAATTTTAAAAATACATGGCACAATCATGAAAATGCATAAATAAAAATATTTAAGTCAAATAAGATGGGAATTTTATTTTTAGGAATCAATAACTAAAGCTCGCAAAGAAAATGTAAAAAAAAAAAAGAAGAGAGAATTAACTAAGGTGGAGGGTGTTCTTGTAAACAAACAACTTATTCTTAGAAATTATACAATGAATATAATTTTGAATATGACTAACCAAACAAGAAATAAAAACTACTCTCAGTATAACTAATCACATAATAACTTGTATTCAAACTAAACGACCCCTTAGTGTTTAATTTCAAGCCAATCAAGAATCAAACCAATTTAAAATCAGATAAAGAAATACAATTGATAACTTGATAAGCATTTAAGCTGTGGGCGATGAGGCAAAACTGAATTATACATTCATTGTTATTCTTTTATAAGAGATCAACTCCTTCCTTCTTGCAAATTGTTTTGATTTTAAAATTCTAGAAACGTAACTTAATCCTAAACCTAAACCTAAACCCAAACAAAGAAAAAGATACAGCATTGGGGTAATATCAAATAGTTGGTACTTGTTAACAAATGAAAGTGCGAAAATAATTTACAGGTAGAATCTTAGTTGGTTTTGGATTCTTATATATTAGAGTTTCTTTAATAACCAAATTTTAAGTCCTAAAAATTAAAAAATGAAAGAAAAGACGATTTTTTCTAAAGGAAAGTCTTTTAATTAAGGGCAAAAAGTTCAATCAATATTTTAAGAGTTTTCATGCTTTTAATATATATATTAGACAAAAGTTAGATTACGATTTTACCCTTATATTAAATTTAAATATTATAAATTATTTAATAATAAAATATTAAATAATAAATTATCATATTAGTACATGAATTAACCACCATAAAGTCTCTTGAATATGTATTGTTTGTATTAATTTCATGTTTGAGTAAATTCATGAATTTTTTGTTTTGTTCATCTTCCAATTGAAAATATGAATAGTTATGTTTACCCTTCACAAAAAGAAAAAATCGTACAAACATATATTATATATATATTTGTATTTATGTGAAGTATGTTACATAAATTTTATTAGCACTAACTCTCCATTATGTGAATATATGTAACTCTCACTAATTATATTCATTATAATTTTTAATCACACATCTCATCCTCATCCATGATCTCAAATAGATTAATGACATATTCATGACAACTTTTTGTGTTTCTCAATCATATTCTATAAATAATGATATTTGACACAATATCAATTGAAAAAAAATGAGAAAATCTTTATGCTCTCTTCTCTTGTCTCTTTTAATTTGTTTTGTTTAGTGTTTATGTTTCTTGTTTGTTGTTATTGTACAACTTTCTATTATTTTGTTGTTATTATTATTGAGAATTTACCGTAGTTTGTTGCTTTGTATAGATTAGCTTAGCATGTGGTATTTTTGCAACCTCATTTGAAAATTGTATTTGTACAATAGTTAGTTATTTTTACTTTATGCACTTTTAGTCAATTTTATAATTAAAGATATATCTTTTTTATTAGGAAGATATATGTACTTTCTATCATAAAAATGATGTATATTTTTTAGTAAATAACAATAGATTTGAAGGGAATAAAATATGTCATTTGCAATACAAAATTGATAAAATATTTTGGGATAAACGTTCAAAGCACTTCCCCAGAACTAGTTAATATATATGGGTGAAAATCATTTACACCGTCAAAGAATGTGGTGCAGTGAATAAAATTGTTTTTTTAATACTTCTTTAAAATCTTAATTTTTTGTTTGTTTTAATCTTTTATTGGTAAAATTTTGTTTTTGTTTGGGAAGAATTCTTGCAGTATGGTATTTGTTTGGAACAAACTTTCATATTAAAATTTGTTATTTTTCTTCGGTACATAGAAAATCTAATGTTGCACCCAACGTAAATGTTTTTGGTACTCTTCTAACAAATTACGTGGATTATTGGGTCACATAATAATTGGAACACTTCTGCATTTTACTGTCACGATCCAAAAATTACGAGCCATGGTGGGCATGTATAACATGATTGTTAGATAGCGCATATCCCTAGATCAATTTCATTAATCGATAACATGAAATCTAATCTTTTTTCTTGCGGTTCATTATTTATTTTCTTTTTGTTTTAGTTAGTTGATATTTATATTTTTGAATTTTATCGCTTGAATAAATAATTAGCATTAGTTTAATATAATAAATAATTAATCACAAATCTTTGTGAATATAATATCCGACTCTCAAATCACTATATTACTTGTACGACCTCATATACGTATGTATGCATTTGAGAGCAACAATAGCAGTAGATTGTTGTGTTGAATCTTCTAAAGATTCATGTCAAACCTTTCTTTAGAGTAGATTGATGTGTTGAATCTACGTGAAAAAAGGAACAACATGAAAGATGTTGTAAGGAGATTAAAGAAGATCATGATTCAACATATTGCATGTTGAGAAAGTTCTTTGTCCAAGAAAGTGAAATTTCTCCTAAAAGTTGGTCAAGTTTGAAATTATTTTCTAAACTTGATCCAAAATTTATAGCCAAATAGATATTTGAAGACAAATTTTTAAATCTGATCAAAATCTATGATAAACATTAGCTTAGTTTAACCTCTCGAGTGGGAACAAGATCTACTTTCGTAGGATCAACTACACCTTAGAGACAGTGGCAGAGCCACCTTGTGGTTAGGGGTTCATCTGAATCCTCTTCGACAAAAAATTACACTATTTATACATAGTTAAAATATTTTTTTATGTATATATAGTAGATGTCGAACTCCTTTCGATTAGTTCGTGTGTCTACTTCTTCAGATTTTGAACCCTTTAAGTCAGAATTCTAGCTCCGCCACTACTTAGGGATCTTACAAATCCGCAACTATAAGCTCTCGAGTGAGAACAGGATCTCCTGCTCCTGATAGGCAGGCCCTACTATCAGTGCAAACAAACATCTCTTGACTAATGATTCAGAACTTAAGTAAAGAAAATTTCACGGTGAGAGAATTCACATATGGTATTTCAAATCAGCCACAATCTCATAATCAGGGGCGGACCCAAGGCAAGTTCAGGGGTTCATCCGAACCCCCTTCGTTAAAAAATTACATTGTATATATAAGATAAATTTTTTTAATTTATGTATATATATTTAACATTGAACCCCTGAGCGTAAACCAAAGGACTAGCTCAGTGGCAAATGAGGTTCAATATTTCATCTTAGCTTGTCTCAGCTCGTGGGTTCGAATCTGAATAAGCACAATTTTTTTCAGATTAGCGTGTTTAATTTTTTTTGAACACCCTTCATAAAATTCCTGGGTCCGCCACTGCTCATAATGTTCTTCCAATGAAATTACCAACAAAATAAACAGTCATCATCTTTAACTATGGCTACTATGGATGCTTTGCTTTGGAATATCTCTGCTATGGCTGCTCGTTGCCCGTGATTTGAAGCCTAGTAACGTCTTGTTGGACGAGGACATGGTTGCTCACCTAAGTGACTTTGGCATTTCAAAACTGCTTGTTGTCTGAAGATGAGAATGCTTCACAAACTAGAACTTCAGCAACATTGAGTTATATTGCACCAGGCAAGTAATCCCGTAATTAATTGCTTTTGAATATTTCTCTTTCCTATTTTTTCCACTAGTAAATGTGTAACTTTAAAATTGAATGATTGTAGAATATGGATGGGAGGGATTGGTGTCAACAAAATGTGATGTTTATAGTTAAGGGATCATGTTGGTAGGAACATTTACAAGGACAAAGCCTAATGATTGAAATGCTTGATGGAGAACTTAGCTTGAAGCAGTGAGCACAGAGCAATGGGAGTTGTCGATGCCAACATAATAACGCCACAAGATGGATATTACACAATCTAACTGCCGTTATTAAGTTGGCATCGACAACTTCTATTACTGCATGTGGGAGTGAATTATTCACCCACTGCTTCAAGTTAAGATAGTGTGATAATCGAAACACAATAAACAACATATGGAAAGCGTTTAAAGGCTCAATACAACTATCTCAATTACACTTCAACATGATTTCTTTTGTCTCCGTTGGAATTTGAATAGGGGCGGAACTATACCTTAGCAAGAGTGGTTAGATGAACAACCTTTGTCGGAAAATTTTTGTGAGTATATATGTTAAATATCGATATTTTTTAGATATATACTAATTGTTGAACACCCTTGACATAGTAAAAACAAATAGCTCAATGGTTAAGGTTGTTTAAAGTTGCCTTAATGGCTTGGGTTCAAGCCTAAATTAGGTATTTTGTTTAATTTTTTTAGTTCCATTTTTTAACTTAAAAAAAAGAACAATTTTTTTTTACTTGTCCTAAAGTATGAACACGCTTGACGAAAATCTTGACTCCACCACTGAATTTGAACATGAGCCCTCATGCTCTCAAACACTTTATCAACCACTAGGCTACCACACCCTTGAGTGCAATAATTTGAAAGACATATAAGAAAAAGTTAGTTAATTGTGCCACGTAAATTAGAACGAAGGGAGTAGCTCACAATCATATTGATCCAGCAGCAAAGGGAGGGTAGAGATGCTAGCTGAAAGCAATTTGTTGTTTGGTTGACAAATTGGGGATAATTTATCCCGATATTAATAATTAGTTATGGATAAGGTGGTATGCTAATCCCGAGATAACTTATCTCAGAATAAAATAGGTAAATGATAAAAATATCCCTTTAAATTCTTTTTATACCTCACTTTTCAAATTCATATATTTTACATTATTTTTAATATCATATATAACAACATTCACTCCTTATTTTTATGATAACTCTTCAAATATTTTCTATTAAAAAATTACACAATATAATATAATTTTTATTTATAAAATTATTTGATTAATTCTTATGTTTATTTATATTTTTATTTCTCATAAATCATTTTTTACTTTAACAAACTTAAAATGGAAATTCTATTTTTAAATTAAATAAGAAGAAAAAATTATTTTTAAATACATATGGATATCATGGAAATGCACACATAAAAATATTTAAACTAAAAAAGATGAAAATTTTATTTTAAGAATGGATATTGAATAACTAAAGCTTGCAAATAAAATATAAAAAACTAAATAAAGTGAAGGGTATTTTTGTAAACAAACAACTTATTCTTAAATTTTATGCAATGCAAATTATTTTGAATACAACAAATCAAACACTCAATAAAAAATAATCTGAGCATAAATTATCCCATCGGTACACACATTGCGCGTGTTCTCTTTCTCAATGCGTACAAAAAAATAATAATAAAAAATATGAATTTATTATATTTAAATATATTGATTCGTCAAATAAAAGTTTTTTAAAATTTTGAAAAATTTAAGTCCTAAATGGAAACATTAACTTGTAATATTTATATATGATGATTAAGTGGACTTTGAATTTGGGGTTTCTCGTATTTATTTATTTATAGTTGAGGAATTTTTAGAAATGACTATAGTTTGAGTTTAATTAGAGATTTATAATTATAATTTATCTAACTACGATTCATAATTACATGTTAGAATAAGGAGAGTAGTGAGCGAGATTTGTGTGTGAGAGAGAGGAGAGAGATACAATTATATTAAATATATATATATATATATATATATATATATATATATATATATATATATATATATAATGGATAATTACAACACAAATATAATTGACACAATTAATTTGAAATAAATACAATTGTATCGAGTTGTATTAGGTTCAAATATATTAACGAATATAATTTGTATCAACAAATATAATTATATCAATGAATACAATTGTATCAATGTAGTAATTCGTAACAAAATTATATTTGTATTCATGTATATCTTTATTCATTTTTTGTTTTGTATTTTTTTATATTTTTGTGTTATCATGTGCGTTTATATTTGTATTTGTTGTCTTGTGTGTTTGTATTTATATTTGTATCTGCTACTATTTGTTCCCTTGAAAAAGTTACCATTTGTATTTGTATCTTGAAATATACCCTTTATATTTTGAATCATAGACAAGAATTTGTATCACTTAAATATCTCATTTGCATTTTGTATCAGTGAAAAGGATCAGTATAGTTGACAATATCATTTGTATTTGTATTATTGACTGTTACCATTTGTAGTTGTATCATTGCCATGTAATTAGTACATATATAGATAAGGCTTAATACATAAATATGCTCTTTAATTTTGCTTCAGGTAGCATCTCTGCCCTCCAACTTTGCATGTGTGCAAGTAGATATTTAAACTTGTATAAAATTAAACAAGTAGACAAATATGTCCTACGTGGCATAATACACGTAGAACGTCATATGTGACAAAAAATTGCGATTTAGGGTACTATGTAGGACGAATGTGTCACACCTCAAGAGGGTACCCTAAGCGTGACCGGTACTCAGAAACCATCTCTGGCCTTCGAGAAAACCACTTCGTCTCACCACTCGTTCGTTCATCGGCGGAAGACTTAAGTGAAAATAAGAATACTTATGTGGGCTCTTCATCATCAATATCAAAGGAAAGAAATAATCATTAGAAGAAGTAGTTTCAAAAGAAAACTACTCCAATTACATCATCGAACTTTGTCTACGAAGCCTCTAACACTATCAGATGGTGTCGATGACATATCCATGGCTACCTCAAAAGAAACATAATACTCAACAATAATAAAAGGATAAAGAGTTCCTCCAAAAACAAGAAGGACTCACCAAATAGCTGAAAAGTAATGATCTTCAATGATGCGCCTGTTGAGGATCTCTAACACCTATATCTGCATCATAAAACGATGCAGGTTGAATGACATCAGTACATGGAATATACGAGTATGTAAAATGGCAGAAAAGTAAGGATAAATATCAAGAAACTCCTCTCAGGAAGACTCAGCTCAGAACTCAACATCATCTTAACATCAATATGTAATGCAAGTTTAAAAATAATAATAATAAACAATGCTTACTCAGTTGGGAGTTTATCTAACCGACAACCATTACTTATGAGCTAGTGATGATACAACGAAGCGATGTCGTTGCCACATCCACCCAATACCTTGCCAAGGTAAAGGACATCACCATCTTGGATCCAATCATAAAGTCCTCTTTTGGGGACTTAAGAGGTATAGCCTTCATCCTACGCTGGCTACATAGTTCTGGGGTTTAAGTCAATTAAACTCTTACCCAACTCGGTGCTCAATACTACTCCCAAAATATGTGTTCATATTAACATCATCATCTAGTTTTATTGGAATTTTATTTAAAACATCAAACTCATCTCATTACCTTTTCATCAATCATTACAATTCAAAACATTATTTAAATCTCATCAAAACATCTTGCCCAAAACATTATTTAATTAAATCATTTAAACTCAATTATTTTACTCTTTCAAAACTCAATAAAGTAGATATATAGTATTAATTCAAATCACTCTTTTTGTCAATAAATATTAAAAGTCAACATCTTTACTCAAAACACGCGTAAAAATATTCATGAACATTAAATCAATTTGGGTTCATGGGAAAGTAACCACGAACAATAATTCCAATAATATGAGAGATAAAAAGAAATCTCAATGCATAAATATATCTAACTTAATAGAAGAAGAATTAATTCATTTAGAATTCAAGATTAGGGTAAAAACTCAACTATAACTCAATTATGATAAATTTAAATATTGGGCGCATGGACGAACTCAATCCAATGCTATGAATAGCCTTACATACCTGGAATCCGAAGCTTTACTCCGAATTGAAGAACTCAATGAACACTCTTGAACCCCTAGCCTTTTCTCCTCGTCGGAGCGTTTTGATGTACTACCCAGAGTATAAGAATCACTAGAATAGTATTTATACACTACTAAAAATTAAAACTATATTAGAGAATAAGTAAAGAAGTGTATACAGAGAAGAGTTGCTTGACAAAGCTCAATGAATAAAATGAGAAAATAAGGTGGGTATTTATAGGTGTGGAGGAAGGACCTAACAATAAATAAAAATAATTACAATTGATGATCTTGAAAATCCAATGGATGATTGTGATGTCATGGGTGATGTTAAATGGAGGACTATTGATGTCATGGGTGATGTCAAATTGATCTAGATCTTTTCATGATTGGTGAGATGAACCTTCTTTTAACAGAATATCCTTTTTCAGAGCTGCGTTTGAATAAAATACTTCCTAATTAGGATTTAGTTTCTTCATATGAATTGTAGCTCTAGAAGTCTACTTTTATCTCGTTTAAGAATCAACCGATTTGGGGTATCCTACCGTGAGATATGATTTTTCTTCTACAAATACTCTATTTCATCACAGCATCATGTCTTGCAAAAAAATAATTTATTTGACATACATATCCTCCAAATCTTAAGATATGGTCACAAAAGTTGTAGGTAATGACGTTGGAGTTATTCAGAATTTTGAATCACCTAATTTGGACTATCCTATGAAAAGTTATATCCAAAATACAGAAGTAGTATCATTTTCGTCGAGAATTGAAACACCACATACAACATTTTAGAGGGTGTTATAGAATGTGTACATTTTCTCATGTTTTGGATTGTTAAAGTACCTACTTGTACACTAATAAAATTAAAGGTCATAGTTGGCAACTAAATCCAAGTTAAAAATCATATTTATGTATTATATATATAGATAAATACATATATGATACGATTGTATTCTGCCAATTGCAGAGAGAGAGAAAGGAGGAGGTGATCGAGAGAGGAAGAAGAGGCGAGCTAGAGAGAGGAGAGAAGCGAGGGAGAGAGGGAAGAGAAATTTTTTATAAAATTCTAATTAAAGTTACAAATTATAATTCTTTAAAATTATAGTTATATATAGTAAAGTACATATAACATGTTTGTTCTACTTTTTTTTGTTTGGAAAAACTACTTTATTAGATATACGTCACTACCATATATATTAATCATATCTATACTTTCAAATAATTACATATATTACTACTAGTTAAGAGTTTTATACTATATATTGAGAAAGATAAACCAGATATACATATTTTTTTAAAATAGCTTAAATTAATTATCTGCACAATTAAACCATCTACAATTCATGCTTTAATGTCAATCAACTCTCGCTTTCTCATCAACCTCCCACTCCACGTCCTCCACCACCATTTCTCTCACTTCCTTCTTTCTCTCTGCATGATTACAACTATTAAACCATTAAAATTGAAATCTGAAATAACAACACACCAATTTGAGATTTGTATTTGTTTAACCATTATTCAAAGTCATGTCGTCTTCTAATTTTCAAAAGTTAAGGTAAAACTCAATTGATTTAATACTTTCTTAATTTACATTTATGGACGGTGATTCTCCAACAAAGAATTGCTAAGCCGCCTCATCCTCTCCTCCCACTCCGACGACATTGATGGTAAGTCACAGCCGCGAAACATTGTTGCTCACAACAACAAATTAAAAGGTGAAGCAAGCATCGTCGAGGTTAGATGTTGGATCAGCCAAGAACATAATCAGAAAGTAACAATAATTTGAGATTTATGCATGTATCTGTCACATTATTGATGTGGCTGGCATATTATTGAGTTAAGATTACATGTATATAGTTTTTATCAATATATTTGATTTAGTGTATATGTATCTGAACAAATATACGCATGTATTTGGCACATTATTGTTGTATCTAACACATTAAGTTAAGATTATGTGTATCTAATTTTTATCAGTGTATTTGATTAAGTGTATATGTATCTGATAAAATGTGCGCATGTATTTGAATAAGAGTTCATTAATCTGAGTTAAGAAGTCTAAACTTAATTCAATCACCAAAAAAAGAAGAAGAATTTTATAAAAATAAATAAATTTTTTTAGAATTTTTGATATGTCACCTCCTCTAAAGTTGTTACAAGCATATTTTCTCCTTAATTAATTGCTTTCAGCTATATCACTTAATTAGACATATTTTTTAATTAATTGCTCTTAGTTATATTTCTTAATTAGATACACTAATTGATATATATATATATAAGAGGTAAAATACTTAAACGAAAAGAAAAATATAATTTCCCTTTTGTACTTTTAAAAAAAATGAAATAACACGTACTATTTTGACGAGGAATGCTCATTGAATCTTTAAAACAAAGGAATCAATTTTATTTTTTATACTTATTGAGATTCAGTAGCACACTAGAATCTTTTTGGAATGTGGTGTGCACATATCCCCAAATCACTCTTAGGTGTCACCTAATACAAAATATTAATTTGTTTCCTCTTAAAAGAAAAAAAAAAGACATAATCTTCAGAAGATTTGCTGATTATTTGGAGGCAGATAATTGATTGTTTTTCCTCATTAAAATAGAATCTGTCTCATAAAATTGATATTATTGTACACTATGATCACCATGTCTCCTTTGTTATGTAATCGTGAGTTGTGATTTTCTGTGATACTTAGATCAAATGAAAGATCTAGAGATGTTGATGTCATCCGGATCTTTCTAAAAAAATAATTTAGTCCGTCGGATTTTTTTAAAAAAAGAATTCTATATCAATTTTAATTTATTTAGACCAACTAATTGGATCAGTTATTCTTCAGTTTTAACCAACTTTATTCATTGATTTTGTGAAACTGACTCAAGTCAAATCAACGATGTAGAGTCTGTCGGTTTGGATTTGACCTTTGATTTTGACTCAATCTTTAGTAATGATGATGGTTATGATGATAAAATTGATTGATGGTATAGTAATTGACAGTATAAATGGTGATTGTTGAAGAATGTGTGGTGATTGACGGTGTGTTTGTGATAGTTGATGGTAGTGGTTGATAGTAAAGGTTGACCGCAGTGGTGGTATCAACGGATAGTGATGGTGGAGGTGGCAGCGACAACACAACGCTAGTTGTGCTGGTGGAGTTGATTGGTTACAGAGTCTAGTCACAGTGATGGTAGTGATTGATAGTGATGGTGGAGTTACGTTAGTGGCGCGGTGGTGTTGGGTTGGTAGTCACATCGGCGAATATGGTAGTTGTGATGGCAGAGGTGGTTTTTGGTTGGTAGTTGACGACAGTAATGATAGTTGACAATGATGGTGCTGGTTGTGATGACAGAGACAGTTAATGATGGTGATTGATGATTGTGGATAGAGTGGAAATAAATATTATCCACACAAGAATATCTTTTTATGATATTAAGACTCGGCATAATACATTAATAGGACCTGCTTCAAATTTTAAGTTGAACTTTGAACTTTTATAGTACACAAGTAGGCACTTTAACTATCTCACGCTTAAACAAAAAAACACTCGAGTCCTACCTGGCAAAACGCGTGTAAGACACTCAATTCGTGCAAGAACGGAGTAAAATTCGAGGCCAGCAACAGTTAAAAAATATTGAATTGACATTTATACCCTTATCCTTGTATATAATTCTATTTTATTTTTAAATTTTAAAATCTACGTGTAAATTAGTTGGCAGTGATTAAATGACTAATAAATCCACATCGGAGTGTTTGCCTTACACGCGTTTAGTTGCAAGACTCGAGTGTTTTTTTGTTTAAGCATGGAATAGTTAAAATGTCTAGTTATGCAATATAAAAATTTAAGGATCAATTTAAAATTTGAAGGCAAATTTAAGATCCTATTTATATATTGTGCCTTAAAACTTTATTATATTAATAATTAAGATAAATTTAAATTAATTAAATTTTTAAATCTTAATAAAAACAAATATATTTAACGATCTAACGTCTGAACCATTTAGATTGGGACTCAAATGAGGCCTAACTAGTAAAGTGAGATTTAAAGTACATCAAACAGAGTTGCAGCTTTGGTTAGTTGGAGATACATAGATATATATAGTGTCGTCATCCAAAGGGATTTGGAATCTTATGCCTCACCAAGCATGTGATCAAAAGATTCTCAAGTATCCAATAGGGATTTCATATTGTGTGTTGGATCTATTTGATGCTAAATATAAAACATGAATGAAAATATAGTAATATTTTTCAACACAAAATACAATTTCCAAATTTTGTCTACTTAATGAATGTATCTTGGGTTCGTTTAAGATCGAATCAAAATTGATAATTAAATTAAAAAAAAAGTTATTGACTTATTAATAATGAATTATAAGGTTTAATAGTTTTGATAATAATTTTAATTTTTTTAATTATCGGATTATCAGTTCTTAATGATTTTAGGTTTTTTTTAACGAGTTAATCGATAATCCGATAGTAAATTAAATAATTATATTTATATTATTTGGTATATAAAGTCCTTAACTTAGAACTCAATTTTATACTTTTATTTCTGACTATACCCTTCAACTATTTTTTGGATCAAATATACCCTCGCCGTTACCAAAAGATACCACAAATATCCTTTCATTTAATGGTTGGCTGTTAAAACTGATGTGGCAGTGCCACATGAAAAAAATATTCACATGAAAGGTCACGTCAATCTCTCTCCCTCTTTCTGTTTAGTTCAGGGGTATTTTTGAGTCTTTTTTTATAATTATAATTATTTTTTTAATTTTTCTATACCACCACATACCCCATCCTCCACCTCCCCACCCATTTTTTTAATTATTAATTATTATTATTTAAGATTTTATACAACACCACATACTCCCCCCCACCCCCACCCCTCAACCCTCCCCCCAAAAAAGCTTTTTTTAAAGTGTTACATTATTTTTTTCGGGAAGTAGGTATGGAGATTCAAAAATGAAAACTTTTCACTTTTTTTTGGAGGGGTGGGGGTATCGATCGTGGAGAAAGGGGATCATGGGATAAAAAATAAAATAAAAATTCAATCTACTTCATATTTAATTTACTTTTTATAAAAAAAATTATAAAAATTAAAAGTTTGATTGGTTAAGAATTTAAAATTTTGGAGTGGATGGTGGGGGTGTGGGAGAGGGGGTCATGGGATGGGTGATGTAAGAATCCCAAAAAAATAATTTTGAAAACTTTTTTAAGATTTTGTTTTGGGGTGACAGGGTGGGGGGGCTGGGTATGTGGTGGTGTAGAAAATTCAGAAAAAAATTAAAAACTTTAAAAAAAGTTCGGACGGGGGGAGGTGTTGGGGTATGTGGTGTTGTAAAAAAATTTAAAAAATAATAACTAATAATTTTTATTAAAAAACTGGGTGGAATTGTGGAGGAAGGGGGTATGTGGTAGTGTAGAAAATTTAGAAAATAAAATAAAATTATAAAAAAGGGGTCAAAAATACCCCTGAACTAAATAGGAAGTGGGAGAGAAGCTGACATGGCCGTCCATGTGGATATTTGTTTTCATCTGGCACTGCTACGTCAACTTTAACAATCAACTGTTAAGTGGGAAGGTATTTGTGATATCTTTTGATAATGACAAGGATATATTTGATCTCAAAATAGTTAAAGTGTATATTTAAGCTATTTTAAATAGTTTAAGGGTAATTTTGACCCTTTTCCATATATATAACTATAAATTTTATTATTATTGCAATATCAATTTAAAATCATTATACAAATATAAAATTAAAAAAAAAATCTTGAATCGATCTAGCTTATGTAGTGGCAACAAGTACTTTCTTGATGATTGAATTGCGTGGACTATAGAAATGATAGCGACTTACAAGATTCTTGTCCCTTGGCAGTTTAACTACAAACAGAAATCAATACGTAATTACTTGGAGCACTCTAATCCTCCTCTAATTTCCCTTCCTAACACGTTAATAAAATGAAATCATGTATAATATATTTTTCCGGTCTATTTTCATTATTGTATTTATTAAAAATAATATTTTTCTATCTCAATTTATATAATTCATTTTTAATTAATTTTAAAAAGAATGAAATCTTTTTACATTTAGTTATAATTTAATTTTAATATTTTTATTCTATCTTTAATAAAATAATTTACAGTTATATAAACATTTATAATTTATTTTATACCACAAAATTCAAAAAAAAAATAAACTAGAAGTGGAATTCAATGGTACCGTTGTACAAGAATAAAAGTGATATCCAAAATTACAAACAACTACATGAATATCAAATTGTTAAGCCACACTATGAAAGCTTGAGAGAAGGGATGGTGGAGATGAGGATAAAGATAAATGTGTCCATTTTTTAGAATCAGTTCGAATTCATGTCAGGGCAATCAACTACAGAAGCAATTCATTTTTAAGGAGAGTAGTGAAAAAATATAAGAAATCAAAGAAAAAATTTCATATGGTATTCATTGACTTTGAAAGGACCCAAGACAAAGTCCCGATCGAGGCAAGTCTTTTACAAATGCGTGGAGACTAATGAAGTACAAGACGCTTACATTCGAGTGAGAAATGACATGTACGATGGAGTCAAACTCGGGTAGAATAGTAGAGGAAGACTCAAAACACTTTTTAAATATGGGGTTGCATTGTAATGGATGAATTGACGTGGTATATTCAAGTTGAGGTGCAATGATGTATGTTGTTTTTTGATGACATAATATTGATTAATAAGACACGCAACTAGTTAATGTTAGGTTATAGGTGTGGAGACAAACTCTAGAGTCTAAAAGGTTCGAGTTGAGCAGGACCAAAATCAAATATTTGGTGTGTAAATTCAGTTATGTAATGTACGAGGTAGACATGGAGTGAGGTTTTACACATGGGCTATCCCCAAGAGAGAAAGTTTCAGGTATCTTGGATCTTTAATCCAAGAAAGTAAGAAGATCGATGATGATGTCACACATAATATTGGTGCGGCGTAAATGAAGTGGATATTTGCCTCCAAAGTCTTGTGTGATATAAAAGTACCATTTAAACTTAAAGATAAATTCTACAAAGTGGTGCTTGGATCGAATTTGCTGTATGGGGTAGAGTGTTGGCCAGTCAAAAACTCTCATGTTCAGAATATGCAACATGCGTAAATGAGAACATTAAAATAGATGTGTAGGCATACTGAGAACTATAAGATTAAGAATGAGATATCTAAAAGGTGGGAGTGTCCTCCGTGGTGGACGAATAGAGAAAAACGAGATTGAGATAATTTGAACATGTGAAAAGAAGATGCGTGGATGGCCTAGTGATGAGGTACGGGAGGTTGGATATAGTGGGTACGAAGAGAGGTAGAAGTAGACTAAAGGTCGTGAATTAGGGTAGAAAGTTAGTATCTAGTGAGTGTTGTCTTACTTTTCAGCAGGTTAGGCTTGGTGTTATATGTCGTAGTATTATTCGTATTCTTGTAGTATTTGCTTTTGACATCTATTATTATTTGTTGTTTATTGTGTTTTGATTATCACGCAATTTTATTATTGTAATTGATCCTTGTATGATTTGCGATACTTTTCTTATTAGTTTCTATGTTTTCTTCGAGTGCAATTTTATCTTTTCATAAATACCTTAGTTTTTTCTTCATAAATACTTTCATTTGTTGCAATTGAGCTGATGTTGTTTTGAAAATAGTATTCTTACCTCTATAAGGTAATGGTAAAGTTTACGTACATTATACCTTTTTCAGACTCCACTTATCAAATTTCACCGAATATGTTGTTATTTTAAGATGTTTGGCCAAGTTTTTTAGAGAAAATAAGTATTTTTGACAGAAGTTGTATTTCAGAAACGAAAACGAAAGTATTTTTAAAACACTTTTAAGAAAAAATGCACTTAAAAATACCTTTTTTAAAAATAATGGTTAAACAATAATTGCTATTTAAAAATATTTTTAAAAATTTATTACTTAAATTAGAAACTAAAGTAAGACATTAATGAGCAACATGTTAGACATCAAGATCCGGAAAATCCCATCAAGGTGACGTAAACTTTTGGCAGGCTTTTATTAAATCTGGTTATCTAATTTAAGGGTCAAAGATATTTTTAAATTATGTAAAATGAATAAAATATTTTTCTTTATAATTCGGTTTTAAAATATTATTATTGTTAATATTTTAATTTAAAAATATCCTTGTCGTTAATATAAATAAGAAAGCAGAAGCAGATGTTAAACAATAGATGAGGATAGAAATAAAGCAAGATAATACTTCGCTATCTATTAATCTTTTTTCTTAATTCACGACTTTCATATCCTTCTATCTATAATCATATCATCAATAAAGTGAAACAATGTTTTAGAATAAAAAAAATAACAAATAGACACTAAATGAGAATAGAAATAAAACAAAATAATATTTCACTATCTATTAATCTTCTACCGTAATTTATGACTCATACACCCTCTTATTTATAATCCTATCTTCAATAAAGTGAAACAATATTTTAGAATCAAAGAAATAACAAATAGAGCACTAGTAAATATATATATATATATATATATATATAGTGTCACCATCAAATGAGTTTGGAATCTTATGCCTCACATGGATTGAAGATTCTGAGTATCTTCTCAAATTCTTATCAATACCTTTCCATTTCATATAACTTGTCGAATCAACGTAAAAATAAGATTTGTGTATATTTTATTTTTTTATTTTTATTTATGAAAATATATTGAATATTTTTTTAAGATATTAAATTTATTATATTAAAATAATAATATAATAAATTTATTTTTTATTTTAATAATTAAATTAATACTGAATAAATAAAGATAGACGATAGAGTGAGAATTACTACTAGTTGATTAAGATGTTTTTTCGAGTTCCGTGTTGTGTTTGTAGAGTCTATTCTTCAACTTCCTTATCCTATTTGAGATATATCTCTTTGGCATTTAGCCTAAAAAAATAAATAAAATGATAATACTATTTGAAATTGAAATAAAAAATGGTATTAAATATTACTTAGACTTATGTCAATTTGATATATATGTTAGAAAATTTTTAATCGAATGTGTAATTTATTAAAATAAATTTTGTTAATGATGTTTGAAATTATAAATATGACTATTACTAATTATATAATCATTTAATATTATATTTATCTCATTTTCCTTGATCTCTTAATATATTTTTTATTTTGCTTATCTATTTTAATAAATTCATTTTTATTATTTCTTTAACATTATTTTTATTATTAAATAAATACATAAAATAATAATAATAATAATCACACAAGTTATCATGACGTATTTTAAGATTAAAAGTCTAAGAGTGTTTTTATTTTCTTAAAAGTTCAATCACATATCAACCAGTGGAATATTCAAATCAATTCATAAAGATTCAAGCTGATGTAAGAGTATTTATTATATAGTAGTAAAATAATATAGTTCAAAAGACAGATGTTACACTTAAAGTAAGATGAAAAAATAGCTAAAAGGGTTATTTGAGAGTAGAATGAGGGATAGGGGATTTCTATTTTTTTTTTCTTTTGTTATAAACATTTAATTAGGGGTTAATTATGAAGAGATGGGTTGATTTAAAATATTTGTAAACTTAGGGGATTTTTATTTCTTTTTTTTTCTTTTGTTATAAATATTTAATTAGGGGTTAATTATGAAGAGATGGGTTGATTTAAAATATTTGTAAACTTAGGGTAAAAAATTAAAAGATCAAAAACTTTTAACAAAACCCAAAATTCCATCCATTTTCTCCATTTTCTAAACGCATTTCTTCCTCTTTCTCTGTTCTCCTCTCCTCTCTTCTCTTCTCTTTTCTTTTCCCCAATTCTTTCTTCTTTATTCGATTTTCTCTATTCCCCTCTCCTCTCTTCTCTTTTTTTTTTCCCAATTCTTTCACTCCGATTTGATTTTGAAAATTATAAAAAGAAAATTGATGAAAAGAGAAGAGAAGAGAGGAGAGGATATGTTGTTTATATAAACAAGAGTTGTTCAAGCAACCAAGAGATGTTGTTTAAACAACCCTAAGATTGTTTAGTTCAAACAACAGAAGTTGTTTAAACAACCAAAAATTGTTTAGTTCAAACAACTAGAAGATATTTAAACAACCCTAAGTTGTTTAGGTATTTTTTATGATTCTTTAGTTAAAACAATGAGAATATTTTAAATATCAGCTAGTTGTTTGGAGAAATACGAAAATATTTGTTAATTGTTTTGGAGATCGAGATATGAAAATATTTTTTAGTTGTTTAGACAAATGTTTAAACATCTGCTAGTTGTTTGGAGGTGATGATGACGTGGAGGAGGGGAAGTTGGGGGGAGGATGGGGCTGAGGGGTGGATGAGGGGCAGGGAAAAAAAAGAGGGGGTCTTTTATAAATTAAAAAAACTTGTGGGTTCTTAAAATATATGTCAAACTTTTACTTTATTTTCAAGATTTGTGTCCTATTTTTTTTATTTACACTCTCAAAAGTCTCTTTTAATTCACCCCCCCACATGTAAACCTTACCATTACCTTAGAGGTAAGATAGAAAAATTCTTTTTGATAGACCCTCGACTCAAAAGAGAGAGTCTAATATACTAAGGACAACCCAACAAATCATCATCCTAAACAATAGTTATAACAAGATACAACGATAATCAAAGTGTAAAAAATCACAAATAATAACAAAATTCAAAGAACAAAAAAAAACTACAAGAGTAATACAATGCTCAACTTACTAACTAACCTCCTATTTAACATTATATCATCAGTAAACTGAAGTTGTGTCATGTTATGTCTAATCAACTCTCCCCAATACTTCTTCGGCCTATTTTTACCTCTCTCACAATCCAATCTCTCACACCTCCACACCCACCCATGCATCTTTTCTACATATGTCTGAATCATCTGAACTTCGATTTCCACATCTAAATAAAAATAAAATAAGAAAAAAAAAATCTTACAATTACATCAAATTAATCATTACACAAAATAACATTTTGTACTTATTACATAACAGAAAATTTAACTATACAATACAATATAACACTCATCCAAATAAGTTAGTTATTCCTTCCTTAATCAAAGGTCTCGATTCAAGTCTGTATATAAAAAAAATTTAATAGAAAGCGCTTCTTCCGAATTGAGTCCTATGGGATGCTAATCCAAATTAATTAAGTTCTAAAGTGATATCGAACGGTAGATTAAAAATGAAAAATATCTTCCAAACAAGCTGTCAGAGAGTTCTTTCTTCACATAGGCACAGAGTGTTTATATTGTCAAACACACGGAAAAGAATACAAATCAATTTGTTTTCTCCTTGCAATATCTAAAAGACCTCTGTATACTGATTTTAATTTCCACCCTTTTTCCCCAAATTCATTTTCCTTTCTTAGCCACTTTTTGTAGGTACAAATCTTGATTTGAATCTGTCCATTGATTTGGTTGATGGGTTCTTTCTTTATGTGAAATGGGGTTTTGTTGATTGCTACAATTTCTTGAAATTTAGGTGTTGACACCTAAAAACTTTCTTTTTTTGCTGATAAATTTTGGGTTTCTTAGATACTGTGAAGTTCTTGAATCTGGTGCTTAAAAACTGCTTCTTTTGCTCCTTTTTGAGACATAAAGTTTACACCTTTGTAGTTTTTTTTGCTAAGTAATCTTGTGTACTTTTTGTGTGACTGCCTTGAAGTACAATTTCCATCGAGCAATAATTAGTAGATTCCTTAAATTAGGAAACTTTAATATGCTAGTAGTATGGTTATAAGTTACAGAGTGGTCGTACTGCTACAATCCACTGAGATTTGATACCTATGATGTTGGATTCTTGGAATACGTAAAACTATAGAGAGATTGAACTGGCATAAGGAGTATTTGGGGTTGTTGTCTGACATTTTGTTGCAATAAAGTATTAGGAAATTTTTGTTAGTTGGATTGATAATGGAAAATGGTATTGATTTTTGGGCATCTCCAAGATGTTCGTATATAGATGACACATTCAGTAATGCTATGGAGATTATGAATCTTGATACACATGCTGGCTGGTGCACTAGCCCTCATGGGATAGAGCAAATGTTTGCTTCTTATCCAGCATTTTCGCCGATTAATCCAATGTCCATTAATTATTTACCATTTGAAGAACAGAATACTGGAACTTTTGTCTGTGAAGGGGAAAATTTGATGTTTCAGCAGAAGGATGACGAGTTTCGCTCGATAGATTCTTGTGAAGAGGTTGATTTGGTTGATAAAACGAGGAAGAATTTGAGCAAACAGAATTATGTTACTGATGTTGTTGAGAAATGTGTAATTCCGAAATCACCTTGTCAATCACTTGCTGAGAGAATGCTCAAGGCATTAGAATTGTTTAAAAAATCATCTGGTGAGGGAATCTTGGCTCAGGTTTGGATTCCTATGAAGAGTGGTGATCAGTACATTTTAAGCACCTATGAACAGCCATTTTTACTTGATCAGGTGTTATCTGGATATCGAGAGGTATCGAGGAAATTCTCTTTTGATTTGGAAATGAAACCAGGATCTTGTCCAGGTCTTCCTGGTAGGGTTTTTACTTCAAGAACACCTGAGTGGACATCAAATGTTATGTACTACAAGGAGGCTGAGTATTTACGCGTACAATATGCAGTCGACCATAAAGTCCATGGATCGATTGCTTTACCGATTCTAGAGGATGATGGACATGATACACTGTGTTGTGGAGTATTAGAACTAGTCACTGTGAAGGAGAAGCCAAATTTTGATTTGGAAACAAGTCATGTTTGCAGGGCTCTGCAGGTTTCTGCTTATATTCTATTAGTTCCTTTATTCTTCATTTGTTGCATATGTACCTTTACCACTGAGAAAGAATAATTTTTATTTCAGTGTATTTGAGGATAAAAATAGATGACTAAAGAAATCATAATATCTGCCTCAGAATATTTTTTGGAACCTGTTTATAATCATATGATGAAAAGGCTAATAGTTTTTGCTTCAAGTATTACTTCTAACTACTAGGCTTTTGCTTCTTTTTTTCTTTTTTCTTTTTCCTTTTTCTGGGGTGTGTCAGTTGTAATACGTATGGATGGATGAACTTAAGATCACAATATTGCCTTTGATTCGCAACACAGTATTTTGCGAAGAACAGAAAGCGTAATTTTGCATCAATTGGTTGTTTTAGTTATGTTTTTTGATGTAGTGTATGACTAAACTCATTGTAACTTTACACTTTATTTTTTTTCTGGTGATGTTTGTGATGTGTAATTAAGTTCTCTTTCCTGTCAGAAGGGGAAATGTTTTGTCAGTTTACTTCCTTCAGTATTATGTTTTATTTGGGTATGTAGCCTGGTTATATATTGCTCTTCTGTATATCAAGACAGATACAGCGACACATCCATTTTTGTCCTCCCACTTGCTGCCTTCCCTGCGGCCAATATGCTATACTATTCCTTTTTCAAGTGCATCGACATTTTTGTTTGATCACAAATGTAGATCTTTGTGTAAGCTGTCCTGGTTGAAAAGTTATGCTAGTTTTGGGAGGTTATATAGGTTGGTTGTCAGTGCATATAGAGGGCTCCACTTTATGGTTATCTGAATTTAATGGAAGCATAAAGTATCGGAATGTTGCTGTGTGCTCTTTTCTTTTCTTTTTCTTCCCTTGTTATGTTTGTAGTTTGTCCTTTTGAGAATCTCTTAATCTGTTTTAATTTATCCTCAAGAAACGATGGTTTAGGTTTACTGTATGGTCATTTGCAGGCAGTAAACCTAAGGAGCACAACACCTCCTCAATTTTCTTCCCAGGTAATACTCAATATCTTAATCTTATCTGTGATCTATCCGTTATTTCTGCCATTTGCTTGTTTTGATATAGTACCCTTCTAATATCCCCTTGTCTTATTTGCTTCCTTGTAGAGTCTCTCCAAGAATCAGAGAGCTGCTTTAGCTGAGATAAAAGATGTTCTGCAAGCAGTTTGCCATGCTCATAGACTGCCTCTTGCTTTGACATGGGTACCCCGTAGTTGTAGAGGAGGTGGCGATGAAATCGTAAGAGCAGATGCTAGAGAGAGTATTGCAAGCTTAGATGGAAAAAGTGTATTGTGTGTTGGGAATACGGCTTGTTATGTGAGTGACAAGGAGATGCAAGGATTTCTTCATGCATGTATGGGACATAATCTCAAGGAAGGACAAGGTATTGTTGGGAAATCCCTCCAATCCAACCACCCCTTCTTCTACCCTGATGTGAAAGAGTTCCATATAAGTGAGTATCCACTTGTTCATCATGCACGGAAGTTTGGTCTAAATGCTGCAGTGGCTATCAGATTACGTAGTATACTCACCGGTGATGATGATTACATATTAGAGTTCTTTCTTCCTGTCGATATGGAGGGAAGCACTGAGCAACAGCTTCTCTTAAATAACCTCTCATGCACGATGCAGAGAATTTGCAGAAGTCTGAGGACACTATCAGATGCAGAATTAGTTGGACAAGGAGGTGAGAATTGTGGGTTACAGAGTGAATCTGTTCTGAATCTACCGCCAATTGACTTGTCAAGGAGGATTTCTCAGCAATCATTATTAGACAGCACTTTAGATTTGAGTAAAGCTCCTATAGATGCATGTGATTCAGAGAGAGCTGGAATAGAAGCTAATAGTTCTCACAAACAGGTATATCACTCAACTTGTCTTCCTTCTGTTATCTAGTCTATGTTCCCCTAGCTTATTTTGGCAGAGCATGTAATCTTGGTTTTACGATGTTTAAAGTGGTTTACAAGAGTGTACTTAATTGTTCTACGTTTACACCGTGCTTGAATATCCTGTTTCCTGTCTCCCTTTTTACATGTTCTTGAACAATCGTCTTGCACTCTTGATAATTTCACCAAGTCTTAGTTTATGTGCTCCTAGACAAGTTATGTTCCTTTGTCCGATTTCATCCTTTTTGTTTGTCGATACTGAAGTTATTTCATTTCATATTGTAGACATCGAGTGTATCAAGAAGACAGAGAGAGAAAAATAGAAGCGCAGCAGAGAAACATGTCAGCTTGAGTGTTCTTCAAAAATACTTCTCTGGGAGCCTCAAGGATGCTGCACAAAGCATTGGTGGTAAGAATATATACCCTCGTTAAATGGAAACAATCAACTAATTTGCACATTCTGGAAAATTGTATTATCATGTTGATCTCTGTCCTGTTCCATTAGGTGGTTATTTTGTGATTCAGATATTACTTGCAAAAACTTTATGGAAATCATCAGATTTTTGAGAGCGTCCCAATTGGGGCTAATATACACGTACTGAGTACCATCTCTTCTTCCTTTATTTGCCTCCTAACATGATTTTGGGCTCTTCCCAGCCCATCCAAACTCGTAATGGACGACAGACGAAAAATTGGTTAACTTGATTTCTGTTCTTCAGTAATATTTCTTAATATACACGTACTGAGTACCATCTCTTCTTCCTTTATTTGCCTCCTAACATGATTTTGGGGCTCTTCCCAACCCATCCAAACTCCTATCACGAGTCAAATATTCTAATTTCTTTGCGCCAAGTTCAACTTCTAATGTTATGTATCTGGAATTTAACATGATGGTTTAAAAACAAATGGACGACAGAAGAAAAAATTGGTTAACTTGATTTCTGTTCTTCAGTAATATTTTTAAAAGAAAAGTGACATTACCAAAGGGTGCAGACTCTTTACGATTTAAAAAGAGTAGTACATATAGAATTGTTTGAAGTTGAAAGCACAAAATTATATGATCTTGTAAAAGATGGTCGTAACATTTGTTTGTTATGTGTTTTTGTAGTGTGTCCAACTACATTGAAAAGGATATGTCGGCAATATGGGATCTCAAGATGGCCATCCCGGAAGATAAATAAAGTGAATCGTTCTTTAGTAAAGATACGGACAGTGCTTAAATCAGTCCAAGGGATAGAAGGAGGATTGAAGTTTGATACAGTCACTGGAGGTTTAGTTGCAGCAACCTCTATCCTTCAAGATTTTGACTCTCAGAAAAGTACGCTCTTTCCTTGCAAAGATGTCTCAATAGAAAGTCCTGAATTCCTTTTCCAAGATGCTGTGTCTGCGCTCCAAACTTCATGCATTGGCAACCACGACTCTCTGGTGAAAATGGAAGAGGACTTGAATGTGGATGGAAACCAACTAGCAGAGTCAAACCATTCCAATCCTAGCTCTTTCAGGGTTGGGGATGAACCAAATAGTTCATTGTCTGGAGTTTGTCATGGCTCCAAATTGGCTGCATTAGATGGGAGGTCATCATTGCCAGCAAATCCGGACACGATGCCATGCACCAGTTCTGGAATGTCACTGGATTCTTTCCATACAAAAGGAGGATGGAGGAGCTGTGGTTTGAACACAAGCAACTTAAAAATGGACAATTCTGGCTGGCATTTCATCAGCCGATGCCCAGATTCCATGGCTAATACTGATGATGTTGAGAAGAAGATGAAAGGAAGTATCGAAACAGATGGAGATGATGGAGTTATGGAACATAACAAGGTGAGTTCTTCAGGTGTGACAGATTCGTCAAATACATCCCGCTCAACAATGAATGGAAGTTCATCTAGCTCCCGCAGTTCTGGTGAGAGAAAACATACCACAGTTGAGGATGGTGGCTCACAAATTGCCGTAAAAGCTACTTACAAGGAAGATAAAATCCGATTTAAATTTGAGCCTTCAGCAGGATGCTTCCAACTCTATGAAGAGGTTGCAAAGAGGTTCAAACTGCTGACAGGCACATTCCAGCTCCAATATCTTGATGATGAAGAGGAAAGGGTGATGTTGGTAAATGATGCAGACTTGAACGAGTGTTTGGAAATACTTGACGTTCCTGGAACCCGTAATGTAAAATTTCTCGTTCAAGATGTGTCATGCACTGTAGGTAGCTCAGGCAGCAGTAATTGCTTTTTGACAAATGGCTCTTAGTTATCCAACACAGAAATGCTTCTTGTGTTGTATGGTCTTGGCAGGAATTGGAGGATTTCAAGTATACATGGATTAGAATCATAGAAGAACAAAATCATTTGAAATTTTGTGAAAGATTCCTGTGAAAAGTTTCATTAACACGGAATTTGTGTCGAGTAGACCTTCTTCCTTGAGTCTTGTCATCATTTGCACTCGACGAAAGAGCCTTACAAGTGGCATTGCCGTTCTTCACACATGCAATATTGCTGGATCGGGTTTAATCTGCTATCTATGTACTGTATATGTCAGATAGATTGTAAAAGGTTATTACAGTTTAAGGCACTAGCTCGCAAGTGCCTCAACCGGTAAAAATGTAGTTAATGTTGTTAGGTAATGGTTAAAGTAAGTTGTAAAAGTTCTTTCAGTAAGGCTAAGTCCTCATATTTTGAGGCACTACTGGTAAACCCCCAACCTTTCCCTCCTCATTCAATATCACATTGAAGTCCACAGCCAAGGCAAGGACATTGTGTTGATTAGTTGATAGATACTGCCCCGAAGCCTCGATCTTTCACAGTCAGAACATTTAGCACTCATCAAAGTGGTAAAAGAGTGCATATTGCATTCCTATGAAAACAGATTCAATGTGATTTGTTGCTTTGTATCCATAACTACTTCAACCTCACATTCTCCTCCACAGAATCATTTTTTTTCCATTGCAATTGCTACCAGCTTGCTCCATTCCTGGAATGGATTCATAAGTGGATATGTGATGTCTATGAAGTATTTGTAATCTGTGGAAAGCTGCTTGTGTCTTCACTAATCTGATGTTCCAAATAATGGCCTTCATCATTATTTAACATTGGATTTAGTAGTTTCTCTTCTTGTTACAACCCAAAAGGTTGTTAAATATCTGTGTTGCGTTGTTTCCTGCCTCTCTTTCTTCCTCTTGATTTAGGGGACATATCAGATTGTTGTATCATCTGATTCACCCTCTGTTCAATTGTTTCCTCTTTGTCTTGTTGTCTGCTTGTCCATGTTCTCCATCATGTCCTCTTCCTCTTCAACATTGTGGGTTATGGCATCATGCAACTTTCTAATAGGAGACTCCTTTTTCTGACTGTCTCACTGATATTGTGACATATTGGGATTGGGGACAATGATAATTGATAGCCAACCGATGATCAACTTCAGTTTCCTCATGTTTTGGAGGGGATGAGTCCATCTGTGTCTCCTGATTATTCACTTTCTGAATAGGATCTATCTTCATTGGAGCCACCGCAATAGCTTTGTTATCTAAATCATTCATCTGTATTTAGCTTCTTCCTTCTCATCTGGAGCTTCTGTACCACATCCTTTCTTGATCTCTACCCTCTGTGCATGTTCCTTATTTTTGTCTTCTATGTCTGCTTTCTCAGTAACAACATCACCTTCTTCTGGATCCTCTTTCTCCTCTATCTGACAATCACCCATTTCTTCGACTCACTGTTGGGCTGTTGTGGAGTTCTTACAATCCCAAACGATCCTTCCACCCAATTCTTGGTGGAGCTGATTTGTTATAGCACTTGATTCTTCCTAGTTTTATTGTACTTACTACCTTTTACTTTAGATGTACCAATTGCCTTGTTCATCTTCTCTGGTTCTCCTTACTCCTTGTTGTCTATGGTCATATTCATCCTGGTGACTTTCGCTTCAGCCCACTTTATAGTAGGTTCACCGTCGATAAATTACACAATTTTGATGGAAATAGGATCAACTGCTTTCGTCATAATCTGCACAGAAGAATTAAGAGCTCTAGAGTTTACTTGTGCATCGAAGTTCATCGTAGTAATAGATGGAGGATTACAACATTGGATTTGCAAATTTCATACTGAATTTGCTTATGGGCCTATTTCTTCTTGAATGTCTGAAGTTATGTCCAGCACAAAATCAAGGGATAATTTTGTTCTCCTCCAGAAGATCCATCTTAGAATCCAGACAAGGACCACATCATTTTTCTCATATTCTTCCTCTGCTTTTCTTTTTTCTGCAAAATACTATCTAAAAAGACGTGCTTCGCGGTGAAAGAACAATTCACACCTCTTCATTTGTTGCTCTATTTCTCTTTTATGTAAGAAGAATTCGTCGATGCAGGAGGACCGAGTTCTGCAATGCGTTTTTGCTTTTCCTTGTTCCTTTTTTTTAAAAAAAATGTTAGGGACTTGTATAACTTTCCTTGCACCAGCATGGGCAAAATAGCAAAGCATCAGAAGTACTAACAGAAAAACTTGCAAGCAATCTGTAGAATACCCTAATAGTACAAAACCATGAATTGACTTACCAAAAAGACAGCAACTATACACGAGGAAGGATATTCAAAAATATATATACACATAATATGGTCACTCAGTGTACCTACAGGGGCTCTAACTCAAACTGGATCAGCTTCTGGCAAATCTCTTCAAAACAATATAGAGACAAAAAACAAAAGAATGGGCACAAGGAGATCCGCTCCACCACGGGGACAGCCTGCAATCATGGCATCAATACATGCATCAAAACGGGGTAATTGCTACAGTAACATGGCACTAAGACCTTTTCAAAGAATAAAATATGGCACAACAGTTACTCAGTTCTATATATTTGAACTCTTTTTTTTGTTTTGTTTTTAAATAATTGTACACTACAAAAAGACACTAAATATCTTCAATAACCATCTCGGAAAAAACTTTACTTCTAGGAGCATTAACTTTCCACCATAACAAGATATCAAAATCATCACTATGAAAAAGGGCTCAATAGTGATGATTTTGATATCTTGCTATGGGGAAAGCTGATGCTCCTAGAGGTAAAGTTATTTCCAAGATAGCACGTAACGTGTTGGCAATTCTGATTTCTAGTGTGGCCTCGGAATGTGCATTTAGCACCCGGGGGCCGGGGGGGGGGGGGTATTCTTGATTCATTTAGGAGTTCATTGACTCCAAAATTGGTGCAAGCTCTTGTTTGTCTTCAAGATTATATTGAAATGAGCCTCTTCTGGTAAATGTTGAAGAGGATTTGATGACCTTATGCAACTTGAACTTGATGTGGTTTTGCGTTTTGTTTATATTTAGTGCAAAATAAAATATTTTTTACTTAGTTTTAATTGTATGAGACCCTAAATTCTCTTAAGATGGGTTTTAATTGTATGAGACCCTAAATTCTCTTAAGATGAGACAGATAGCACAAGAAATCCCTCATTTTTGATTTCTAGTGGCAAGTTACCTTTCTGGCTTTCTGCTAAGTTTTAAACATCATTCACTCTTTGTTGTAGGAATTGTAATTGTACTGAAAGATTCCACTCGTTGTAGGTTGAAGCATTAGTTGGGAGGATTTTCTTGGTTTCTCTTTTGTTAGTTATGGTGTTTGGTCTAGTACAGAGCTTGAAGTTCATTGAAAACTGAAAAGGACATTGCTTCTGAAGAGAACTTATGGGATTAGTTGGTGACTGCATTGTTTTATTATGAATAGAATTTTTCAATAGGTGATCGATTGTTTTGAACTTTTAATATTATTCTGGTTGTAATATTAACATAATTTCTAGTTTAAGACTAAATGTTGATGAAGTAAGACCATAACATATGGTATGTTTTGGAATTGAATGAGTAGTTATAGACTTTTAGTTGCTTCAGACCACTTTAAACTTACTGGTTGTTGGCTCTTGGAAATTTGTGGAAATGTTGCAACATGCATTTCATAATATCAGTGGTCTTTCTTTTTTATCCTGAATAGGAGAACTCTTATGAGGATATATGCAGAAATAGTTCCTTTCCTTTTATAATGCACTGAACTACTGAAGAGATAATATAATTATGTGGACGCTGCTGCTAATATGAATAGATTTATTACTCTTATCTAACATGAGCTGTGATTATCCAAGACAAAAAAGCTTGATATATCTTTTCTTAGGATATGCATAGTGTCAGCTATCAATTGTAGTTGATTTTTTTCTTTATATTCATGTTTTTGACTTGTTTGATTATCTTTGATTGACATAAAAACAACAAAGTAAATAACACAGAGGATGACTTGGAAAGTGTTTTCCAATGGTATCGAATATTTTTGCAGTATACAATTATTTAAAAGCAAACAAAAGAGAGTTCAAATATATAGAATTGTGTCTAGTTAAGGTAACTCCTGAATTTCCATATCCGGATTTACCGTACCGAACCGAACTTTGAAAGTTTCGTATTTGGTATCAACTTTCAATTGTGGATTACCGAATTATCAAAAACGAAGTTCGGAAATACCAAACGCCTAGCCCTGATGGTAACTGCAATTCTAGCTTGAGCAGGAAAGCAAATAATACTACCTACTAGGATGACCTTTGCAAACAAATGGCATCACAGGAATAAGCAAAACAAAGTTGGAAATGAAAGATACTCACTATAATTTCCCAATATCTCTGATGTTGGTAGTGCCGGCAAAGACATCTCTGCAAATTGAAGTGATTCATCAAGACATTTAGTTGATGAAAACAAAGACGGTTTATAATAGAGCGATATGTCAAAAGTAGCTCCACTTTGACAGAATCAGAATTAATAAGTTCAGTCAAATTACCAGGAGCACAAAGAGACAAGGATGTGGCTGTCGATGATGAAGGCCATGGAGCAGCAATATTGTCATTTAAGTCGCAAGTAAAGCTGAAACCTGTTGAGTTGTCATACACCATATCTGCTGGATAACTTCGAAGCAAGCACCCTGCTAATTAATTTGAATTACTTAATCAGTACAACATAAACCAAGAAAACCTAAAACGCCTTCCACACCGAATACTAGTATCCAACTATAACTGGTGAAAAGCAACATTGACAACATACTAGTATTGTAACATGCAATTGAATTTAGTTTTGCAGCCAAACACAGTGATGAACTTCAGTTTGCTCACTAACAACTACAGCTGTATGATAACATTCCAGTTATCCCTAACCTAGAGGATAACCTTTCAAGTGATCACTTCTCATGAGAAGAATGTATGCATATTTTATTTTTTTTGAAACTGGTAACTTGTATTCCTCAGCATTAAGGGCTATGCTGGCCACCTCCAAAAAGTAGTAACAGAGAAGGGAGAAAAAAAAAAGAAATACAAAGAACCTATGAAATCCACTAATTGGATTTCCTCTTCTATATTTTGTTCTTTACACCAAAAACCTAAGGAAGTAATTACTTGCCATTTCATCTTCGGTATTGAGCATTTTTTTCCTTCAAATATCCTCTGATTCCTTTCCTTCCAAATATTCCACCAGATACAAGCAGGTACCGTCCTCCACCACTTCTTTTGACTCTTGCTGCCCCCCCCCCCCCCTTCTGATCCACTGATCCAATAACTCAGTTGTGTGTTCTGGCATACACCAGTTTAGGCTAGATAAATTGAAGAATAAAGCCCATACTTGTGTTGTTACTTTGCAATGCAAAAATAAGCGTTTGTTGGTTTCCAGTGCCTCTTTGCATAGTAAGCATCTAGAGGCTATGTTGATACCCCTTTTTTGTAATGCTTCATGAGTCAAACAGGCTCTCCTAGATACCAAACAAACAAAACACTTCACTTTAGTGGGAGCTACACTCTTCCAAACAGCACTCCATGGCCCTGTTATCCTTCCTCCCATTACCGATAGACCTCACTTATACAATCTGTTAACAAAGAATCTTCCATCCGGGTGTTGTCTCCATAATCGACTGTTTGTTTCCAAATTAGTGCCGGAAAAGCCTTCTATCTTATTCAGTAGTTCAATTACCCCTTCTATCTCCCAGTCATTTAACAACCTTCTAAATACCAAATTCCACCCTTGTTGAGACCACAACTCACTGAATTTGCTATCCGAATGCACACTGATAGAATAAAGTCCAGGAAACAAACTTTGAAGAGATCCTTGACCAGTCCAATCTTCTTTCCAGAATAAAACCTTATCCCCCCTCCTAAGTTCAACTTTTGTCTTAACTTCTAGAGCCGGCCAAAAGCTTTTTGATAGTCCTCCAAACTCCAACTCCATAAGTGGTTGTTACTTCAACTGAACATCATTCCCCTTCTTGGCCGAATTTGTGTTGTATCACCTCTTTCCATAGTGCATGCTCCTCTGTACCTCCATAGCCACTTGCTTAGCAGACTTGTGTTCTGTAACTTGAGCTTCCTTACTCTCAAACCCAGTAATTCCTCCCTTGTTGAACTTCTGCCCATTTTACTAAATTGAAACTACTCTCAATTTTATTTCCTAGCCAGAGGAAATTCCTTCTCAAAGCATCTAGAATTTTGATCACCTCACCAGGTATAGGGAAAAGGGACATCACATAAGCTGGTAAGGAATCTAGCACAGAGTTTATTAAAGTAACTACCGCCCAATGAAAGGTATTGAGACTTCCAAAGTGCCAACTTCCTCTCAGTTTTCTCAATAATTCCATGCCAAATAGTAATTGCTTTATGTTTTGCCCCCAATGGCATGCCTAGATAGACTGTTGGTAGCTTCTCTACCTTAGACCTCAGGATGTTTGCTAGTGTTTGTATTTGTTGAACTTCTTTTACAGGAAATATACTGCTTTTTCTCCAGTTAACCTAGAATTCAGAACAAACCTCAAAAACTACCAGAATCACCCTTAAATAGCATAATTGTTCCTGGTTTGCTTCGCAGAACACTACTGTATCATTAGCATACAGTAAATGTTCAACTCCATATTCTCATTTGCCCTGTTTCTTATATTGAAGCCTCTGATCCAATTATTTTGCGACGCTTTCCTCATTAAACTGCAATCCCTCCATAGCTATAATAAAAAGGAATGGAGATAGAGGATCCCCCTGTCTAAGTCCTCTTTCTACCTGGAAAAAAACCTGCAGGTTCTCCATCAGGTTTTAATACAAAAGTCTATCCAACCGAGCCATCTATTTCCAAACCCCATATGTCTAAGAGGTGTTGATCAGGAACTTCCAATTTAAATGGTCATACACTTTCTCAATATACAACTTGCACATATACCCCAGTACATCTCCTCTAATTCTAGTGTCAATACACTCACTAGCAATTAAAGTAGCATCCATTATTTGTCTACCTTTAATGAAGGTCATCTGATGTTTGTTCACAAGCTTGCTTATCACCCTCTTCAATCTCTCTGCTAGAACCTTGGCTATGATTTTGTACGTTCCTGTGATCAAACTGATTGGTCTAAGATCTCTCAGATCATTTGCCCCCAACTTCTTTGGAATCAAAGCTACAAATGTAGCATTAAAACCTTTTTCAAATTTCCGATGAATGTGGAAGTTGTGGAAGGTCAACATGAAGTCCTCCTTTACAGTTTCCCAGGAAGTTTGAAAAAAAATCCATTGTGTTGTGTAACCATTCGGGCCAGGTGCCTTGTCTACTGCACACATTTTGATGCATATTCTGGAAGACTGAAGTAGGATTTACCAAATAATTCAACATACTTGTTGACGAGGAAGTAGCTGACTGATTTATAAGGCGAATTGGGCTGTACCCATGTGGAGGAGCATCGGCTCACATGCAACCATGCTCATCTTCCTATAATATGTACAGCAAAGCTATAATTCTTTATAACTACTTCAAAATATATGGGTTCACCAAGCTCAAAGTGTTTTATGATGCAATGATTAGTTGGTGACGCTCAACAAGTGAAGTTAGGTTCAAATCTCACATTTATCTTGTTATTTTTTCCTTTCTTTCTGAAATTAAACTGGGATTCAAATCTCCACGTTTGTGGACATGGCTGATGAGTGGTGTCCCCTCTTGTGTTTTAATCAAGTACTTCCTTCACCTTCCTTTCTTTATTTGATTTATCGCTTCAAAATCCCCACATCTGACACATTGAAATCCCTTTTCTCCTTTTGTCACAGTAAAATCTTATATACAGAATTAAACCAAGTGTCTATATTAAAACTACTATTTTACTGTAGAAGTGGGGGATGTATCATATAGTCAACGGGTTCAACTAATCACAACATTTTTGACATAGGGTATTGGTATTTATGTTAAAATCACTAAAATTGCAAAAAGAAAATGAAAATATAATTACAAACGTGTAGCAGATTCAAGGTTGAACACATTAAATATAAATTTAATCCACCTCTCAATAATAGTGCACCCATCATCTTGAAATCTCGGATTCACCCCTGCTTGTAATGATCACTAAGGTAGTTGTAGGGAACCTATTCTAAAGACCCATGATACTTGTAAGATACAATAGAGCAATTAGTCATATTCTTGTCACTAAGGTGTGAAAGTATAGATTCAGTTTAATGAGAAAATGGGAAAAAGAAACTTGTTTCAACTTACAGTCCAACGGTACTAAATGTGAGAAAAGAAACCGTTACAGGGCAGTGGGAAGAGGTAATAACTATAGTGGGCATGACAAACAGAAGAAGAATAAAATGTTTATTATAACATTATGGCAGATGGAAAAGGGGAGTCCTGCAACAGTAACAAAAACTGCAATTTCTCAATTCAAATCTGAAAGTTCTAAGTTCTTTAGGAGCTTTGCATTGGTTGTAATCACAGTAATGTATGATAGCATAACCAGTTCAGAGTTTCTAGGGGCCATAACAACTTATTTTCCAAATATCTCTCTATGAAAATTTATTAAATTGAATATTTTATGCTAAAAGGGGAAAAAACAGATCAATATTTTCCTGACCGCAAACCAGAGAAGGAAAAAACTACAAAAATGACAAAGAGAATCAATACCTTCTTGCCCATATGCTGCTCCATTGCAAACAGACGCCAATCACAAAGAAAGCAAACATCAGATAAAAACAACAGAAATAAACAGGAGATTGAAAAACAAAATTAAAAAATGAACAATCACCCTGGAGACTGAAGTCTTTCAGGTCAATATCACAAAGCTCGTAAACATTTGTCATGACCCCGGCCTTCTGTAACATAAAACCAAATGCCGCAGCACATATAATTGCTTGTCGATTTGTAATCAACATCTGCTTCTGTATCCCAGCAATATAGGCATTTAATGAGCTACAACATGAAGGACTTGGAGCGGCTAAATTTCTGCAAGCATTGATCACTTCTAATGGTGGCTTGAATTCCAGGGGACACACTGCAATCCAGATGACAACTGCTTAAAAATATGCCCATAATCACAGCTGATATATGCTAGAAGGTGTTGTACAACTCCACTGGTGTGAGCCGACCCTCACTAGCTCTGGCCTGGGGCACGTTTGTTAGTGTAGAAGATAGGGTACACAGGTACAACTGGCTTTAAAAAAAGATCCACGTTAACACACTATATAAATGGGGATAATGTTGCTAACTGATTATTATTTTCATTTGGCTTATATACCTCCTGTACATTTCCGCACTGCTTTCCTAAGTTGTCATGTTTTTCTTCACTGTCATTTTTTCTTTCCATTACTATTTTGATTTGCTTCACTTGAGCCGAGGGTCTTTCGGAAACACTCTCTACTTCCATGAGGTAGAGGTAAGGTCTAGATACACTCTACCCTCCTCAAACCACAAAAGTGGGACTTCACCAAGTATGTTGTTGTTGTTGTTGTATTTGGCGTGAAGAAGACATGAAAATTTCCACCCAATGGATGACTTCTTATATCTCATATCTAATATCAAGCAAAATACCATTTTACTGGACCGCATACGACTCTAATCCATCAAAGGTAACCACTTTCTTACTTCAAATTTCATGTGCTTAATTCTTAGGAACTACCTCGATGATTTCTTAGAGGACAAACGTCTGTCAAAATAAGACCGACTTTTGGAAATATTAGATAAAAACCCAAAAAAAGTGAAGTTCCAAAAAGACTAGGAAATATATCTCCTAACTTCTGAATCTCACAGGTCAGCAATTTAAGGATATGCCATTTTCTTTTCTTTTGGTCTTTTGGGGGGAGGGGTGAGGGGGAGAGGGGGAGGATTAAGTTTGAACGGGATGGCATATCTTTATGGAGTAGATGAAAACTTGGAATCCAGGTGCACAAAGAAACACTATTTTTTCTCCAAACGTTATTACAGGATCAGATTGTAACCAAGAGCCTTTCGCAAGCCTCTACAATACAAGCCATAAGAATTAAGCAGCACATATATAACGACTTGCCTATATCAGTTGTATAGCTAACCAGAATAAGAGGTTGTTTTGGATTGGCTTATTGCAAGTGTTTTTGGCTTTTAAGCTCTTTTTCTATTTTTTGTGGTGTTTGGAAAAGACAGTGTTTTTAAGCATTTACTTTTAGGACAAAAATATAAAAATAAGCTAAAAGCCAAAAGTTGGGCATTTCCAACTTATGGCTTTTAGTTTTTAGCTTATAAGTTACTTTTTACAAGGCCAATCCAAACACCCTCTTAGGATCTTCTAATTATCCGGATACAAAGAAAGCACCTTTTTTTTAAATAGTAGAACAGAAGCCACAATTTCAATTCATATAGGAATTAGAAAGCAATGTTCTAACAAGTCACAAGGAAGATCCCACAAAGATCACTCTGAAGCCCTCGAAAAGGTCCTAGAGGCTCCTAAAGCAACATCTAAACAGGATCAGTTGGAAGATTTGATCCCAAACACAAGGTGATTCCTTTCTATATATCCAAGCCTTGGTGGACAAAGTTATCTGGTACCCGAGTACTGCTTTGGTGAGTGGTACCAAGCACCCTATAGAATTAGTCGAGGTGCGCGCAAACTAGCCCGGACAACCTAGAGATTGTATCCTCAATCGATAAAATACAAGGTCAAAATTAAAATCAGCTAACTTGTGTAGGCAATTCACATTATTCTTTGGTAGGCTATAACATGTAAGATGATACAACAAATAAAGAATCATTAACCATGTGGCTAAATCGTGCATAAACCAAAGCTTTAGAGCCCCTTTGGCTTAGCTGGACTTAAGGGCCTGTTTGGACATGGGGTTTTATTTTCTAGGCTAGGAATTATGGGATATTGTTGGTGGTTCAAACACTAAAATACCAATTGATGCTGAAGCAGCACAAAAAGTGGAAAGTCAAAAGCTGGAAAGGCCATGTATGCTCTAACTGTAACAGTTGAAGATGAGTTCTTACATTGGATTAAAAACACCAAGACACAAGACACCCAAATAAGCTTGGGACACGCTGGCAACGATTTTTACAAAGAAGAATGATGTGAGATTACAAAGACTTGAATACGATTTTTTGTCGATTTCGCAATGGAACATGACAATAAGCCAATTCTTCTCAAAGGTTAAATTCTTATGTGATGAAATATCAAAATTTAGATCCAGAAAATGCAATCAGAGTCACAAGGATGAGAAGAATTATTGTTCATGGTTTGAGGCCGAAGTATAAAGGCATGGTTGTAGCCACATGCAGGTGGATCACAGAACCAACCTTATCTTAATCATAAAATTTGTTGGCAAATGAAGAGACTTGGAGAAGCCATTATCAAGTCTTTTTGTAAAAGATGAAGATAAGGTGCTCTTCAGTAAAAAAGCAAGGCTACCGGAAAAGGATGAAGGGACAAGCTCACAGCCAGGGGAGACCAGAAGAATCAGTATCAAAGAAGCCATCAAGACAACAAGCAGGCAAACTAAGATTTCAACAATCAACAAAGAAACAAGTGCTACATAAATCCTCGCCTCAAGTATTTTGTATGTCCCTAGCAGAAAGAATTGGGTAGAAGACTAAGAATTAGTAGTCATGGGTAGCTACTTTTAACCCCTATGACAATAAAATATTGTCTATTTCAAGCGTCCATCAGAGTTGGTCAAAATCAAATATGCCCCCCCCCCAAACAAAAAAAAGCCTTTCTCAAGAAAAAGCAACCTAGCATTGACAAAAAAACATAAAAATGAGTAGTGTCGGGTTCATCACAATAATTTTCAGGAATTCTAGTATTGAGTCACATAGTAAAAAACGAGAAAAACAAGTTCTTTGAGAATAATAAAAACCTCACAAACACGTTCAGGGCTAGATGTGTCAAAAACTAACCTTTATTAACTTTGCAGGAAGACAATAACCGAAATGCAGAATTGGCATCATCAAATCGTAGTTTTCTTGCAATCCATGAATAGACCACTCCTTTGCAGTCATTAAGTGTATCAAATTCACTTGGCACTCCAACTATGCTCTTACCACCAAGAGTCGTCTTTAACCCTGAAATCTGAAGAGCAGCCTCCGAAATTGCAGGCTGGCAAACAGGCCTACAACATTCTTTAAGAGAATCAACTGTGCTACAAGACTCCAATAACTTGCTTGTATTCACTATTTTTTCGAAAGTACCAATGTCCTTCACAGGGCAAGACCCACCAGTTAGATTTGATGACTTCACAGAGCACAGACCAGAAATGGAGCTGTTTGCTCCTTTACTAGCTAATATACTGATGATATCTCTAAAACAATCATCAGCTACCGCACTTTGTAAAACTAAAGTATCAAAGCGGTTGCTGTAAAATCCCTGGAATATGTGGAGTAAGCTATTGAACTGTGGACAGCATATTACATTTCCAACTACCGTTGACAAAGATCGAGTACAATCAGATGCTGTTTTTTCTGTGATGCTTGAAATGACAGAGAAATTTACAGGGCACCTTCCAGTCAAGACAGGGTCATATGTCTTCGGAAAGGAAGGGTACATTGGCGGCAATGATTTCCCCGGGAAAGGATAATGAGGGATGACAGCAGGTGGTATGTCAATTGGTTCAAAGATTCCACTTTTGGGAGGGCTAGCCAGTTCAGATGTGGAAGAAGTTAGGGTTGTCTTATGTGGCACATTTAGAGCCACTGCATTCTGATAGCTAGCCAAACAGATAGCAATTACTAGCAGCTGATGGATCAATGAACCTGCAATCAGATGCAAGTCGCCTTTTAGTGTATACAGACAAGCAAATATGATATACAAGCACAGGAATAAGCAGGAGTTGGGAATATCAAGTTGCATCTGGGAAGTGGTAATTCATGGAATTAATTTAAGTAAATACCAGCTTTGAAATTTGACAGAATATTCAGCATTATAAAGGTGTGACGGTGATTCAAAGAAACCACAAGGCAAAACCAATTACTGCATGGCAGCTTGCTCATCTTCATTTAGAAAAGAATTAACATAATCACCACTACCTGGAAGGAATGAGAATCTGCAAACCAAAAATCTATACAACCTTCTCAACAACTGCAGCTAAATTATGTCTGCTAAAATTTGTAAAAATAGTTTGGATGCCATTCTTTAGGGGACAACACAGAAACCCACAAAAATATGTGTACATTTACAACAGATGGCACATAGGGAGTCCAAAATTTTCTGCCCATATCTCTAACAAGATAAAGTCTAGCATACAAGTCCAGTACTATACCCTTGAGACGAGTGGCGGTATTTGCATAAGCCATCCGTCCACTAACCCTCTGGCAACATGGAGACACACAATCGGTACCTTTAAGCTGTTGATGCTACACCAGTTGAGCTGGTCACATAAATATTATGATGTACCAGTACCTGTGACAGATTCAGTCACTGGGTTAATTAAGAGATTAAGGCAACAACATACAATCCGAAATTGCCTTGGATACTGTGGTCTACATATCCATATCCATAAAATAAATAACTTTTTATCTTACTTGTGAAAGAAAGAGGTATAACAATCTAATGGGAGCATAACATTCTTCATCTGTTAAGGGGGAAATTCCAAATGCATCAATTCCTCTTTCTAGAAACATAAACATACCAATGGTCCATATCGTGAAAAAAGCAACTTTAATATGAGTACTAGCAAACACTACAGCTAATAAGCTAGCAAAATAAGTGAAGGAACTTCACTACTAAACAAATGCAGAATCTCATCACCCTGTCATAAATTGCAAGCAGTAGATGCTATGAGAACAAAAGAAAGCTGAATGTCTTCAAATAGCGCAACATTGCTTTCACTGTAATCACATAATGATTTACCAATTTGGAGAAGAAATGGAAGATAAGGTCCACTCATTTCCATTGACTATGTATAACATGAAACTTCTACCACACAACTGAAACTTCATAACAAATTATAAACACATAAAAGTGACAATCGGACCTAGAATGATTCAACAACTCTTCCCCTCAACCCTAGCTTTCAACCTTAACAGAACTATCCTAGTCTGTTCATAGATGATAGAAGTGTCTAGTTCATTCCTCCTTTTTTGTTCTCTGGTGATGGCCCTTTTTTGGGGGGTTGAGGGAAATGTTAATTGGTATAAAAGAGGAAAACAAGATTGGTTTGGGGTGGCCCAGTGGTTTGGGCTTGGGACATCCATGTTGGAGGTCTCAAGTTTGAAACCCCTTGTTTTCTCGAGCTCGTCGCACCGGGCTTGCCTAGTGCGGCTTACCTCTCATGTGTAGTTTGCGAACTATTACATAGAAGCGGGCTTTTACACTGTGCGCACCCAAAGGATGGCGGCTACGGTTTCCCTTGCCATCAACCAAAAAAAGAGGAAAATTAAGGCTACACATTAACAGGAGAAAATTAATCAAAAAAATATTATTCCTTGACACTGACACTAAAGATAATTATTTGTATGCATCTATCCACTTAAATACCAGCTACAACCAACTCAATCTTTATATACTTTCATTTATATAAGGAACTCAAATGTATATAACTTAAATCCATATTATTATTTTTTGAGAAAGATAACTTAAATCCATATTTCTTTTGCTATTTATTAATTATTAATTAGTAAAATTTTGGGCTTTTCTTCTATATGGAAAGAAACACTTTTTTTATTTTAAAAAACTAAAAAAAATTGAGTTGCTCCAAACGTTTTGCCTATTTACAAACTCAAGAACCAAATAAACAGCAGAAGGAAAATGCAGCTCCAAACCCGTAAGATCCGGAACTACCAAAAGCTTAGAAATACAAAACTACAGACTTTACTGCAAAATTAAATCTAGATAAACATAAAACAGAAAAATAATGGAATACCTGAAGTTAAAATTCAGTAAAAACCAGAAATCCTCCCCATGATTTGTCATTAAACAATGTTTAGGTCCAAAATTATATACTTAAGACTCAAATAAATCCACAAATTTGTTCAAATAAATAGATGGATGTGCCCAATAAGAACCCTAGAACCAGAGGAACAAGAAGAGGAAGAGTAGTAGTAGGTGGAGTTTATTTCTTTTTTAGGTGAATTCCTTTTTTAGATGCACCATGCCTGACCGAACTGACCGACTTTGGTTACTCCATTTTTAGAGTAAATGACAAAATGATCCATTATGTTTGAGGTAGATTCATAATAGTTCTTTAACTTTGTATTAAACAGTTTTGGTCATTAAGTTTGTCAAAAAATAAATCTTTTAGTCTTCGAACAAGTATGTTTGTCAAAAAATAAATCTTTTAGTCTTCGAACAAGTATTTAATAATATATGTTTGTTAAATTTAACAAAAAAAATATTAATCAAATATCAAAAAAGTTTCATTAAATCCTAAAATATACAACAATAATATACCAGTATAATTTCATAAGTGGAAAAGTCTGGAGAGGGTGGGTTCTACGTAGCCTTATCCTTACCTTATGAAATCGAGAGGTTATTTTTTATAGACCTTTAACGCATATATACTCAAAATAAAGGAGTGAGTTGTCACATTCTCTCAAACTGTAATATTGTCACACCCTATGTGTGGCCATCACTCAAAAATCATTGTTGGTTCCCAAACGAACCCTTGGTCTGGCCATCTCATTAAGTGAAAGACTTAACTCACAATTAATGTAACTTAGATGGGCATACTAATAAGGTAATTTATACTTCTCAAAATAAGACTCAAAATCTCAATAATTATATAAAAGATGTTTTAAAATATATGCTCTGTAATAACTGAAAGAACTCAAACTCTATTTGTGACTAGTCTATATATGAAGCCTCTAAAACTGACTCCAAAAATAGGTTTCAGCACAGGCCCGCGGATACCTCAAATACTAGTAAGTAAAGACTGAAATAAAAGTCTCAAAAGCGCCTCTGAATACAAAAAGGTCTCACCAAAAGCTGGATGGAAATCTGATCTTCAACGATGCGCCTGTTGAGGATCTTTATCACTTGTATATGCATAATAAAATGATGTAGCGTCAAATGGCGTTAGTACATGAAATGTACGATATATAAAATAGCTGAAAAGAAACTTATTCAAGAATGCTCAACTCAATGAACGTAACTCAGAAATAGCTCAACTCAATAAAGCATGCAATATATATAAATAAGACAATGCTTTTTAAAACGTGGATAAATAATGCAACTTAATATGAAAATAATATTTTACTCTTGAGGAGTTTCTCCAACCGACAACCATCACTATGAGCATCCTGATAATACAACGAACTGTTGTCGTTGCCACAACCGTCTGTCGAGGTAAGGGACATAACTCATCTCATGGATTCATATAAAAACCCTAAATGAGGCTGGTGAGGAGTTGTTGTCTACGTAGTTTATGAGGTTTGAGTTGTTCTATACTCTTATCCAAATCGATGCTCAATACTACTCCCAAAAATATATGTGTTTTGCTCATATCTCAAGTAAATGTATGTACTCAATTAACTCATTAATGTCACGATCCGATTTCGGGTGTGATGGTGTTATGTCCTATTTTTATCGAGGTTAGATAAAGCATAACTTATAGACTTTAAAAAGGATTAATTATTGAATAGAGTCGTCACCTAATTTATTAAGAAAAATAAGAAAATTTATTTGATGCATGACATGTATGACTCACGTTTCAATCTGCAAAAAAACAGTTTAGATTTTAGGTAAGGGTTTACATTATTCCGAAAGGAAGGTGTTAGACCTCCTTCAGAATCCACAAAATGTGGTACCCGGCTAAACTTAATTTATTAAACAGGGAGGGGATAAAATCATTATTTGCAAGTATAACACACACACATATATATATATAAAGAAATATGTATTAAAATTGTATAAAATATATGTATAAAAGAACATGTATCAAGTAAATAATGTATATTATTGTCAACTATTTGTATGAAAATATAAGAAAGACGATATAAATGTATATAAGAAAAAAAAAGTAGATTTTATGCAATATTAAATTTTTTTCTTTTTATTAATATAAAAAAAACTTTTTTACCATATGAAAACAAAAATACTTTTGAATATTATTTTCAAAAGATATCTCTGAATATCTATACAAATGCTTTGTAAAATATTAGTAAAGAATAAATAATTATCAAAATAATCTAAAAATATATGTGTTTGTATATATACTATAAAATATATAATTATATTATATAACTGGCTCAGATGTGTAACTGTAATAAGTATTACAATCCTATTTTTTATTTTTTTGCAAATAAGGAGCAACGACTTGGTGACTCAATTCAATTGTTTAAAGAATATTTTAAAAGAAAAACGTTTAATTTAAGGAGTCACCATAATTTTAGGATAATTAGAAATCAATTAATTTTTTTAAAAATGTTTACAAAACCAATAGATTCCAATTAAGGGTTCAAGTGATCCCAAAGGAAAGATATTAGCCCTTTCGAAATCCACAATTGTGGGTCTCGAATGAATTGATTTTTTAAACTGAGGAGATAAAAATCTTACACAAATATATAATGAAATATACACAAAGAATAAACTTAATCAATAATATAAGGAATGACCTAATGTTTGCCTAACGTCAATAATATACACAATAATAAATTAAAAATATTATTCAAACTTAATTAAATTTGAATAGCTTTCTCGAAAAGCAACTCTGGGTACCTGTAAAGACACTTAATAAAAGTGTTAGTAATGGATAAATAATAATAATAATAATAATAATAATAATAGTAATAATAATAATAAAATAAACATAGGAGACCTCGAAAATTGACGGAGATATTTTTTCATTGGTTAATTTTAACTTGTAATATATAATCTATTTAATAATATAAATAAAGAAATAAAAATAACAAAAATGACATTCTGAAATGCTGAATAGTAAATAATATAAAGTAGGCGTAGCAACCCAAATAAAATCATCAAGACGAATATCACTAAATAAATTAAAGGTCCTAAACACACTAATACCACTAACAACAACAAAACAGAAGAAACAAGAAATAAAATAGTATAAAAATAGCAAAAAGCATCCATCAATCACATTAACACAAAAATAGTCATAGATCAGAACAATAAAATAACAGTGGCACAATAGGAAATTTGAACAACTCAAACACTTGTAACCATGGCAAAAATAAAACATATCTTCAAAAATGAGCATGAAATAATGATGAAGGAAAGAAGAAAACGAAAAATGGGGAAAACATATCTGAATTACTATTGGGTTCTTACCAAAAAAATATACTTACTAATGAAAGTGCAAAATATAACGTATAATGTAAACTTAAACTAAAATTTCAGTCTTTTAAAAAGGGAGACCTCAAAAACCGACGGAGAAATCTTTTCATTGGCCAATTTTAACTTAAACGCACAATCATATGAAACTAACAAACTAAAAATGTAAAGTAACATACAACGAACAAAAAATAATACCATAACCACATCATGACAAAATAAAAACTTGCTGAAAATTTTTAAAGTGCATACAATCAATTTTAATAAATCAAGAGGAATCCTATGTGAACAAACATGGAGAAACAATAATAAAATAAGGAAATCAAACACAGAGTCATTGACAAAATGGTATTTCTTAAATAATATAAAAAAAGAATAGTAATATATAGTACCCAAATCGTAGAACAAAATTAATCCAAAATGAGGAGTAAATCACAAACTCAATCCATGTTTACAAAAAATTATAAAGATAAGGACATATATGTTTGCCCCGTACTTTTGTACTTCGAAAAGCTTTCTTAAACTTCTTAAAAGTTGCCACGTGACCAAGATTATCTATAATGTTATTAAATAACTTTAAGGAAGGGAGGATGTGATGCGCCATAAGTGTGAAGGTTGGAAATAGGGTTATAAGGATTTGAAACGAGTTGGGGCCAAAGTAACAAATCGTGGGACTCGACTTACTTGCGTAAGCTACCAAATTGGATGTCTTACGTACTTAAGCTACTGGAGTACATTGAGCTTAAGTAGCAAAAAATACATAGGCTCTTGGAGTGAGACGAGATTACGAACTCACGGAAGAGAAATAAGGAGACGACGCGCCTACTCGAAGCAAGTAGATGATGCACCTACTTGGACAAGTAGGTGATGCACCTACTTAGGGTCAAGTAGGTAATGTAGCAGCTTGGGGTGGACCCCACTGCCACGTGGCAGCGTGCGAGGGGCCGCATGGACTAAGGTGGCACCCTAGGGAGGCTGCCACGTGTCACCCCTAAGGGAATGCCATGTGTCACCCCTAAGGGGATGCCACGTGGCACCTCCTAAGGAGATATATATGTATGTATTTGATGACTAAGTCATCATATTTCTCACTTTGAGACTTAGAAACTAAGAGAGAAAATTGAGAGGAAGAAAGAAGAGAGCCACGGCTTGACTCCTCCAAAGGTAAGTCTCTAATTTTTTTCCGTGAATTAATTATAAAAGGTATTCCTCAGACACGTGAAGGTGTATATATGTATATTATAATGACTAAAGAGTCATTTCTTCAGCCTACACTTGGAAAAAATTGAGAGAGAAAACCTAGGAAGCCAAAGAGAGGAACTACGGGTTTGGAGGACTAGAAAGGTAAGGCCATATTTCGTTCCGTGAATTAATTATTTAAGTATCCTATGGTGTTTAATAATGAAAAATTTCGGTTTGGGGCAGCAAGGAAGGGTGACGAGTAGTCCACTACTTTTCAACACGATTAAGGAATTTTCGAGGCTAGTTTTTGCAAGTTTTGAACAAGGTAAGTTCTTCCCTTTTAAGGTGAAGTTAGTCATGTTGATATGGGGTGTATTACCGATGTTAAATGAAGTTGAAAGTACGGAAAATGTATAAGTATACTCGGCGTTAGAAATAAACTAAATTGAAATCGTTCTAGCCGAGTTAAAGTTGTTAAGGTTGTATAGTGTGGTTGTGATTGTGGCGTTGTCTGTGGAGATGGTTTTATGGTGTGTTGCAGGGCTGGAACGTGGGTCAAAAAAAGTGTGGGTGCTGCTGGTTGCATCTACCTAATCCTTCGTTCTGCGTGGTTAAAGATTTTATGAATTAATGATTGAAAACCTTATTTTTATATCATGGTTTTGGACGAGTGATTTGGGAATTGTTTTGTGTAATATTGACGTGGTATAATTGTGTATTGGCTGATGGTTGTGTTGTTGGTTGGTTATACTAATTGAAGGTGTAATTGGAAGTTCGGATAGGGCAAGTTATAGAGGAAATGCTGCCCGAATTCCGTTAACTTCTTAACTAACTAATAGACTAGTCGAGACTAGTCAAGAAAGACAAATAAGGAATTGATTCCTATGGGTGCTTAGTTGTGGATTTAGCATCTGGAAAGTTAAAAGTTATTAATATTAGTATTACCGTCATGTTAAATAGGTTCAGATGACGATGAGACAAGCCATGTTAAAAGCAATCGATAAGAGGTATGTAAAGCCTATCCTCTTTCCTTTTCTTTGGCATGTCTTAGTCTTAAGTATGATGTGTATATGAAATATGGGAACAGATATACTCATGAATCTCCGAATGTGATTCATGACTCCTACCTACCTCTTGAAGTGAGAGCTCCTATGTTAATTGAGTTAGTGCCTCTCACTGTCTCCTAGATGATGAAAAGCAGAGGGTATGTAAAGCTAACTTTCTCTTCTTTTGGCATGTCCTATGGCATATCCTAGAAGTAAATAATGGATATGTATGTGAGCTTGGGGTAATTCCATTCATAAATTCCAAGCAGGAACCATGAGTCTCATTCACTTCGTGATGTTAAAACTCCTATAACAGTTGAGTTATTGACTTTTAAGGCTTTTATATGATGAAGAGTAGTATATGTAGAGCCTGTCCTTTCTTTCTTTCGATATGTCTTAAATATAAGTAAAATGAGATATAGTATGAGTGTGGAGGTAGTTCTCATTGTAAATTCCGAGTATAACTCGTTACTCGTGTTTACTTCTAAATAGGATTGGACATAAAATACCAAAAACCAAATTACCGAACCGAATTACCGATTTCGGTATTTTGGTATTTCGGTATTCGGTATTCGGTACTTTGGTTTGGTATTCGGTACTAAAATTTAATATTTTGGTATTTCGGGTTCGGTTTCAATATTTATAATTTTCTCGTTCGGTATTCGATAAATACCGAATACCAAAATTATTTCTGTTAGGCCTCCTAAAAGATGTCTTTTAAACATAAAGGGCTATAGGTCCATTCCTATAATTTAACTAATGAAGTCCACTACTCCAGCCCAATTGTCCCTAACAGGCTAACACATTACACACTAACACTTAACCTAATCACCCCTATACTTCAGACTTCACTACTTCAGTCTTCACTCTTCAATTCTGAATTGAGTTCACCACTTCAGTCTTCACGCCGCCTTCAGCCCTTCAGCTTCACGCCTTCACCACTTCAGGTCTCCATCAGCTTCACTGCTTCACGCCGCCTTCACCTTCATCGCTTCACGCCACCATTAGCTTCACCATTTCACGCCGCCATTACCTTCACCGCTTCACGCCGCCTTCACCTTCACCGCTTCACCTAAAGGTAAGTTTTCTTTGCTTCTTCTCTAGTTCTCTTCCTCTTCCTCTTCCAGTCTTTCTTCACATTCTGTCTCTATTTTCCCCCCAAATAATACACGTACCCTAAATTCTATTTCAAATAGATTATGAAGTTTTTGTCCTTTTTTGAGTTTAGTTGAAAAAAGTGGACAAATATATCTATACACCCCATTTTTTGAACCAAGACTCACATATTTGTTGTATTGATATATTTGTTGTATTGACATTTTCTGAACCAAGACTCACACAAGACACAACACTTGCCTCCTAACTGTAAGTCATCCCATCCTTCTTTCTAATAACTACTGTTAATTTTTATATATGGGAATGTGAATTTTTTATTTTATTTTGTAATTCTGCATATTATTTGTCTTCAAAATTGGCGTCGAAATGAGCCTTATCCCATAAATATTGAAGAAGATTTTAATAATCTTATGAAACTTGAACTTGGTATGTTTTTTAGTTTTTATATTTTATTTTTATATTTTTTTACTTTATTTAATTATTGACACATTTTAAATTATTTTTAGCTATGGATGATATTGACTGCATTGTTCAAGCTGAAAAACAGTGAAAGCAGATTTTGGATCAGTTATGGATGTTGTAAAGAGCTATTTATTTAGAAAAAATTCCAAGCTATGATGTATTGATGTAATGATGTGTTCTCAGTTCAAACTGTCTGTGCTTATTGTATCCTATAACACAACATCGTTACAATGAAGTCTTGTTCTCTGTTTCCTCTGCTACTACTGTTTGTCTTCTGAGGCTCAAGTTTGATTGTAATGTGTTATAACATTAATTCAAGTCGACTAACTTTTTCAAGGTCACTCGACTAATGCTGGAAATTATTGCAACCTGCAACATCTGGAAGCATTTTCAGATTTTGGATCAGTATATTATTGAGTGTTATTGTTTGTTGCTGTTGTTGTGTGTTGCAGGTGTAGTGTAGTTGTTGCACCTTATGTTTTTTATTGTTGTAGTTGTGTGTTACAGGTGGCAATTGCTACTGCTACAGCTGGTGTTGTTGACTGTTGTTGTTGTGTGTTGCAGGTGTGGTGTAGCTGCTGCAGCTTATGTTGTTTGTTGCTATTGTTGTGTATTGCAGGTGTCAATTGTTGCTGCTTCAAGTGGGTGTTGTTGATTGCTATTATTTGTTGTTGTTGTTATGTGTTGCAGTGTTCCCTTGCTTTTGATGAATTCATTCAAGTATTCAGCACCCAAAGTTTCATCCTCTTACAGCTTATGTTTCTATTGCAGGTCCATAAACTGCTGAAGGTTGACTGGTTGAGCACTTGAGCCTTTCAATTCAGGGTGTTGCATGTTGTATGTCCTTGTTGTTACAGGTTGTTGCTGTCCTGTTTTGGACTTTTGGTGGTGGTTGTATATCCTTGTTGTTGTTGCAGGTTGTTACTCATCTGCAGATTTTAGAAATACAGGTTATTACTCATGTGCAGGTTGTTGTTGTTACTTATGGTTCTTGGCAATTCTATTCAAAGAAATAGTGCATTTCATCTTTCACTTCTCTGCTTTGCTTATCAATGAATTAGCAGAGGTGTTAGATGTCCTCCATTGTAACACATTTCTCAGTACACTTAAAGCGATGTACATTGCAATCCAAGGCTTGAGAATAGTAATTGGACTTAGAGACTTTGTATTCTAAATTGTAAATTCTAATCAAGGTTCATGGTATTTGTTTTAGTCTTCATTGTTAAACAGGTAAATGAAATATTCTTAGTCTGAGTTTTTCAGAATATTTCCAATATTTTTCTCATGCCTTTAAATAAAATCTTCACATCTTTTATTGTTACTAATGTGAATATGATGTACTAACATATTCCGTGTGGACTTCGACTTTAATATGGGATTACCGAATACCGTACCGAATCGAATTTTGATTTATCAATTACCGAATTACCGAACTGAACTTTGAAAGTTCGATATTTGGTATATACTTTAAATTACCGATTATCGAATTTTCGAACTCAAACTTTGTAAATACCGAACGAATACCGAATGCCCAGCCCTACTTCTAAACGCTAAGGCTCTTAAGGTAGTTGAGCTATTACCCTCGAGCCTCCTATATGTAAAGACATGATCCATGACTCTTAGTCACATCTGAATATAAAGTTCTTGAAATAGTTGAAATACTACCCTCGAGTCCATGTATGATTAATATTAATTGAATGTATAAGCTCTTGTTCCTAGGGACTCTACGACGACAAATGTCTCTAATTTCATAAACTATATGGAATCACCTTGATACATGCCTCTGATGCCTGAGACTTCACTTGATATGATTCTTACTGACCGTTAGAGGGTACCTAAGACGACTACTACTCTAATTTTCAAGTGACGGTTCGCTTGATTACTCAGTTGAGCCTCGGATGATAATTTAGTTACATATGGTTACACGCTGATTTGCTCGCGCACACAGTAATATATTTTTCACCAAGTCCCGGGATGGCTATAATAGATGTATATGATTATATGATATGTGGATCGAGCCATCATTCCTCGGCATGATTATATGATATGCATGTTTACGAATTGAGCCGTTGTACCTCAGCATTATTATGCAATACACGGATCGGGCCGTTGTTCCTCAGCACTATATATGAGATACGGATCAGGCCATCGTACCTCAGTATTATTATACGATATATGGATCGGGTCGTCTTTCCTCGGCATGTACTTGCTATATATATGGATCAAGTTGTACTTTCCACAACGCTAATGGTACATATGTGCTTATGATGATAAAATGATATAGTTGTTACACTAAGTCCTCGAACGGGTCGGATACAACACGTGATGATAGTATGTATGCCTTTATTTTATAAGATGTAGGTACGGTAGATGGCTTAATGTTATACTTGCCCCCTGCATCCCTATTTCAGTTGTTGTCTCAGTTATGATTTTTTATGCTTTATATACTCAGTACATATCATACTGATCCCCTTTCTTCGGGGGGCTGTGTTTCATGCCCGCAAGTATAGATTTTCATTTCGAAGACCCGCCAGCTTAGGATTTCCACTCAGCTATGTTGGAAATGCTCTACTATTCCGAAGCCTAGCTTATGGTGTTGACCTTCTAGTGTATATATTTGGTTATTCAGGGGTACGGTGGGGGCCCTATCCTGCCATATATTACTGTTAATAATCTTAGAGATCTGTAGACATGTGTGTGGGCTATACGTGTAAGTTCTGTTCAGTTATATCTATATGATGTATTGTAAATAGCAAGATACTATGGCAGCCTTGTCGGTTTGCACACCCTTTCATGACAAGATACAAATGAAAGAGGCTACACGTTTATGAAAATGCTATGACCCACTGGAGTTCTTATATTGATTATTACATCTGATAGTTAGGTATATGGGGGTCCAGATCGGACCCAGTAATGGCCTACGGGGATGGATCATGACAATATATATGGCAATAGCAACAAACAAACAAATTTAGCAAAATAGGAAGTGTAAAAAAAATAAAAATACTTAAAATAAGCAAGCAACCATGACTAAAGCAAAGTAAAGCCTATTGAAGCTAGTTTCAAACAAATTTAACATCACATCACCAAACATAATAACTAGAAAAAGTGATAAACAGATAATACATACGAATTAATGAGCTACTTGAATTGAAGAAATTACCCACAACATTGATGAAGGTGAAAAGAGGAAAAAGATTTCCGGAGCTCCGATTTGTGAAGATTTATGATTGTTGTCTACTAGAGCTCATGGTTGTTGGTTCGCTAGAGCTTGGAACTCCTCGTCGGATCTGGGCGATAGAAGGGTCATTTGGGTCTGTTGTTCATGAGTTTGCCGGAGTTCAAAGCTCGCGGTGGTGGATCATTTAGTGGAGAAATAAAAGAAAAAGAAAATAAAAAAATGAAGGTTTTAGATAGTGGTCTGGATGTTGCTATTGTTGTTTGATTCGGGTTGTCTCTCCGAAAAAATGGGAAAAGAAAAATGGTTTTTGAATTGTTATTTTCTTCTCTGGTTGTATGGATTTGGAGTAGGAGAAAACAAAAACCGAAAAAATGGAGATAGGTCTTGTTTGGTTGGTGTATTGTTACACCCCACCCTTTTTAAACTCGGAATGTCTCATAAGTTCCTTGGACATTATCATGTGAGCCGGATACGCTACGACACTATCAAACGACTCTAAGGAAGGGAGAATGTGATACCCCATACTAGAGAAGGTTGGAAATAGAGTCATGAGAACCCAGAAGGATTTGAACGCTAAAAAAAATGAGTCATAGGACTCGATTTACCTATGTAAGCTACTAAGTTAAAAGTCATATGTACTTGAGCTACTTAAGCATATATCAAACTTACGTAGCACGGATTACATAGGTACATAAAATAAGACGAGATTATGAGCCCACGAGGAAGGGAAAAAAAGACGACACGTGGTAGCCAATGAAGAAGCGACATGTGGCAGCACCTCAAGCAAGCAGGTGACCCACCTGCTTGGGGAGGGGGTGGACCCTACTGCCACGTGGCAGCCCCTAGTTGGCAGCATGACATGGTGGCCAATCATGGCTCGACACGTGTCACCCTAAGGGGCTGACACGTGTCACCTCCAAGGCATCCCATATATACATGTTAAAATGACTCTTAGTCATTCACTTATCCAAAATTTCAGCCAAAAACGTGAACAAAAGGAAAAAAAAACAACCTAAGGCTAAGAGAGAGTGTTATGGCGGCAACAAGGAAAACAAAGGTAAGCTTCCACTTTTGCTCCATAAATTAAGTATATACAGTGTTCCTTAAACATGTGGAGGTGTATATATGTGTCTTAGGATGCCTACGGAACCATGGTTTCAATTTTACACTTGGAACAAACAAGAAAAAGTTGAAGGAAAACTTAGAAAGCCAAAAAGAGAGGGTTACGGGTTTGGTCTCCAAAAGGTGAGCCTTTGAGTTTCGTTCCATGAATTAATTATTTTAGGTGTTACAAGGTTATATAATAGTGTTTTACAACCAAAAATTTCAATTTGGGGCAGCAAGGAAGTCATACAAACAGTCCTCCTAATTTCAGCACGTCTAGAGAAGTTCCGAGGTGCGACTTGACAATTTTGGCCAATTTCGGGTAAGGTAAGGTTTCTTATTTTAAGTTGGACTTTATGACGTTGTTATAAAGGGTGTTACACGCCCAATTGGTGGCTGGAAATATGAAAATGGCTTAGAAATACTTGGCGTTCGAAATAAAATAATTTGTAGTCGTTATAGTTGAATTGTTGTCGAAACAAAGTGTTGTTCTTGTGAGGTGCTGCTGCAGGGGTGTGGCCTGTAGTTGCAGGGACTAAACATGTTCTAAATGAGGTGGGGGAGCTGCTGGTTTCAGCCACATGACCCCCGCCTCGCACGGTTAAAGGTTTGACAAAAATAGAAACTAGAAACTTCATTTTGATATCGTATTTTGGATAGGTCGTTTGGAGTCTATATTGTATATTGTTGGTGTGAGTTGCTGCAGGTTGTTGTTGTTGGTTGGCTGTAGGTCTTAGGGACCTAATTGGAAATTCGAATAGGGCACATTATAGGGGAGGTGCTGCCCAATTTTCGTTAATGCCTTAACAAACTAAAGAACTAGTCGAGGAAACGACTAAGGGAATAGATTCCATTAACATTAAGGCGTAACCTTAGATACTGAAAAGTTAAGAGTAGTTGATATTCGTATTACTTTATATTGAATAGGTTCAGAAGACGACGAGGCGAGCAGGATAAAGGGTAACTCCCAAGAGGTATGTAAAGCTTTCTTGTGGCATGTTTTGGTATAAGCACGTACAATTATCTTTCTTTCCTTTTGGCAAGTTTTAGCCTTAAGTGAATTGTATGTGGAATGTGGGAATAATTCCATTCCCAGAACTCCAGGTACGCCCCATAATCCCTAACTACAGTTAAGTGTTAACACCCCTACAAGGATTGAGTATTACATGTTAAGGCTTCTACGTGCTAAAAGAATAGTGTATGGGAAACTATCTTTCCCTTCTCTTGATATGTATTTGGTACGAAAGTGAGATTTGAATGCCATAGTGGCTCACCGAGAACTATAATGGGCCGGGTATGAAATATGTGTATGAAGTTCATCTGAAACAAAGTACAGACTACATAAAGCTTATTCTCTTTCTTCTTTTGGGCATGTCTTTGTCTTAGTTGTAAGTTGAATATGATCTGAGCTCTGGGGTAACTCCATTCTTAAACGTCTCTTAATTACTTCTGAATATTAACTCCTATAGTAGTTGAACTATTTTCCCTGGAAACTTTTATACGTTAAAGAGGTAACAAATGTACAGGCTCTACGTCCTAAGGACTATAAGGTAATAAGTGTTCTGATTCCATAAATGATTTGGCCCTATGTTAATACATGTCCAGGGCCTCCGAGATTACTTTTGAGATAACCCATAATGGCATTTAAGGGACACTCGAGATGACTACACCGTTACTCGGGTTCTCAAATAAAAGCTTAAGTTTCTTATTCTGTTGAGTCTCTGATAATGATTTAAATTGCATATAGTTACTCACTACTCTACTCGTGTATATTGTAACACTTCTTTCCCTGAGTCCCGGGCCAGGATATGTTCTCGTGCACAGTTCACTGCATTATTCCCTGAGTCCCTCAATAGAGGGCCAGTATACGTGTATAAATATATGATGATGTGTTGTAATAAGGTGGTGATGGCACTGGGGCCATGATGGTTTTACAGAGATGATTCACCGGACCCCCGAAAGGGCCGGCTTTATGATATGACTCGAACATACATGTTTTTGTAATTCACAAAGTACAGGTACAGGTTTCTGAATTGATATCTTATCTCCTGTTTTTGTATCTCAGATATGCTTCCAATTGTATTATATTATGTTTTATATACTCAGTACATATATCGTACTGACACCCTTTCTCGGGGGGCTGCGTTTATGCCCGCAGGTACATATACAGATTTTGGGAGTTCGTCAGCTTAGGATTCCATGCAGCTCAGTTGGAAGAGGCTCCATTGTATCGGGGCCTAGTTTTTGGTACTGTCCACAGATGTATAAAAATTATTTCATCCATTCAGGGGTACGGCGGGGGTCCTATCCCGCCATATGTTTTCATTTATATGTTTAGAGGTCTGCAGACATGTATATGTGGGTTGTGTATGTCAGTTTGATTCAGCTGGGTCTACATGATATATGATATATGTTATTATGTTATAGCAGCCTTGTCGGCTTGCGTGCCCTATCGTGTTGTGGTACAAACGAAAAGGGCTATAGGTTTATGAAAATGTTATCGCCCAATGGAGCTTTATTACATGATACTATTTATTTACAGTTCAATGTGACCACAGCTGATAGATATGTATACGGGGGGTCCAGATCGGACCCTAGTCGCGGCCTACGGGGTTGGGTCGTGACATGTATCTTGCTGGAGAAAATGAAGTGAAGAGAGATTTGGTGGTTGTGTGTTTGTGAGGAAGAAAGAGAGGTGAGGAAGGGTAACAGCAATGGTGGAGGCAGCTTTTTGAGAAGAAGAGAAAGATTTCCTTAGGGTTTCGTCCCTTTGAAAATATTTATATCCCCCTCCTTTATTTTTGGACCATTTTATTTTTGGTCATAAAGAAAATTTAAGATTACACATTTTACAAAATTATAGCTCAAAATTATGAACCCAAAATCATGAACTAATTTAAATATTTGAGTAATATAATATTTATCCGTGTTTCAATGTATTCTTAGATTGTGTTAAAAATGCTAAAATGAATATATATGAAACAAATGTAATCATATAGAAAATGTAATTTAATGAAAAATAATGATTTAACAAAATTGAACAATATTCAAAAAACCTTAACAAGATGTGACAAAAACATAAATATTTTTTTTTAAAAAATAAAACTAAAAATATAAGTTAATAAAAAATAAGAATATTTTAAAAAATAAGAATAATTATCACTAAATTATTGTAAGGTTATAAAAAGTATATTTTGAACTATAAAATAATAAAAAACTCAAGAGTATTAATTTTATAAAAATTAGGCCAAAGTTGGGTATCAACATGACTATTAGAATTTTACAATGATAATAAATAGATAATAACCCTATTATTTACGAAACTAAAAATGCTTATCCATAAATTATTAAAAGAGAAAATATAAGAATTAATTTATGAAAATCCTAAATTAAGGATGATTATTATAGTTTTTTTAAAAAAACAGATAAAATGTGTAAAAAATATTATATTTTGTGGTCTTTAACAATTAAGAAGTCTGAAAACGTTAATTTTGATCACAGAGAGTCAAAATTGAGTGTTAACAGATGGCACGTGTTCTTTTCCATCGGACATGTCAGCCTAAAATCCAATATTTCAATAAATATAGCGGAAATAGTCTAAATAAATAAATAATAAATAAAAAGCAGAAGTCTTTCAACTTAAATACCCCCAAATATTCGTTGTCACATTTACAAGCCGCTAAAATAACGAAACTGAAATGAAAGTACAAGTCTCAATATGTCTTCAACTCTCAAATACAGTAAAGCATAAAAATACAGAAAGTGCGAGAGTTCGCTGGATATCCATGACTACCTCTCTCAACTCCCAGAAGCCTCGAATGATCAAGAAAAGAGACGGTGATTAAAGTCCGGGCTCAGAACCTACATAAGTGTAGAAGCAAGGGTGAGTATCAAACAACATGGTACCCAACAAACTAACTAGAAGAACTAAGTAAATCTAAAGGAATACACGAACCCCATTTCCAACCCAACCGAACCTCCAGACTACAACCTGCACAGAAATCAGTCCAACCTAACAATTCACGTTATACGGTTCAATAAGGTTCAGATCACAACTCAATATCACAGATATATCATGCAAATACTCAAAATGTCATAAATAGGCATCAAAATATCAACACAGATATACATAATATGTATATGCACACTCAATGATCATGCATGTGTGCAATTGCCGGCAAAGACCTCAGCATAATAATCTCTAACCGAAAATGACCTCGGTCTCATAGTCTTCGACAGAAAATAACCTTGGTCTCATAGCTCTAACCGGAAATGACCTCGGTCTCATAGTCTCTAACCGAAAATGACCTCGATCCCATAACCTTATAGAAAATGACCTCGGCCATATAATCTCGCCAAAAATAACCTCGGCCATGTAATTCCATTGGAAATTGCCTTATTCTATCAATCTCTCACCGGAAATGACCTCAGCCATATTATATCTCTGACCAGAAATAACCTTGGTCTCACAATCATATACCTCTCATCACAGTATTTCAGAACCAATGCAACAGCATGCTCACACAAGTAATGAAGAATAGTCAATTCAGACACATAGTCTTTTATTAACCCCATAGTTCCATTTTAGATTCGTTTCATATCACAATTACACGAGTTACCTCATCCCTATTACGCCCCAACACATATATGACGAAATACTCATAATTTTTAAAAGATTCACAGAGTTTTAAGAGTCCACTTGCCTTAGCCAATACGCGATCGGTCATTCCACGTGAGCTTTCCCCTTCCGAATGCACTCTAATTCACCACAATCTATATAAATTCAATTTCTCAATAAAAATACGAAACCAACGATATCCATATCATATTTTTAGAAATTGGGCCGAAATTGACCCGAAATGCCCAAAAAACCCAATTCTGACGCAGAAAATTTCAGAAATTTTTACATAAACAACATCCTCAAGGTATTTGGAGTTTACTAGTGAAAACTGAAGTGGATTTGGACTTAAACCGAGCTCACAATCATCAAAACATTGAAACTAATTCAAGTTCTTGAAAACTCCAATCTCTCCAATTTAAAAACCTCAATTTTATGCTAAAACTGTCAAATAATCAATGAATAATCAAGATTGGAGGTTAGGATCACATACCTCAAAGTTTTTCCCACGAAATCTCCTCTGAAAATCGCCTCTGAAACTCCAAAATCACCAAAAATGGTGAAAATAGGCTAGTCCCCAACTTTGTCACTGTTCCGGGAGTCATTTTCTCTCCGCAAACGTGGATCACCAACTCCGCGAATGCGAAGGATAACCAGACTTCCCTCCGCAAATGCGGCATAAGCTCCGAAAATGCGGAGAAGAAACAACAGTCCTTCTGCGAATGCGGGCAAGTCTCCGCGAACGCCGAGAAAGACTCTTAGGCACCAGATGACAACAATGTTCCTTGAGTCTCCAAGTCTCTGAATTACCCTCGAGATTCATTCTAAACCCCGTATAGATAAATCATATATGCAACCCTACTAAACGCGACATTCCAGACTCAACGGAACTATCAAAATTCAATTTCAAAGCCTCCTTGACCCGAAAAACAAAAGGTCGCGACTAGACTAATATTATACCTCAAATAACCACAACACCCTCAAAGCTTCCAAAAAATACATAGGAACTCTCCCTGGGCCTAAAATCATCCTCCGAATTCAATAGAGTCAATAGAATTCAATTCCAAACATCCGATCCTCAAATGTTAATCAAAGTCAAACCTATGGACAAAAACTCAATTATTTCTAACTCAACACCTCAAATCCATGATATGACTCCAAATATGATTCCGTCAAATCTCCTAGACCAATTTCAACGTTTTGGAACTGATGGAATTGACAGAATTTTATTTTGAGACTCAAAACTTCAAATGACCTCAAATACCACTTTTAATTCATTCTAAACCTCTAAAACTCAAAGTTTACCCAAAATCCAATTTTTCAAGAAAACCACAAAATCAAAATCAGATATCAATCAAATATGACTCTAAAAAACTACCGAGAGGGTAAAATAGTCTTTTTATAACAATTTCCAAAAATAACCTTCAGGATCATTACATCATCCACTACTAAAAACCATGTTCGTCCTCGAACATAAAGTAAAAGAAAGTATCTGAAGCCTCGAAAAACTATGGATATCGGGACCGTATGTCGTCCTCCAACTGCTAAGTTGCCTCTCCGACAGAGCGGTTCCTCCACTGTACTATCTCCTTGGTCCTAAGCTTACAGACTTGTTTATCAAGGATGTAATAGGCTCCTCCTGAAAAGTCATATCTGGACCCAACTCTATCGTGTCAAGAGATAACACATGAGACTCGTCTGACACATACTTTCAGAGCATGGAAACATGAAACATAAGATATACCACTGATAAGCTATATGGCAAGGCCAATATTAAGCCACCTCTCCCACTTGCCCCAAAATCTCAAATGGGCCAATAAATCGAGGGCTAAACATGCCCTTCTTTTTGAAATGCATCACACCCTTCATGGGTGTCTCTCGAAGCCAAATATGGTCACCCTCCATGAACTCCAATGGTTAAACCCTCCTATTTGCATAACTCTTTTGCCTACTCTGAGATGTCAAGAGCATACCCTGGATAATCCGAACCTGCTCTATGGTATCTCTAAGCAAGTTCGTGTCTAATGAGTCTATATCAACTGAGTGGAACCACCCAAAATAAGATCAACACTGCCTACCATACAATGCCTCAGATAGGGCCATATAAATACTGAAGTGATAGCTGTTGTTGTAGGCAAACTCTGATCCCACATAGCACCAAAATTAATAACACAAGCTCGAAGCATATCCACTAACACTTGAATTGTCCGCTCGGACTGACCATCAGTTTGTGGATGAAAAGCTATACTCATATCAAGCCTAGTGCCCAGGCCTTCGTGTAAATCCTGCCAAAAGTACGAAGTAAGCACTTAGCCTTGATCCGAAACAATGGATACTGGAACTCTATGAAGCCGAACGATCTAATTGATATACAACTGAGCTAGTCTGTCAGCCGTGTACTTCACCTTAATTAGAATAAAATGGGAAGACTTGGTCAGTTTGTCGACCACCACCCATATAGAATCATAACCACCCACGGTGGAAGGCAAGCCCACAATAAAGTCCATGGTGATCCGCTCCAACTTTCAAGTAGGAATGGGCATTCTCTAACTCACACCTCCATGTCGTTGGTGCCCACACTAGACCTGCTGATAGGTCAAACACTTGGACACAAACTCTGTGATATCCCTTTTCATCCTACACCACCAGTAATGCTGACTAAGGTCATGATACATCTTTGTTGCGCATGGATGAATAGAATATCGAGAGCAATGAGCCTTTTCTAGTATTAATTTGATCAATTCACCTACCTTGGGCATACAAATCCGACCCCCAATCCTCAAGACACCATCTGAATCAAGTTTATCCTCCTTGGCTTTGGCCTTCAACACCTTGTCTCGAATGAGACAAAACTTTTCATCATCAAACTGCCTCTCCTAAATCTACTTAACTAAGGAAGAGCGGGCCTTAATAGAAGTAATAAATCCTCCACCCTCCTCAAAAACTCGCAATCGAACAAGGCTATTAGCTAACCTCTGAACATTTCTAGCTAAGGGCCTTCTATAAACACTAATTATCGCGAGACTCCCCATACTAGGAGCCTTCCTACTCAAAGCGTCGGTCACCACATTAGCCTTCCCAGGTGATACAACATAGTTATGTCATAGTCCTTCAATAACTCAAGCCATTTATGGTGTCTCAAATTTAAATCCCACTGACTGAAGATATACTGAAGACTTAAGTGATTAGTGAATACCTCACAATGCACACCATACAAGTAATGATGCCATAACTTCAACACAAATACCACCGCCGCTAGCTCTAGATCATGGGTAGGGTAATTTTTCTCATGAGCCTTCAACTGTCTAGACGCATAACTAACTACCTTTACTTTCTGCATCAAAACTCCATCTAAACCAACACCAAAAGCATCACAATACAAGGTGAAGTCTACACCCTTCTCGAATAAGGTCAAAATAGGAGCTGAAGTCAACAAGGCCTTGAGCTTTTGAAAGCTCGCCTTACACTCATCGGACCAATGAAAATCTACTGACTTCTAAGTCAGTCTAGTCATTGGGGCAGCAAGAGTAGAGAATCCCATGGTAATATCCAGCCAAACCTACAAAACTCTAAATCTCGATGGGGGAAGTAGGCCTGGTCAAGCCTCTAACTGCCTTAATCTTGGCCGGATCTACCCTAATACCCTCCTTAGACACCACGTGTCCTAGAAATGCCATGGAATTAAGCCAAAAATCACACTTGGAGAACTTGGCATATAATTTTTGCTCCCTCAATTTTTGAAGCACCAACCTCAAACGACTAGAATGATCCCCCTCTATCTTGGAGTACACCAAGATATCATAATGAAAACAATCACAATAGAGTCCATATACGGCCTAATCACCCCATTCATTAACTCCATTAATGCTGTTGGGGCATTAGTCAGCCAAAATGACATAACTAGAAACTCATAATGACCATAACGAGTCTGGAAAGCGGTCTTAGGAATATCTGATAGTCTAATCCTCAATAGATGATACCCAGACCTCAAATCTATCTAAGAGAACAAGGCCGCTACTTGAAGCTGGTCAAACAAATCATCAATACAAGGAAAAGAATATTTTTTCTTAATTGTCACCTTGTTCAATTGTCTATAATCGATGCACATCCTCATAGACCCATCCTTCTTCTTCACGAACAAAACCAGTGCACTCTACGGTGACACACTAGGGATAATAAACCCCTTACTCAACAAATTCCGCAACTGGTCCTTCAAATCCTTCAACTCTGCTGGAGCCATGCGATAAGGTGGAATAGAGATGAGCTTAGTGCCCGGCTCCAAATCAATAGCAAAGTCAATATCCCTATTCGGAGGAACTCCCAAAATATCAGTAGAAAATACATCGACGGACTCCTTAACCATAGGAATAGACTCCATGGGAGGGGACTTAACGCTAGTATACCAAATAAAAGCCAAATAGAACATTTACCCTCTATCAATCAATCTCTGAGCATGGATATATGAGACTATCTTACTAGGATAGGAATCATTAGTACCCTTCCACTCGATCCCTGGAATACCCGGTATTGCTAAAGTCACAGTCTTAGTATAACAATCAAGAATAGCATAATAAAGAGAAAGCCAATCCATGCCTAATATCACATCAAAGTCTACCATCCCTAGTATAATCATGTCTACCCAAGCATCATACTCGGCTAAAGAAATAAGACAGGATCGATGTACTTGATCCATCACTAAGGGCTCACCCACAGGTATAGAGACATGTACAGGCATGGGCATGTGATCACAAGTCAAATCAAATCTAGATGCAAAATAGGTAAACACATAGGAGAATATAGATTCAGGATCAAATAACACAAATACAGGTCGATGGAAAACCAAAACGATACTTGTAATAACTGCATCAGAAGCCTCAGCCTAGGGTCTTCCTAGAAAAGCATAGCATTGAGCTTCTTTATCATCGCCAGCCTGAACCTTACCCCTACCTCGCAAAACCATAATACCATCACGAGAGGCTCTACCACCTCTACCTGTTTGAGCTCTACCCCGACTAGCCGGAGGCTCTGAATCTCTCTCTAGAGCTGCTAAATAAGTACACTAGGGCCCTGAATGAGTCTGTAGTGGGTACTGGTGCATCAAATGACCTGGATCTCCATAACTAAAACACGACCTCAGGATCAAAGACTGTTGCGACGACCCTGATAGAACACCATAACCACCTCAGCCCAAACTCTGAGACCCTCGGACTAACTGCCCACTATCAGCTGCTGGCATAAAAGCATGAATAGGTCTTTGGCGCTGAAACTAACTATCGCCTTTATGTGAAACTCTAAATCCAGATGAGGTACCTGAGAATTGACCACTAGAATAGGCCTTCTTGGGGTCCCCAAACTCCTCTATAACACTCAATTATGCCTCTTTGATGGTCTTCATAATAGACTGGAAAAAATCCACCACATGGCTGATCTGAACACATATGATAGAATGGAGAAGGTCAAATACTTCACGAACCTGCGGACTCTCTTCGCATCATTCAAGATCAACATTGTGGATCAACACTAGCAGAAACAAACCTCATACTCGATAATTGACATGCCGCCCTGAGTCAAACTCTCAAATATCAGTCTACTCTCCTCCCGTATACTTTATGGGATAAAGCAATCCTCAAAAGCGCTAGCAAAAACTCCCCACTCAATCGGAGGGTATCCAACTGGTCTAGACTTCATGAATGTCCTCCACCACTCTCTCACTGACTCACGGAGATGGACTGCAATAAATCGAATACCCATGGCATCAGCTATGCTTACTGCCTCTAACATCTTACAACACAATGTCAAAAATTGATGTGCATCCTCGCTCTTACCACCCTGGAACTAGGTGATTTTATTTTCTGAAACCTCTCATAGCAATACTGATCTGCTATAGCCATAACCATATTAGGAGCAATCTATGCATCGACATCTGGTGCAGGAACCAATGGTGGCTGGCCCACCTGAACCTGAACCACTAAAATCTGATGATGCCTTAGAGTCTGTACACTAACTCTAGTTTGTGAACCCTGCGGCATGCCTGTAGCACTTTGAGTAAAACTCTCCAACATACCCAGCATCCTCAATAAGGTGTCTTGAAGCAATGGTGGTGTGGGCTCCTGAGGAACCTGGTCCTCAGCAATCTAAACCCGTATCTCTAGGGAGACCTCTCTAGCATGACCTCAGGTAGGTGCCGCTCCTCTGTACGACCTCTACCAAAAACTACCCTACGACCTCGACCTTTCACTTGGCCCCTACCTCTACCCCTAGCTGGGGTCTCAATAACTACCTCGGAGACTACCTTCCCCTACCTATAGATATAGATCTGGTCCTCGGCATCTTCCAAAATAACATGTCATACTTAGCACTAGCAATAATGAATTGGTACGTCAAGAAAGAATGAATAAAAGAAGTTTTCTAATAATCTTCATAGCCTCTCTAAGATAAGTACAGACGTCTCCATATCGATCCTCAAAATTCTACTTAAACTTGACTTGTACATATAAGACCTATGAACCTGAGCTCTAATACCAATTTGTCACGCCCCAATTCCGGGTGTGATGGCACCTGTTCTTTTTTACCGGACAAGTCAGCCTAAAACTCAATATTTTGATAAATATAGCAGAAACAATCTAAATAAATAAACATTAAACCAAAAGTGGAAGTCCTTCAACTTAAATGCCCCCAAAATTGGTTATCACATGTACAAGCCGCTAAAATAACAAAAATGAAATGAAAGTACAAGTCTCAATATGTCTTCAACTCTCAAACAAAGTAAAGCATAAAAATACAGGAAGTGCGAGAGTTCGCTGGATATCACTGGCTACCTCTCTCAACTCCCAGAAGCCTCGAATGATCAAGAAAAGAGACGGTGATCAAAGTTCGGGCTCAGAACCTACACAAGTGTAGAAGTAAGGGTGAGTATCAAACAACACGGTATCCAGCAAACTAACTAGAAGAACTAAGTAAATCTAAAAGAATACACGAACTCTATTTCCAACCCAACCGAACTTCCAGACTACAACCTGCATAGAAATCAGCCCAACCTAACAGTTTATATTATACGGTTCAATATGGTTCAGATCACAACTCAATATCACAAATATACTATACAATCATAAATATACATCAAATTATCAACACAGATATACATAATATGTATATGCATACTCAATGATCATGCATGTGTGCAATTGTCGACAAAGACCTCGACATAATAATCTCTGACAGGAAATGACCTCGGACTCATACTCTCTAACAAAAAAGGACCTTGGTCCCTCAACCTCGTCGAAAATGACCTTGGCTATATAATCTCGCCGAAAATGAACTCGACCATGTAATTCCATCGGAAATGACCTCGGCCTATCAATCTCTCACCAGAAATGACCTCATCCATAGCATATCTCTGACCAGAAATGACCTCGGTCTCACAATCATATACCTTTCATCATAGTGTTTCAGAACTAATGCAACAATATGCTCACACAAGTAATAAGGAATAATCAATTCAGACAAACCACAATCACAATTAGATTATCAAGTATCACATCAAATACACGTAAATATCTAGATTACGGCATGCAAGTTTCAATACTCAACAATGTCACACATAGTCTTTTATTAATCCCATCATTTCATTTTAGATTAGTTTCATATCACAATTAAATCCGCAACCTCATCCCCATTATTCCCTAACACATATACGATGGGATACTCGGAAATTTTAAAAGATTCACAGAGTTTTAAGAGTCCACTTGCCTTAGCCAATACGCGATCGGTCACTCCATGTGAGCTTTCCCTTTTCTAATGCACTCTAATTCACCACAATCTATATAAATTCAAGTTCCCAATCAAAACTAACAATAGCTATATCATATTTTTGGAAATTGGGCTGAAATTGACCCAAAATGTCCAAAAAAAAACAATTTTGAATGAGCAGAAAATTTTAGAAATCATTACATAAACAACATCCTCAAGATATTTGGAGTTTACTAGTGAAAACGGAAGTGCATTTAGACTTAAAACGAGCTCATAATCATCAAAACATTGAAACTAATTTAATTTCTTGAAAACTCCAACCTCTCCAATTTAAAAACATCAATTTTATACTAAAACTCTCAAATAATCAATGGGTAATCAAGATTGGAGGTTAGAATCACATTCCCCAAAGTTTTCCCACGAAATCTCCTCTGAAAATTGCCTCCTCAAGCTCCAAAATCACCAAAAATGGTGAAAATAGGCTAGACCCCATCTTTGTCACTGTTTAGGGGTCATTTGCTCTCCGCGAATGCGGATCACTAACTCCGCGAACACGGAGGCTAACCAGAGAACACGGATAAAGGACAACGCGGAGAAGGGACAACTGTCCTTTTGCGAACGAGAACAAGCCTCCGTGAATGCAGAGAAGGAACTTCATTCCTTCTGCAAACAGGGGCAAGTCTCCACGAATGCGGAGAAAGACTTTCAAGCACCAGATGACAACAATGTTACTTAAGTCTCCAAGTCTCCAAATGACCCTCGGGATTTGTTCGAAACCCCGTATAGACAAACCATATATGCAATCCTACTAAACTCGATATTCCAGACTCAATGGAACCATAAGAATTTGATTTTAAGGCCTCCTTAACTCGAAAACCAAAAAGTCGCAACTAGACCAATATTATGCCTTAAATGACCAAAATGCCCTCGGAGCTTTCAAAAAATATACAGAAACTCTCCCTAGGCCTAAAATCACCCTCCAAATCAAATGGAGTCATTAAAATTCAATTTCGAACACCCGGTCCTCAAATGTTGATCCAAGTTAAACCTATGGCCAAAAACTCAATTATTTCCAACTCAACCCTTCAAATCCATGATATGACCCAAATATGATTTCGTCAACTTTCCTAGACCTATCAAAACTGATGGAATTAACAGAATTTTATTTTAAGACTTGAAATTCCGAATGACCTCAAATATCACTTTGAGTCATTTTAAACCTCTAAAACTCAAAGTTTACCAAAAATTCCAACTTTTCAAGAAAACCATGTAACCGACATTAGATATCAATTAAATATGACTTGAAGAAACTATCGTGAGGGGTAAAATAGTCTTTTTATGATAATTTTTAAAAATGACCTTCAAGGTCATTAGAATTAATCTCTTTGGAATTTACTGAATTAGCTCAAGTGTTCTCAACTCATCTCTTATGTTTAAAATATTATATTCTCAACAACTCAAGAAAAGCATTTAAAAACATAGTTTGTCTTCTAAACTATCTCAAAATAGATATTTAAATGTATTAGTACTCAACTCATTAAGACTCAATAATGTTGATGCTCAAAATAGTAGTTAAGAGACTTCTCAAAACTCAATATCCTGCTCAAACTCTTTCTCAATTTAAAAGTAAATATATCATTCTTTAAATTTAAACAATGTATGATATTAATAATGCAACTTTCTCAACTAGGGACTAGGGTTCATGTGAATATAGACATGAATGACAAATTCGAAAACTCAAATCATGAAAATTATCATAATATATTTACACATAGAAGGGAAAAGACTTAAATATGCCATCGAACATTGAAAAAAACTCATTTATGTCATACGTTAAAGGTTTGGCTCATCTATGACATTGACGTTTCAAAAAAGACTTATTTATGCCATTATTTTTTAACTCCAATTTTGCAAAACCACCCAATTATATTTTAACACTTTTTCATTGGACTTTTAAATCAAATGTACTCTTTTCGCTTCTTATTCTTCAAGAACACATGTAAAACACCAAAAATTCCAAATTTCCAACTTCTTCAATTCTTTACTAAATCACCTCAAATTTCAATAGTAGCATCCCTCCGAGCTAGATATCAAAATTCAACATCTTTTAAGCTCGAATTCAACATAACCCAACAAAACACACTTAAAATTTCTTCAAAGTTTTAAAATTTTAACCTTTTTTAATGATAAAATTTTCTCCACAACGCCAAATCACTTGAAATTATGAATATAGACTCAAAAAATACTATGTTAAAGCTCACTATGTCTATGTTCAAAATTTTACTATGTCGAAACTCAAATCTTGACTGAATGAAAATATAGGGCACGAAGACGAATTCAGTCCAACTTTATGATTAGCCCTAGCTTCTCCTCTTCTATCCAACCCATACTCTCAAAATATTCCAAGTGAAAATGAGAGAAATGTTCGTTGGGTACTGATAAGGGGTTAATTTTAGTCCTAAAACATCTTGATTTTAGTTTGGTAAAGATGGGAAAAAACAAATATAACCTTACTTAAAAATTATCTTTGGCCGCTACCGGGTTTTCTACAGACCGTAGAAGGCCGATCGTAGAATCTTAGGTCCAAAATAGGATCTTACTAGAATTTGATCAATGGGTTTACGACCACCCTTTTACGGGTCGTAGAACCTAAGATGGGTCGTAAAGGGCCTCTCATAGAACTCAACTAGATGTGGGTCTGGGGTCTACTGACCCCTTTCTTTGATTAGTACAAATTCTTACAGGTCGTAGACCCTATCGTAGGATATTTCAGTAGCTACTGGAATGTGTCACAAGAGTTACGAATTGACCTTATGGGTTATAACCTTTTTGGCTGGTCGTAACTCAACTCATAGAAGGGACCTTGAAGACTGAAATTTTGGCTAAGTGTGGAAGGGTTTTTGTAATGACCTTGAGGGTGATTTTCAAAAAAATTTGTACAAAAACGCGTGAACAGTAACACGCGTGAACAGTAACACGCGTGAATAGTAACTTTTTGGGCAGAAAATGCCCCTTTCTTCCTATTTCAATATTTTTCATTATTTGTTTGAGTTCTTGAACTCCTTGAGGTGATTTGAGAAGAGATTTTCGAGGCAAAGTGTTGGGTAAGTGATTTTTGACCTAAAACCTTCCTTTTTCATTAAGTTTTTGATGATTTTAACTCTTAAATTTTAGTTTCAAACCCCCAAAATCTTTGTTTCTTCCCTAATCCGAATTTAAGGAAAATTGTGATTTCCAACTCATTTTAAGCTCTATTTTTATGGGTTTTTCAACCATGAGTTCCTTATTACCAATAGAATGGGATTGTTCAATAAATTTCCAGATTTGACCCTTTTTGAAAATAATTAATTTTTGGACCATTTTACCCCCGATTCCGAAACCTATCAATATGGGTGTCATTGGACTCTTTGTGACGTGTATGTTTCATTGTTGATAGTGGGTTGTCATTCCGAGCGCTGAATTCGAGAGTTGCTTGTCCGGTGGAGGTATTCGAGTGCGGTTTCGGCAATTGAGGTAGGTTTGGCTATCTTTCTTTGAGATTGAGATGGGGTAATTAGTCATTCATATGTTATAGACTTTGGGATGGGGTTGTAGTATGAGTTGAGAATGTTATATATATTGTGATGCCCGTGTGGAGGCTTATTTATTAATATGTTGCCGTGACGGGGTTTATTTATATTACATAGCCCGGGTGGGGGCCTTATTTGTTATCTTATTTACTTTGAGAGCATGTGAATTATGATTTGCCTAAGAGAGAGACTTGAGTATATTATTTGACTTGTGATGCCGCCTGAGAGATTGAGTTGGGGGTTTTGAGCATACTTGAGTATTGAAATATTGTTGAGAAAGGGGTGAATATTTAAATGAAAGTGTGTTCTTCCCATTACTATTTATTGAGGGTGAATATCATGTGTAGGTTAAGTTTTGAGAACTTTGAACCTTATACCACATGTGAGTTGATTATTACTTCCATGCATATGTGTTTTGATGCATTCATCCTCATTCATCATATCATGAAACCTGGGAAGTTGAGAAATATGAAAATTCTTTTTGAGAAAGAAAATGAAACACCTTTAAACCTTTGTATCTTGAGTCCCTGACCGAGGAAGTTTTTCGGCAGGGTAGTGGATGCATTGTGATCCCAACCTTTGTATCTTGAGTCCCTGACCGAGGCAGTTTTCCGGCAGGGTAGTGGATGCATTGTGATCCTAACCTTTGTATCTTGAGTCCCTGACCGAGGCAGTTTTCCGGCAGGGTAGTGGATGCATTGTGATCCCTTGACCACGAGGAGGTGGCAAGGATAATGAGATATTGTGATTGAGGTATATGGTCTGCGAGACCCCCATGGGTCCTGCTTGGTAGCACAGCTCGGCAGGTGTATACGACAGGCTGTGCGATAGTCTTGATTCCACCGTACCACCACATCATTGCATCATCATATTGCATTGCATTGCATTGATATCTGTGCTGCTTGAATTATCTGATTAATTGTGATTATGAGCTGTTATTATGGGTTTACTTTACTCGCGCCAATATATATATAAACTGGCGGCACCAATGCCGAAGTGGGACTTTTCTGTATGCAGGTGGAAGCGTTCCTTAGTTTATTTTATAGGTTTGATTAATTCCTTATACTCAGTCAGCTAAAACCTACTGAGTACATGTGAATTGTACTCACCCCTACTTCTGTGTCCCTTTTTGATACAGATACTAGTCGGGGTACCCCACGTGGCAGCTAATATTCTAGCGGATTGTGTATTTTCAGATTAGTGGTGAGGTCCCAGAATTCGGATCGTCACTAGTCTATCTTTATTTTTCAGTCTTTTGTATCATTCAGAGACTTATGTTGTATCTTCAGATTCGAACCTTGTATTAGATGCTCTTTATACTTATGACACCAGGTTTTGAGATAATTTCTTCATTGTTTTTTTTTTCTTTTTATTTAAATCGTGGCATCACTTTCCCCTTTAGGAGTCTTGTATGAATTTTATTTTTAGGGTTACACATCAGATTGGGTTTTGAGATGTGTGCCATCATGACCTCAGTTTTTGGGTCGTGACAGTTCTACGAGCCCCTCCTATGATCAGTAGAACACTCTACGGTCGTAGACCACTAACAATGATCTTTGCTCAAATTTTCTTAAGATTCTCAAAATTAATTTAAGTTAAAATAGTATGGGGTGTTGTAAATACCCCAAAAGTGCGTAGTTCAGATAAGTCCAGAAAAATACAAAATGATTGCTGAAGTTTTCAGAAAATGAATTTTATGAATATTTAAGACCCGTACAAAGTTTCACGAACCTTAAATGCCACCCATGGATTGGACTTCAGAAAATTGAAATATATGGTTTGAGGTTTATGAGAGGTTTCACGGATGAGTGGTCGTGGACCATCTTGAGCAACTTAGGAATTTGGCTTGTACAGGACAAATGAGTTTACGAATCGTAGATTCGTCCGTACAGTGAGACCTCAAAAACTTAGACTTCTCTCACTTTTACGGACCTTTTCATGGTTCGTAAATATTTATCCGATCTGTAGAAGGTGTCTAAAAAGCTGTTTGGTAGTTATTTTTCAGGATTAATCGAGTCTTTTCTGCTCTTTTAATTCCTATACTATGTCGTTCTAGGCTTATTTTAAAGAGTATAACTGATTCCTAAGACCCCTAACCATCCCATTCTCTTTCTTCTCTCTCAGCAACCTAGTGCTTCAAGATTTCCACGTCTCCATTGAAGAATTCACTTAGGGTTTCTATCAAGGTATGTAGGAACTTCATCAATGGGTTCTTCTCTACCTATCGAGTCCCAAGGAAACATTAATTTCTCAATTTATGATCTTCCTAAATTCTACTGTTCCCTGATTTCTTATGGATTCTTATTGGATGCCAGTTCATCCTCTATGATTGATCTTACTATCTTATTATGTATAAATTGGTCTTTATTGCATGTTTTCAAAGACATTTTCATGAACCCATGGCATGCAAGTATTTAATGATTACAATTATCCTATTTTCACATAGAAGCTTTATGAACTTAGATTTTCATGAATTAAGAATTCTTTAAGATAAAGTATCAATCAATTTAAGATAAAGTGACTCTCAAATTATGTTATGTTATCATGATTTTTAAGGAACTACTCTTATGACTATCATATTTTTTTATGAATGATTCAGTATTTTCAAATTCTTACTATTTCCTATGATTAAGCATATTTTCCTGGGAGTTTACTTAGCACCTTAACTCAGACGTATGGTCCTTGGCAGTTGAGTCAATAATTTTTTTTACGAAACCTCATTACTAAAAATTATAAATTAATATAAAATTAAAATTAATATAATAAATATATTACATTAGAAAATAATTATGATTATTAGTGACTTAATTAATGATCTTATGTGATTAATAATATGTCAATTACGAATGTTATATAATATAAATAATATTAAAATAATCAAAAAGTGAAACATAGTGATAAATAGTAGTCCTTCAAATTTAGAGAACTAATATTCAGTTCTGTATAAATAAAGAATAGAGGGTTTTTGAGCGTGTACTTAGAGATTCTATTATCTATTTTAGAAATTCCTAGTAATTCCTTATGTAATCGCTTACTATTTTTGAATATAAAAAAAACTGATAAAAATAACTGGAAATATTATGTGATTTAATAGTATTATAAATCTTAGTTGGTATTCCAAATATCCGATTCAAGTAAATAAAGAGATGGTTGAATAACATTTTTTTGTTCAATATTTTTTTCATAGGGCAAGACAATACGAATATTCTATCATGGTCCATGAATACTCTCCCAAATATAAAATATAAACAATAATATAGAAATGGATCGGAGGCTACTCTTGAATGACGCACCCCTACAGTGCATTATTTAGATTTAATCGGAATTTTACAGAATCTAAATATCAAATGAAAAAGGACCAAAGAAAATAGAGATGATCGGAAATGATTTGAGGGTGCTTAATAACTAGCTATACTTTCACACTTGAGTCTTGGTCAATGGAATTCAGCCGACAAAATTAGTCACAAAAATGCAAGGAATAAAGGGGAAACAGAAAGGGGCAATAATTAATCAATTACCACTAGTTTAAGCTTTCCGGCCACTGAACTTAACACTTATACATCGAATGTCGTAATTATTTATTTATATGGTTTAATTTAATTTACTTTCGCTTGCTCTTCAGTCTTCACTGTCTCTCTTCGATCCCAAAAAAATGGCGAATTTTTCCCATCAAATGCGACTTTCCTCTACTCTTCTGAGGCGTTTACAGCAAAGAGTTGCTGCTGCTGCTGTGAATTCAACTTGTTCAAGAAATTTTACTACAACGGAAGGTCATCGTCCCACCATTGTACATAAGCGTAGTCATGATATTCTTCACGATCCATGGTTCAACAAGGTAATAAAGAGATAAACTTTTTTTTTTCAATTTTCATGTTTTCTTGAACGTGAATTTGCCAGATCCTTGTTTACTTTTGAATTTTTTAGCTGTACCACTTGCATTGTTATTCTAATTATTTGGTTTGTAAAATGAATTGTTCAAAGATCAGTAGAAATATTCTTTCCTTTGGTTAGTTAATTTTTTTTTATGTCGACTAATTCTACGAGATATGTGCCACCTCTCACCAACAACATGCACAAGGTAACTGTCCACTGAGGTTGAGGTTAGGACCGATGGAAAGAATTACCTAGCATTTCTTTTAGCTAGTTGAATTCTTTTTGTTGTTATTGTGGGAATCTTAATAGTTCAGTTGCCAACTTTTACCAAACTTTCACCTTGTCGGTGAAGGGTCCATTCTCCTCCCCCATTTCACCTCCCTCTACCCCCAATTTTAAAAAAGAAAGATTTTTTTTTGTTATTGGAAATTTGGAATCTCTTTTGGTTAGCAAGTTTATTTTTGTTATTGAAGTCTCATGATCGGAAGATTGTTATTCTTCATTTTATGATGGGGCAGTTTGTGTGCACTTAAACTAATCTATGGGGCAACTTGCTTTAACATAGAAACACATGCACTGAGCAATTTTGCCCACCAAGGTTGGACTGAGCACATACTGAGTGTTGTAGTTGGGACTCAAATTAGGACTTCCAGGTTGTTTACTCCTATGCCTCAACCACTCAGTCATCCTCTAGGACACTTGCAAATTGTTAATTCTACTTGTGCACTACAGAGTGGAATTACTCCATGCACTAAGTTTCTGGTGAATGTAAATTTAGGAACGTAAGGTCCACTTTGGGTTAATTATGAGCAAATTAAATCCTGAAATCAATATGAAAATGATGAAGCAAGAACCAATAGTTAGATAATTCCTGCTACCCCTTTCCACTGGTATTTGTTTTTTGCAATCCATGCAAACCCTCAACAAATAAATAATAGATTAAAGGAGGCCAATGAATTCACGTCAGGGAAGGGATCAGTGGTAGTAGCTTACTGACTTTCAACTATTGAACTGAAAGTACTAGTACACTATTTCAACAAGGTATAAAATTTAGCTATCTGTATTTGTTGAGATTGATATCCAATTCTCAAGTAGTAGTCCATATTGTGAAAACTTCCGTGTTTTTGTCTTCAGTACCAACAAAATGCATTCCTGGTTTTGTACTTTTTGATTAAATGTATGTGACAAAATGGACCTTTTGTTTAACTCAATCCCAAAAGCTAGCTCTTGAGGGTGGATTGTTGAAGACTATGTAAGGAGACCACAACCCATTGCCCTAACCAATGTGAGACTTAACTCCCATCCTCCCCCTTCCCCTGCACGCCCAGGACCGGACAACTGAAGTGTGGATGACATAACACGGGGGTCCAACATTGAATTACACAGCAACATGAATCCATGAGTCTATCTCTAATACCATATTTATTGTTTGGGCAGCCATAATGTCCTGAAATTCTTTGTAATGTCGTAAAGTTTGCTCAACTCTTTGGGCGGTTTTGTAATGCTCCTTACCGTAACGCACACCTTAAGTAAGCATGGATGTCATACGATTAATTAGAAAACAAGCCATAGAGACTGCATCGACCCTGAACTATTTAGGAACCTTTGTTTGTTTGCGTACACTCTACCCTCCCCAAACCCCACTTTGTGGGATTTCACTGGGTATGTTGTTGTTGTTTGGAGTGGAAGTGTAGGAGTTGTCTCATGCAAAGGCTATATTTATGGTCAACAATTCCATTTTGAGAGGGCGTATCAACATGAGATGATTGGTGGAGAATCACGTGTTGTCTCATGTCAAACTTAAATGATTCCGACTTATACTCTCACTCCTTAGTATGTGCACCATAGTATTAATTTGTCATTTAGCTTCAACACAAAAGGCACAAAATTGGGAATATACTTAAGATAATTTTTCTTTATAAAGTGAATCCAAGTCATTCGATAAAAATCATACACAAAGGTAAGAAAATATTTCAACCCAATTTGGGACACAACATGACATGGTCCTAGTAAATCAGAATGAACTAACTCAAAACAGACTCTCTTCATTCATTAACTCTAGGACCTATCGAGCTATGGTGATATTTTGCACACTGACACAAGTCACACTCCAATGAAGATATATTATGAAACAATAGGGCAAAGCTTCTTAAAAGTATGCAGATAAGGATGTTCCATCTGACTATCTGCTTCAAATAGATACATGACTCTAGAGCATGCAACATATCGAGACAACCAATCATCAAGGATGTTCTAATAATTTGTTTCGTCATACAACAACATACCCAATGTAATCCCACAAGTGGGGTCTGGGGTAATTGCTTCACCATAAGATCCTAAATAGACAATAATTCGAAAAGATTGAGATACATTAGTTTAGATCTTATGTTATAGTCTACTCAAAAAGATTAAAATAAAAGCGAGTTCTGGTAATATCATACCTTTTTGAAGTAGTGTACTATTTTTTTTCTTGTTCAGTTTCAAAAAAAAAAAAGTTTTGGTGCACTACTTCAAAAAGGTATGAAATTTAGCTGTCTGTATTTGATGAGCGTGATATCCAATCCTCAAGTAATAGTCCATATTGTGAAAACATCTGTGTTTTTGTCTTCAGCACCACCAAAATGTGTTCCTAGTTTCGTAGTTTTTGATTGAAGTATGTGAAGAAATAGGCCTTGTGCCTAACAAATGCTGAAAGCTAGTTCTTGAAGGGTTGATTGTTGAAGACAATATAGGAGACCACAATCCATTCCCCTAAAGAAGAAAGGAAAGAGATTACTGTTTAACTTGACCCAGTGTAGCTAGCAAAAGTATAGCTCTGAAGAAAAGCTTTAAAACACCTTTTCTTTCCAGTGAATAGTATTTGACAAGGAGACAGCCTTAGGCCCTTCATCAGTTTGTTTCATTTTAAACAATTCATCTTCGTTTTAAGTGCTTAAATTGGAGTATTAACTGGCACAAAATATGTATAGAAATGTGGATAATGCAGCCTATCCTGATCACTCGTGCTGGTAAGCATAATGCGATAAAGCATTTTCTTGCATTAAACTATTTCATATTGTGAACTTCATGTGAACAATGGAAAAGACTGAAGTCAAGATTCACAATAATATGTATGAATTTTAGGGGACAGCATTCTCATTTACAGAACGTGATCGTCTTCACATTCGTGGCCTACTGCCTCCAAACGTGATGTCTTTTGAACAACAAATTGCACGGTTCAGTAAGTCTCTATCCACAATTTTATTGCAATCAAATTTGGGTAATCTTCAAAGTCAAAATCTATGACACTTTAGCATCTGATTGTTGTAATGAATAGATCTCCCCTGCATACTTTTAGTATTCATTTTTTTGAGTTTTAGAAGAAATTTGTAGTGTTCTTCACCAGTTGGATATTTTCAGGATCATGTGGATTTTAACAGTGGATATTTCCGTCTTTTTTAATATGTCTTGGTAATTTCTAGCTTTTATTAGTGGCATATACTTCCCCCCCTTCTCAAGTCCAGGTAATGGAGCCACTTACAGATTTTTTTCAAAATTTGAATTGTTAAAGCTCACCAATCCTTTTCCCGAAATTTGAATCCTTATAGCAACAGATTCAGAGTTTTAATCATGTAGGCATTTCACCCCAAGAAGTGTTTATTTTTTTTTTTTTTTTTTGAGTTCAATTACTTACATTGCCAACTTTGAACTTTTTTCTGCATGTAACAGTGGCTGACTTGAAGAGGCTTGAAGTACAAGCTAGAGATGGTCCATCTGACCCATATGTTTTGGCCAAGTGGCGCATACTTAATCGCTTGCACGATAGAAATGAGACTTTGTACTACAAGGTGAGTAATTGAACCTGTCTTTTAACAGCACTACATTGTCTTGTGATGCTCTATGATAACACTAAGGAGTCTTTTGTTGGAGGGATTAGGAAAAATAATTCCAATATAAAATTCTGCATAGAATTTACAATTTGGTTGGAGGAATTTTGAAAGTAATCCACTCATATTTAATGCAGTCTTTGGTTGGTCATAGAAAAAATAATTCCCGCATAACTAATGCGACACTTGATTGGCGGTATTACATGATAAACACATTAAGTTGTGCGTTAATCTATGTATTATTTTATGTGCGAATATGAAATAAAAGTACATGTATCAGCAATACGGAGATAAAAGTATTTTAAGACAAAAGTACCTTTAAAATAAGTAATCCCTATATAACAGTTCATGTATTATTTGTTTTTTTAAACAAATTTCATGGGATACGGTTCGTGTATTATTTTTCACCACATAACAACCTTTGTAATTATTATTCACCTTATAATAATTCCTTCATTATTATTTCCTGCATAAACAATCCCTACATAATACCCGCATGTCTATATGTGAACTAAACGACCCCTAAAGTGCTTCAGTTTGCATATCTAAGCCGGACATGTCTCTTGCACTGGGACAATGCCCACATTCTTTTCAGTAGCTACCATTGCAGTGCATAGCAAACCTCGCCTCCTAAGGAAAAAGAAAGCAGCAAGCTACAATCTATTTGTGGCATATTTGCCCTTATCCTGGAATTGGCTGTTGCTGAAGAAATACAAAATACTTGCTCGTTAGGAATTTCTTGTGTTTCAGCTCCCATGTGCCCCTTTTAAGAACTGTCATCCTGATGTTTTATAATCCCTAAGTGCCTGATACCAAGCCGGAACATTTCCCATTATATATATTTTTTGAGAATAGAACATTTCCCATTATATAAGCTATCAAAGATCTTTGGTTTTGTTCAGATATGGCCTTTAATGGGGTTATGTCGGATGTGTCTCTGTCTCTGTTGTAGAGAAGCCTTTATTTTTTGTCTCTATCTCTCTTTACACATATATAAGGTATTGCTAACATACTATTTGAAGGTAGTAGGTTAGCAATGTCCCCATTTTTTGTTTACCTAAAATACCCTCACTATCTCATTTAAAATGGGACTTTTCTGTCCTTTCATTAGAAAAATCGAAACCGAATACACCTCCTTCTCTCTCCCCCCCCCCCCCCCCCCCCTTTTTTTTTTCCTCTTTCCCTTGCGAGTTCCACTGATACTCCAAAGTCTGGCAAGCTCTGGTGTTTGGATTTCAAGTTTTTTTATGCTCATAATACAACTCATAGAAATAGTAATTAAAAGCAACATTAAAGTTGTCTCTATAGAAAAAAGTTGAGAAAATAATAGGATGGGTAAATGAGTTTGCTTTTGAGTGGGAAATGAATCTCTTAGGAATTGAAAATAATGGAAGACAAGAGAGGTGGTTCCAAGTTTCTTGGGTCTATTATCCAGGGAGATGCAGGGATAGATGAGGATGTCACTCATCGTATTGGGGCAGGGTGGATGAAATGAAGGCTCGCATCCGGAGTATAGTGTGATAAGAAGGTGTCACCTAAACTTAAAGGCAAGTACTACAGATTGGTTGTTACACTAGCTTAAAGGCAAGTTAATAAGAATGATGCTTGAAGTATCTAAAAAATGTAGTTTGATCTATGGGTAAACTAACAATGTTTAGTCATTTTATTACATGGAACACACAAATAATACCATATTATTTTGAATTCATGAAGTAGATAACAAAGTAATGCTTGTTCAGTCTTTAAACGTTTTCATTATTTATCTTGTGGAGAATATAATATATAAACTGACTCTTGGGAAGATAACCATAAAGAAGCCCTCCCCCCCCTCCAAACACACACGAAGCGTGCTAGCCTTATCAAAGGCAAAAGCAAAAAATGCGTTGAGGTATGTTGGGGCTTTAAGCACAAATTGTAGGCTTTAGTGAAGAAAGACAAAATTGAAAATAAATGAATTAATATGCGATTCAAGAATAATAACTATAAACCCAGACAACAATCATATGCACAAAGAAACTGGACAAATTATAACTAAGTGAAACTGTTATTCTTTTGTGCTCCCTAGAAGACAAAGCCAAGGATGATGAGAGGCACACCATGGTTCATATACTAAAGCATTTCCTAAATGAGATAAAGTGCTCAGCTTGTCACACATAGTTTCAGTGTTAAGCCTTTCAAATGAGCCTTTGACAACACTATTGCGTGCAAACAAAGGAATGGACAAACAATACAAAGTTGTGCTTCTTTAGAGCTTTATATTTTTTGTATAAGTTTGCCATATTCCTTTTTCTATGGGTCTCGTATTGCATACTCTAATCTTTGAAGACTTGAAAATAACAAATAGGAAGAAATCACTTGAAAGTTGAAACAAATAAATGAGCACAAAGTTATAGTTATTCGAAGTTGTGAGTATTTTATTATCATGTTTGTTAATATTCTTCTTCTTTGGACATCACATACACCTGTGTTCCTGTTTGTAAGGGGAAAGTCTTGAGTTTGACTCTAAACACAGCAACATTTAGTTAATTTATATTTGTTTGTTATAAAAGTTGCATATGAGGAACTATGGATGAGATTTTTACCTGATCGTGGCAGGTTCTTATGGAAAATATTGAGGAATATGCACCCATAGTGTATACTCCTACGGTTGGTCTTGTTTGCCAGAAGTACAGTGGATTGTTCAGACGTCCGAGGGGTATGTACTTCAGTGCTGAAGATCGTGGGGAAATGATGTCAATGGTTTACAATTGGCCGGCTGATCAGGTTTGTGTATATGTGAACTCCACTAATCTATATGTCAAGCTTCCTTGTTACTCTGGGAAGACATTTGAATATTTCGGTCTTTCCTACTAAGTTGACGTGAACTGCTCTTAGTTACCTTGTACAGATCATTTGTACTTCAATATCTTCCCCCGATACATACAGATGCATATTGTTTGAATTTTTGCTTATAAAAGGGCTGAAAAGAAATCTGTAAAATAATCACGCTGGTGCTCTGCAATTAGTCAGCAGTTCAGTCGATTTTTAAATGGACAGAACATGTCAAATTGATTAGATCATAAAGCCATGCAATACATTAATTTGCTTTTGCATAATATCAGGTAAACATTATATGTCAAATAGAATGTTTTTCATCAAAACAGCCTACCGCCAACACAAATGGAGAAAAATGAAGATCTTGTGGCACCTATCATGAAAAATGAACAAATATATACTCTCTCTGCAATACTATCAATTGACTTATCCTTTACAGCCCCAGCCACCCCTCAAAAAAGGAAAAAAAAAGATTAAAAAGAGAAGAAATTCACTAGAGTCGTAATTGGTCTTGTGAGATAGTTAACTATCTTGTTCACTAGCATTAATAATTCTACTGCTTCTCCATTATGTTAGTGCTTAACTGCTCCTTTTTTTCTTTTTCTTCTGATAGTTATTTTATATATGAACACTCAACAATGAAAGTGCATTTCATAGATGGAGTTGCAATGTAGGTCGACATGATTGTTGTAACTGATGGAAGTAGAATATTGGGTCTTGGAGATCTTGGAGTTCAGGGAATTGGTATTGCAATTGGGAAGCTGGATCTGTATGTAGCTGCTGCTGGGATCAACCCTCAAAGAGTATAATCTTGCTCCATGTTGCCATTTCATATTGCTTGATGAATAAGGTTGCTTTCATGTAGTAAGCACTAAAGCAAATAAATCTTGCTCCATGTTGCCATTTGATATTGCTTGATGAATAAGGTTGTTTTCATGCAGTAAGCATTAAAACAAATAAAACGACATGGGAAAAAGGGGAAAAAAACTTACAGGAAGAGATGGAAAGAGAAAATAGATAAAGTATTAGTATGTCAAGAGATTTTCTTTCTCTTTATTTGAGAAATTTGATTTGTTAAAAAGGGTTGATACAATTGTCAGTGACTCCTGAAGCATTTATAACTTTGCTTGCTTTAGGAAATGGACAAAAACAAAGAGATACCATGTCAAGCGCTTTATAACTTTTTACCATGGTTCTTTTATTCTTTTAAATTAAGGTATTATGTCATATCTAGTGAATAGTTGTAGTCTTTTATGGGTTTCTTTTTTTTTTTAAGAAAGATAAAGTTGTATTCCTCAGCATTAAGGATATGCTGGAGACCTCCAAAAATTGGTTCCCAACAAGAGAAAACAAAAAGGCTAATAGATTACAAAGTGCCTATAAAATCCAAAATTTGTGCAGCTTCTTCTATCCCTTCTTCTTTACATCAAAAATAAAAAGTAGTCAAGCAGTTCCATTTGACTTTCTCTATTGAATTAGCCTTGTTTTTAAAGCATCTGCTATTTCTTTCTTTCCAAATAGACCACCAAATGCATGATGGTATTATACTCCACCACTTTTTCTTAGACTTTCTCCCCCCTCTACTCCAACAACTAAGTAGATTTTCTGTATGCTCAGGCATAATCCATTCTGTATGTGTTAGTCCCAGAAAAAGGTTCCACAATTGTGTTGTCACTCTGCAATGGAGGAATAGGTGGTTGTTGGTTTCCTCAGTCTCATTATAGAGAGAGCCCCAAGAGGAAATATGGAAACCTCTCCTTTTCAATTTCTCATGTGTGGAGCATGCTCTTCTGGCAACCAGCCAAGAGAAACACTTTATCTTGGTTGGCACCTTGTTCCTCCAAATCTGCTTCCAGGGGCCAAGCTTACAACCTGGATGCTCCCTCACCTCCTTATTATATAGCTTGTTAATAGAAAGGCTTCCATCTCTAGAGTGTTTCCATCTGATAGAATCTTATTCTTCTGATAACCCATTGAACCCATTCAGAACTTGTAATAGCTCAGCCACTCTCCTGATCTCCCAGTTATTTAAATGCCTTCTGAACACAATATTCTATCCATGAGTAGACCATACCTCAGCCACTGTTTCTTCCGGATTGGTACACAAGGAAAATAGGTCTGGAAATAAGACCATCAGTGTCTCATTTCCATTCCATTTCTCCTTCCAGAATAGGATTTTATTCCCATTTCCCACCTTGTAGACTATGTTTCTACTTAGATCAGGCCACAAGTTCCTTATTGTTCTCGAAGCTGACACCCCATAAGTGCTATTCTCTGAGCTGGAGACCCAATTTCCATTCAACCCATACTTGTTGACTATCACCTCCCTCCACAGGGCTTGTTCCTCAGTGTTGAACCTCCATAGCCATTTTGAAAGGAGGCATCTATTCTGCAACCCCAAGTTTCTGATTCCAAGTCCACCAGATTGTTTGTGTAACTGTGCAGTCTGCCATTTGACTAAATGCAAACCCTTCCCTTCTTTATTCCCTAAACACAAGAAATCTCTTCTCAGTTTGTCAAGTGTTTCTTCCACTTTGGCAGGCATAGTGAATAAAGGCATAACATAAGTAGGAAGAGAGCCCAACACTGAGTTTATTAAAGTGACTCTCCCTCCTAGAGAGATATACTGAGCTTTCCAATTGGCCAATTTTTTCTGTCTTTTCATTTATGCCATCCCAAATTTCTAGCTCCTTATGTTTGTGTCCCAATGGCATGCCCAAGTAAGTTGTGGGAAGCTGTTCTATTCTACACTCCAATATCCTTGCCAAGCTCTGAAGTTGAGGAACTTCGTTAATTGGAAAGATGCTGCTTTTCCTCCAATTTACTGATAAACCAGAGACTGCTTCAAAAACCACCAAAGTCATTCTTATAAAGGCGACCTGTTCAGCCTTGGCTTCATAGAAAATAATTGTGTCATCTGCATAAAGCAGATGACAAATCTGCATTTTCCCTCCTGAAGAGTTGCTGACCGAAGCCATTTTACGAACTGTTTTGGATAGCTACTCTCATCATACTATTATAGCCCTCCATGGCTAGGATGAAGAGGAAAGGAGAGAGTGAGTCTCCCTGCCTTAGACCCCTTTTTGATGGGAAAAAACTAGCAGGTTCTCCATTCACTAAAATGGAGAACCTAACAGTTTTTATACAATAGTCAATCCACCTCAGCCATTTCTCCCCAAAACCCATCCGCTCTAAAATCCTGATCAGGAAGCCCCAATTGACATGATCATAAGCCTTCTCTATGTCCAACTTGCACATAATTCCTGGATCATCTCCTTTGAGTCTAGTGTCCACATACTCACTTGCTATCAGTGCTGCATCAATGATCTGCCTACCTTTTATGAAGGCTATTTGGTGTTTATTCACAAGCTTACTGATCACTCTCTTTAACCTTTCTGCTAGTATCTCGGCAATGATCTTGTATATTCCACCCATCAAGCTTATAGGTCTGAAATCTCTTAGTTCCACAGTTCCCACCTTTTTGGGAATCAATGCCACATAGGTAGCATTTAGGCTCTTCTCAAACACTTGTGGTCATGGAATTGCCTCAAGGTGTTCAAGATGTCTTCCTTAAGCATTTCCCAGAAGATTTGATAAAAACTCATTGGGAAGTCATCAGGGCTTGGGGCCTTGTCACTGGCACACAACTTGAGTGTCTCAAGGACTTCATCTTCCTCAAATTGTCTTTGTAGCCACTCTTTTTCCTCCACACTGATGCTTTCACACCCTTGGAGATTAAAATTTTGCCTCCATTGTTCTGTTTCCCCGTAGAGTTTCTGATAAAAGCTTACAACTTGTTGCTTGATCATCTCTGGTTCGGAAACACACACCTTCCACTTCTAACTTCTCGATTGTATTGAGTCTTCTGTGTGATGTGGCCATTCTGTCAAAGTATTTGTTATTTTTATCACCTTGCTTGAGCCACTGTACCCTGGACCTTTGTCTCCATGCTGTTTCCTCATTCCTGAAAATTTCTGCAAACTCATTGAATAACTGAGCTTTGTGTAACTTTTCCTCCTCATTAAGTGTTCTCTGCTCCTGGATTGATTCAAGGTTAGCAATCTGATTCAGCACATCCTCCTTTCTATGTTTCCAGTTGGCTCTATTCTCCGGCTCCCATTCCTTTAATCTCACTTTGAGCATCTTTAGTTTTGTTGCCAGCCTATAAGAAGCTGTTCCATTAACAATAAAGGATGCCCACCATTCTTTAACTTTTTCTCTGAACCCTTCCACCCTCATCCACCATTGCTCAAACTTAAAAAAAGTCGTTCTGAGATTTAGCTTTCCACAATTTAGAGCTATTGGATTATGATTAGAGCCTACTCTCGGGAGCACACTTTGTCTAATTTTGTGGGAACAATTCTTCCCAATGATTGGAATAGAGGAATCTGTCAATTCTGGAGGCTGTTGTGTGGTTCTCACCCCTTTTCGAAGTATAAGATCCTCCAAATAAAGGAGGATCAAATAACTCCATCTCGTTGATCCAGTCAGTGAACTCTGTTATTGCCCCAGATAGGTAATGGCTGTCAGTTCTTTCATTTGGATATCTTGTAACATTGAAGTCACCACATACCTCCCATGGTCCATCAAAGGAGTTTCTAATTGATGCCAGCTTCCCCAACAGTTCCCTTCTTATTATTCTGTTGCAATCAGCATACACTGCACTTAAAAACCAAGTGAAATTCTGTTCGATGCGTTCTAATTTACATGTAAGTATCTGAACAGCAGTCCCTATCAGCTCCCCCTTCCAAAACCTTTTGTCTCACATCACTACAATCCCTCCACTTCTACCCACCGCATCTAAGTGGAACTCGCCCATCCATCTGTTATACCACACCTCTTTGAATAAAGCATTGTCAACTCCCTCAACTTTGTCTCTACAAAGACATAGACGTCAGCCTCTCATTTAGTTAAACTCCTAATGAGACTCCTTTTACTCCCCTATTCAGCCCCCTTACATTCCAAGAAATAATATTGATCTTCATTTAAGTCTAAGAGGTGTTGTTCTCCCTCTGCCTCTAGGTTCCCCTGTCTTTAAAGTTCATGTGAAATTCTAAGTTTCTTAGCTCCTTGGGGACACTATGCTGGTTGTTGTTCCTCTTGGTAATCTCCTCCTTTTGATCTAAGTAGCCTCTCTTTTGGTCGATCTTCATAAGTAATTCAAAGGCTATTTTATCACATCCCTTGAAAGCTGCTCCAAACCTCCTGCGTAATTCAAGAACGTTAGACTGCACCCATGTTGTGGCTCTATCTTCGATATCCTTTTTCGAGAGAGGTTCTTCCATCTGTAAGGCATAGGCTCTTCATAAATTATCATGTCTCCCTTGGACTTGATCTTCTTCATCCTTTTTGTTCAAAGTATAATCCTTACCTCTAGAAGAATTTAAGCAGACTTTGTCTCTTACCTCAGTGCGTTGCATGTCTGTATTTATCAATTCTTTGCTTCAAATTTTCCTCGCCGTTGACAGATTTGTCTCCATTCTCATCATATTCTCCAGCTTTGTTTTTGTATGAGTTTGGAGAAGTCAGAACAGAGATTTGTTCTTCTTGAGAAGATATTAGAAGGGGATCTGGGCTTATTCCTTTAGTGAAATCACACTTTGGGCTTTTAGAAGTTTGGGCATTGGGAGGTCCAAAACATTTCCCACAACCCAAAACCTTTTTAAACTCTCAGCTTCTCCTAGGTCCACCTCCTTCACATGTGAAACCACGTGCCTTGCATTATCCATGTGACTTCTGAGCACTGAAGTACTGGGAACAATTGTCTTTTCTGTATCCCCTGGATAAAAATTTGAAATTTTATCCCTAAATCTATCTACTGTCTCAGAGCCTGTTTGGATTAGCTTATAAGCTGCTTATAGGCTGTTTTCAATTTTTTTGAGTGTTTGGCTGACTAACTTAAAGTCATTCTGTGCTTAAAATAAGCCCCAAAAAATAATTGAGTTTGTTTGACTTAGAGCTCGTTTGGTAAGCCCTTTTTAGCTTATTGTGGTGTTTGCCTAATGCTAACTTTAAGCTATAAAGTTCTTAAAGTCAGCCAAAAATGAAAAGTTAGGATTCCTAATTTTTTTTTCTAAGTGCTTATAGCCATTTTCTTTGACCATGGAAATTACTTTTATATCCCTTATATTTTAACTAAATTTTCAAACTACCCTTTTTATTCTTTTAACCCTAAGATTCACATTATTTTCCTCATTTCTTCGGCATAAGCACTTTTATCCAAATGCTCAACTGCTTATTTATAAAAAGAACTTTCAGCACTTCAAAATTCTAAAAGCACTTCATACATAAAAGTTATTTTTTTAAGCCCATCCAAACTGGCTCTTAGCTTATCTAAAACAACTTATAAGCCAAAAAAATAAGTTGGGTTACCCCAACTTTTTTTAAGCTTATATTAAGCAGTTTTCAGCTTATAAGCAGCTTAAAAAAAGTTTATCCTAACAGAATCTCAATCAGATACAGACTAGGGCTTGCAATAGCTTTCCCTTTCTCTTTCATTGTACTGACTTCTGATCCCTGAGCCCATCTTCTTCCTTTTTCCTGTATCTCGCCGGAGCTTCGATTCAGATCGGAAGAGTAAAATTAAGGTCGCCATCACTGATCTCGATTCTGGAAGGGATTTTCTCTTTTGGCCCCATTACTCGAAGTCGAGCCCATCTCAGATGGTTCTTCAGTTGCGTTTCTTCCTCCGTCTCAAGCCACCCACCACATAGGTCTCCGATTTGCTTCATCACCTTATCATTCCATAGCAGTAGGAGGAGTCCTAGAATCCGAACCCAAAACCAATAATAGATGGTGTTAGCATGGAAGGCTCTAGCTTTTGGCTTCCACCATTCTAAGAGCAGAGGGTGATTTTTCCGTCTCCAGTCACCCAAGAAGAATGTGCTCTGCATCTCGTCTTGACTGGAACTCAAAAAGAAAATGGGTTCCGTTCATGTCATAGATCTGCATATTGTGAATAGCCCTTCAGGTCTGTTGAGCCCAACTTCTAACTTCAATTCTAGTGGGTATTTCGTCACAGTCGGGGAATCTGCCAACCAGACTTCTACTCAGAGGACCTCTGTCGCCTCCCAGAGACGATGCCGATGTCTGATTTCGGTCTCCACTGCACCATTTCTTTCTTTGTATTATTTCTTTGTAGCTATCCTCTCCCTTGAGTCTCAATGAACTGAGACCTCCTCTCTGTTCAACTCTTGTAGACTGGATTTTTGAGAAATGAAATTGTGTATTTTTAGGGCCAACTCTCCCAACCCCTGGTAAAATGATCACTGACCTATCATTGCCATTAACTGAAATAACAGAGATAAATCTACCAAATTTATTGAACTTTAAGCTGTAATAAATGCTGATGGAAATATCTTTGCTTTTCCAAGTCTTAAAAGACTTTCCTTTAATGCCTGAGGCTTCCCTAAATCTGTTACAAAGTCACATTAGTGGGCCCCTACTAATCTTCATTCTTCTCATGTAAAGCTTTGCACTCTCCACCCATTCGTACCAAATATCAGAAGATGATCTGGTTTTTGTCAGATCATAGGATTTCCCCCTAATCTGAAATAAATCCTGTTATCCATGGGAGAAGGGTAGAAGAAATAAGAGCTGGGAAAGAAAGAGGAGGAAAGAGTGATGGAAGGATTCCGGCAGATTAAGTCCACCGGAAAAGGGTTTCCTAAAGGTCAGAAGGACCTTTAGTTCAAAATCTTGGGATTAGTGCCTGGGAGCATTTTTTTCTTAATTTTTGCTAAATTGTAGTATGGGTTTCTTGTTGTAGAAGCTAGTTTTTAGTGGGTCAACTTATTTCTGACATTGCTGATGTGAGGCATCAGATGTCTGTAATTCCTTATGATATAGTTTCTCTTGCCATGTTTAGTTTCTCATACATACATGTTTTTTACTAAACTGTCTTTAGCATTCTTTTTAAATTTACTGATTCCATTTTCTCTTTCCAATAGGTATTGCCTGTAATGATTGATGTTGGAACTGACAACGAGAATCTCTTGAAAGACCCTTTATGTGAGTATTTATTCTTTATTACAGTTGATGTTAATTCACAGTATCGTTGTCCAATGATCAAATCAATACAAACCAACTACTACATTATGTTCTCTTTAGTTTCTGGAAGATGTCCCTGTATATGCGTCTTGTGTTTACCTGAATGAATAGGTATTTATTAACTCAGCTAGTTAATTTTAATATCTTAACTGAAGGCATGATCATACTACTCATTGAAGTGTGCAGTTAAATGGGATTTTATGCTGTGTATACCTGGCATTTGGAGTTACACTAATCCATGTATAAAAGAACTTTCAAAATTACAAGCGCGTATGAACTTTGCCTAGCAGATGCTTAACATTTGATCTAATCTACCCAAGCTAAGCCTTATGGTCATCACTTGATAGATGAACGTGCTCCTGATATATCCTCCTTAGTCCTATTTCTCCTTCCTTACCAGTAGTAGTAGCATTATTATCGTAGTTCCTTGTCCTTTGATTCATGTTACTACCTGGTGTTTCTTGTGCTTCGGCTATCACGTTATTTAGCTGTTGTTGTTGTTCCTTTTCTACGAATGCTATGTAGTGCTTTCCATATTATTTACTATGTCCTCTTTGATTCTGTATTTTTCTTCTCTATTGGCTTTAATATGAATTATTTGAGACGAGGGACTTTCGAAAATAGCCTCTACCTGTATGAGGTAGGGGTAAGGGCCATGTATACTCTGCCCTCCCAAAAACCCACCTGTGGGATTAGACTGGTATGTTGGTGTTGTTGAGTACTTCGTGTTTCCATACTCTTTAAGTTTATCTATATGGATTCTATAGATAGTTGAAATTTCTTATTGCAACTATTGTTATCCTTGATATTGATGATTGCTATCATTGCTCACTACCTTTCAGAATCAATGTGTTAGATCATTTTTTGATATCTGTTGTTACTCAGTCATACTTAGCTTGCTACCAGTAATGCCTATTGATTCAAGATCTCTCTCTCTCATTCGTACTGAAGTTGAGGATATTCTTTTTTCATGCTCATAGATTTGGGATTGCAAGAGCGTCGGCTTGATGGGGAGGAGTATCTTGAAGTAATTGATGAATTTATGGAGGCTGTTTTTACTCGTTGGCCCCATGTGATTGTGCAGGTACTTCCCATGGTTCATTTGAGCTCTTTTCTTCATTCTCCTAACTAATTTCACATTATGTCTGTATTGCCCTTAAATTCACAGTTTGAAGATTTTCAAAGCAAGTGGGCCTTTAAGCTGTTGCAGCGTTATAGAAACAACTACAGAATGTTTAATGATGATGTCCAGGTAAATAACTTTATCAGTCATTGCCAAAGTATTTTAGTGTTTGGAAAAATATGATTACAATTGTAAATGAGTGAATAATAGAAGTTATTGACCTTAATGATTGACGTTCTTAGGATCAGGGATATTGATTTGCTCATAAATCGAATGAAGCAAAAGATTAAGCTGGTACAAGCATCTGCAAAATATTCAAGGCATCTACTTGTTATGTGTCTGCAAACCTTGTGGGGAGAAAAGAAAATATTATGGCATTCACCCCACGTGTCTCATCTCATGTTATCTAGAGAGAGTGTAAAGATTAATCAATAATTATGATAATCATGTTTGCCTTACATGGCAATACTTCCACAACATTTGCTTGTTCTTGCATGCCAGAATACGGTGGAACTCTGGGACTTGAGATGACAAATTGTATCCATCTTTTGATACATTATTAGCCTTTTGGCTTGTGATGGGTGTTTCTTACTCTCAATGAGACGTTTTGCTTCCAGTATCCTGATTTTCTCAAGTCATTTTTCTTATTTCCTCCTGGAATTTAGAGCCATTATACATCGTTCTTGTACACGTCTGCTCTTATCTTCAGATCAGATTGAATTCCTTATTCAAGTTCCTTAAATTTGCTGTGGTCTTCATTGATTAACCAAGTTTCGTGTTACAAGTGTGGTGCATTTTTGTTTTCTACTCAGGGAACTGCGGGAGTTGCTATTGCTGGTCTTCTGGGAGCAGTAAGAGCACAGGGAAGGCCAATGATTGATTTCCCAAAAATGAAGATTGTGGTGGCGGGTGCTGGAAGGTTAGACTAGTAAACTATTCTTTTCCTCTCACTGCACCGACGTAATTTCTTACTCGAGTCATTGACATGCCATTATACAATAACAGTTTCATTGTTCATATGCTTCATTCTTTATATATTGCATTAATGTACTATTCTTTCCATGTTCCAAGTCAATCCTATCCGGTTGTTCATGTCTTATAACCCTGAATCCTAGAAATAGTGTTCGATTAAGTATAGTGAATTTGGTTATTCAGTCTTTGTATTATTGGTTGAATGGTTAGTTATGGTAGAAGATGCCCGTGGTGATACTTAAAGGTCTCATGTTGAGTTGAATTATTGCTGCTTTCCGTTTCAAGTGACTTATTTTAGAGCCGGGGGACACACACTAACACACACATCGGGAAGTGGGGAGGATGGAGAGTTTGACTATGTTTAAGAAAATGGACCTTTGGTTGAATTCAACCCTAAGGACTCGTTTGGTACGAGGGATAAGGGATAACTAATCCCGGGATTAATTTTAGGATGAGTTTATCCCATGTTTGGTTGTGATAAAATCGCGTGATAACTTATCCCGAGATTTTAGTGTTATTTTTATTCCGCATTGAGGGTGGGACAACAATCCTGAGATAACTAATCTCGGAATAACTTGTTCCCCAACCAAACAAACCCTAAAAGCTAGCTCATGTTGTGAGGATTAACCAAGTCCATGTAAGGAGACAACCACCATTCCCTCAACCAAGCGGAAAACTTAACACCTTCTTGTACACACCTAAGGCAGGACATATGTGTGGACAACATACCATACTGCTCAATATTGTGTCAATTAATAATAGAGATTAGCCTTGCTCTTAGCGGGTGTTTGGATTGACTTATTTTTAGTGGCTTTTGGCTTTTAAGCTCTTTTTTAGTTTTGGAAGTGTTTGGGAAAAAGTACCCAAAATTCCAAAAGCAAAAAGTTGGTGTTCCCAACTTATGACTTTTAGCTTTTCACTTATAAGTCACTTTAAAAAAGCCAATCCAAACACCCCCTTATACCATGTTAAAAAGATAGACATTGGGCCTAACATAGCCACAATAACAAGCGCATGAAATGATCTTCATACAACAACAACAACATATTCAGTGAAATCCCACAAAGTGGGGTTTGGGGAGGGTAGACTGTACGCTGACCGTACCACTACCTCGTGGAGGTAGAGAATTGTTTCCTAAAGACCCTCAGCTCAAGTGTATCAAGCCCAAGTACAAGAAGAAGGAAACAATGAAAAAAGCATATCAATTAAAAAGAAAAGCAGTGTATAGTCAACAAGGGAGAAGCAATAACAACAGCAAAATGATGTGATAACCAAAATACAATAAACAACCATATGGAAAGAACTAGTCCTACGACAGGCACTAAACCTTCTCAAAGCAAGACAACACTCTACCCCTATAAGCCTTCTAACCTAATAAGCGACCTCCACTCCTTCCTATCTAAAGTTATGTCTTTGGTAATATGAAGCTACGCCATATCATGTCTAATCACCTCTCCCCACTATTTCTTTGATCTACCCCTACCCCTCCGCGTACCCCTACCCCTCCGCGTACCCCCTACAACCAACCTCTCGCACCTCCTCACTGGAGCGTCAGCACACCTCCTCTGCACATGTCCAAACCATCTCAATCTCACTTCTCTCATCTTGTCCGCCGTAGAAGCCACTCTGACCTTCTCCCGAATAACTTTATTCCTAATCTTGTCACTCCTAGTATGCCCATACATCTATCTCAACATCCTCATTTCCGCAACATGCATCTTCTGCACATATGAGTTCCAGTGTAGTCAAAGGCGCGCTTTAAGCTCTAAAGCGAGGCTCAAAACGCGTTGAGCGCTTCGCCTCGCTTTATGTGCGCTTTAGTGTCGTCATCAAGGTTCTAAGGCAAACTTTTCGTTGCCAATGAGCCTCTTCTTAAGACGTGACACTAAACAATTGATATTTCACTTTATCATAACTTGTTTTCAATTTCTTTGGTCATATATTAGTAATGCATGTTTATAATTATTAATATTGGACTAAACATATATATTTGTATTTTCTCCCTTTGCGCCTTTTTTCATTAAAGCCCACGCTTTATTTGTGCTTAAAGCCCCAACGGACCTTAGAGCTTTTTTGTGCTTTTTGCCTTTGATAACACTGGTGAGTTCTTGACTAGTCAATACTCCACCCCATACAACAAGGACGGTCTAACCACTACTCTATAGAACTTACCTTTAAGTTTAGGTGGTACCTTCTTATCATACAGAATTCCAGATGCAAGCCTCCATTTCATCCATGATGCCTTAATGCGATGTGTGACATCATCATCAATATTCCCACTACCCTGGATGACAGACCCAAGATATTTAAAACTTTCTCTTAGGAATAGTCTGTATAGCAAGCCTCACTTCCACATCCGCTTCATCCAACGCAACACTAAATTTGCACTCAAAATATTCTCTTTTGGTCTTGGACAACTTGAACCCTTTGGACTCTAGAGTTTATCTCCAAACCTTCAACCTATTATTAACTTTGCCTTGTGTCTCATCAATCAGTACTATGTCGTCCGCAAATAACATACGCCATAGAACCTCCTCCTGAATAGACCATGTCAGTTCATCCATTACCAAGGTGAATAGAAAAGTTAGAAAAGGGCTAAGCACTGAGATGGGAAGTGCTTCGAGTCTTCTCCCACCGTTCTAACTCGAGTCTTGGCTCCATCATACATGTCCTTTATCGCCTTAATATAGACCATCGGTACACCTTTAAGCCTCATTGAATAAGCTTCTGAATTTTAAGATGTGCATTAAGATCTAGATGTCTGGATCTGAATATTAAGATGTGGTTTCTAAATCTGAACACTAAATGATTAAGATTGTTTGTTTTGAATATCTGAATGTGCATATGAAATTAAAGTAAGTCTTTTTAGTTATTGACAACCAAGTTTGATATAATCATTAACGGTTCTTTATCTGTCTTTAGGTAACAATGAAGTCATGAGAGGTTTTTAGAGCTTTTTTAACCTTATTTCATTAGTCTGGCTTCAAATTACGTCCAAGTCTTTCGTTTAAGGATATTTTGTGAATACAATTTTTAAAAAAGTCTTGTCTAGAAATTCTTCCAAATCACTCTTGAATTTTCACTATTGTTCCATAGCTGAAATATAAATATAATAAATATAACATATGAACAGATGAAACAAAAAATAATTAAACAAAGACAATTGAGATGATTAAAAAGATCAAAAACGAAGAAAAAAAATCTTCATATTTAGAATATAGAAACAAAAACTAATCTACTTGTAGTATGTTATAATATTTCTTCTTTTTACTATTCTCTGATTCACATGTTTGATGAAGAATTCCATGGGTAGACATAAATTGTTTAAATTGGGATGATAAATATTCACGTGCATTATCACTACGGAAAGTGCGAATAGAAACACCAAACTGATTTTTTATTTCAGCAGAAAAAGTTTGAAATATGGAAAATAATCAATTCATAACTATCTTTCATTAAGAACATCCAAGTGTGGTAATCATCAAAGAAAGTAACAAAATACTTAAATCCCAATGTAGAACTGACCCTACATGGACCCCAACTATTAGAATGAACTAAATGAAAAAAGATACTTTGCACGATTATTAGGACTACGTGGAAAAGTAGCTCGGGTGTGCATTCCCAATTGACATGACTCACAATCTAACTTAGACAATTTGGACAAGCTAGGAATCATTTTTTGAAGTTTGGATAAACTAGGATGTCCCAATCGTCTATGGATCAAATCTGGAGAGTCTTAGACTGAACAAACTGTAGTGGATCTATGAGAATTGAAATAATAAAGTCAATCATGACACCACGCCGCGAGGATTCCAATCGTAATGGTGGTACTGGTATATGCACAATACCCCTGGAGAGTGTTAGAATCGCAGAACAGTGGAGGTTTTGCTTGAAAAAAATAAAAATTCTCAACAATTTCGTTCTCTTATTATCTTGTTTTCTCACTAAACAAAGCTCTGATACCATGTGAGAAGACAAGTTTGAGAGAGAACTCATCTTGATTATTCCCACAAGCTATTGGGGTTTAAATAGCTAAGTATACAACAACAACAACAATAGCTAAGTATACATGTCCTAAAAAGGAAAGGAAATCAATACCTAATTAAAATAGGAGTAAATCAAGCTACCTACTATATTTACACATATGTTATAGAGTATTCCTAGAATTCTAACAGGAAGTATGCTTGCCACCTTTTCTCAATGGAGGTCTCGTCCACCAACATCTTGCCTTCCTCATCCTTGATACACTTCACTTGATCCAAGTCGCGATCCTTTCTCTGCTCGCTTTTGCGAGCCTATACAATCTCTTATCCCCACCTTTGTCCCCTAGCTCGACATACAAACGTTCGAAGGCTGCTGTCGTAGCAGCCGTAATCGTGAACTTTGCTTCTGTCTTCGTCGTCTTATAGATTTCCTTAAGTGCTGAAATCTATACAAGGAGACCACAATCATTCAATTACTCTGGAACACTCTAATAGACGAGTAGAATACTATCTGAGACATTTGGTGCACTGAGCTTTTCCTCTTGTTTTCTAGTGCTTCTTAAGGCGCCTTGTTCTCCAGGTGGAAATTCTGTACTGAGGAGTTCTTTTATGCAGCCAAATACTAGTTGGAACATTTGAAACATCTTATCCTTTCTTCCTTTTCTTAGAGTTTATAAGTTGATCCAAATTATATCACTGCTAGATGGACCCTTTAGGTGGAAATCCAGGTTGAGACCTACATCATCCTGCTATTTGATGTTGGAATTGTTGAAGTGCTAGAATTCTTGGGTTTGCACTGCCTCCAATTTTACTTGAGTCCATTTTCTTCATAACGAATAAACAGAGACCGTTGCTTGTCTTTCTGACATTATCACTGTGGACTATATTTTAACCTAATGTTAGCTCTTATTTAATGAATCTCAAATATGATTGATTTGACATTAGTAAGTTAGTAACTTCTGAGAGTCTATAAACTATAACTTAAAGAACTTGGCATACTAGGCCCGAAGATCCAATTCACTCCACAGATCATGTTCTGTAGGCGAAGCAAATTGCCCATGATGGAGAGCAAGTCTCTCAAGTTTAGGTGCGCAGGCGAATCCTATATCGGAATGAGTGAAAAAAGTTAGGAACCTTATAAGAATGAGTTCAAAATCAACTGTTGAGGCGTCTTTTGGGTTAAAACCCATAGGACAAATCCGTGTTGGCCTAGACCCATTGAGGACCACACCTTAACAGTTGACCAGGGCCGTTACTCGGTTGACAGCCGCTTGGGGGTTCTTTAGGGACCGATTCACTTTACGTAGATTGACTGAACACACTGAAAACTAAAAGTAATTAATTGTGAGATATAAATGGACCATCTTCAATAAATTATTTCATAATCTTGCTCTTCATTTCAGTCCTTCTTATCATACTCACCCTTAAACTTTACCTGGTAGTAGGCTGCAAGAAGTACCATTTGATTGGGACATACTTTTATTATGCAGAGTGAACAGTGAAGTTGGGAAACGAGACTTGACTGGCTTGTTTTCCTTATTTTTAAATCTTAAATTTCCCACTATCTGCATGAAAGACTTTTTGCACTATAAAAAATTTATGTGTAGCATCAACTTACAGGTAGTAGGCGTAGGAGCCTTTGGCATTACGGTAAATCTATAAGGTTTCTATGTTTTAAATCTTTTGGTAGTGCAGTGCAGGAATAGGGGTTCTTAATGCTGCTAGGAAGACAATGGCAAGAATGCTAGGGAATACTGAAATTGCTTTTGAAAGTGCAAGGAGTCAGTTCTGGGTGGTTGATGCCAAGGTAAGCATCTCCTCATATGTTCCCTTTTGACTCAACTTTCTTTTAAGCTTCAATCGAGCAGCATAGCATTTTTTTGTTATTTTTTTTCCTTGTTTAAATGACATTCTTGTTATTTTTTTCTGATTGCCGGGTTACAAGCTGTTCATAATTATCTTAAAGAATATTTACCTTTTCCTTTATCCTGTTTTCATCATCTCTTTTAGTAATAGTAGAAATGATAGTTCTCATAAAATCTTCGTTGTTCTTTTAAGTGCATTTAACTTTTGAAAGATGTTGTCTAACCATTGAAAAGGTAATAAAGATGACAAACACAACCAAAAGCTATGCCTCAGTCCCAAATAAGTTAAGGTCAGTTAGATAAGTCCTAGCTGACCATGTTACATCATGTAAACTCATCTAAGATAATATTATACAAAATAATGCTCCCTCCATCCCAATTTATTTGGCATCGTTTGACTTGACACAAAAATTAAGAAAAAAATGAAGACTTTTGAAATTTGCAGTCTAAAACACTCATTGGCCAATTGTGTGGCTATAAATCATTTCATTAAGTGTAAGATGGATATTTTAAAGTTAAATTGTTTTCAATTATGGAAAGGTGCCATTCTTTTGGGATGGATGAAAAAGGAAAGCGTACCACATAAATTGGGACAAAGGGAGTGATTATTATAAAATATAGAGTACCAGAAGTTCATTATATTTTCTACTGACATATAAATCTTTGAAAGGCTAAACAACAGGTAAAGTAAAATTGCTAACACAACTACAACTTATTCTCAACTAATAGGCATCGCATATATGGGCCTTTTCTTCCATTGTACCCTATCTTTCACTAAATGTGCATAGATTCCAAGAGATTGTAGGTCTTTCGACACAATTTCGTTCCAAGATGAAAGATAATATAACCGAATAATTAGAACTATTGTAAACCATAGATTTTTTTTTTCTGTAGAACATTTTGCTAGCTCAAGTGACCAATATGTTCTTCCACCTACCGTACTTATCCAAACTTAAAAGGAGTCAAACATCAAGATAGAATGAAAGCCAGCAGTTTTTGTTCTTGCATTTCTTGGGTGTAGAAAAATCAGAGAGAGGAAATAAGATTCTTCCCATGGGGGAGTAACCCCGATTCTAAAGTACAGTTTTGTAGTCATCAGTGAGTTGCTCGATTTTAAAATGTGTTTTGGATCTATTTGAAATGTCTATATTTTACTATCAGTGGGGAGACAGTTTGAGAGAATAGAAGGAAAAAGAAGTATGTTGATCTTTAAAACTTGACTGTTGCAAATATCACTAAAATGATGGTTCAAAAGGCTGCGGCAAAGACAGCTTTTTAAAACCCCATTTGTTCCACACAATCCTCGAACGTAAGTAGAAGTGAAAGAATGATGTACATAACATCACTAGATGGGAAAAGTAGATTACAAACACTACTTTTTCCCTGACCTCATCCATGATGCATAGCCCATCCTCTCAAAATCTTTATGTGTATCCAGTGGAAAAACCAAAATACATTTCGAAACAAAAGTAATAACAACTTCATGTCTTTGCTTCACGCCTCGGTAAGTGTTACAGGGAAGTTGGAGAAAAATTTCAGAGGGATTTCTTATGGGATAGCTCAAGCGGGGAAAGAAAGTTTCAACTTGGTAAATTGGGAGATAGTCACTACACCAAAGCATTGGGGTGGGCTTGGTGTTAAAGATCTTAGTGTCTTTAACAAGGCGTTGTTGGGAAGGTTGCTATGGAGATTTGGGGTAGATGTGACTGCTTTTTAGAGAGGGGTAGTTGTAGAGAAATATGGAGTTTTGGAAGGGGGTAGGAGAACTAAAATATTTCACTTCCATATGGGTGTGGTCTATGGAAGAATATCTTAAAGGGGTGGGAAGAGTTCAATAGGAACATATATTACAGGGTGGGTGACAGGGGTAGAGTGAGTTTTTGGGAACTTAGGGGGTGGGAACATCTTGAGAAGCACATTTTCTAACACATATAGAAGTTCTTGGCAAAAAAAGATGTCGATTCAACGGTTATGGAGTATATAAGGGGGAGAAGTGCATTAGGTTTCGAGGTTTAGGAGAAATTTGTTAGACTGGGAGTTTGAAGAATTTCAAAACTTGATTGGTTTGCATCACCGACAAAAAACTACTATGGATAGCCTTGATGTGTGGAGTTGGGAGGAGGGGGGAAATGCTGTCTCTTCAGTGAAGTCATATTATAAGAAGCTTCTAACTAAGGTGGAATATGTTTTTCCACATATATTGGTATGGGATGGTACCGAGAAAGGTGTATTTTTTCACTTGGCTAGCTACTAGGGGAGTGATCCTGACGGTGGAGAATTTGTGGAAGAAAAAGATTACTTGTGTCAGTTGGTGTTTCAGGTGCAAAGAATCAGGAGAAGATTTGAATCACCTTCTTTTACATTGTCGGATATCTTCTTGTTTGTGGTGGGAGATTTTGAGATGGTTCAGACTTGAGTGAGTTATGTCGGGCACGGTGAGAAACAATGTTTAGTTGGGCATTTAGGCGAAGAGAAGATACAAGGCATGGGATGTTGCTTCTCTAGCACTTATGTGAATCATATGGAGAGAGGAATCAGAGGGCTTTTGTAGGAGTAGAGAGAGATTTTTTACACTTGAGGAATAATCTATTTTCCCTTTTATCTCTTTTTGGTGCACCCATAAGATTCCTACATGTATAGATGATTTTGTGTTATTTGTTGAAAACCATGTCTTCTTGTAAGGTTTTCTATCCTTTTCTTGGGTATACTTTTGGTATACAGGCAAACTTTTGCTCTTTGTTTAATGAAATGTATTACTTTATCCAAAAAAAATTGTAACAACAACATACCCAGTGTAATCCCACAAGTGACATTTGTGAAGGATAGAGTGTAGGAAATCTTACTCCTACCCTGTGAGGTAAAGACTGTTTATGGTAGACCCTCGTCTCAAGAAAAACATCTCAAATAGGTTTGAAAAACACAAGGTGAACGAATTTCTAAGAAAAGAGAAATATTAACAACAAAATATTAAGATAACCAAAACAAAAGGACAACAATAGTGCTAAAATTGAAGAATAAAAATAATAGTAAAATAATAATGAAAAAAAGAAAGGGAGAAAATAAGGTACTCCAAGCTAGAACCATGATTTCCCATGGGAAAGAGATAAATCACTCAAGTACCTGCTAACCTTCTACTCTAATCCTCAGCCTTTATGCTCTCTTATCTAGGTTTTTGTCCTCATGAGCTGAACATCCCATGTCTTATCTAATCACTCCTTCCCCTTCTTCGATATTCCTCTTACCTCTCCTTAGGCCTTTCATTGCCAGTCTCTCGTTCTTCCTCACTAGTCATCTGTGCTCCTCCTCTTCGCATGCTTGAACCATCTCAACCTCGCTTCCCTCATCTTGTCCATCACGAAGACCGCTCCCACCTTGCCCCGTATATCTTCATTCATAATCTTATCTCTTCGCCGCACATCCATCTAAGCATCCTCATTTTGCCACTTTCATTTTTTGAACGTATGAGTTCTTGACTAGTCAACACTCTGCCCAATACAACATAGTTGGTCTAACAACCACTTTGTAGTTTATGTCTTGGAGACACATTCTTATCACATAGAACACCGGAGATTGATAGTTTAAAGAAAAAATTCTATGGGTTAAATCAACATTTGATAGCCAATTTATGACGCATATATTGAGATCAGATAGGATCGTAAGGAAGAATGTTTCTAATTTTAAGAGTGTGACATCATCGTCTATTTTGCTAGTTCCTTGGATATGCCGTGTCAATTTGTCTTTCACCAAGGCAAATAAAAACGGTCTAAGAGCTGATTCATGATGCAACCCTATCACTTTGGAAAGTATTCCAAGTCTTCTCCCATTGTTACTCGGGTTTTGGCTCCATCGTACATGTCCTTAATCGGTCTAATGTAAGCCACATGTACGCCTCTAGAATCCAAGCATCTCTATAGAACCTTTCTGGGAATTTGTAGTATGTCTTTTCCAGATCAATGAACACCATATGTGAGTTTCTTTTTCTATCCATATACTACTCCAACAATCTCCTTAAAAGATAGATGGCTTCCGTAGTTGATCGCCTGGCATGAATCCAAGTTGGTTCTAAAAAATAGACACATCCCTCCTCATCCTCATCTCTATCATCCACTCTCAAACTTTCATAATGTGGCTTAATAATTTGATACTCTATAATTGTTGCAATTTTCAATATTACCGTTGTTTTTGTACAATGAGATCATTGGACTCCACCTCCATTCTTCTGGCATTTTTTAGTCGTCCTAAAAATGACATCAAACAACCTAGTTAGTCACTCCATATCTACTTTCCTGCCCTCTTCCAAATTGCAAATGAATCTCGTGTGACTCAATCGCTCTTACCTTTCTCATCTTACAATTGCCCCCTGTACCTTCTCAAACTAAAATTACATTATGTTTATAATTAAAAATTATGTTTTGAAGTAGTCATGCCTTTGTTTCAGGTCTACCATTTATGTCCTAAAGGTCATGTTGAAGAGTATCACATCGAATGAAAAAGGGATGGGTTCCTTATATGGTCTTGGACCCTCTCATTTAGAACAAGCTTTTGGAGTTGAGTTATGCTGAAGTTCCATTTCTTTACATGGTAGTAGAACAGGACTCATTCCATTTCTTATTTCCAGATGTTGGGCCTTATATTAAATTGTCCACACCCCGATGTTCACTCTAGATTTCCAGCCCCGAACATGAGGCAGGGTGTTGCACAGTCCCACAGCGAATGAAAAAGGGTTTTGAGCTAGCTTATGGGGTTGAGTTAGGCCCAATATCCATTTCTTTACGGGCGCCAATACTCCTTATGAAGCATAGTCATAGGTTCTTGCAGCTGACAACGATATATCTGTGAATGGATTTCAATAAAGCCCGACGTTCATAGGCATTCTAATAAATCTAGTAAGTCGAGGTTCCAAAGGAACACAGAGAGATATTTGACTATTGGCAAAGTTTGACCATTTGTACCTTTTCATCAAGGAAAGAGAGTGAACTTAATAGAAAACTCTTTAGAATGGTAGCCAACTGAATTGAGCTTTCGCTTTTCCTCAGAGATTGATCAAGTGGAGGCTTGGGAGGAAACAAATATATGCATGTACTACTCCCTTTGCTTCATTTTATGTGTTTTAGTTTGACTGAGTACGAAGTTTAAGAATGTAAAGAAGGCTTTTGAATCTTGTGGTCTTAAACATGCCATGTTATTCTTATAACGGAGTGTAATTAAGGGATAAAATGGGAATGTTGGAATTAAAAACTTACTAAATGTGGGCAATACTACAGTAAAGGAAGAGAGATGGAAGATTGTCCCAACTTGCATATGGTGGACAGTGTGGAAAAAAAGGAATCAAAGGTGCTTTGAGGGCAAGAAAAACAATTTACAGATTTTAAAGATGAATTGTCTAGCTCTTTATTATTTTTGGTGTCAACAGGAATTATTAGTACAGGCAGAAGATCTTTTTGATGTTTTAGACTATTTGTGACAAAAAGCACTGATAGAAGTCTGTTAGATTGTAATTCATTTTGGAAGGGGGACTACATTGATGTAGTAAACCTGTGGATAAATAGATGAAAAAGTTGCCATTTTCAAAAAAAAAAAACTTACTAAATATAGAACAATACATTCTTTTCTGATTAGAGATGAACCTTGGGCTTAACTTAACCCAGGACTAGCTCATGAGGAGAGGGTGTTCAAGGCCATATAGGGAGACCACGTTCACATCCCACAATGATATGAAAGAACTTGATACCCTTCCCCTTCCACATGCCCAAAACTTGCTAACTGGACTGTGAACAGCATGATGTGGGAGCTCGACCTCAGTAAATCAAGAATTGGGATGAGTTGGGCTCTTATACCATGATGAAAAATGGATCTTGGACCTAATCAACCCCAAAAACTGGTTCATTAAGATAGTTAATGAGGTGAGTGTTCCCCAAGACCATATAATTAACCAAGTTCACATCTCACAATGGATGTGAGACAACATTTTAAAAACAAACTAAAAAGAAAGTAAGACATAGATTGAAACGAGGGAGTATAAGTCAACATAGTTCATGATTTGAAGTATTTTACAAGACACAATCATAGTCAAAGAAAAAACTGTTCCCTTCCCTAATAGTTTCACCTTCACATTTATATAAAATGGGAGGGAGCATTTTATTTTTACGTATACTTTTTTTTTCCTTTCATTATACACCTTCCTTTACTAAAGCATTCATTTTAATTAGATTTAGAGCTTACCCTAACAAATTTTGGTACTTTCCTAAACTTTTGGTCTTTGACAACATTAGCATGGACGTTGGAGTAAAACTTTGGATTGTATGTTATCAGTTCACCATTGCTTGTATTTTGTTATAAAAGTCCCGTTCACTGCAGTGTTGTTAAAGATTTGTGCGTAAGTCTTGAAGGCAGGTGCAATACATGATGAATGTTTTGCTTATTAGGTGGTGCTTCAGTGTGGACATTAAGACATCAAGCTACTTTGAGACGCATTATCACCCATAAGCTCTATCTTGAAAGATGATTTTATTAAACAATGAATGTCGTCAACGAAGGGACATATTTTGTTAGCGAATGTAATGAATAAAATTGCTACTGTCTACAAATCAAAATTATAAATTTACTACACCTTTTGTTTCATTTTGTGTCTTAGTTTGACTTGGCATGAAATTAGGAAAGTAAGTGAGACTTTTAGATCTTGTGGTCTTTAAACTAAAGAATATATAATGTACCAATGCCTTTTGAATATGTGGTCTTAAACATGTCATGTGAGAAGTTGGAATTAAAGGGTTACTAAACATAGAATGTGGCGTTGTTTTAAAACAGAGTAAAACAGAAAGTAAACACATAATTGAAACAAAGTGAGTATAAGAAAACTAGCATTTATCCTCTATTATGAACTTAAGATTTCATATCTGTTTTCGAATCAGAAGTTTAAAATGATTTTGGGCTTGGTTACATTAATTTACTTCATATATTTCAATTAATGGTACTTTTTTCAATTCAAATACCCATATAGTTGTTTTTTGTATTTACAACAACTTTTTTTGCATCGTTCAAATAATTTTTCAAAGAACTCTCATCTTCAGAAGATGCATGTTGCGGAGATAAGGATGCTGAGATGGATGTGTGGACACACTAGGAGTGGTAAGATCAGGAATGAGGTTATTGGGGTGAAGGTGAGAGTGGCATCCGTTGTCGACAAGATGAGAGAAGCGAGACTGAGATGGTTGGGCATGTGCAGAGGAGGTGTGTTGACGCCCCAGTTAGGAGGTGTGAGCGGTTGGATTTGGGGGCTATGCGGAGGGGTAGGGGTAGACCAAAAAAGTATTGGAGAGAGGTGATTAGACAAGATATGACGGTACTCCATATCACCGAGGACATGACCTTAGATAGAAAAGAGTGGAGGTCGCGGGTAGAAGGCTAGTAGGGATAGAATGGTGTCTTACCGTGTGTCGGTTTTGGGTGGTCGTAGGTCTAGGTGTGCCTTTATAGTTGTGTTGCTATTGCCTTTGTTTATTGCATTACTTTGCTATAGTTATTGTTCTTGTCTTGTAAATTGTGCATTGCATTTTATTTTTATTTTTATTTCTATTTTTACTTTTTTTTTTTAATTTTTTTTTCCTTTTTTTCTTTATGCTATATATATTGTTTTTTTCTCTCGTACTTGGAACTGTGACTTTCGAGCCGAGGGTCTTTCGGAAACAACCTCTCTATCTCCATGAGGTAGTGATAAGGTCTGCGTACATCCTACCCTCCCCAGACCTCACTTGTGGGATTCCACTGGGTATGTTGTTGTTGTTGTTTGTTTCTTCATTTACGTCGTGTTTCACTAATGGTCGGGCTTGAATTATGCGTTGCACTTAAACCTTATCAATCTTTGTGCTTTTCTATGCACATCTTTGCCAATGCTGATCTAGAGTCCAATGAATACAGATATAAGTGATAAGCCTTGTGAACAAGTAAAAAAATCTGGTTGTGGTTTACGTATTGCGTAGAAAGATGGGAAAGAAAGTACAGATACATCAACAGAGTGGAATATCAGGTAGAAATTTGACGAATAGTGAGTAATTATAGGGTTATACCATATATTTAGCATCAGCCTCTTTTGGCAATGATTATAAGGGTCAAAGCAACAAGCAAGTTCCTGAAAAGTGCTTTCATGCTTGTTGCCTGCGAGCAGTTCTCAATTTAGACTTGGGTCGTGCGTTAAATGCATTTAATGTGTTTCTTTCCTTTCTCTAGCTTAGGTTGTCGAAGTAGTCTAGTTTGATGATATTGTAAATGTTAGTTTGGACTTCTTTTGCTTTTCTATATTGCTCTGTAGATATGAAATCATTTGGGGAAGTGAAATGCATTAGGTAGGTTTAACTATGACATAATTATTGATGGGTGTTTAACAATGTATTTAGGGATTAATTACTGAGGCACGTGAAAATGTTGATCCTGATGCTCGCCCGTTTGCCAGAAAGATCAAAGAGATTGAACGTCAGGGACTAAGTGAAGGTGCAACCCTAGCGGAAGTGGTAATTAACCTTTATCCTTTCACTCATGAAAACTGACTTCTCATTTTTGAATAAAGAATCAGGGCTTTTATGGTCTGTCACTCTGTCTCATCTTAGTGTAGGACTCAAAAGTTTTCATAATTTGTCGATTGCTTACTGTGAATATATGCTGAGTAAATTTATATGAAAGGAGAATGTTCACATGACGACTGTTTTATTCATCAGATAAACATTTGAGATCTTAAGGAAATGTTGACCGAGGCAAAAATAAGAATTGTAGTTGTGTTCAAATGCAACTTATCATGTTAGTGGGAAAATAGAAACTGAATGGACAGATGAGCGTAATAATATGATGATGGCTTAACTCTGATAAGGCCAGCCAATATATATTAGATCTTTAGATTTGGCAGTTTGCCTGAATAGTGGTGCTGTGAACTTTTACTTGTTCCAACATGAAAAACAGAACATGGATTTTGATTCAATAGGATCTTCCATAAACTAAAAGTGTGAAAGCATTCAAAATACAGAAAATGTAGGTAATTATGAGGTTGACTTAGCTTTGAATCACATTGCCAATCAACTGTTTTCTGAACTCGTATGGCTTGCTTTTCCATTGTGAGAAGCCATAACGGAGCTGAAGAGAGAGAAAGTTAGGTACGAGATGGAGAGTATAGAGATAGAAGCTTATATACCAAAAATGTATTGATTCATGAGTGAAATATCCCTTATGTTCTTTGCCATAGGCTATTAGTATGACACAATTGCAATGTATTGATTCCAATCAGGTACACCAAGTGAAGCCAGATGTACTTCTTGGTCTATCTGCTTGTGGAGGCTTGTTTTCAAAAGAGGTATAGCATATAAAAGTTGATAATTTGAATCTCTTTTAGCTACATAAATATATACACTTGTTTCCTTTTATTTGTGGCCACAACGAGAACAGAACCCTGCGTAATAAATTTTAGTGAGATTCAAGATTCATCAATCTAACATTGATAAGAACCAACATGCTTCTCCAAATTTACTTAACATGATACTAGCATTTTAGTCGCAATCAATATCATGATCTAACAATGTTAGTCCAAATTTACTTAAACAACTATCTTACTTAACATTGTTTATAAGTGTTTATGATTATCAAACACTCCATGCATCTCTAGCTGAAATCAATCCCTCTGTTTCTTGGATGACATTTGGAAACTAGAAAACAGAGAATCTTTCTTGTCGTCATACAATGTGAATTCTCCATGTCCCACTAATGAATGTCAGTTCTGTAATTATCTACCAACATTGAGGGCATGGGTATTGAATTTTTGTATTAGTGCTTCAGTAAAATTCATTGTAGCAGACTTGCATCTGGATGCTAACATATAAAGAACAGGACAAGGCCAGTTTAAGGATTCTCATTTTCCTTTTCGGATTAATAGGTTACTTCATTATCTTCTTTAAAAGTTTAACATAGAAAATATTGTGCTTTTTTTGGAGGACAATGTTTCCCTACCATATAATCATTAGTGGCCTCTTAAAAGATGTGGGAAGACATTCTCCCCCTCTTTTTGTAGGTAATGAAGTTGTGTATTGGCATCTGTACACCAGAGAAAATGAGAGTGCTTTAAACATTACTTACAAAGGGGAAAAAAAGGAGAATGGTGTATACTAATTGAAAACATACAAGGTTTTTAAAAATTGTGAACATTTCAGGTACTGGAAGCCCTTAAACATTCAACTTCAACCCGGGCTGCAATTTTTCCAATGTCAAATCCAACGAGAAATGGTATATACTAATTGAGAACATATAAGGTTTTGAGATTGATAACATTCTCATTCACTGTTTTCTTCATTAATAGCTGAATGCACCCCTGAGGAAGCATTTTCAATTCTGGGTGACAACATTATTTTTGCAAGTGGAAGCCCATTCAAGGATGTTGATCTTGGTATGTCTAGTAAGCAATTGGTTCTAAAATCTGTTATCATTCTTTTGAGTTCTCTGTCTTGATAGAGTTTTCATACTTTTCTGCTTTTGGTTAGTAACATTTGGAGTACTGGTTTGCATGCAAGTTTTAATAATGGATCCATCTGTATAAATAATGCAAGTATTAATAATGGATGTATCTGTATAATAATGCAAGTATTAATAATTGTTCGCAGTGTTTCTTTTATTCTCTTTCATATGAGAAAAATGCTAATAGGATAGGGTAAATGTTGCAGTCCACTTTTCTGATATTTATATTGCTGCAGTTTATTTGGAAAAAGAATTACTTTGTGTAACGTTTAGATCATCATGGTCTCCAAATCATGTATAGCCAACAAAAAAGAAAGAAAAATTTTGTAAAAAAAAATTTGGAAAACTTGATATTAGTATAGGTATGCATACATGATAAATTGACCTACGATGATTATATATAGATCCATATTTGGATTAACAATATTTTATCTGCATGTGAATTTTGCAGGAAACGGTCATGTTGGACACTGCAACCAAGCAAACAACATGTTCCTTTTTCCTGGGTTAGACTCCAAATGTCCAAAATTTTAGATAGCTAGTCTAAGCTTTTCTATATTCTCTTTACTGACAATAGTTTCCATACATGCTTCAGAATAGGACTTGGTACTCTTCTGTCTGGATCTAGAATAGTTTCAGATGGCATGTTACAGGCTGCAGCTGAGTGGTACTTCCCTTTTTTGATGCTTTTGTAAAGTTTCCAAGTCTATTGATCTATAGCACATGAGTAGCTTCTACTTCTATTTTCTAACTACAGTGTGGTTTTTACAGCTTGGCTGCATATATGACTGAGGAGGAGGTGCTCAAGGGGATTATATACCCTTCAATATCCAGGTATATGCTTTAGGGGTATTAGGGAACTTTACTTTACAGGGGGACAACCTTGCTTACCCCCCCCCCCTCCCTCCCCCTCCTCCTCCAAAAAAAAAAAGAAATAAAAGAAGATTTACAGGGGGTGGCTTCTTCGATCTACAAAGAGGAACTATGAGACTAGTAAAAGAAATTGAGTTTAAGTCGGAAAAAATAAAACTTTTACTAGAAAAATTATAACTAATGTTAGTAACTGAAACTAATAAAAATAAAATTCATGGAACTTATGCCCACACCTTGGGCTTATATAGTGGGTCTTACATAGTAGAAAAAATGCATCGTGCCATGCCCTCGCATGTGTTGTTTCTGCTGTTGGTATTTCTATCTCAAGCAGTTCCTAGCAGCAAAATTAAACATTTACTGCAGGGAATTCCCAGATCAATTCATATGTCGTATCTACTTCCGTCTAAAAATAGATTAGGAATAGAAATTTTCTCAGTTTCACTCAGAAGTTGCTTTCCAATACAAGATACAAAGATAGAATTTCAGAATGAAAATTCAATTTCAGAGACTATGCACCTGAATCTTTAGTTGGAGACCAATAAGAAACTTGTCTCAAGTTGGGACCAGCTCTGAAGATCTGCTAAATTCCCAGTAAAATCCTCTTGATATAAGTAAATGTGTCATACAAAGCTCCAGACTTCCTCAGCCTTCTTAGATCTAGTTCTCATGTCATAATAATCATTTTACATTTTGAAATGCATCACTAAGATGTCATTGCTCTATATGCTTCAGATTTACATTATTGCTAACATAGTGAATGGTTTATTTTCATCACAGGATACGCGATATAACAAAGGAGGTTGCTGCAGCAGTCGTGAAAGAAGCTATAGAAGAGGATCTGGCAGAAGGATACCGTGAAATGGACAGCCGAGAGTTGCGGAAACTTGATGAGGTATTCTTACTTTATGGATCTTTCTACATGCCAGTTTCCTTTGGAGATACAAAGGAATTCCCATAGCTGCGTCTTTCCACGTTGGACTTTTTTGGACTATGTAATTAGTTACCCCAGTTATTGGATGAACTAACCAATAGCATATAGGATGAAGTATGTGCAATTTGCATTTGTTATAATTGATGGAATTAGCATGGGAGTCAACTAATTTGAACCCACTGGAAGCATAAAGGATTCGTAATAAGCTAGAATTAAGACAAAATATATTGCAAGTTATGCTTCCATAAGAACGAAGGCATAAGAAGAATGAATGTGAAACGAGATTTGATGAGATTGTGGTGCGTAAATGCAGGCAATGTGGATATCTAAGTGCATTTTTCCGGTAGAATGGCAATGATAGATAGAGATTTAAAGGTGCAAATTAAAATTGGATTGTCACGACCCTATTTTCCTAAGCAGCGCGATGGTACCTAAACAAAACCTATTAGGCAAACCCAATAATCATGCTTTCCAAATATTACCCAAAATGGCATAATTAAGTTTGAAAGCAGAAAATCAGGGTAAGGACATATGTTTAAAACCAATGCAGTGTGGAAACGTCTAAAATAACCCCCAAAGACTGTTAGTGATGGGTGTCTAATGGAATGACAATACACCGGAGTAAAATTACAAATACTGTCTGAAGGAAAACAGTAATGAAACAAGATAGGGGAGAACTCCATGACTCCATGGAATAGGCCTAACTGCTCGCCACAGCAATCTCCAAGTATTCTTGGACCCGCTCCTGAGCTCTGATGGTACTTGGGTCAGAATCTGCACAAAAAGTGCAGCAAATGTAGCATGAGTACACCAATTCTTACCCCTTAAGTATCATCGGCTGCCCCAACAAGGTAGTGAGGAGGGTTGGTCTAAATATACCCACTTAAATAACCTGCAATAATGGTATAATCTGAACAAAGGGAAAACACATAACATCATAATAAAGTATGCACAATTATGACATTAATATTTGCACAGATGCAGCATATTAAGCTATGCACAGATACACAAGTCAGAAATCATGGATGTATGATAAAGATTTGACCTTTACTCAACACCGGTGCTCCCAGTGCAATAATCCTGTGTGTAAATGTCCTGGGTGTACATTACGTCGCAGCCCAAGTGACCCCAGTGATGCAGCACAATAGTCCTGCCTGTACATGCCGCCCAGACAGCACACATGCCATATCATAGCTCGTACGGACAAGTTACATGTCATAGTCACATCTAAATGTGAAATCAAGTATGCAATTACAAAGTCTCGTACAATGCATGACTAACAACTAAACATGTAATCAAACATGCACATAACTCAATGTTAAATTAGCATGGAAATACGATGCCTATAACATTATTCTAGCATGATATAATGCATAAAGTAGTCATGATACAGAGAAGAACATGTAAAGAATGTATGACAACAATATCTTATATCCTGTGTAACAATCATAACCCCGGTACCCTCATTCCTACTCTTCATCTTACATATATGGTACTTGCATAAACATAGTATACGTAAAACAATATAAATTTTGGGGAAATTCCCTCATTGAGGTCAAAGCTTTATCTTACCTCGATCTGAAGTAACTCCTAACCTTCTCAAACCGCCTTTCCTCGATCTGAAGTAACTCTTAACCTTCTCAAACCACCTTTCCTCTCTCTGAATCCTCAAATAAACTTGATCTACTCAAAAGAATACTCTACGAGGTTAGATCAATCCATGGATGTCAATTCCATATTTGAAAGCTCGGTCGAGGTCAAAGTCAACCCAAAAAGGTCAACCCTTAGTGCCGTTGTCAAATCTCAAAATAAATTATGTAGTTACCCATAACCCTAGAAGTCCAAATCTACAATTAGATTTCTAATCCAACTTCAATTTGATGTTCAAATCCCCAATTTGGTGTTTATAGGCCTATAAGTAAAGAATTCATATAGGCTAACCAATTAATTAGGATTGAACTAGCTATTCGCTTAGGATAAGTGTGAGAGAAACTATTTTCCCCATAAGGAAGATAATTTTAATATTGGAAATGGATATAGGGAATTCATACAACCGATCCCAAAAGCGTCGGGGAATTTGATAGGTTCTAACCATTAGATTTGATTATTTGGCTATGTAATATTGTTTACTTGCCTTTATTTGTTTAAATTCCGCAAATTTTAAACTGTTGCACGTCATGGCATTGAATTCCGCCAAATGGTAAATAGAATGCATTAGGAAAAAAGAGGTTACGTGGTCATCTGCGGCTGTCCCTTAAGAAAATAACTCTCTACTTTTTGAAGTAATAAACGGATAGTTGGTTCATGGTCGTCCAACACCGTTTATTATATTCACCCTGCAGTTTGTCCAACTCGAGTAACCGGTCTCTTTTCAAAGCCCACTTTAGTCTACATAATATAGAGCGAAACCAAATCCCTATTTAAGCATTAGCCTAAGACGTCTTAATACCCAAGGTGTATTAAGTCCATTAGTAGACCGCCAAAACATGTCAAACGTCCACAACCTAACGACATACCATTCTTACGTGACATTTGAAAGATGTATGTGTGGTAACTAAACTGTTATCCCTCGAGTGGGGATACTAACAGTACCTTGTTTTGTAGGTATGCCCATTTTCTCAAATTTGACATAGTTGTAGAAACGTTGTTGAGTCTTCAAATGTGGTGGAACAATCTCAACAGAGACCACAAAAGGAAAATTAATCGACACATGGGACTATTACCGTCACTTTTGGAAATGCCCGTTTGGCCTGAGCTCATTGAAGTCCTCACCGGATATTGGGATAACGCAAAAATGGTATTTCATTTTGGAATCGTAGAAATCACCCCAACAATGGAGAAAACATTTTCATTCCTAATAAGCCGACCGCCAAAGAAATCATAGAGTACCTCAAATTGAAACGTGGTCGAGCCGACTGGGTTTATGGGTCAAACATCGCTTTCAAAGATCTTTATGATCGATTTAGGCATACTGATAACTATATAACTTTTAATTAGGAGTTTCAATCATATAAAGAATGGGATGAAACGCGACCTCTAGCATTTGCCATTGCACTATTATAAACCATGGTGTTCCCTCAGGGTCCGAGTCTTACTATCAACTCTCGAATCATCATGTTTGCTCATATTGCCTTCCATGGACTTACTAATCAAGGAGCGGTGAAATATTACTCGCTTGCGCCCACTATCATAGCCGACATGTATCGTGCCTTGGGAAGGTGCATAAATGGGCATAGTTATTAACAGGGATGTAGTTTGCTTCTCCAACGGTAGATACTCAGTCATTTGCTCAAGGTACAAGGAACTAAGGAGTTCCATGTCCAAGACAATAGGAACACTCTTTTGCATCTTAACGGGATATTGTATTGGGGGGATCTCAATACGAGGAAAACTAAAGGGCAGTGGGCTCAAATCTTTTCTGAGTTAGGAGAAAATGACATACAATGTATGTTTGATAGGTTCATCTCGAAGGAAGTCGTGTTGCGAGGTACTAAGTTTCCGTTCTTACCATTTTCGGGCATCCGAGGTATTTGTCCATACGTACCTATCCGAGTTATGAGACAACTCGGAAGAAGACAAACCATACCTTCGACAGGACCTATTAATGTCTTTGTATTTGATCATGGGGACGATAAAGTCCCAAATGCAAAAGATATGTTAAAAGAATGGAAGAAGCCCCCAAAGTTTGGTGAGGAAACTATTGCTGAGGATCGATTCAATGCTGGATATGTGGAGTGGTACAAGGAGTGGTTAAGGGAAGACCTGCAAGGTCTTTCTTTTACGGTTCCGAACATAATTTAATGGATCGTATATACTGTAAGTAAATAAAGACAAGAATTACTCACAAATGAGTGCTGGTTTATATTGATTGAAGCGGAAGCTTGAACATGATTACAGAGTGAAAGACTAAAAGAAAGAAGAGAAACTAAAGAAAAACTCGAGAGAAGGTTTATGTAAAAGTTTACTTTCTTCATGAGAAAGAGTTTTGATAAAAGGAAATGAAATTTCTTTTCCCAAAATTTTTGTGCGTATAGCATCAAAATCTGAAAGATATGGTTTTATTTGAGTAATAAAATGTATACCCAAAATAATTTCTTCATTAATGTTTTTTGTAATAACAAAATCATTAGAAAGGCAAATATCATTATTGCAAATATGGGCATTGGATAACTTGTAATCAATCAAAATACGCTCTCCTGTAGCGCTGTATAATTTTGTGGTACCCTTAGTAAGGTATTTTGTCGGAATCAATCCTTCAACAATGCAATTTCTATCTGCACCACTATCTAACAAAGCAATTTTGTTAAGCACAAAATTATTATTAATGACTAATTTAATCAAAATATGAGAACTCTGAGGTCGGATTTTAGTAATCGTTTTTACTCCTGCCTCAGATTCATACTTGGGAGATTCAAGATCTCTATCTTCATCCTAATCTCCTGTGATTACGGCTTTCGAAGTTGTTGTTTCAGCTTGGTTGTTTGTCCTTTTTAGAACTTGTTCCGTGAGGGCGTCTATTTCAATCTTGTGAAGTCTTGCCTTCACCTCTTTAATTTCTTTTTAAGAAGATTGACTTCTCCACGAAGCACTTCGATAGAAGGTTCGTCCTTTTTAGAATCAAATCTGTTCATGATTTGTTTCATGCTAAAAGGAGTTACTGCAGGCCCTTCTTCCTTTTGCCTAGTAACTAACTTCTGTAATTTTTTCTTCCTGGCTTCTTCGTCCTGGATATGCTCAATTGTTGAGAATACAGTTTCGGCTGAACTCTCAGAAATAACTCTGATAGATTCACTATCACAGAGGCAAAATGCACCATTGCAATTGCACTCTGAAGTTTCTTCTTCAGATTCTGAATCATGAGCGACATTAAGGAAGTCATCGTCACTTTCTTCTTGCTCTTCATCTGAAGAGTATTCTGACTCAGATTCTTCTTCTTCTATGATGGAGAAGAGCTTTTGCTTGATTTCTTCATCAACTTCAAGAAGATTAATCTTTTTCTTCTTCTTCTTCTTATTTCTAGGACATTGGTTAGACCTGTGTCCTTTCTTGTTGCATGTCCAACAAGTTTCTTCAGAAGAAGAATCTTTTGAGGTTTTCTTCTTAAACCTTCTCTTGGGTTTTTCTTTAGTTTCTCTTCTTTTCCTAGAAGATCTTTTCTTATAGTGACCAGTGGTACACTCCTTCTTGCCTGCTTTCCTTGCAGACGAAGGTTTCAACAAAGGAAACCCAAAATCTTGACAGAAGCTGCCAAGTTCTGTAGAAGACAACTTTTGCTCTTTCTTAAGCTATTCTTTTAGCTTAAGATCTGTGCAAAGTTCCATTGCAACAACATTAACAATGCTGATAATCTCCATAAGATAGCTGAGTATAGGGAATTTTCTCATCACATCTGTCTCTTATTTTGGCTCTTACCTTTTCAGCAAAATGAGGAGGTAAACCCCTAAGAAAGCATTCCTTCCAATAGTCATTATTGCAGTCAGCCCTTATCATGACTTTGTTTATGAACATATCTTTGTACCACCTGAAGTCTGTTAACTTCTTACAGTACAAATTGTTCAGAATTTCAAGACTTCTATCTTGGAAGAGACGAGGTTCACCCACGAAATGTTTTGCTATGTAGTATATTAGCGTAGTGGTGGCGTGTTCAAAAGCTACTTCTGCTGTAGTTTCCATTCCATTTTCTGTTTTGACAACAGTTTTCATAGTAACAACATTCAGAATTTCAGCTTTGTTATAGTCAGTGAGATAATTGTCCCACCAATTTTTGAGCGTTCCAGTGAAGCCTGCTATAAGCATATTGGCAACTTGTTTATCCCTGGCCTTCTTCATCTTTTATGCCGTGATATTCATTCCCATTTCCTGGAGTTTTCCATAGATTTGGCCTTCTGCCATTCCGTCAATATTCCATTCAGTTAAATCCGTTCCATCAGTAGCTGCAGATGGGTGAAGGGTATCTTCCTCGAATTGTACATCTGGGAAGGAAGGTCTGGAGTAATAATTTCTTTTGTTCGGATAGCGTTCTCCTATCATCACGCTAATCTTATTTCCTTTGGTAATATTGAGCTTGGACAATTGCTCATTAATCCTATCCAAAAAGTCATTAGACTGACTAAACTTGTTAGAGAGTTCAGGAAAATCATCCTTTGAGAATTCAGGGATTCTAAAGATAGGGTTAGTCTCGATATGGGGAGTAACCTTGGATGTACTTGGTTTATCTCCAATCTGACTTAAACTTTTGTAGCTACCCTTGGATTCTTCAATCTGCTGAGAGACCACATGAAGAACCTGGTTGGTGTAGTTATTCTGCTCGAAGATTTTGTTGACATCTGCGGCAATAACTTCTTAATCCTTCCAAAGGGGGAGTTACGCTTTCAACCACTTGTTCTCTGGTGTACCATTTGTTAACAAGGACTTGAAGAGATGATTTAGTATCATCTAACTGTCCTGAGCATTCAAACCATTTGAAAAATTCAATTTCAGTTTTGAATCTTTCCATATTTTAAAACCATTTATCTCTAAAAGAGAGTCTCTGTTCCAACGAATAGGTAGCTTTGTACCATTCTATAGGTGTTTCCTTAATCACTCCTTGTACCACTCCACATATCCAGCATTGAATCGGTCCTCAGCAATATTTTCCTCGCCTAACTTTGGGGGGTTCTTCCATTCTTTTAACATATCTTTTGCATTTCAGACTTTATCGTCCCCATGATCAAATACAAAGACATTAATAGGTCCTGTCGAAGGTATGGTTTGTCTTCTTCCGAGTTGTCTCATAACTCGGATAGGTACGTATGGACAAATACCTCGGATGCCCGAAAATGGTAAGAACGGAAACTTAGTACCTCGCAACACGACTTCCTTCGAGATGAACCTATCAAACATACATTGTATGTCATTTTCTCCTAACTCAGAAAAGATTTGAGCCCACTGCCCTTTAGTTTTCCTCGTATTGAGATCCCCCCAATACAATATCCCGTTAAGATGCAAAAGAGTGTTCCTATTGTCTTGGACATGGAACTCCTTAGTTCCTTGTACCTTGAGCAAATGACTGAGTATCCACCGTTGGAGAAGCAAACTACATCCCTGAAAATAACTATGCCCATTTATGCACCTTCCCAAGGCACGATACATGTCGGCTATGATAGTGGGCGCAAGCGAGTAATATTTCACCGCTCCTTGATTAGTAAGTCCATGGAAGGCAATATGAGCAAACATGATGATTCGAGAGTTGATAGTAAGACTCGGACCCTGAGGGAACACCATGGTTTATAATAGTGCAATGGCAAATGCTAGAGGTCGCGTTTCATCCCATTCTTTATATGATTGAAACTCCTAATTAAAAGTTATATAGTTATCAGTATGCCTAAATCGATCATAAAGATCTTTGAAAGCGATGTTTGACCCATAAACCCAGTCGGCTCGACCACGTTTCAATTTGAGGTACTCTATGATTTCTTTGGCGGTCGGCTTATTAGGAATGAAAATGTTTTCTCCATTGTTGGGGTGATTTCTACGATTCCAAAATGAAATACCATTTTTGCGTTATCCCAATATCCGGTGAGGACTTCAATGAGCTCAGGCCAAACGGGCATTTCCAAAAGTGACGGTAATAGTCCCATGTGTCGATTAATTTTCCTTTTGTGGTCTCTGTTGAGATTGTTCCACCACATTTGAAGACTCAACGACATTACCCCCCTTTTCCTAATGCATTCTATTTGCCATTTGACGGAATTCAATGCCATGAAGTACAACAGTTTATAATTTGCGGATTATCCATCACACAACCAATGTGAGACTTCTGACTCCTCTCATCTCCACCCTCTGCACACCCAAGACTTGACATGTGGAGCGTGGACAATATAACATGGGAGACAATGGGAGGCAACATCGGGTAAACCAAGGACTGGGATGGGTCTGTGCCCCGATACTATGTTGAGAAATGGGTCTTGGGGCTAACTCAACTCCAAAAGAGCTTGCTCATAAGATGAGAACTGCTCATGACCATCTAAGGAAACCAATTATCCATCCCACAACTGATGAGGAACTTCTAACAAGGTCTAATGGATTGATTGATTTCTACTAGTTAACTTGAGTTTGAATTTTTGGTTCTATGGTAATATTTAGAGAAGTAGCAAGAATCTATAGTATGAAATGAAAGAGAGAAACATAACAGTTGATTAAGGTTAAGGGAACTGTATAAGCAGTGTATGAGTCCTGTTGTATTATTGTGCATAAAAGAATGAAGTACAAAAGAATTAAAATCTGAAGTGGAGCATTTCAGTTACGGGATAATGTGATACTCAAGGGGACACTAAAAGGATCTGCGGAAAAAGAGACTGGAGCATGAAGCTAGAACTCACTAGTACGCTACACTGCAGAGATATGTTTGACGAGCTATTTCACATATTGCCTACTTCATAAAAGGTCATTCTGTATATTTACAGAAATGCCTTAGGCACAAGATCACCTCAATTTTTAGAAGCTGGATAAAGTATTCTACCATAATGGATGACAACTCTCTTATAAGGTTACATCTAGAAAATGAATGAAAATCTTTATAGCGTATTCATCATAAAAATATCCTCTTCCAGCCATATGCTCATTTTTGTAAGTGCTACTTTGTTTCTTAGGTCCCGAGAGAAATTGAAATATCAAGGTAGCCCTCCTAAGGCACTCTCTCTCCTTCATCCATTTAGATTTATAGCCCTTGAATTGGTTTGACTCTCTTTTTTAGGATTATTATGTTCCATCATTTCTCAAGGTTTTCCCCTGTTGTAGCTTCTATTCAGAGTGTTACTGCAATACAACTTAGGAAAACCTAAACCTTCTTTGAACATTCGAGAAGATTGTTCTGTTGGTTGTAGTAATTGCCTACATTAATATTATTTCAAAACTTGGGTACTTTAATTGGTGGAACTCTATCGCAGGCACAAATATCTGAGTTTGTGGAGAACAATATGTGGAGTCCGGATTATCCAACACTGATTTACAAGAAAGATTGATCATCTATAGCTGCATGCAAAGCTTCATCTTTTCATGTTTCTTGCAACATCAGCAAGGTTTTGATGGATCAGACATGATCATGGACATTTTGTGACACGATGGCATCATGTTAAATTTAACATCGAGCACGCAGCTCATGTAATATCATGGGCTTTGCTGCACAAATGTACTATAATTGCCCTGTGATGTAGGTGTTGTGTACAAGTGTTTGTAGGTCTGATAGTTCTGTGTACTCAATTTGACTTGTACAATAAAGGGATGACTAGCATTCACCTCAAAATTATTACTAACAAACATAATGGGATAAATTTTGTGAATTAAGGTACATTGTGATCGGTACTATTTCTACTATCTCTTTTTTGCCCCAGTATTTCATTGTTGCTTTTTACTCGTGCATAGTTATGTTCTGAATCACAATTTTCCTTGAGCCGAGGGTATAACAGAAGCAACTATCTCTACCCTATAAAGATATGATAAAATTTGCATAAACTCCAACTTTTCGAGATTTCACTCGTGGAGTTACACGGAGTATATTGAGTATATTGTTGTAGTAAGGTGCATGGTGACGGTGACGACTAGTGCACAGGTAAATTAGCAATTTACATATTTTGTCGTGTTTGGCATATGGGAATAACAAATTTATCTTTGGAATTGAAGGTGCTATCTTTTCCAAGACTCAAGAAAGTAAGTCGAGGACCATTTATTGGCTTGATTCCTATTGAATTGAAATATCCTTTAAGATTTTTTTTTATTAGAGGTGTATTTTTACTAAACTAACTTTATTAATGATATTTTCTGACTTTAAATTTGTATACTATTATTTTATTTGCTAAAAGGAACAAGTAAAATTAAACATCTAGTATACAAGTCAAATAAAATAAAACGTAGGAAGTATATTTTACCATTATCTCTCTCCAATAAATTACACTTTATTTAACAACAAAATTAAGCTAATTTTATTTCAAAAATATTTAATACTAGGGGTTAAAATAAGATGAAAATAAGAAAAATTTGCATAGCTAAGCAAACATAACTATTATATTTATACAGGGAAAAGACATAAATTTCCTTTTGAACTTGTCTTGAAAAGTCAGTTACACGCTCAAACAATCATGATGATCTATTACACTCCTAATCTTATTCAAAATGATATTAATGCCCCCTTAGAAGGTGACATGGCAGAGAAAGTGTCTTCACCTTCCTTAAAGTGCGTGAAAAGGAAAAAATTATTAAAATGACAAATTTGAATATGTGACACTATTTTATTGGTCATTGTATAAGTAAGTATTATAATTTCTAATATATTAATTATATCAATGTTCTTTCTTTTTTATTTTTTATTGGTGGCCCCATTCTTTAAAGTTTTTACATTTTCGTTTCTTTTTAATTCTTCTTCTTCAACAACAACAATTCATTGTTATTTGTCACTATTGATTATTTCTTTCACTTTATCCTCATTGAAGCATGAAAAAATAGAAAGGAGTGGAGAAGATGACTTTCATCGAAAAGTTAATATTTTTTCAATTCAAAGTTCATGATCTTTTTGCTCAAACTCACCGAAGGATCCACTAGATAAGATCTTCGAAAAAAATCATGAGAAAGATAATAGCTTCTCATGAAAATCCTATGACATTTATGCATAAAATTCATGATTATATTGTCTAAATTTATCCAAAATTCATCAAAGAAAATTACCAGAGTTTCAAGCCATCACTATGTCATTTTGTTTCAAGCCACTATTAATAGCATATTTGATTATTCATTACACACAAAGAATACAAATAAACTGCTTTATTTTCATTCATAATAATCAAGATTTTTAAAGAATTTTACAGATCTGAAAGTTTTTATTTGTTTCACCGGCAACAATGGTGTTGCCCACCGCCTATCGTCACCGCCAACATCTCTATACTTCATAATCATCTTAGTGTTCTCTGTTTTCTCTTCTAATTTCTCTTTTTCCCTTCAATTTATGAATGATAAAAAAGGATGAAGAAATGGGTTTAAAAAAAGAGAGAGATATGTATGGTGAGAATAGGAAGAACACCCGAGTAGGTCTTGCAAAAGTGTAAGAAAATATTAAGAAAAAAGAGTTTAAAATTATTAAAATAATATTACTTGTATGTCAAAATGCGTGCATCACACCTTTTCACACAGAAACTGAGATTGTCTTCAGAAGGGGATATTAATATCACTTTGAATAAAATTAGATGTGTAATAAGTTGTCACGATAGTTTAAGCGCGTAACTGACTTTTGGGACAAGTTTAAAAGGGATTTAATGCCTTTTTCCCTATTTATACTACCTAACGGCTAACGATACTTTCAACAAATTATGAAATTTATCGACATTTTCAATTTTTATAGAAAATTCTGGCTCACCTCTCTCCTTTTCTCGCAGTATTATTTTTTTTCAAATCTCCCTCTGCTGGCATCATTTTTTTCTCTCTAGATCTCCTCTACAATCTTTTTCTCCATAATCTTGCTCCTGCAATGATTTCCTCTGAAAAAAATTAAGAAAGAAGATCCATTTTTATACTTTTCGAAAAGTATATCGACTCAAAGCAAAGCAATATAAAAGAAGAAAGCATGTTCTGCAAAGTAAAGAGAATCTCCACCATTCAAAAGCAAGAAAAAAGAACAAATTAGAACCTCCTAGAGAGCTGTTAACTCGTCGAAGAACAGAAACCAGATGCCTTGTTTGATAGATGTATCAGTGCATATTTAATACTGAAATATGTATCTGAATTTGAAAAATAACAAGAATGTGACTTGTTTTTATTTGATGAATGTATCAATGCATAATTGATACTGGACACGTATATCTAGACTGTATCATCTATTATTTGCGGAATGCATCCGTGAATATTTGATTCTAAATATATGTACTTGGATAACTGTGTTGGTGAAATTATAAGATTACAAATTACAATTGAAAAATAAAATGAAGAAATTAACTTCACTTCTTGGCTGAGGCGCGGATATCTCGCTCTCTTTAAGGAGATTCAAGCCCACTGCAGTAAATTGTTTCACTGGTCCAGCAGTAGTCCTCTTGACTTGTCCCCTCCAGGATACAACAACCTTATCACAAAAATGTAACTCAACAAACTCTGGACAAGAGTTGAGTTTAAAGCTCTACACAAAGAACACCTCCCTTCAACTAATAAGAACTCTCTTTTTTATATAAACTTAACTCTCTCAATTATTTCTTCTCTTATCTTACTTTTCAAAACAAAGAAGACCTCTCTATTTATAGGAGAGAAAATCATACAAAGATGAAAAAATAATAGAATGCCATCATTATCATCATTTAGTGTACCATTATGATTTAGTGCACCATTATGATTTAGTGCACCACTTATTAGTGATAATTAGATTAAAAATACATAATAATATGATTTAGTGCACCACTTATTAGTGATAATTAGATTAAAAATACATAATGGAATGATTTAGTCTTGCACTAAATAAAGATGATAATGAAAGACATTTTTATACACTAAAGAAAGAATAATAAAGATGGCATTAAATGTCATCAATGGACAATTGCTAAAATTGCAATTTACTAAAATGTTAAAATGATCACACTAACAATCCCCCACTCATTTTAATATTGTATAAGAGAGTTTATCAACTGAAGGAAGATTTCTATACATAATGAAGGTGTGCTCTGCATTGAACCTCCACTTAGTGAAACAATAACTTTTACTCCAGAGTCGTAGTGGTCTCAGACTTGAACTATGACTGCTTAAGGGACATAAAATATTACTACTCACACATAGTAATCAAGGTATTGTCACTAGCTTTATAAGCCAGCACATTACGGCCTTGTGCTATCCCGGTTTTATGAGTGCTTTTGAGAATAAGCCTAATTCTCATAGGAAGCGGCCTACTTCCATACTTACATAGGTAAAATTTGTCGAGAGTGCTCCTGTAAATTTAACACTCCACCCATACGGGCTACAGATTTTCATTAAGAATTTTTTAAACTCAACCTCCACAATTCACTATAGGAAACAATGCACTCACATCATAGGGAGGGAATAAAAAATAGTGCATTTTTTTTCACAACAAGTCATCATATGATTCATTTTTCCCATTGAACCTGGTTATAGGATCTCTAGTCTCCAGGTTGGGTTTCCTCATATATGACTCATGGATTTATAGGCTTCAATCCCATCCCCCTCGATGTGCTCCAGACCTTTTCTCTTGTTAAGGCCTTAGTAAGAGGATCTGCAAGATTTTCGCAAGATTTGACATAATCAACATTAATGGTACCACTTGTCAAATACGATCTTACATTACTGTGTTTCCTCCTTATAGGTCTGGATTTACCGTTGTAATAACGATTTTGAACTCTACCAATTGCTGCAGTGCTATCACAATGAATTAAAATTGGAGGAATTGGTTTTTCAAAATAAGGTATTTGAAATAATAAATCTCTTAACCAATTCGCTTCCTCACTAGCTGAAGCTAAAGCAATTAGTTCAGCCTCCATCGTAGAGTTAGCAATTATAGTTTGTTTTTTAATTTCCAACAAACAGCACCACCACCCAATGTAAAAATATAACCAGTGGTAGAACAGGAATCACCTGCTAGAGTGTTCCAATCTGCATAAGAAAAGCCTTCAAGTACAGCAGGATATTTTTTATAGAACAAACCACAAGTTTTTGTTCCAATTAAATATCTCATAACTCTTGTTATAGCATGCCAATGTTCATTACCTGGCTTGCTAGTAAACCTGCTAAGTACTCCTACTGCATATGCAATATCAGGCCTAGTGCAATCAGTCACATATCTCAAACTTCCAATTACGCTAGCATATTCCTTTTGATTTATCACATCATTTTCACTTTGAACAGGAAACAAGTGTACACTTGAATCAAAAGGAGTTAAAACATGCTTGCAATCAAGAAAGTTATATTTTTTTAAAATTTTCTCAACATAATGTGACTGGTCAAGGAAAATTCCATCACATGTTCTAGTAATTTTTATTCCCAGAATAAAATTTGCCTCACCAAGATCTTTCATATCAAAATGGCTTCTAAGAATGTTCTTAGTATCATTAATAACATTCATATTCGAGCCAAAGATCAATAAATCATCAACATATAGACAAATAATAACATGTGTATTATTCCAAGACTTATGATATATACACTTATCACACTCATTTGTTTTAAAATCATTTTCAATCATGCAAGAATCAAAATTTTCATGCCATTGCTTTGGTGCCTGTTTCAAGCCATATAGAGATTTAGTAAGTTTACATACTTTGCTTTCTTGGCCTGCTTCAACCAAACCTTCAGGTTGTTCCATATAAATTTCTTCATTAAGTTCTCCATATAAAAAAACAGTTTTTACATCCATTTGATGAATATGCAAATCAAAAATTGCAGCCATAGCAATTAAAAGTCAAATGGATGTAATTCTTGTAACCGGAGAAAAAGTATCAAAAAACTCTAAGCCTTCTAGTTGCTTAAATCCTTTAGCAACTAGTCTAGCCTTATATTTATCGATTGATCCATCTGGCTTTAACTTTTTTACCCAATTTTGTAATTTTGGGATCCATTAGTGTAATGACCTTGAGGATGATTTTCGAAAATTTGTACAAAACACGCGTGAACAGTAACATGCGTGAACAGTAACACGCGTGAACAGTAACTTTTTGGGCAGAAAATGCCCCTTTCTTCCCATTTCAATATTTTTCATCATTTGTTTGAGTTCTTGAACTCCTTGAGGTGATTTGAGAAGAGATTTTCGAGGCAAAGTGTTGGGTAAGTGATTTTTGACCTAAAACCTTCCTTTTCATTAAGTTTTTGACGATTTTAACTCTTAAATTTTAGTTTCAAACCCCAAAAATCTTTGTTTCTTCCCTAATCCGAATTTAAGGAAAATTGTGATTTCCAACTCGTTTTGAGCTCTATTTTTATGGGTTTTTCAACCATGAGTTCCTTATTACCAATAGAATGGTATTGTTCAATAAATTTTCAGATTTGACCCTTTTCGAAAATAATTAAATTTTGGACCATTTTACCCTCGATTTCGAAACCTATCAATATGGGTGTCATTGGACTCCTTGTGACGTGTATGTTTCATTGTTAATAGTGGATTGTCATTCCGAGCGCTGAATTCGAGAGTTGCTTGTCCGGTGGAGGTATTCGAGTGCGGTTTTGGCAATTGAGGTAGGTTTGGCTATCTTTCTTTGAGATTGAGATGGGGTAATTAGTCATTCATATATTATAGACTTTGGGATGGGGTTGTAGTATGAGTTGAGAATGTTATATATATTGTGATGCCCGTGTGAGGGCTTATTTATTAATGTATTGCCGTGTGGGGGTTTATTCGTATTACATAGCCCGTGTGGGGGACTTATTTGTTATCTTATTTGCTTTGAGAGCATGTGATTTGTGATTTGCCTAAGAGAGAGGCTTGAGTATATTATTTGACTTGTGATGCCGCCTGATAGATTGAGTTGGTTTTTTTTAGCATACTTGAGCATTGAAATATTGTTGAGAAAGGGGTGAATATTTAAAAGAAAGTGTTTCCTTCCCGTTACTATTTATTGAGGGTGAATAACATGTGTAGGTTAAGTTTTGAGAACTTTGAACCTTATACCACATGTGAGTTGAATATTACTTCCATGTCATATGTGTTTTGATGCATTCATCCTCATTCATCATATCATGAAACATGAGAAGTTGAGAAATATGGAAATTCTTTTTGAGAAAGAAAATGAAACACCTTTAAACCTTTGTATCTCGAGTCCCTGACCGAGACAGTTTTCCGGCAGGGTAGTGGATGCATTGTGATCTCAACCTTTGTATCTTGAGTCTCTGACCGAGGCGGTTTTCCGGCAGGGTAGTGGATGCATTGTGATCCCTTGACCACGAGGAGGTGGCTAGGATAATGAGATATTGTGATTGAGGTATATGGTCTGCAAGACCCCCATGGGCCCTGCTTGGTAGCACAGCTCAGCAGGTGTATACGATTGTCTGTGCAACAGTCTTGATTCCACCGTACCACCACATCATTGCATCATTATATTGCATTGCATTGCATTGATATTTGTGCTGCTTGAATTATCTGGTTAATTGTGATTATGAGATGTTATTATGGGTTTACTTTACTCGCGTCAATATATATATAAACTGGCGGCACCGATGCCGAAGTGAGACTTTTCTGTATGTAGGTGGATGCGTTCCTTAGTTTATTTCATAGGTTTGATTAATTCCTTATACTCAGTCAGCTAAAACCTACTAAGTACATGTGAATTGTACTCACCCCTATTTCTGTGTCCCTTTTTGATGCAGATACTAGTCGGGGTACCCCACGTGGCAGTTAATATTCTAGCAGATTGTGTATTCTCAGATTAGTGGTGAGGTCCCAGAATTCGGATCGTCACTAGTCTATCTTTATTTTTCAGTCTTTTGTATCATTCAGAGACTTATGTTGTATCTTTAGATTCGAACCTTGTATTAGATGCTCTTTATACTTATGACACTAGGTTTTGGGATAATTTCTTCATTGTTTTTTTCTTTTTATTTAAATCGTGGCATCACTTTCCCATTTGGGAGTCTTGTATGAGTTTTATTTTTAGGGTTACACATCAGATTGGGTTTTGAGATGTGTGCCATCATGACCTCAGTTTTTGGGTCGTGACAATTGGTATCAGAGCACTAGGTTCACCGGTCTTATAAGTTAAAGAGCAGGGTGTCTAATAGAGTCTTGCGGATCGGTACGTAGACGTCCGTACTTATCTTCGAGAGGCTACAAGATACTTAATAGGAGAATTTCTTTCTTTTTACTCCCTTCGTGCGATTTATTCATATCAAGTGTTGTATACCTCTAATATATTCCTTCTGCGCAAATGGTAAGGACTAGAGTCACAATTACTGAGGGTGAGGCTGCACCTGCTGCTCGAGCCCTAGTACGCGGGCGAGGTAGAGGACGTGGTGGAGTCAGGGGACGAGGCCGAGAAAGGGGAGCGGCACCTGCTCGTGGACGAGCTAGAGAGCTATCACCTGAGCCCATGTATGGGCATGAGGATGACTTAGAGCAGAAGACTGAGGAGCAGAGGCCATCCTAGCCTCCTGTGGTTTCCGATAGTGCTTCGATTCTTTAGGAGCTATTGGTTCGATTATTGGCTAGACTGGATGGTGCTCCTACCTCTGGTATTGTTTCAGGTGTTGTAGGTTCTCCTATCATAGTTGGTGCAACACCGCCAGTTCAGGGGCCTAGTGTAGGATTTCATACTCCTGGTTCATCTTCAATGCCTTCTATTGCACCTCCGAGATTTGCAGCTCCGCCAGTTTCTGCTAATGCTGCCATGTCGGTATCTGAGCAGAAGAGTTTTGAGAGGTTCGTTAGATTGGCACCTCCAAGGTTTGATGGTAAAGCCGGAGAGAAAGCCTATGACTTTTTGACTGAGTGCCAAGACAGGTTGTTCAACCTAGGCATTTTAGAGGCACATGGAGTTGCTTACACTTCATATCAATTTGCGGGAGTGGCCAAAGAATGGTGGAGGTCAGTTCTTGCTTGTAGACCTATTGGTTCTCCTATGATGAGTTGGGAACAGTTTACTGAGGTGTTCCTTGAGAGATTTGTGCCTTATAGCCTTCGTGATCAGCGTAGGGATGAGTTTGACAGACTGGAGCAGGGCCCCCTATTTGTATTTGAGTACGAGACTCGCTTCCATGAGTTATCTCATTATGCTATGTCGAGTATTCCCACCGAGTTCGAGCGGATTCGCAAACTAGTGAAGGGATTCGCCGGTTATCTCCAAGAGGCTACAGCCTCTCTTGTATTGTCTGGGGTACGTTTCAGAGTATTATTGATCATGTCAGGATGATAGAGAGTATCCGATGTGCTAGAAAGGGCGGGGCCAAGAGGTTCCGTCGGCAGGGTCAATTGAGCGATCATTCCTCCAAGGGTAGAGAATATTCGGGTTCAGGAACCCATGGTTATCAGGGCAGACCAGTCCAGGCAGCTATTCAGGGTTCTTTGAGCTCCGGAGATCGTTTTGACACTTCTAGTTATTCCCCACGGAGTTCAGGTCCTCGAGGTTGTTATGTGTGTGATAAGTTTGGGCATAAGGCCCAAGATTGCCCCAAACATGCTCCTTCTACTAGACGGCCCGGGGCACCAGTTGTTCGTTCTACAGATGCTCCAGCTGTTCGAGGTTCTTCGCAGAATACTAGAGGTGGCACCCGTGGTGCTAAGGGTGGAGCATGAGGTGGTGCTCGTGGGGGTTCACAGGCTAAGGGTGACCGTCAGTTATGCTATGCTATACCGGGTAGATATGAGGCAGAAGCCTCTGATGCAGTTATTACAGGTATTGTTCCAGTTTGCCATCGTTCTGCTTCAGTATTATTTGACCCAGGGTCTACCTATTCTTATGTGTCGACTTATTTTGATGTGGGTATTGATTATGTGAGTGAGTCCCTTATTGTGCCTATTGCTATTTCTACCCCAATAGGTGAATCTTTAGTAGTGGATCGGGTATACAAGGGATGTTTGGTGATATTTTCGGGTAGAGAGACCCGTGCAGACTTGATTTTATTAGACATGCTTGATTTTGATGTGATACTGGGTATGGACTGGTTATCTCCTTATCATGCTATATTAGATTGTTATGCAAAGACCGTGACCTTAGCTTATCCCGGTTTACCTAGCGTGGTATGGAAAGGTAATCCGAGTTCATATCCTAAGGGGGTGATATCTTATATTCGTGCTCGTCGCTTGATGGATAAGGGTTGTTTGTCTTATTTGGATCATGTACGTGATCTCACCACGGAGTCATCTCATATAGAGACTACGAGGGTGGTGAGAGAGTTTATGGATGTATTTCCTACAGACTTGCCGGGAGTTCCTCCTGACCGTGATATCAATTTTGTGATTGATTTGGAGCATGACACTAAACCCATCTCTATTTCTCCTTATCGGATGGCTCCGGCAGAATTGAAAGAGTTGAAAGAACAATTGGAAGATTTATTGAAGAAAGGGTTTATTAGACCTAGTGTATCACCGTGGAGTGCACCGATTTTATTTGTGAAGAAGAAAGATGGTACTATGAGGATGTGTATTGACTATCGACAGTTGAACAAAGTCACTATCAAGAACAAGTATTCTCTTCCTCGCATTGATGATTTATTTGACCAGCTTCAAGGTGCATCGGTGTTCTCAAAGATTGATTTGAGGTCGGGTTACCATCAGTTGAGAGTTCGGGAATCTGATATCCCAAAGACTGCATTTAGGACTCGTTATGGGCATTATGAGTTTGTGGTTATGTCCTTCGGGTTGACTAATGCCCCGGCTGCTTTTATGGAGTTGATAAACCGGGTATTTCGACCTTATTTGGACTCGTTTGTGATCGTATTTATTGATGACATCTTGGTTTATTCCAAGAATGAGGCGGATCATGTTAGGCACCTGAGGACAGTCCTTCAGAGATTGAGAGAGGAGAAGTTGTATGCAAAATTCTCCAAATGTGAGTTTTGGCTTGAGTCCGTGACATTCTTGGGTCATATAGTGACCAAGGATGGTATTATGGTTGATCCAGCCAAAGTTGCAGCGGTTCGTGATTGGGTTAGGCCTACTTCGGTTACCGAGATTCAGAGTTTTATTAGGTTGGCAGGCTACTATCGTCGATTTGTTCAAGGATTCTCTTCTATTGTAGCCCCATTGACTAGGCTAACTCAAAAGACCATGGCATTTCAGTGGACTGAGGAGTGTGAGGTGAGCTTTCAAAAACTCAAGGAATTATTGACTTCAGCACCTATTCTAGCCTTACCCGAGGAGGGTGTGGTATTTATTGTGTTTTGTGATGCTTCAGGAGTCGGCTTGGGTGGTGTATTGATGCCAAAAGGTAGAGTTATAACTTATGATTCTCGACAGTTGAAGGTACATGAGAAGAACTATCCTACCCACGACTTAGAGTTAGCAGCGGTGGTGTTTGTTCTGAAGTTGTAGAGGCATTATCTCTATGGAGTGCAATGCGAGGTCTATACTGACCACCGTAGCCTTAAGTATATCTTTTCTCAGCCGAATCTGAACATGCGGCAGCGTAGGTGGTTAGATTTATTGAAAGACTATGACATTACCATACTTTATCATCCGGGAAAAGCTAATGTGGTAGCGGATGCCCTGAGTCGCAAAGCATCTAGCATGGGTAGTTTGGCCTTTCTTAAGGCTGTGGAGAGGCCTTTGGCATTGGAGGTTCAGTCATTGGCTAGACAGTTGGTCCGACTTGATATTTCTACACATCATGGTATTTTGGCCTTTGTGGAGGCTAGGTCTACTTTGATGGACCAGATACGTACACACTAGTTTGAAGATGAAAAGTTGAGGGCCATTCGAGACAAAGTGTTAAGTGGTGAAGCAAAATCAGCCTCTCTTGATTCGGAAGGAGTTTTGAGGATTAATGGTCGCATTTGTGTGCCCAAGGTTAGTGAATGGGTACGTATGATATTGGAGGAAGCTCATTGTTCCATGTATTCGATTCACCCGGGAGTGGCAAAGATGTTTCATGACTTGAAACAACACTATTGGTGGTGTGGCATGAAGAGAGACATTATTGATTTTGTGGCTAAGTGTTTAAATTGCCAACAAGTGAAGTATGAGCATCAGAAACCGGGTGTCCCTATGCAAAGGATGCCCATTCCTGAGTGGAAATGGGAGTGTATCACTATGGACTTCGTGTCTGGATTACCCATGGCATTGGGTAAGTATGACTCTGTCTGGGTGATTGTGGATCGATTGACCAAATCAGCCCATTTCCTTCTGGTGAAGACTAGCTACAATGCGGATCAGTTAGCTAGGATCTATCTTCGTGAGATTGTTAGGCTGCATGGGGTGCCTATCTCTATTGTATCGGATCAGGGTTCAGTGTTCACCTCTCACTTTTGGAAGGCATTACAGCGTGGTTTGGGTACGCGGCTAGAGATGAGTTCAGCATTTCATCCCCAAACCGATGGTCAGTCCGAGCGGACTATTCAGGTGTTGGAGGATATGCTTAGGGCCTGTGTGATTGATTTTGGTGCCCGATGGAACCAACACTTGCCCTTAGCAGAGTTTGCCTATAATAACAGTTATCACTCCAGCATTCAAATGGCACCATTTGAGGCATTGTATGGTCGTAGGTGTCGATCACCCATTGGATGGTTTGATTCTATTGTGGTTGATGCATTGGATACTGACTTACTTAGGGATGCTGTGGAGCGGGTACGTTTGATTCATGGTCGACTATTGACAGCTCAGAGTCGTCAGAAGAGTTATGCTGATAGGAGGGTTCGTCCCTTAGAGTTCATGGTGGGTGATTGCGTGTGGCTTAAAATATCGCCCATGAAGGGTGTGATGAGGTTCGGAAAGAAGGGCAAGCTTAGCCCAAGGTTTGTTGGCCCATTTGAAATCCTGAGGAGAGTAGGTGGAGTGGCGTATAAGTTGGCCTTACCCCCTAAATTGTCAGCTGTCCATCCGGTGTTTCATGTTTCCATGCTTCGCAAGTACATATCGGATGAGTCTCATGTGATTTCTTATGATGCGGTAGAGTTGAGTCCGGATTTGACTTATGAGGAGGAGCCGACAATTATTCTAGATAGGCGGCTTCGTAGACTCAGGACCAAGGAGGTCGCTTCGGTCAAGGTGCAGTGGCAGCATCGGCCTGCTGAGGAGGCGACTTGGGACTTAGAGTCTGATATGCAGGCTCGGTACCCTTAGCTTTTTGAGACCCCAGGTACTTTATTTTATCTTATGTTCGAGGACGAACATCCTTTTTAGTGGTGGATATTGTAATGACCTTGAGGGTGATTTTCGAAAATTTGTACAAAACACGCGTGAACAGTAACATGCGTGAACAGTAACACGCGTGAACAGTAACTTTTTGGGCAGAAAATGCCCCTTTCTTCCCATTTCAATATTTTTCATCATTTGTTTGAGTTCTTGAACTCCTTGAGGTGATTTGAGAAGAGATTTTCGAGGCAAAGTGTTGGGTAAGTGATTTTTGACCTAAAACCTTCCTTTTCATTAAGTTTTTGACGATTTTAACTCTTAAATTTTAGTTTCAAACCCCAAAAATCTTTGTTTCTTCCCTAATCCGAATTTAAGGAAAATTGTGATTTCCAACTCGTTTTGAGCTCTATTTTTATGGGTTTTTCAACCATGAGTTCCTTATTACCAATAGAATGGGATTGTTCAATAAATTTTCAGATTTGACCCTTTTCGAAAATAATTAAATTTTGGACCATTTTACCCTCGATTTCGAAACCTATCAATATGGGTGTCATTGGACTCCTTGTGACGTGTATGTTTCATTGTTGATAGTGGATTGTCATTCTGAGTGCTGAATTCGAGAGTTGCTTGTCCGGTGGAGGTATTCGAGTGCGGTTTCGACAATTGAGGTAGGTTTGGCTATCTTTCTTTGAGATTGAGATGGGGTAATTAGTCATTCATATGTTATAGACTTTGGGATGGGGTTGTAGTATGAGTTGAGAATGTTATATATATTGTGATGACCGTGTGAGGGCTTATTTATTAATGTATTGCCGTGTGGGGGTTTATTCGTATTACATAGCCCGTGTGGGGGACTTATTTGTTATCTTATTTGCTTTGAGAGCATGTGATTTGTGATTTGCCTAAGAGAGAGGCTTGAGTATATTATTTGACTTGTGATGCCGCCTGAGAGATTGAGTTGGTTTTTTTTTAGCATACTTGAGCATTGAAATATTGTTGAGAAAGGGGTGAATATTTAAAAGAAAGTGTTTCCTTCCCGTTACTATTTATTGAGGGTGAATAACATGTGTAGGTTAAGTTTTGAGAACTTTGAACCTTATACCACATGTGAGTTGAATATTACTTCCATGTCATATGTGTTTTGATGCATTCATCCTCATTCATCATATCATGAAACATGAGAAGTTGAGAAATATGGAAATTCTTTTTAAGAAAGAAAATGAAACACTTTTAAACCTTTGTATCTTGAGTCCCTGACCGAGACAGTTTTCCGGCAGGGTAGTGGATGCATTGTGATCTCAACCTTTGTATCTTGAGTCTCTGACCGAGGCGGTTTTCCGGCAGGGTAGTGGATGCATTGTGATCCCTTGACCACGAGGAGGTGGCAAGGATAATGAGATATTGTGATTGAGGTATATGGTCTGCAAGACCCCCATGGGCCCTGCTTGGTAGCACAGCTCAGCAGGTGTATACGACTGTCTGTGCAACAGTCTTGATTCCACCGTACCACCACATCATTGCATCATTATATTGCATTGCATTGCATTGATATTTGTGCTGCTTGAATTATCTGGTTAATTGTGATTATGAGATGTTATTATGGGTTTACTTTACTCGCGTCAATATATATATAAACTGGCGGCACCGATGCCGAAGTGAGACTTTTCTGTATGTAGGTGGATGCGTTCCTTAGTTTATTTCATAGGTTTGATTAATTCCTTATACTCAGTCAGCTAAAACCTACTAAGTACATGTGAATTGTACTCACCCCTATTTCTGTGTCCCTTTTTGATGCAGATACTAGTCGGGGTACCCCACGTGGCAGTTAATATTCTAGCAGATTGTGTATTCTCAGATTAGTGGTGAGGTCCCAGAATTCGGATCGTCACTAGTCTATCTTTATTTTTCAGTCTTTTGTATCATTCAGAGACTTATGTTGTATCTTTAGATTCGAACCTTGTATTAGATGCTCTTTATACTTATGACACTAGGTTTTGGGATAATTTCTTCATTGTTTTTTTCTTTTTATTTAAATCGTGGCATCACTTTCTCATTTGGGAGTCTTGTATGAGTTTTATTTTTAGGGTTACACATCAGATTGAGTTTTGAGATGTGTGCCATCATGACCTTAGTTTTTGGGTCGTGACAATTAGCCTCACAAAGGCTAGACAACCCCAAATTCTTAGATATCCCAAATTTGGCTTGTGACCTTTCCACAACTCAAAAGGTGTTAGTGATAATATTGTAATAGAATCAGGTGATGCTATTTTTCATGAAAATAAATTTCCTTTTGATTCTAAAAATAGTGGGGGTCAAAGAATTGAACAAAATATTTTATCACTACCTAGTACTTCTTCTTTTATTTTAAAAAATAAAGAAATTGATGATTTTGAGTTAAGAAGAAGTAAAGAGCTAGAGTAGAAAAAGATTTTGAGCCTGATTTTTATGTTTTTAATGTTGGAGATGACCCTTTCACTTTACAAGAAGCTTTATCTTCGCATGATTCTATTTTTTGGAAAGAGGCTGTAAATGATGAAATGGAATCACTAATTTCTAATAAAACTTGGAAGTTAGTTGATTTACCATCAGGTTGTAAAACAATTGGTTGCAAATGGGTCTTACGAAAAAAGTTAATTTCTTCATTTTATTTTTCAATTGTAATCTTATAATTTCACCAACAATTTTAAGGAGATTGATTATGGCTACAATTGAAAAATCCGCGGATATCAAGATGGGAGATCTAAACAAACCATTTCGGTTTAATGGTAATTGTTATACCCCATTTTAACTCGAGGTCAAACGGTGTACAACATATTGATGATTCCTAAATTATTTAATTCTAAGGAGTCGCCACCTAATTATTTCTAAGGTAAATTAGGATACCTAAATAATTAACTTATTCAATGCTAAAAAAATGATCTCCGATTAGTGGTCTACTTAGCTTATGAGATTCTAGATAAGGGTTCTAGTTATCCTAAAGGGAAGGGGTTAGGCATCCTTCAAGATTCGTTAAAAACGATTACCGGCCAAACTTAGGTTAAATGATTAAAATTATAAAAAGGTTGCTCAAAAGTTTTGAAAACAAAGCTTAGTAACTAAGTGAGTGTTTAAATGCGATATATATGTATTTTAATAACTAAGCCTTAAAAAAAATATTGATTTCTTTTATTATGATGAACCATTTTAATTAAAGTTTCACAAATCTAAATATCCATATAATGTTAGCTATTGCATTAGTGAGAACACAACGACAATAATAATAATAATAATATGATAAATAATAATAATAACAATAATAATAATAATAATAGAAATAATAATATTAATAACGGCAGTAAATAATAATAATAATAATAATGATAATAATAATAATAATGATAGTAACACTAAAAAATACTAAGGATAATAATGATAACGAATTTAATACTAATAATACTAATAAAGATAACGATAATAATATTAATAATAATAATAGTAAAATAAAATACTACGAATAATAATAGTAACGATAATAATAATAATAACAGTAAATGAAAATACTACTACTACTATTAGTACTACTAATAATAATAATAATGATGAAGAAAATAATAATAGTAGATAGAAATACTACTAATACTAATGACAATAATAATAATAATAATAATAATAATACTAACAGTAAAATAAAATATAACTACAACTCATAACAACAACAACAACAACAATAATAGTAGTAATAATAATAGTAAATAAACTATACTAGTATAATAATGATAATAATAATAATAATAATAAGTAAATAATAATAATAATAATAATAATAATGATAAATAGTGATAACAACAACAATAATAATAATTGCAATAATAATAATAATAATAATAATAATAATATGATAACGATAAATATAATAGCAATAATACGAATAATAATAAATAGATAATAATAACAATAGCAATAATAATAATAAGAATAATAACAATAAGAATAATAAATAATAACGTTAATAACAAATAACAATAACATATAATAATAATAAAATAATAACAATAATAGTATAATAATAATAATAATAATAATAATAATAATAATAATCATAAATAAAATATCGATAAATATAATAATGATAATAATAATAATGATAATAACAATAAATAATGATAATAATAATAATGATAATGATGATGATATTAATAATGATAACTATACTAGTAATGATAATAGTAATAACAATAATAATAACAAAAATACTAACAATGATAGTAATAATAGTGAATAAAAAAACATTGCTACTATTAATAATAATAATGACGAAAATAATAATAATAATAATAGTAATGAAATGATGATAGTAATATTAACGAAGTAATAATAATAGTAAAAAAAATAGCTATTAATAATAATGACGAAAATGATAATAATAATAATGCAAATAATAATAATAATAATAACGAAAATGATAATAATAATAATAATAGTACTACTAATAATATTAATAACGAAAATAATAATACATATAATAACATAATAATAATAATGGTAACATTAATAATAATAGCAGTAAACAAAATGTACTAATAATAATGATAATAATAATTACGAAAATATTAATAAACTAATAATAATAATAATAATAATAATGCTAACAGTAAATAAGATACTACTACTACTACTAATAATAATAATAAAAACGGTAATAATAAAAATATATAGTACTACTACTAATAATAATAACGAAAATAATAATAACAATAATAATAATAATATTAATAATAATAATAGTAATACTAACAGAAAAATAAACATTCTACTGCTTCTCTTAATAATATTAATAATAAAAATAATAATATTAATATGAATAACGAAAATAGTAATAATAATAATAATAATAATAATAGTAATACTAACGGAAAAATAAACATACTACTACTTCTATTAATAATATTGACAGCGAAAATAATAATAATAATAGTAATAACAGAAAATAAAATATACTAATAATAATAATAGCAATAATAATTAAAATAACAATAATAACGACATCAAATAAACAGACACTGATAATAAGAATAATAATAACAATAATGATAAATGCTAAAAATATAAACAGCCCGGATTGACACTGAATATGGCGATCTTATTCGTTTGCTATTTTTAAAAGATCTAGGATATCGACTCCATGTGAGGGTAGGATGATTATATCGAGTCTCAGATCAAGACTCCATTTTTGCTCCAGGGGTGTTCATGCAAAACAAGAAAATAATGACGAAATTAGCAAGATAATAATTTAGGATAACCTTTTATGATAATAACAATGAGAAATAAAAGAAGAACGGAATAAATATTACTTGTTGCTGGGCAGTGAACGGAAATGCTTTGGTCACGAATATACCCTTGTTTTTCAAGTAAAATCGAGTTCAAATTGAGAGAAAATTCAAAAATTCTTCCCTATTCTGTCCGTGTTCGTGTCCGCCCCCCTTGTTCTGTCTAATCCCTCTATTTATAGGGAGATAGAAATTAAATAAAAAATAAAAATAATAACGGATGATTAAAATAATGTGGAGTGGGCGAAAATATAAAATAATGCGGAACGGCGGAAAAATAATAATTAATACGAAATGGGTGGAATATTTAAATAATGCGGAATGGGCGGTTTATTAAAATAATACGGAACGGCGGAAAAATAATAAAATAATGCGGAATGTGGCAAAATATTAAAATAATGCGGAATGTGACAAAATATTAAAATAATGCGGAATGGGCAAAATATTAAAATAATGCGGGATGAATAGAAATATAAAATAGCTGAAAGAAATATATATATATAGTATTAATATAGGGTATGGGGAGGGGGCACGCGTGGTTAGTTAATTAAAAATATGTTTTCTGGAAAAAAAAAAGGGTATGGGATTTATATATTTTTTATTATTATACTTTTTATTTTAATAAGGTATGGGCAGGGATTTATTTATATATTTATTTATTATTATTTATTTGCTTTTTTTTTTATTAGGATGAATATATATATTTTATTATATATATAGGGTATGGGGAAAAAGGGGCACGGTTATTTTGGAAAGGGAGGGGACAAGGAATGATGGCATTTTAATATATATATATATATATGGAGGATACAAAAAGGATGGCATGTTAATATATTATATATTTTATTATTATTATTATATAGGGTGAGGGGCCACGCGTGTAGGAAGTTTTCTGAAAAAGGAAATGAGATTAGTATGTATATATATATTCTCAAAAGGGGTATGGGAGGATGTATTTAGTAGTATGGATAGGTAATATAATAATCTAAGGGGTGGTTAGATATATTAAAAAATGGTTATAAGAAATGACTACAAAAATTGATTCTAACAAAAATAAGATAAAATAGTTAACTTAATTATAAACTGATTAATTCAAAAATAAAAGCTACTAATTTATGGAATAATTTACAAAATAAAAATCCCCCTTTTAGATCAATTTTGAATATTCTTAAATGGTAATAATTATACAAACTATATACATTAGCTTAAAACAAATAAAGATGATTTTAAAATAACTAAAAATATTTCAAGTTTTTTATAAAATCTAATTATTTCAATTTATTTGAAGAAGGCTAGAATTAAAATAAAATGGGTAAATGTCAATTAATTAACAAGCTCTTGCTTTTGACAAGTAAAATATTTAGCTTAAATTTTAAACAAATTAACTTGAAATATGAGTTTGTTAACTAAGTCAAACTAATTGGAAAAAAAAATATTTATTTAAAAAAAGATAAAAATCTTTTTGAGACAATATTCGAATAAATGATAAAAATATATTATATTCAAAAATTATTTAATATATATATATATACCGAAATTATTTAAAAATAATAATAATATATATATATATATTGTTTTTATTATTATTTATTTATTTTTATTTTATTTTTATTTTTTTATTTGTATATTTTTTGAAAAAATTACATTATTGAGGGTAAAAATTGGATGAATATAATATATATATATATATATATTTGGATAGGCAAAATTATTTGTTTATTTTATTTATTTCGGATGAATATAAATATATATATAGATATAGATATATTTGGATAGGCAAAATTATTTGTTTATTTTATTTATTTCAGATGAATATAAATATATATATAGTTTAGAGACAAAGGGGTATGGGCGGGGGCACGCGTTAGTTTTTTATTAGTATAGGGAAACGGGGAGGGGACAAAGTGTGGGTAGTAAATTATTTTTTATTATTATTAATTATTATTATTTTTTATTTATTTTTTATTTTACGGAAGATTAAATTATTTAATTATTTATTTATTTATTATTATTTTAAAAGAGGGACAAAAAGGTGTGCAGAATATTATTATTTTATTTTTTATTATTTTTATTTTCGGATGAATAAATAATATATATATTTTTTAATTTCTTTATTTATTATTATTATTATTTATTTATTGATTTATTTATTTTATTTTTTTGACGAGGAGATGACATATATATTATTTGCGTGTTGTAGTATTAATGGAAGAATAAAAATAAAAAAATTGTTAATTCAATATTAATTATTTGTTATTTAGGAGAAATAATGAAAACGTAAAATTAATTAGTGAAATTGGTTATCAAATTAGACGAATTAATTTACGATTTTCTTAATTTTAACAAAAGTAAAATGATTAACCTCATTGTAACTAATTATTAATTTACGAAATAATTAATTATGGTAAATAATAATTTTCTTTTTATAAGTCAAATTTAAATATTACTAAGAGATACCATATATGTATATTTCGTTTTATTATTATTATTATTATTATTATTTAATTTTATATATATATTTTATTATTATTGTATTATTATTATTATTTATTATTATTATTATTATTATTTTTATTTTTTTGTAAAAATTACATTGTTGAGGGTAAAAATTACATTGTTGACAGTAATCATTTCAAGAGATGGAAGGGTAAAGTACTTTTCTACTTAAGTCTTCTCAATGTTTCATATGTGTTAACTCAAAAAAATCCTAATAAAGTTGACATCCTCTCCATGGATAACGATGAACTAATTTCTCATCAAGAGAAAGTGGAAAAGTACAATAATGATTCCTACAAGTGTCGGTATTATATTCTTAATTGTCTATCTGATAATTTTTATGATTATTATGATAGAACTTACTCTAGTGCAAACAAAATATGGAAAGCATTGTAGAGTAAATATGATACCGAAGAAGCTGGAGCGAAAAAATATGCTGCTAGTCGATTTTTCCGTTTCCAAATGGTGAATGACAAATCAGTGATAGACCAAGCTCAAGATTTTATAATGATCGTTGGAGAGCTCAGGTCTGAGGAAGTCAAAATTGGAGACAACCTTATTGTTTGTGGCATAATAGACAAACTTCCACCTTCATGGAAGGAGTTTCAAAAAACTATGCGCCACAAACAAAAGGAGACCTCTCTTGAGACTTTGATCATGAAAATCCGCATGGAAGAGGAGGCAAGGGGCCAAGATGCACTTTTACAAAATAAAGAGAGCAACATCACAACGAAGGTAAATTTAGTTACTTCAAAATATGCTACTCCTGAATCTAACAAAAATACCTCTTTGAAGCCTAAGAAGAAAAAGTTCAAGAAAAATAATGGTAGACTTCCCAAGAAAAATAATGGTGAAAATAGCCAAGCACAAAATCAACAAGTTTATGATAAAGGACCGTGCTTTGTCTGTGGCAAGAGTGGGCATATTGCTCGATTTTGCAGATACCGAAAACGTGGTCCTATACCTCAGGCAAACGTTACCGAAGAGCCTTTTGTGGCAATGATTACAGACATAAACATGGTTGAGAATGTTGATGGATGGTGGGCTGATTCTGGTGCAAACCGTCATGTTTGTTATGACAAAGATTGGTTTAAAAAATATACTCCTTTTGGAGAGCCCAAAACCATCATGCTCGGTGATTCTCATACTACTCAAGTGCTTGGAACGGGAGATGTCGAATTGTGTTTTACCTCTGGAAGGATATTAACTTTGAAAGATGTACTTTATACTCCTTCCATGAGAAAAAAAACTTGATGTCTAGTTTTCTTCTTAATAAAGCAGGCTTTAAACAGATTATTGAATCTGATCAATATATAATTGTGAAAAAAGGTATTTTTGTGGGAAAGGGGTATGCTTGTGATGGGATGTTTAAACTGAATGTTGAAATGAATAAAATCTCTACTTCTGTTTACATGCTTTCTTCTACTAATTTTTGGCATGCTCGTTTGTGTCATATTAATGATCGTTATATTGGAATCATGAGTAATTTAGGATTAATCCCAGTGATTAAAAAGAATTTTGAAAAGTGTGAAGCTTGTAGTAAAGCAAAAATCACTAAAAGGCCTCATTTTAAAGTTGAAAGAAAAACTGATTTATTAGAATTAGTTCACACTGATATTTGTGAACTTAGAGGAATTTTAACTCGTGGAGGAAATAGATATTTTATCACTTTCATTGATGATTTTTCTAAGTTTACATATGTTTACTTAAAGAAAAATAAAAGTGATGCTTTTGAAAATTTTAAATTTTTTCTCCATGAGGTTGAAAATCAGTTTGGAAAGAAAATAAAAAGAATTAGAAGTGATAGAGGCCGTGAATATGAGTCAAATGAGTTTAATTCTTTTGTTAGATCATTGGGAATAATTCATGAAACTACTCCTCCTTATTCTCCTTAAAATTGTTGGTGAAATTATAAGATTACAAATTACAATTGAAAAATAAAATGAAGAAATTAACTTCACTTCTTGGCTGAGGCGCGGATATCTCGCTCTCTTTAAGGAGATTCAAGCCCACTGCAGTAAATTGTTTCACTGGTCCAGCAGTAGTCCTCTTGACTTGTCCCCTCCAGGATACAACAACCTTATCACAAAAATGTAACTCAACAAACTCTGGACAAGAGTTGAGTTTAAAGCTCTACACAAAGAACACCTCCCTTCAACTAATAAGAACTCTCTTTTTTATATAAACTTAACTCTCTCAATTTTTTCTTCTCTTATCTTACTTTTCAAAACAAAGAAGACCTCTCTATTTATAGGAGAGAAAATCATACAAAGATGAAAAAATAATAGAATGCCATCATTATCATCATTTAGTGTACCATTATGATTTAGTGCACCATTATGATTTAGTGCACCACTTATTAGTGATAATTAGATTAAAAATACATAATAATATGATTTAGTGCACCACTTATTAGTGATAATTAGATTTAAAATACATAATGGAATGATTTAGTCTTGCACTAAATAAAGATGATAATGAAAGACATTTTTATACACTAAAGAAAGAATAATAAAGATGACATTAAATGTCATCAATGGACAATTGCTAAAATTGCAATTTACTAAAATGTTAAAATGATCACACTAACAAACTGTATCTTTTTCACATAGATACACGGATACACGAATGTATCTGCTAACTCTTGTATTAAAGTTAGTAAATAAAAAACAATTAAGATAAAAGAAAAAAAACAGTATCTGAGTCCACAAAATTTAGTGTGTGTCCTTAAGGAATTTAATCTTCTCACACTACCTAATGTTATGGATTATTTTCTCCCAGAATAAAATAGATAGAACATTAAAGAAGTAGCGGTACATTAAACTTCTTCAATTTCAGCGAACTTAGAAAGTAGCAACGTAATCACACAAAGAAGCAAATTTATTTGTAAGAAAATATATGCAGAAGAGGGAGAGACTTCGATGTAGAAAACTGAGAGAAGACCTCTCTATTTATAGCCAACAATGGTGCGGAGTTTCTTTTCATAAGGAAAGTATCTGTTCGGAAGGAACATGTCCTTTCCGAATCTGCAAAGGGAAACATCTGTTCGGAAGGAACAGGTCCCTTCCAAATCCGTGAATTTAAAATTTTGTTTATTAGTTAATTCGGTAATAAAAATTAATTAGTGAGATTAATAAATACATTTTATCTAAAAAATTATCAATCAAATCATTTACCGAAGCCGAACCGAGAGAGGGACTACAATGGGTTGAATGGGTACCCTCTACTTAACCCTTTATGAGTTAAATAAAGTGTTTTTTTATATAAGGACAAAACATTTCCTTTCTTCTACCAATGAGAGAGACATGACTTTTCATTTTTCCTTCATTTGGTCTACCCCCACATTTTCTTATTTTCCAATTCTTCTTTCACATTCTTTCCCATTCTTTTCCATCCACACTTCACTAAAACCCAACAATATCAATCATCAATCAAAACACAGACGTACATATGTTTCAATAATCAATTCTGATATATGTATACATGTATGCTAAGACAAAGATACACTTTAGTTTGAACAGAATATAAAATACAGACACACAAATATACCTATGTATCAAATACATATATAGTACTTAAAATTAAAATTGTGAAACGTAGATACATAGGAGGGGAGAGACGAGAGATGAGAGAAGAGAGAGAGAAAGAGACGAGTGAGTAGGGAAGATTTAAGCATTTTGAGTGAGGTTGTATCTCATATACATCCTCTATGCGAGTCAAATACATTGTATCTTGCTTTTAGCTCTGTAAAAATATGTAATAATTGAAAGTGTCGATGCATAAGGTAGTTAAGTGGTATACTACTGTGTTTGTGAAAATTTCTCTAAAATAATTAATTTCATCTCAATTTTATAAAACGACATGTAACTATAATTGTTTGGGAGCTATGAAAAAGGAGAATGAAAAGAAGGTATGATGTGATATCTACTTGAAAATGCTAATTTATCAGGTATTTGCGATTCTGCATAATTTAACGGTGAACAACTTTCCACACCCGCTCCGTAGAGGAAAATTCACTAGTGAATGCAGTGCGGATTAAGGTTATAGAAAGAAAGTCTACTAGAGTCAAAAAGTTGACTTCTAGTGAGGGTTGACGTCCTAATCTAAACCTATTATTCTTGCTAGCTTAGGTCTTGGGAGTGAAGTCCTTTCCCGGCGGGGAGAACGTACGATATTGATTGACATAAGATTCCCAATCTAATTCTGAAGCATGTCTATTCGAACAAAGATAAAAATAAGTGATGTGATTCTCAGATTGATAATCACAAATGAAGAAAAGAATAACTGATATGTTGATTATCTTCGATAGAAGAAAAAACCCCAAACAATCTAACCTAACTCCCCGGTCGGACCCCATTCAAAAGGTGCTAGAGGAGCCTTTGAGTCAGTGCCTTCCAACCCGCCTTTCCATTCTTCACTCTATTTCAATCATTTCTTCTTGTAAATAGAGTACCCATGCATTCTCATATAGATACATGATTTAAATTTACATATGATGTTGTTTTTGTGAGTTTAGTGATCATGGTTGGTTCACTGAGTAGTAAACCTCCTTGAAACAACATTGAAATAGTAACCAAAACTTGTCCCTGACCAGCTCGTAAGTAGCATCCCGTTGCTGACCGACACAACAAAGCATTAAAAATAAGTCTTTTTATCGCCACACTGAACTTTTGAGATAAATAATTTTAATAACCTTGACGATTAATATGGTACGAAGGAAATAATAAGTTCTCATGCTAAACATACAAATACAAATGTTCTTAGAGTATAAGTGTAAAGAGGAGATGAATCTTAGTAACTAGGTTGATTGACTAGCTGAACTTTCCCGACTTTGTAATCCCCTCACCCATTCCTCCCTTTATTTTATAAAAAAAGGGATAAAAGTGGGGGAAAAGAATAGAAATTAAATTTGTGCTCTTTTTGTAAGTAGTAAAATGACCAAACACCCCAAGCTTGTTTGTATAGCCAAAATGATGATCACACCATATCCATCTTGTACTTGTACATTACTCTTCTTGAAGCTATAAAATTCAGCATGGCTTCACTGCCCATAAACCCAACCTTCAACCCTCACATCCCTGGCCCTGGGACCTGTAAACCCAAATCATTTCAGAAATTCCCACAGACCCATTTCATAACATACCAAGAAGATGGCACAAACGAAAAAATTCTCCATAAATCTTACTACTTCAAACTCCTTGGGTCTCTATGCAAAGAAGGTAAACTTCAAGAAGCTGTGGACTTTCTCAAAGAAATGGAGTACGGGAAGTTGTATGTTGGACCTGAGTTCTATGGTGAACTCCTCCAAGTCTGTGTCTATGAGAGAAACCTGAAGTTGGGCCAGCAAATTCATGCCAAGATTCTAAAAAGGGGTGATTTCTTTGCCAAGAATGAGTACATTGAGACAAAGCTTGTGATTTTTTATGCAAAATGTGATGTTTTTGATGTTTCCAATCATTTGTTTTGTAGACTGAGAAAACAGAATGTGTTTTCTTGGGCTGCAATTATTGGACTACATTGCAGGATGAATTTGTCTAAAGAAGCTTTGTTGAAATACATTGAAATGCTAGAAAATGGGATTCTTGGTGACAATTTTGTTCTCCCAAATGTATTGAAAGCTTGTGGTGCTTTAAATTTAGTTGAATTGGGGAAATGTGTACATGGGCATGTCTTGAAACTAAGTTATGAAGATTGTGTATTTGTAGCTAGTAGTCTTATTGACATGTATGGGAAATGTGGGGTTTTGGATGATGCACGAAAGATGTTTGATTATATGTCTGAAAGAAATGTAGTTGCGTGGAACTCGCTAATCGTGAGTTATATGCAAAATGGATTCAATGAGGAAGCTATTGGAGTCTTCTATGATATGAGAACTGAAGAAATTGAGCCAACTCGTGTAACTCTGTCAAGTTTTCTTTCAGCTTCAGCCAATTTATGTGCTCTACAAGAAGGTAAACAAGGTCATGCTATATCTATTTTGAGTGGATTAGATTTGGATAACATATTGGGGAGCTCACTTATAAACTTTTATGCTAAAGTTGGTTTGGTTAATGATGCTGACCTAATATTTGATAGGCTGATTGAGAAAGATGTAGTAACATGGAACTTGTTAATTTCTTGTTATGTACAATCTGGTAAGATTGACAAGGCTCTCGGCTTGTCTCGTTTGATGAGATTAAAAGGTTTTAGGTTTGATTCCGTGACACTATCAACAATATTATCTGCCTCAGCAGAATTAAGGGATTTGAAACTTGGCAGAGAAGGGCATTGTTTTTGTATCAGAAACAATTTTGAGAATGACATAGTTGTAGCAAGTGGTATTATAAATATGTACTCCAAATGTGAGAAAATCCCAGATGCAAGACGGGTTTTTGACTACACAATGGAGAAAGATCTAGTCTTGTGGAATACATTATTGGCTGCTTATGCAGAAGTGGGTTTGAGTGGTGAGTCATTAAGATTATTTTACCAGATGCAGCTTTATGGTTTACAGCAAAATACCATATCTTGGAATTCTGTAATTCTTGGATTCTTAAGAAACGGACAGATAAATGAGGCCATTGACATGTTTACACAAATGAAAACTCTTGGTTTAGACCCTAACACGGTTTCTTATACTACTCTTATCAGTGGTCTATCTCAAAATGGTCACAACAGTGAGGCACTTACATATTTTAAACAACTGCTTCAAGCAGGATATCGACCAAATAGTGCAAGTATTGTTGCCGCCCTCTCAGCTTCTACAAATATGGCATCACTGCACGACGGAAGAGCCATTCATGGGTACATTTTAAGACAAAAGATTCCATTATCTCTTCCAGTGGCAACTTCATTAGTTGATATGTATACTAAATGTGGAAGTCTAAATTGTGCAAAATGCATTTTTGATTTGATTCCAGAAAAGGAGTTGGCCTTGTATAATGCTATGATATCTGGTTATGCTTTACATGGCTGTGCTATAAAAGCACTTGCATTGTTCAAACGTCTTTGCAAGGAAGGTGTGGAACCAGACAGCATAACCTTCACCAGTGTGCTATCCTCTTGTTGTCATGCTGGACTGGTAAAAGAAGGCTTAGACGTTTTTTATGACATGCTCTCTGTGTATCATATGAAGCCAAGGGTGGAACATTATGGTTGTATGATCACTCTTCTCTCTAGGTGTGGTGATCTCGATGAAGCTATGCAGCTCATTCAGAGTATGCCTTTCAAACCTGATGCAAATGTTTTTGAATCACTGCTTGTGGCTTGTAGAGAACTCAGAGAGACAGAACTCGAGGAACATATAGGTAATTGTTTAATTAAGATGGAACCGGATAATTCAGGACACTATGTGTCACTTTCAAATGCATATGCAACAACTGGAAGATGGGATGAAGTCTCAAGACTGAGGGATTTGATGAAGAAAAGGGGTCTTAGGAAGAGACCTGGATGCAGTTGGATTCAGGTTGGAACAGAATTTCATATGTTTGTTTCAGGAGACAAATGGCATCCACACACAGAGGAAATAAGTACAATATTGGCTTTGCTGGATAGGGAAATGCAGCTAACTAGATTCAGTTTCAACAACTGAGAATATCAAGTTATGATTCCTTGGGAACATTTGTCATTTTTCCAAACTGTGCTATGTTAATCAGATACTATCAAGATGGCAATTTTGAGAGGTTAAAAATGACTTGAAGACCAGAAAATCCCCAACACAAGTGAATGCCAATCATGTCATCACTTGTGAAAATATATATCTGTATTCGTCTTTGATGCTGCACCAGTTCATATAAATTTCCTGATGGATCAGAGCCTTAGATGAGACAACATTATGCTTTGTGAGAAAAATGATTTCTTGTGTGTTAACCACACCTTGGATATGGCCAAGTGAAGTCTATCCTCTTGATACAAGCAGTGGGCATTTCCAACAAGCCAATGTAATACTTGCATCATTTTATTCACAACAAAGACTGATGTATGGATTGGATAGATTACAGAGATGGTTCTTACATGAGTTGTCTAACGGAAGTATTTCTGTTCTTCTAGGTTGTGGTACTAAAAACCAAATTGAAAATTTTAAAACTATTGGAGCTTCCGTAAATGAACAAATTTTGGCATCCTTTTCTAGTAATTTATCTAAACTGATTAGAATTCATCACATTTTCTTATGACTAGCAATTCACCTTTAATAGTGCTCAATGTGTTGATCCACGAATGCCTTCTGTGTACAGATCAATATCTTGAGTTTTCATTTTTCTATTGATGCAGAGACTTCCTTGGAGGGAAAGGCATTAGCATCTATCCATTGTTTGCAAGAAAATGGAGAAACACGCTGAGATAAACTTTTCTAGGATGCAAGAAGAAGTAGGTGTTATCATAGATAAAGTTGGTGACAGCTCCTTTATGCATCAATCCATAAGGTAATTGATCCTTTCCATGTGTTAAATTTGCAAGTTTTGCTATTTTGTCATTTCGAGGGAAACTAAATGCAATAATAGCTGTTCAATCTTTATTCTTACTGATCTGGAGCAAGTTGTTTATCCATCTTGGAAGTAAAAGGGTTTATATAAAACTGGTTGTTGAATGTGTGAACAAATTCCTATATTGGTAGTTGAAAAGATTGGGAAGCTACATATAAGGTGTAGATATACTCTTACTAGTGTGAAACTTTCCGAGAAAACCCTGTGGGCTTGGCCTGAAGCAGACAATACCACACCACGTTAAGAATATCTTTGAGCTAGTTTAGTCCAATAACTAGTATCAGAACCAATGATTTGACGATATGATTATGGAGATGGAGTGACGCCGTGGGGCTCGATTTATTAACTTTACGACGCCAACGGTAGCTTTGAGACACACACACACACAAGTAGAAGCTAGTTCTGGGCTTTGGTGACCATAAATGGTTAGTCATGTGGGTAGCAGATAGTTAATCTTAAAAATTGACCCATCAATCATGGTAATGGCCCATGTGAACTTAGTTCAAGGAGAACTGTGGATTGTTGTAATGGGCCACATGGAACTTGGTTCAATGGGAGATTGTTGGGTGTGCTAATGAAGTCCTACACTGGTAGTTGAAAAGATCGGGAAGGTCTTGTAAAGTATAGGTATACTCTTAATAGTATGAGGCATTTTGGATAAAACCATGATAACACAGAAAATAGGATAAATGATCTGTAAATACAACCAGTTACATTACATTTATGGAGTAATGGTCATAACTCATAAATTTTATTGCTGATCATTTGTTGTTACAAATTGCCACCAGCTCTTCCACCACACCATCTATCTCTTCATCCCCTTTTGCATTCATATTCTCACTCAGTTCCTTAGCTTTCTTCCTCACCGCTTCCCCACCTTTCTCCAGTACCACCTTCCTTATCACCATTGCAATCTCTTCACTTTGTAGTTTCCCGTTCTCGTCTCTCACTGCCTCTATTCCCATCCCAATATATTCCACAAGCTTAGCATTCATTGGTTGGTCAGCCTGCATAGGCATGGCAATTATGGGCATGCCATATTTCATACTTTCCATGAAAGAACTCCATCCACAGTGGCTTACGAACCCTCCAATGCTTGTGTGTTGAAGAATAGTTGCTTGAGGAGCCCATCCTTCCATAATTATTCCTCTTTCTCCTATCCGTTCAAGAAACCCTTCTGGTAATGCATCTCGAATGTTAATTCTTTCACCTTGTGGAAACCTGATGACCCAAATGAAGTTCACTTTGCTAAGCTCTAGTCCTTGAGCTACTTCATGGATTTCTTCCTTTGATAGAAAATACTCACTCCCAAATGACACAAACACAGTTGAACCTTTATGTTTCTTGTCAAGCCATTGCATAATCTCCTCATGGTCATCTTTGTTGGTGGATTCTTGAACTAGTGTACCAACTGGGACTATTTTCTTGGAGACTAAACTTGAAAGATAATCCATATATTTCCCTTCAAAATCTCTGCAAGTTTTCATCAGAAGAATGTCCTGTGATCGCCTAAGACCCTCATCGAATGGGAACTTCCCATCAGGCAGAGTATTCTTCAGTGAAAGTATTTCGTATTCGCGCAGGTAAATTTCAGGAAATGGGAACATTTCTCCTGGCTTATCATACATGTGGATGCCCAAAGCAATCACGGCTGCGCTAAAAGTGAGGAACTGCACAGCAGGAATGTTCACAGAGGAGGCGCAGTCCGCAGCCCATGGCAGATTGAAGTCATAAAGAACCAAGTCTGGATGTAGAGTTTGTAATATCTTAGAAAAGTTTGGAGTGCTCATTTCAAAAGTTTTTTGGAGAGTTTTCATGAGATGGGGTGGAAGGCCATTGGTAGTGTGGTAATGAGGAAGAAGATTTGGCAATGACGGAAGATGAAACTCAACTAAATCTATTGACTGAGAATACTCCTCTGTAACTCTTTTCTTGATTGAGCTTAGACTTGCAGGAGTGGAACACATGTAAATGTGGAAGTTTGTATTTGCAAGCTTTTTGGCTAGCTCTAGAAATGGATTTATGTGACCATGGGCTAGCCATGGTAACATGAGTACACTAATGGTGTTTTTCTTGGCCTCCATTAACAACTCTTGTCTCTTATGGCTGTAGCAGATATATATATATATATGATGATAAAACTGTTGTTAGTATTCATTGATCTTGGTTGTGGGTTGCTAAATGTCATGGTGAATATATATAGTAGTAGTACCAAACAAGATACTAATAATACATAAAGCTAATGACGCCTATTACGCAATTGATTACGTAGGGAATATGCAGAACTCACCAAGCGTTGTCAAGGCAAGTCAAGGGAGCACAAGTCTGTTACAAGTCCTAGTTTGTGGTTGCCAAGTGAAATACTCTTTCTTCAAATTATGATAGATTTCAATGCTCCAATCTCATCTAAAAGCTTCTTTTCTTTTTTATTTTATTTTATAGAGAGCACATTTTTATTTACGTATTATGGTTTCAACACTCCTCATAGATAACGTGCAACTTGATTCCTCATCAAACATATGAAAATTCTTTATAATAATCGTTGGCCGTGAGACTCTAACCCAAGACTTTTATCTGCTCTTAGATAACTTCTATTAAAGAATGCACTTGTCCTTCACTGTGATTGTATTAAGATTTTGGATTGAAATTAGTGTTACCATTTGCAAAATCGTTTTCTTTATTCATGTTTTATCGCTTTAGCCTAGGAGCTTTGCCTCAGAATTCAACTCATATATCGAGCTGGTTTGGACTTTTTTTTCTAGCGCGATGAGCTTTGCCTCTCAACTCAACTCATATATGAAGCTGGTTTGAACTTTTTTCTAGCGAGATGAGCTTTGATTCTCAACTCAACTCATATATGGAGCTACTTTGGACTTTTTTCTGTCTCGCTAGAATAAGCCCATCGAACCACTAACATTGCTCTAGATCCACTTATGTTGAATCTTGTTTCTCTACTTATAACATAAATATGGTATCAGAGCAACATTCATCTTAGGTTTGAGTTTCATTTTCTTCCTATATTGAAAATAGATTTTTCAACCATTAGCTTGTAAAAAGGCTCAACCATGCACATGAGAGGCATGCTATAGACATAATTATGATACTAAATTAAACATTGCGTATTAGATCCACACATATGCAAATGTAGCATCACTATTTATATCCATTGAATGACAGATGACATGCTTACAATTAATGGGACAAACACTAATTTGTGGTTATTTATGGTTTGAGCAATCAACCTAAATAATTAGAGACGAATTTAAAATTTTTAGAATAGAGTAAATACATCAAAATCTTGTTGAACTTGACATGAAAACTTACTTTAACATTTTAATTACACGGACATTTAAATACCCCTCTTAATAATTTTGAAGTGATTTAAATATCCCCTAAGGAGTGACGTGGCAAAATGAGTGTACTCACTTTTCTAAAAACACGTGAAAATAAAAAAAATAAAAAAAAATGAATTTAAAATGATTCACATGGCTTTTTAATTGGCTAATATATAACTATCACTTTAAATATTTTTTTCTTGATATATTAATTCTTTAAACAATATTTCAATTTTCTTAATTAGAGGTAACTGAAATTTGTGGGTCTTTTTTTTTAAAAAAAAAAAACTTTTTATTTTGTTGTCTTCCCCAATACACCTCCTTCTTCATTGAAACACTTTTTTCTTCATTTTTATCCCACCTCTATCAACTATTTTGCATTCCACTAGCCCTTTAATAATATATAAAATTCAATACCAACATCATGTTATTGGCGTTGGTTTTGCTCTATATTATGTAAAAAGTAAAAGTGATTTTCTAGGATTTTGAATTTGGGAATACTTGCAAAGTTTAAAGGTTTTAAAGAATGGAGGGAAAGGGAAACGGAAAGGGAAAGAAGAGGGAAAAGTTTTAGTTATTTTTTTAAAAAAAAATTATTGAATGGTGGATGAAGAAGAAAAAAATCTATTAAAAATTAAAATGGTGAAGAACAAGGAAGAAGAAAGAGAAGGGTGGGAGGGGGGGGGGGTAAGAAAAAAATTAAGAAGATAGGGCCACTAATTAAATTTTTATTCTTGAAATGTATTTTTAATTAATTAATTGAGTAGTGTAATTAATTTTAAAAAGTGTGTAAGAAAAAATAGTAAATAAATAAAAATTCATGACATGGTGCTTATGTGGCAATGATATGGTGCTTACATGGCAGTGATGTGGCGTTTAGTGGGTGAGAGTGGTGTTATACTCTTATGGTGGTATTTAATTAACTTCAAACTTGTTAAGAGGGTATTTAAATGTCCGTGTAGTTAAAGTTCTAAAGTAAATTTTGCTGTCAAGTTCAGAAGGGTTTTGACGTATTTACTCTTTAGAATATGGGTTCACCACTAAAAAAAGGAAGCAAAATATATTAAGTGAGAGTTGATCCAAATCTAGATAAATAACTCAACAATTAATTAAGTGCACCATCCAGCCTTCATAGAGCATGGGTATCAGTAAATAATATTATATTAATTCTAAAAAATAAATATATAAAATATCTAGTTTTGCAAAGAGATCATAAATTCACGTGCATCATAATTAACCCAACAAATCCATCCCTGTAAATAACAATCAAGTTACTAAGCTAGTTAGTTCACCTCTTTCTCTTACCATCTTTATTACTTCCTTCATTTCAAAATATTTGCTATGTTTTATTTTTTGGGACTCAAACTATATAAATTTTGATTATTATTTTAATATGTATGTTTTCACTATATTTATATGAGAAGAATTACAACTTATAATAGTATTTTTCATCTAGTTTTTGAATATTTAAATGATAATTTTAAAATATTGCTTTATCGTAATTCAATTTAGCTCCAAAAATAGTCAAGTTGGTTCTCGTGAAATGAAATATGACAATTAATAAGAAACCAAGAGAGTACTTTGGCTGAGAACTTTTCCTTCTCTTCTTTCTTTGACTTTTTTCCAAATAAAAAGTCTTAATAGATTTGTGTTTTCTTGTAATAGCGGGACAAACACTAATTTGATGTTTTTTGTTTTTGACTTATTTTGAGTAATTGAGCTAAATATTATTTATTTATTTTCAATTTATATATGATAGGTTTTTTAGTAATTGAGCTAAATATAATTTATTTGTTTCAATTTATAGATGATATTTTTTTCTTTTTAATTAGTTAAAAAAAGAATGATTTTTTAAAAAAATAATCAATCTTTAAATGTTTTATTTAGCTACTCAGCATACATACAGAAATCCTGTGATTTGATCTGTACTAGAGACGGGAAGACCCAGAGGAAGACTCCATAGCTGATAAAACCAAGAATTATCCTTAATAATATGATTTTTATAACCATAAATTTATGATTTATTTTATACCATAAATTTTAAAAGTTTTTCCCTTATTCATAAATTTCATAGCCAATCAAATACAATCACATAAAAGTAATGTTATGTTTAGTTAATATATAATTACATCAAAGAGGGATTTGCTAATCAGGTTGTCCATTGACTAAAAGTGGACATTAAGCTAACATTTGGTCATAGATTTTCAAATATTTTTTGTGAGTTGGATTGAAGTTTTAACATGTGTTTGACCATAGTTTTCAGAAACATATTTCCTTTAAAAAAAAAACATGAACGTGATTTATATCTATAAATTCTAAAAACTATAAAAAATATTCATAAGTTTGACACAAAATTGTCATTTTAATTATAAACTAGATAATACATTATCCAAATATCATAATATGATATTTTAATAAATACTACTAGTAACATAATTACTAGCTACTACAATTCCTCAAATTGCAATTAGTTACAAAGATTCATCAACTGTAAAAAATAATTAATAACAAAAGTAGTAACTAACTATTATTTAATAGAATCTTTCCACATTCTACGAACAATCTCTCCACATCAAAAATACATTTCTAGATAGGGAGGGTGACAATATCCAGAGTTATGATGGAAAATGAATAAAAAAAATTTACTTTTAATTAAACTTTCCAGGCCAGAAAAAAGATTTTAAAAAAAGAAGATTATATATTATTCAAAATAAATGCTTATTTGATTTCTTTAGTCTTGTTTACATGTGTTTCATTGTTTATGCATTCATACAAATTTCAAAGTTTTTCTTCATGAATAGACATTCAAATTTGACTTGAATTGACAAGTTAAACACTTCAAGTCTTCAACTTTGATAATGCTCATTTGGACATCTCAATTTAGTCTCAATTGACACCTGAATACTCTAACTTGTTCCCACTGTGTCTCGTGAATACCCGACCCGATCCATAAAATTTGAAGGTGTTAAAATGATCATTTTGTAGGTTGGAATGTTCAATTACACAATTGAGACGAATTAAGGTGTCTAAATGTGTATAGTCAAAGTTGGATTGTTTACTTATCAGTTGAGGCCATGTTTGAGTATATATTTATGTATTATGCCCAATAATTTTGCTATAAAGATGCTCAGCTAGAATAAGAAAAAAGCTCCATTCTTTTCATTTTCTTCAACGACATTTCATTGTGCATAGAGTTTAAGAAAGAAAGACTTTTGACACATACAAAAAGTATCATTAAAGAGTTTCCCAAGTATAGAAATGTGCCGATCTGTTTGGAACAAATTAAAAAAAGAAAGAGTATCACATAAAAATGGATGGATCATAGTGGACATCCAACAAACCACTTTGAATTTTGTTTAGATGTTCAATCAAATAAGTTAAAAGGAAAAGAATAACCTTTATGTTGATATAACAAAACCACTTCAGCTGTCAAGATTGGGCTGGTGTTCCGATAGGCGAGAGGTGTGAAGCCAGATCATACAAAAGATAATAATAGATTTCTACATCACCAGCTTCTGGCTCATGTTTTGATTTTTCCTGTTTCCAACTCTTCTAGAGCTGTCCATAACTTCGAGTCCTTGAAATCCTTAATAACAAATGTTGCCCCGGCCTCTGATAGTAATTTTTCGGGGTTCCTTAGACCTAAACCTATAACCGGCATTCCAGCTGCAACTCCAGCTTTTATTCCAGAAATAGAATCCTGGAATAAAAGAAACAACAAAAATTTAAAACATATTGTTGTTTTCCAACAGTTATCATTAATGCAGTGTATCGTTAGATTTTATGTGTATTTCAAACCTCAAAAACAAATGCGTGCTTAGGAGATACTCCAAGTTCATGAAGAGCCTTCAAGTAAGGATCTGGAAAAGGTTTGGCTCGTTCACATTCACTTCCGATGACAAGTAGTTCAAAGAAATCTGATAGACCTAGCATTGAGATTATCAGCTCAGCGTTTGGTCTTGGAGCATTAGTAACAGCTGCTCGTTTCAGACCGTGGTCCTCAATCCATTTGCATACCTCCTCAAGGCCATTCAATGGTTTTAGCTGTTCTGATGCAATTCTGTGGATTTTCACGGAAATGTTGTTATGATTGGTTTCAACACATTATAGCAAGCGAGTCTAGTAATTTAGATGGTTCTGTAATAGAACTCATAGATATTGGCCTAGCATGCCAAGTTATGCAATTGAAACAGATTCTGATCTGAATCATGCTATTTATCGGTCATATACTGGGAAATCTGATGCTAATTGTTATGACATATATATACTTCTGTTTGAAGGGGAGAGCTGGAACAATGGTAAGGGTGTCTATCTCCGTGTGATCTATCGATCACGGGTTTGAGACCTGGAAGCAGCCACTAATGCTAGCATTAGGTTAGGCTATCTACATCGCACCCTTCCGCAGACCCTGCTAACGATGCTTTGTGCACCGGACTACCCTTTATATATATGATTACCTTCGAAACATGTCTTCCTTATCATCCATAAATTTGATAGCTCTCTTGAAATCCCAATCTGGGAAGAGGACACCACAGAGCTCGTCATTATGCATACCGCTAATATTCTTTATGAAGAATTCCTCACTTATAGGTGCTCCACTATTGAAACCTATCTGTTTGAAATGAAACCTTTTAGTCAAATGAAAAGGCATAATATATAAACAAACACTCAAACTTAGCCTCAACTAGCAAGTAAGCTCTACAACTTTAGAGTGCACATCTAGACATCTTAACTAACAACTAAACACTCCAACTTGCCCTCACTGTGTCTTGTGGACACCCATAAATTTTGGAGGTATTTAGATGATCATTTTATAAGTTGGAGTGTTCAACTGTCACAGTGAAGACGAGTTGAGCTGTTTTAGATGTGCATACTCAAAGTTGGAGTGTTTATTTGTCAGTTGAGGTCAAGTTTTGAATGTCTATTTATGTATTAAGCCAATGAAAAACTATCGACTGGATTTCATTGTACAGAGTTGGAGAAGGCAATACAACCTCTTGAAGCATTTCTCGAAAGGCATAATAGTGGATAGGATCCGAATCACATAACGTTCCATCAATATCGAATAATATTGCTTTCAATGGAGCATCAACTGGCAATGGACATTTACTGCTTCAAGGAAAATGGACATTTAGCAAGTGAAGCTATGCCATACAGAAAATCCACTTCTTCATATAGATGCTACATACTATACTACACACTCAATTTAGTAAGACACAACATATTGCAACAAATAGAACTAGACACAAGTTGCAGAAATCTTCGAAAAATATGTAGTATGATACTGCATATTGGTTTCAAAATTCTTAGATTTCTTGTTTCAAAATACATGTACTCTCTCTAACAGTCTAGCCTTTTGGATAAAGTGGCAACATAATTCAATATAATAGCAGAACAATTAGAGCTAGTAGGCTTAAGTTTCATCAGTACCCCATACTGTGTTCACTAATTACGATGATTTACCAGAGCCTCTTTCCTCCTTCCTTTTCCGCTCACTCGTAAGGGTCGGGAAATCCACAAAGGGGGAGGGAGTCGACTGAACATCTCAGACATTGGTTGGAATATAATTTAGCCCAAATCCAATCTCCAAACTTATTCACCCCGAATGATCGTGTTGTGTGACTTGTGACCTCACTCAGGGGCGTAGGGAGAGTGTCTTCAGCCAAACCAATAGTTCGGCTCAAATCCTTTATTTGTCTAAAAAATTTATTTAATATGTACAAACTATTAGTCTCTCGGTCTCAATTTATGTGACACTTTTTCATTTTTAGTCTATTCAAACAGGATGTCACCTTTCTATAAATAGAAATAATTTAACTTTAAAATTTCCTTTTTACTCTTTTATAGTATAGCCCACACAAATTCCTAAAAATTATTTTAGACCATAAGTTTCAAAATTCTTTTTTTTCTTAAATTGTGTCAAGTCAAATAATGTCACATAAATTAATACAGAAAGAATAATTAAGAACCCACTAACTTAAAAAGATTAAAATTCAGAACTATAAGCTACGAATCATGACTCCGCCTCTGACCTCAAATACCCATTATAGAAAAGAATTTTAACAAGCTTGATCCCATAATTAAGCATATAAAAATGTGCATTTCTAACAAATTAAGCTTTTAGATAGAGTGATAATGCAATTCAATAAAGCCCCAAAAAAAACAAAAAAAAAAACTCAAATATGTCATCAAACTTTGAAAAAAAACCTCATATATATCATTCTTTAAAAGTTTGACACATTTATGCTTATCAAATAATGACATCAATGAGTCTTTTCTCAAATGAAAATGACATAAATGAGCCAAACTTTTAACAAATAACATAAACGAACCTTTTCTCAGAGCTCGATACCATATTTGGGCATTTTCCCAAAAAGAAATACAAGTGTTACCTTTTATGTTGATTACAAGTGGATGAAGAAAAGGACATCTGGGGAACTACTGTAGCAATCTTGGAAATATTTTTTCTTGAGTAGAACTGTTTGTTCTTGGTTGGTAATACATAGGAAGGAACACTGCAAACAGAAAACAGAGCGGTCATATAGCTTCTTCTTCTTCTTTTTTCAGATATGATGAAATTCAAATTGGAAATGGCTCAAAAATCTGAACTTTTTTTTTGCCACTTTCTAACAAAAGATTTTCTTGATTTACAGGATTTTGTTTATTAAGGTGAGATTTGTGTGGTTCTGTTGTTTGTGTCCTGGGATCCAACTCACTTTTGGCTGAGAAACGAATATTCTCTTTTGCCCTATTTGTTTTTAGTGGGCATTTGATCATGTTTTACTGTGAATTTTTTTTTAAAAAAAGAGAGAATAAGATTAGGGTGGTTCATGATTATAGTTAAAAAATCAAATCGAAACGCAATTCAAATCAAACCGATTTTTGGTTTGATTTGGTTAAGTTTGGTTTTAAATTTTGAAAAACTTATATTATTTGGTTTGGTTTTGATTTTACTAAAAGTGAACCGCAAAAATAACCAAACCAAATCGAAAAATTATATATATAAATTTCATAATTATTTATATATTGTTCATAAATAAAATATAAATATTTTGTTAAATTTGAATTAACTTAAGTCTTTAACTTTACCATTTTCTCAAGCCCAACACTTAAATTTTGGTATATAATTTTCTTGTACACCTCCCCCGGTTAGTTCCTCAATTGTTGAGCTTGGGGTTAATTTCTTGCTATAATGACTTTAGTATTGCTTAACTAAATTATTTTTTTGTGTAATAATAACTCTAGTATTGCTTAATTGAATCCATAGTAGCTTTCATGTAGATTGTTCATATACTAGGTGTTTGTATCTATCGAGATGCATATGCCTTCAACAAACTTATTATTTTCAAACCGAAAAAATCAAAAAAATCGAACCAAGCCAAACCAAACCGACAATAACTAAACAGGTAGTTATTTTTTTGGTTTAGTTTTAGAAATTTGAAAATCGATTAAATTGATAAGACTAAGCTGAGCGAAAAGAGTTTTTTATGAGATGGGAAATGAAAATTATGCCCCCCCCCCCCCACACACACTCACGAAGTTTGTGAATAAGTAATTGTTTGATAATGAGCAAGGAATATCCGTTTTTATGCTAAATAAGATGGATTGAACTTTTCATTTTTCCCTCATAATTCACTAGATACTTTTTATGAATGTCAACTAAGTATAAATAAATTGCTCTCGGAAGTAATTTCTATTTTCAAAGTGAAAAATGATATTTGAAAATTTCAAGTTGTGTTTATCCATGAAAACAAATTAGAGTTGTTTTTGACTTTTTGTGAGTGATTTGGAGTGAAAAAGGCAAAAAATACATTTTTTCGTTGTTTTCCAATTTCTTGAAGTTGAATTCCAAAATTTTATAGTCAAATGTGTTTTCCAGAGTCCAACTTTGAAAAGAAAAAGTGAAAAAATTTCATGACCAAACACCCCCACATGTTGATTAATCATTTGGGATTTGCTGGCTGAATTAAATTCAGAACCGTGTTGATAAGATTAATTTAAGGGAAAGCCTCCTTATTAAAAATAAATAAATCTATTTTTAGGACTAGGGGAATTCCTTCCCGAAACTTTTAGTTATAAGTAGAGGGCATAATACATAAACATATCCTTCAACTTGACTATGTCTTCCAACTTTGGATGTGCACAACTAGACACTTAACTTGTATAAAATTGAACAAATAGACACATTCATCTTGCGTGGCGTCCTACATGACAATTTTGTGTCTTATGTGTTCTATACCACGTAGGACGCGTGTGTATACTTATTCAATTTTATACAAGTTTAATTACCTACTTGTGTACACCTAAAGTTAGAGGAGATAGATACCAACTGAAGTTAAATTAAATGACATATATATGTATTATTCCTAAATAGAGAGATCTCATTCATTCACACTCAACTTAGGGTTCTTTTGCCCCTAATGAATGAAGAAATTTCAAAAAGGGTCAAATCATGTTGGAAATAGTTATTGAGTCGGGTTCATTCATAAGGGGCGTTAATTAGCCTATTAACCTATTAGTTTATACTCTTTTTAAACTCTAGCCTATAATGTATAAATATGCTATTACTGGTGCTCGAAGGACAATAATTTTTCAACCATAATATGATGGTTAGAGTAATTAGCTATATAAAAGAGAATACACTATGCATCACCTAGAACATCTAGGCTATGGAACGAAATTTATCCGCTTCATGAGGTTTTCCGATGACTAATGGCATGAATTATGGTTGTTGTAGATCCGATTCCGTTAAGAAGAAACTCATTAGTCTCCTAACAGTGTTTCTGGTGTAAGAATGGTTATGAGTAACAAGATTATCAATTGCATCCATACAACACCAATTATCCCACCAAAAATTGCAGTTACGAGACTAGATACTTCATATGATATTAGGTTCCACAATAGTCTTGATGTTCATCATTTGCCTCCAAGAATGAGAATTAGAAAGGGCAATCTTTCTGGCTTGAGAAAGGATGCCCAAAGGGATGGTATAGTTCTAAACCTTCCCCATCTTTTAATGCCTAAGGTGGTACTGATTTCCTCCATTCCTCTAATGTCATTTCCCCCCTCTTCTTCAGGATAGCAAATCTTAGAAATTTGAATGTAAAACATCAGCCCCGGATTTTTGCAACTTCAGTCGTGTATGCCTGAAGTTGGTTCCGAAGTGGCTAAGCTTACAATTTTTTTTAGTTTTCTCAAGAAGTTTTGATGATAACATCCACCCTTTCTACTAGAAACAAGAACAGTTAACACAATAAAACAAACACAAGGGTGATACATTATAAACCAAAACCTGCATCAGAATCTGTTTCTGTAACTGTAAAGTGAAAAATGTGAGAGATTAGAAGAGTTGGGAACTCACTATTAACACATATTCACTATCTAACTTCAACCATACGACCGTTATACAACTTGCTTATTCAACAGTACTGTATGCAAAGTTACAACTGAGAAAAAACATTGAAAATTTATAATTGTGTCAACACTAGTCATTGTTTTGCAAAATTTGTACTTACATTCGATCTAATGATATGTGAGTTGCTTCCCTTCGTTTGGTTAATGTATGGAATCTTATTGCATTCAACAATATAGTAGTTATGCACAAAAATTGTATCACAATCAACAGGTGAATTCTAAAGTATTTAACTTACCTTTAATTGTATCAAAGGCGTAAACTTTCCCTGCTCTTTCTGGATTTGCTCAACACAATTCACAAGGGATGGAGAACAATTGTGTACCTCGATTAGCTGCAGTGTCATACTATCAACAAATACTGTGCAAAAAGATGGATACAACGCGGAAACACTTCGCAAGTTTTCCAAACTCCGGATACCTTCATTAGTTGATACCTTCCGAGGAGAATTAAGAAACATCCAACTAAAATGGAGATGCCTTAAGTGAGACATGTCCCAAACTTCATTAGGTAAATATACACCTCTCGTAGAAAATAGACGAATAACGAGAGTTTGTAAATTCCGCAAAAATCTTCAGAAATTACATAGACCTTCATAACCAAATACCTTAGACAAACTAGACGTGATAGATCACTAGGGAAAGAAATGAATTTCATGACCTCCAAGTCCAATACTCTAAGAAGTTTGAAAAAATCTTCAGAAATCACCTCACAAGACCTAGAAAGCATTTTTTCTGCAAGTCATCTCGAGGCTTTCAAATGCAACAGATACGGGGCATGCCCCTGAGCCTATTGGAGCGGATGGTTCATGTAGCATTGGAAGAGTCAGTTGCCTTTTATGAAGTCTGGTCTATCGAGATCGAATCGTAGCCAAAGTCTTTTTCCAGGTTTAGAAAGACTGGTCCGAAAGGACCAGGAAAGATCAGTTGTTCGTTGTTCTTCAAGAAGTGAGGGAGCACAAGAGAGTAGTGACATTGTACTGTACCCCTCGATTGTACACTTTTCCTACCTAAAATATCATCATCATTTAGGTAGGAAAAATGACCAATTTATATATTGACGTGTGTATTGATAAATAGTTGATGATAATTCAGAAAGGAAAAACTCACACCTGATAGTTCACATATGATACCCATGACGAAAACGAGATACTTTTAATTGTTATTTTATCCTTTTAACTATAAATAATTTATATGTGCAAATTGACTTGAGAGAAGGATAAAAAGAGATGTTCTTTATTGTAATTTTATGAAAACTACATGTTGAATATTGGATATAAAAGCAACAATAGTTGGAAATGAAGCCAAAGTTGTTGGCCCAAATAAATAGAATTAATGTAAGAAACAGAAAATGTCAGTGAATCTATGTGAAGCATCCTCTGGCAAACAAATACAGACAAGCATAGTTCCATCAGAATCATCATCTCCACCTCCTTGTGGCAAAAAAAGACAAACTTGTGGTGTTGGTGTGAGATCAATTGGACCTGCATATATAGGCTTTCCCCAACCAAAATCAGCAGATTTATGCATTGAAAATCTAGTCCATTGGCTGATAGTAAGCTTGCCACCAAATTCTAGCTTTCTAGGCCTATTAACTTGGATATAATTAATTGTAGATCTCAAATATGCCTCGGAAACCGAAAGCCTTGCATTTCGTACCAAACATATGGTATTAGAGATAGGTTCATTAACGATGCCCGAGACATTGCTAGTAGCACATGCCACACCTACTGCATTACCATAGAAGCCTGATTTGAGTGGTGGATTTGTAAGTCTAGATCTACAATTTACTGAAAATGTTAGCCTTAGCTCGTAATCGAGAGGGCTAACATCTAGTGCCTTGACCCATGATCTCCATACATGAGCTGCCATTGCATCAAAGGTAGTACATGAGAAATTAGGACCAACTAAGGTCTTCAAATGAGCTTGGAACTCTCGGGTAACACGATAACATTTTTGAACAGGCTTGACTAAATTAAGTCTCCTCGTGACGCTAGATGCATCGTCTATTCTTTTGAATTCAATGTGTGGGTATTGGATCAATGGTGGATCATGAGGGATAAGTGTCTCTCGATCCCAACATGGTTTTGGATTGATTGTCAATTTGTTCAATCTCGCGGTGGAAGCCCAAGCACTTAGGAATTGCATTGCTCCAACCCCGTCACAAAGACAATGACAAATCCTTAAGCCAAGGCTAAATCCACCACAGCTAAAACGTGTTACTTGTGCTATTAGCAATGGCATATCGATCACTTTATATTGTTCTTCATTTGGAAATGTGTAAACCAAGTTTTTCCATGCAGGATTCGGGACAGTTAAATCACCAAGATTGACTATCGTCATCTCTGAACATGCCTCAACTAGAAGCACACCTTGGTTAGGCCCAAAAAATACTTCTAACTTCCCATCTTTTGTTTCTCGTAGCCTACCCGAAAAAGGATAATATGGAACCAATACATTTGCAAGAGCTTCTTTTAACACATTGATGATCATCACATTTGATTTCCCATTGGATCGATAGAAATACATGGTTGGAGTAAAAACGCGAGATCCAATCATATCATCTAGATTTGAGAGGTAAAGGGTATCACCATAGGATGGAGGGATGGGACTTGATGGTAATATTGGAGAAATTGAATTGATGATTAGAGGTATTTCAAGTTGAGGAAATTGGAGTTCTTCTACTATGGGAGCCATGATGAGATTACCTTTTGCCACTTTAATTTCATCTCATCTTTGGTTGGATTGGAGACACTAAAATATCCCAAAATTATTGCCAAGAAAACTTACAAAGTTAAAAGATTATGAAGAGTTAGTAGGTAAGGAGAAAGTAGAAAGTAAAACTATTCAAACTTAAATTTGGACTCTCAATTTTAAGACACCATCTTTGGTTTCTTTTTACCTTTTATTTGTGTTCAATCTTCATGATTTGGTATAATGATTCTTTACTTTATTCATGATTCAATATAGAAACTTCATATTAGTTATTGTTACCTCATTTCATCCACATGACCAGAGAGCCATCTTGTTGGATGGTTGTTACCTATTATATTGTATTTTATCACTAAATTCATTGTTATGTAATTATAAAAAAAAGTTCTCATTATGTAATGATTGATTTGGTGCGGTCGCATCGTTATTTTTTAAAAAAATCATTTTAAAAGTATTTAATAATCATTTAACACAAAGCAAAAAAGATAAGGCTTGAAAAATTCTTAAAGTCCGTTGATTTTCTATTAAACTTTTTTTTATAAAAAAGGACGGATTGAGTCAGTATTCCCTCAATTTTTTGCACCAACTCTATCCGTCGATTTTTGTATTATTTTTATAGTGTCATATCTGCCGTTCAATCAACTAAAAGAAGTATTTTTAGATTTTATCATATAAAAAATATATTGTATTCGACTATTTATATAATTGTAATATTGTCAAATGTTAAGTAACCATAAAATATTAACAAGAGTAATTAAGTAGTAAAATGGGTAATAATATTATTTATGCATTAAATTAATTAAAGATGTACAAAATTATAAATTTATTTTAATAAATAATAAATTATTGAATTGACACATTGATAACTTAATTAAGATTAATAAATGAGTTCGAGTTTTGAAATAGTCATTACATGAATAAAGTGAGTCAACCAAACTTAACCGAGATCAAGCTTTGACCAAATGTATTGTTTTCAAATCCAAAGTAGCTCGGATGTTGGAGAAGATATGCCGAATTACAGAGGATCGTAGCCAAGGCCAGTTATTCAAAATTAGCATCGAGAATTTTGGTAATAAAGGCATGCTCAACTACATTGCTTCGAGGTACTGATCACTCTTTGAATGTAATTGTCTTCTTAGATTTAGGCTATTAATGTACTCAATTGCTTGTCCTTTAACATAAAGTTGAAACCTTTTGTTGAAAGGAATGGTGGGATTTGCATTCCGAATGTCATTTTTCGATTCTCTGGAAAAGGAAATAGGATTTCATATTAAGCTCCAAATATATGCTATTGGGATGCATTTGAGCTGATGAACTAATCCAGATAGTATTATATGAGTGAAAGAAAATGGATTCTAAATTTGTAGTAAAAAGAATTTACATATTTAAAGCTAGGCTAAGCTAGTATAGGGAGAACCAATGGCGGGATTAGGAGCACCAAGGTTAAGGAATTTGATTTATGTTGGGGATTGCGACGTGACATAGTTTAGAGAGTTGGATGAGAAATGGTAGAGAACCTCTGGCATCAAAGAACCCTAGGTTATTGAATACTGGAATGAAATGGTTCAATTGGAGCAAAATGAAATATTTAGAAGTAGATAAAGTACTATGATGCATAAACTTTCATAGTAAAATATAATTACAATGTTTAAATTCACAAATAGTGTAAGTGCCAAACAAATTGTAATAGAGTGAGTGGTTTATGTTTCTCTACGACGTAAAATGGTTAGCATTTGGTAGAAATCCGATTATCCTTTTAATATTATTGGGGATTAGTTATCTGCTCGATTGTGCACACTGGAAGTACACTTCCAGAATGACCATTTAGGCATATAAAGACACCGGACATATGATGCATTATTGTATTTTCTGTTTATGCTCCTATGATAATATCTTTATACTGCTAATACTTATTGATCAAAAGGGCATGGTCTTCTTTGCACATTAATGCGCTAACTAATCAGAATTTTTCATAATATGTATCGTGTGTATTCTTCAGGGTGATACTGGTATGTGCTATGCCATGAATCCCGTTTATGTCCATGGGGATAGTAATGGTGTGTCTGCTCTTTTGTTTTGCTACTGTGAAAGAGAAACTAGAAATAATAATTTAGCAATTTTCTTTTTAGGAAGTCAAGTAGGAATGGCATAATGCTGGGATGAAGTGGCAACCTATAACTATGTTAAGAGTTCAGATGAAGTCATAGCATTTGCTTTTAAAATACCAAGAACTAGGGGAGGATCTACCTTATAGGTTAGGGGGACGCTTTGGCTAAAGTTTTGTATAGGTACCTTATAATTCACAAACCTGAAATGCACAATACCTAAATGATATGCGGGTGGATTGGTTAAGCGTTTAAGATATTTTAGTTGCTATCGTATCTGAGTTCAACTCCCCATGGGAACATTTTTTTCGGGAGTGTTGCCAGTTTCTGTTTTTCTTTTCTTTTTCTTGTGTTTTTTTTTTCTGTATTGAGTGCTCAAGGCCCTCAACTCTCGTTTTCTCGTTTTCTTCCTTTCTTTTCTTTTATTTGCTAAATATCTCTCCCTCTCCCCCCTCCTTTTAAAATTCTTTTACGTCAACCTTCATTTTGTTCTCAAATCTGGGCCCATGTTTTACTTCATTTGAGGTGTTATTGCTGTCCTTTTCCTTATGGTCTTCTTGGTATTGCTCATTTCTTTTTGTTTCCACCCCTGAAGTAGGAGTTCTCTTAAATTAATCAATTTGGTTTACTTTCTAACAGCTCAAGTCAGCTCAGGCATCTTCGATTTTTTAAGTGTTATAATCGGTTATCTGGGGGTTTGGCTGAAGCTGCCAAGAACTTCACATTTTTGGAGACATTTACTTCACCTCCATTACTAAAGATGATATAGAAATTGTTGGCTTCTCTTGCCCTTTGCTCAAGTTATTTATTTTGCATGCCGGTCCATTTGATAAAGTTAGATCTCCACCATCACAAGACAATGATAAAGCTCTAGCCATTGCCAGATGTATGCCTGAATTGCGCCACCTTGCCCTTATTGAAAATTACTTGACAAATGAAGGACTGCAAGCCCTTCTTGATGGCTGTCCACACCTTGAACCGATTGACCTGCGCTACTGCTGTTGTATTGATCTTGAAGGGGATTTAGGAAGAAGGTGTAGGCAACAGATTGTAGATGTAAAGCACCCTCGTGACTCCACTTGCGATTATGAATTTAATTGTAAAATTAGGCATTACTGGTCTTTTGAGGATTACTGCAGATCTAGGTTCTCCAACTACAATCCCTTCATCGTCGGGGACATTGATGAGTATGATTATTATTTTTGACTATGATGACTTCACTTATCCATGTAGCAGCGAGTATATATGTCGATGAAGCTGAGATCTTTTATTATTGTCATGTTCAAAATGACAAGAACCCAAATTATCAGTGGCATTACTTGGACCATGAAACTGTAAGATCCTCTCCAGCAGTGAGAGGAGCTAGGGTTGAAGAACGTGTATTTATTGAGAGTTGCTCGAATGGTAAACACCCCTCACTTCCAACTCGAAAGTTGTGAGTTCGAGTCACCAAGGAAGAAAAAGGACGAGAGCTCTTAGGGATGGGTAAAGGTACACAAATATTTTTCGTACCTAAAGTTGACCAAATCGATGCTATACTCCTTCACCCAAATACAATTGATTTTATCCTTGAGTATCCACTGATCTAGAATTAAACTCTTGCGAAAATGATCCTCATCTGCGAGGCAAAACATCCGTTTCAGATCCAACATTTCCAGGCCAGAGAGTCTCAAAATATGATGACTGAGATATAGTAAGAACCTTGTCATTTTCAAAGTCAAATGAAATTTTTTTATCAGGTTTGCCATCAAGACGTAGTCCAGCCAACCAATAAATACATTCAATTACAAACAACATTGTCAGGTAAGGATGATATGGAGGAATCTCAGCAATTTCATTCCATCTACTATTAGAAATCTCACCAACCTCATTTATTGTAAAGGAAAAAGGCTCAAATATACTATCAAACTTTAAGAAAAGACTCATTTATGACATCTATTAAAAGTTTGGCTCATTTATGCCATTGCCGTTAGAGAAAAGACTCATTTGTGCCATTATTTTATAACTCCGATTTCACAAAATCATTTAAACAACTTTTAAACACTTTTCAATTGGAGTTTTGAATCAAATGTGCTTTTTTTGCTCCTTCTTCAAAATATCAAGAATACATGAAGAACACCAACAATTCAACTCTTCAATTTTTCACAAAATCACCTCAAATTTTAATAGTAGCATCCCTCCAAGCTAGATATCAAAATTCAATATTTTTTGAGCTCGAATTCAACTTAACCCAATAAGACACACTTAAAAAAAATTCAAAATTTTAACATCCTTTAATGATAGAATTTTCTCCACAATCCTAAATCATTTGAGGAATGTTGTTCTGGATAATGAATGTTGTTACACCGGGATTATTGAGTAGTATTGTCTATGCTGGTGATGCGCATAAGGTGTGGAGTGATCTGAAAGAGAGATTCGACAAAATTAATGGTGCATATGTGTTCCAACTGCACAAGGAAATTCATAGTCTCACTCAAGGAACTATGACAGTTACTGAGTCTTATACTCAACTTAGAGGGCTGTGGAATGAGTTCGATTCTATCATGTCATGCCAAGAGTGCTCTTGTGCTGAATCAAAAAGGTTCCAAGAGCACTTTGAATACCAGAGATTGCTTGAGTTTCTTATGGGACTCAATGAATAATATTCAGCTGCTAGAGGTCAGATACTGATGCAGACTCCAATTCCCAGCCTAAACAAAGCTTACTCTCTGATAGTAGATCATGAAAGCCAAAGAAATCTGGCAAGTACAGGCCATGAGAATGTTACCTCTAGAATTGTTGAAAGCACTGCTTTATTCACTAAGAAAGGTGGAGGTGGTCCTAATCAGGGTGGCAACTTTGGCCATCAACCAGGGGGTGATGGTAACTCAGGAAGAGGACACTATGAAAACCAATACAAGTCACCAAAATTCCAGAAGCCACTACTTGTGTGTGAGGTGTGTGGTTACAGGGGACACTCTAAGGAACAATGCTTTAAAGTGAAAGGCTATCTAGTCGGATGGAAGTCAAAGAAGAAGAGGGAACACTCCAATTCCAATTCATATGCTAATCAGGCTGAGGTCACTCAGTTTACAAGCTCACAGCCTACTGTTGACCACCTACACCTAAGCATTCTTCACACATGATCAGTACCATCAGATCCTACAAATGTTGGCCAAAGGAGGTGAAACTGGTGGAGAACACTCAGCTAAGGCAGCTACTGCAGGTAGTGCTCTATCTGCTTTAGTATCTAAATATGTAGATAAAAGCTGGATAGTTGACACTGGAGCCACAAATCATATGACTTCTAAGCCTGAACTGCTAAATAATTATCACACAGTACCCCCATCTGAGAGAAGACAAGTACTTTTAGCCACTGAAAATGTTGTATCAGTCTCACATGTTGGTAGTACACATATCCTTGATAATCAACTTATTGGCAATGTCCTGTTTGTCCCTGACTTCAAATGCAATCTCCTTTCTGTATGGCAGCATTCTTTCTTGACTTCTGTGTTTTCCAGGATCTCTTCAGTGGTCAGGTCAAGGGGATTGGTAAAGAGGATCAAGGGCTCTACATTCTAAATGAATGTGGTCTAAAGGCAGCAATCAATGGTGCTACAACTCAGTCTCCAAATGTAAATCCTGCTCTCTCTACAAGGAGCAGTGTCACTTCAGTTTGTAGCTCTGCTTCAGCTTCTCTATGGCATTTAAGACTAGGTCATTTACCTGTAGATATAATAAATAAATCTTCCAGCATTGAGATTTTAGACAATGAGCACTCTACTTGTACAGTTTGCCCACTTGCTAAGAAAACTAAACTTCCTTTTCCTATAAGCTCTCATGTTTCAAATGCTATATTTGAGCTGGTTCATTGTGATATTTGGGGTCCCTACAGGGTACCTACTCATGATGGAAAGAAGTATTTTATGACTGTGGTAGATGATTACTCCAGGTTTACTTGGGTTTTTCTTATAGCTTCTAAGTCATATACCATTGTGGTGTTAAGAAACTTTTTTACACAGGTTCACAACTTCCACTCCACAACTATTAGGACTCTGAAAACTGATAATGAAAGTGAGTTTTTCAGTGTTGTATTTCAGACCATGCTGTCTACCCTTGGAATCCTGTATCAGAGTAACTGTGTATACACTCCTCAACAAAATGGTGTTGCTGAGAGGAAGCATAAAACTATCTTGGATATGGCCAGGGAACTCAGGTTTCAATCCTCTGTTCCCTTAAAATTTTGGGGTGAATGTGTCACCACTGCAGTTTATCTCCTCAATAGAATTCCCTCCAAATTGCTTCAGTTTAGGACTCCATTTGAACTGCTCCATTTACATCCTCCCTCCTTAGCACACATTAAAGTCTTTGGCTGTCTTTGCTATGCTACATGCCTACTTATTCTTGACAAATTTTCTCCTAGAGCTATACCAGTTGTTCTTATGGGCTACTCCTCTTCAAAAAAGGGATACCTGTTGTATGATCTGCACTCTAAGTCCTTTTTTGTTAATAGGCATGTTGTGTTCCAAGAAGATATTTTTCCCTTCAAGGATGTGCAAGTCTCTTCTAATCTCATATTTCCAGTACTCACACTCCTAGACTCCTCCACTTCACCTCCTACACATCTCAACTCAGATCCCATACAATCACCTCCTTCTTCTGCAGGATCTCCTGAGCACCCCCAGCCTCAACTACCTTTGATTTCCACTCCCCCCTACTTCTGTCCCCTCTAGGAAATCCTCCAAAGCTAGTAAGCCTCCCTCTTGGCTTCAAGACTTTATTACCACCTTTGCAGGCTACTCCTGTTCTTTTCCCATTGCTGATCACATCTCCTATGCTCATCTCTCTCCATCTTACAGCGTTTGTCTAGCTGCATACTCAGCTATCACTGAACCCACATCATACAGAGCTGCCTCTCTTAATCCTCAATCACATCTCTTGATCCTCTCACTAAACCCACATCATGCAGTTAGAGATTGATGCTTTAGAGGCTAATCATACCTGGTCCTTGGTTGACTTGCCACCTGGAAAGAAACCTATTAGCTGGAAGTGGGTGTATAAGGTCAAATACAAATTCGCAAGTGAGGTTGAAAGACTGAAAGCTAGACTAGTAGCCAAAGGATTTCATCAACAGGAAGGCCTAGACTACAGTGAAACCTTCATTCCAGTTGCTAAAATGGTTACTGTGAGAGCAATTGTAGCTTTTGCTGCCTCTAGGGGTGGTTTATCCATCAGATGAATGTCCATAATGCCTTTCTCAATGGGGATTTATTGGAGGAAGTGTACATGACTATACCTGATGGGTTTGCTAAATAGGGGGAGTCCACTACTAAGGTCTGCAAACTCCATTAATCTCTGTATGGGCTCAAACAAGCCCCCAGGCAGTGGAACTTGAAGCTGACTGAGTCCTTGTTGAAGTTGGAATTTCACCAAAGTCATCATGACTACTCCTTGTTCACCAGACAAGTTGACAAGGATATACTTGTTGTGCTAGTCTATGTGGATGACCTGTTGGTCACTAGAAGCAACACAAGTCTAGTAGAGGACACAAAAAGGGATCTACAAAATCAATTCAAAATAAAAGACTTAGGTGAGCTAAAGTTCTTTCTAGGCATTGAGTGTGCTAGATCTAGTCAAGGAATCCATATGTCTCAGAGGAAATATGCCCTGGAACTGATTGCTAAATGTGGCCTAGGAGGAGCTAAGCCTACAGGAACACCATTAGAGCAGAATAAGAAGCTTACATCAATGAAGTATGATGAACACATTTCACCTGAGAGTAGTGCTGATGATCAGATACTGCAGCAGCCTGAAAGATACCAAAGACTTGTGGGAAGACTCTTGTACCTCACCATGATTAGACCTGATATAGCCTTCCCAGTCCAGGTACTGAGCCAGTACATGCACAATCCTAAAGAATCACACGTGGAATCAGCACTTAGAGTTGTCAAATACCTCAAGGAAGCTCCAGGTCTTGGACTGTTAATGCCATCTGAAAATACAAATGCACTCACTGCCTACTGTAACTCAGAATGGGGAGCTTGTCTAGAAACAAGAAGATCGGTCACTGGATATCTGGTGAAGTTTGGTGGAGCACTAATCTCTTGGAAATCAAAGAAACAAGAGACTGTGTCTAGGAACTCAGCAGAAGCTGAGTTTAGATACATGGCCAACTGTTTAGCTGAGATCACCTGGCTGGTAAGCTTGTTCAAAGAGCTGGGAGTTCACATTAAGTTACCTGTCAACATGATATGTGACAACAAAGCTGCAATCCAAATTGTTGCAAATTTCATCTTTCATGAAAGGACCAAACATATTGACATAGACTGTCATTTTGTAAGAGAAACGATATGCCAAGGTATGCTGAAAACTAGCTTCATACATACAAAGGACCAGTTGGCTGACATCCTCACAAAAAGCTTAGATAAAACTCAGCATCAACAACTGCTGAACAATCTTGGACTGCTGAATCTCTTCAAACCATGAGCTTGAGGAGGAGTGTTAACCATAGCTTAGAATTGGCAAGCTATCATGGTTAAGAAGTTGTTAGAATTAGTTAGAAGTTAGTTATATATTGTTAGATATGGTTAGAAGGTTGTTAATGAATTGTTAGAAGTAGTTACTGTGTGTGTGTACAAATACACAAATACATCACACTATACAAGTGTGAGTATATAAAGGTGTAATACATTTTTTGGACTAAGATACACATTACATTCCTGATATTTTCTTCTCTCTCTAACTTTACTCTTTCTCTCTACATTCTTCTCCTCTCCTCTTCTTCTGCTTCGTCTGCAACTCCTCTCTTCTCTGCTTCTTCTTTCTTTTTTTCTTTCTCTTCTCTTCATGTCAAAGCTCCACTGATGGAGTCATCATACGGAAACAAATCGTATAGCCTACAACTTGTCCTCAATAATCTACGATTCATAATAAGAAGTTGGGGAGCATTTTCCATTGATTTTTTGAGTTGGTGAGAATAGAAAGAAGAACTAATAATAAGGTCATTCCATGACTTGGATACACATGGGGGTGTACAAAAATCGAATCGATCGATAAATCGAACCGAAAAAAGTGTTATTGGTTTATTACTATTGGGTTAATGGATATTTAATGGTTTTATAATAAATAATTATTGGGTTATCGGTTCAGTATTGATTTTATAATATTGGGTTATTGGATAAACCGCTAGCCTATTAAGACTATAATAGTTTACTAATTTAAGTTTTAGTTTTTTACTCATACACAAATATCAAACAACAACTATTAATATAAATTTATAATCAGTTAATCACTATATAATACTATTTAGTACTTTATTATTTACCCTTTAGGCTTTGCCACTTTAGGTTCAGGGGAGAGGGTTTGCAAGTTGCTACGACGGCGGCTTCAAGATTCGTATATGTGTTTTAAAAGTTTTTCTTATTGGGTAAATCGAAAATCAAACTGTCAAAGACCAAAAATCAATAACAAATATCTTATTGGTTTGATTATCAATTTAGTGTATTTAAAAACCAAAAACCGATAAATCAATACTTAAAACCGAACCAAACCGACCGATACATACCCAAATACACACCTTGACATGGATAATGTCTTCACAGAACATCTAACAAAAATAGAGGTTTTCACATCATGAGTCAATTTATCAAACTCACTATTTGCAATATTTCCTTTCTCATCTCTACTTTTTCTCCTCTTTATTGATGTCTTCATCTTTTTTTTTTTAGGCTGCAATGTCGAAACATAAAGTTAGTTCCAAGAGAAAATAATTGCATCATAACTTAGGTTGAATATAAAGTGAGTTTTGTAATATTTTTGTATAAACACATTATTCTTTTCAACAATATTCAAGGCATACGGGATCATTTCTTTGTGTGAGTACATATGTGGTTACCCAATGCTAAGTACGTATGAATCGGAAAACAACAACATATCCAATGTAATTTTACAAGTGGGATCTGGAAAGGGAAGAATATCACTGCAACAAAAAAGACATTTTAATGGAAATATATTTTTCTTTTATTGCATCTATAGTTGCTAAAGCCTTTAGTGTCATTTATATTAGAGTGTTGATTAAAAATAATATATTTATTATTGTTGTTAAATATAATATAGCAGCAATTATATTATTGCCGAAAAATCTTTCATTTATTGTAGTGTATATGGATACCTTACCCCTACCTTTTTTTGGGTAGAAAAATTATTTCTGATAGATCCTTGACTCAAAGAACAGGGTTGTAAGAAAAATATGACAATAAGATAACACAAAACAAAACAAATTTGAGAGAGTAAAGATCATTCATAGCTTTTGAGACATATGTTTGAATATCATTCCTTTTATGATAAGGTGTAATGATATTCCTTGTCATCAAGAGGGAATTCAGTAGACAATATTAGAGCGTAGGATTAAATTAACTAATGGACCGACTCACTTATTTAGCACCCTCATTGGTGCATTAGGCTCATAAGATATTGTACATATAGATCCAAATGAATGTTGTGATTCGGATTATGGATAAACAATGTTTTAGGCATTTCACTTTCTCCATGACTGGTAACTAACATAAATCGATATTCTTTAAAAGAAAATTCTCAAAACTATAACCCAAATTATCCTCAAAACATAACTTTACAATAATTATATCAAAAGTAATAATATGATTCAACAATTTAATCAGCAAATATCTGAAGAATTGTTCATTACCAAAAAGAGACTACAACTTCATAAATAAGGCTAATACTGGAAGATCAATTCAAAAACCAAAAGTAATTACCAGACATGTTATTCATCAAGTGCATTGCCCAAGCCTTTGTTATTTTATTTTTCTTTGGGGGCAGAGTGGAACAAACAATCAAAATAGAGGATTTTAGAAGTTTAAAAGAAAAATTAGATAATTCTATAAGAAAATATAATTTGTACATAACTTGAAATACATGCACACAGTAATAGACCGAATCACCCTCTGAATATAATAAATTGAATGCTTTAAAAAATGTTTATAGTTAATAATAACGGTAACTTAAGAACTAAGTCATAAATCATTTCTTGATTTTTCAAAGTTGAACAAGTAAAAATAAATATTTATTTTTAATATAATTAACAAGAGTGGACGGAGGGAGTATTAATTTGCCGTTGGTATATCTGCATTCACCTTCTATCTTTATTGATCAAATTACTACTCCATTCGTCTCATATTATTTGTCACATTACTAAAAATATTTTTCTCGAATTACTTGTTAATTTACAAAATCAAGGTTTTCTCATTTTTCTTTTAAAATTAATCTTTTGAAATTATAAATATTGTATAGTTCGTCTATTATTATTATTGGTATTAATTAACAAGGCACATAAATAAAGTATATTAAAAAAAAAAAAAATATTTGTTATTTATAATTTCTTAAAGAACATGTAAAAAGAAAGTGAACAAATAATATAGAACGAAAGAAGTATTATGAACTTCAAATATATTTGGGTTGAAGTCTAACTCCCCTAATACCGAGAAGAGAACTAAATTTTGAACAAGTGTTTCATCTGCAGTTAATAACGTAAACATCTCCTCTAGGCAAAGCGAATCATCTCGACCTGAAATCTCAAGTCTTGATGACACCTATTAATATCTCATCAGTAGGTAAGTCTAATCCATAGCCCGAAATCAAAAGTAATAGGCTGTCGCGGGAAAGAGAACTATCAAAAAAGTAAGAGACAAATGCCAACATAAATGAAAATGGAGAATTAATACAAAAGGCAAAAAGAGAAGAGATAGAAGAAAATATACATAGATACCCCAAGACTTGATATCAACTGATAGTCGAGCTACTAATTTCAACAGAATTACATGATAAATACAAATATATACAAAACTGAGTTGATGGCAGATTGAAGCGCAATAAATGCTACAGCTGATACAACCCAAGGAGAACCACACCCTAAAAGCTAGCTATAATGGTGTGAGAGCCCAATGTTATATAAGCCCCGCATCAGCTCCCCATTTAATCGATGTGGAACTTTTGGCATTAGGATCATAAAAAACCACCACGCTCCGAATCCGTCGTCCTTGGCGGCTCCACTCTGGTAGCTTTTACTCTACCACAAGTAGGATGTTCTTTCCCAGGTAGCTCTTTCTGTGGCACGGTGAACACGAAGGGTGATGATTGGCTCTGATACCAATGATATAATCCAGAGAGAACCACACCCTAAAAGCAAGTTGTTAAGGTAGGAGAGTCCAAGATTATATAATCCCCACATCAGTTCTCATTTAACCAATGTAGAATTTTTGGCATTAGGATCATAACAAAAACCTCTATAAAGTGGCAGAAGCAATCAAAAATTGGAATTTTAGAGGCAACACAAAAAGGAAAAAGGCAGAAGCTATATTCCTGTTTTCATCAACTACAAAAAAAAAGTTTCAAAGTTTTAATTAATACTCCCGTAAACGACTAAGTTATGCTCCTGAAAAACAACAATCAAGAAAGAAAAATAGCAACAACAATGATATTTATATTTCAATAATTTATTCGAAGGTTACAATCTTTATAAAATCTAATGAAAAAGATGTAATCCTCTAATGAATTGTGGATCACCACTAAAGCATTTTCATTCCCTCTAAAGTTGTCAAAAAGGGTTAGACCAAGCCCAAACCAGCCCCACCCAGCCTAAGTGTAACACCCCAATTTTTTTTTCCACTAAGATTCGAACCATTCTTCATGTACGTATAAGATCGAACTCGAAGGCTTCAATTTGTATATATGATCTATGATTGATTCATAAGTATTTAAAATATTATATGTGATTTAGGGTCATAAGGAATCCCAAAAAAAATCAAGCCAAGTCCAAAGAATTCCTTTCGGCTAAGTTTTCGAATGAGTTAGTATAAGGGTCAACTTCAAACGACCATATCTCCTAAAATATAACGAACTGAGTGTCCCATAACCTATCAAATTAAATTTCTTTGAGTCTTCTTTCCAACTCCACCAAGATTGTATTTTTCTGAGTTCGAAGTCAAAAGTTATGCTTGATCGAACAGAGAAGACCTGCAGCGAATTTTGGTCGATTTTCCAGATTTTGTAGGGATATTTTGGTAAAATTATCTAATATCTATATACATAACTGGACACGTTTTGGATCATAATTTCAGTCTTTTTCCTCTCCAAATAACCCAAATCTTTATCCCCTTCTCTCTCAAATTATCTCCAATAAAATCCTCTCAAACTCAAGGATTCAAGTTTCCCTTTGAAGACCTAACATCAAGGTTTCTTCAAAATCTACACTAAGGTATGTAAGGCTACTAAAAACATGGATTAAATTCACCATGTGCCCTACATCTTATTTGAGATTGAATTTTCATAAGAATTGGGTTTTCTTGATAGATTTATGTCCTAATGAGTTCATACATCTATTAACTTGATTTTTTTTATGTTGATATTGATAAATTGAGAAATTTGATAAATGTTTCATGTTTGATATGAGTTGATTGATATGAGTTGTTATACATATTTTGTTATGTCTAAGAGTTGATTGATATGAGTTGGTATACATATTTTGTTATGTCTAAGAGTTGATTGATATGAGTTGTTATACATATTTTTTTATGTCTAAGAGTTGATTGATATGAGTTGTTAAATATATTTTTATTATATTAACAATAGATAATTATCTTGCAGTAACTTGAAATCCGTTGGTACGTTACAGTTTAATTCAACTACCAAATGATGGAACATAGAAAGAATACTAAAATGTTGGTTAGGATGTTTTCATTAGTTTAACACCTTCACAGATCCAAATTGCTAGAAATAAGATGGGGACAATATTTGATTAACCTTTTAGTTAGCATGAATCCAATTTCTGTGAGTTGATGCTTCAATGGAATTCCATTAGCATCATGAAATTAAATTATATTTAAGAAAAAGTTATATTCCTATTAGTATATTCATATAATACTTCCACTTTGATATTGTTATAACCCGTATTTTTCACATTAGGACAATTTGGAGATAATGGTAATAAGTCAAGGGCAAGGCTATGTTTGACCTTGTTGGATACATAATTCTTATGACTAAATTGGGATATGGAAATATTGGAAAAGTTTAGGAATAAAATTGGAATTTCACATGTGGAAATACTATAAAAGGTTGAGGACAAAATTGGAATTTTACATGTGGAAATACTATAAAAGGTTAAGGGCATAATTAGAATTTCAACTTGGAAATATTAGAAAAGGTGAGGGGCAAATTGGTAATTTCACTTAGGAGTCTTTATGTCTTCCAACTCCTAGAACTTTCAAGAGAATTGGAAGAAGTTGAAGAGCAAAACTTCTAAGAAAAAAAGAGGGCAAATCGGCCAAGGAGGGAGTAAAATTTCTCCTTCAAATTTCATCCCAAAAATTATAATTTCTTGGTATTTCCACTAAATCAAGGGTCCTCTATAACATGGTAAATTTATTTTGGAAGATAGAAGGCTTGTTTGGTTGATTTGGGGCTTTGATTAAGTGAAGAAGTTAGAAGGAAAAAGTAAGAATTAATCCAATTTCTTTGTGTTATGAAGTTTGTTGATGTTGTAGTATGTAAAAATGTGTAGAATTTATGGAAATATGAAAGTTTGCATGGTGGGTTTTACATATGTATAAATCCATGTATATGAAGATTTTGGAGGCAAGATGAATTAAATTTTTGTGTAGTATTTTAGTAGTAGTTATGGAGTAGTAGTTATGGTAAAAATTTTATGTTGGAATTGAAAGTTGAATGAATTTATTGAAGTTGGAAATATGGGTTAGGTGATGAAATGGAAAAAATTAAGTTTGTATAATTTGTTAGTTGTTGTTATGATTTTTGGGATATAAATGAAGTTTATTTGGTGTAAGTTGGTATTAAAATGGGTTGTAGGAATTATGTAATTTTAGTATGATATTATAAGAATATGGAGGTAAGTTATTAAAAGTATGGATTGTTGTTGTTGATTATGAAGTTGAAAGAAGAAAATGAATTGTAATAGTTTTGTTGCATTTATGGAATTTTTGGGTGAAATATGGAATTGATAAAAATTGGATAGCTTACTTGGAATATTTTTCACTTATGTTGGAATGAGTTGAAATTAATTATGGATATGAGATATTCATATTTATTTGGAAATGCAAAGTTTGGTTGAAAGTTGTTGCATTAATTGGAAAATTACACCAATTTATGTTATGGTGTGTTAAATTGATTATCGATGGAATTGGTGTTGTTGTTGGCTTGGTTGTTAATATTGTGGCCGAGTTTGTAATCTCGGGGTGTCATATATATAGGGGAGATGATGCCGAAATTTTTGTAGACAAGTATTGGAAAAATTGAATTCTTAAAGTCTTATGAATAGTAATTGGTAAATGTGACCAATTGTAGATTTTGGAGGAAACGGGAATTGAACTTGGACAACCGTAAAAGGCCAAAAAGGTATGTAAAGCTTTACATTTTCTTCTCTTGGCATGTCCTATATGTAATAAGAATGAATACGAACCTCGGGGATCACTCTACTCTTCGAAATTGACGCTCGAAAATTTCCCTTTTCTATTCAATAGAATTGAATTAGGTAATTATGAATAGTTTTGGAAAAATTGTCTAAACTTCTAGATTTTGCACAAATGAATTCAGAATACCTTAAAACTCTTCTAAATAATGTTATGAAGTCTAACGCACGTGATTTGTATACACCACTAAATTTGATTGAGGTGGGGCCCACTATTCCGAATTTTTCTTTGTTATTCCGTTTGAATTACGGTAGGTAGAATTTGAAAGAAACTCTTTGCTATGCTTCCTAATATTATATGAATAATTATTCCGTTAATTCTCATAATATATTTGGAAGTACGGAGATGATTCGGAAAATACTATTTTTACATAGACTATTGTGATATTGGAAGTACTTGTACTATTATTATTATTCAAGTTTCCTTTTATGATTTGTTATCGAAATTATGCCATCGAGTCTGTATAAATGTTTTGTAATTTAAATTGCATTTAGTTTCTCACTACTCCACTCGTGGATGCCTCAATGCTTCTTTCACTGAGCCTGGGCCAGGATATATTTTCGTGCGTATTTCTCTGCATTGTTCGCCGTGTCCCGATGTGAGGGGGCAGGTATGACATGTACATGGGGTGGTAAATGTTATGCCACGGAGTTATGTTGTGCCATGTACATATATGTTTGTGATATGATATGATTTGATATGGCCATTTGATATGATATGATTTGTTACAGAGATATTCCCTACTCTGGTGTTATGCTGTGTCGTGGTGCCGATGATGGGAGGGCAACCACACTTTGTTCACCGAGTCCATAATGGGGTCGGATATGGCATATGTCTGTGCATATATGGTTTGAGATTTTGATAAGCATTTTGAAATTCTGAACGTTGATTTCATGTTTTGCATATATTATTCAGATTATGATTTTATATATTACAGTGCATGCTTTACATATTTGGTACATTTTTCGTACTGACCCCCTTTCTTCGGGGGGCTGCGTTACATGCCCGCACGTACCGAAGTTCGATTTGCTGATCCATCTGTTTAGGATATTTATTGCGTCGTTGACAGTGCTCCCTTGTTCGGAGCTTGTATTTTGGTACTGTCTTTATCTCTGTATATTTGGATATTTTGGTCAGGGGTACGACGGGACCCTATCCCGTCATATGACTATGCTATCATCTGTAGAGGTCTGTAGACAGAGTTATGTTGTGGGTTTTGTATATATGGTTTGGGTTTTGTGTGTTTTGTGACGGCCTATCAGCCCTCGTGCCTACATCTATTTTTTTTTGATCTATTTAGCAATTTTTTTCTAATCACTACCTTTGTTTATTCGGTTAAAAGGCTAATTTGGGATAAGGGTACGTTTGGGTGCTCAATTTGGGCACCAGTCACGGCCTACGGGGTTGGGTCGTGGCAAATATATTCTAATAATATAGAAAAAGCTAACTTTATCATTTATTTCCTAATTTTACGTGAAGTGTTTGGTTTGGTTTGGGACAACTTGGATAGTTATTAAATAATAATGTTTGGCAAAAGAACACTATGGAAAGACATTCTTTCTAGTCAAAGGTGATGACAGAAAGTAAAGTAAGCAATATTCTTGAGATTTCCTAAAAATAAAAAAATAAAAAAGAGATATAGACTAGGCCCTTGTCTTTTACATGCCTTTAAAAAAATATATATAAGATTGGGGTTGATTGGATAATATGATTGGTCAAGAGGCTTGATTTGGGATAGAATTGATGAATTGACAAAGGTCCAAATGAGACTGGTCGATATGATTAGATTGAATTGATTGAATAGAGTTTTATGAGCATTGAGTCTTGAAAGGAGTATCGAGCACCGAATTGGATAAGAGTAAGTAATAACTCGAATCCAATAACTACGTCGTCAAACATAGAAAGAAATTGGACCGTTAAAGTCGGATGTTTTCCAAATTACTGTCCTGATATAATAGGACTTGATTGGTTATGAATTTATGATTTGTTGATTCGTTCGTACCCTGACAAGGTATGAACGGACGTGGAAATAACGTCGGCTTGTTGTACTATCACTCGCTCATAAGTGATGGTTGTCGGATAAGAGAAACTCCCATATAGGTCTTGATAGTACTCTGAGTCGGATTGGGATGGATTGGGCTGGATTGTATGTGATTGGTCTTGTCTAAATTATATTTTGTTTAGACTCAGAACATCTTGATTGAGTTGTACCTTCTTCTGAGTTGAGATTCTGAGTTGATTTGATCCCACCTTGATGTATGTTTCATTCGGCCATTTTACATACTCGTACATTCCACGTACTGACGCCATTTGGCCTGCATCATTTCATGATGCAGAGACAGGTACTAGAGATCATCAACAGGCGCATCGTTGAAGATCTATTCACTTCCAGCTAGTTGGTGAGTCCTCCTTGTTTTCGGAGGATACCGCAATTATCTTTTCAACTTTGAGTTAGTTTTCCTTTATTTTGATTTGTGGTAGCCATGAATTTGTCATTGGCACCTCTTATATTGTTGATAGAGGCTTCATAGACTAGAGTGTGGACGATGTTGAATTGTTTCGTTGTGACTGGTTTTATTTTTTCTAGTTGTTGAATGGAGATGTGGTTGGCCTTTGGCTTTATTATGAATAGTATTCTTATGATTTGAGTCTTCCGCTAATAGAGTGTAACTGAATGAAAGTGTGATTGGACCAAGTGGTTCGCTTGAAGGCCAGAAATGGTTTTCAAGTGCCGGCCACGTCTAGGGTACCCTCCCGGGGCGTGACACTAAGCCTCACTGTGCAAGGAATTTAATAGGTTAGGACGAGTTGACCCTTCACTTGAAATGGAATGGCCAACATCATTTAACCCTAGAAGGGCTGCGAGCTGGAGCAGGCTAGTCCTTCTTCATTTCAATCTAAATTCAAACGTTAAATTTCTGTCAATATATAAAGTTTTTAACATGTCTAACAAAATTATTTGAAAATACATAATAATTACAATCATATCATACATTATACATATGATTAGCGTTGTTTCAAATTATAATCTCATATCTGAAATATATAACGTCAAAAAAATGAGTATGTGGAAAATAGTGATGTTCTTTCAATAATTTTAGATAAGAATCTATCAAAAAAATATTAAAATAATAATCTTTTTTGACAAATAAATAAGTAAAGAAAATTTGAGGAAACAAATTTGGAAATTATAAAACAATTACAACCTAAAACTTTACTTATTTTAATTCAAATTGAAAGTAATTTTGAGCCATTGACTCACCCCGATCCAACCTCAATCAAATCTTGAAGGACAATGACTTACTTGGTCCAGGCTTATAAGCCCCCCAGTTAATGAACTTTAAAAAAGAAAGGATCACACATATCTTGTAGTGTTAAGAGCTAATCACATTTTATTTTTATTTTTTTTTGAATTAAAAAATCTTTTAAATTTGGTGTAATCTGGATACATCTCAAAACGTTCTAATACATCATGTTTTAATTTTGGATACATCTCTTAATGTCGTAATACATCGCGTATCTGTCTCGAATACATCCCTCAATGTCCCGATACATTACGTACCTCCCGATACATCATGTAAAGTGATGTATCCGACGGATATATCGCGTAAAGTGATGTACCCGACGTCCCGATACATCACGTAAAGTGATGTATTCGAGAATATGAGAGAGTAAGTATTTTTGTAATTTTTTCAAATGATATAAAATTTTAAATAATATGATAAAATAAATTGTGTATTTAAGTAATTATTGCTACCCTAACATAGGGTTGGGTCGGCCCATGGGTTAAATCCATTTTGAGGGCTCTTTACTCCCTCCATTTGCCACAAGGGTTATTGAATTTAAAGGTTTTTTTGTGACGCTTCCACTTCTTCTGTTCCCTCTTTTGCTCTCTGTCCATAAAAATCAAAATCCTAAGAGAATTTTTTAGTAGTAAAGCAAAATGCTGAATGTTCACGAGAAGTTGAACGCACAATCACCGCCATCGCCGCTGTTGGTTGAGCTTCCGGCAGAAATCACGATGGACATTCTGCAGCGTCTGGGAAGGATATAGATATTGGAGAGTTCGCAAAGGGTTTGTAGTACCTGGTGGAAGTTGTGTCATGACCCCGCTATGTGGCCTGTTGTTCACTTGATATATGGGCCTGATTTTAACAGAATGCCTCCGGGGTTGGATAAGATATGTCAGATTGCATTGGATCGTAGCCAGGGCCAGTTACTCAAAATTAACGTCGAGAATTTTGGTAGCAAAGACTTGCTTAATTACATTGCTGAGAGGTACGCTTTTGTAATTGCTCATTTCTTTTTGTTGTGACCCTGAAATAGGATTTCACATAAAGTAATCAATTTGCTACATTTTCTGACAGATCAACTCAACTCAGTCATCTCCGAGCTGTCATGGGTTTTTATGACTTTGCTGGAGGTTTGGCTGCCGATGCCAAGAACTAGCCATATTTGGAGGATGGCAAGTTTACTTTGACAGTGAAGATGAAAACTGGTAACTTATAGTTACCTGATCAAAGAATTTTACTTATGGTAAAAGCAAGTTCAAAAACTAGAAAATGAAATCTTGCCCTGTCCCATTATAAATTTTAAAAATGTTAGCTTTGACCCGCTCTGCCTTGCCTTTCCCTGCCCCGTTAAACCTTTGCCCTTTCCTGCCCCAATTTTTCCATCCCTAAAGATTGGACTGTTCTGTGGCTAAAGTTCCTACTTATTGTAGCATAAAGCAAAGGAGGTAGGATTATAATAATGTAGTGTATTCTAAGGCTAGATTCATGCCATGATTCGCCAGGGTATCTACCACATCATTTGCTTCACGGTACATGTGTTTAAATACTTCCACATTGTACAACGTTCTCATCAATGACCTGCGATCAGAAATAATTTATGAATAGAAATCATTTCCTGTTTTAAGTATAAGAGACGTTACCTGAGAACCTGTTTCTATATGTAGTGGAGACAAGTTCGATTCTTTTGCGATTTGTGAATTGAGCAAGAGTGCAGCAAGTTCAGATTCAAGTGGGTGCCACTTAATGTATTGGATATGAGAGGGCAAGGTGATATGTTGGCTTGGTAAGAAATAATGAAATAAATTTTATGATTTTTGGGTGCTCCAGCTATGTTAAAGGATGGAAGGGGCATGAGTAATGAGATAGGAACTTCAATATCTTGATAGGTGAAAGAGTCCTGAAAATGACTGCAGTTTCACTTATGGTTATGAATTTGATCTTCAAATTTGTAATTATTTGTCTTTTGATGATGATTTACTGACTATGATAACAGTCCATTTAGCAGCAATTGTCTTGATGAAAATATTGTTTTATATGAAGGTCTTATTCAAACTGAAAATTACATATGGTGATTGTGTTGTGGCAATCATCGCATTTCGTAGTTTACTGGTTTTTGGTTTCCCTAGCATCCTTTTGGAGCAGTAACAGGTAGGGGTTTTCAAAGTTTGGGTAAAAACTGATCCAAATCGAAAAACCAAACCAAATTGATCAAATACGATAAGCAGAGGGAAGGATATCTCTACAATAAAAGAGACATTTACTGGCAATATTTTTTTTTATTGCATCTAGAGTCGCTAAAGTCTTTAGTGTCATATATATAGAGTGTTGGTTACAAGTAATATATTTACTATTGTTGCTAAATATAATATAGCGGCAAATATATTATTGCCCTTTATTTATTTATTTATTGTAGTGTATATAGATACCTTACCCCTACCTTTCTTGGGTAGAAAGGTTGTTTCTGATACACCGTTGACTCAAAGAATAGGGTTATATGAAAAATATGACAACAAGATAGCAAGAAACAAAGCAAACTTGTAAGATTAAAGATCATTCATGGCTTTTGAGACATTTGTTTGAACATCATTCCTTTTATGATAAGGAGTAATGCTATTCCTTGTCATCAAAAGGGAATTCAGTAGAGAAGTCAAAATAAAATACTCTGATTCAATTGTGAATATAAAGCATACTGTAATAATTCGCTAGTTTGGAGACTTACAAATTTTCTCTTTTCGGAAGAGGATCGTCTGCGGCAACCATAACTCAAATTACTGATCCGGGAACTTCACGTGGTGGATGGATGCCATAGTTCCACAGCCTGATTATCCTCAACTATGTATGCAGAAAATCTCCATAACACTAGCCGTTTTCTAGACGATTTTGAGTGTCTTCAAACACCCATAATGGTGTTTATATAGACAATATTAGGGCGTAGGGTTAAATTAACTAATGGGACGACTCACTTATTTAGCACCCTCATGAGTGCATTAGGCCCATAAGATATTTTTACAAACACATACAATGCTCTAGGAGGGGAGCCTTGGAGTAACTGGTAAAATTGTTGTCATGTAACCAGGAGGTCACGGGTTCAAGCCTTGGAAACAGCCTCTGGCAGAAATGCAAGGTAAGGCTGCGTACAATAAGCCCTTGTGGTCAGGCCCTTCCCCGAATCTTGTGCATAGTGGGAGCTTTAGTGCACCGGGCTGCCCTTTTATACCATGCTCTGCTCTGTTAGGTGGTAATGTTAAATGAGCCACATAAAGAAGTTAATTTTCAGGAATACCTGATGAATGCTAGTTTCATATCTTTATAGCATTCCAAAAATGTCTTTCTGGAACCCAAATTTGGACATTCTATTGTTTATATAAATGCTTCGTAGTTCATGCTTTAGCATTGATCGATGTTCCATTACATATAAACCCAAATGAGTTTTGTGATTCGAATTATGGATAAATAATGGTCTAGGCATTTCACTCTCTCCATGACTAGTAACTAACACAAAGAAATATTCTTTAAAGCAAAATGCTCAAAACTATAACCCAAAATTATTCTCAAAACATAACTTTACAAAACTTAAATCAAAATTAATAATATGATTCAACAAACAGACTCTAACTAAAATAAAGGAAATATTTCTCTAGGGCGACAAGTCAAGGTACACATACATTTCCCGCACCTAAATCGATGCTATTTCGCCCAAATACAATTGATTTTATCCTTGAGTATCCACACTTCTAGAAATAAATTCTTGCGGAAGTGATCTTCGTCTGCAAGGCAAAACATCCCTTTCAAATCCAACATTATCAGGCTAGAAAGAGTCTTAAAAGATGATGGCTTAGATATAGTAAGAAACTAGTCATTTTCAATGCAAAACGAAAAATTCTATCAGGTATTACATCAAGACATCCAGGGTCTAACCAACCAATACATACGTTCATTTATGAACAACACTAGTTCATATGATAGGGAGGAATCTCAACAATTTCTCTCCATCTACTATTAGAAATCCCACCAACTTCATTTATCGTAAACACCTCACATCTTAGTTGTGCAAGACGAGGAAACCTACGACGAGATACAGGATCCCTATAGAAAAAATGAACCACTCTGTTTTCCTTCTTTAAATGTAGATATCCAAACCCAAAGTACTAACTTCTAATAGCTCTAATGAAAGTAGTATGTGAACATTTCATCAATTCACACACTGGTTGCATGGCAGGATTACACCAAAAAATACGACAATCTCTTGTTGAAACACAAACCAAACCATAGCAGACAAGCCAAGAGCACCAAAAGAAACCAAGGAATGTTTCATTGTGTATTATTTTCTCCCTCCTCTACTTCTGCGTCTACTGAAACAAATTATAGCCTACGCCTTTTTGCCCTCAAAAAACTGCGATCCACTATAAGAAGTTGAGGAGCATTTCTCATTGATTGTTTGAGGTGATGATAATAGAAAGGAGGACTAATAATAAGGTCATTCCATGACTTGGATACACACCTTAACATGAATAATGTCTTCATAGGAAATCTAACAAAAATAAAGATTATCATATCAACAGTCAACTTACGAAACTCACTATTTGCAATGTTTCCCTTTCTCATCAATAAAGAGGAGGAAAAGTATAGATGAGAAAGGGAACATCATAGATAGTGAGTTTGATAAGTTGACTATTGATGTGATAACCTCTATTTTTGTTAGATGTCTTGTGAAGACATTATCCATGTTAATGTGAGTATCTAAGTCATGGAATGACGTTATTATTAGTCCTTTTTTCTATTATCACCATATCAAACAATCAATAGAAAATACTCTCCAACTTCTTATTGTGGATCATTGTTTTTTGAGGGCAAAAAGGAGTAGACTACAATTTGTTTCAGTAGACGAGGGAGAAAGGAATGAATTATACAATGAAACATTCCCTGGTTTCTTTTGGTGCTCTTGGCTTATCTGTTATGGTTTTGTTTGAGTTTCAACAGGAGATCACCGTATTTTTTTGTGTAATCCGGCCATGCAACAAGTGTGTGAATTAGCAAAATGTTCACATACTATTATCATTTGAGCTATTAGAAGTGAGTGCTTTGGGTTTGGATATCTACATTTAAAGAAGGAATACAAAGTGGTTCATGTTTTCTATAGGGATCATGCATCTTGCCGCAGGCTCCTCGGCTTGCACAACTAAGATATGAGGTGTTTACGATAATTGAAGTTGGTGGGATTTCTAATAGTAGATGGAAAGAAATTGTTGAGATTCCTCCATATCATATGAACTTTACAGTGTTGTTCGTAAGTGAATGTATGTATTGGTTGGCTGGACCACGCCTTGATAGAATTTTTTCGTTTTGACTTTGGAAATGACTAGTTTCTTACTATATCTCAGCCATCATCTTTTAAGACTCTTTCTAGCCTGAAAATGTTGGATCTGAAAGGGATGTTTTGCCTCACAGACGAAGATCACTTTTGCAAGAATTTAATTCTAGAACTGTGGATAGTTAAAGATTAAATCAATTATATTTGGGGTGAAGGAGTATATCATTGATTTGGTCAACTTTAGGTGTGGAAAATGTATGTGTACCTTAGGGACATGGAATGAAGAAAAAATTATACTTGGGGATGAGGTCTTCTTCTAAAATTTCAAAAGAAACTACTTTAGAAGAGTGAAAAATACTCCAATACGTGATCTTGGAATTGTTAGATTTTTAAACAGATAAGAAAAAATAAGGTTTAGCAACAGATTTTACATTCATATGACATCTTACATAAGGCTTGAATACATATAGCTATATAAGCTTTTTCAAAAAGTAAGTAGAGTCTATACCTATCCAACCACTTACAAAACAAATTCCATAAAACAAGGATTACCCTTCCTTTACAAACCAAACATAATATTTAAAAGAGAACACTATTAGACTAAAAAACTATCTAGAAAATCTCATTTTCTAACACTCCTCCTTGAGATTTTTCTTGGATACTCCCAGCTTAGCCCTTAGAACTTCAAATTTCCCCTTAGGAAGAGCCTTGGTCATGATGTCTGCAATCTGCTGATCTGAGCTGCAATGAACAAGTTTAACTTCGCCATCCTTCTCTGCTTGTCTGATAGCGTGAAACTTCACATTTATATGCTTGCTACGACCATGTTGCACTGGATTTTTGGCCATAGATATTGCTGACTTGTTGTCAACCTTAATGACAGTAGCTTCAATGTCATTTTGCTCCAGATCACATAGAATCTTTCTTAACCATAGAGCTTGATTAGTTGCACCAGCAGCGGCGATGTATTCAGCTTCTGCAGAAGATTGAGCTACCACCTCTTGCTTCTTTGAATTCCATGAGAACATGCCTGAACCAAGTGTAAAAGCATATCCAGAAGTACTTTTCATATCATCAATGCTTCCTGCCCAATCACTCACTATCTGAATAACCCATCAATTTCCCTTGCTCTTCCTTTTTAAACAAAATACCAAAATCAGCAGTTCCCTTGATATACCTCAACGTTCGCTTAGCGACGCCAAGATGAACTTGACTCGGAGCATGCATAAATCTCGACAGAAGACTTGCTGCGAACATGAGATCAGGTCTTGTTGCTGTCAAATACAGCAAACTACCTATTAAACTTCTATAAACTGCAGGATCAGCCCTATCACCTCCTTCAAACTTCGAAATCTTTTCATTGTGAACTAGTGGGGTCGATACAGGCTTGCATCTCTCCATCTTGAATCTTTTAAGAATATCCCATGCATATTTTCTCTGTGAAATGAAGATTCCATTAGTAGCTTGACGAATCTCCATTCCCAGAAAGTAATTCATTTCACCCAAATCAGACATTTCAAACTTGGTCTCCATTTCTTGCTTGAATTGATTTATCATAGCTTCATTGCTTCCTGTTAACAGAAGATCATCAACATAGAGTGACACCAAAAGCACATCTCCTCTTTTAGCCTTCTTCACATATAAAGTGGCTTCATTTTCACTTCTCTTGAAGCCACAATAAATAAGATGAGAATCAATCTTACTGTACCAGGCTCCTCGAGCCTGCTTTAATCCATACAATGCCTTATGTAGCTTGTAGATTTTATCCTTCATTCCTGCAACTTGAAATCCTTCTGGTTGGTTGATATAAATCTCCTCCTGCAGCTGTCCATTTAAGAATGCTGATTTCACATCCAAATGATACAATTTCCAATTTGATTGAGCTGCCAAAGCAAATAGAAGCCTTATTGTATCATGTCGTGCAACTGGTGCAAATGTGTCTCCATAATCCAGACCTGCAACTTGCGCATAACCTTTCACAACAAGCCTTGCCTTGTATTTATAAACTGAACCATCTGGATTAAGTTTGGTTCGATAAACCCATTTCACCCCTATTACATTTCTGTCTTTTGGTTTATCAACCAGCTTCCAAGTATCATTCTTCTCTATCATACCAATCTCCTCCTTCATAGCTTCAATCCAAACTTCATGTCTTGATGCTTCTTGATAGCTATTTGGCTCTGAGATTGCAACATTACATCTTTCATATATCTCAGAAAGGGACTTTGTTTTCAAAATGGGCGAATCAAGTGAGGATTCCCCATCTGATTCTTCATCTTTTTCCAAATTTTCAGAGCCAAATGATTGGATTTCAGGCAACGGACGCAAGTTCTGAAAATCTGCATTATCTTTCTCAATTTGCTCCTTATCCCAGTTCCAAAAAGCATGCTCATCTACTACAACATCTCTTCTGATGGAAATACTTTTTGTTTGCAAGCTGAAAACTCTATAACCTTTGGCTTGCGATGAATAACCAATAAAGATCCCCAATTCACCTTTCGGTTCAAGTTTGCTTCTTTTGACTGAAGGAACATGAGAATAGCAAATCGAACCAAAGATTTTTAAGTGCTTGGCAGATGGTTTTATTCCACTCCAAGCCTCAATAGGAGTTTTCTTATCCACAGCTTTAGTTGCCAACCTATTTAAAAGATATACTGAAGTATAAACAGCTTCTGCCCAAAAGCTTTGCGGTAGTTTCTTTTCAAGCAACAAACATCTAGCCATTTCAACAACAGTCCTGTTTTTCCTCTCCGAGACTCCATTTTGTTCGGGTGAATAACTTACTGTCAACTCGTGATCAATCACCATATCTTCACAATACTTATTGAACTCATTTGAAGTGTATTCACCACCATTGTCCGATCTCAAAGTCTTCAGCTTACAACCACTTTGTCTTTCAACAAAAGCTTTAAATTTCTTAAAAACTGAAAATACTTGGGACTTGTTACTCAAAAAATACACGCAAGTCATCCTTGTTAAGTCATCAATAAAGAGAACAAAATATTTATTTTGTCCTAAAGATGATGTCTGCATAAGTCCACACACATCAGTATGAACTAATTCAAGTTTTTCAGTTGCCCTCCAGGTAGCACTTTTAGGAAATGATTTTCTGTGTACCTTACCCATCTAACATGCCTCACAGACTTCTTTAGACAGTGAGATCTCAGGTAACTCTTTAGTCAAGTCTTTCTCATACATAGACTTTAAAGTATCATAGTTAAAATGCCCATATCTTTTGTGCCACAACCATGACTCATCCATACTTGCAAAATTTGCATTATCAAACTTCCCATCTAAAGGAAAGGATTTATCCACCATTTCTACTTTAACAATCAAACTATCTTTTGAGTCAAAAACCAAACAATGTTTGCCCTTAAAAATTAAGGAACAACCTTTCGACATCATTTGAGCCACACTTAACAAGTTACATGCTAAACAAGGAACATACAACACATCATGTATAAACTTTGTACCTTGTGTAGTTTGAAAGGCAACTGAACCCTTTCCATGTGCATCGACTGTTTCACCATTTCCCATCCTAACTTTAGCTTTGAACGACTTGTCAAGTGTGTGAAACAAGAGCTCATTGTGTGACATATGACTCGTACATCCACTGTCTATGAACCATGAGGATTTGTTGCTTGTGTTTTCTTCGTGAGAATCCATAAACAATCTTTCTTCTTCCTTTTCCGACTCTTCAACAAAATTTGCCTACTGCGCATGATGTTGTTGTGGCTGATTCTGCTTGACCCTGCAATTTTTCTCAATATGAGCCATTTTTTTACAGAATCTACACTGAATGGGTGGCTTTCCTTTGAACCAACAATATTTTTCTTGATGATTGGTTCTTTTACAATGGCTGCAAGGTGGAAACTTCCCTTTTTTTGAAGATTCCTTCCATGATTTTCCCTTTGCTACTTTATCTCCTTCCATTCTTCTATTGTCCTTAACAGGCTGCTTGCCTTTATGTTGTGCCTGAAATGCCACTTCTGCTACTTCTCCATCTCTTATACTTGATCTTTGTTCTAAGGCTTGCAACTTGCTGATTAGTTTTGCAACCGATAAAGTCTTCAAATCACAAGATTCCTCTACTGTTGAAATCTTGGACTCGAACATTGCTGGTAAGCTTATCATCATCTTCTCCACCACCTTTGAATTTGGAAAGGTTTCACCAAACAACCTTATTTTGTTTACGATCTCCACAAGTTTGGCAGAATACTCTTCACAGTATCTCCTTCTTTCATCCTTAACATCTCAAATTCTCTTTTGAGAGTTAAGAGTTTGACAGCCTTCACTCTATCACTTCCATCGAACTCCTCTTTTAGCTTATCCCATGCTTCTTTGGGTGATTCACAAGTCATTATTCTTGTGAAAATCACATCTGAAAGTGCTGAATGAAGACATGTGAGAGCCTTTGGTTTCCTTGACTTCGCATCTTCATAAATCTTCATTTGTGCAACTGTTGGATTTGGTCCAAGTGGAGGAGGATCATCTTCTCTTTCAATTGTTTCCCATAGACTAAGAGCTTTGAAATAAGCTTTCATCTTTATCACCCATATGTGATAATTTTCTCCTGTAAACATAGGAGGGCCTGCACCCAAGAAGCTGTTGGATGCCATGTTACTGCTGCTCACTGCTCAGCTCACCTTAGAAGAACTGGAGAAAACCTTGGCTTTCTTGCCTTCACAGATCCCTCAAGAAGAAGGGCTCTTGATACCACTGTTAGATTTTTAAACAGATAAGAAAAAAATAAGGTTTAGCAACAGATTTTACATTCATATGACATCTTACATAAGGCTTGAATACATATAGCTATATAAGCTTTTTCAAAAAGTAAGTAGAGTCTATACCTATCCAACCACTTACAAAACAAATTCCATAAAACAAGGATTACCCTTTCTTTACAAACCAAACATAATATTTAAAAGAGAACACTATTTTCTAACAGGAATTAACCGTGAAAGCTTGTTTTCTTTAGGAAGCAATAGGTCCTTTCCCTCTTTAAGTATTTATCCCTTTTATATAAATGACTCTTGTTCCTAGCTTGTGTTGGAAGATATTAAACCTTATCTTATTTCATATGGAGCATTCTAATGATATTTTTGATGATCGAAAAATGGTTTATAACACTTCAGCCGTAATGATTTGCAATTAATTTGGATTGAACTTACTGGTTGAATATTCAGTTCCGTAGTTAAAACTCCCTTCCCCCTTTTTTTTGCATAAAGTAGAAAGCAAGAATACTTCTTGTTACCCTAATAATGATAATCTTCGCACGAAGGCTGTTGGTTCAGGGTATATATTATATAACTGAAGGTTGTTAGATTTACAAGCGGTTGTTTACCGTTGGAAAGAGAGTTGTCATTTTCCGGTTACTTATCAAAGAATAAAGTTCTTTTTTGGTTGTCCCAATTTTAGTAAGTTAAATTCTTAAGGAATCCTGTTCCAGCTTGTCCCTATCCTTAAGTTCATCCTGATGTGTATGATCTTTATGCAGGTAACATGAAGCTCAAGTTTCTCATTTATACTGTAGTAATGTATGATCCTTTTTGTTGAACTAGGACTTGCAATTGTATCGATCCCTCAACAAGTGCAATTGACATTTGATTGGAAATATTGGATTGATATCAGGGTATGCCTACTTCATTCGCTTACCATTAGCATATTTGTTACTTTTATGAACTTCTTAACAAGTATATCATTGTGTCTCAATATTCGTATAATTTCGTCAAATTTGAAAAATGTGTTTGGAATAATAATATATTTTGATATGAACAAGGCGTGTAAATGCTTGCTAGATTACCTATATAAGTGTTACCCTATATCATTGTGTCTCACTATTCGCTTACTCAGTAAGGCACAATTTCGTGTATTTTTAATCTCTCACTGCAAAATCCTACCGCTGCCAATGCTTTTATGTATATTTCTCGTAGGCTCTCCAACAATGGCATGGTGCTAAGCGAGGAGGAAAGAGCAACTGAAATCATCTACATCAAGATGATATTGACAACCTAATTAAAGCCAAGTTTACTTTTTTGGTCTATCACATAATTGGCAGATTCAATGATGTGTTAATGCCTGATCTTTCTCATTCTCATCTTGATTTGGCACTATCTTGCCTATCATTTTAATTCATCCATTCTTTCTTTTGAACGAATCATCAAATACCAATGAGGGTATTTATCAATTACCGTCTTTGTCCTATTTTATGTGATACATTTTCTTTTTTAGTTTGTAGAATTACACCTTTCTCTATTTTGAAACAATCTAAATTAATATCCCAATCTCATCCTTAATGACACGATTTATCTGGACCCACTTGATGCAAAAGTTATTTTTCCACTAGGGTATAGAAAATGAAAATATACGTGACACTTTCACATATCTTTGTATGTATTTAGCTTATGTGTTTCATGTTTTCATTTATTTCTTAATTTCCGTATTCAGTTAAACATATTCATAGAAATGAGTCAATGGGTGTACTAGATTAGGTGGAGACAGGTTTTACCCGATTAAATATAGCACTATTGCGATCTTAAACATTTGCTAATTGTATCAACTAGTACTCCCTTCTTCAGTTCTTGCTTCAGTCGAAGGAAAAAAAGATATCTTAGTCTGTGTTTTGTAGTTTTAGCAAACAAGCATATTGCTAACTGTTGTCAATAAAACAACTGTATATTGTACCTTTTTTAGGATAATTCTGTTCTATTAATACTGGATGTTTTTTTATGTCATTTCCATATCGATACTGTTAGGTTGGAGTTGTGTATGTTTCTTGCTTTTCATATTTCTTTTTTTGCTTTGCCGTTTTAATTGTTGATATGAGAAACTCCAGAACAATATTAGCATTCACCTTGTGGTGGTTCATTTTACTCTTTTTGGAATTTCTTGTTAGTTTTCTTCTAATAATACGTCCAACATAGAGAAAAGGTATTTTAATGTCATTTTATGAAGTTAATGATTTATTTGATTTTTCTCTCTTTTCTTTCTTGATTTAAAAGATGAATAAATGGTGGATCCAAGAACATTGTATGTCCATCAATTGGGACCATGATGATAATGTTTGGAGAAGACACTAATGTTGTCTTGATCTTGCAAATAACATTTATGTCTCTCAATTATTACAAAAAATTTATCTGAAAAGAGAAAAAATAAAAACGATTAATTTTTTCTATGATTGCCAACTACACAAACTTAGTAATGAATGATCAAACATAGTCTATATTTATTAATTAGTACTATTATTATCTCCAAAAAATACATACTAGAACAGTTAGTATGCTTCTTCTTTCTCAAACCCTGGAGGAATATTTGAAAAAAATGATGTTAAGGAAATTCAAGATTTTGATGTCATCAGGCAAAATGAGATAGTACAAATTAGTGTCATGATTGAAATCTCATAGGTGGTGACTGATACTAGCAAACGAGCGATTAAACAGTATCAAAGCTAATACATGTATTATTTTCTCTTAATATACACGTACCAAACAACTTGTGCTGTCTTGGCCTTCCTTAGCCCCAGGCTGTAGTCCTTTTCCATTATTTCCAATAATCAAATGGTCAGTATAGAGAATTGAGCACATGGTTGCACAACTGATGTACGCCCTCCGTCCCACTCTCATCTTCTATACCCCTAAGTAACCTTCCTCTCTTGCCTCAGTTATTGAATTGAGAAAGTAATGAATAGTTAAGAAACCAGACTGCATTATTAAATTTTTTTTGAAAATTATTCGTAGCATACAACAGGTAAAATAAAGCTCTTAGCAGAGACAATTTGAAGATGCATCTTCTCAAAATTCTTAAAATCATTTTGTGGTTCCTTGTTTGCTTTGCAGATTTCAGAAATGGAGATTGGCTTAGAAGTTGGTGGTGCATTTCTCTCTTCAGCTTTGAATGTTCTCTTTGATAGGCTTGCTCCTCAGGTTGATCTGCTCAAAATGTTTCAGAAACATAAGCATCATGTTCGGCTCTTAAAGAGGCTGAAGAACATTTTGCTTGGCCTTCAGATTGTGCTAAGTGATGCAGATAATAAGCAAGAATCAAATCCATACGTGAACCAGTGGTTTAATAAGCTTTAGTGTGCTGTGGACGGTGCTGAAAACTTAATAGAACAAGTTAATTATGAGGCTTAGAGAAACTAGAAGACCTTCAACTTCTTTGGTTTATAAATCTGATATCTTTGGTAGACAGAAGGAAATAGAGGAATTGATTGACCGTTTATCATCTAAGGATGCAAATGGAAAATATCTGACTGTAGTTCCTATTGTTGGAATGGCCGGTGTGGGCAAGACAACACTTGCTAGAGCGGTTTACAATGATGAGAGGGTGAAAGACCATTTTGGTATGAAAGATTGGATCTGTGTGTCTGAACCGTATGATGCTGTCAGAATAACAAAAGAGCTACTTCAAGAAATCAGCTCAGCTGATTGTAAGGTTAATAACAATCTTAATCAGCTTCAGATCAAACTGAAGGAAAGCTTAAAAGGCAAAAAGTTTCTTATTGTTTTAGATGATGTCTGGAATCACAACTATGATGAGTGGGATGACTTCAGAAATACTTTTCTACAAGGAGATACAGAATGTAAGATCATTGTGATGACATGTAAGGAGAATGTTGCCTTGATAATGGGCAGTGGGCAATCAACGTGGGGACACTGTCTAGTGAAGTCTCTTGGGCTTTATTCAAACGACATTCATTAGAAAGTAGGGATCCTGAGGAACATCCAGAAATTGAAGTGGTTGGAAAACATATTGCACACAAGTGTAAAGGATTGCCTTTAGCTCTGAAGGTACTTGCTGGTATTTTACGTTCCAAATCAGTGGTAGAAGAGTGGGGAAACATTTTAAGAAGTGAAATGTGGGAGCTTTCAAGTCATTCGAATGGCATCTTACAAGCGTTGATGTGAGCTATAATGATCTTCCTGTACATTTGAAGCAATGTTTTGCTTATCGTGCAATATATCCTAAAGATTAGCAATTTTGCGAAGAACAAGTTATTGACCTGTGGTTTGCTAATGGTTTTGTACAACAGTTGCATTCAGGTAACCAATACTTTCTTGAGTTGAGATCATGATCAGTGTTTGTAAAGGGTCCCAGAGACGTCTAAAAGAGATGTAGAGGAATTCTTAATGCATTATCTTGTCAATGATTTGGCCGAATTTGCATCTTCAAATCTTTGTATTAGGTTGGAAGAGAACCAAGGATCTCATATGTTGGAACAAAGTCGGCACATGTCCTATTCAATGGGCCGTGTTGACTTTGAAAGGTTGAAACCCCTCTACAAATTGGAGCAGCTGAGGACATTGCTTCCAATCTATGTCCAGCGTAGTTTCTTATTTTGTCTGGCAAGAGGGTGATACATAACATATTGCCAAGACTAACATCCTTAAGGGCACTATTATTGTCTCGTGTTGCTGAATGTCTTAATTGTCAAATTAAAACACCTTAGACTTTTGGACAATGATTAAAAAGTTAAGAGACACAAAAGGAAAAGTTGGTCAACTTACATCACCTCGACATTAGCAGCCTATCATTTGAAGATGCCACTACATCCAAGGAAGTTGAAAAACCTCGATGTGCTAGCGGGTGCTAAATTTCTTTTAGGTGGTTACAATGGTTCGGGAATGGAAGATTTGGGTGAACTATGTAACTTGTATGGATCTCTATCAGTTTTAGAGTTGCAAAATGTGGTTGATTGAAGGGATGCTCTAAAGGCAAAGATGAGAAAAATGGAACATGTTGAAAAGTTATCGTTGGAGTGCAGTGAAAGTATTGCCGACAATTCACAAACTGAATGAGACATACTTGATGAACTACAACCCAATACAAACATCAAAGAGCTCGAAATCACTGGATATAGGGGGACATCCAATCTGTCTAGCTGATCATTTGTTTCTTAAGCTAGTGAAATTGTCCATTGGAAACTGCAGGGACAGTGATTCCTTGCCAGCACTAGGACAACTTCCTTTCCATTAGAGGGATGCATCGAATAACAGAGGTGACGGAAGAATTCTATGGTAGTTCGTTCTCCAAAAAGCCTGTTAACTCTCTTGAGAAGCTTGAATTTGCAGAGATGCCAGAGTGGAAGCGATGACACTTACTAGGAAATGGAGAGTTCCCTACGTTGAATTTAGTCTAATAGTTCTCTTTTTGAATATTATGTTTAGTTTGTAAAGGAAAGGTAGTCCTTGTTTTATGGAATATGTTTTGTAAGAAAGTCAATAGTGGTTGGATAGGTATGATCTCTACTTACTTTTGAAAAGCTTATATAGCTATATGTATCTAAGCCTTTTGTAATATTCCATATGAATGAAAAGAAGTTCTGTTGAAACTTATAGGTTTTCTCAAGTTCTTCTAAGGTGAGAGCTGTAACATGGCATCCAACAACTTCTTGGGTGCAGGCCCCTCCTATGTTTACAGGAGAAAATTATCACATATGGGTGATAAAGATGAAAGTTTATCTCAAAGCTCTTAGTCTATGGGAAACAATAGAAAGTGAAGATGATCCTCCTCCAATTGGACCAAATCCAACAGTTGCACAAATGAAGATTTATGAAGATTCAAAGTCAAGGAAACCAAAGGCTCTCACATGTCTTCATTCAGCACTTTCAGATGTGATTTTCACAAGAATAATGGCTTGTGAATCACCCAAAGAAGCAGGGAAGAAGCTAAAAGAGGAGTTCGATGGAAGTGACAGAGTGAAGGTCGTCAAACTCTTAACTCTCAAAAGAGAATTTGAGATGTTAAGGATGAAAGAAGGAGATACTGTGAAGAGTATTCTGCCAAACTTGTGGAGATCGTAAACAAAATAAGGTTGTTTGGTGAAACCTTTCCAGATTCAAAGGTGGTGGAGAAGATGATGATAAGCTTACCAGCAATGTTCGAGTCCAAGATTTCAACAGTAGAGGAATCTTGTGATTTGAAGACTTTATCGGTTGCAGAACTAATCAGCAAGTTGCAAGCCTTAGAACAAAGATCAAGTATAAGAGATGGAGAAGTAGCAGAAGTGGCATTTCAGGCACAACATAAAGACAAGCAGCCTGTGAAGGACAATAGAAGAATGGAAGGAGATAAAGTAGCAAAGGGAAAATCATGGAAGGAATCTTCAAAGAAAGGGAAGTTTCCTCCTTGCAGCCATTGTAAAAGAACCAATCATCAAGAAAAATATTGTTGGTTTAAAGGAAAGTCATCCATTCAGTGTAGATTCTGTAAAAAGATGGCTCAAATTGAGAAAAATTGCAGGGTCAAGCAGAATCAGCCACAACAACATCATGCGCAGCAGGCAAATTTTGTTGAAGAGTCGGAAAAGGAAGAAGAAAGCTTGTTTATGGATTCTCACGAAGAAAACACAAGCAACAAATCCTCATGGTTCATAGACAGTGGATGTACGAGTCATATGTCACACAATGAACTCTTGTTTCACACACTTGACAAGTCGTTCAAAGCTAAAGTTAGGATGGAAATTGGTGAAACTGTCGATGCACATGGAAAGGGTTCAGTTGCCTTTCAAACTACACAAGGTACAAAGTTTATACATGATGTGTTGTATGTTCCTTGTTTAGCATGTAACTTGTTAAGTGTGGCTCAAATGATGTCTAAAGGTTGTTCCTTATTTTTTAAGGGCAAACATTGTTTGGTTTTTGACTCTGAAGATAGTTTGGTTGTTCAAGTAGAAATGGTGGATAAAACTTTTCCTTTAGACAGGAAGTTTGATAGTGCAAATTTTGCAAGTATGGATGAGTCATTGTTGTGGCACAAAAGATATGGTCATTTTAACTATGCTACCTTAAAGTCTATGTATGAAAAGGGTTTGACTAAGGATTTTCCTGAGATTTCACTATCTAAAGAAGTTTGTGAATCATGTCAGATGGGTAAGGTACACAGGAAAGCATTTCCTAAAAGTGCTACCTGGAGGGCAACTGAAAAACTTGAACTAGTTCACACTAATGTGTGTGGACCTATGCAGACATCATCTTTAGGACAAAATAAATACTTTGTTCTCTTTATTGATGACTTAACAAGGATAACTGGGGTGTATTTTTTGAGTAACAAGTCTCAAGTATTTTCAATTTTTAAGAAATTTAAAGCTTTTGTTGAAAGACAAAGTGGCTATAAGCTGAAGTCTTTGAGGACGGACAATGGTTATGAATACACTTCAAATGAGTTCAATAAGTATTGTGAAGATATGGAGATTGATCATAAGTTGACAGTAAGTTATTCACCTGAACAAAATGAAGTCTCGAAGAGGAAGAACAGGACTGTTGTTGAAATGGCTAGATGTTTGTTACTTGAAAAGAAACTACCGCAAAGCTTTTGGGCAGAAGTTATTTATACTTCAGTGTATTTGTTAAATAGGCTGCCAACTAAAGTTGTGGATAAAAAAACACCTATTGAGGCATGGAGTGGAATAAAACTATCTGCCAAGCACTTAAAAATCTTTGGTTCGATTTGCTATTCTCATGTTCCTTCAGTCAAAAGAAGCAAACTTGAACCGAAAGGTGAATTGGGGATATTTATTGGTTATTCATCGCAAGCCAAGAGTTACAGAGTTTTCAACTTGCAAACAAAAAGTATTTCCATCAGAAGAGATGTAATAACAGATAAGAATGCTTTTTGGAATTAAGATAAGGAGCAAATTGAGAAAGATAATACAGGTTTTTAGAATTTGCATCCGCTTTCTGAAATCCAATCATTTGGCTCTGAAAATGTGGGAAAAAATGAAGAATCAGATGGGGAATCCTCACTTGATTCGCCCATTTTGAAGACAAAGTCCCTTTCTGAGATATATGAAAGATGTAATGTTGCAATCTCGAAACCAAATAGCTATCAAGAAGCATCACGACATGAAGTTTGGATTGAAGCTATGAAGGAGGAGATTGGTATGATAGAGAAGAATGACAATTGGTAGCTGGTTGATAAACCCAAAGACAGAAATGTAATAGGGGTAAAATGGGTTTATCGAACCAAACTTAATCCAGATGGTTCAGTTTATAAATACAAGGCAAGGCTTGTTGTGAAGGGTTGTGCGCAAGTTGCAGGTCTGGATTATGGAGACACATTTGCACCTGTTGCAAGACATGATACAATAAGGCTTCTATTTGCTTTGGCAGCTCAATCAAATTGGAAGTTGTATCATCTGGATGTGAAATCTGCATTCTTAAATGGACAGTTGCAGGAGGAGATTTATGTCGACCAAACAGAAGGCTTTCAAGTTGCAGGAATGGAGGATAAAGTCTACAAGCTACATAAGGCATTGTATGGATTAAAGCAGGCTCCTCGAGCCTGGTACACTAAGATTGATTCTCATCTTATTTATTGTGGCTAATGGTTACAGGTTACCTAGTGAGAGGTGGTGCAGGAGCTTCTAGATTGTTTTGAAAGGTTTCATTGGGAGATATCTCGCTCTGAAGGTTCATACCCATTGCTTGATACCTCAACAGCCTACAAGCAGAAAACAAAAAGAAAGCCATAAGTTCAGTATCCATTTTCCATCTTTTGCAGTTGTTAGCCATTAGCATAAATCAAATTGAGAATCAATCCATTAGTAGGTGTACTAAAGATTCTATAATTACTTTGGTAAAATTACTTAAAAGACAATAAGTTATAAGTAGAAATATTGAGGAGAAAGTCATATCAATCTTTGTAACAGTATATAACTGATGCATGAGAACACTGTCCAGAAGGCAAACAGCATATCAACGAAATATGGTCTAACTCAGATAAAACTAGTTAGTTAAAACAACATTTGATATATTCGATGCAAAATGTTCTTATGTAACTACATGCTCTAAAGAGTTCTATTTGACAACTTGATTCAACTAAGACTGGGGAGAATATTAATTTGTTGCTGCAGTTATAAATGCATCTAAATATCTCGTGGCAATGGCATCTAGTAGTCAACCAGAGAAATGCTTCAACCTATAAAATAGTTCAAGGAATAGATGCACTGGTTAGGATGTTCATACTGCATATGTTCAAAATCATGAAGCTAATTGATTGTACTTGGAACCTTAGAAATGAAATAAAATCCTAAAATATATACAAGACACGTGCCAATGTAATTCAATTTCTCTTCTTGTGAATCTAATTGAAGAAAAACCCAAAAAAAATTGTTTAGAACCTTTGACTAGTTTGAGTTATCACAAAGGACACTAGTTATCTCTCGGACATTAACATAGACGTGTGTGGTTCCATTGCTAGCATGAGGACTAAGTTCCCCAGTAAACTACAACTATCTCTTGGACATTAACATTCTAACTTGACAATAGGGATTACAAGGAATAATTAGTTAAACTTCAATAAGCAAAGTTACCTTTCGTCCTTGGCATGGCAACAACTTCCAGGCTTCAACTTCTGAGCGGGTAAAGGGCACCCAAAAAGTTTTGCAGCCTCATCAGGCTCTGTAACAGGTTGACATGAGATACGTGCAACGGGATCGGACGCCTTGGCCTAGAAATCTTCTTGATTCGGAAAGAGATTATACTATAGATGCTGTGAGAATTGCACCAGATTTCATATCAAGGGGCTCTATACTCCACGAAGCTCATATAATATATTGGGCGACCAGTATACTCTAATACTATTCAGAAACTCTCAATGCTATTTGAGTAATACAAGTTAGCGCGTTTCTTGGTGAGGAGAACTCCAGGAGAAACCAATCTCCTCACCAAGAATTTGTCAACCCAAAAAGACAAATATCTCAAAAATCCAAAGCAAATTATGGAAAGAGCCCAAAATCCCACAAAAGAAAATGATTGCAAAATTAAAGAAGACTAGTCAAGTATTCAAGTAAACCGAAAACAACCTAAGAGTCAATTTTGCATAAGAACAAAAGCAAACGTACAGCAGACACTCTCTCCTTCCATATTCATATTCCATCATGTTAATAATATACTGTATATAAGTTTCTCAGTTAGTAGTCCTACAAATTATGCATTTCCTTTTGATAGTTCATTTGCTGTCCTAATGCAATTTTTCTGCTTTTGCCAACTTTTAAATATACTATCTGCAATCAATTCACAGAGGCTAACTACAGGGCCAGTCAAGAAATATCAAGGAAAAGAACATGGCAACTAATTTGTTAAGATTTAGTCATCTTTAGTTCACATACATGACCAAATAAGGTATTTAAAGTGGCAAAAGGCTCAGTCAGGCATTCAACTGGCTTCTACTCAACTGCTGACAGAGGCAGCTCTATCTACAATATTTTATAGGCATAATACATAAATGTGCCCAAAGTTGGAGGGTACAAATGACAGCTGGGGCCAAATAAAAAGGTATGTTTATGTATTATGCCATATAAAAAAGGTGTTATCTTTTTGAATCAGCCCAAAAGAAAAGTCATACATCATGAGAAGAAATGTCAATTTCACCACAGATATTCCAATAAGTCAAGAATTTTACACATTTTATCTTGGCAAAAAGGAAATTTTTTATAAAACACTACATTTTTTAAATATTTTTTTCCAAAATTGGGCGTAGGGGAAGGGGAAATGATTGGGTTGGGGGGCGAGGCTTACAAGGTGGGGAATCGAACCCTCACGACAAAGGTGAGAGTTCAGGTAGTCAACCAACTGAGCTACTATGATTCTCCGATAATAACACTACATAGTCATTACATCTTGATTTCTTTAGGATCTTAGTCCCAAGGAAATCTTTAACAAAAATATCAATACAAGAAGAGGAGGGATCATAACAGAAAATATTCCTAATATTACTTATCACCGCGGACATCTGAAGAACTGCTCATAATCCAATGACCCAAAGTGTTTGCGACTTCAGAAATGAGGCTAATGCTAGAAACGCGGCCACTAGTAGTCAGTAATCATCAGCCATCTGAACTTCATCATCCTCCCCACGAGCCTCAAACGAAAATTCAAGATCTGCGAGCAAGTCATGAGGATGCTTCAGATCTTTAATCTGCCCAGAAATTCTATTACTCAAGACTTTGTTGAGGATAACATATTTGCACAGCCGTAAGTCAAGTGATACAAGATGAGGACAATTATTAAGAATAGCCTCGACGCCTTTAATTGTCATCCTGTTTCCAATGAGTTGAAGGTGGTGCAAGGTAGGAAGGTTTTTAGCAATAGCTAGAGCCTCTTCATTTCTTACATCTTCGTTATCAAAGTAATCACCTGATCCCATATACAATGAGTTATTTAGTTCAAACGACTTCAACCGTGGGCAAGAGCGTCCAAGAGCTTCAATGCCTTCTATCGTGATGTCTGTGTGTGTCAAACTCAGCTCCTCTAACAATGGGAGCTTTTGAACTACTTCAACCAAGCTCTCACATACCATACCATAGCAACATGCAATGCTAAGTCTTTTCAGTTTTCCTGATCTGGTGGACAAAAGCATACATGAATTAAATGGCAGATTACCAACCACAATCCCTAAAACAAAAAATCAGTGGAATTATACCACAGAATGAAACAATATGGTACCCTTGCAACGCAAAAAAAAAAAATTATTGGGGAAAACAAACAAACACAATGGATGCCTAAAATTTGGGTAAAGAAATTACCTTTCAGCTATGTACTCAAGCAACTCACCAGTGGCAAAGTACTGCAAATTGATATCAACGACTTCACCTTGGCTGCGATCAACAGCATGTCGGCACATTACCTCTAAGTCGTAATCCATTTCAGAGAGGTCTCCAAGGTTCCACATGTCAATGACTCGCCACATTGAAGGATCCTTACACACTCGCCTCCACTTACTGCACACTTTCTCAGCTGTCTCCAGTATCTCTACAGCACCAAGCCTGTGTAGTATATTCGTCCATATACCTTCGGGAAGTTCCACCCATGGCGGCTTTTTCACCACAGGCCGGCTGTTGCTTTTACCTTTTACTTTTCCCTTTCTGTTCATTGTATTGTTCTAGGGTTTGAGTTGGAAACTGGGGGCTGTGAAGAAGAAATTGGATATGAGTGGATGCTTTTGAAGTAGCAGAAAACAAAGGAGCCGTTGCCCCTTTACACCTTGTTTGGATGGTTTGGTTTAAAATAAGGGTGGAGCAAATTAAAAATGGACTGAATTCTAATTCATCTACCTAAGTATCATATAAATATGGATAAAAATGATTTTAGTCAAATATGAATCGGGTAAAATGATTCTAACCCATTTTTATCCGTCTTCATTTTTTTTATTCCGTTGTCCCTTCGGAGACATCTGATTAAAAAAAGTTATTCAGTTCTTTTCTACTTTATTTCTTTTCTTACTTGCTTTTTTTTTGTTCATAAAATATATTTTAAATATCTTTTTGAATTACGATATGATAAATGCATAATTAGACTTACACCCAAATTGGTCAAATACACCTACTAAAATAAAATATTAAGAAAATAACATTATTTTCAGGAAACTCAACAATAACATACCTAGTGGAATTTCATAAGTGAAGTCTAAGTAGGGTAGAATGTTCGCCGCAAGTTTTCTGCCTAGATTTATGCATGCTCCAAGTCAAGTTCATCTTGGTGTCGCTAAGTGAACATTGAGGTATATCAAGGGAACTGCTGATTATGGTACTTGGTTTAGAAAGGAAGAGCAAGGGAAATTGATGGGTTATTCAGATAGTGATTGAGCAGTAAGCGTTGATGATATGAAAATCACTTCTGAATATGCTTTTACACTTGGTTCAGGCATGTTCTCATAGAATTCAAAGAAGCAAGAGGTGGTAGCTCAATCTTCTATAGAAGCTGAATATATCGTCGCTGCTGGTGTAACAAATCGGGCTCTATGGTTAAGAAAGATTCTACGTGATCTGGAGCAAAATGACATTAAAGCTACTATCATTAAGGTTGACAACAAGTCAACAATCTCTATGGCCAAAAATCATGTGCAACATGATCGTAGCAAGCATATAAATGTGAAGTTTCACGGTATCAGGCAAGCAGAGAAGGATGACGAAGTTAAACTCGTTCATTGCAGCTCAGATCAACAGATTGCAGACATCATGACCAAGTAGGAAGAGGAAATTTGAAGTTCTAAGGGCTAAGCTAGGAGTATCCAAGAAAAATCTCAAGGAGTGTTAGAAAATGAGATTTTTCTAGATAGTCTTTAGTCTAATAGTTCTCTTTTTGAATATTATGTTTAGTTTGTAAATGAAAGGCAATCCTTGTTTTATGGAATATGTTTTGTAAGAAAGTCAATAGTGGTTAGATAGGTATGGACTCTACTTACTTTTGAAAAGCGTATATAGTTATATGTGTCTAAGCCTTTTGTAATATGCCATATGAATGAAAAGAAGTTCTGTTGAACCTTATTTTTCTTACAGTTTAAAAGTTTAACGTCCTACACTTCAGAACATTTCAATTGGAGATCTAAAAAGGTTTGAAGTTATTGGTTCTCCTAAGGTTGGAGTTCTTTTTTATGACGCTGAACTGTTTACATCCCACCTTCAGGGAATGAAGCAGATTGTTCGATTATTTATTACTAATTGTAATTCTCTTACCTCCTTGACTATTATGACTCTGCCGAGTACCATGAAGAGAATAAGCATATCTCGTTGCTGGAAATTGAAATTGGAGAAGCCAGTTGGTGAGATGATTTCTAGTGCATATTGTAACATGCTTCTGGAGGGTTTGAATCTAAGTGGATGTGATTCTTTTGATGATATTCCACGTGAAAATAGAGATAATTTATGAAAAAAAAAAAAAAAAACACTTATTTTTACAAGGCCCAAATACAAATTTTAAAGGATTTTGAACAAAAAAATTTAATTAACAGCATGTATGTGAGCTTATTCACTTTATCATTTTCAAATGAGAAAAAAAGAGAAGGATTTTAGGAGGATTGATACTACTGAGAAACTCATACAGTAATATATATTATTGATACTACTGAGAAACTCTAATGTTATTGAGTAATCAGGTTAGCACCTTCCTTTGTAAGGAGAACTCCAGGAGAAAGCAATCTCCTAAACACCTATTCTACTTGTGCAAAAAGTGGTGGGAGAGTATATATTTTGGCAAATTGGTTTTCAACCTTAAATTTTCATAGTATAAAAAATAGGATTAGGATTTAGCAAAATGTATAAAAATTACGAAATAGTAGAGCAAGCTTTCTTACATGATCATTAGATAATGAACACATTGTTACTTAAACATGAAGAACTATTAATAACTCCTTGGATATTGACAAGTGCAATCCAAGCCTTTTCTAACAGCTCAAACTGGCCAGTTTCAAACATAAAGTTATAGATGTTTAAGTATGTGGTGATTAAATACAAACGATAAGGGCCCAAAAAGTTATCATAAGAAAAGACAACTGAAGTGAGCGGAGAGGATCTTAGACGCGAATGTCAAACTTTTCTAGCACAGTTGCATGCTTGAGCAAATATTTTACCAATGGCATAATCGATCCATTAAAGTTACGGATCTCAATGGTCTTCAGATGTCGAAATGAGCCGCTAAAATGATGTGTCTCAAACTTCCTGATCTGTTCGTCCTCATTTGTGTACCTTGACAACAACTCCTGTAGGAATGAATGCAACTATATTAACCAATTATTCTCCTTGGATGGAAGCAGGAAATCAAGGAGTTTTCTTACCTCACACATTAAGCAAGTACCATCACCTGTTAAACATCTTTTAGCAACAACTACAAAAAAATTACTCATATGGTCTATTTGATAGTGACAAATCAAAGCAACACACACACTGAACTATTTTATGAAGAAAATTAAATTGAGAGAACAAAAAAGTTCATCTGAACTTCTTACAAGAAAAAAGAACTAATAAGCACGCAACTGCAACAGATTTAACAAAGAGAAGTCCTAAACTTTTGAGACTAGAAAAGCAGAATTTGAACAAAAAACATGACTGAAGCCTTTGCACTTCCCTATGGGCTTAAATGGTATCCTGAACATCGTATTAGAAGCATTTGGGTGGAAGCCGACTCTTTACTTATGGTGAATTTCAAGCGAATTGCAAAACCTTCTTGGAAATATGAACCTATTATTGAAAAGATTAAAGAGTTGACTCATAATTCGAGGTGACGGAGAAGCCAATTGTGTGGCTAATTCTTTAATTGGATACAATCACCTAGTGGATGCAGATACAACATTTTAAACTGAAACGAACTATGAAGAGAAGCTAGAGGGAACTTAAAGGGATAATTGGAAAGAAAGCCCAAGCTTATCTCCAATAATGCAACAAGATGAACTTCCCAGCTTGATCCTTCAGTCAGCACACATGAAGAGAAGCTAGAGGGAACTTAAAGGGTTGACACATGGAAGCTCTTTTCCTTCATAATTGGAAAGAAAGCCCAAGCTTATCTCCAATAATGCAACAAGATGAACTTCCCAGCTTGATCCTTCAGTCAGCACACATGTTACTAGTCTCACTTTTTTCTCCGTTTTAGTTCTTATGGAAACAATGTACACGGGAACCATCTCCACAAGTTAGAAGCTATTGTTGAAAAGAAGATTAAGTACGTAAGCTAGTTATATTTCAAATTGCAAATGGACGTCCTTGTTTTGTTTATACATTAGAGGCTTATCTCCTACACTTTTGTCAAAGATTGGGACCTCCTTAATCTTCTCTATACTTGAGAATTGAACTGATACAAGTCCTACTTTTTTTGAACTGCCAGGAGGGTCTAAATTTAAAAGTACTTAAGATCAGAAATGTTAAATATATCATCTTCTTCCTCCACTAATAGTTGTTTGACATGAATAACATGGAAGTAACAAATACAAAGGTCAAAAAGAAACTTACTCTAGGCTCAACATCGTACCAGTCAATAACCAATGTCTCAAGATCTAGTGAGCTCTGTAGAAAGCAGCAAATTCCAGGGAAGTCCAACTGTTCAAATTCCACACCAAGTTCTAAGAATTTCCGGCTTGATGGTGGAAACTGCCACCCTTTAAACTCCAAGATGGACAAGCACTTACAAACAAAATAGAAAAATCAAAATATGTCAAAACAAGGAAATATGGCATACTTAATGAATGAAATGCAAATTGCTGAATAATTCATAAAAACAACTTTGACTATACGACTTTGTTTTGCCACATATGGTGGTTTGAGAATCCAAAGATGGAGCTTTGAACACTTGGGAAAGCCCATCAACATGACTTAATAGTTTTACATGTTTTTCTATAAATTGCAAACTCTTTATTCTCACAGTTAATCATCCAAAACTTTTTTCAAAAGATCTTGTTTCAACTTAAATTATCCTAAGTAGTGACACTATCAATGTTACTAGAGTGATGATTCAATAGCAAATAAAAAGTCCATAAAAAAGGATTCTGAATTTTGGATAGTGAAGAGGATGAATAAACCATAAAACCTCGATGCACCAGGATCCCAAGGTAAGATTCTCGGCATGGGCAACATTGTGAAGAAGTTCCTTGAAACACCGAAATTCCTTCTCCAAGTTGTGTTCTCCATCCTCAAAATTAAAATTTAAAAAAAGCCTTGAAGTAACAAGTGATGCCACATTTATGATTCGTATCTCACTGCACAACCCCAAAATTTGCAATTCTTGAATATGGGGGGCTAATAATTCGAGCCAAAGGTCATGATTCTTATTGTAATAGTCACATATAATCAATTCTCTCAGCTTCACAGAGCTGATTTCCAAACGATGTACGCCCCAAAAATTTTCCAATTCCAAGCTCTCCAAGTTAGGGCAACCAGATAATACCTTTTCCATGACACCATCTGTGAATTCTATGTAAACAATTGAAAGAGAAACAAGACTACTCCAGTTAACACTGCCAGAAGGATTCAATTGGCAGTTCCATAAAACCAAATTCCTCAACGACGCATTTTTATATGCAAACTGGGGAAACTCATATCTTCGGTGATTTGTAAAAAGTCCAAGTACAAAATCTTCAACTTTAGCAAGTTTGGTAGCAAAATGTACCCATATATCAACATCTTTAGCATAACGCTCGTCATACTTAAGACGCCACACCCTGAATTTCCGAATTTTCTCGCAAGACCTCCAATAATAAAGTTCTCTGGGGATAGAAACTAGGTAATCAAGAGTGTCCTTTTCGCTGTCACTGACTGGGAAGTTGAAATCAAGTGATGTTGGAACATATTTCCAAAGAAACTGCCATCGTTCAGCCAATACACTAGTTCTCACAATTTCTTTATTGTTCGGCAACATAGAGAGGATGTGAAGTAGGATTGAGTCGGGCAAATTGCTAAGTCGGTCTTCTCCCTCCATGATTTTCCTGTGCATTTTCATGGAGTACAACTGCTACTATGCCTTCGAAGTGGAAGGTTTGTGGAGATGTTGATTGTCAGAGGAATTTTGGGTAAGTGATCTGTAATTTGGGCTGATTTCCCTTGAGCAAATATATAGTTGGGGAAAAAAACATAAATAGGCAAGTTTTATAGAATTATTACATATACATGGAAACATTAATTGATTATCAATTATAACATATAAAATATAAACTCCTATTGCATAAATTAATATAGAGAAACAATATACGTAAATTACGTAAGCAAGGATAATTATTAAAGATCAATTCCATTAAAATAGAAATAACAATTAAGCATCCATAAATCCTCATGTTGTTTCCTATAAATTTCATCACTTAAGTTTGTAGATACTACATTTGCTTAAAAATGGCACTATAAAGAAACATGAATATAATAGATTTATTTCAAACTGACCGAGCTTGCATCACTTGGTTAGTAGAGGAAAATTGCGGTAGAAAATGCAATTTAGTCGTAAATTCATCATCATCATCATCGTGAAGAATAGGAAATGTTTAGATTTAGAGAGAACTTATTCATACATACAGATATGTAATGAACCATTAAAATTATTCTAAAAATCTTGAGAACAAATTCACATGCTTATTTAAACCACAACAAACTAGAGATCTTTAAGATCTGATAAACTATAAGCACTACCTCTTTGAACTATTATCTCCAAATTGTCAATAAAATTCACATATAATATTTGAATAGACACTTGTGGAATTAATAATTTTCATTTATCATGTCAAATAACTATTTAATTACATACTTTGAACATCAAATTTCACATACAATACATTCTAGAGTTATAATTATTTAAAATCAGATAAAGTACTTTTTTAGCTATTCAACTCCATTTTCCTATATGTTGTGCATATCTCTTCGGTTTTCATTTGCAAAAAGAATGAGAATGTGATATGATGACTGATTGCTCACTAAAATCATTGTTCGAAATCCCGATCGTTAGTTTCTCGGAGTTACACTAGTGGAAAATTGAGAAATAGAATCATACCAGCTAGTTGTCGAAGTCGTCTTCATCGGAATCGACAGCACGGCACCGTGAAACAGTTCATGCCCACAGTCAATTCACAACGTGAGTCCAGAAACCCTAGAAAACAATTGACGGAGGATTTGAAGGCCGTAAGTTAATTGACGGATGTAGATTGCGTTGCAAATCACGTCAGGGGAACAATTTGATACTTTTAAGATTTCAGCTGTATGGACCATTATAAATAGACATATTAGGTTTCTTTTGAAAAGAGTCAGCAATTTAGTTTATTTTAGCTTCGGTCGCCCAATTTTGGACAAGTTCCAAGGTTCTCCTCTTTCTAGTTTCTTGAACAATGAATATAATTATTCTTTCAAGATTTAATACTCAAAGTAATTTATGAATTTTCTTAACTTATATTCTTGTTGTTTTACTTTCAGCTAAATCTTCTATTGTGGTTGTGAAATCCAAAGAGCTTGTAAAGTTCATAAGGTTTTTGTGTGTTGCATGATATTAGGGTTATAAGAAATCAAACTTCTTCTCATTATTAGTTAACTGGTCGCAAACATTAACCTACACCATAGTATCTTGATTTTTGACTTGAACCGTGTTAGAATTTGATAGAACAAGCATTGCATGAACTCGTCGCCCGCTAACCCTCGTTTGATAAATTTGTATTTGGAATAATAGAATTTACTTGGCATAATCACTCGCGCTTATTTAAATAACTCATATAGTTGTGGAAGCATCAAATGAAGATAATCGTTCAGCTCTTGAAAAAGATTGAGCGATAGTGTAGGGACTGAGTGCATATCTAGAACCCAATTATTTGTAATTGCATGAAAACCGACAAAGTAATCCATGGTAGGGACACAACCTATAGTGTTTTAATATCATAATTAACACTCTTATTTACTTACTACAATCTCAGCTTTAGCTATACAAATTGTCTTCAATCTTTACGGAATAGAAATTGACTATAAATCTGAAAATCGTCCAAATAGTAAATCTGTTCTTCCCCTATTCCCTATGGGATTCAACCCCAACCTTGTTTGGGTTACTATATTTGCATACAATCGCGTTACATCATCTGATATTGTATCTTGAGCATATCACCAATCTAGCGGGACATAAAATCATGTACCTAAAATCCTAAATGTTGGAAAGTGATGTTGAAATGTGAATCTTGTCTTGGACGGAGAAAAACTTTTTAATATTTTTGTGATACATAAATTGTATTAATTCATGAATCAGTAAGGTTGATGTATTAGTCTTAGTTACAGGCATTGTTTTATTCATGAATTAAGAAAGATGAAAAGAAATTCTTGGGCTAAATTAGATGCATGAATTAGACTAGGTTCATGCTAGAAGAATTCCTATAAAAAAAAACCTATTTTTTAAGTTGGTAGAAGTCCATTTGTTTTCACAAAGAATGATTGACTATGTACATAAGTAGAGTGAAGTTAAAAAGAACCATTTCCTCCACTTGTCTTCAGAAAGAATTTGAGTAAGAGTGTTTTCCTCCATGAATTTCCAACAAAAAATACACCTTTTAAGCACATATGATTTTCAGGAGGCTGGCTCCATCAATGTAGTTAGAATTGTCAGCCCTAAACCATTAAAATGAGATTAGTCCGTCTCACCTTTGATGAGTACATAGGTAACATGTGTTTTGTACACAGATAATGTAGTTGCACTTACTGGTCCTAAGCATTAAAATGAAATTAGTCTATGTCATCTAGTCCAGAAACTTTTCCACCTCTTATCTTTCTATTATCATATTTCTAAATAATAGATGTCATACCGAACTTTAAATATATTTATCTTTATAGTGTTGGACTGTAACACCTCGCAAAATATTTATCATATTCAGCTTATTAGAATTGTGGTGCTTATCTCACATACTCAGTACAATCAAAGTACTGACCGCACACCTTCATGCGCTACATTATTTTTATAATAAAAGTTCACACGTGCAGAATCCAGCTCGCGATTAGTATGATTTCCAATCAGCTCAGCAGCAGTGTTGATGAGTCCTCATCTTTCAAGGACAACCCCCATATTTATTTCTAAGTTGTGCAACTCTTCACTTTCGATGCCGCACCCGTGTCGGATTCTCCAAAAATACACTACTTTTAGAGAATCACACACGCACCCGTTGACCTTTTTGAAGAGTCCGAGCAACATAAGTTTATTTTAGTTAGGGAAAAGGACCGGATATACCCCTCAACTTTGTCATTCAGAGCTGATATGCCCCTCGTTATGAAAGTGGCTCATATGTATCCCTACCGTTACACAAATGGCTCACACATACCCTTCCCTCTAACGAAAGTGAAATAATTAAATTTAAATTTATTTTTTAACGTTTTTTATTAAAAAAATAATACATATAATGGTATATTTGATCCTTCTTACACATAATTTATTTTTAAATTTTTTTCTTACTTTTTTCTCGTTTTTCCATTCACTTCAATATTTTTATTTCTCTTGTTTTTACACTAAAGAATGAAAGAAAAAATAAAATAAGAATTAGAAACTCAAATAATGATAATCAAAAAAGTCAAAAAATTATTCATGTGTGAAAAAAATTAAATATACCCCAAACTTTTCTATAAAAAAATTCATGTATGGATATTTTTTTTACTTTCTCAAAAAAAAAACATACATGAATTTTTCTAAAAAAATCAAAAAAAAAAGTAATTTTTTCACTTTCTTTAGATGAAAAGGGTATATGTGAGCCATTTTTGTAACGGTAGGGGGATATATATGAGCCACTTTTGTAAGGCAGGGGGATATATATGAGCCACTTGTGTAACTGTAGGGGATATATATGAGCCACTTTCATAACGGTGGGTATAGTAGCTCTAAATGACAAAGTTAAGGGGTAAATCAAGAACTTTTCCCTTTCAGTTATTTAGTCTTTCAGTTTTAGACAGTTAGAGTTAGTTAGGGGCTTGTCTAGCAACTTGTCTTAGTAGGGGCCTTTCAGACTGTCAGATAGTAGTCTCAGCTTTATGATTTGTTCAAATATTTTCTGCTTATCCATTTAGTGTTTTAGAGTTAATACACCTTTCAGATTTAGCATTCCCATCAGTTATTTTCAATTGTTATTTATATTCATCTTAGTGTCATGCAAGTCCATGGATTAGTTTAGTGTCATGGCTTGTCTAGCAACTTGTCTTAGTAGGGGCCTTTCAGACTGTTAGATAGTAGTCTCAGCTTTATGATTTGTTCAAATATTTTCTGCTTATCCATTTAGTGTTTTAGAGCTAATACACCTTTCAGATTTAGCATTCCCATCAGTTATTTTCAATTGTTATTTATATTCATCTTAGTGTCATGCAAGTCCATGGATTAGTTTAGAGTCACCTCTGGCTCTAAGAACCATGTTACGACTAGGAGGTAGTCTCGAATCGTGACATGGACTAGGGAAGGATTCCATTCCTGGATTAATGGTCCCTTTCTGGACCTTGTAATTACCTAACTACTAGCATAATGATTTCTTCTTTTCAATATGTAAAGTCATAGGGGTGTTCATGGTCCGGTTTGACTCGGTTTTTGGCTAAAACTAAACCAAACCAATTAAGGCGATTTTTTTAATATTCAAACCAAACCAAACTATTATAGTATAAATGATATCGGTTTCGATTTTATCGATTTTGTCGGTTTTATCGGTTAGGTTCGTTTTTTACGAGTTGAAATAATATATTTTATAAAGCAAAAAAATTGACAAACTTATTTACTACCTTTTCGGTTTTATCGATTTTGTCGGTTTTATCGGTTAGGTTCGTTTTTACTGGTTGAAATAATATATTTTATAATGCAAAAAAATTGACAAACTTATTTACTACCTTCATACTGCAAGAAAAAAGACTAGAGAAGCAATTCATTCAAGTAAAACTTCAAAGACACAAAAATAATTACACAAACAAAGAGTAGGGAACATACAAAAAGTAACCAAAAAGGTAAAAGGAAGAAAAAGTTACACACTTACAGGGATTAAAGCTTCTTGCACTAAATTGTTATCGTGAGAGACTGAGAGCAGAATAGAGGTCTACAGGGTTTGGGGGGAAATAAGAGGAAATTGAAAATCTAACGAGGGAAAAAATTAATTATGTTAACTATTCAGTAAGGGTTTTTTATTTTACTTTAAACATAAATGGGCTTGGAGAACATGGGCTAGACTTTTTTCTTGGATTGGTCCTAAATTATGAAGAAGTTAAAAAATAGATAAAGTTTAATAAACATATATAAATATATATAATATTTTAAATATGTACATATTTATCCGTTTAGTTCGGTTTTCTTTATGGTTAACACCAAACCAAACCAAATGTTATCGGTTTTAAAAATCTAAAACCAAACCAAACCGAGCCGATTTTCGATTTATTAAATCGGTTTGACTGGGTTTATCGGTTCGGATCGGTTTTTTTAAGTCTCGTTCGACCACCCCTATGTAAAGAAGATTCTACTAATATAACTGGCTGAGCACCAAACCCATGCACTGTGAGTACAAAATCTATATACAACTCAGGCTAGTCCTGAAGGTAACATCTATCACAACAATATCTTCATTAACAGATTTCAGTTAGTTTGCACCAAAAAGTAATTTCAGTCACGAATGGCTTCTGATTTTCCTTCAATAGTACACCTGTCGTTTCTTCCCTCCAGGAAAACCCACAGCACACAACAACACACCATCTCAACTGCCATCTTTGACCCCTTAGTTCTCTTCTTAGAGAAAATATGCTTGTTAATTGTGCCATTTAGACTAACTACTTACAACAGTGAATTGAGGATAACATCATTTAACATTGTTGAGAATATAATTAAATAATAAAAGTGTGCTCTCTCTAAAAGCTTATATGGTCACACACTTCAACAAACCCCGAGAACTGTAACTGACCTACTAAAAGAGGTTACCAGTTTCAAAAAAAAAAAACAGTTTCAACAAGAATGGTTACAGGTTACCTAGTGAGAGGTGGTGCAGGAGCTTCTAGATTGTTTTGAAAGGTTTCATTGGGAGATATCTCGCTCTGAAGGTTCATACCCATTGCTTGATACCTCAACAGCCTACAACAAGAAGAAAACAAAAAGAAAGCCATAAGTTCAGTATCCATTTTCCATCTTTTGCAGTTGTTAGCCATTAGCATAAATCAAATTGAGAATCAATCCATTAGTAGGTGTACTAAAGATTCTATAATTACTTTGGTAAAATTACTTAAAAGACAATAAGTTATAAGTAGAAATATTGAGGAGAAAGTCATATCAATCTTTGTAACAGTATATAACTGATGCATGAGAACACTGTCTAGAAGGCAAACAGCATATCAACGAAATATGGTCTAACTCAGATAAAACTAGTTAGTTAAAACAACATTTGATATATTCGATGCAAAATGTTCTTATGTAACTACATGCTCTAAAGAGTTCTATTTGACAACTTGATTCAACTAAGACTGGGGAGAATATTAATTTGTTGCTGCAGTTATAAATGCATCTAAATATCTCGTGGCAATGGCATCTAGTAGTCAATCAGAGAAATGCTTCAACCTATAAAATGGTTCAAGGAATAGATGCAATGGTTAATTTCGGCAGATTCCATATCTCCACCTATAAAGTGGAACTCAGTTACTAAAATGCATAAAGAGACACTTCATTTTTAGGACGTTCATACTGCATATGTTCAAAATCATGAAGCTAATTGATTGTACTTGGAACCTTAGAAATGAAATAAAATCCTAATATATACAAGACACGTGCCAATGTAATTCAATTTCTCTTCTTGTGAATCTAATTGAAGAAAAACCCAAACAAAATTGTTTAGAACCTTTGACTAGTTTGAGTTATCACAAAGGACACTAGTTATCTCTCGGACATTAACATAGACGTGTGTGGTTCCATTGCTAGCATGAGGACTAAGTTCCCCAGTAAAATACAACTATCTCTTGGACGTTAACATTCTAACTTGACAATAGGGATTACAAGGAATAATTAGTTAAACTTCAATAAGCAAAGTTACCTTTCGTCCTTGGCATGGCAACAACTTCCAGGCTTCGACTTCTGAGCGGGTAAAGGGCACCCAAAAAGTTTTGCAGCCTCATCAGGCTCTGTAACAGGTTGACATGAGATACGTGCAACGGGATCGGACACCTTGGCCTAGAGATCTTCTTGATTCGGAAAGAGATTATACTATAAATGCTGTGAGAATTGCACCAGATTTCATATCAAGGGGCTCTATACTCCACGAAGCTCATATAATATATTGGGCGACCAGTATACTCTAATACTATTCAGAAACTCTCAATGCTATTGAGTAATACAGGTTAGCGCATTTCTTGGTGAGGAGAACTCCAGGAGAAACCAATCTCCTCACCAAGAATTTGTCAACCCAAAAAGACAAATATCTCAAAAATCCAAAGCAAATTATGGAAAGAGCCCAAAATCCCACAAAAGAAAATGATTGCAAAATTAAAGAAGACTAGTCAAGTATTCAAGTGAACCGAAAACAACCTAAGAGTCAATTTTGCATAAGAACAAAAGCAAACGTACAGCAGACACTCTCTCCTTCCATATTCATATTCCATCATGTTAATAATATACTGTATATAAGTTTCTCAGTTAGTAGTCCTACAAATTATGCATTTCCTTTTGATAGTTCATTTGCTGTCCTAATGCATTTTTTCTGCTTTTGCCAACTTTTAAATATACTATCTGCAATCAATTCACAAAGGCTAACTACAGGGACAGTCAAGAAATATCAAGGAAAAGAACATGACAACTAATTTGTTAAGATTTAGTCATCTTTAGTTCACATACATGACCAAATAAGGTATTTAAAGTGGCAAAAGGCTCAGTCAGGCATTCAACTGGCTTCTACTCAACTGCTGACAGAGGCAGCTCTATCTATAATATTTTATAGGCATAATACATAAATGTGCCCAAAGTTGGAGGGTATAAATGCCAGCTGGGCCAAATAAAAAGGTATGTTTATGTATTATGCCATATAAAAAAGGTGTTATCTTTTTGACTCAGCCCAAAAGAAAAGTCATACATCATGAGAAGAAATGTCAATTTCACCACAGATATTCCAATAAGTCAAGAATTTTACACATTTTATCTTGGCAAAAAGGAAAATTTTTATAAAACACTACATTTTTTAAATATATTTTTCCAAAATTGAGCATAGGGGAAGGGGAAATGATTGGGTTGGGGGGCGAGGCTTACAAGGTGGGGAATCGAACCCTCACGACAAAGGTGAGAGTTCAGGTAGTCAACCAACTTGAGTGGAATCAGTTGACAAAAAGCTCGAACGTAATTGACTTCTTTCTTAACAACAATAAAGGAAGAGATGATTTGGAGAAGAATTCATTCCTCTCCGAGCAGTCAACCAACTGAGCTACTATGATTCTCCGATAATAACACTACATAGTCATTACATCTTGATTTCTTTAGGATCTTAGTCCCAAGGAAATCTTTAACAAAAACATCAATTCAAGAAGAGGAGGGATCATAACAGAAAATATTCCTAATATTACTTATCACCGCGGACATCTGAAGAACTGCTCATAATCCAATGACCCAAAGTGTTTGCGACTTCAGAAATGAGGCTAATGCTAGAAACGCGGCCACTAGTAGTCAGTAATCATCAGCCATCTGAACTTCATCATCCTCCCCACGAGCCTCAAACGAAAATTCAAGATCTGCGAGCAAGTCATGAGGATGCTTCAGATCTTTAATCTGCCCAGAAATTCTATTACTCAAGACTTTGTTGAGGATAACATATTTGCACAGCCGTAAGTCAAGTGATACAAGATGAGGACAATTATTAAGAATAGCCTCGACGCCTTTAATTGTCATCCTGTTTCCAATGAGTTGAAGGTGGTGCAAGGTAGGAAGGTTTTTAGCAATAGCTAGAGCCTCTTCATTTCTTACATCTTCGTTATCAAAGTAATCACCTGATCCCATATACAATGAGTTATTTAGTTCAAACGACTTCAACCGTGGGCAAGAGCGTCCAAGAGCTTCAATGCCTTCTATCGTGATGTCTGTGTGTGTCAAACTCAGCTCCTCTAACAATGGGAGCTTTTGAACTACTTCAACCAAGCTCTCACATACCATACCATAGCAACATGCAATGCTAAGTCTTTTCAGTTTTCCTGATCTGGTGGACAAAAGCATACATGAATTAAATGGCAGATTACCAACCACAATCCCTAAAACAAAAAATCAGTGGAATTATACCACAGAATGAAACAATATGGTACCCTTGCAACGCAAAAAAAAAAAATTATTGGGGAAAACAAACAAACACAATGGATGCCTAAAATTTGGGTAAAGAAATTACCTTTCAGCTATGTACTCAAGCAACTCACCAGTGGCAAAGTACTGCAAATTGATATCAACGACTTCACCTTGGCTGCGATCAACAGCATGTCGGCACATTACCTCTAAGTCGTAATCCATTTCAGAGAGGTCTCCAAGGTTCCACATGTCAATGACTCGCCACATTGAAGGATCCTTACACACTCGCCTCCACTTACTGCACACTTTCTCAGCTGTCTCCAGTATCTCTACAGCACCAAGCCTGTGTAGTATATTCGTCCATATACCTTCGGGAAGTTCCACCCATGGCGGCTTTTTCACCACAGGCCGGCTGTTGCTTTTACCTTTTACTTTTCCCTTTCTGTTCATTGTATTGTTCTAGGGTTTGAGTTGGAAACTGGGGGCTGTGAAGAAGAAATTGGATATGAGTGGATGCTTTTGAAGTAGCAGAAAACAAAGGAGCCGTTGCCCCTTTACACCTTGTTTGGATGGTTTGGTTTAAAATAAGGGTGGAGCAAATTAAAAATGGACTGAATTCTAATTCATCTACCTAAGTATCATATAAATATGGATAAAAATGATTTTAGTCAAATATGAATCGGGTAAAATGATTCTAACCCATTTTTATCCGTCTTCATTTTTTTTATTCCGTTGTCCCTTCGGAGACATCTGATTAAAAAAAGTTATTCAGTTCTTTTCTACTTTATTTCTTTTCTTACTTGCTTTTTTTTTGTTCATAAAATATATTTTAAATATCTTTTTGAATTACGATATGATAAATGCATAATTAGACTTACACCCAAATTGGTCAAATACACCTACTAAAATAAAATATTAAGAAAATAACATTATTTTCAGGAAACTCAACAATAACATACCTAGTGGAATTTCATAAGTGAAGTCTAAGTAGGGTAGAATGTTCGCCGCAAGTTTTCTGCCTAGATTTATGCATGCTCCAAGTCAAGTTCATCTTGGTGTCGCTAAGTGAACATTGAGGTATATCAAGGGAACTGCTGATTATGGTACTTGGTTTAGAAAGGAAGAGCAAGGGAAATTGATGGGTTATTCAGATAGTGATTGAGCAGTAAGCGTTGATGATATGAAAATCACTTCTGAATATGCTTTTACACTTGGTTCAGGCATGTTCTCATAGAATTCAAAGAAGCAAGAGGTGGTAGCTCAATCTTCTATAGAAGCTGAATATATCGTCGCTGCTGGTGTAACAAATCGGGCTCTATGGTTAAGAAAGATTCTACGTGATCTGGAGCAAAATGACATTAAAGCTACTATCATTAAGGTTGACAACAAGTCAACAATCTCTATGGCCAAAAATCATGTGCAACATGATCGTAGCAAGCATATAAATGTGAAGTTTCACGGTATCAGGCAAGCAGAGAAGGATGACGAAGTTAAACTCGTTCATTGCAGCTCAGATCAACAGATTGCAGACATCATGACCAAGTAGGAAGAGGAAATTTGAAGTTCTAAGGGCTAAGCTAGGAGTATCCAAGAAAAATCTCAAGGAGTGTTAGAAAATGAGATTTTTCTAGATAGTCTTTAGTCTAATAGTTCTCTTTTTGAATATTATGTTTAGTTTGTAAATGAAAGGCAATCCTTGTTTTATGGAATATGTTTTGTAAGAAAGTCAATAGTGGTTAGATAGGTATGGACTCTACTTACTTTTGAAAAGCGTATATAGTTATATGTGTCTAAGCCTTTTGTAATATGCCATATGAATGAAAAGAAGTTCTGTTGAACCTTATTTTTCTTACAGTTTAAAAGTTTAACGTCCTACACTTCAGAACCTTTCAATTGGAGATCTAAAAAGGTTTGAAGTTATTGGTTCTCCTAAGGTTGGAGTTCTTTTTTATGACGCTGAACTGTTTACATCCCACCTTCAGGGAATGAAGCAGATTGTTCGATTATTTATTACTAATTGTAATTCTCTTACCTCCTTGACTATTATGACTCTGCCGAGTACCATGAAGAGAATAAGCATATCTCGTTGCTGGAAATTGAAATTGGAGAAGCCAGTTGGTGAGATGATTTCTAGTGCATATTGTAACATGCTTCTGGAGGGTTTGAATCTAAGTGGATGTGATTCTTTTGATGATATTCCACGTGAAAATAGAGATAATTGATGAAGAAAAAAAAAAAGAACTTATTTTTACAAGGCCCAAATACAAATTTTAAAGGATTTTGAACAAAAAAATTTGATTAACAGCATGTATGTGAGCTTATTCACTTTATCATTTTCAAATGTGAAAAAAAAGAGAAGGATTTTAGGAGGATTGTGAACATATATAACACTACGAAGCTCATACAGTAATATATATTGATACTTCTGAGAAACTCTAATGTTATCGAGTAATCAGGTTAGCACCTTCCTTTGTAAGGAGAACTCCAGGAGAAAGCAATCTCCTAAACACCTATTCTACTTGTGCAAAAAGTGGTGGGAGAGTATATATTTTGGCAAATTGGTTTTCAACCTTAAATTTTCCTAGTATAAAAAACAGGGTTAGGATTTAGCAAAATGTATAAAAATTACGAAATAGTAGAGCAAGCTTTCTTACATGATCATTAGATAATGAACACATTGTTACTTAAACATGAAGAACTATTAATAACTCCTTGGATATTGACAAGTGCAATCCAAGCCTTTTCTAACAGCTCAAACTGGCCAGTTTCAAACATAAAGTTATAGATGTTTAAGTATGTGGTGATTAAAGACAAACGATAAGGGCCCAAAAAGTTATCATAAGAAAAGACAACTGAAGTGAGCGGAGAGGATCTTAGACGCGAATGTCAAACTTTTCTAGCACAGTTGCATGCTTGAGCAAATATTTTACCAATGGCATAATCGATCCATTAAAGTTACGGATCTCAATGGTCTTCAGATGTCGAAATGAGCCGTTAAAATGATGTGTCTCAAACTTCCTGATCTGTTCGTCCTCATTTGTGTACCTTGACAACAACTCCTGTAGGAAAGAATGCAACTATATTAACCAATTATTCTCCTTGGATGGAAGCAGGAAATCAAGGAGTTGCTTGTGGATAAAATAAAAAGATGATGACTTTTCAATTCAAGGAACAATAAAAAGATGTTTCAAAGCATCTGATCTTCTTACCTCACACATTAAGGCAAGTACCATCACCTGTTAAACATCTTTTAGCAACAACTACAAAAAAATTACTCATATGGTCTATTTGATAGTGACAAATCAAAGCAACACACACACTGAACTATTTTATGAAGAAAATTAAATTGAGAGAACAAAAAAGTTCATCTGAACTTCTTACAAGAAAAAAGAACTAATAAGCACGCAACTGCAACAGATTTAACAAAGAGAAGTCCTAAACTTTTGAGACTAGAAAAGCAGAATTTGAACAAAAAACATGACTGAAGCCTTTGCACTTCCCTATGGTCTTAAATGGTATCCTGAACATCGTATTAGAAGCATTTGGGTGGAAGCCGACTCTTTACTTATGGTGAATTTCAAGCGAGTTGCAAAACCTTCTTGGAAATATGAACCTATTATTGAAAAGATTAAAGAGTTGACTCATAATTCGAGGTGACGGAGAAGCCAATTGTGTGGCTAATTCTTTAGTTGGATACAATCACCTAGTGGATGCAGATACAACATTTTAAACTGAAACGAACTATGAAGAGAAGCTAGAGGGAACTTAAAGGGTTGACACATGGAAGCTCTTTTCCTTCATAATTGGAAAGAAAGCCCAAGCTTATCTCCAATAATGCAACAAGATGAACTTCCCAGCTTGATCCTTCAGTCAGCTCACATGTTACTAGTCTCACTTTTTTCTCCGTTTTAGTTCTTGTGGAAACAATGTACACGGGAACCATCTCCACAAGTTAGAAGGTATTGTTGAAAAGAAGATTAAGTACGTAAGCTAGTTATATTTCAAATTGCAAATGGAAGTCCTTGTTTTGTTTATACATTAGAGGCTTATCTCCTACACTTTTGTCAAAGATTGGGACCTCCTTAATCTACTCTATACTTGAGAATTGAACTGATACAAGTCCTACTTTTTTTGAACTGCCAGGAGGGTCTAAATTTAAAAGAAGTACTTAAGATCAGAAATGTTAAATATATCATCTTCTTACCCCACTAATAGTTGTTTGACATGAATAACATGGAAGTAACAAATACAAAGGTCAAAAAGAAACTTACTCTAGGTTCAACATCGTACCAGTCAATAACCAATGTCTCAAGATCTAGTGAGCTCTGTAGAAAGCAGCAAATTCCAGGGAAGTCCAACTGTTCAAATTCCACACCAAGTTCTAAGAATTTCCGGCTTGATGGTGGAAACTGCCACCCTTTAAACTCCAAGATGGACAAGCACTTACAAACAAAATAGATAAATCAAAATATGTCAAAACAAGGAAATATGGCTTAATGAATGAAATGCAAATTGCTGAATAATTCATAAAAACAACTTTGACTATACGACTTTGTTTTGCCACATATGGTGGTTTGAGAATCCAAAGATGGAGCTTTGAACACTTGGGAAAGCCCATCAACATGACTTAATAGTTTTACATGTTTTTCTATAAATTGCAAACTCTTTATTCTCACAGTTAATCATCCAAAACTTTGTTCAAAAGATCTTGTTTCAACTTAGATTATCCTAAGTAGTGACACTATCAATGTTACTAGAGTGATGATTCAATAGCAAATAAAAAGTCCCTAAAAAAGGATTCTGAATTTTGGATAGTGAAGAGGTTGAATAAACCATAAACCTCGATGCACCAGGATCCCAAGGTAAGATTCTCGACATGGGCAACGTTGTGAAGAAGTTCCTTGAAACACCGAAATTCCTTCTCCAAGTTGTGTTCTCCATCCTCAAAATTAAAATTTAAAAAAAGCCTTGAAGTAACAAGTGATGCCACATTTATGATTCGTATCTCACTGCACAACCCCAAAATTTGCAATTCTTGAATATGGGGGGCTAATAATTCGAGCCAAAGGTCATGATTCTTATTGTAATAGTCACATATAATCAATTCTCTCAGCTTCACAGAGCTGATTTCCAAACGATGTACGCCCCAAAAATTTTCCAATTCCAAGCACTCCAAGTTAGGGCAACCAGATAATACCTTTTCCATGACACCATCTGTGAATTCTATGTAAACAATTGAAAGAGAAACAAGACTACTCCAGTTAACACTGCCAGAAGGATTCAATTGGCAGTTCCATAAAACCAAATTCCTCAACGACGCATTTTTATATGCAAACTGGGGAAACTCATATCTTCGGTGATTTGTAAAAAGTCCAAGTTCAAAATCTTCAACTTTAGCAAGTTTGGTAGCAAAATGTACCCATATATCAACATCTTTAGCAAAACGCTCCTCATACTTAAGACGCCACACCCTGAATTTCCGAATTTTCTCGCAAGACCTCCAATAATAAAGTTCTCTGGGGATAGAAACTAGGTAATCAAGAGTGTCCTTTTCGCTGTCACTGACTGGGAAGTTGAAATCAAGTGATGTTGGAACATATTTCCAAAGAAACTGCCATCGTTCAGCCAATACACTAGTTCTCACAATTTCTTTATTGTTCGGCAACATAGAGAGGATGTGAAGTAGGATTGAGTCGGGCAAATTGCTAAGTCGGTCTTCTCCCTCCATGATTTTCCTGTGCATTTTCATGGAGTACAACTGCTACTATGCCTTCGAGGTGGAAGGTTTGTGGAGATGTTGATTGTCAGAGGAATTTGGGTAAGTGATCTGTAATTTGGGCTGATTTCCCTTGAGCAAATATATAGTTGGGGAAAAAAACATAAATAGGCAAGTTTTATAGAATTATTACATATACATGGAAACATTAATTGATTATCAATTATAACATATAAAATATAAACTCCTATTGCATAAATTAATATAGAGAAACAATATACGTAAATTACGTAAGCAAGGATAATTATTAAAGATCAATTCCATTAAAATAGAAATAATAATTAAGCATCCATAAATCCTCATGTTGTTTCCTATAAATTTCATCACTTAAGTTTGTAGATACTACATTTGCTTAAAAATGGAACTATAAAGAAACATAAATATAATAGATTTATTTCAAACTGACCGAGCTTGCATCACTTGGTTAGTAGAGGAAAATTGCGGTAGAAAATGCAATTTAGTCGTAAATTCATCATCATCATCATGTGAATAATAGGAAATGTTTAGATTTAGAAAGAACTTATTCATACATACAGATATGTAATGAACCATTAAAATTATTCTAAAAATCTTGAGAACAAATTCACATGCTTATTTAAACCACAACAAACTAGAGATCTTTAAGATCTGATAAACTATAAGCACTACCTCTTTGAACTATTATCTCCAAATTGTCAATAAAATTCACATATAATATTTGAATAGACACTTATGGAATTAATAATTTTCATTTATCATGTCAAATAACTATTTAATTACATACTTTTAACATCAAATTTCACATACAATACATTCTAGAGTTATAATTATTTAAAATTAGATAAAGTACTTTTTTAGCTATTCAACTCCATTTTCCTATATGTCGTGCATATCTCTTCGGTTTGCATTTGCAAAAAGAATGAGAATATGATATGATAAATGATTTTACTTTCCATTTTATTTTCAATATGAAAGTTTTGGTTAATTTTTATTTAATTAAAATTGATACATCAAATATTTAATTATATTTTAAAACTTTTATCTACTGCTTGAAATTCATTCATTATTCAATTCAAATAAGTCTTACAATTCTATATTTTTACTTTGATTTTTTTTTACTTATTTTTCCTCTTTTACTACTTATTTTTATGGCGTTATTCATTATTTAATACTGTTACATTAACAAGAAGATTTGACAAAGGGGAAATTTTTAAAACTCAATCTGCAAAATGCCGACTCAATTTCTTTTTCCATTATTTATTTTTCATTTTAAGGCCTAGAAAAATGAGAAAAAGTGGGATCGGGTTCTTGTATAATTTTAAAGAGTTTGGGGGATATTAAATCTATTAAAATATACTTGAATCCCTTTCTATTCTCCTAAAAAAGAAATAGTGAAAAAAAATTCTCTCTTAAAAGATTCAACTTTTATTCATGCTCTTTTCTCTTTCAAGCTCTCAATCTCTCCGGTCGATTTCTCTTCTCCCCCAAGCTTGAAGCTCTTCAATCGTCTTCCTCAGGTATATTATCTCCTGGTTCCAAGCATTTTGAGCTCCATATTGATCTTATTCTTTTCAAACGAAAGTTCTTATTTTTTGGTCGTAAAATTCAGGATTTTATGAAGAAAGTATTGGATGGAAAGTGGGAAGTACCTTGGAGCATTTCATTAGAAATCCCGAGCATAAAAGGGATGATGGAAAAGGGAAACATAACAGTGAAGCATGTTTGCAGGGAAGCAAATCAGTGGACAGACTATTTAACCAACTTAGTTGTTCATTTTGCAGGTACCTTTCCTTATCATAGTGTACAGGACATACCAGCAGAAGGTAGGAAAATATTCGACATGGACAAATCACAAGTAGCAAGCATAAGAATTAAGAAGTGTCAGAACAACAATTTTTGGAGTTCACGACACGGCAGAGAGCAATTAGGACTCAAATCGTCAACAAAGAATCATTCGTTTCAGTTTCAAGTTCATTAATCAGCAAACAGTTTATCAAAAATAGAGATAAATCCCAATTTTGGGAAGTTTGGTTGGTACACATACCTGGTATTTTGGGGACTGATTTACTACTTTGTAATTTTCTAACAGTGATATTAGCTTCCTTTGAAGCTCAATCTGTTGAAAATGGTAAATAGTTAATTGCTCACTAAAATCATTGTTCGAAATCCCGATCGTTAGTTTCTCGGAGTTACACTAGTGGAAAATTGAGAAATAGAATCATACCAGCTAGTTGTCGAAGAAGTCTTCATCGGAATCGACAGCACGGCACCGTGAAACAGTTCATGCCCACAGTCAATTCACAACGTGAGTCCAGAAACCCTAGAAAACAATTGACGGAGGATTTGAAGGCCGTAAGTTAATTGAAGGATGTAGATTGCGTTGCAAATCACGTCAGGGGAACAATTTGATACTTTTAAGATTTCATCTGTATGGACCATTATAAATAGACAAATTAGGTTTCTTTTGAAAAGAGTCAGCAATTTAGTTTATTTTAGTTTCGGTCGCCCAATTTTGGACAAGTTCCAAGGTTCTCCTCTTTCTAGTTTCTTGAACAACGAATATAATTATTCTTTCAAGATTTAATACTCAAAGTAATTTATGAATTTTCTTAACTTATATTCTTGTTGTTTTACTTTCAGCTAAATCCTCTATTGTGGTTGTGAAATCCAAAGAGCTTGTAAAGTTCATAAGGTTTTTGTGTGTTGCATGATATTAGGGTTATAAGAAATCAAACTTCTTCTCATTATGTTGGCTTCGTTGGGAGGTTGCTGCGGGGTGGGCTTGGCGAATAGAAGTAGGCGTCTTGAAAACCCGGATGATGCCATAAAAAAAGCTGGCCGGGACAAAGGGTCGCGATCCCGCGAGGGTGAGCTAACCCCAAAAACCCGTCCTCAGTTCGGATTGCAGGCTGCAACTCGCCTGCATGAAGCCGGAATCGTGCTATTAAAGGAGAATGAGCTTTCTCTATCTCCGCAACTCTAATTGTAACATGATCTGGGGAAGCTGTTCAGTAAGGAAAGATCGTATCCGCGTAGAGCAGCTAGCACAAACCCTTCGATGACTTATCGGCTGCCTTGCTTGAGGAATAGTTTCACAAAAATGGAGACGAACCGGGATAACGTCCAATCTTGTTTCTGGATTGAGTAGTGGATCGATCGCAGTGGTCAAGTGCGCTGGACACGGCATTCCCGACGTCAAGTGCAGGAATTGCTGTCAAAGGGGCGGGTATTTATCTGGTCGCAAACATTAACCTACACCATAGTATCTTGATTTTTGACTTGAATCGTGTTAGAATTTGATAGAACAAGCTTTGCATGAATTCGTCGCCCGCTAACCCTCGTTTGATAAATTTGTATTTGGAATAATAGAATTTACTTGGCATAATCACTCTCGCTTATTTAAATAACTCATATAGTTGTGGAAGCATCAAATGAAGATAATCGTTCAGCTCTTGAAAAAGATTGAGCGATAGTATAGGGACAGAACCCGATTATTTGTAATTGCATGAAAACCGACAAAGTAATTCATGGTAGGGACACAACCTATAGTGTTTTAATATCATAATTAACACTCTTATTTACTTGCTACAATCTCAGCTTTAGCTATACAAATTGTCTTCAATCTTTACGGAATAGAAATTGACTATAAATCTGAAAATCGTCCAAATAGTAAATCTGTTTTTGCCCTATTCCCTATGGGATTCAACCCCAACCTTGTTTGGGTTACTATATTTGCATACAATCGCGTTACATCATCGGATATTGTATCTTGAGCATATCACCAATCTAGCGGGACCTAAAATCATGTACCTAAAATCCTAAATGTTGGAAAGTGATGTTGAAATGTGAATCTTGTCTTGGACGGAGAAAAACTTTTTAATATTTTTGTGATACATAAATTGTATTAATTCATGAATCAGTAAGGTTGATGTATTAGTCTTAGTTACAGGCATTGTTTTATTCATGAATTAAGAAAGATGAAAAGAATTTCTTGGGTTAAATTAGATGCATGAATTAGTCTAGGTTCATTATAGAAGAATTCCTATAAAAAAACCTATTTTTTGAAGTATTTTATGCAACTTAAGTTGGTAGAAGTCCACTTGTTTTCATAGAGAATGATTGATTATGTACGTAAGTAGAGTGAAGTTAAAAAGAATCATTTCCTCCACTTGTCTTCAGAAAGAATTTGAGTAAGAGTGTTTTCCTCCATGAATTTCCAACAAAAAATACACCTTTTAAGCACATATGATTTTCAGGAGGCTGGCTCCATCAATGTAGTTAGAATTGTCAGCCCTAAACCATTAAAATGAGATTAGTCCGTCTCACCTTTGATGAGTACATAGGTAACATGTGTTTTGTACACAGATAATGTAGTTGCACTTACTGGTCCTAAGCATTAAAATGAAATTAGTCTATGTCATCTAGTCCAGAAACTTTTCCACCTTTTATCTTTCTATTATCATATTTCTAAATAATAGATGTCATACCGAACTTTAAATATATTTATCTTTATAGTGTTGGACTGTAACACCTCGCAAAATATTTATCATATTCAGCTTATTAGAATTGTGGTGCATATCTCACATACTCAGTACAATCAAAGTACTGACCGCACACATTCATGCGCTACATTATTTTTATAATAAAAGTTCACACGTGCAGAATCCAGCTCGCGATTAGTATGATTTCCAATCAGCTCAGCAGCAGTGTTGATGAGTCCTCATCTTTCAAGGACAACCCCCATATTTATTTCTAAGTTGTGCAACTCTTCACTTTCGATGCCGCACCCGTGTCGGATTCTCCAAAAATACACTACTTTTAGAGAATCACACACGCAACCGTTGACCTTTTTGAAGAGTCCGAACAACATAGGTTTATTTTAGTTAGGGAAAAGGGCCGGATATACCCCTCAACTTTGTCATTCAGAGCTGATATGCCCCTCGTTATGAAGGTGGCTCATATGTATCCCTACCGTTACACAAATGGCTCACACATACCCTTTCCCTCTAACGAAAGTGAAATAATTAAATTTAAATTTATTTTTTAACGTTTTTTATTAAAAAAATAATACATATAATGGTATATTGATCCTTCTCACACATAATTTATTTTTAAATTTTTTTCTTACTTTTTTCTCTTTTTTCCAATCACTTCAATATTTTTATTTCTCTTGTTTTTACACTAAAGAATGAAAGAAAAAATAAAATAAGAATTAGAAACTCAAATAATGATAATCAAAAAAGTCAAAAAATTATTCATGTGTGAAAAAGATTAAATATACCCCAAACTTTTCTATAAAAAAATTCATGTATGGATATTTTTTTTACTTTCTCAAAAAAAATACCCCATACATGAATTTTTCTAAAAAATCAAAAAAAAAGTTATTTTTTCACTTTCTTTAGATGAAAAGGGTATATGTGAGCCATTTTTGTAACGGTAGGGGATATATATATGCCACTTTTGTAACGGTAGGGGATATATATGAGCCATTTTCATAACGGAGGGTATAGTAGCTCTAAATGACAAGGTTGAGGGGTAAATCAAGAACTTTTCCCTTTCAGTTATTTAGTCTTTCAGTTTTAGACAGTTAGAGTTAGTTAGGGGCTTGTCTAGCAACTTGTCTTAGTAGAGGCCTTTCAGACTGTCAGATAGTATTCTCAGCTTTATGATTTGTTCAAATATTTTTCCGCTTATCCATTTAGTGTTTTAGAGTTAATACACCTTTCAGATTTAGCACTCGCATCAGTTATTTTCAATTGTTATTTATATTCATCTTAGTGTCATGCAAGTCCATGGGTTAGTTTAGAGTCACCTGTGGATCTAAGCACCATGTTACGACTAGGAGGTAGTCTCGGATCGTGACAAGGACTAGGGAAGGATTCCTTTCCTGGATTAATGGTCCCTTTCTGGACCTCTTAATTACCTAACTACTAGCATAATGTTTTCTTCTTTTCAATATGTAAAGAAGATTCTACTAATATAACTGGCTGAGCACCAAACCCATGCACTGTGAGTACAAAATCTATATACAACTCAGGCTAGTCCTGAAGGTAACATCTATCACAGCAATATCTTCATTAACAGATTTCAGTTAGTTCGCACCAAAAAGTAATTTCAGTCACGAATGGCTTCTGCTTTTCCTTCAATAGTACAGCAATATCTTCATTAACAGATTTCAGTTAGTTCGCACCAAAAAGTAATTTCAGTCACGAATGGCTTCTGCTTTTCCTTCAATAGTACACCTGTCGTTTCTTCCCTCCAGGAAAACCCACAGCACACAACAACACACCATCTCAACTGCCATTTATGACCCCTTAGTTCTCTTCTAAGAGAAAATATGCTTGTTAATTGTGCCATTTAGACTAACTACTTACAACAGTGAATTGACGATAATATCATTTAACATTTGAGAATATAATTAAATAATAAAAGTGTGCTCCCTCTAAAAGATTATATGGTCACACACTTCAACAAACCCCAAGAACTGTAACTGACCTACTAAAAGAGGTTACCAGTTTCAAAAAAAAAAAAAAAACAGTTTCAACAAGAATGGTTACAGGTTACCTAGTGAGAGGTGGTGCAGGAGCTTCTAGATTGTTTTGAAAGGTTTCATTGGGAGATATCTCGCTCTGAAGGTTCATACCCATTGCTTGATACCTCAACAGCCTACAAGCAGAAAACAAAAAGAAAGCCATAAGTTCAGTATCCATTTTCCATCTTTTGCAGTTGTTAGCCATTAGCATAAATCAAATTGAGAATCAATCCATTAGTAGGTGTACTAAAGATTCTATAATTACTTTGGTAAAATTACTTAAAAGAGAATAAGTTATAAGTAGAAATATTGAGGAGAAAGTCATATCAATCTTTGTAACAGTATATAACTGATGCATGAGAACACTGTCTAGAAGGCAAACAGCATATCAACGAAATATGGTCTAACTCAGATAAAACTAGTTAGTTAAAACAACATTTGATATATTCGATGCAAAATGTTCTTATGTAACTACATGCTCTAAAGAGTTCTATTTGACAACTTAATTCAACTAAGACTGGGGGGAATATTAATTTGTTGCTGCAGTTATAAATGCATCTAAATATCTCGTCGCAATGGCATCTAGTAGTCAACCAGAGAAATGCTTCAACCTATAAAATAGTTCAAGGAATAGATGCACTGGTTAGGATGTTCATACTGCATATGTTCAAAATCATGAAGCTAATTGATTGTACTTGGAACCTTAGAAATGAAATAAAATCCTAATATATACAAGACACGTGCCAATGTAATTCAATTTCTCTTCTTGTGAATCTAATTGAAGAAAAACCCAAAAAAAATTGTTTAGAACCTTTGACTAGTTTGAGTCATCACAAAGGACACTAGTTATCTCTCGGACATTAAGATAGACGTGTGTGGTTCCATTGCTAGCATGAGGACTAAGTTCCCCAGTAAAATACAACTATCTCTTGGACATTAACATTCTAACTTGACAATAGGGATTACAAGGAATAATTAGTTAAACTTCAATAAGCAAAGTTACCTTTCGTCCTTGGCATGGCAACAACTTCCAGGCTTCGACTTCTGAGCGGGTAAAGGGCACCCAAAAAGTTTTGCAGCCTCATCAGGCTCTGTAACAGGTTGACATGAGATACGTGCAACGGGATCGGACGCCTTGGCCTAGAGATCTTCTTGATTCGGAAAGAGATTATACTATAGATGCTGTGAGAATTGCACCAGATTTCATATCAAGGGGATCTATACTCCACGAAGCTCATATAATATATTGGACGACCAGTATACTCTAATACTATTCAGAAACTCTCAATGCTATTTGAGTAATACAGGTTAGCGCGTTTCTTGGTGAGGAGAACTCCAGGAGAAACCAATCTCCTCACCAAGAATTTGTCAACCCAAAAAGACAAATATCTCAAAAATCCAAAGCAAATTATGGAAAGAGCCCAAAATCCCACAAAAGAAAATGATTGCAAAATTAAAGAAGACTAGTCAAGTTTTCAAGTAAACCGAAAACAACCTAAGAGTCAATTTTGCATAAGAACAAAAGCAAACATACAGCAGACACTCTCTCCTTCCATATTCATATTCCATCATGTTAATAATACTGTATATAAGTTTCTCAGTTAGTAGTCCTACAAATTATGCATTTCCTTTTGATAGTTCATTTGCTGTCCTAATGCATTTTTTCTGCTTTTGCCAACTTTTAAATATACTATCTGCAATCAATTCACAGAGGCTAACTACAGGGCCAGTCGAGAAATATCAAGGAAAAGAACATGACAACTAATTTGTTAAGATTTAGTCATCTTTAGTTCACATACATGACCAAATAAGGTATTTAAAGTGGCAAAAGGCTCAGTCAGGCATTCAACTGGCTTCTACTCAACTGCTGACAGAGGCAGCTCTATCTACAATATTTTATAGGCATAATACATAAATGTGCCCAAAGTTGGTGGCTATAAATGCCAGCTGGGGCCAAATAAAAAGGTATGTTTATGTATTATGCCATATAAAAAAGGTGTTATCTTTTTGAATCAGCCCAAAAGAAAAGTCATACATCATGAGAAGAAATGTCAATTTCACCACAGATATTCCAATAAGTCAAGAATTTTACACATTTTTTATCTTGGCAAAAAGGAAAATTTTTATAAAACACTACATTTTTTAAATATTTTTTTCCAAAATTGGGCGTAGGGGAAGGGGAAATGATTGGGTTGGGGGGGAGGCTTACAAGGTGGGGAATCGAACCCTCACGACAAAGGTGAGAGTTCAGCTAGTCAACCAACTGAGCTACTATGATTCTCCGATAATAACACTACATAGTCATTACATCTTGATTTCTTTAGGATCTTAGTCCCAAGGAAATCTTTAACGAAAACATCAATACAAGAAGAGGAGGGATCATAACAGAAAATATTCCTAATATTACTTATCACCGCGGACATCTGAAGAACTGCTCATAATCCAATGACCCAAAGTGTTTGCGACTTCAGAAATGAGGCTAATGCTAGAAACGCGGCCACTAGTAGTCAGTAATCATCAGCCATCTGAACTTCATCATCCTCCCCACGAGCCTCAAACGAAAATTCAAGATCTGCGAGCAAGTCGTGAGGATGCTTCAGATCTTTAATCTGCCCAGAAATTCTATTACTCAAGACTTTGTTGAGGATAACATATCTGCACAGCCGTAAGTCAAGTGATACAAGATGAGGACAATTATTAAGAATAGCCTCGACGCCGTTAATTGTCATCCTGTTTCCAATGAGTTGAAGGTGGTGCAAGGTAGGAAGGTTTTTAGCAATAGCTAGAGCCTCTTCATTTCTTACATCTTCGTTATCAAAGTAATCACCTGATCCCATATACAATGAGTTATTTAGTTCAAACGACTTCAACCGTGGGCAAGAGCGTCCAAGAGCTTCAATGCCTTCTATCGTGATGTCTGTGTGTGTCAAACTCAGCTCCTCTAACAATGGGAGCTTTTGAACTACTTCAACCAAGCTCTCACATACCATACCATAGCAACATGCAATGCTAAGTCTTTTCAGTTTTCCTGATCTGGTGGACAAAAGCATACATGAATTAAATGGCAGATTACCAACCACAATCCCTAAAACAAAAAATCAGTGGAATTATACCACAGAATGAAACAATATGGTACCCTTGCAACGCAAAAAAAAAAAATTATTGGGGAAAACAAACAAACACAATGGATGCCTAAAATTTGGGTAAAGAAATTACCTTTCAGCTATGTACTCAAGCAACTCACCAGTGGCAAAGTACTGCAAATTGATATCAACGACTTCACCTTGGCTGCGATCAACAGCATGTCGGCACATTACCTCTAAGTCGTAATCCATTTCAGAGAGGTCTCCAAGGTTCCACATGTCAATGACTCGCCACATTGAAGGATCCTTACACACTCGCCTCCACTTACTGCACACTTTCTCAGCTGTCTCCAGTATCTCTACAGCACCAAGCCTGTGTAGTATATTCGTCCATATACCTTCGGGAAGTTCCACCCATGGCGGCTTTTTCACCACAGGCCGGCTGTTGCTTTTACCTTTTACTTTTCCCTTTCTGTTCATTGTATTGTTCTAGGGTTTGAGTTGGAAACTGGGGGCTGTGAAGAAGAAATTGGATATGAGTGGATGCTTTTGAAGTAGCAGAAAACAAAGGAGCCGTTGCCCCTTTACACCTTGTTTGGATGGTTTGGTTTAAAATAAGGGTGGAGCAAATTAAAAATGGACTGAATTCTAATTCATCTACCTAAGTATCATATAAATATGGATAAAAATGATTTTAGTCAAATATGAATCGGGTAAAATGATTCTAACCCATTTTTATCCGTCTTCATTTTTTTATTCTGTTGTCCCTTCGAAGACATCTGATTAAAAAAAGTTATTCAGTTCTTTTCTACTTCATTTCTTTTCTTGCTTGCTTTTTTTTTGTTCATAAAATATATTTTAAATATCTTTTTGAATTACGATATGATAAATGCATAATTAGACTTACACCCAAATTGGTCAAATACACCTACTAAAATAAAATATTAAGAAAATAACATTATTTTCAGGAAACTCAACAATAACATACCTAGTGGAATTTCATAAGTGGAGTATGAGTTTGCATCTCCACTGCTCCCCCAATCCCCCCTCGCCATTAACTTCTCTCCCATATCCTCGGCTCGATCTAGAGTCAAGCTCTCCCATTTGATCCTCAAGTGATTATTCAAAGTCTTTTTCTTCTTCTTCTCCCTCTTAATCTCCAAGTACATCATCAAAAGTTTATGCTGGGTGATAAAATTCCACTCGGGATAACTCTCACTCGAGATAATCTTGCAATCCTTATAAAAACCTATATCAACCTTTTTAAGGAGAAAGTAATCTATCTGGATTCTGGCCCTCGCACTACGGAAAGTAACCGAGTGATCCTCTTTTTTTGAGAAGCATGAATTAGCTATACTAACTCAAAGGCTTTAACAAAATTCAGAAGCTACACTCCTCATTCATTTCTCACCCCAAAACCAAAACCTCTGTGCACACCATCAAAACAGTTACAGGCTGGCCCAACGTGACCTTTAAAGTCATCCAAATTCTCCTAGAAACACCTCTGGACCTCCTCATCTAAGCCTTATGGCGCGTAAGGGCATCTTCAACTCAAACACCAATCTTACACCAAATTTGGTGACAACACTATTTTAGTGTAAATCAACTATAACGCACTGCACCAAATTTAAACCAAAAAGAAATATTTTTCTCCATCTTTATTATTATATTATTATTTCTTATTTCATTTATATTTTCTTATTTCACAAAACAAATTCTTTCTAAAACATTCACCATATATAATTCATATTATTTTCTTTTATAGTCGTTTAATATAACATTATTTTATACCATAATTTTTTAAATAATATAAATTGCTAGAAAATATTATATATTATAACTAATAATGGATGATACAAATAAAAATGAAATCATTAATGAAATACAATTAAATAAACATTACATAATTGAAAAAATTATTATTACTCTGTTGAATGTTTATTATTTTCGGTTATTTTTAAGTACATTGTATTTTTAAAAAAAGTAATATATAGAGAAATTAATTTATAAAAAAAGCTAATTCTTATATCTAAAATTAATATTATAAAATATTACATAAAAAATAATTAAATATACAAGATATTTACTTAAAACATATAATTTATATAATGTTTAATTAAAAGTTTTGTATAATAAAATAATATTAATATATTCAATAAAGTGAATTGTTGTGATGAATTACTTTATACCAAATTTGGTGTACCACTATTCACACACCAAAATGGTGTAAAATTTGGTGTTGGCTTGGAGCTCCAAATCACCAAATTTTACACCAAATCAAGATTTGGCGTAAATTTTAGGGTTGGGTTGGAGATGGTCTAAGCACTACTAATGTTCAAAGTAAGCCCTTCAATGACTAGCTTAACCGTCATAACCCTTTCATTGATCCTCATAACCTCCACCACATGCTCCCTACGCTCCCCATCTACTAAAATGCTTACACCATTTCAATCTCTCGAACGTCTTGAGTACCACAACTTAAATCCGTCTACATCTCGAATCTTGCTACCAATTGTAACACCTCGAGTCTACACCTTAGGCGTGGCTGGCACTCAAAAATCACTGTTGATTCTCAAACGAACCCTTGGCATGGCTAACTCACTAAGCGAAAGACTTACTCATGAAAGCATACTCAAGTAAGCACAATAAGTGTAAATAAACTTATCAATCTCAGTTTAAAACTCAAAGCTTCTCTCTCTCTCCCTATATATATATATATAAGAGACATAACTAAATATTTTCAAATATATTCAATTGAATAAACTGAACACTGTCTAACTAGTCTATGAAGCCTCTAAATACTGACTTTGAACATGTACCGGAATAGGAACACGCCTACCTTAAACTAGTAAATAAAGACTGAAAATGTAAAGACTCAGGGGCTCCTCTAAATGCAAAGAAGTCTCACTAAAGTTGGGCAAGTGTCTGAACCATAAAAAGATGTAGCCAAATGGCGTTAGTACATGAAATGTACGGTATGTAAAATAGCTGAAAGGAAACTTACTCAAGATACTCAACTCAAGTAGCTCAATTCAATAAAGTATGCATATATGTAAAATAATGCTTACAAAGATATGAATAAGTAAATGTAACTCAGTGTATAAAAATATAATTTTTTTCTCTTGGGGAGTTTCTCTTAACCGACAATCACTATGAGCTACGTGAAAATACAACGAACTGTTGTTGTTTCCACGACGTCCAATACCTTGCCAAGGTAAGGGACACAACTCATCTCTGGGTCCAATAAAAGTCCTCTTTTGGGACTATGGGGAGTCGCCCGAATGAACAGTATGATCATATTCTATGCTGGCTACGTAGTTTATAGGGTTCGAGTTGTTATATACTCTTACCTAAATCGGTGCGCAATACTACTCCCAAAAATATAATTTACTATGCTCGTAACTCAAGTGAGTGTATCTCAAAACTCAACTCTTCTCAACTCATCTGATCTTTTTAAAAGTAGATATAATCTCAACTTCAAGGAATGCATTAAAAAGCATAAATTAACTTCTCAACTCAATCTCAAAAATAGATGTTTAAAAATATTTATATTCATGCTCAAAATAATAATTTAAAAACTTCTCAACTCAACTCATGTTCAAAATAATAATTAAGAGATTTTTCAAACTCAACTTATGCTCAAACTCTTTCTCAAGTAAATGATGAAAATAATCATTCTTTAACTCAAAACAGTGCATAAAATAATTAATGCAAAACTCAACTAGGATCCATTTGAATGCAAACATGAAGCCATAATCTCAAAAACTCAACTCATCAAAGTATACTCAAATATACATACTGAACTTAATAAGGAATTATATAGATACTCAAGAATTCACTTTATTGAAATTGTAACTTAAACTCAAAACTCAACTTGACTGTATGAAGAAGTAGGGCATGCGGAAGAACTTAGTCCAACATTATGATAGCCTTACATACCTGAAACGAAGACTATCTAAGTGAAATTTGAAGACTTTGATTGAAACTCTTGAATCCTAGCTCTTTTTCATTCTACGTGTTAATGAGAGAAAAATCATGTTGGGTACTGATAAGAGACTAATTTTAGTCCCAAAATGGCTTGGATTAAGTTTGGGAAAGGTGGAAAAAGTCCAAATTAAGTGGAAAAAGACCAAACTAACCCTCGTTAAAACTGGGTCAGGGCCGTCTACGCGCCCTTCAACGACCGTAGAAAATCGATCGTCGAAACTATGGTCCAAATTATAGAATTACTAGAATTTGTACGCGACTATCCTTTTACGGGTCGTAGGAAGGTCCCTCGTCAAACTCAACCAGAAGAGCTTGGGGTCTACGAACCCCTTTTCTACGGATCATAACAAGTCCTATAGGTCGTAAGACCCACTCGTGGAAACTTATGCACATTTTAATAGCTATTGGAATGTGACACGTAAGTCTACGAACGATCCCACGGGTCGTAAAATGTTTGACGACTCGTAACTCCCACTCGTAGAGACTGGTTTGAACTTCTGAAAATTGGCTAATGTTGGAGGACTCTACGACACATACCACTCGAAGGAACTCCTACGGGTAGTAGGTCCCAATCATAGGCCACTCGACAGTCTACCCTTCTTAGTTTTTCTCAACTTTACTCTGGTTTTTGGGATTTATCTAAGTCAGAATAATATGGGTGTTACACCCACCCACTTAGTCTCCTGGATGCATGTTATGCTAATCTTTCTCGTCTTAAGGATTTTCATCGCCTCTATGAACTTACCCGTCAAAGTCCCAATGTTCCAAGACCTTATTCTCAGCTTGGAGGACCCCTTAACCCATTGCCCGCTCCTACCTCTCGCGCCCTGCCTCGACCGAAGGCATGATCCCACATCATACACCAGAGCCACTCAAGAAAATGCAAAACTAAACATGGAGCAACTAAATATGGACCAACTCAAACGTGTAAAAAATCAAATACTCCAAATGGAACATATTATGCCCTGTATCGCACCCTAAACATAACTAGCAAGCAAAAAATAACTAATGTAATACACCTATAGACAATAATCAGAAGACTTTTCATGAAACTCCAACGTAATATACCTATAGACACCAATCAGAAGACTTTTCACGAAACTCCATAAACAAAAAATCCATAGAAGCTCACGAAAAGTATATTCATCATCAGTGGCGTACACAATTTTTCATCGACAGCATCACCTTTTAAAATGAGAAACAATAAATAAACAATTTAACACCATAATATATAATACTATAGGTTTTTTAAAAAATATTATAACTTTTTCTCACTGAGTTTTCTTTTTTTGAAATGTATTCAAAATAACCTCTTTAAAATAATAATACTAAATAATTTTTTATACAAAGCATCAAATGGTCAATAAGCAACTTTTATTCATGATTTCATAAATTATATAAATTATTTTTTATCAATTTTTTAAAAAATGTATCAAAATAGTTAGGAAAAGGTCAATGAAAAAAAAACAAAAAAAAATGCATCAAAACAAGATTGAGAAGATTTGAACACACAATCAAAACTATGAGATTCCAAAATCAAACCAATTGAACTACATACAACTTGTATTAAGAAGTGATCACCTTAATTATATATCCGTTATATCTGCCTTTCCCTTTTCAATATATATGCATATTTAGTAATTTTTTCCGGACTAAGCAATGTCACGTGACACCCTTTGAACCTTCTTAAATCTGCCCCTGTAATCAACACCATTTATGAGATTCATTTTCAGACATGGCTAGGGATTACAGATTCGAGATGTAAAAATAGTTTCTTACATAATTGTAGGGTAAGGCATACAATACACTCTTGTGGTCCGATTCTACGCATATCACGCTACTAAAAATGTCAAAATTGATCTCAACTCATAATTCAAAAAAGTTTGATCGAAAAATAAAAATGACCTCAAGAGGATGATTTTTAAGTTTTTTTTTTTGAAATTCTTACCTTCTTTTGAAAAAATAATAATATAATCTTCTTTTTGAAAAAAATCTACCTCGGGAGGTTGGTTTTGTATTTTTATTTTACTTTTAAAAAACGACTTTACGTGGCTGGTTTGCATCTTTCTAGTTTTTTGCATTCAAAAAATCGACGTTCGGAGGTTGCGTTTTATTAATTTCTGTGCTAAAAAATTCAATATTTGGGGGGACCATTGTTTTAAAAAATATTTATGAAATTCTGAGCTTGCGAGGTCAGTTATTTCCGATCTCAACTGAGGTTGATTTTTTAAAATCGATTTTAGGCCTTTTTTTTATAGTGGTAGGAACTTAGTGCATCAAATTGTCTTTTTTGATTTTAGATTCTCCATGTCAAAATTTTTTATCACCAAAATAATATAATAAATTACTACTATAGTAATCTGACGAAAAAATTTAATATCTAGGAGAAAATAAAACAAACAAACTTCAATTTAGTGAAGTAGCGGGAACATGAAAAAATGGCAAAAGAAAGGAAAGGGAGAAAACAGTAAATAAAAATTAATGCGGAAGCGAAAGAATAGCAAAACTAACTATTTTTAAAATAGTGATATGAGAATTTCAATTTCGAGTAAATGACTCAATATATTTAGCCTTAAATCAATTCCTTCTTATAGAAATATATTATATTTGAGTTGGCTTACCATGACAAAATATGAATACCCATATTTTATTAATATTTGTTTATATTTTTTATAGGCTAACAATAGTTTGAAATTTATATTTACCCAATTGAAATACAAGTGATTCAACTCACTGAAATATAAATAAAATAAATTGATTTTATAAATACGGACTGAAATTGGCGGCTTTATTTTAAATCTATAAAAATTTAATATTTGAAAAGGGATAAAAAAATTTTTTAAAAATTATATTACAAATACACCGTATTATAAGTGTTCATTATATTTTTCTTAATAAATGTGAAATCAAGCAGACAACTTGTAAGTAGCTCAAACAGACAACTTGCAAATAACTTTTGAAAAATCTTGTGGCTGGCAACAACTTCCTTTTTTCTTTTGAATAGAAAGTTAATTTAATTAATTTGTACATCAGTTTGAAGAAAAATCAAAAATATATTTCTCCATCACCCAACTTCTTTAATTATATCTCTTGTTTTTTTGAATATTTTATTATTATTTCATAACACATTTTCAATATGAAATTCTCTGCCTTAAATACTAATAATGACTTATTCACAAGAAGTGTATACACCCATATCCTATGCAGAGTTAGGCTAGTTTAGTACTCCTAAAGCACACTTACATGCATTCGAGGTAGGTTTTAAATTTCTTTGGTAAAGGTAGGACTCTAAACCTTAGTTTATTAGTTATGAACTATGATAAACTTTTACTCCTTAATACCATTAATATATTTTATATATATATATATATATATATATATATATATATATTAATGGTATCAAGATGATGAAATAGTGGTTCAGTGAATAGAACAAGAGGTCACACATGTAAATAATTTGGATCGGATCAAACTCAGGTAAATAGTTTGGATTAGGTCCAATTTGGATAAATACTTTATGTAATGAATTTAATTTGTATAGTTTTTTTCAATTAAAAAAAGAGAAAGTAGGCAAACAGATAAATAATTTGGACCGCAGTTCGTTAAGCCCGGAATAAATTGAGTTTGGTCCATTATTAATAAATAATTTCACAACTAGGTTTATTTTGCTAGATTTTGCTTATTAATATGTCCATTAACTCTTAAGTAGCAGCCAAACAAAGCACGAACTGCTCATTTCAAAATGGAAGTAGAAGATGTGGAAAATCCAATTGCTCCGCCGTGGCTGGAATTGCCGCCGGAGATTACATCAGCGATACTACAGAAGGTGGGGGCGATTGAGATACTGAAGAATGCAGATAAAGTGTGTACAACTTGGCGGCGATTGTGCCTAGAACCAGCCATGTGGCGAGTTGTTAAAATGCAAAATGCCGGCGCCGATTTCTGGGACAGGGAAGATGACTTGGAGAGGATATGCCGTCAAGCTATCGATCGTAGCCACGGTGAATTAATTGATATCAGTCTTGAGTACTTCGGCAGCGACAATTTGCTCAATTATATCGCTGAAAGGTTCCATTATCAACCCTAATTTCCTGGTTTTCTTCTGTATAGCCCTTGCCTGTGTTTAATTTTGTGTCATTTTAGAGGTAGCTGTCAAATACGGATGTGTATGAGTATCTGGTTAGGGTTTTTTGGTGTAGCGTGTAGCAACTATAATCTCAGCGTGAAATCCCGCATGAGTTGTACAATGTTTGGTTAGCCAAACAAGAGAAAAAGTAATTGCCACATAACTGTTAGAAAAATTAATAAACTGAAATGAAATTGAAAAAAAAAAGAAGGAAAAGGCTGTATATTGATTTGGGGCAAAACATAGATTATCTTCTTCATGGTACAACATGCCTTTAGTTTGATACTAGTCATCTTATTTCATGAACCGACATATCCATTTAAATTCAAATTTTAAGAAAACCCTGAAAATACCAAAGGTTTTTAATGATATAAAACCTTCAAACTTATTTTGCCTTGGTAATGTGTCATTCTTTTTGGAATGGACTAAAAAGAAAAGTGTATCATATAAAGGGAATGAGGGAGTATATAAAACCTTCAAACTTATTTTGCCTTCCATTGTGAACACTTCATATATATTGCAAACTACCTAAACACTAACTGCCTGACCTCAATAAACTCTGGGGCCTTAGACAAAGGGACCTACTGTTCATGGAAGTGTTTTGTAAGATGTTGCAAAAAGCCTTTAGTAATGGTTGATGGAAAGATTGAAGGTGTTGAAGGAAATGTTATGGAAGTTAAACCATAGACTTTATGTTGATGATAATTTGGTGCCATGTGAAGCTGATAAAATGCCACTATTACACCTAAGGGTTTTACTGTTAGCTCTTGAAGCAGTCTCTAGACTGAAAATAAACTTGAATAAGAACTCCGCCTTGTCTATTAATGTGGGTAATCTCATTTAGGAGTTTGCTGAGATATCGGGCTGTAACACTGAGAAGTTCCCTGCTATTTGCATGGGATTGCCTTTTGGGTCCAAAAAGAAATGGCACTGGTGTATGGCTAGGTGTTATAGACAAGTTTGAGAAAAAATCATCTTTATGGAAGCAATATCTTTCTTTTGGCGGAAGATTCATATTGGTTAATAGTGTTTTGGACGGGATCCTGGTTTACTTATGTCCATGACACCAATTTTAACAAAAGTGGAGAAGCATATCATTAAGTTGAGATGGGATTTTATTTGGGAAGGCAATGCTGATAACAGGAAATTTCATATGGTTAAATGGCATAAAATTATAAGGAGTATAAAAGCTTGGGGGTGGGGGCTTTCGGTTCTTGGAGTGAGGGATCTTAAAATGCACAATAAGAGTCCTTTTTGAAGTAGTAATGAAGGTGGAATGACCAGAGGGATGCTGTTTGGAAGACTGCTATCCATTTTAAGTATGGTAGAGAGGGTTTTTGGGATCCTAAGCCTGTAAACTCTTCTTATGAGATGGCCACATGGAAACAATTAGTAAACTTATGGGGAGAATTTAGTAATAATATTAAATTAGTGGTGGGGAATGGTAAAAAGATTAAATATGGTCTGACGGATGTCTGATCAGGGGCTGCTAAAGGATCAATTTCTACTATTTGTAGCTTGGTACTAAATCAAGAGTGCCTGGTGGTTGAGATTATCAGCTTAGGAGAGAATTTAATTACTTGGAGCTGGAAGAAGTTGCTTTGTTTTTGTAGAAAATGAAGACAGTAAGAAGATACTCAGTTCCAGCTTGCAAATGAATCCAGAAGTTTTTACTGTGAAGTCTAGCTATGACTTACAAAAAAAAGACTCAAAAGTCAGTTCATTTTGGCCTGGAAAATGTTGTGGTAAACTAAAGCTCAAACTATGGTAGCATGTTTTGGGTGGATTGCTGCATATGGTGCTTGCTTGACTCAAGATTATCTATAGAAAAGGGGTTTTAACCTACACAACAGGTTTTAAGAGTGTGAATGCTCTGCTGAAATTGTCAACCATTTGTTGCTGCATTGTGATCAGACATGACATGGTTGATCTGGTACTTATTCGTGATCTTTTTTTATAACTGTTGTTAAGATAGTTGTAATATGAGGGAATGTTCCCACATCGGTTGGACAAGCCATTTTTAGGACCTTTTAAGGCGCCTAGCCCATTAAGTCTATTTTAATTGAGTAAGTTTACTTATATATATTAATTATATATATCTAAACGGCTTGGAATTGGACTTGGAGCTTGGGCGCGGGCGGGATCAGATCTTTAATTAAATTAAAGATTTTAGTTTTCGTAATTTATTTAATCAATTTGTTTATTTAAAATTTGAATTAATATTTAAATTTTAATTAAACAAAAAAGTTGCATCTGTTCAGAAAAGGAGCGACTGTTCTGAAAGGTCTCCTTAATATACTCTATAAATACGATGAATTTCCTGATGTAGGCATTAAATTGCATATATATTTTTAGGCTTTGTCGTGTCTGGATAGGGAATTTCTTGTAATCCCTATATATACCGGCAATAACTCTTGAAAGAAAGTGATCTTTCATGTGTTAAAGCCATAATTTCTTTATTGTCTTTTTTCTAACAATTTTAAGAGTTATTCAGTTATGGATAAATTACTGTCTGCTATTGAGAATCCGAAGGACATTATCAAACTAGATCGTTTTGAGGGATCAAAACCTGCTGGAAGGACAAGATGATTTTCTTGCTCATTGCGTTGAAGATATTTTATGTACTTGACCCACTGCTGGCTGCAAAGAAGCTTCAAATACCTTGGGTCTATTATACAGGAAGATGGGGATATCGACGACGATGTTTCACACCGCATCAGTGCAGGGTGGATGAAATGGAGGCTCGCCTCCGGAGTGCTGTGTGACAAGAAAGTGCCACCAAAACTCAAAGGCAAGTTCTACAAAGTGGTGGTTAGACCGACCCTATTGTACGGGGTGGAGTGTTGGCCAATCAAGAAACTTCATGTCCAGAAGATGAGAGTCGCGGAAATGCGAATGCTGCGGTGGATGTGTGGGCACACTAGGATGGATAGAATTAGGAATGAAGATATCCGAGACAAGGTGGGAGTGGCATCGGTGGAGGACAAGATGCGGGAAGCGAGACTGAGATGGTTTGGGCATGTGAAGAGGAGAGACACAGATGCTCCAGTGCGGAGGTGCGAGAGGTTGGCTATGGACGGTTTCAGGAGGGGCAAAGGGAGGCCGAAGAAATATTGGGAAGAGGTCATTAGACATGATATGGCACAGTTGCAGCTCTCCGAGGACATGACCTTAGATAGGAGACTATGGAGGACTCGGATTAAGATAGTGGGCTAGGTGGCCGATCGGTTCTCCATAGTTGTCGTAGTCGCGCTCATCTGTCTTAACATATGATTTTGCATGGGATTACTGCTTATATTAGTTGGCCCAGTCTACTTTGGGTATCCTATTTTATCTATAGTAGTTAATGCTCCTCTATCCCCGAAATTTCCTACCCTGACTTTATCGCTTTATCGCTCTCATTATTCATATCTTTATATTGTCTGTTATATGCCTGGCTTTACTGACCTATGTCTTGTTTTTCCTTGTTTCTCCTCCCTTGTTTCTTCTCTCTTAAGCCGATGGTCTTTCGGAAACAGCCGCCCTACCTTTTAAGGTGGGGGTTAGGTCTGCGTACACTCTACCCTCCCCAGACCCCACATGGTGGGATCACACTGGGTTCGTTTTTGTTGTTTGTTGTTGTTGTTGACCCACTGCTGGCTGCACTCCCAGAACCTACCTCAGATGATATTGATGAAATTAAAGCAAAGAGGAAGAAATGTGAAGAAGATGAATTGCTCTGTTGAGTTTGTATGATTTGTATTCAAATTTTAAATATCCGAGGGAAATCTGGACAACATTGTAGACTACATATGAAAACGAGAAACTAGGTATTGATAAATGCTTATCTTTGCAATATTTCGAATTTAAGATGATTGATACAAAGCCTATCATGGATCAGATTCATGAATGACAAATCTTAATTTCGAAACTAAGAGATCTTGAAGTAAAAATTTCCGATGCACTTCAAATAGGTGCAATTCTCTCGAAAGTGCCTTCTTCATGGAATAATTATAGAAAGAAATTTCTACATTCTACTGACAAATTGACTTTGGTACAGTTTTGAACTCACTATCAAATTGAAAGTGAGACTCGTGTTAGAGATGCTTTAGTTCAAGCCTCTAGTTCCATGGTTAATAATGTTAGTCAGAATAATTTAGGAACCGAAAACAAAAATCTGAAAGTTTCCAAGAAGTATCTTAACAAAAAGAGAAAGAATATGGATTGTTATCATTGTGGAAAGAAAGGCCATAAGATTTGAGACTGCAGGTTTAAGAAAGCAGGAATAGATTTTCATCATCTAAAGGACACAGGAAAAATTTGAAAAATCAAAGAAGGTAAACACCGTGGAAAGTTCTTCACAAGGGCTGGTTGCTATAATTTTTGTTAAAGAGTTGAATATGACTATTACAACCACAAAGAATCACGATTGATTGTTGGATTTTGGTGCAACAATTCATGTATGTCATGACAAGAATATTTTCAAGACTTATTTAGAAGCGAAAGATTCTGAAAAAGGTGTTGGGCAACCATGTCGCAACCGAAGTTTCAGGAAAAGGAACAATTGAAATCAATTTAACATCTGGACAGAAGCTGACTCTTCTGAATGTGTTCCATGTTCCAGAAATAATGAAGAACTTGGTTTTTGCTAGTATACTTTATAAGAGAGGTTTTAAGATTGTGATTGAGTCTAGTCATGTAATTGTGTCAAAGAGTGGTCTGTATATAACAAAAAACATATCATTATGATGGCATGTTTACGTTATGTATTAATGCAATAAATGATGCTTCTGCTTATATTGTTGTGTCTGATTCTTATTTATGCCATGCTAGATTAGGAAATCTAAATTTTGGTTATTTATATTATGTCCAAAAATGGTTATATTAATTGTAAATCTAACCATGGAGGAAAGTGTGAAATATGTATGCAAGCAAAAATGACTAAGAAACCTTTTCATATAGTTAAAACATTTATAGAAATGTTATATTTAGTACATTCTGACTTATGTGAATTAAATGGAGAATTAACTAGAGGAGGCAAAAGATACTTCATTACCTTTATAGATGATTCCTCTAGACTTACACATGTTTATCTCCTTAGAACAAAAGATGAAGCGTTTCAAAAGTTTAAAGAATACAAATCAGTTGTGGAAAATGAAAATAATAGAAAATAAAAATCCTTTGAAATGATAGAGGAGGAGAATACTTTACTAGTGAATTTAATAAGTTTTGTGAAGATCAAGGTATTATACATCAAACTAGTGCTCCCTATACACAACAAAATGGGTTGGCGGAAAGGAAAAATGGATCTTTAGTAGATATGGTTAATTCTATGTTGGTGAATTCTCATTTACCACACAATTTGTCAGGGCACCCTACTTACTGCTTGTCATATATTAAATAGAGTACCTTCAAAAGTATGCAATTTTCACCTTATGAACTGGTAGAAAATCAAATATCTCTTATTTTAAAGTGTGGGGGTGTATTTCCGTCTATAGTGTTTCTGACCATCAAAGAACAAAGTTGGGTCTTAGAGGAATAAAAAATATATTTTGTAGGATATGCACAACATTCAAAAGCATATGGATTACTTGATTTAGCATCTAATGTTGTAGAATCTATTCATGTTGAATTTTTAGAAAATAAATTTCTGAATGGCATTGTTGATGAGAAGTTAACTGAAGCAAATCAAAGTAGCCTTGATGAACAAAAGATGTCACATTCCGAAACTATTTTCTAATAAAAGAAAAAGTGGCTATTAAGAGTCTAGAGCCAAGAAGTCAAAGAGTTAGGAAAGAAAAAACTCTTGATCCTGTTTTTTTCTCCCCAGAATCTATAACTTTTCTAGTGGTGGGAGATAGAACTAAAGTCTTTAATCAAATGCCTATTTTGTTTAATATAGAAGATCCTATAACATTTCAAGAAGCCATGTCTTCAAGAGATGTTGCCTTTTGGAAAGAGGCGATTAATGATGAAATGGACTCATTAATGTCCAATAATACTTGGATTTTAGTTGATTTGCCTCGTGGATCTAAACCTATAGGCTGCAAGTAGGTATTTAAGAGAAAATATAATGCAGACAATACTATACAAACCTTCAAAGCAAGATTAGTTGCAAAATACTTTACTCAAAAGGAAGGTATTAAGTGAAGAAATCTATATTAAACAAAATGAAGGATTTGGTCTTTTTGGTAATGAACATAAAGTCTGTAAGCTTATAAAGTCTCTCTATGGCATACAACAAACACCAAAACAATGGTATGAAAAATTTGATGGTGTGATATTATCAAATGAGTTCGTACATAATAATGCTGATAAATGTATCTACACCAAATATACAAAAGATTTATGGAGTTGTCATTTGTCTTAATTTAATGACATGTTGATTTTTGTATGCTTGGAATTTCCGAGACTAAGAAATATCTAACTAAAGATTTGAATGAAGTGGATACTATCTTAGATATCAAAGTCAAAAGAAATAATAAGAGAATGACTCTATCACAAGCCCATTACATTGATGATATACTTAACAAGTTCAATCATCTGGCATAGAGTAGTCTAAAATTCCATATGATTCAAGTATAAAGCTTAATACTGGAAGAACAGTGGCTCAATTAGAGCATGTAAGTGCAATTGACTGTTTAATGTATGCAATGCACTAGACTAGGCCTGCTATAACATTTGCTGTCAGTAAACTTTCAAGGTTTACAAGCAGTCCAAATAACTTTCATTGGAAAGCTATAATTAGAGCACTTGTATATCTAAAGAAAACAAATACTTGGGTATTTGTTATAGTGGTTTTCCTACCGCATTAGAAGGATATTCTGATGTGAGTTGGATCACAAGTATAAATGATAACAAGGCTACTTTAGGTTAGATATTCACTCTGGGGGTGGCGCCATTAGTTACGCATCCAAGAAACAAACTTGTATTTTCCATTCCACAATGGAATCTGAGTTCATTGCATTGCAATTGCTGGAAAGGAAGCGGAATGACTAAGAAACATGTTACTGGATATAAAGTTATGGCCACAACCTATGCCCACTATTTCCATATTCAACGATAGTGAGACTTCTATGTTCGTGGCTCATAATAAAATATATAATGGGAAATCAAGACATATAAGCTTAAGGTATGCTTATATAAGAGAGTTAGTTACCAGCGAAACTATAACTATAGTGTATGTGAGATCAAATAAGAATTTGGCTGATCCACTTACAAAAGCATTAAATAGAGATGCAGTACAACAAACTACTGAAGGAATGGTGCTGAAACTCTTAAATTAAACACAATTAATGGAAACCCAACTTTGAGTTAGTATACACTCTAACAACATAAGTTAATTGGATAATAACAAGTTGTTTGTGTTGTTTAAGCACGAATCTTCTCGCTTAAACCCTTGATTCCAGTGTACTATTTACTGTTATGGGAAGAGTTTAGAAGTTGTTAAATGTCTGTAATAACAGAGTCATAATAACAAACTTCAAAGTGCATACTGTTGCAAGAAAGAGGGTGATTTATTTCTTAATGAAATTAGCGAAATGTCTATTTTCACCTATATGAATATTGAGGTGGTGCCACTTCGAACAAGATTTAAATAGTTGGTCTTGTTAATGTTCATGAATTTGGATAAGCACATGGCCATAAATGTGCTAAAGCATAATATTGAATTGTTTCGCTACTTAATGACAAAAGGAGTGTTGGTTCAAATCTGAGGGTATCTATATCTGCTTCAAACTTTAAGGTATTTACATTAATGAAAAGTTCAAATCTAGATAAGATACTTCTTGATATGCGTGATATTATGAAACATACTACAAATTAGTGGGGGATTGTTAAGATAGTTGTAATATGAGGGAATGTTCCCACATCGGTGGGACAAGCCATTTTTATGACCTTTAAGGCCTAGCCCATTAAGTCTATTTAATTAAGTTTACTTATATATATTAATTATATATATCTAAATGACTTGGACTCGACCGGATCAGATCTTTAATTAAATTAAAGATTTTAATTTTTTGTAATTTATTTAATCAATTTGTTTATTTAAAATTTGAATTAATATTTAAATTTTAATTAAACAAAAAAGTTGCATCTGTTCAGAAAAAGAGCGACTGTTCTGAAAGGTCTCCTTGATAGACTTTATAAATACAATGAATTTTCTGATGTAGCGCATTCAATTGCATATATATTTTTAGGCTTTGTTGTATCCTGATAGGGAATTGCTTGTAATCCCTATAAGAATATACATGCAATAACTCTTGAAAGAAAGTAATCTTTCACACCTCAAAGCCATAATTTCTCAGTTGTCTTTTTTCTAACAACTGTCATGCCCTGGTCTGTTTGAGCGCACGACAACTAATTCTAACTGGTCCTGCTACCTCCCACCAACACAGGTACTGTGTGACTCCGTCCGTCAAGGCTTGAACAGATAGAAAGAAATCTTAGTGTTTTTGCCTTCGTTGAGATATGAACTTGTGATCTCATGGTTGAGATTTGAACTTAAAATCTCATGGTTCTTAACCCACTTCATTGACAACTAGACTACACCTGGGTATAGGTCCATATTCCTAATCTTTTTTGGTGTTCATTGGCTGATGCCACAAAGCTTTAAGGATTTATTAAGGCTCCAACTGTGATCATACGTGGTTGTTCTAGTCCTTATTTCTACTCTTCTTTGGTGTTCATTGGGTGATGCCACAAAGCTTTAAGGATTTCTTAACTGCTGCAAGGACAAAAGAATTGGAAAGAAAATCTGGAGAGTAGTCCCTCTATGCATTATATGAATACTACGGCATGAGAGAAATGAAGGAAGAAGGAGATGATTACCTTTGCACAAGTTAGATGTTTTTGGTGTTTGTTTTGCTAGCATAGAGAAATACTATGATTAGTACATCTGTCCGTATGGGCTTACTAGATTCTGTTTCTGTGAGCAGCTAATGTATTACTAAATGTTTTGCTACTATTGTAGTACTCTCTTGATACTGCTTTAGCAATAAAGTACTTTACCTTATAGAAAATTAAATAATGATCCTTAAATTATTATTCGCCGCGTAATCAATCACGGCATTACAATCCCTCATAACTAGTACGTGAACCAAATGACCACATAGTGTATTCTGCAGAACAGCTATGAAGAAACTAGACCCATACGGCATCCATCTGAGGCAGGCCTATTTGACGTGGTTTCACTAAGATAAAATGAGGTATCCATGTAACATAGCCCATGAATTATATATCGATACCATTTTCATGTATGTTGAAGGGAAATGTTGCTGATGTTATATACGTGGAAAGGGAAATGTATATATTCTCTGTTTTCCGTCCGTAGCCAATGGTCATGGATTTGAATGACAATACTGAAAGTTTTCTTTTGTTTGCTTAAAGATTAGAGAGGAGTGGAAGGTACAAAGAGAACGAACTCTAGTATTTCTTTCAGGTTCCGGCTCTCAGGAGGCAAGGATATGTATTAGGAAAGATTGTGCCTCTGAAATCCTTTGCTAATGAGGATATAGGTTATCCTCAAGTTGAAGGGAAAAAGATCTAACTGGACAGTGTAGTAGTTTTAGACAAGTCCAAAGTGACCTTGGTTAATTAGTGACTGACTGTTAGCAGTGGATAAATTTCCTAAACTTTATGAGTGTTATAGAGTTAATGGTTTCAGGAAGGGGAGCCTTGGAGTAACTGGTAAAGTTGCTGCCATGTGAGCAGGAGGTCACGGGTTCAAGCCTTGGAAACAGCCTCTGGCAGAAATGCAAGGCAAGGCTGCGTACAATAGACCCTTGTGGTCAGGCCCTTCCCCGGACCCCGCGCATAGCGGGAGCTTTAGTGCACCGGGCTGCCCCTTTATAGAGTTAATGGTTTCAGCTAAAAAGTAGCTCTGCTATCTTCTTGTTTTACCTAACTGTGAAAAGAATCAAAATAATGTACAGTAGGCTGAAGATGAATCTTGACATCTCTCTTAGTAACGTGGACAAGAGAAGCAATACATGGTTAAGTATAGGTCTTCCTAATATCTGATAGACTGGATTATCTTTCAATGAAGGCCTTAAGCGTGTATTCTTTACCAGAGTTCTTTTGTGCTTGTGGTTCTGTTATGAGTTTTTATGCATTAGCATAATATTTTGTTTAAACTAGTTTGTAACGTAGTAACACATCTTAGTAAAATGAGGTGTTCTCTAGACTAATATCTTGTTTCTTAGGTCTAGATAGTCTATCTCATGTTATGTATGTTTATCTTGTTTTTTCTGACGTGTTTAAGTTCCAATTTACATGCTGCAAGTCGACTAAGAAGTGAGAACTAAAAGTTTTGGTCAAGTTTCTCAGGTCGGTTGCCCAAGATCACTTTATCCAGTAACCCTTTTCCTACCCTCTTACTATTTTTCTTCCTTCTCTTTTTTTTTTCCTTTTCTTTCCTCCTACCTGATACTTCTCACTGGAAAATATGAAGTCACCAGCGACTTTTTCCTGCAACTGTTTCCTTCAACTTTTCCTTCTAATCTTTTTCTGCTCTATCTCTCTCTCTCTCTTTCAAAAAAAAAATGCCTAACTCAGAAATTTCACCAAACACTAACAGCCTGTAGAAACCCAAACCTAGTATGGCTTTCTTTTTGAGAAATCCGACAGGGATGGCAGCAAGAACCACCACCGCCACCACTGGATCAAAATCCTACCCTCAGCCACAAGAAGCCCCACCACTGCCGGAGTTACAGTAGCAAATCATCACCTAGGCTGCACGAACCACCACCACCATCGGATCATATCCCCACTCTCAACAAAACCCCCACCACCCCAGGTTAGAGAAGAAGGAAGTAGAATGGTGAATAAAGAAAGGATGGGGAAAAAAGAAGAAGATATAAACAGAGGTGAAGAAGAAGAAAGAGGAAGAAGCCATAGCTTCTAGGTTGGTATTCAGCGGAAAGAATAAGTAAGCCGGGACTGGAAGGAGAAATAAAAACAAAAATTGGAATAGGATAAGAATAAAAGAGAACTGTTTTCTTTGTTGAAAAGTATTAGGGAATAACATGGTGAATTGGTGATGACAGATGTTTTATGCTGAACATGGGTTTCTTCGCTGGTGAAAGCTTAGAACAAAGGCAGAGAAAAAGAAAGAAAATGAAATAGAACAAAAAATTAAGAAATATAATTTTAAAATTATCAAATTACACGTAAAAGCACGTGCATTTCATTGCATGCCAAAAATTTGGTTTTCCTATTTCAGGATGGTGTTTATTACTCAAAGAAGTCTAGGGAGGTAATAGGATCCCTGCAAAGAATAAGTGTGTAACTGGGAATTTGACACAAGTCTAGGGGGTTATTTATGCCTTTTCCCTTTTTTGTAAAGATTGAATGGTCGATGTGGGCCATTATAAAATAAGTGTAGAAACACTCTCAGGAAGCCAGTCTGTACTTCTCCATAGAAATACAATTTAATAGTTGAACAAATAGAAAGCAACCTAATTTATGTTCACAATATTTTGGTTTTGGCCCAGCTAAACTTTCATGGAAATGTTGGAACAGGCACAAACATGTACTCATAGATGACTACTACTAAGACTACATTATATGATGCATCTGAATTATGTACAACAAACGGTTATATAAATTTGCTTGACTGATGTAACTGTGTGTTGCTTTCCAATAGAGACTGCTTCTTTCCCTGCATAATTGATGCTTGTGTATGTTCACATTCCCGCGGATATTTTAAATGCTGCATCTCTATTTCTAGTGATTAACTCCGTAACTTTTCAACAGATCACCCCAGCTCAAACATCTTCGACTCGTATGTTCCTATAATGTCTCAGCCGAGGGGTTGAGTGCAGCAGTGAAGAAGTTCCCATTATTGGAGGAACTGCACCTTTACTACATCACAATCACCAAAGAAGCTATTGAAACTATAGGCCGTTCTTGTCGTGCTTTAAAGTCTTTTAAGTTGAACAACCAGGTCTGTAGACACCCCTACATTGAATATGATGAAGAAGCCATAGCAATTGCAGAGAACATGCCTGAACTGCACCACCTTCAACTCTTTGGAAATAAGATGACAAATGAAGGATTGGAAGCTATTCTTAATGGTTGTCCTCACCTTGAATCACTTGATCTGCGACGATGTCTTAATGTCCATCTAGGAGGGGATTTAGGGAAGCGATGTTCTCAACAGATCAAATATCTAAGACACCCTCAAGATCCCATCGAAGGTTATGGGCTTGATACTGAAATGCACGATTCTGAATCATATGATGAGGATTACCCATCTGGATTTTCTGACATCGACCTCATCTCGGATGACGATGATCATTATGAATTTTCTGATGCCAGCAACTATTCTGATGATGATGAGATGTTCTTCGAGTATTGACGGTCCCTCTATTCTGTTGATGGTAAATTGCATTAATCTCTTAGTTTTAATGTCATTTGTACACCTATCTTGTTGTTTTGGATCCTTTAATAATCTAAATGTCCTTTTACTCTTTATCATATTGCGAGAATATAGAGAATTGTGGAAGAGTTTTAGTTGACTCTTTTGGCACTTGCTAAATAACTGTTGCCGGGTTAGGCACCTAACACATGCGTAGATTTGTGATTGTTAAATTAAACATCCTTTGCGTAACTGTGCAACTGCTCATTAGTATGATGGACACATTCTAATCCTTTGGTCCTTGAATCTGTTTCTTCTGATACTCCAGCTTAATTTGCTCTTCTGCTTTTCTTGTTGATACCATTGATCTGTTAGGATTTTGCCTCGTCTTTGTCGAAGTTATCAACATTTTTCTTCGGAGTTGTTTATATTTTTTGAATTTGGGATGAGAAAAAATGGGATCTTTCTGCCTGTTGGAATCTTCATTATATTTTGAAGCGAGTGTGTACGAAAACATGATAGACGATGAATCATTCTATAAGGATAATCAAAAATCCTTATTGTGATATACACACCCAACTCTTCAACCAAAAACTCAACCATTCTATAAGGAATAACACTGGCTTGTTGGGTGAAAAATTTGTAGCGGCTTGATCCTATAGAGCGAGAGTTACCTAGAGATATCTGGGTTGCAGTATGTTTTTTTTTTGTCGTTTTAAGTTGTGTTGTTGCCTGGTTTCTAGGATTTATAGATGTGTCACCTATATGAACACTTGAGTGATTAGAGTATGAACATTGTATCACCATGCCCTCGCTTAAACCACACTCTTTCATATAGGATGGTTTTGGGACTGACTAAACTTGAGGATCTGATTATAGAAAGTTGCCAAAGTTTCTGTGTCTTTCTGGAATCTTTTGTAATAGGCATGATACAGGCACCTTAATTTGGCCTCAATTGGCAATTAAGCACTAACTTTGAGAATGCATATCTAGAAACCTCAACTCGTTCCCACTGTCTCGTGCAGAAGGTGTTTGGATTATCATATTGTAAGTTGGAGTGTTAAACTGATACAGTGGAGACGAGTTGCGGTGTCTGGATGTACACCCTCAAAGTTGAGGTGTTCAGTTGTCAGTTGAGTCCAAGTTAAGGTGTCTATCTATGTATTATGCTTTTGTAAATAATAACATGACAAGCTGACCCAATTCAAGATATTTTGTTCTATTTCTGCTGAGATTGTTGTTTTATAGAAGGAAAAGGGCTGGCATATACCGCCTGATGCTATAGAGCTTGCCTCGTGATATCTAGGTTGCAGCATGTTTAGTCGCTAACCTCTGTATTGTTGCCTCGTTTCTAGGATGGATAGCTGCAGACCTACACAAGCACTCGAGCAAGAACATAAATGTATCACCATGACCTTGCTTAACCGCGATCTCTTGTGTAGGATGGACTAAAATTGAAGATATTTGAAGGGGGAGAAATTGTCAAAATGACTTCTTTCTTTGCTCCTGCTGGAATATTTTGAGCCAACTGAAGATGTTATGTTTTACTTAATCTGCTAAGATTGTTGTACATTAATTAAAAAATAAATTGCTTGAGATGGGAAGTGTTGAATTCTAATACAAATACATAAAACAGGTAAGAGATATTTTCTGTTGTGTTTTTTTTTTGCCAATTTTAACTGCTGTTTGAAACAATGGAGAAGGGCCTAAAAAGCCCCTCAATTATTTGAACTGATACAAAACTACCCTTCATTTATCTTTCGGCCCCCAAATACCTTCGACGTCAACCTTTTGGCTCAATAATAATTTTTTTTACATAAAAGAATAATTTTAGGTGGTTGTTTGTTGTTTTGTTCGCCGGAGAAACTATCTCCTAAAATAATCTTTTTATGTAAAAAATACTATTTTTGAGCCAAAAGGTTGATGTAGAAGGAGATACGGGTTGTAGAAGGTATCGTACAAGAGATTCATAGAATTGGTTCTAGAGTTATGCAAGACGAGTGAGGTCTATGGACCGTAGACTTACCTACAACCTGTATGGTGGAGTTGTGGTATGAACTTCAGAAGCTTGGATTTTTATTCTGATTCCATGAGCCCCTAAGACGATCTGTAGAGTGGCCTACGAACCGGTGGAAAGGCCTATAGGTCACCTCTGACAGATTTATTCCAAGAGTATTTTAGACATTTTCTATTTTTGTAATGCCTAAATTATGTCGTTTTGGACTATTTCTAAGACTTATATCTACACAAACCCTTCAAATTTCCCCCTTTCCCTCTCATTCACTCAAAATTCTCTAACTCTTACAAGAATTTCTCTCCCAAGGTCTTCTTCTCCACCAAGCTCGTTAGAGATATTTGAGGCTGAAAGGTGGATGGAGAGTAATGTTGTACCAATTCAAATAATTGAGGGGCATGTTAGGCTCTTCTCCGTTGAAATAATTATCATATATCTTGTGATTTAAAGATTAAAGTATATTTATCCTTAAAACAAATATCTTGAGAATAATTGGAAATGGAGACAATATCATGTACTCCCTTTGTTCCTTTTTCCTAATTCCTCGTACTAACAATATATTTTTAGTTTTATTTATTCATTTGTCCTGTGATGGTTTATGATTGGTCTTAGATTTTGGCGGACCTGATTAGTTGTGTTGTTAATGCCCTCTGATTGTCATTTTTTTGATATTGGTTTTGTTCTTGTCTTGTAGAATTTGCAGCGCTTCTTGTTTTAGTCAATATGATATATATATATATATATATATTGTTGTTCTCTCTTTCTCGGGACAGGTACTTTTGAGCCGAACGTCTTAGAAAACAACTTCTCTATCTCCATGAGATAGTGATAAGGTCTGCGTACATCTATCCTCTCCAGACCCCACTCGTGAAATTTCACTGAGTGTGTTGTTGTTTGTTCATTTTAACAAATCAAGAGTCATTTATTATTTTCTTTGATATTGCCATTAACATAAAGTGCCCTCACTCCAAATTTATTGGAGTTACAACTTTAATAACCATTAACAAAGGTAATTTAGTAAAATAGATTCTTGATAAAAATAATCTTTAAGCGGGGAGCCTAGTCAACAGAGGACGAGTAAAAAGACATGGAAAGAGTATTTGCTAAATATGGAGAATGCTGAGAAAATTAAAATTAAAACTTTTGGAAAAAGTGTCGTTAAAATAGTCAAGCTCTTTTAAATATCATTTTTTTCAATTTTGAAAATAAAAACTATTTTTAAATTTTTTTTACAATAAAATATGATTCCGCCATCACAATTATAACATCGAATCCCCAACAAAGTTTTGTAGACAAATCATAAAATCTTATCCATTTTGAGTAAGCCAATATATGAATGACACATCAGCAAACAAGTAATCTAAGTGTATCCATAATAGCCTCTTTCTGTGGCCATAAACTCTTCATGTGGCCAATGCCACATAAACTTCTTTACACCCCAAATAAATTTATAACAATTTAAACATACAAAACGCAAAGAAGTATTCCAAAACCAAGTGAAAAAAATAAATAAAACACTTCCATTCTTTGATAATCTTGAGTTTCTTGCAACAATGGCTGCCACTATGATGACTACTCTCCCACAATTCAATGGGCTCAAACCCCAAGCTTTTTCAATTTCTCCAGTTCAAGGCTTGGTTAGTTCTAATATTTATGTTTTTACGCTAAATTGCTCGTAGCTAATATTTTTTTATAATATGTTGCTTTTTGTTGCTTAATTAGTGTCGGAGCCTGAATTTTTATCAAGGAGTATCAAAATTCTACACGCAACTTTAAATTTTTTTTGCAACACCTTAAACAATGCATTGAACCTTCAGCCAGTGTCAAGATGTGTCTAACATACTTATAAAATTAAAATTTTAACTTATTTATATAATATCATTTTCCGTCAGTGGTGTTACTTGACACACCTCAAGCAAGGGTAGCTCCACCCCGGGCTAAGATTAGCGATAGATTTTGTTGTTTTGCTGCTTAATTTGTGCATCACTAAACCATATATTTTTTTTAATAGAGAAATTCAAAAAACACAACACTTTATATATATATATACTAAAGGAGATTCAACTAGTTATGTACAAAACATTAAAAAAAATGTTTTTACCTATATATACTTAATATAATTTTCTAATAAAAGGAATTCAATTGAACCTTTACATTATATATAGCTCCACCACAACATACATAACAAGTTACATTTTATTTTCTAGGTGAACATATTAGGATTGTTATTAAAAAATTACTCATAATTTATGTAAAGAATTAACATAATAATATAAAAACATGTTCTCAAAATTTAAACTTTAATTGTTTATAATATTGTTTGTATATCAGGTGGCAGTTCAACCAAGGCGCAACAAAGGACAAGGTGGTTTGGGAGCTCGTTGTGATTTCATTGGCTCATCCACTAATTTGGTAAATATTAACCAATTAATTACCTAGTGCTAAAACTTAGTATAAAATCAAATAAAAAAATAAATTTGAAAAATATTAAAAACAGTAAACTTCATGTTTGGATTTATAGTTTCTATTTCAAAAAATAAAAATAAAAATAGAGGTAAATGCTCCACAAAAAATATTTTGAACTTCTTTTTTCCATTTTACTAGAATTATCTATTCCCCTAATTTTCACTATTATCTGTTATTTCATTTGTTCTATTAATTTTGCTATTTTGTCACCTTTTCCCCCTTTTTATTGTACTTTGATTACGTTTGTTTTGAATCGAGTGTCTATCATATAAACAACATTTCCATCTCTAACAAAGGTAAGAGTAAAGTCTATGTATATCTTATCCTCTTCAGATCCACTTATATAATTACATTGATATATTGTTATTTTAGGAATTGAATAGCTTTTCATGTAATCAAAAAAAAGAAAGAAGTTGTTTTTACCCTACTTATACAAAAGGAGATTCAATGTTCGAACGTAGTTCTGCAATTGATTGATGGTATAAAAGATTCTTTTTACACTATCAAGTCAACTAATAGATAATTTCAATTTAGATAACCATCTTAGAGCACACTATATAGTTATAAAAAAAAGGAAAAAAAATTACGCTCTATGTCTATTTTTGATTAATAATTGAAGTCGTAATTCATGTTTTATGATGGTGGCAGATAATGGTGACATCAACAAGCCTAATGTTGTTTGCTGGTAGATTTGGGCTTGCACCATCAGCAAACAGGAAGGCAACTGCAGGGCTAAAACTTGAAGTGAGGGACTCTGGCTTACAGACAGGGGACCCTGCTGGATTTACACTTGCTGATACTTTGGCTTGTGGTACTGTTGGTCACATTATTGGTGTTGGAGTTGTTCTTGGACTCAAAAACATTGGTGCTATCTAAAATTTGTACTTTCTATGTTTATAAACCAAATCATCTTTTGTGAAATTATTCATATTTCTAGCACATCTCTAGCTTGAATATACACTTGCTTTTTGAATTTTGAATTTTGTTGTGAAGGGAAGGAAAGTAAGTGAAATAATGATATATGGAGGAAATATCGATGAGAACATCATAACAGAACAAGCAAGTGTATGCTGACTTTACCTCTACCATAGAGGTGACAAAAATAGTTTAAAAAAAGACATAATGAAAGTACAAAAGACGACAGAAAATAACAAATTAAAAACAACAGAAAAGTACTACAACAATGATCCTATAATCGTACAGAAACAATAGATGGTAACTTCAATTGAAGAGCAAGAAACTACAAGAGTATTACTACACCTACTAATAAGGGCAACAAGTCAATACACTCCTAGTTACTAGTAAAGATGCACTACAATATTGTACTTTAATTCGTGTCCTCCATATTTTCTAAAGTAATAGTGCGAGAGATTCATCATTTATTTCATGATCTTCTTCATACTAGAGCCATCTGATTCTATACAAAAAAAGTTGTTCAATTCAAAAGAATTTAAACATGGTCAAGATCATCCAAGAACTTCAATGCTTTATGTTGTGAATTGTGATAGTAGAGTAGTGTATCAAACTCAACTCGTCTAACCATGGGAATCTACTCAGATTACGTATACTAATAACTTCCAAATACATTACTCCTTAAATTAAGAAATTGTATAGGGATTAGGGTCGCATGCAATATAATTTTTCCAACTATGAATTGGGATCGAATCCCATAGAGAGCGATATATAGTGTCATGACCCGCCACTTGATCATGAAGACGGGGGAAAGATCTAGAGTCTTGGAGAGGTTAATAGAAGGCTCTAGAATGTCCAAGAGAATTCTAGAAGAAGGTAGAGAAATCTAGAGTCTTGGAGAGGTTAATAGAAGACTGTAGAATGTTCAAGAGAAATCTTGAAGAAGGTAGAAGAACCTAGAGTATTGGAGAGGTTAGTGAAAGACTCTAGATTCTTGTAGAAGCTTGTAGAGAAGTCTTGAAAGACTTGGAATTCTCTAGAGTGTAAAGAGAGTTCTAGAGTAGGGACTTCTTTGTAAATATGAGAGGACTTGTATAGTAATTTTTATTTACACTTAAGCCCCTTAGGAGTAGTATAAATAGAAGGGGCCATTCATTTGTAAACCATCCAGAAATCAAGCAATCAAGCATTCTTCCAAAGCAATACTAAAGCCTTCTTCATAAAAGCTCTCTTGTCTTTCTTACTATTTAGCATTCCCTTAGCGATCTAGTCTTAAAGGCTTACTTGAGCTTACAAGATCGTGAAAGATTCGTGAGTAAGTTGTCAAGTGCCGCACGGAAGTCTTAGTGGAAGTCTAAGTCCGTGACAATAGGCTATCAAGCAAGTAAAGAATTATCACAAACTACACTAAGCCAAACACTTGATAATATCTTGATTTTTAAAAGAAAATTATGACTAATGTGGATTGTGGAAACATAAACTAATCTAGAAAAAGCAAGTACAATGACAGCCCAATGTGGCTACACGTTGTTCTCCTATCTCTAACTCGAATTATTAGATGAGGGTTAACACCTCCAATTCTTGTTAATTGATTTTTTCCCAACCTCGATTTTCCTCTCTCAAGCTCAAATTAAAGTAAATGGGCGAGTCCTAAATTTAGCTACTTCCTTTGAAAATATGAAAGAACGAGAATAATTAGAGAAGAAATTAACTCATTTCATTAGAATAAAATCATTCAATACATGATAAGCAAAACAGGAGATTTAATCCAAACTTTAATCATAGAATATTTCCATAAACAAGATTCACGTACGAAATAAAATACTACACACTTAAGTATTCAATACATAACAAGGGAATGAAGAAATGAGTAAAGGTTAAGAAATAACATAATACATAACAATAAACCTTTAATTTGGCCTCAATTGACATCTATGTCCTTCAAATTTGAATGTATACAAGTATGCACTTAAATTTGTATATAATTGAACAAGTATACGCACATGTACTGTCCTCACCGTGAATCACTTGACCTGCAGCACTGCTATTGTTTGTCATATTCCTTATTTTCTAAAGAAAATATTTTTCAAAACTTTTGACCAATCGATGGATAAATAAATATTTTTCTCCATATTGAAAACACCCAAAGTCTTAATGGACAAAGTCCCTTGAAAAAAAACAAACTTGAATAGTTACAAAACTAAGAATTCTGCAGCATCGACACTTAGATACCAAGTTTTTGCACTACATGACTAAGAGTATCTTTGGGCCGTGGTGGAGCCTGGTTGGCGAAAGGGATTTATGTGAATTCTGATATTAATTATGTGTATACATTGAATATTGGATCCCCTTGAAAAAACTTGAAAAAAATATTTTGATCCTTCCGCTACTGTGTTTGAGTTGTTATAATCTAACAACATTCTCATCATGCAAAATGACACTTTGAAAGGTTGAAGGAGAGAAAGAGAAAACAAATTTGAAAGCATAGAGATAATCTGGAGAAAGGGAGCAGATCTTTTTTTTTTCTATACAACAAAAGTTTACACCATATATAGTTACATAAAGTGGTCTGTCAGTCCCTTAAATCCTGGAACACGCTTCCTTATATTAAGCTTGAATAAAGCTCTATCACACATTACACCTATCTTCTGAATTCTAGAACTTTATAGCAAAAAATTCAAAAGTTACAGTAAATTATTAACGCGTAGAAATGTTTTACGCGTTTTCTTTCTCCTATAAATAGAGGCCTCCTGCCCTCATTTAAATCATCCCAGAAAGAGAGAGTAAGAATACAAAGAGAGTTATACACCAAAATAAATATTATAGTCTTGAGTTTCCTCTTTAGTAGTTGTTCCTTTTATAAGAGAGATGTGTTAATTGTTGTTTTCTCCTTGTATTTGAGAGCTGTGTATTCCATATTAAAATAGTGAGATCCTTCTACCCCGTGGTTTTTTCCCTCTATCTATTTGAGGGATTTTCACGTAAAATCCTCTTGTCCAATTTATTTTCATATTAATTGTCATATCAAACTTTAGTTGTGGTGTGTCCTCCCCCAACAGTGGTATCAGAGCCCTCGGTTATTCTGTCTGTTTTATTCGAAGATACTATTCGTGAATAGTAAATTTTTGTGAATAGTAAAATTCGGTGAATAGTAAATTTTGATGACGGTACAGTTTGTTACGATTGTTCGCAAAAATATTCAGAAACGATCTAGAAGAGTGTGAAGCAAATAACAATGTCGAGTACAACAAAGTTTGATGTTGAAAAATTCAATGGAACAAATTTCTCATTGTGGAAAATAAAAATAAAAGCGATATTGAGAAAAGATAATTGCTTAGCTGCAATTGAAGGCAGACCCACATACTTTGTTGATGACAGCAAGTGGAACGACATAGACAGCAACGCAGTTGTTGATTTACACTTGGCACTAGCTGATCAAGTGTTGTCTAGTGTGGCGGAAAAACGGACAGCGAAGGAAATATGGGATACTCTTACAGGATTGTATGAGGCCAAGTATTTGCATAATAAAATCTTCTTAAAAAGAAGATTGTATACTCTCCGAATGGCAAAATCCATGTCGGTTACAGAACACATCAATACTTTGAATACTCTATTTTCGCAGCTTACAATAACAACAATAACAACAACAAACCCAGTATAATCCCATAATGTGGGGTCTGGGGAGGGTAGAATGTACGCAGACCTAACTCCCACCTTGAAAGGTAGGGCGACTGTTTTTGGAAGACCCTCGGCTTTAAGAAAAGGAAAATAAGATAAAAAGTCAGATAAGGACAAACATATCGAAAATAAGATGAAAACAAGGAATAACAAAAAATGAGAAAGCCATGGTATAGTGGTACAGGAAGAAAAAGACATTAACTACTATAAATAAATAAGATAAGATAAGATAAATAAGATAGTTAAAGTGTAACGGCGCCACAACTATAAACAACAATACGATGCAGAAATCAAATGGTAATAAACAATGAGTAGAACTACAACTACTATGGTACAAATGATCAATCACTTAGTCTTTTATCCTAATATGAGTCCTCCACAAAGAAAATTATAGTGCGCTAATGCGCCTACTAATAAGGTAGAATAACGAGACTATGTACTAGCCTTCTACCCTAATGTGGGTCCTCCACACGCTCCTATCTAAGGTCATGTCCTCGGTAAGCTGTAACTGCGCCATATCTTGTCTAATCACCTCTCCCCAATATTTCTTTGGCCTACCCCTACCTTTTCTGAAACCATCCATGGCCAACCTTTCCCCAATAAAAGGGACTGAACGTGCGGAGCTTCTACTTCAAAGTCTGCCTGACTAGTATGATCAACTCATCATCAACCTGACGAATAATACAGACAGTCTAGTTTTCGATAAAATTGCAGCTGCTGTCTTGGAAGAAGAAAATTGGCGCAAAAATAAGGAAGATAGACAAGCAAGTTCGCAGCAAGCTGAAGCTTTGATGATGGTGAGAGGAAGACCAACAAAATGTAGCCCCAGTGGGAGTCACAATCAAGGAAGATCTCAATCAAGAAGTAAGAAGAATATCAAGTGCTACAACTGTGGCAAGAAAGGGCACTTTAAGAAAGATTGTTGGTTCAAAAAGAAGAGTGAACACCCTGAGCCATCAAATGCTCAAGGGAATGTTGCATGTACCTCAGATGATGGCGATATTTTATGTAGTGAAGCAATATCAAATAATGAAGGCAAAAAACATTTCATTGATGTCTGGATCATGGACACAGGAGCAACATGGCATATGACTTCCAGGAGAGAATGGTTCCATCAATATAATCCTATCTCAGGAGGGTCTGTGTTCATGGGAAATGATTATGCTTTGAATGTTATTGGTATTGGTTCCATCAAAATAAGGATGTATGATGGCACGGTACGCACCATCCAGGAGGTACGACATGTAAAAGACTTGAAGAAGAATCTATTATCTTTAGGACAACTAGATGATAATGGATGTTCATATAAGACTCATGGTGGAGTCATGAGAATATCCAAAGGAGTGCTTGTAGTGATGAAAGCGGAAAAACTTGCTGCAAACTTATATGTGCTGAAAGGTGAAACACACCAAGAAGGAGATGCATCAACCGCGTCAGCAAGTTCATTTGAAGAATCAATGATGATATGGCATCGTAAACTTGGCCATATGTCAGAACGAGGTTTGAAGATTCTTACTGAGCAAAAAATTCTTCCAGGGCTCAAAAAGGTTTCACTATCCTTTTGTGAGGATTGTGTTACCAGTAAGTAGAATAGACTCAAGTTTAGTAGTTCCTCTACTAAAAGCAAGAAAATATTAGATCTAGTCCACTCTGATGTTTGGCACGCACCGGTGGAGTCCCTAAGAGGAGCGAAATATTTCGTGTCATTCATCGACAATTACTCTAGGAGAAGTTGGGTGTATCCAATCAAGAGAAAGACATATGTTTTTCTAGTTTTCAAAGAATTCAAAGTGCGGGTGAAACTTGAATCTGAGAAAAAGATCAAGTGTTTGAGGACAGATAATGGAGGAGAATACACTGGTGATGAATTTAATAACTTCTGTAAACAAGAAGATATTAAATGGCAGTTCACGGTGACATATACTCCACAACAAAATAGAGTAGCAGAGCGGATGAACAAAACCTTATTGGAATGGACAAGAGCTATATTGGCAACTACAGGGTTGGAAAAAGGCAGAAGCAGTCAAAACTACCTGTTATGTGATCAATCGATCACCATCAACCGCAATTGATCTGAAAACGCCAATGGAGATGTGGACAGGAAAACTAGCTGATTATTCTCGCTTACATATATTCGGAAGTCCTTCTTATGTTATGTACAACACCCAAAAAAATTTGAAGTTGGATCCAAAGTTTAGGGAATGCATTTTCTTAGAGTATGCTGATGGAGTCAAGGTGTATCGCTTGTGGGATCCCACAGCCCGCAAGGTGGTAATCAGCAAGGATGTTGTATTTGTTAAAAATAAGATACAAGCAAAAGAAGGTAGCACTTCAAAAGAAAAATCAGAGAATACTACAGTTGAAGTTGAAGAAACAAAAGAAGTTCTAGTTTCTTTTGAAGCAGAACCAGAGCACGAAGAACAAGAGCAAGCTAAGATCGAAACTCCAGAAGTTCGACGATCAACTAGGGAGAGAAGAGAACCAGCTTGGCACTCAGATTATTCTATGGAGAGTAATATTGCATACTGTCTATTAACAGAAGATGGAGAGACTTCAACTTTTCACGAGGCTATGAAAAGCCAAAAATCATCTCTGTGGGTGGCAACAATGCAAGAAGAAATTGAAGCTCTTCATAAAAATAAAATATGAGATCTTATTCAATTACCAAAAGAAAGGAAGACCATTGGAAACAAATGGGTCTACAAGATCAAACGCAATGGTAATGATCAAGTGGAGAAGTATCGTGCAAGATTGGTGGTGAAAGGATTCGCTCAGAAAGAAAGTATAGACTTCAACGAGATATTTTCTCCGGTGGTTCGACTCACAATAATTCGAGTGGTCATAGAAATGTGTGCTACATTTGAATTGTACTTGGAGCAGTTAGATGTCAAAACTGCATTTCTTTATGGAGAGCTTGAAGAAGAAATTTATATGCTCCAACTAGAAGGTTTTGAAAAACAGGGAAAAGAGAACTTGGTTGGCAGGTTGAACATATCTCTATACGGTCTCAAACAGACGTCGAGGTGTTGGTATAAGAGATTTGACTCCTTCATTATAAGCCTTGGATACTACAGACATAGTTCAGATCCTTGTGTTTATTACAAGAGATTTGGTGATGACGATTTTGTTATTTTACTATTGTATGTTGACGACATGTTGGTAGCAGGCCCCAACAAAGATCGTCTCACAAATTTAAAGGCACAGTTGGCTAGGGAGTTTGAAATGAAGGACTTGGGACCAGCAAACAAGATTCTAGGAATGCAAATTCACCGATACATAAATAATAAGAAGATTTGGCTTTCTCAAAAGAACTACTTGAAGAAAATCTTGAGACGCTTCAAGATGCAAGACTGTAAGTCAATTTCTACCCCACTTTCTATTAATTTCAAGTTATCCTCAAGTATGAGTTCTAGCAATGAAGAAGAGAGGATGAAGATGTCTCGATTATCGTATGCATCAGCAGTGGGAAGTTTAATGTTCGCTATGGTATGTACAAGACCTGACATTGCACAAGCAGTGGGAGTGGTTAGTCTATACATGGCTAATCTTGGTAGAGAGCATTGGAATATTGTTAAGAGGATCCTAAGATATATCAAGGGTACCTCAGATGTTGCAATGTGCTATAGAGGATCACACTTTATTGTTAAAGGTTATGTTGATTCAGATTATGCAGGTGATCTTGATAAAAGTAAGTCCACCAAAGGTTATGTGTTTACTCTTGCTGGAGGAGCTGCAAGCTGGGTTTCAAAACTGCAATCTATCGTGGCAACATCTACGACGGAAGCAGAATATGTAGCAGCTACACAAGCTAGCAAAGAAGCAATATGGATGCAGATGTTACTGGAGGAGCTCGGGCACAAACAAGAGAAGGTTGCTCTATTTTGTGACAGTCAGAGCGCTTTGCATCTTGCAAAGAATCCGACATTTCATTCAAGGACAAAGCAAATACGAGTTCAGTATCATTTCATTCGTGAGGAGGTGGAAGAAGGTAGTGTGGATATTCAAAAAATTCACACTAATGACAAACTAGCAGATACGTTTACGAAGTCGATCAACAGTAACAAGTTTAAATGGTGTTGATCTTCTATTGGCCTAGCAGAAATGTAACATTGCAGTAATTAGGTAGAAAGGATGGTGTGAATACTTAATTAATTCTCAATTAAATCTTCAAGTGGGAGAGTGATGAAAAGAAAAGTAAGAAAAGTCAAAAAGGCACAACTACTTTTCTTTAATGTCAAAAAGCCAAAGCTATAGGCAGAGCTGTTTTTTGTTGAAAAAAACGGTAACATGTAGAAAAAATATTAACGCGTTTTCTTTCTCCTATAAATAGAGGGCCTCCTTCCCTCATTTAAATCATCCCAGAAAGAGAGAGTAAGAATACAAAGAGAGTTATACAGCAAGATAAATATTGTAGTCTTGAGTGTGTCCTCTTTAATAGTTGTTCCTTTTATAAGAGAGAAGTGTTAATTGTTGTTTTCTTCTTGTATTTGAGAGTTGTGTACTCCATATTAAAATAGTGAGATCCTTCTACCCCGTGGTTTTTCCCCTCTATCTATTTGAGGGATTTTCACGTAAAATTCTCTTGTCCAATTTATTTTCATATTAATTGTCATATCAAACATTAGTTGTGGTGCGTCCTTCCCCCAACAGACAACACTTAGCAACACATGCAAAAATCAGCACCCTTCATCACTCCTCCTTGATGGAAGTTGTTCAATACTCCAAACTTAGCTCTAAGAAGCTCAAATCTCTGTTTGTGTAGCGCCTTTGTAAAAATATCAGCTAGGTGATCAAGTTTATCCCTTTTAACTTCAGGAATATAAGAGTAACATACACAACCAAATACTTTAAGATGAGCAAATGATGGCTTGATTCCAATCCATACTTCGTATGGAGTCTTTCCTTCCAATGCTCCTATCGACAATCTACTCTAAATATAGACAACATCATTGACAACTTCAGCCCATAGCACCTTAGGCAGGCCTTTCTCAAATAGAAGACACCTAGCCATATTCATAATGGACCTATTTTTTCTTTTACTTACACCATTTTATTGTGGTGTGTAAGTAACTGTAAGTTAATGATGAATTCCTGCTTTCTGAAGAAAATCCTTGAATTGATTGGAAGTGAACTCAGTCCCATTATCAAACCTTAAGATTTTTATCAAAGAGACAAATTGGTTTTCAACAGTTGCTTTAAGCTTTTGAAATGCAACAAATACTTCAGATTTATGTTTAAGAAAATAAACCCAACAAAACCTTGTAAGGTCATCAATGAATAAAAGAAAATATTTGTTACCGTTATAAGGGGGAGTGCTCATAGGTCCACACACCTCAGTGTGTATTAGTTGGAGCTTTTCAGTAGCTCCCCAGGCTTGCTTAATAGGAAATGGTGATTGACTTAGCTTCCCAATTTGACAAATCCCACATATATTAGAGGTTTCATTTATGGAAGGCATATCTGTCACAAGTTCCTTATTCTGCATCATTTTTAAAGATTTAAAATTGATGTGACCAAGCCTTTTATGCTAGACATAAGTTTATCTTGTATGCCGACATAAGCTCCAATCTCAGTATGTTTCCAATCAAGAGGGAAGCTTCTGTTGTTCATTTTGACCGAGAGCAATTTTATATCAGTTGGATCCATGATTTCGCATGCTTTATCTTTAAATAACAGGGCATAATTTTTATCAAGCATTTGGTCAACACTGAGAAGACTTTGGCTTACATCAGATATAAGCTTCATACCTTAGGGAGTTTGAACAACAACTGCTCCTTTGCCCTTTGCATCTACAAGTCTGACTTTGGAGAAATAATTATTGTCCAGCCGTTCAAAATTATTCAAGTTCGCTGTCATGTGATGTGTTCATCTGCTATCAACAAGCCATACATCATGATCTTGAGATGCTACATTGCATTCTCCAGCAATAGAAGCATCAAACAACTTTTCTTCATGATCTTCAACATTTTCAGTAACTTGAGCTGGCTGGTTTTGATTTGTTTTACACACCTTATCCACATGACCAAATTGTTTGCAGACCTTACATTGAACTCCAAGTCTGTACCAGCAAAACTTTTCTGTATGATTAGTCTTTTTACAATATGGACAAGGTGGATACTTGGGTTTTCTATATCTCCCTCGGTTATTATATTGCTCCTTTTTCTCCTTACCATGTCTTTCATTTGGTTGTCTTTTTGATTCACCATCAAATTGAGCTTTTGATATTTGAACAACCACAAGTGCGATTTCACTTGAGTTCTCTTCTCTCTAAAAGCTTTCCTTTTCTCCACAGAAAGAAGAGCGTTGGATAGTTCATTCAATCTGACACGAGACATATCCCAAGTATCTTCAATTGAGGAAATTTTTGCTTCAAATTTTTCTGGAAGTGTCATCATCACCTTCTCAACTATCCTCTTCTCTTCTACTTTTTCTCTCAACAACCTGATCTGATTGATAATTTTCGTGATTTTATCAACATAATCATTCACCTTTTCGGTATCTTTCATTCTTAACATCTCAAATTCTTTTCTTAGATTCAATATTTGCATCCGCTTAGTCCTATCACTCCCCTGGAATTCTTGCTTTAGCATATCCCAAACTTCTTTGGCAGATTCACATGTCATGATCCTTGTAAAAATTGACTCTGAGATAGCTGCGTGAATAAAAGACATGGCTTTTGGATCTTTTGCGATCTTTTCTTTGGGTTTGCTCTAAAAGGTTCTGGACCATTGTCTTCCTAAACATACTTACATAATCCAAGACCCTTTAAGTATGTTTTCATCTTCACTACTCCAACTTGATAGTTCTCGCCATTAAAAATAGGGGGTGAAAGCGGAGAGCTGGTAGAAGCCATGTGAAAGGAAACTGAACAGAAGGAGACCTGGACAAGTTAAACTTGGTGGGTGGACTTGCTTTGTTTTTCTCTCAAAGATCAATTATGCTCTGATTCCAATTGAAGGAGAGAAAGAGAAAACAAATATAAAAATAGAGAGATAATTTGGAGAAAGGGAGCAGATTTTTTTTTCATACAACAAAAATTTATACTATATATAGATACATAAAGTGGTCTGTCATGTCCCTTAAATCCTAGAACATGTCTCCTTATATTAAGCTTGGATAAAACTCCATCACACATTACACCTACCTTCTGAATTTTAGAACTTTACAGCAAAAAATTCAAAAGTTACAACAAAATATCAAGACAAAAATACTAAGTTGACAACACTTAGCAACACATACAAATATCAGCAACCTTCATCAAAGGTCGTGTCCTATGCCATATTTTAGTTGCAGATATGGTTGAGTTTTTCACTTGTCCAAACTGGCATGTCATACTTTTTTTGTTTTTGGTAAAAAGAATTCCCACCAATGACTTTTGACTATGCTTGGCTCATCTCATATTACAACAACAATATATTCAATGTAACCTCATAATTAAGAAGAGAGCCAGATAGTTCCCAAAATAAATTGTGAAGGCCATCACTATGTGCAACATGGTTCCTAATGATCCCACCACCTCCTGAACTAGAACTACCTACATTTCCTTTCATGCAACCATCAACATTAAGCTTAGTCAATCTTAACAACTTAGTATCAATTTGTATCCACCAACGTGCAAACGATAATTGACCAACTTTATGATGATGACAGTTTTTAGACACTTGGTCCAACATACTCAATTCTCTATTTTGCTTGTTCATCAAAATGTTGCGGTCTTTTTCTTTTTTTTCCTTTAAATTAGAAGTGGGCAGAAGCTATCCTATTAAGTTGAGATTCATCTAGCGTAAAAATTTCGTTACGAGTATAATATAGATTCATCAATCACATTTCATTACAGAGTTGTGGAATTTTTTAACATGAATTTAAATTTAATAGAATTTCAATATAAATATCGAACACCTGATCATTAAATATTTCAAAAAATAAAAAAGAGTTGTAAGTGATTAAACTTAAGTGTGAAATCCAATGATCAAAAGAAGTACATAACTTAGGAATCACGAGGGTGCTTCAAGTCTTTAATCTGTTGAGAAATTCTACTACTTATAACTTTGTCAAGACTAACATTAAAGCATCCTCGCAGATCAAGTGATTCGAGGTTTGAACAACCGTCAAGAATAGCTCGAAGACCTACATTTGTCATACTATTGTTAATGAGTTGAAGGTGGCGTAACACAGGCAAACTTTTTGAAATAGCTAGAGCTTCAACATTTGTTTGGTTGCCTGATTTCATAGTACAACAAATAGTGTTCAACTCAAACGACTTTAATCGTGGACAAGAACGTCCAAGAGCTTCAATGTCTTCACTTGTGATATCAACGTATGTCAAACTTAATTCTTCCAACATTGGTAACTTTTCTACTACTACAACCAAGTCTTTAGGAGCAAACTTTGAGTTGCACCATCCAATACTAAGTATTTTAAGTTTTGGTGATCTGGTGAACAAATAAAAAAATAAATGAATTAATGTCCAGCAACAACATGAACTCCATTGAAATCCCACAAAGTCCCACAAAATAGGATATGGAGAGGGTAGAATGTACACAGATCTTACCACTATCTCGTGGAGGTAGAAACGTTGCTTGGCTCAAGTGTATCAATCCCAAATAAAAGAAGAAACAAATCAGTGGAGAAAGCGAAAAACAATATAAAGTCTACAGGAGTAAAATAACAACAAAAAAATAGTCTGATAATCGAAATAAAATAAACAATCTGTTGTTGATATTACAAGATTACAAATTACAATTAAAAAAAAAAAATGAAGAAAATAAATTCATTTCTTAGCTGAGGCGCGAATATCTCGCTCTCTTTAAGGAGATTTAAGCCCACTGCAGCAAATCTTTTCACTGGTCCAGCAATAGTCCTCTTGCCTTGTCCCCTCCAATATACAACAGCCTTATCACAAAAAGTAACTCAACAAACTCTGGACAAGAGTTGAGTTTAAAGCTCTACAAATAAGAACACCTCCCTTCAACTTATAAGAACTCTCTTTTTTCCCTCTTTTTATAACAATTTTAATGCACTTAATCTTCTTTTCTTATTTTGAAAATAAAGAAGACTTCTCTATTTATAGGAGAGGAAATCATTCAAAGATGAAAAAATAATGGAATGCCATCATCATCATCATTATCATTTAGTGCACCATTATGATTTAGTGCACCACTTATTAGTGATAATTAAGTTAAAAATACATAGTGGAATGAATAATCTTTCACTAACTAAAGATGATAATGAAAGACATTTTTTATGAACTAAAGAGATAATTATAACATATGTCACTTATGCAAATTAATATCACTCAATATTGATATTAAAATGCTAAAACTAATAATCCCCACTCATTTTAATATTATATAAGAGAGTTTATCAGCTGAAGGAAGACTACTATACATAATAAATGTGTGCTCTGCATTGAACCTCCACTTAGTGAAACAATAACATTTTGTAACACCCCAATTTTTTTTCTGCCAAGACTCGAACCATTCTTCATGTGCGTGTAGGATTGAACTCGGTGACTTCTAGTTGTATATATGAGTTAGAATCAATTTCAAAGTATTTGAAGTGTAGTAGATGTGTTTTAGGGTCATAAGGGATCTCTAACACCAAGCTGAGTCCAAAGAATTTCTATCGGCTAAGTTTTCGTATGATTCGTATAAGGGTCAACTTCAAATGACCATATCTCCTATAATATAATGAGTTAGGTGTCTTATGACCTATCAAATTAAAGGTGTTCTAGTCTTCTTTCCAATGCCATCAATATTGCATTTTTTGGAGTTCGTAGTAAAAAATTATGCTCAATCGACTAAAGAGGTGCGCGATAAGTCCGTGTCGCGGACCTATCGTGGACTTGGCCAGTTTTCCAGATTTTTGTAGGGGCATCTTGGGAAAATTACCTAATAATATATATATGATCTTGGCCGCATTTTTAGGGCAAAATTCCGCCCCCTTATCAGTTTCTAAGGATTTTTCTCTCCAAAAACATCCAAGAGCATTGAGAGCAAGAATTGGAGAAGAAGAAGAAGAGTAGGTTTCAAGCCATTCCTTCAAGTCTTGATTCTCGGTGAGATGATCTTCATTCCAAGTATGTAAGGCTACTAACAACGTTGGATTGATTTCATCCACATGCCCTACATCTGCATTGATTCGAGTTGGGTTGAGTTTTGAGGTTTCATGATTGAGATCTTGGGTTATCTATAATTTCTATTGAATTTTTGTATATAAATTCATATGTATTAATGATGTTCTTGAGTTGAGTTTTGTTGAGAGTATGGATTCATGTATTCATTCACATGAACCCAAGTGAGATTTTATTTTTGTCATAATTTATCTTGAGGTTGAGATTGATGGTTTTTATGTATAATAAAAAAAACTATATTACTTTCAAAGTGAAATGATGTATATGAATATAGAGTTAAATGAGGATTTTGGAGCAAGATATTTGATAATGATGTTTATCTTTGACAAAGGTAAAATGACTGATGAAGAGGTTATGTTGATGATGATATTTTGAGATGAAATGGATTGGAGTCTAATGTGACTACATGATATGATTTACATAATTAGATTTGATTGGAGTCTTATGAACATTTTGAATATAAATGATTGTTTGAGAAGGAGATTTAAATAAATGATTTGTGAACGTTTTTGCAAAACTATTTATACATTATTTTGAGTTAAAGAATGATTATTTTTATCTTCGATTTAGAAAGAGTTTAAGCATGAGTTGAGTTTGAGAAGTACCTTAATTATGATTTTAAACATGAATATTTTGAGTATAAAGAAGTTGAATATTTTTACATTAAAACGTCTATTTTGAGATTGAGTTGAAGAGTTAAAATTATGTTTTAAATGCATCTAATATTTACTGCATTCATTGAGTTGAGATTGTATCAAATTTAAAAAGAAGTGTTTGATGATTGAGAAGAGTTGATTTTGAAAGAAGGTCCCATGAGACCAGATTGATTGGGTTTTGAATAAAGTCTAATGAGACTAAATGAGTTAATTTGAAACTAAGTCCAAAGAGACTAAATGAGTATTTTGAGTATTTTACTCACTTGATAGATATGAGCAGATTGAGTCTTGGGAGGAGTATTGAGCACCGAATTGGGTAAGAGTATAGTCCATACTCGAACCCAATAATTACGTCGCCAAACATACGAGAAGATTGAACCGTTAAAGTCGGATGTTTCCCAAAATATTATCCTGAAATAATATGACTTGATTGGTTACAAATCCATGATTGTTGATTCGTTCTTACCTTGGCAAGGTATGAACGAACGTGACAACAACGTCGGCTTGTTGTACTATCACTGGCTCATATGTGATAGTTGTCGGTTAGAGAAACTCCTAAATTGAGTGGATCGTGCATGATATGATTGGTTTGATTGAAATTGTAGATGATTGAGTCGGATTGTATAATATTACTAAATTCTAATTTGCATATCTATTGAGTTGAGTCGTTTGACTTTATTGTGATTGGATTGTATATGATTGGATTGGATGGTATGTGATTGGATTGGATTGGATAGTATGTGATTGGATTGTATATGATTGGATTGAATTGGATAGTATGTGATTAAATTAAATTGGATGGTATATGATTGGATTGAATGGTATGCGATTGGATTGTATACGATTGGATCGGATTGTATATGATTGGATTGGATCAGATTGTATATTATTGGATTGGATCGAATTGTATATGATTGGATTGAATTGGATTGTATATGATTAGTCTCTATCTAACCTGTGTTCTTACTTTAGACTTATGACACCTTGATTTAGTCTCTCTTATCTTTCTGATTTGAGATATCTGAACTGATATTATTCTACCTTAATGTATGTTTTATTTTGCCATATTACATACTCGTACATTCCACATACTAACGTCCATTTGGACCTGCATTATTTCATGATGTAGAGACAGGTTTAAGAGATCATCAATAGGCGCACCGTTGAGGATCTGTTCACACTCAGCTTATTGGTAAGTCCTCCCCTACATTCAGAGGATGTCACTTTTGTTATTCTTGCGTCGAGTTTAGTCTTTCCATTTTGATTTTAGGTAGCCATGAACCTGTCATTGGCACCGATTAGATAGTAGTGATAGAGGCTTCATAGACTAGATACTGATGGATCGATTGAGTATTTTATTTTCTTGAATTGTTCTTGTCAGACTATTTTAATGACATAGATTGGAATTTGATTTGTTGGCCCATGGCTTTTCTTTCTTGAGTTAGATTGTTGATTGAGATTGTCCACCTAATTATTTCTTTATTTTAAGCCTTTTCCTGATTGATTGAATGAACGGATGTGTGATTGGACTAAGTGGTTCGCTTGGGGACCAACAATGGTCTTCGAGTGCTAGCCACGTATGGGTACCCTCCCAGGGCGTGACACATTTACTCCAGAGTCGTAGTGGTCTCAGACTTGAACTACGACTGCTTAAGGGACATAAAATATTACTGCTCATACATAGTAATAAAGGTGTTGTCACTAGCTTTATAAGACACCACATTACGGCCTTGTGCTGTCCTAGTTTTATGAGTGCTTTTGAGAATAAGCCCAATTCTCATAGAAAATGACTTACTTCCACACTCACATAGGTGAAATCTGTGGAGATTGCTCCTGTAAGTTTAACACTCCACCCATACGGGCTACAGATTTTCATTAAGAGTTTTTTAAACTCAACCTCCATAATTCACTACAGAAAACAATGCACTCACATCATAGGGAGAGAATAAAAAATAGCGTATTTTTTCACAACAAGTCATCATATGATTCGTTTTTCCCATTAAACCTGGTTATAGGATCTCTAGTCTCCAGGTGAGTTTTCTCATATATGACTCATGAATTTATAGGCTTCAATCCATCTCCCTCGATGTGCTCCAGACATTTTCTCTTGTTAAGGCTTTAGTAAGAGAATTTGCAAGATTTTCATAAGATTTGACATAATCAACATTAATGATACCACTTGTCAAATACGATCTTACATTACTGTGTTTTCTCCTTATAGGTCTGGATTTACCATTGTAATAACGATTTTGAACTCTACCAATTATTGCAGTGCTATCACAATGAATTAAAATTGGAGGAATTGGTTTTTCAAAATAAGGTATTTGAAATAATAAATCTCTTAACCAATTCGCTTCCTCACTAGCTGAAGCTAAAACAATTAGTTTAGCCTCCATGGTAGAGTTAACATTTATAGTTTGCCTTTTTGATTTCTAACAAATAGCACCACCACCCAATGTAAAAATATAACTAGTGGTAGAATAGGAATCACCTGCTAGAGTGTTCCAATCTGCATCAGAAAAGCCTTCAAGTACAGTAGAATATTTTTTATTGAACAAACCACAAGTTTTTGTTCTAATTAAATATCTCATAACTCTTGTTATAGCATGCCAATGTTCATTACCTGGCTTGCTTGTAAACCTGCTAAGTACTCCTACTGCATATGCAATATCAAACCTAGTGCAATCAGTCACATATCTCAAACTTCCAATTAAGCTAGCATACTCCTTTTGATTTATCAAATCATTTTCACTTTGAACAGGAAACAAGTGTACACTTGAATCAAAAGGAGTTAAAACATGCTTGCAACTAATTATATTGTTTCAAATTTTCTCAACATAATTGACTGTTCAAGGAAAATTCCATCACATGTTGTAGTAATTTTTATTCCAAAAATAAAATTTGCCTCACCAAGATCTTTCATATCAAAATGACTTCTAAGAATGTTCTTAGTATCATCAATAACATTCATATTCGAGCCAAAGATCAATAAATCATCAACATATAGACAAATAATAACATGTGTATTATTTCAAGACTTATGATATATGCACTTATCACACTCATTTGTTTTAAAATCATTTTCAATCATGCAGGAATCAAACTTTTCATGTCGTTGCTTTGGTTCCTGTTTCAAGTCATATAAGGATTTAGTAAGTTTACATACTTTGGTTTTTTAGCCTGCTTCAACAAAACCCTTAAGTTGTTCCATATAAATTTCTTTATTAAGGTATCCATTTAAAAAAACAGTTTTTACATCCATTTGATTAATATGCAAATCAAAAATTGCAGCCATAGCAATTAAAAGTCTAATGTATGCAATTGTAGTAACCGGAGAAAAAATATTAAAAAACTCTAGGCCTTCTAGTTGCTTAAATCCTTTAGCAACTAGTCTAGCCTTATTGTAACAACCCCTAAAATGTTGTATGTCGGTATTTCAATTCTCGATGAAAATAATACAGCCTCTGTATTTTGGGCATAACTTTTCATAGGTTGGTCCAAATAAGGTGATTCAAATTTCTGGGTAATCACAACATCCTTACCTACAACTTTCATGAGAACATAACTTCAAATTCGGAGTATAAGTAGGTCAAATAAATTAATCTTTGCAAGATATAGTGCTGTGACGGAATTGAGTGTTGATAGAAGAAAATTCATATCTCACTGTAGGTTGCTCCAAATTGGTTGATTCTTGAACTATATGAAACTAGACTTCCATATCTACAATTCTTATGAAGAAACCAAATCCTAATAAAGAATTTATCTTATTCAAACATAGCTTCTAAAAAGAGTATTCTGTTAAAAAGAACTCATCTTACCTACCATGGAAACATCTAGATACATTTGACATCATGCATGACATAAATTGTCCTCCATTTAACATCATCCATGACATCAATATATTCCATTAAATTTTCAGATTTTTCTTTATAATTATTTTATTTATTGTTAGGTCCCTCTTTCCCACCTAAAAATACCCACCTTATTTCTTCATTTTATTCATCAAGCTTTCTTAAGCATTTCTTCTCTCTATATACTTCTTCTCAAATATAGTTTTAGTTTTAGTAGTATAAAAATACTACTCCGGTTATTCTTATACTCCGGGTAGTACACAAAACGCTCCGGCGAGAAGAAAAGGCTAGGGGTCCAAGAGTGTTCAAATTCGGAGTAAACCTTCGGATTTAAGGTATGTAAGGCTTTCATAGCATTGGATTGAGTTCGTCCATGCGCCTAATATTTAAATTTATTATAATTGAGTTATAGTTGAGTTTTATCCAAATCTTGAATTCTAGATGAATTAATTCTTCTTCTATTGAGTTTGATATATTTATGCATTAATATTATTATTATTGTTATCTCTCATATTATTGGAATTATTGTTCATGGCTATTTTCCCATGAATCCTAATTGATTTGATGTTCATGAATATTTTTACATATGTTTTGAGTAAAGATGTTGGCTTTTTATTATTTTCATTGATAAAAAGAAAGTTATATGAATTAATATTATATATGTATTTTATTGAGTTTTAAAAGAGCATAAGAGTTGAGTTTGAATGAATTTGAGCAAATGATATTTTGAGCAAGATGTTTTGATGAGATGTAAATGATGTTTTTTGGAAGTATAATGATTGATGAACATGAAATGAGATGAGTTTGATGATTTAAATTAAAGTCCAATGAGACTAGATGATGAGTTTAATATGAGCACATATTTTGGGAGTAGTATTGAGCACCGAGTTGGGTAAGAGTTTAATTGACTCAAACCCCAGAACTACGTAGCCAGCGTAGGATGGAGGCTATGCCTCTTAAGTCCCAAAAAGAGGACTTTGATGAGTGGATCCAAGATGGTGATGTCCTTTACCCTGGCAAGGTATTGGATGGATGTGGCAACGACATCGCTTCGTTGTATCATCGCTAGCTCATAAGTGATGGTTGTCGGTTAGAGAAACTCCCAACTGAGTAAGCATTGCTTATTACTATTATTTTTATTATTATATTTTAAACTTGCATTACATATTCATGTTGAGATGATGTTGAGATCTGAGCTGAGTTTTATTGAGAGGAGTATCTTGATATTTGTCCTTACCTTCCTGCCATTTTACATACTCGTACATTCCACGTACTGACGTCATTCGACCTGCATCGTTTTATGATGCAGATACAGGTGTTAGAGATCCTCAACAGGCGCATCGTTGAAGATCATTTCTTTTCAGCTATTTGGTGAGTCCTTCTTGTATTCGAAGGAACTCCTTATCCTTTTATTATTGTTGAGTGTGATGTTTCTTTTGAGGTAGCCATGGACATGTCATTGGCACCATCTAAGAGTATTAGAGGCTTCATAGACAGAGTTTGATGATGTAATCGGAGTAGTTCTCCTTAGAAACCACTTCTTCTAAGAATTATCTATTTTTCCTTTGATGATGACAAGCCCACATTAGTATTCATAAGTCTTCCGCTGATGAATAAATAAGAAATGAGACCAAGTGGTTCTCTCGGAAGCCAGAAATGGTTTCTAATTGCCTGCCACGCCTAGGGTACCCTCTCGGGGCGTGACACTTATATTTATCGATAGATCAATTTGGTTTTAACTTTTTTGTAAGACCCATTTTCAACAATTATTTTACAACCTGGTGGTAAATCAACTATTTTCCAAGTTTTATTAGAAATTAGTGATTTCATTTTATCATTTACAGTCTCTTTCCAGAAAATAGAATCATGTGAAGATAAAGCTTCTTGTAAAGAAAAAGGGTCATCTTCAACATTAAAAAATAAAAATCAGGACCAAAATCTTTTTCTACTCTAGCTCTTTTACTTCTTCTTAACTCAAAATCATCAATTTCTTTATTTTTTTAAAATGGAAGAAGAAGAACTAGGTAGTGATAAAATATTTTGTTCAATCCTTTGACCCCCACTATTTTTAGAATCAAAAGAAAATTTATTTTCATGAAAAATAGCATCACCTAATTTTATTACAATATTATTTTCAAGATTAAAAAATCTATAGGCTGTACTATTTGAAGCATAACCAAGAAAAACACAAGTAGTAACTTTCTTACCCAATTTTGTAACCTTAGAATCCATTAGCCTCACAAAGGCTAGACAACCCCAAACTCTTAGATATCCCAAACTTGGCTTGTGGTCTTTCCACAACTCAAAAGGTGTTAGTTTAGTTTTTTTATGAGGTATTCGATTTAACACATAACACGCAGTCAAAATAGCTTCACCCCAAAAATTTAAAGGTGCATTTGACTCAATAAACATGGCATTAGTCAATTCAACCAAAGTTCTATTTTTTCTTTCCGCTACACCATTGGATGAAGGAGAATAAGGAAGAGCAGTTTTATGAATTATTTCCAATGATCTAACAAAAGAATTAAGCTCATATTCACGGCCTCTAACACTTCTAATTCTTTTTATTTTCTTACCAAATTGATTTTCAACCTCATGGAGAAAAAAATTTAAAATTTTCAAAAACATCACTTTTATTTTTCATCAAGTAAACATATGTAAACTTAAAAAAATCATCAATGAAAGTGATTAAATATCTATTTCCTCAATGAGTTAAAATTTCTCCAAGTTCACAAATATCAGTGCGAACTAATTCTAATAAATCAGTTTTTCTTTCAACTTGAAAATGAGGCCTTTTAGTGATTTTGGATTTACTACAAGCTTCACACTTTTCAAAATTCTTTTTAATCAACGGGATTAATCCTAAACTACTCATGATTCCAACATAACGATCATTAATATGACACAAATAAGAATGCCAAAAATTAGTAGAAGAAAGTATGTAAACAGAAGTAGAAACTTTATTTATTTCAACATTCAGTTTAAACATCCCATCACAAGTATATTCCTTTCTCACAAAAATACTCTTTTTCACAATTAGATATTAATCAGATTCAATAATCTGTTTCAAACCTGCTTTGTTAAGAAGAAAACTAGACATCAAGTTTTTTCTAATGGAAGGAGTATAAAGTACAACTTTCAAAGTTAATATTCTTTCAGAGGTAAAACACAATTCGACATCTCCCGTTCCAAGCACTTGAGTAGTATGAAAATTATCGAGCATGTTGGTTTTGGACTCTTCAAAAGGAGTATTTTTTTTAAACCAATCTTTGTCACAACAGACATGACAGTTTGTTATTACAAGATTACAAATTACAATTAAAAAATAATAAAATGAAGAAAATAAATTCATTTCTTGGCTAAGGCGCGGATATCTCGTTCTCTTTAAGGAGATTTAAGCCCACTGCAGCAAATCTTTTCACCGGTCTAGCAATAGTCCTCTTGACTTGTCCCCTCCAGTATACAACAACCTTATCACAAAAAGTCACTCAACAAATTCTGGACAAGAGTTGAGTTTAAAGCTCTACAAATAAGAATACCTCCCTTCAACTTATATGAACTCTTTTTTTTAACAGTTTTAATGCACTCTTGCCACAGACAAAGCACGATCCTTTATCATAAACTTGTTGATTTTGTGCTTGGCTATTTTCACCATTATTTTTCTTGGGAAGTCTACCATTATTTTTCTTGAACTTTTTTCTTCTTAGGCTTCAAAGAGGTATTTTTTTTAGATTCAGGAGTAACATTTTTTGAAGTAACTAAATTTACCTTCGTTGTGATGTTTCTCTCTTCATTTTGTAAAAGTGCATCTTGGCCCCTTGCCTCCTCTTCCATGCGGATTTTCATTATCAAAGTCTCAAGAGAAGTTTCCTTTTGTTTGTAGCGCATAGTTTTTTGAAACTCCTTCTATGAAGGTGGAAATTTGTCTATTATGCACAAACAATAAGGTTGTCTCCATTTTTGACTTCTTCGGACCTGAGCTCTCTAACGATCATTATAAAATCTTGAGTTTAGTCTATCACTGATTTCTCATCCACTATTTGGGAACGAAAAAATCGGTTAGCAGCACATTTTTTCGCTCCAGCTTCTTCGTATCATATTTACTCTGCAATGCTTTCCATATTTTATTTGCACTAGAGTAAGTTCTATCATAATGATCATAAAAATTATCAGATAGACAATTAAGAATATAATACCAACACTTGTAGGAATCATTATCGTACTTCTCCACTTTCTCTTGATCAGAAATAAGTTCATCATTATCCATGGAGAGGATGTCAACTTTATTAGGATTTTTCTGATTTAACACATATGAAACATTGAGAAGACATAAGTAGAAAAATACTTTACCCTTCCATCTCTTGAAATGATTACCATTGAACTGAATTGGCTTGTTTAGATCTCCCATCTCGATATCCGTGGATTTTTCAATTGTAGCCATATTGAATCTCCTTAAAATTGTTGTTGGTATTACAAGATTACAAATTAAAATTAAAAAAATAAAATGAAGAAAATAAATTCACTTCTTGGCTGATGCACGGACATCTCACTCTCTTTAAAGAGATTCAAGCCCACTGCAACAAATCTTTTCACCGGTCCAGCAATAGTCCTCTTGACTTGTCCCCTCTAGTATACAACAACCTTATCACAAAATGTAACTCAACAAACTCTGGACAAGAGTTGAGTTTAAAGCTCTTCAAATAATAACACTTCCCTTGAACTTATAAGAACTCTCTTTTTTTTCTCTTTTTTTTAACAAACTTAATGCACTAAATCTTATCTTTTCTTATTTTCAAAACAAAGAAGACCTCTCTATTTATAGGAGAGGAAATCATTCAAAGATGAAAAAATAATGGAATGTCATCATTATCATCATTATCATTTAGTGCACCATTATGATTTAGTGCACCACTTATTAGTGATAATTAGGTTAAAAATACATAATGGAATGAATAATCTTGCACTAACTAAAGATGATAATGAAAGACATTTTTATGCACTAAAGAGAGAATTATAACATGTGCCACTTATGCAAATTAATATCACTCAATATTGATATTAAAATGCTAAAACCAACACAATCTATGTCAAATATTACAAGGACACGACTAGTTCTACACTAGATACTAAACCCCGCAAGGCAAGACAACACTTTACCCCCTACTACCCTGATACGCGAACATTTACTCTTTCCTATCTAAAGTCATGTCTTCGATTATATGAACTTACGTCATGTCTTGTCTAATAAACTCTTTCCAATTATCAAAATTATCCAAAAAAAAAAACATATTTTCCAATAACTGAACCCTCACTTCATCGATAAAAAGAAAAAAAGAAAAGGCAAATAAAATTTGACATAATTGAAGAATCTTACCCAAAAAGTACTACAAAATCAACGTCAAAATATAGAGAAATTACCTTTCCGCAACATAAAGAAGCAAACTCTTTGGTGGCATAGACGGTGAATCTGATATCAACTACTGCCCCTTGGCTGCGATTAACCGCGTCATGACACACGTTTCGAAACTCGATGAAGTGTTTGAGGCCACGACAATTGGACATGTCAATAACATGCCACATGGAAGGTTCGTGGAGCACTCGCTTCCACGTAGCACACACCTTTGTTGCAATCAACAATCTCTCTATAGTAGCCAACCTCATCAGTATGCTCTTCCTTTAATTACCTTCATAGTCATTGTTTTTGCTAGGGTTTCACTTGTTTGATTGATTGGGATGGTTGGAAAAAAAAGGGATATATATATAAATAAGTTAGGTTTGGGGTTATTTTTTTTTAGAAAAAAATTATTGATAATAAATAGGTAAATAAAATTTTTGATTTTGTTTAAAAATATTTATTAATCGAGTCTGTACGATCAATAAACTTTTTTTTTATAAAAAAATTTATTGACAATCCACGTGCCTTTTGATAACAGTCTCTCTACTTTCACGATATAATGATAATATTTATGTACATTCTATCATTTTCAAACTCCATTTGTAAAATTTCACTGGACAACCCACCCCTAGTGGAAAGTGACGCTAGTCCTCACGACGAAGTTGTAGCCCCCAAAAAGCTTGAGTTTTAAAATTTTTCAAAAGTAATATTATTATAAATTATAATAATTGAAAATTATTATTAAATATATATTTTTAAAAATTATACACCTTAGTCTTTACTCAACCATTTATTTTGGGAACTATCTGAATCTCTTATGAGATAATATTGAATATATATGTTGTTGTAATCTAAGATGATGATTCAACATCGTCAAAAGTCATCGGTGGGAACCTTTTTTTTTTTTTTTTAAAATAAAGTATGACATGCCAATTTGGAAAAGTGAAAAACTCAACCTTATCTGCAACTAAAATATGACATAGGACATAACCTTTCAAAGTTGTCATTTTGCATGATGAGAATGTTGTTAGGCTATAACAACTCAGAGACAAATTTTTTATAAATGAGGTTCAAAATGGATTTTTAAATTGTGTCGAGGAGGCTCAATATGTAATATATATATATAAATATCAACTTTGACCTTATATATAATATACTTTCCCGATAAAGGAGTTCAGATGAATCCCTTCCGCCACCTGAGCTCCGCCCTGCCAAGCGATACTCTTAGTCATGTAGTGCAAAAATTTGGTAACAAGTGTTGATGCTGCAGAATTCTTAGTTTTGAAGATAGAAACTTGGAGAGAATAATAGTTCTTTGTTACTAAATGCCCCATGAGTTTTATAATTCAATATTTATATTATTATTTAAATATTAACACTGCATGTGAAAAATATTATATACGCCAATATATAGCAAAAGGATAAAGCAATCTCTATGAATTCTGACTCATAATTTGTTTTTGTTACTCGGATTTAAATAGATTGTTTATACGTATTGAATGATTTTTTTATATATAAATATAAAATTTGAATCAAAAATATTGAATTCTACTTCATCTGTAACTAACGCTGTGACTCCGCACTTGCACAAGTGGGAGTGTGTTATCCATTCAGTTCAATCAATTTTGATGTCATTCGAATTAGTTTACCGAATATTGGATTCACAAAGAGGAAAATCACATGGGCTGTCGTGTTACAGTTGAGATCCCTCTATTTTTAATTAAAAGTTTTGAATTCGAAATTCTAAAAATAAAAATAAATCACGTTAGAAATAATATTTTCCAAAAATGAGTTTTACAATGCGTAAACTTAAATATAATCCGGGTCCAACATAAACAGCAAATATCATATGAATAAAAACACATTTTAGCAAGAAATTAATGAAGTATAAGCGGACACAATGATAAGAGGCTACCAATAGAACAATGTTGTCAGATCATTAAATGTTATCTATGCAAACACTGATGATTCTAGAACAAAATATGGTCATCTAAATCAAACAAATTATGGGTACAATATGGTCATCATTTAAACACCAAAGAAAACTTGTATTGAACAAAAAAGGAAATCCAAAACATTGAATCTAATAAACTAAAGAAATAGATCACCAATTTGATCTAAATTTTCATCAATTTTCTTAGCAAAAATGTTATCTCTTAGTTCAAGTTGAATAATTGATCAAAATTGTTGGAAAACTATATGCACAGTGGAAGCATATCAGAATCATACTGCTTACATGAATAATAGATAACACATATGTTTATGCTAGAACACATATAAGTATGCTAGAACAGATAAAGTTTCTGAAATTTAATTCGATAAATACCTCTTGAAGCGTGAGCAAATACCTTCAAGCAAATTTCCGAGTTAGACTGCAGTTTTGCGATTTTCTATAGTGATCTCAAGTTCAGAGCCGAACTCTCTCAATATTTGGGTGAGCAAGTTTTGTATAGAAAATTTATACCTTTTCTAGGTTAGGAGAAACCCCTACTTATAGGGACCTTTTCCCGGTCCAAAAAGGAGAAGAAAATAAGATTATGAATTCTAGTTAAATATGGACACTGTAGGAACCACAAAATTAACTGAGGCTCTCTATTATGGAAATAATTTAAATAATTAATTTTATATTATTCTTACCATAATAAATTATAAATCATTCCACTAGAAATTCGTAATTGCACTCCTTCATTTATATTTTGAAATTCCCTATTAAGCACTTATGTAATTCCCCATGTTAAGATTACAGATACTAATTAATAAATTAAATTACTGACGAATTTAACTTAAAGATTAATTTTTTTTAGAGCACTGCTTAACTTATTTCATGTGTTGGATTCATAAATCCACTTGCAAAGTTTGACACAATGAAAACTTATAAGCTTCTAAAAAAGACATATCATCAATCTCTATATCGAGACATGTACTCTATCAACTAACTTATTATTTCACCAATATATATTATTATCATCCAATCTACCAAGCATATTGACTCATCTCAATATCTCACATTTTAATAAATCAAAACGATAATTAATATATACAGATCATAATAGTTATATTAAGATTGAGAATATAAGTACATTTAACAGTTTAGAGAATATGTTTTTGTCAGTCAGTCTAAAATAACTATCTCTACTCGGTCTCGTTCAATACATACAAAATGCATTAGCACAAGAAGTTGGAACTATACCATTTCCATAATCAAGATAAATTACATATAATCTTGTGCTACAATTATACCGATATCTTGTCCAATTTCCATCTTAGATTGTGAACAAAAATCTTTATACTTATAAGAATCGATGATTTAATCCTCTGTGTATAAGCTAAAACTCTATGCACTAAATTATCTACTATACAAGTAAATGGACACATAAACGAATATATGATCTATTAAAACTTTTATTAAAATTGAATAAATAATTGTTCTATAAAATTGTTCTATACTAAATACTATATCTAAACTCATGATTAATAGTATATATCCCAACACAAAATAGCCTTTCCACATCTTTCATTGATCTCATTATCTTCTATGTACACTTGTTGAATCGTCTTTACGAAGATTCATCATAAATTGACAAACTTTAAGCGGGTTGTTAGCCTATCACATCCTTCCTCATTTATTCAGGCCTGAGGATCAACAATATGAACTACAAGCTCACTTAGACAAAGCTATATAATTGGACATACAATTAGTTATAATTTGTTTGTATTTAATAGATAAGCTAAGGTAGGTCTTGTATTAAATTAGCCAAACAAACTTAACTAGTATCTATTGAGTTGATGCAACTCCTCAAAATCTTTATATTTCAATGAAGGAACAATTTATTTATTTTTGAAGGGCATTATACTTATTATAGTCACTCAATTTATTTTTTTATTTGTCTTGTAATATTTTAGTTTCAATTTCCACCAACCTATAACCTATGTATTTAAACTTCACATAGTAGGATTTTCATAGTACGAAGAGAGTAAGAGGCGGTTTGATAATTGGTTAGAATTATGCATGTATTTAATACTAAAAATATTAATTATGAAAATATTAGTTATTTCATTTTCTACACCGCAGAAGATAATATATCAATTCTCTCATAACCTATTCATATATTAGTCATACAAAATTTTAAATTACAAACCAAACTTCATATTAATTTTATATATAAATAACTTATCTGTTAACTTACTATCAAACGCGTGATATAACCGTAAGGATTACACAAATCTCATAGTGATAAGAGTTAATTACATTCTATCCCTATTCTTTTTCAAATTACAAAAATCTCTTAAATTTGGTGGAATCTAAATACATTCCAAAAACGTCCGGATACATCGCGTTTCGGTGCTGGATACATCCCTTAATGTTTCGATAGATTACGTCTTGGTTTCGGATACTTCGCTCAACATTTCGATATATCTCGTAAAGTGATGTATTCGATGTTTCGATATATCACATAAACTGATGTATACGACCAATACATTACGTAAGAGTGATATATCCGAGAATAAGAGAGAGTAAAAATTTTTGTAATTTTTTTAAATGATAAAAAAAAATTAAAATATGATAAAATAAGTTGTGTATTTTTTTCCCTTATTCAAATTGAAACGAAATATCCTCCAAGCGGGAAAGGGGCCCTTTTTCTTTAAAAGCTCTTAAACCGTAGAAAACAATGAGTATGGCGATGGTGAAAGAGCCGCGAAGGTATATGGGAAAACATATTACGAGCCCGTTTGGATGAGCTTAAAAAAAGTAACTTTTAGGTATGAAGTGCTTTTAGAACTTTTGAAGTGCTGAAAGTTATTTTTATAAATAAGCAGTTGAGTGTTTGGATAAAAGTGTTTATGTTGAAAATAAGTGTTTGAATTTTAGGGTTAAAAGAATAAAAAAGGTAGTTTGGGAATTTAGTTAAAATATAAGGGATATAAAAATAATTTTCATGGTCAAACAAAATGGCTTTAAGCACTAGGAAAAAAAAAAAGTTAGAAATCCTAACTTTTCAGTTTTGACTGTTAAGAACTTTATGGCTTAAAGTTAGCTAAACACGTCCAAAAGCTAAAAATGGGCTTTAAGTTGGTTAGCCAATCCAAACGGGCTGTACAAAGGCTGGGTGTTGTAGAGATACTGGAGACAGCACGGAAAGTGTGCAGTAAATGGAGGTGAATATGCAAGGAACCTTCAATGTGGCGAGTCATTAACATGCGGAATGAAGGAACCTCTCTCACTTAGAGAAAATTTGCCGCCGTGCCGTTGATCGAAGCCGAGGTGAAGTTGTTGATATCAATTTGCACCACTTTGCCACTGATAAGTTACTTCACTACATAGCAGCAAGGTAATTTATTGCCCCCCAAATTTTAGGCTTCCACTGTGAAGGTTTATTTGTAGGTCTGTTTTGTTTCCTTTTATTGTGGAATTTGGAAATGTTTAGCGTGGTTGCACTGGTTGGTTTAGATTGGAGGTGTATTTACATTGAGGGGAATTTAACTTAGAACAAATTTACATAAAGCATGCTATGCTAGTGTAGGTGCTAATTACTCAACACAAGATAGTTTCAATAATTACATATGTTGTTCGAGCTTCGGTCCACATACAATGTATATGATTGTATCCTGCATCTCTGACTCACCTTTCTCCTTCTCTGTATTTGTGTTTCACAATTTAATGTATTTGTATATCCAGTATCAATTTTACAATTACTAGTCTATTTGTATCCAATATCAATTTTGAACGGTATCAATTTGATAATATCCAATATCAATTTCATTTGATGTATCAAATATAAAATTTCACCTCACACATTTTGATGTCTTCATCAAGGCTCTAAATCATAAACAATTGATATTTCACTTTATCATAATTTTTTTTTTACAATTTCGTTGTCTATATATTTGTTATTCATGCTTATTATTACTAGTCTTGGATTGAACACACACACTTTTTTTTTCCTTAAAACCCACACTTTATTTGTGCTTTGCGCTTAAAGCCCCAATGAACCTTAGAGTTTTTTTGCGCTTTTCACTTTTGTGCGTTGGTACCATTTAAAAGACCTAGTCATGATTCACTTTTCATAACCATGTTGAGATTAGAGGGTTATTTTTTTATTGAATACAAGAGAAAGGGTTCATCATAAATTCTCGAATGTTGATCTTATTTACAGAGAAGTTTAACTGAACTCATATCCACATTTTAGGACCATTCACCTCCTGATACATATATAGTTGACATAATCCAATGTATGTCCCATGAACTTCTAAATGTATGATGTTCGCCACAACTAAGCTTAACTGAACATGGATTATGCATTTATTGTAGCTTTTTGTGTCAAGTTGTTTTGTCTTATCTTCCTTCTACCATATCCTTGAATATGTGAAGTGTATTTCCTGCCATCCATGGTCTTGTACATCTCTTAAACAGGTCTTTTGAGAATAATGTTCGTCATACAAAAGTCTTTAGTAGTAAAAAGTACTTTGAATTCCTAAGTTTCTTAATGCAAGAGTCCAAGTATTGGCACAAGAGCGGAACTCATGGGAAGTACTTGAGAAAAAATTGGAAAGAAGATAGTATGTGATAGGATACAGCCTCTAACTCATCTCAAAGAACAAAGAATTATTTTCATAAAGTTCCTATCTTCCATATTGCAATAAGAAGAGAGGAATCTGTATATTGGGTGTTTATGCTCTTTTTATGAATTTGTTGTTGTAGTACTTCATTACTCTTTTTGTTTGTGTTGCCTCTAAAACACCATTCCTTCTCTTACTTCCCCAACAAAAACTCTTCTTTCACTAAATTTGTCTGTGGAGAGAGCATGCTATGTTTTAGCTGGGTTTTTTTTGGTTGTTTTCTTTTTCTCAAGTTGCAAATTGTATTATCCTACTACTCCCTCCGTCCCAAATGAAGTGTCTTAGTTTGAATAACCATGGATTTTAAGAAATAAAGGAAGACTTTTAAATCTTGTGGTTAAATATGTGTGTAATCCTTTAAATTCTGTAGTCATCAGCTTGCCATGTAGGATGTTGGAATTGGAAAACTTAATTAATATAGTAAGAGACACTCTTTTTCGGACAGACTAAAGAGGAACGTAAGACACTTAAATTGGGACCGAGGGAGTATTATATACCTTGTGCTAGTCTTCTGTACTAGGCCTGATTGTGTTAGGTGGTGATATTGTTTCATTGATTCATTTCTATGTTTGTTCACCAGATCAGGAAAACTGAAGAGGCTTAGTATTGCATGTTGCTATTTAAGGTATGTGAAAGCTTGGTTGAAGCAGCTCAAAAGCTCCCATTGTTGGAGGAATTGAGTCTGACACACACTGCCATCACGATAGAAGGAATTGAAGCTCTTGGATGCTCTTGCCCACGGTTGAAGTCATTTGAATTTAATAAGTCATTGTATATGGGATCAGGTGATGACTCTGATAACGAAGATGAAAGAAATGAAGAGGCTCTAGCTATTGCTAAACACCTGCCTACCTTGCACCACCTCCATCTCATTGGGAACAGTATGACAAATAAAGGCCTCCAAGCTATTCTTGATGGTTGTCCTCATCTTGTATCTCTTGACTAGCGTCTGTGCAAATATGTTAGCCTCAACAAAGTCTTGAATAGTAGAATTTCCAGGAAGATTAAAGATGTGAAGCACCCTCATGACTCTTTGGCGGATCTTGAATTTTCATTTGTGGCTTTTCGGGTTGATGATTTGTTTGATAGCACGTCCGATGATTACTGAAGCTGCGGACCTTTTGGGTCATTGGTTTATGAACAGTTCCTTCAGGTGTTCGCAGCGATAATATTTTGTTTTATGCATTTCCCATCCTCTTGTTTCAATATTTTTGTTAAAGATCTCCTCGCAACATGTTCTTTTATGTAATGACTATGTAGTGTTGTGTTTCCAAGAAAAGATTTGTGATCATTGTTCACTTATTGGAATGTTTGGATTTTATTACCAGAGGTTCTCTACAATTTCTATGGACATACAAATCTGTGAATTTATGATATGTATAAATGCTCAACTTTCTATAGATATACATATTTCTATAATTTTCACATGGCTGAATACATCAAAATAACTTCTTAAATTTGTCAGAGTATTTTTTGCAATTTCATTCATTTTTTTAACCTAATACCTTCGCAGAGGGGGAGGTAATTTTGATTAGTTAAATAGTTGTTGTAATTTGAGTCCTCTTGAGGACGACCTGAAAATAGAACTGATTTCACTCCAAGTCCTGACAGATTGTTTTGAGAAAAGAAATTCTTCCTTTTTTGATCCCATACTTTCTGTTGGTCAACAACCAATTAAATCTAGGATCATTTCTAATTGACAACCTTAATACATGATAACGTGTTCAGATTAAATACATTATCCTGTGTTATAGGAACACTTCAGTTTTAAATTTGTTTCTACCATGAGAGAATATTTCAGCATTTCCATTGAGATATACATCCATGTTCCAATTGAAGCTATTTATTTATCCATCTTTTTTGGCATTTATCAAGCTGGAAAAAGCATCTTATGAAATTATACCTTCAATGAGCTAAAAATGGTTTTCACGAGGTTAGATACTTACGGTTGCGCCCTTTGAGTTTGGGGCGTGATAAATTTGGGGCTTATTTTTAAGCCGAGATATACTTGTTTGTTTTCTTGATTGCGTGTGACTGTTATGAGCTAGTAGAAAATGATTCAACATGATCGGCTCAGGCCTGAGTTTTGGAATTAGGTGCCAGTTGCGTCCTTTGAGTTTGGGGCGTGACACTTACATCTATTCTACAACCAGAAATTGAGCTAAAAATGATCTTCGTGAGGTTAGATTGACAAAACTAGGGATGTGTTCGGTACGAAGGAAGATGTTTTCTAGGAAAATATATTCATTGAAAAATAACTCGTTTCTTATTTATTTTTTTATATTCGGTGTATAAATAAAAAATATTATGTTAAAAGCATTTATATATAATCTAAACAAATATTATTAAAAATAAGGATGAAGGTACTGGGAGAATACTATCAATGTGAAAGTACTCGTACAACTTTCATACTTACGTCGAGTTTGGAGGGTTCATTTATCTGCTCCGTCCAAAAATAGGACTCAAACTCAACATGGACTTTGCTTGCTTTTTTTTTTTTACAAGACTTTGCTTATTTTGTTGGGACTGAGTTGTATCATTTTGACTCTTTTAAAACTGTTTGATTATCCTGATATGCAATAATAACAACATATTCATCATAATTTTACAAGTGAAAGATAAAATATACGTAGATCATAACCCTACCTTGGGAGAGTGATGGTTTACAACTAGAGCTTCACTATTGCATTGTTTTCCTAAAAATCCACGGTCATTCAATGTAAATGACCAATTAATTCTATATGATTAAGGTACGGAGAGGGGTGTCCATTTTCGAGAAATAATTTGGATTCATGCCGGGGCGATCGACTACCGAAGCAATTCATGTTGTGCGGAGACTGGTGGAGAAATATAAAAAAATGAAGAGGAACTTACATATGGTGTTTATTAATCTTGAAAAGGTCTAAGACAAAGTTTTGAGGATGTCCTCTGAAGGTGTTTGGAGGCAAAAGGTGATCCGATGGTTTATATTAGAGTGATAAAGGACATGTATGATGGAACCAAAACGCGGATTAGAATGGTGAGAGGAGACTCTGATCATTTTCCAGTTGAGATGGGGCTTCATTAGGGATATGTGCTTAGCCTTTTTTGATTTGCCTTGGTGATGGATGAGCTGGCGCGGTCTATTCAAGAGGAGATTCCATGGTGTATGTTATTTGTGGACGACATAGTACTGATTGATGAAACACATGACATAATTAATGATAGGTTGGAGGTTTGGAGACAAACTCTAGAATCCAAAGGGTTCAGGTTAAGTAGGACCAAGATAGAATATTTGAAGTGTAAATTCAGTGTTGCAATGGATGAAGCGGATGTGGAAATGAGGCTTTCCACACAGACATTCCTAAGAGAGAAAGTTTTAAATATATTGGGTCTGTCATCCATGGTAGTGAGGATATCGACGATGATGTCACACATTGCATTGGGGCATCATAAATGAAATATAGGCTTGCCTCTAGAATTCTTTATGATAAGAAGGTATACTTAAATTTAAAGGTAAGTTCTACAAAGAAGTGGTGCGACTGTCCTTGTTACATTGGGCAGAGTGTTGACCAATCAAGAAATCTCATGTTCAGAATATGCATATTACGGAAATGAGGATGTTGAGATGGATGTGTGGACATACTAGTAGTGACAAGAGTAAAAATGAGGTTATTCGGGAGAAGGTGGGAGTGACCTCTATGGCGGACAAGATGTGGGAATCAAGATTAAGATGGTTTGGACCTGTGCAGAGAGGAGCATCGATGCCCCAGTGAGGATGTGTGAGAGGCTGGTTGTAGGGGATACGCGGAGAGGTAGGGGTAAGCCTAAAATGTATTGGGGAGAGGTGATTAGACGGGATATGACACAACTTCATATTACCGAAGACATGACTTTAGATTGGAATGAGTGGAGGTCGTGTATTAAGATAAAAGGGTAGTAAGGGTAGAGTGTTGTCTTGCCTTGCGAGGTTTAGTGCCTGGTGTAGGACTAGTCGTGCCCTTTACAATTCTTGCCTTATGTTGTTTATTGTGTTTGGATTATCACACTACTTTGTTGTGATTATTATTTCACTCATGTAGACTTTATACTGATTTTCTTAATAGCCATTATGTTTTCTCCACTGTTTTTCTCTTCTTTTATTTGGAATTGATGCACTTGAGCCGAGGGTTTTTCGAAAACAACCTCTCTACTTCCACGAGATAGTGATAAAGTCTGCGTACACTCTACTCCCAAACCCTACTTTGTGGGAATTTACTGTCGTTGTTATTGATTAGTATATGTGCAACTCCTTCAACAGAAGGAATAAATAAGGAAAAGGGTCATTATTTTCGTATTTTATTCTTTTTAAAAAAAAGGGTCTCACCGGAAAATATTGCTTAAGGGGATTATCGTTTCAAAGGAGAGTTCTTTTTTGGTTTTCCCAATTTTAGGAAGTTAAATTTCTAGGGAATCATGTTCCTACTTATCCCTATTCTATAAGTTCCTCCATATGTGTGAGATGTGAAGACAACTCATACAATATATTTACCAAAGTTAGTAACAAGGAAATAAATATAATTAAGTGGTATAATACAATTGTTAATTTAGTTAGTTGCCTTCTTGCATACAAAGAAACAATATGTTCTAATCCTAGAGGATATAAATTACACGACTTTATATTGACCAAAGTTAGTAACAAAGAAATAATATGTTCTAATCCTAGAGGATATATATTACATGACTTTTGGAATTTAAATTTATTTCGGAATATTTAGAAGAGTGGGTAAAAGGTAAATCTCTAAGAAAGTAGAACAAACTATAGGTTTATGAAATGTGCCAAGTTACTGTTTCTATGCCTAGCTTTACATAGACATAGATACATATACAAAACATCATTTAACCAAAATTATTGTTTTTACAAACTTCCCAATTTAAGAAATTAAATTCATTTAATTATTCATGTATATCATTTAATACACAAGACTGATTAACATTGTAAATATCAACTTCCAAAAGATAAAATAGATCAGAGGAGTTTGAAACAATGGTAAATGTTTGTGACTTACACAACCTTTCGAATAACTCATTCCACTGGTGATGTGCCAAGAATACTATCACCTTCCTTGATCCAAAATGCATCCGCCCTAAGTTATTAGCGGAAGGGTGTATGCAGTTGTAATTTCATTCAAATATTTGATGTAATTTGGATAAAGAAAGAAGAAAGAATGATTGTTGTATCTTGATCAACAAAGAAGTGTCATCTCCATATCTTGATCCACTGGTCATGACTAACTGAAGCTACGATTCTTTTCGTAGGTGAATCTGCTAATGAAGAAATTATACCAGAATGTGCACAATATGGACTAGTTATGGTGCTCTGGTAGAATGGATTCCACAGCTCCAACAACTGCAACAACATTCGACAGGTATCAGATGAAGAGGTAAAAGGAGGGGAAAAAAATCAAGAACTATACATGTGAATAAACTTCAAACATGAACAATTTCATCTGACACAACAACTACTCGGTTTGGAGTTCTAATAGTCCTGAATTTCCCTCAACAGAGAAGTCATTAAGCACCACAAAAGATCAAACATGAGTAGGGAAAAAAAATGTTAAATGAAATCAATATACAATCAACATTTTCTTTATTGAAATAAAAAAATAGCAAGAATAATAATACTCTCGGAAACAAACCCTAAATCAAAATGTGCATTCCAAGACATTAGTACGACACCATAACCCAAACTTGCAGACGTTGCATATTCTTACCCTCCTATTATTCCTTTTTCATTTCTTAGCTTTGGCTCACCAAGAGAAAAGTTTTGTATTTCTTTTCTTAGTTTTTCAGAATGGTTCAATATCTTAGCATCCTAAGTTATAATTGTTGTTTTTGCAAATATATAGAGCCATTAATCGAGTCAAGTCTACAAAGAACTTATCTATGAACTCAAAGCTTTAGCAGAAAATGTCCAAATTATGGTAAGCATACCTTATCGGAACCAATCACCAACATTAGAGCGTGCCCGGGGTGGAAAGTGCATGACTGGAACTTATTTCCACTGGAGTACAGTTCATATACACACTTTCCATCACTAACAGACCATATCCGTGCACTGTCTTCACTCACGGATGCCAGGTAGTTCCCACTCATCTCCCAGCAGATTGAACGGATGTCTTTGACGTGTCCCTAAAAATCAAAGAAAATGAATCCACATTGATATAGTTAGGCAATATAAAACAAAAGTTTGATCATTGATCAAGAATAAGCATCTTACTTGTAACTCTTTTTGGATGTTGTTAGTCTCGACATCAAAAATGGTAATAACATTTCCAGTAGAACTTGCCAAAAAGTACCCAAGTTGAGGTTGAAATCTGACTTGACTAATACCTCTCTGCATCTGTACCAAGAGCTAATCAATACATTTTTTCGTGAATGAATTATACTTGATACTCAATAAACCACTCTATATAGAACACCGTACAATGTGTTGTTGAATGTGATACAGATGTTTGTTTAAATAACATTACTAAACCCTTTTATTTCCTAATATATCATTTTGTATGTGTGGTCAAATGATGACCCACTACTGATATTTTGAAAACCTTGAAATTTTTTGGAATTACGAAGAAAAAAACAATTCCTACAATCAAATGCAAGATTTCAAGAAAAAACACACTCAACAATGATTTTAAATTGGATAATTAAGTAATCTCCAAATAGAAATGGAAACAGAAAAAACAGTTAACCATCAAAGTATGGAGCCTTCGCATGTTAAATAGAGATGCCTCTTTATCAACATCTAAAGAAAAAGAAGAAAATAGAGACACCAACCTTAAAATTGAGTTTGCAATCACCCGTATTGACATCCCACAGTCTAATCTCACCATCGCTATCACAAGAACTGAGGAGACCCACCTTTGTTGGATGAAAATCTATTGACATCACATCCCCACTATGGCCGACAAGGTCTTGGAAAGAATAGCTTCGCTGTATTAAGACAAAATGGTGAAACGTGTATCGTATCATGGTTATAATAGACACAGATCAAAGTAAGCAATTCAAGTGATTATACAGTAATCCTCATGAGAAATCCCGATAATCAGTAGAAAATAAAAAAGATTCTAAAGATCTAAAGATGTTTTGGTAACATGCAAGTTCCTCAAATATGGACTCAAATGAAATGTATGATAGACAACATAATATGATGTTGATATTTGATATAATTGAGATAAATGTTTTGACTATTCTCACTACTGAAATAAAGAATGTGACAATAAATGTCACATGGACAATTGTCTGAACAGCTAAAAATATATATACATGTTCTCATTTAAGTACAAGCAAAAGAATCAAGATCATATTAGCACAGAAATCAGAAGAAATAATGTGTACCAAGAACAAGAAAATCATAGAACTAATGAATATATATATCCTGGTGATTTGAATCTGTGCTGACTGCTACTTGTGAGCCGTTACAACTTAAAAGAAAAGTAACTGAAAGACTCATTCGAGCAACGATCTACAATGGAAACTAGAGGTAGTACCTTGGTTGCATCCCATATCTTCACAGTTCTGTCAAATGAAGATGTTGCAAACACTGTTGAGTTTGGTCTAAAACGGACATCTGCAACGTGATCAGTATGACCTTGTACACTATAAGCTTTGTTATTTCCCAACTCCCAAATCAAAACCTAACATAGATCACAGTACAAGCTCGTTAACGGGAGAAGTTGAGACAAGCGTTCTTCTATCTGACCAACTAGAATCCTATTGAAGATTATTAAGACAAACCTTCCCATTGTCTCCACCGGTAGCCAACAACTCTCCGCTTGAATTAAAGTGGCAACATATGAACTTGCTCATTTTTGTGTCAAGGCTACTAATTCCTTTTAAAGAGTTGTCTGCAAAGCAATATGAAATCAATTATCCTTTGTGGCCGATTGTGTTCTCACTATGACATTAGATGCACAACCTAACAAGGTGAATATAGAGCCTAACAACAGGTGACACCAGTTATGTACAGTCCTTATAGAAGATTAACTATTTCTGTCAACTGTCAATTATCTAAATTACAACATTTTTAATATTAATTTTCTTAGGAACCATTAAACTTGTTGTCGCATACCTTTCCGGGGCGTAGCAAATTTTTCAGTCCATGCATAGATTGAACTACTTGCACTAACCAGATCAACATCTCCTTGGGAGTAGCAGCTTACAGTATTATCCTTTGCAACACCAGTGACAGAAGCTTTTTTGCAAGCCTACAACTCAGGAAAATATTAAATGAGCAAGAATGAAGTAGATGAAGACTATATTGACATTCCATACGCATTCGTCCAAGTGACTATTAAGGTGACAGAGACAAGAACAAACTAGGAAAAGTGTTAGGAAATTAAGATTCATCTAAGAAACTCCTACTTAGTAGATATTTTTATGTAGTAACCAAGTCTTTTATTTAAAACTAAGTGGTGGTTAGTTGGCCACAATAAGTGTTGGTTAGTTGGCCACAAAGAGTGGTGGTTAGTTAGCCACATATGTATTGTGTGAGTTTTTTTTTATGCTTGTTTTGTGGTTTGTAGTCCTCATACACACACTATATATATGTGTGTGTAGCCTATGTAGTTAACAATCTAGAAATAAGAAGAATACTTAAATTATTCCAGCTTTCTCTTCTTCTTCCCTGCAGTTTTGTAGCAATTTACAGCTACATTTTATTCAATGCTTCAACTTTCTGTTTTCTAATCCTTCTTCCCCTTCTTGTAACAAAAGGGAAGTCCAATCCCAAAAACTGATGATGTCTATCAATGACAGTGAAACAGAATCACCAGGACATGAATGGCTTAAGAATTAGATGCAGAAAAATGATCTTACGGATGCCAAAGAACTCGATCGTGTTTTCCTCTTTATGCCACTCTGATACAAAACACAGGTAAGAAATTAGAAGCCAAACAGGGGCACATGTTTCCTCAATTCTGGTACTGCTAAAATATTGCTGAAATTTGACAACGTTCTTATAAAATCAGTTACTTGCGACTGCCTTTGTGATCTAAGACGTACCTTTTTTGAAAACTGCAGTCCCAGCTGGTTTATTTTCTCCTGCACTGCAGGTTGCTTTCCAGATCTTCTCATAAGTCCTCCTACGGGAGCTATTTTTTGTTGGTCAGTTGGTAAAAATTCTGGGGTTCTTTGATCTGTATCACCTAGCATCTGTTCAATGCCAGAAGAAAAAGTAAGGCAGGAAAAAGATCTAAATCACATCAGTATAGTAGGGTAACCTATAGTTTGTACCTCAATTTGTTGATTACTGGACTATGCAAATACTTTGAAATTTCTCTTTTTTCTTTCTTCTACATAGGTTTCCCCTTTTAAAGTTGAGTTTTAAGTTACGGTTCTTATTTTACTATTAATAACCTCTTGTACAAGGTTTTAAAAAGAGATTTCAACAACCAGAACATTCTAAAAACCAACTCATGGTCTGCATGGCTAAAACAATTGCTGTATGCTACAATCCTTAGGAGTGAAATGGTTACTTGAGTATTCAACTTACTCCTGCATCTTTTCCACTTGAGACAGCTTGAATGAACATACGAAAGAAATCAACAGTAGTTGCATGGGCAGGATGTTTGAGCATATCCAATGTATGTACTATGTACTACTACATTTGGTAAAACATCCTATTGTGGAAAGGAAGTAGTTCTCAAAAACAGTTCCTTCTCAGTTGGCACTATTACATTGGGATGTACAACTTGATGGCTACTGACAGGGAATTGAACAAACTACCGGGGTCAGTGTTCAGGGAAGCGTGAAGCGGAAAAAGCGACAAGGCCCCGTTTCACACTTAAAGTGAAGCGTCAAGCAAAGAGCTCGCTTCATTGAAGTGAAGCGTAAGTTAAAAGAAAAAAAGGGCAGCCTGGTGCACTAAAGCTCCCGCTATGCGCGGGGTCCGGGGAAGGGCCTGACCACAAGGGTCGATTGTATGCAGCCTTACCTTGCATTTCTGCCAGAGGCTGTTTCCAAGGCTTGAACCCGTAAGTTAAAAGAAAAAAGACCAAATTAAATAAAGACAATAAATATAAACAAAATTTCAAATTAAAAACTCTAGATGCGTGAAAATCCTAGAGAAGCAGACCAATAGTCAAACTAAACTTGGACTATTGAAATAAAAGGTTGTGGTTCTTTTTTTTTCCCCTTTTATTGACCTTTTAAGACTTAAAAAAAATTAAGCATCACTTTCTTTGCTTCGGCATTGTCACGCTTCAGCCTTCAAAGTGACCGCTTCTCTTCACCTCCATCGCTTCTAGTCTGCGAAGCGTGACTGGCTCACATCGCTTCGCGATGAACACTGACCAGGGTTGAATATGAAAGGAATGAACTAACTAAAAGCTGACCTGAACCTAAACACCATAATGGGCTTTACATTTCTATTAACGCAAAAGTTCAAGGTACTCACAACAGATGACCATCCTTGATGAGATGCTTGTTGAAGAGATCTGTTGTTCCCTGCAGGTACAACAATGCAAAGATGATCAAAAGGAAATTTCAAATTTTAAAATGAAAGATAAGGAGATCAAAAGTGCATAAAAATGCCAACTGAACCTGATGGAACATTGTACAATATATAAAAACAGCTAGGCCTCAATTCCGAGCTACTTGGGCACCCATTGTAAAATTTAATGTCAAAAAAGGATTTGAAATTCATCTATATGATCACAACACGAACTTCTCATGGTGCTTTTTCTAAAGAGAACATGTAATGAAGAGCACTCATCAAACTGATTATTTTGCTGAATCTAAGTCTTAAAGATTGTCTATTTATTTCATACTTCCTTCCATGTTAGTTTTCCTTAGTGTATTTTACAGTGAAAATTGTCAATTGCTAATGAATCGAACTTAAAATGAAACTGGAACTAGAACTAAGAAATTACAGTGATTAAATCTTGGTCATCAATTCAATGGAAATTAATTGCACATACAGAGTATCATCTTCAAAAACTTACAGATAAGAAGATGCGAAGGGAAAGGCATTGTATCAAAGTTCTATTTTAGAAAAGCCTCCACCGCATACTTTCTTTGGTGGATCTTATTCCTAAGTTGTCATATTTTTTTTTCTTCAACCTACAACATGCATCTTTACCCAAATGGGGAAGTGTGTCCTATACAATCTCACTAGCCATTGGCATAATCACCAAGAGAATGGGAGTCAATGATAGATATCACAGGTGTAGTTTCATCAAGTTGCGCTCAAATATCAAACTAGCTTCAAATTGGAGTAGAGTTCAATTCGAAGATATGTACACAAGATCAAGCACAAATCAATATAGTAACAAGCGTATTAACAACCTTGAAATCGAGTATAACACACATATAGTATAATAAATTTGTATCTTAGAATCAAATCGAAAATTATTTTTATATTACAAACAACAACAACATACCCAGTGAAATCCCACAGGTGAGTTCTGAAAAGGGTAGAGTGTACACAAACCTTACCACTACTTCGTGGAGGTAGAAAGGTTGTTTCCGGAGGAAACTAATTTTTATATTAATAAATATATATTGTTTTTGTTTTCTATAAGTGTATTACTAAATAAAACTCTTAGTACACTTTATACTTATCTCAAAATAATTTTTTTCAACAACATGAGTTGGCCTTAAGGTTACACATATTCAGTTAGTTGAGTTGTATGTTCAAACAAATGTGGCTCGCTTAATATCTCTAATTAGTTGAATAACTAAGTATTATCTAATAACTAAGTAACAAGAGTAACCTTAGACCCATGCAAGCCACATTTGTACATCTATACCACATGTCCATTCCATCCAAAATGGTGCTCGTGTGGCTTGGCTAGGTTAGGAAGAGAATCACAAAGAAACAACTGCAATTCGAGAATCTTTTTCTATGTTAGCTAGTTGGGCAAGCTTTCATATGGTAGTCTCCCTTAAGCCATCTTGAATTGGCGATACTTGTATGTAGCCAATCACATAGCTCTACATGAGACCCTTTCAAAGGCTAAAACGGCAGTCAACAATGCGTCATCCTCATTCCTTTCCTTTGATGTGAACTTGAGCAATGGTTTAATCAAAGATGTACCAAGGTCATCACTTTTTTTTGAGGAGATTGAACATCCTTACATGTCTCGTATGGGGCAAGCAGGTGGCACACATGTGCTATAAAAGCACCTGTTTAAAGAACAACAATGAACATAATACTAGTGATTCTGTATTAGGCTAGTGTGCTATAAGCCCAATTGTGTGATCAAGGTTAAGAAATTCAATTTGAAAACTTAGGTTGGTTAGAAAATATATGGAAAACAATTAAGCTATTACCACATCTAGTCCAGGTAATACTCTTATCAAGGTAGCCCATGTCTCATCAATATATCACTCAAAGCGACACCTTACCAATTTATCATTCTGAGTAACACCATGCTCCTTACTTTCTCAAAAAACAAAGTAACACCATGTTCCATAAACTTGTATACAATAATAGATACACCACAACACATTGATTGAATCAACCTAAAGTTGGCTATTTAATATACTTCATCTTATAATAGTATAGTAACTTTAAAGTTCATCGCTTAGCCTTATGTATTGAAAGTTTTAGTTCTAGAATACGTATGAATATTGTGGGAAGGAGAATTAACCAAAGATGTAAGTGTGAAGAGTGAAGACCTTCTATTCTATATTTTAAGATCACTACATGTTCTCAAAAAATTCAAACCTACAAACTTGCTCTCCTCCAAAAACCTTGATCTCCAAGCCCTCATAACATTTATCGTTTCCTTGAGCTTGCATTCCAAATTAGGATTCCTTGGAGAAGGAGAAAGCTATTTAGGCAGATTCAAGTTTGTTGAAGTGTGACCATCTCATCTAAAAGTTTAAACTATTAACGAGAGCACACTTTTATATACTTAATTATAGTCTCTGCACGACCTCTCACCTATGGACCTGGTTCTTTTTCATGAGCCAAGCATGTGAAAATTCTTTTTTATAATGGATTGCAGCGAAACTCGATCTCAGGACGTCTGTGTGCTCCAATACTATGTTCAAGTATGTAACTATCTCATCTAAAAGCTGAAGTTGTTAGAGCGAACACACTTTTGTTTACTTGATTATATTCTCAACAAAGCTGATGCAACTAGGTAGTTCAGTTCAAAAGTGACTAGAGTACTCTTTAGGAGGCAAGCTAATTCAAGTCAACTTTGTGCTAGATTCATTACCAGCCTATGTGATGTCCCTCTTTCCTATGCCTGGTAAAGTACTCAAAGATCTAGACAAATTGAGAAGAGACTTCCTATGGCATGGCAACAAGGAGGATAAGGGTCCAATCTGGTGAAACGGTACATAGTGCAACAGAGCAAGGAGCATAGAGGTATGGCGTTTAGAAACCTGAAGCTACAAAATAGCAGCCTGCTCAAGAAATGGTTGTGGAGATATGCTGAGGACAGACCAGTCCTGTGAAAGAATGTAATACAACAGAAACATGGACAAAATGGACGATGGTGCACTGATGAATCCACTCACCGACACCTGCGGAGTTGGACTATGGAGGACCATCAGGTCCCTTTGGACCAACCTTGGGATGGACATTACCTTCCAAGTGGGCGATGGCAGAAAATCCTTTTCTGGAAGGAACTGGGATGGTCAGGGCAATCTGCAAGAGGCTTTACCCAGCCTCTTCAACATCAGCACCAACCAGAATAGGACAATAGAGGAAATCTGGACTGCTCAGGGATGACACCTAATTTTCAGAAGGTTTTTGAATGATTGGGAGGTTGAAAGAGTGGCTCCTCTACTTGGTAGAATAGATACCTTCGCAGGGACTACCAATGAGCTTGATATCATCAGATGGAGTCACACCACAAATGGCAAATTCTCAATCAACAGGGTCTACAAGAGGGGCTGGGATCAAGAGGTTCAAACTACAAAGCAAAGCACTTAAAATGAAGTGGTTGGAAGTACTCCAATGATCATCAAGCCTTACGGAGCAAAGTAATCACTAATCAGAGCCAAATATGACGAGAGTGACAACTGAATGACTAAAGAGGTCACCACACCTTATGGTGTGGGTCTGTGGAGATTCATTAGTGTTATGGAATGAATTCAAACCAAACACTAAGATCAAAGTGGTAGATGGGAGAAGAACTGATTTTTGGAAGGATGAATGGCACGAGGCAGGCATCATGGAGGCACGAGGCAGGCATCATGGAACTTTTATTGCCAAATATCAATATCCTGGTGCTTCAATCACATAACAATTGCAGAGTTATGATCCCCTCAAGGTTGGAATTTCACTTTTAAAAGAAATCTAAAATGACTGGAAAATTAAGGTTGCCTGTTTTGTGTGGTTGTTGTCTACAGAAGCAGTTCTTACACAAGAAATTTAGTGAAGAGGGGAATTCAGCTGTTCCGGGTGTTTCTTTTGAAGTGAAACTGCTAAGATCTCTTCCTGCACTGCATGGTTACAAATCAGCTATGGAGATTGTTCCTGAATCTTAAAAATCTCATGGTACATGCCTGGGAGAGTCACAGAAGCTCTTCTGAGCTGGAAGGAAGCAGGTACACAGGCAAAGGATAGGAAAAGATGGAGAATTGTCCCAGGCCCAGCTAGTATCTGGTGGACAATTTGGAAGGAGAGGAACCTTAGATGCTATGAGAGTATAGACAATAGTATGGAGAAAGTCAAGCTGAATTGTATTCTGACCTAATGTTTTTGGTGTAACCAGTTGCATTCCAATGATATTGTCTCTATCATGGATGTCTTAGATTCTCTTTAGTCACAGGACAGTAGATCATAGAATACTCTTTTATATATGGTTCCAGTGCAACCTATGCACTGTTTTGGCTTTAATTTAGATACAGACGCAGTTACCATGGTAAAAAAAACAAACTAAAACTTCACAACTTTTAAGATGGTTAAAAGGGAAAGAGAGAGAATTCCTAACTGGACGTCCAAACTGACAACTAGTAGAGTCGTAGACATAATTTAAGCTTTTAAGTGGACCTTGGTGAAATTAGGAGGACCTAGATTAAATGATTATTGACCACTCACATATGAGTAAATTTTGAAATAAGTTACCTTGACTGGAAAATACTTGATAAAAATGTAGTACTTGATCAAGGCTAAGAACAACGGCATTTAAACAGAGTATGATGGCTTCAATATGAGTTTCATTATCTGAGCTTGTTTGGAAGAGAGATCAGCTACACGGCAAGATATGAAGAACGGATATTATGACACGAATTCCTGTTTGGATGAGGTCCTAAGTTGAGAAGTCTTGGGAGGTAGTATGTACAAAGTGTAATTAGTCGAGGTGTGCACAAACTAACTTGGACACCATGTTTATAAAAAAAGAGTTGAGAAGTCTTCGGCAGTTCTTAAACCATTTTTGCTGTTTTATGAGATATCATGAGACTGCGCGAAGGACCTTAAAAGGTCAAGCTTCCCATTTAGGAGGATTCTTCCCCTTTCTCTTCGCTGATAAGGCCTTGCTGGTTCTTTACAACTGACAAGCAGGCAGTGAAGTGACAATAGAGAATAGAAGGTATCAGTGTAAAAGCTTCCTTGTGGAGTTTGACCTTTGGTTTAGAGCTTAAATTAGAAAAGACTGGTAACCTTTATGAAATTCAAGGGAAACTGAATTGAGATCTTTTTCCCTTTTACCAGCTTATAAGTCTCCCTCCTATGCACCTTAAGATGTCCAATAGGCAACAATGTATTCCCCGTTCCTTAAAATACCATTACCCTTAGTTTCCTTTCAACTGAATCTTGAATTTAAGAAACTTAGTCAATAAGATACATTCTTCTCCAGGACACAACTCATCCAAAATGATCTCAGACAAATCCCTAACCAAAATAAGCATATTCCGTCTGTTAACAGTTATTCCAAGTCACGAATGGTCAATTTTCCTAATATGACCGTGAGGAATCTTAACTTTTAGAAGTTTAACTAAGAGACTGACCATGCACTACATTAGCTTCATCTTTTCTATCAAGCAATATTACAAACCTCCTAATAGAATCATCATTACCTTATATGGACCATATCACAACTTTTGACTTTTCTATGTTCCAATGTGGATTTACCATCATAATAATCTATAAAGAATACTTTCAAGAGTTCAATTTAATTGGGCAACCCAGCAAGGACCAACTGTATTGTTGCAATGTTATCACCATCAGTGTTATAGCTTCAATCATACTCATTCATTCGTTATAGATATAAGTCTATTGCTTCAAATCTAAGCTTCATGATCCTGATGCCTAAATCCACCAAAGTACCATTACTTTATGCGTAAAAGCTAAATACTCAAGACCAAGTTGAAGGTGAATGATGGGGCTAAAACCAAGTTCTGGACAGATAAATGGCACAAAGAAGGCAGCTTAGAAAGGCTATTCCCAGATATCTGCTCCTTAGTATTACACCAACAGAGTACCATAGCAGATCTATGGACAACAGAGGGATGGAGATTCAACTTTAGAAGGCAACTCAATGATTGGGAAATACCAAGAATGGCAGATTTCATCAACAAGATTGAGCAATTCAGTGGATTGGGAGCAGATGAAGATGAACTAGGGTGGCGTGGCGATGAGAAAGGCATATACAAAGTGAGCAAAGCTTACAGGAAAATGAACAACTACAACCAGCAGCCAAACAGTTGGCCCTGGAAGAACGTTTGGAAAACCAAAATACCATATAAAGTGGCATGCTTTGTGTGGCTTCTGGCAAAGGAGGACGTGCTTACCCAAGAGAACCTAATGAAAAGGGGGATAATTTTAAGCCACAGTTGCTTCTTGTGTGGGGAGCAGGCAGAGACTGTGAATCATCTATTCTTACATTGTAGAATCACAGGACAACTATGGAGATTGTTTTTGAACCTCAGAGGAATAGCATGGAACATGCCTAGGAAGATTACAGAGGCCTTAACAAGCTAGGAACAGGCTGGGGTGTTGGCCAAGAATAGAGGCAGGTGGAGGATAGTCCCAGCAAGCATTTGGTGGACAATATGAAAGGAGAGGAATTCTAGGTGTTTTGACAGCATAGAGAACAGTATGAAACAGATTAAGCTTAATTGCATCTTGCTACTGTGTTTTTGGTGTAACCAGTTACTTTCTAATGATCCTATCTCTATTGTTGATGTTTTAGACTCATTATAGACATAAGATCATAGATGTAGGTAGTACTTTGTAAATATGGGGGGTACTACAACTCTTGTAAGATTCTGATTCTAACATAAATATACAAAGTTACCAGTTTCAAAAAAAAAAAAGAAGCTAAATACTCAAGACCACATCCAAATGGTCGTGGTACGCTTTGACCTGTGCACTGCAATAGTATTGCATCCTTTTTCCACCAAAAGCAAAGGCAAAAACAACTTCCTGAAGAGATTTTTCTCCCAGATCTCTTTTTGATTTCAGAAAATAGCAACAAACATTAATAAATTGGGAGAAAGCAATCACTCTCATTGTATACTCCTTTAATACCTTTTGAAATATTTGCATCATAAGTTATTCAACACAATACACTCAGGGGGTACTCACGGATAAAACTGGTATTACAAGAGCATCAAAGACTCGCTCAATATAATCAAAAGTAACAAACTAGTCATGTCTCTTCATCATTTCAAGGATACTATGTGATCCCTCTCTCTTCGCACTACTTTCTTACTTAAATATAGAAACTAAGTATAGAAGCTTTCTCAAAATATCAACATCTATATTTGGAAGGAGAATTTGATGCATTCAGGAGCAGTTGGTTGAAAATCCTGATATCAAGAGCTGCTGAGCATCTCTTAATAGTTTCCTAAAACAGAGGAATGTTTAATTTGTTCTGGAGGGACTGATAGCTAACAAATAGATCAGCAAATCCTAGTTACTGGTTTTAGACATCAGCAAAAAACTAAACATTCTTAATCTGATTCCATGTGCATCTTTCAGCAATGCAATTATTCTTTTCAATTTGAAAATGACCAAGTTATTCAGCATCTCATCAGACCCTATCTTAGTATATAAAGTTATTCCCTTTAAGTTGGAGAATCAAATGGAACCCAGAAATACTATTTCGATGTTTATGGTAAGACATATACAATAATCTAAAATAATTGAAATTTATAATATGCTACACATAAAAAGCGAGCCCTCTTCAATATATATACACTCAAAAAGTATCTGCAGACAACATTAATGTTCAAACATCCAACATTACCAATGCAAAAGACAACAAAATTTACAAACCAATTGCAAAACATTTAAAGTTAAATTACAAACAAACCTGAATCATAAAGTTCCGGTAAAGCAGGCAAAGCGTTTGCAGGGGCATGAATACTTGGTTCCATTAGCGTAGGTCCTCCCAAGTTTATGCCAGGTCTGTCATCCTGAAAGAATAAAAATTTGTCAAATATTTTCAACTAATAATTTATTAAAAAAGTTTGCAAATGTATGAGGAAACGTAAACATACTCTTGCATTCCACTTCGGAGGTGCCGTTGGCATTTTCTGCATTTGATAGCTGATGGACATGAACATACAACAAACAAATTAGAAGATTCTGATATGCAAACTCCATAATGAAAGTAATGGTTTCAAAACATTCTTGGACCATCTAGATAATGTGAAAAAATTATCTCATATTATAGGCCAAGCAGTTGGTTCTGATTACTAGACTAACGAGCATTCCTTAATAGGCAAGTTTTGCAAGAAACTTTTGAAATATCATATATCAGAAAGTCATAATTAAGAGCAACACACAGAGAGAATAAGAATGTGATTTTCGTCAATCTTCATTTGTTGCCTTGGCAGCTTAAGGCAATTATATTATACTTATTTTGGAGAACAAAATACAAATCGCATCAAACACCCAACCTTTATCCTTGTTGAAGTAAACACAAAGACATTGTATTAAAATAAAGTGATCAGTGTAACAATAAACATAACATGCTATTACCCAGAATTGCTTGCAAACGGAAGCATGCCACCCATTTCACCCATCTCAGGAAACTGTAAGCCGGTAATGTCTCTTTGAGGAGACAAATCTAGCAACGGACAATCGGTATTAAAAGATGACAACAAATTTGAAATTTCATCATCCATAAGGTCAGGATCAATGGGTTCCATCACAGGAGAGGATGTCATCAAAGCAGGTGACGACATCACAGGCATCACATTAGATATGTTTGCATCCGTATGATCAGCAGCATAAGATTGATGCAAACCGTTATCAGCCACAATGTTGTCCAGAGTCTGTGCGACCTGAGAATTTAGAAATAACACATTTAGTTAGCAACTATTTCATATCAGTTAAACATGACAAGGCATAGAAAGGGTCCTTAGGTAACACCTTATCAAAGGAATCAGCGGCCAATACAGCATCGTCGGGGAATCTAGATCTGTATGCTTCATAAAATTTACCCCACCACACTTGCAGAAATGCTTCATGGGGAGAATTAATGGCTGAAACGAACCACAAAATCAAAAATCACTACTCCAAAACTTAATATCACATTACTTTGACTCAATCAAACATATCTCTTTAAGATAGTAAAGGACAGTTAATACAGTCAAAACATCCAACACTAGGTAACTACGATGTATCACATCAATCAAAGAGAATGACCTCAACTTATCAACAAAATTTCAACATTATCAACCATCTACCATATGGTCATATGTAAGAATTACCAAACTAAATAAGCATAAGAATTTTACGACCCTTTAAGGTAAACAACAACCATAACTAAAACACCTCTTAATTCAATAAAGGATAAATTTTTAGCATATGATTAAAAGAGAAATTCATTAAAAAGAGTTACTTACCAACACGATTTTGATTAGCCCGAATTTCGTTGGAGAATGCCTCGCCAGTCTGATGGAAACCTCTATTAGACATGTAATCAAGAATGACCCATTCAAGTCTGAAAAACCACAAACAAATAAATCGAGAAGCATTATTAAAATAATCAAACAAAGGGAAAAAAATCACATACAACAAAAATCAAACAAATGCAGACAAGCAGAGGCTATCAAGTATATCAATCATTAAAAATGTAAGTTAAAATAACACTGAGGCGTAGTAGCTTTTGCTATAAAATAAATGAAGATCTATCACGTAAAAGAACTTACAAGAGTTGAGCCTCCAAACTGGTCATGATTACCAAAAGCAAACCCTTAATTAACCACGGAAAAGAGGAGGGAAGGAGATTTGGGCAAGAACAATTGGGAAAGATGAAGACTCTCAAGAACCAAAATCCAACTTAATTTACACAAAGAAGAATGCAGAGAGTTATATATATAGTGTTCACACTAGACAAAATAGTTATTTAATTATTTTCCTGATATATAGGAATAGTCAATTAATAACCAACCTACTATTTAGGTATAGTCATTTAATAAACTCAAATTAATTTTCTAATATTTAAAACTTTGAAATCAATTAAACTCATACCAATGTCTTTCCTATTTTCTATGAGAAAGGTAACATTTACTTCTATATATCCACAGGTATACTACATCAAAGTGTAGTGTAGTCCCCCTCCAAAAAGTTTTACTTACAACAGTCATAAGATCTTCTAGTTACGGCCAATCAATAGCATTAAAAACATCTTCCGTATTTCCTATCAATACTTGCTTACACCAAATATAGTAAAGACCTTGGCAGGTTATCTTCATTTTTTAATGTAGGACAATCCTCCATCTCTCCTCCTTTTTCCTGCATTTCCACCACTGTTCCAGCATTTCAGAACTTCAGTAACTCTCCCAGGTTTGTCCACTTGATCTTCCTCTTGTGGATGAACATCTGCCACAATTAGTCGATCCATTTGCAGTGTAAAAAGAGATGGTTGATTGTCTCCACCTATTTTTCACATAGATAGCATCTAGAGCATAGGTTGAATTTCCTCTTGTTCTAGTTTTCATGTGTCAAGACTTCCTCCTTTGCCAAAAGCCATGTGAAATAATTCACACTGTATGGATTTTTTGGTTCTCCAGATCATCCTCCAGAGACATCCTGCTTCTGCACTTCAGCAGACCTCAGTTCTCTATATGCAGATCTTACAGTGAATTCCCCCCTTCTCGTCCCCTTACATACCAGTCTATCTTCCTCTTCTGTTAGATTGGTAGCCATAGCCATTGTGTCATGAAATCTTTATATGGTTGTCATTTCCCAATCATTTAAGTTTCTTCTCAGATGCAGGTTCTACCCTTGTCCTGTCCATACGTCTGCCAAAGTGAATTCTCCCCTTCTCTCCCCCTTACATATCAGTCTATCTTCCTCTTCTGTTAGATTGGTAGCCTTCGCCATTGTGTCATGAAATCTTTATATGGTTGTCATTTCCCAATCATTTAAGTTTCTTCTCAGATGCAGGTTCTACCCTTGTCCTGTCCATACGTCTGTCACTGTTGCTTCTTGTGCTTGACTTAAGACTATGCAGCTCAGGGAATGCTTGTTTGAGTGTCCCCTGTCCACAGCAAATGTCATTCCAGAAAACTACCTTTTCTCCATTACCAACCATATAGTTTGTTATGTCCCTGACCTGTTGCCATAAGTTCCTGATTGATCTCCATACACTGCAATTATAAGGGTTGGTCACCACCTCTGTCATCCACTTATCCTCCATGCCATATTTTACTGTTATGACTTCCTTCCATAGAGATAGATCTGGTGAGGCAAATTTCCACAACCATTTCATTATAAAGCTCTTGTTCTGGGTACTCAAATCTTTAATGTTGAGTCCACCCCCACTCTTGCTTACTATCAACTCCTCCCATTAACCAAATGATACGTTTTCTTATCTTCACTGCCTTGACATAAAAAGTTCCTCCTAATTGCATCCAACCTCTTAGTTACATTGGCTGGTATAGGGAATATTGACATCATGTACGAAGGAAGGGCATCCAGAACAGTGTTGACTAGAGTTAGTCTGCCACCTGAGGATAGATATTGACACTTCCAGTTTACAAGCTTCCTTTCACAATTTTCAATTACTCCAGGAAAAATTTTCTATGGCGGGGAAGTGAAGACAAAAGAGGAGCTACTAGTAAGCAAAAGAGGAGGGGGTTTGAATATTAGAGATCTGAACATCCATAATAAGAGTTTAATGATGAAGTGGTTATGGTAGTTTGCATCCCCAGAAGAAGCTCAATGGAAAGAGGTGATTAAAGCAAAATATGACTTGCATGATAGATGGATGACAGAGGAGGTGACCACTCCTTATGATTGCAGTGTATGGAGGTCCATTAGGAACCTACAGAAACTAGTTTCTAACAGAACAAGTTGCAAGATTAGAAATGGTAAGAAGGTGGACTTTTGGAAGGACATATGGTGAGGTCAAGGGTCCTTAAAGAAGACCTTTACTAAGCTATACGGTATGTGCCAATTTTAGGATGCTACTATGGCAGAACTGTGGACAGGACAAGGATGGAACCTTCATCTTAGAAGGTATCTCAATGAAAGTGAAGACAGAACTATTTTTGTTTTTTTATAACTAGGCTAGCTTGCAGATGCCTCGAATAATTCCACCATCAAATGATACAAGTCTTGGATAAGAATCTAAAACGCACTAGAACGCCCTTGTTGATGATCCTTTACTCCGACAACATCTAGGGTTCCTCGAACAATGTGATATCTCACACCAGGTAAATCCTTAACCCTTCCCCCTACCTCCCACCTGCACAGGTAACGATTAACTCTGTCCACCAAGGCTTGGACACATGGAAAGAAATTACCTAGAGGCCGTTTGGATTGGCTTATAAGCTGTTTTCAGCTTTTTTGAGTGTTTGGCTGGCCAACTTAAAGTCATTTTGTGCTTAAAATAAGCCCCAATAAATAGTTGAGTTTATTTGGATGAACTTATTTTAAGCAGTTTATAAGTTGAAAACAGCTTATAAGTCAAAAAAAAAAAAAAGTTGGCCTGCACCTAATTTTTTTTTTTTAACTTATAAGCAGTTTTCAACTTATAAGCTACTTAAAAATAAGTCAATCCAAACAGGCTACTAATGTGTTTTGCCTCTTCTGGGAACTAAACCTGAAACCTCATGATTCTCGACTCACTTCATGACCATTAACCACACACTTGGGTGCACAAAGAAGACAAAACTATTCCTGCATGTAATTTTGGTACTTTGGCTTGAAAGAAAACAGAGATCTTTTGAGGGCAAAGCTAAGCCTATTCGTGGACTTAGAAACAAGTGTTTGTGCTTTATGGCCTATTGGTGTAACATGCTAAATGTATATGACTAGCTACCCTGCTAGAATTCCTCAGATCCCTGCATTTTCAAGGGAATCAGAGTTTCTGTATACTGTACATATCCACCAAAACCTTCTTGATGCCACTTTTGCTGAAAGGATGTATGGTAAAAAAGAGAAGAAAAAAGAAACAGGAAACATCTTGTGATCAATAACCAAATTAGAGTAAATTCCCACATGAATAAAGATAGATGACTCCAGATAATAACCACAAGCTTGAAGGAAATATTCAAAATCATAAACTGCCAGTAAATTGACGTTACGAGGTAATGAATTCAATAAATACTCACTTGAAAATATTTCATCCAAACCGTCCCTTTTTATTCTATTTTTTCCCTCTTTTTCCTTAACCTATGTCAAAAGGTCACAAGACCACTCCAAAAAGATCTCAACAAGGGGCAAAACAACCAATGAGCTAGAGTATCAGTACAACATGGTGTAATACATTTTTTCATTTAGATGTCCTATTAATTCACTTGATTTTATAATATTCAACACAATGCAAAACAAATCATTGAAATGTTTTATAACAATATTTACAAGTTTCTATAACAAATATTACTCTTTATAATATTATTCTTCACCTATACCTGATATATCAAAAACTGGGGCATAAATTTACTAGGGATATATTTTAGTATATTTTCAGAGACACATAATTGTGGAATTACTTTGACAGTACATTTTCGCAGACACATAATTGTGGAATTACTTTGACTTGAGGATCTATGAAGTATCATTATAATAAAGCCTCTTGCTCTTCAAACTTTTGTAATGTAGAATAGGTAAAACACATTTTGCTCTTTCTGCGTGGGTACTAATACCAATAGGGCAATATGATACACTTGATAATACTCATTCAGTAAACACATGAAGAACAGTTCATAATCTGATAACCAAAAATGCCCACAACATCAAAAATTAGGCTAATGCTAGAAACATGACCACTAGTAGATATGTTTCAGAAACCAAAGTAATAACCAGCATACATTTTATCACGAGAAGACATGCTATATTCGTTAACTGCATTCCCTAAAGACACAAACAAAAATTTACAACCTGCCAAACTCAATGTCACGCCCCGAGAGGGTACTCTAGGCGTGGCCGGCACTCAAAAACCATCTCTGGCCTCCGAAAGAACCACTTGGTCTCATCACTTATTCGTTCATCAGCGGAAACCTTAAGTGAAAATAAGAATACTTAGGTGGGCTCGCCATCATCAACATCAAATAAAAGAAATAATCCTTAAAAGAAATAGTTTCAAAGGAGAACTTCTACAATTACATCATCAAACTGTGTCTATGAAGCCTCTAACACTATCAGATGGTGCCAATGACATGTCCATGGCTACCTCAAAAGAAACATAATACTCAACAATAATAAAAGGACAAAGAGTTCCTCCGAATACAAGGACTCACCAAATAGCTGAAAAGTAATGATCTTCAACGATGTGCCTGTTGAGGATCTCTAACACCTGTATCTACATCAAAAAACGATGCAGGTCGAATGACGTCAATACATGAAATGTACGAATATGTAAAATGGCAGAAAAGTAAGGACAAATATCAAGAAACTCCTCTCATGAAGACTCGGCTCAGAACTCAACATCATCTCAACATCAATATGTAATGCAAGTTTAAAAATAATAATAATAATAATAATAATAATAATAATAATAATAATAATAAGCAATGCTTACTCAGTTGGGAGTTTCTCTAACCAACAACTATCACTTATGAGCTAGTGATGATACAACGAAGCAATGTCATTGTCTCATCCATCCAATACCTTGCCAGGGTAAAGGACATCACTATCTTGGATCCAATCATCAAAGTCCTCTTTTTGGGACTTAAGAGGTATAGCCTTCATCCTACGCTGGCTACGTAGTTCTGGGGTTTGAGTCAATTAAACTCTTACCCAACTCGGTGTTCAATACTACTCCCAAAATATGTGCTCATATTAACATCATCATCTAGTCTTATTGGAAAAACATCAAACTCATCTTATTACCTCTTCATCAATCATTACACTTCAAAACATTATTTAATCTCATCAAAACATCTTGCTCAAAACATCATTTACTCAAATTCATTTAAACTCAATTCTTTTGCTCTTTCAAAACTCAATAAAATACATATATAGTATTAATTCAAATTACTCTTTTTGTCAATAAATATTAAAAGCTAACATCTTTACTCAAAACACGTGTAAAAATATTCATGAACATCAAATCAATTAGGGTTCATCGAAAAGTAGCCATGAACAATAATTCCAATAATATGAGAGATAAAAATAATAATAATCTCAATGCATAAATATATCTAACTCAATAGAAGAAGAATTAATTCATTTAGAATTCATTCCAGACCCCACGTTGTGGGATTTTACTGGGTCGTTGTTGTTATAGAATTCAAGATTTGGGTAAAACTCAACTATAACTCAATTATGATGAATTTAAATATTGGGCACATGGACGAACTCAATCCAATGTTATGAATAGCCTTACATACCTGGAATTCGAAGTTTTACTCTGAATTGAAAAACTCAATGACCACTCTTGAACTCCTAACCTTTTCTCCTCGCCGGAGTATTTTGTGTACTACCCGGAGTATAAGAATCACTAGAATAGTATTTCTACACTACTAAAAACTAAAACTATATTTGAGAATGAGTAAAGAAGTATATAGAGAGAAGAGTTGCTTGAGAAAACTTGATGAATAAAATGAGGAAATAAGGTGGGTATTTATAGGTGTGGAGGGGGGACCTAACAATAAATAAAAATAATTACAAGGGATGATCTTGAAAATTCAATGGAGGATTGTGATCTCATGGATGATGTCAAATGGAGGACTATTGATGTCATGGTGATGTCAAATGGATCTAGATCTTTCCATAGTTGGTGAGATAAACCTTCTTTTAACGGAATACCCTTTTTCGGAGCTGTGTTTGAACAAGATAACTTCCTAATTAGGATTTGGTGTCTCATATAAATTGTAGATCTAGAAGTATACTTTCATTTCGTTCAATAATCAACTAATTTGGAGCATCCTACCGTGAGATATGATTTTTCTTCTACAAACACTCTATTTCGTCACAGCACCGTGTCTTGCAAAAATTAATTTATTTGACCTACGTATCCTCCGAATCTTAAGATATGGTCTTCATGAAAGTTGTAGGTAATGTCGTTGGGGTTATTCAGAAATTTGAATCACCTAAACTAATCTATCATTATAAGCAACACCTTACCAATTTATCATTCTGGAGTAACACCATGCTCCTTACTTTCTCAAAAAACAAAGTAACACCATATTCCATAAACTTGTATACAATAATAGATACACCACAACACATTGATTGAATCAATCTAAAGTTAGCTATTTAATATACTTCATCTTATAATAGTATAGTAACTTTAAAGTTCATCGCTTAGCCTTAGGTATTGAAAGTTTGAGTTCTAGAATACATATGAATATTGAAAGAAGGAGAATTAACCAAAGATGTAAGTGTGAAGATTGAAGACCTTATATTCTATATTTTAAGATCACTACATGTTCTCAAAAAATTCAAACCTACAAACTTGCTCTCCTCCAAAAACCTTGATCCCCACGTCCTCATAACATTTATCGTTTCATTGAGCTTGCATTCCAAGTTAGGATTTCTTGGAGAAGAGAAAGCTATTTAGGCAGATTCAAGTTTGTTGAAGTGTGACCATCTCATATAAAAGTTTAAACCATTAACGAGAGCACACTTTCATATACTTAATTATATTCTCAGCACGACCCCTCACCTGTGGGCCTGATTTTTTTTCATGAGCCAAGCACGTGAAAATTCTTTTTGATAATGGATTGCAGTGAAACTCGATCTCAGGACGTCTGTGTGCTCCGATACTATGTTCAAGTATGTAACTATCTCATTTAAAAGCTTAAGTTGTGAGTGAGAGCACACTTTTGTTTACTTTAATTATATTCTCAACAAAGCTGATGCAACTAGGTAGTTAAGTTCAAAAGTGACTAGGGTACTCTTTAGGAGGAAGGCTAATTCTAGTAAACTTTATGCTAGATTCATTACTAACCTATGTGATGTCCCTCTTTCCTATGCCTGGTAAAGTACTCAAAGATCTAGACAAATTGAGAAGAAACTTCTCATGGCATGGCAACAAGGAGCATAAGGGTTTCAACCTGGTGAAACAATACATAGTGCAATAGAGCAAGGAGCATAGAGGTATGGCGTTTAGAAACCTGAAGCTACAAAATAGCAGCCTGCTCAAGAAATGGTTGTGGAGATATGCTGAGGACAGACCAGTTCTGCAAGAATGTAATATGACAGAAATATGGACAAAATGGACAATTGTGCACTGATGAATCCACTGACACCTGCGGAGTTGGACTATGGAGGACCATCAGGTCCCTTTGGACCCACCTTGGGAAGGACATTACCTTCCAAGTGAGCGATGGCAGAAAATCCTTTTCTGGAAGGATAACTGGGATGGTCAGGGCACTCTGCAAGAGGCTTTACCCAGTCTCTTCAACATCAGCACCAACCAGAGTAGGACAATAGAGGAAATCTGGACTGGTCAGGGATGACACCTAATTTTCAGAAGATTTTTGAATGATTGGGAGGTTGAAAGAGTGGCTCTTCTACTTGGTAGAATAGAAACCTTCACAGGGACTACCAATGAGCTTGATATCATCATATGGAGTCACAACATAGATGGCAAATTCTCAATCAACAGAGTCTACAAGAGGAGCTGGAGATCAAGAGGTTCAAACTACAAAGCAAAGCTCTTAAAATGAAGTGGTTGTGGAAGTACTCCAATGATCATCAAGCCTTACGGAGCAAAGTAATCACTAATCAGAGCCAAATAGGACGAGAGTGACAACTGAATGACTACAGAGGTCACCAGACCTTATGGTGCGGGTCTGTGGAGATCCATTAGTGTTATGGAATGAATTCAAACCATGCCTGCCTCGTGCCATTCATCCTTGATCCATTAGTGTTATGGAATGAATTCAAACCAAACACTGAGATCAAGGATGAATGGCACGAGGCAGGCATCATAGAACTTTTATTGCCAGATATTCGTAACCTGGTACTTCCATCACATATCAATTGCAGAGTTATGATCCCCTCAAGGTTGGAATTTCACTTTTCAAAGACATCTAAAATGACTGGAAAATTCAGAGTGTGTGACTTTTTCAGCACAATTGAGCACTTTGGAGGTTTGGAGATTGGACAAGACATCCTAATCTGGTAAGATACTAAAGAAGGTGCTTACAAAGTAGGTACTGAATATAAAAAGCTAGATCATCCCATTCAGATGCCAACAAACTAGCCTTGAAAGAACATCTGGAAAATTCAGATACCTCTTAAGGTTGCCTGTTTTGTGTGGTTGTTGGCTACAGAAGAAGTTGCCTGTTTTGTGTGGTTGTTGGCTACAGAAGCAGTTCTTACACAAGAAATTTAATGAAGAGGGGAATTCAGCTGTTCCGGGTGTTTCTTTTGGGGTGAAACTGCTGAGGCAGTTAACCATCTCTTCCTGCACTGCATGGTTACAAATCAGCTATGGAGATTGTTCCTGAATCTTAAAAATCTCATGGTCCATGCCTGGGGGAGTCACAGAAGCTCTTCTGAGCAGGAAGGAAGCAGGTTCACAGGCAAAGGATAGGAAAAGATGGAGAATTGTCCCAGGCCCAGCTAGTATCTGGTGGACAATTTGGAAGGAGAGGAACCTTAGATGCTATAAGAGTATAGAGAATAGTATGGAGAAAGTCAAGCTGAATTGTATTCTGACCTTATGTATTTGGTGTAACCAGTTGTATTCCAATGATATTGTCTCTATCATGGATGTTTTAGATTCTCTCTAGTCACAGCACTGTAGATCATAGAATACTCTTTTATATATGGTTCCAGTGCAACCTATGCACTGTTTTGGTTTTATTAAGATACAGACGCAGTTACCATTGCCAAAAAAAAAAAAACTTCACACTTTTTAAGATGGTTAAAAGGGAAAGACAGAGAATTCCTAACTGGACGTCCAAACTGACAACTAGTAGAGTCGTAGACATAATTTGAGCTTTTAAGTGGACCTTGGTGAAATTAGGAGGACCTAGATTAAATGATTATTGACCAATCACATATGAGTAAACTTTGAAGTAAGTTACCTTGACTGGAAAATACTTGATAAAAATGTAGTACTTGATCAAGGCTAAGAACAAAGGCATTTAAACAGAGTATGATGGCTTCAATATGAGTTTCATTATCTGAACTTGTTTGGAAGAGAGATCAGCTACACGACAAGATATGAAGGACGGATATTATGACACGAATTTCTGTTTGGATGAGGTCCCAAGTTGAGAAGTCTTGGGAGGTAGTAGGTACAAAGTTTTATTAGTCAAGGTGTGCACAAACTAACTTGGACACCATGTTTATAAAAAAAGAGTTGAGAAGTCTTCGGCAGTTCTTAAACCATTTTTGCTGTTTTATGAGATATCATGAGACTGCGCGAAGGACCTTAAAAGGTCAAGCTTCCCATTTAGGAGGATTCTTCCCCTTTCTCTTCGCTGATAAGGCCTTGCTGGTTCTTTACAACTGACAAGCAGGCAGTGAAGTGACAATAGAGAATAGAAGGTATCAGTGTAAAAGCTTCCTTGTGGAGTTTGACCTTTGGTTTAGAGCTTAAATTAGAAAAGACTGGTAACCTTTATGAAATTCAAGGGAAACTGAATTGTGATCTTTTTCCCTTTTACCAGCTTATAAGTCTCCCTCCTATGCACCTTAAGATGTCCAATAGGCAACAATGTATTCCCCGTTCCTTAAAATACCATCCAAAATGATCTCAGACAAATCCCTAACCAAAATAAGCATATTCCGTCTGTTAACAGTTATTCCAAGTCACGAATGGTCAATTTTCCTAATATGACCGTGAGGAATCTTAACTTTTAGAAGTTTAACTAAGAGAATGACCATGCACTACATTAGCTTCATCTTTTCTATCAAGCAATATTACAAACCTCCTAATAGAATCACCCATTACATGATATGGACCATATCACAACTTTTGACTTTTCTATGTTCCAATGTGGATTTACCATCATAATAATCTATAAAGAATACTTTTAAGAGTTCAATTTAATTGGACAACCCAACAAGGACCAATTGTATTGTTGCAATGTTATCACCATCAGTGTTATAGCTTCAATCATACTCATTCATTCGTTCTAGATATAAGTCTATTGTTTCAAACCTAAGCTTCATGCTCCTGATGCCCAAATCCACCAATGTACTTTATGGGTAAAAGCTAAACACTCAAGACCACATCCAAATGGTCGTGGTATGCTTTGACCTGTGCACTGCAATAGTATTGCAGTCCTTTTTCAACCAAAAGCAAAGGCAAAAACAACTTCCTGAAGAGATTTTTCTCCCAAATCTCTTTTTGCTTTCAGAAAATAACAACAAACATTAATAAATTGGGAGAAAGCAATCACTCTCATTGTATACTCCTTTAATACCTTTTGAAATGTTTGCATCTGAAGTTATTCAACACAATACATTCAAGGGGGTACTCACGGGTAAAACTGGTATTACAAGAGCATCAAAGACTCGCTCAATATAATCAAAAGTAACAACTATTCATGTCTCTTCATCATTTCAAGGATAATAGGTGATCCCTCTCTCTTCGCACGGCTTTCTTTCCTAAATATAGTAACTAAGTGCTTTCTCAAAATATCAACATCTATATTTGGAAGGAGAATTTGATGCATTCAGGAGCAGTTGGTTGAAAATCCTGATATCAAGAGCTGCTGAGCATCTCTTAATAGTTTCCTACTAAAACAGAGGAATGTTAAATTTGTTATGGAGGGTGATAGCTAACAAATAGATCAGTAAATCCTAGTTACCGGTTTTAGACATCAGCAAAAAACTAAACATTCTTCATCTGATTACATGTGCATCTTTCAACAATGCAATTCTTTTTTTCAATTTGAAATTAACCAAGATATTCAGTATCTGATCAGACCCTACTTACTATTTTGAAGTTTATGGTAAGATATATACAATAATCTAAAATAATTGAAATTTATAATGTGCTACACATAAAAAGTGAGCCCTCTTCAATTTATATATATATTCTAAACGTATCTGCAGACAATATTAATGTTCAAATATCCAACATTACCAACACAAAAGACAACAAAATTTACAAACTAAATCCAAAATATTTAAAGTTAAATTACAAACAAACCTGAATCATAAAGTTCTGGTGAAGCAGGCAAAGCATTTGCAAGGGCATGAATACTTGGTTCCATTAGCGTAGGTCCTCCCAAGTTTATGCCAGGTCTGTCATCCTGAAAGAATAAAAACTTGTCAAATATTTTCAACAAGTTATTTATTTGAAAAGTTTGCAAATGTGTGAGAAAACATACTCTTGCATTCCACTTCGGAGGTGCCGTTGGCATTTGATAGCTGATGGACATGACCATACAACAAACATTAGAAGATTCTGACATGCAAACTCCACAATCAAAGTAATGGTTTCATATACAAAACATGCTTGGAACATCTAGATAATGAGAAAAATTTATCTCATATTATTGGCCAAGCAGTTGGTTGGTTCTGATTACTAGACTAACGAGCAGTCCTTAATAGGCAAGTTTTGTAAGAAACTCTTGAAATTTCATATATCAAAAAGTCATGATTAAGAGCAACACACAGACAGAATAAGAATGTGATTTTGGTCAATCTTCATTTGTTGCCTTAGCAGCCTAAGACAATTATATATACCAATTTTGGAGAACAAAATACAAATCACATCAAGCGCTCAACCTTTATCCTTGTTGAAGTAACTACGTAGACATTGTATTAAAATGAGGCAAAAATGATCAGCGTAACAATAAACATAACATGCTATTACCCAGAATTGCTTGCAAATGGAGGCATACCACCCATTTCTTTCCTGTAAGCCGGTCATATCTCTTTGAGAAGACAAATCTAGTAACGCATAATCGGTATCATAAGATGACAACAAATTTAGAAGTTCAGCATCCATAAGGTCAGGACCAATGGGTTCCATCACAGGAGAGGATGTCATCAAAGAAGGTGACGACGTCACATTAGAGATGTTTGCTTCCGTATGATCAGCGGCATAAGATTGATGCAAACCATTATCAGCCACAATGCTTTCCACAATCTGTGGGACCTGAGAATTTAGAAATCAAGCATTTAGTTAGCAACTATTTCATATCAGTTAAACATGACAAGGCATAGAAAAGGTCCTTAGGTAACACCTTATCAAAGGAATCAGCGGCCAATACAGCATCGTCGGGGAATCTAGATCTGTATGCTTCATAAAATTTACCCCACCACACTTGCAGAAATGCTTCATGGGGAGAATTAATGGCTGAAACGAACCACAAAATCAAAAATCACTACTCCAAAACTTAATATCACATTACTTTGACTCAATCAAACATATCTCTTTAAGATAGTAAAGGACAGTTAATACAGTCAAAACATCCAACACTAGGTAACTACGATGTATCACATCAATCAAAGAGAATGACCTCAACTTATCAACAAAATTTCAACATTATCAACCATCTACCATATGGTCATATGTAAGAATTACCAAACTAAATAAGCATAAGAATTTTACGACCCTTTAAGGTAAACAACAACCATAACTAAAACACCTCTTAATTCAATAAAGGATAAATTTTTAGCATATGATTAAAAGAGAAATTCATTAAAAAGAGTTACTTACCAACACGATTTTGATAGAGGTTTCCATCAGATTGGAGAGGCATTCTCCAACGAAATTCGGGCTAATCAAAATCGTGCTGGTAAGTTACTCTTTTTAATGAATTTCTCTTTTAATCAGATGTTAAAAATTGATCCTTTAATGAATTAAGTGGTGCTTTAGTAATGGTTTTGTTTACCTTAAAGGGGCGTAAAATTCTTATGCTTATTTAGTTTGGTAATTCTTACATCTGACCATATGGTAGATTGTTGATTATGTTTGAAATTTTGTTGATAAGTTGAGGTCATTCTCTTTGATTGATGTGATACATCGTAGTTACCTAGTGTTGAATGTTTTGATTGTAATAACTGTCCTTTACTATCTTAAAGAGATATGTTTGATTGAGTCAAAGTGATATGATAATGTGATGATTTTGTGGTTCTTTTCAGCCATTAATTCTCCCCATGAAGCATTTCTACAAGTTTGGTGGGGTAAATTTTATGAAGCATACAGATCTAGATTCCCTGACGATGCTGTATTGGCCGCTGATTCCTTTGATAAGGTGTTACCTATGGACCTTTTCTATGCCTTGTCATGTTTAACTGATATGAAATAATTGCTAACTAAATGCTTGATTTCTAAATTCTCAGGTCCCACAGATTGTGGAAACCATTGTGGCTGATAATGGTGTGCATCGATCTTATGCCGCTGATCATACGGAAGCAAACATCTCTATTGTGATGCCGTCACCTGCTTTGATGACATCCTCTCCTGTGATGGAACCCATTGGTCCTGACCTTATGGATGCTGAACTTCTAAATTTGTTGTCATCTTATGATACCGATTATGCGTTACTAGATTTGTCTCCTCAAAGAGACATGACCGGCTTACAGGAAAGAAATGGGTGGTATGCCTCCATTTGCAAGCAATTCTGGGTAATAGCATGTTATGTTTATTGTTACGCTGATCATTTTTGCCTCATTTTAATACAATGTCTGCGTAGTTACTTCAACAAGGATAAAGGTTGAGCGCTTGATGCGATTTGTATTTTGTTCTCCAAAATTGGTATATATAATTGTCTTAAGCTGCTAAGGCAACAAATGAAGATTGACCAAAATCACATTCTTATTCTGTCTGTGTGTTGCTCTTAATTATGACTTTTTGATATATGAAATTTCAAGAGTTTCTTACAAAACTTGCCTATTAAGGACTGCTCGTTAGTCTAGTAATCAGAACCAACTGCTTGGCCAATAATATGAGATAAATTTTTCACATTATCTAGATGGTCCAAGCATGTTTTGTATATGAAACCATTACTTTGATTGTTGAGTTTGCATATCAGAGTCTTCTAATGTTTGTTGTATGTAGGGCTGTTCACAGTTTTGGTTAAAACCAAAACCAAACCGAAAATTTAACCAAACCGAATAAAAAAACCGACATTTGGTTTGGTTTGGTTTGGTTTGGTTTGGTTTTAAATTTGAATAACCGATAATATTTGGTTTGGTTATGGTTATAGAAAAAAATAACCAAATAAATAACCGAACCAAACCGATAATTATATACATAAAATTTATAATTATTTATATGTATAATATTAGTTTTTCATAAATAATTAAAGATATTTTATACCTTTTAATTATTAATTTAATATTAATCTACTTATTTTTAAGGCCCAACAATCCAAGCCCAACTCTCAAGCTCAATTCTAAATCCTAAATTCCTAATAAGCACTAAGCACTTAAGCAGCAGGCAGCAACATAAGGTAAAAGTTAAAACTTTAAAACCCTAGTATCTATTTTTCTTTTACATTTCTGTTCCTCTCACGTTAGTTTCTCATAAAATCACAGACCCACAGTCATAGACTAACAGTGAAGGCTCAAAAGCAACCTCAACTTCTCAACCCCAAGTACAAGATTGTCAAATTTTGAGAAGGTTTATAAGAAGTTTTTCAAATTTTAAATTGATTTTAAGTTGTTTTCTTTTTTGTTTAGAATGTTTAAGTTGTTTCCTTTTTTGTTTCGAATCTCTGTGGGCCGTGAGGAAAAAAGAGCTTCATAAGAATTTGAAGAATGTAGAGAGAGAATATTTGAATTGTCTCGGCTAGTCATAAACCGAATAACCGAACCAAACCGAACCAAACCGACAATAACCAAACCCGTGGTTATTATTTTACTTGGTTTGATTATGGTTTTAGACATTTAATAACCGATTAAATTGGTTTGGTTATGGTTTTAATCAATAACCGACCCAAACCGAACCATGAACACCCCTAGTTGTATGTTCATGTCCATCAGCTATCAAATGCAGCAAATGCCAACGGCACCTCTGAAGTATAATGCAAGAGTATTTTTATTAAACTCAATTTTGTTTTATACAAATAATTTTCAAGCATTTAGAATCACCAACCCTTCAATTTATTTATTTGATATATTTTGAAATAATCATTCCGTTAAATATTTAACTTTCGTTAACTTCAAAGACCAAAACCGCACAATTCAACTAATTAAAGGTTAAATGTGAATAGTCAAATAAAACAGGAACTCAAACTGAAATTATGCAATAATACAGGGAATAAAATAGCTATTTCCCCTACTTTGTAAAAAAAACTATCATTTTATATCTACCAACCATTTATTTCATATGTAAACAAAATTTATAGTTGATATTGTCCGTACTATGTGGGAATATTATATTAAAGAGTAGTACGCTACAACTCATGTTCAATTTTACTCTTTTATTGAGCTAAAGTTCGATCAATAAATGTTGAATTTTTTTAGAATAGCTTTGTGATAGTGTATTATACTTTTGTTATGAACTTTTGCTTATTTGGTAAGCTTGTATAAAGAATTGAGTCAATTTTGATAGATTTCACAAATTATGAGTTTTTACAAAAAATACAACTTCAAAATCCAAATTGCACGTCCAAACAAAACTTCTATCTCATATGATTTCATACCATGATTTCATCTCACATGGCCAAACAGGCCCTATGTATCCAACCCCCTTCTTGCTCTCTTATGTTCTCTGAATGCATTCATGGCTAATTGAAATAGATACATATTTCCTTTTTTACTTAGAATTTGTGAAATATCACACAAATTTGTTCATGTTATCTGCAGCAGCCACTTATCTTCTCTCTTTCTATGTTGTCCCGCTTTGTAGATTCTACATACGCTGGGCCTGATCATTGTGTGAATAATCAATCGCCACTAGCAACGTTTATTGTGCTTCCATAATTGCACTAGCAGCAAATTTTTAATCTTTCTAGCAAGCTTTGTTATCCTATCTCACTCTTCTCACTTCGCTTTATCAAACAGGTCATGCTTTCATAAGAAAAGAAAAAAAAATCAAAACAAGGAAAACAAACAAGAGCCAGAAATTACCTCTTTGCTATGTAGTAAAGCAACTCATTAGTAGCAAAGAACTCCAAATTGATATCATATAGCTGCGATTAATGGCATGAATACACATTTTCTCGTTGCATCGTTGCATATTCGCCTCCACGTAGTGCAAACTTTCTGTGCAATCTCCAGTAATATAGCTTCTGGCAGTTCCATCCATGGCGGAATTTCTCACCATTGACAACTTTTCTATTCATTGTGTTCTTCTAGGGTTGCAATTTTCTTTTTTATGCTTCAATTTTCGTCAATTTCGTTTTTGCACTCTTGAATTTATTTATTTATTTAAGTTAATTTTTGTTCTATATTCCAAAAACAAAAAAAAATGTTCTAATTGTATTATTGTACAATGACTATTTGAGATTTCTTTATTAGGTTTCTAAGCAATGACTTTATATTATTAAGTATCATTTTGAACTCATTTCTTTTGCTCTTAATGAATATCATTTTTTGATTATTCAGACCTCATTCATTTGTCCGTATATTTCTTTCGGTATGAATCTTAATCATCTGTTAATAATTCAAAATCTTATAAGTCGGAGGCAATTTATATAGATGATGAAAATCTCTACTTAAATTATTATTTAATTTTAAGTTAATAATATTAAATAATTATATTTTTTAGAGAGATGATTACACATGACATGATTCACTTGCGACTTATCAATAATAATCTTAAGTAGAACAACGTAGAGGTCGAGAAGTAGAATAAAAGCTTCGTAGGCCGGGTGTAGTCTAGTTTCATTTTTAGTATTGTTATTACGGAAAAGGGTTAGATTAGTCTAAGTACTCGTACAAATAACTTATATTTTTTCTTTGTTATACTTTTTCAAAACATATTTGTCTTTGTCATCAAACTTTAGGATCATATTTAACTTTGCACTCAATAAAAATCACATTTATCCCTATTTCATTAAATTCTCATGTTCCAACTTAATTTTCTTAAGTGGTTTATACATGATTTTTTCCAAAATGTACTCACCCATTTGAATTCTTTTAACTTATACGTCTGAGCCAGCCCATTAAAAAAAAAATTAAAAATACAAATTTCACTAGTTTAGGGCTTAATTACAAGCCTTTTCATAAGTTTTCAAAATTACCATTTGTACTAGATTTAGATTTCCATATACATGTATTTGGCGCGATCAGATAAATATATCTCGAACACATTGGATCAAAATTAGGTGTCATTTATTAGAGATACATTATATTCAAGTGGATTTGTATGTATATGGATACACTGACTCACTCAATCGCCTCTTTCTTCGTTTATTTGCCTCTCTCCCTATGTATATGTATTTCAGAGTGTTATGGTAGCAAAAATACATGTATCTAGATGTATCTGACTTGAAATTTGGTATAAAATTATTAATTAGTGAGACAATATGTATGTAATTATTTCAAACTATATGAAAAATTAATTAATATGACACAAATATTTGTGTAATTAGATAATTTGCCCTAAAATTAATTCTTTTTTTCTCTTTTCATGAATACCCATCCAAAACTTCTTTCGAAAATTTCAAGACAATAGCCAGTACTTCTTTTCTAACATATTTTCATCAATTGTATTATATAGACATAAAACAAAAGGCATAATACATAAATAGAATTATTAACTTGACTTTAAATTATAACTTTGACTTTTAACTTGGATAGTGAAAAAGTAGGTATTTTAACTATCCAATACTTAAACAAAAAAAACACTCAAATATTGCAGCCCAAAACGAGTGATATGCAGATGCTCCGACATAGATTACTAAGCCACTCAGTGATTGCAATCTAATTAAAATGAATACACGTGGATTTTCAAAATACCTTTAACTTTGACAATGAACAAGTGACACTTTAACTATCTAACACTTACAAAAAAAAAACACTCGAATATTGCAACCCAAATGCGTGATAGCAAACGCTCTGACGTGCTTATTAAGCCACTCAGTGGCTGTCACCTAATTAAAATAACTACATGTGAAATTTAAAATACATTTAACTTTGACAATGATAGAGAAAATAAATTACATTACGACCTAGATTATTTACAAATCAGGAAATCTTCATTACTTCACAACGACAAAAAAAAATAGTTAAATGTCCCTTGCATTAGCAACGAGCAGCAAATAGTTCCAAAAAGAGGAAAAAAATTGTTGGAGAAATTAAAAAGAGAATAAATTGACTATTTAATTTTAAAAATAATGATATATCATATCATATATTACTAAAAGTGAAAGATTCAAAGTGCAAAATTGAATTACCATTTTATCCCTACACTAAATCAAAATGTTATAAAATAATTAATTTAATTTATCTAATCTAATTAATTACACATTTTTATCCTTCAATAAAAAACCTACTCCTTTAATATTTTGTACAAAGAACTGTAAATATACGTTTAAATAAATGCTAAGTATCATATTGAATACAATACAATGAATCAACCATAATTATATGCCTCTCCACATATGAATTACTAATTTAAAGAAGTTATTACAATTAGTCATTTATGTAGTTCTTTATAATTTTAGAATTGATTCTTCATATTCTATATACAATTCAATATGTTATCTTTTATATATGTGTATTAGTACGTTATCTTTTATAATTCAGTTGGTATATATATCATATATAATCATATGCTTCAAGTTTGAACAATAACTGCAAATTTGGATTTAATAGTTTTGGAAATTTAACTGTTTCTAAAGAATAAAATGTGTGTCTTTTTATCTCTTTTTAACCGTTATAAAGAAATTTAATGATATTTTAATGATCTTTTTCTAACGTGACTTTTGAATTTCTATAGATCATGTTTAGACATATTTCTTGGATTATAAATATCATTGTGTGCTTCAGTGTTTTTTCTCTATGGACTGTATCATGATATATATATTGCCTTAGTTTTGACGATAGCTACTTTTCTTCACTCTTTGAATATTAATATTTGATAGTTCCGTTACAGATTTATCAAGATTTGCTTAGATTTCTTTTCTATTTGATCAAGTTGGATTTTTTTTGTGTGTGTTATCAATATTTATATTAGTAATAATGAAGATGTCTACTACATTTGTTCAAGACAACCCTTTTTGTCCCTTAATTTTTTTCTGAATTTATACCACTAGACGGAGTGTCCAACAGCTTTTATTAAAATAAAAATCCTCAATAGGGATAAGTACAAGGAAGAGGGGGCAAGGCTTTACCTTATCAATCCTAATGAGGTAACGAACATTGGACACAAGTCACAACATTGTACACACTTGAAGAGATTTTGAATACTTGAAAGAGAATAAGAAAGCTCTCATCTCTTGTCTCTCTACATTTTTTGTCTACATTCTCCTTTCACATTAATACTTTTAGCTTCAGTTTGTAATATTTTGTTGATTTCTTTAAAGGTATTTTACATTTGTAATAATAAAAAGAAGCACTATCTGTTTTTTCGAGTTAATTCCTATTCGACAAATAAATAACTACAACTAAAAATATATTGTACACGATAAGACATCAATTTTATGATTTGTGTTTTGTATGGTTGATAGTTATTCTTGCTTTGGCGACCACACATATAAGTTGTTTGGCTTTTAAAGTACTTTTTCTGATTTACTGTTTTATTTTACAAACATTATAATAAAATTAAAAATAAATGTGCAATGCATGTTCACATGAAAGGAAGCCCAAAATTACCGAGAATGAGCAATATAAAGGTTGGAAATAATTTTCATTTCCCAAGAATGCTTTACTATAACAATTTCATCAATTTTTCATTTTCGTAGTCTTTTTCCATGTTTTTGTTTTCTTCCTTTCCTTTCTTTTTCAGCATTTTTTTCTCAGATACCATTTGAAATTTATAGGAACGGCATTATATTGAACATGTACTTGTGCATTAAAATATAAACAGATACAAATTCTATAAAGTAGTAAGGGACAAACGTGCAACACACGTTCCCGGAGACTAGTATATGTTGGTGAAATTACAAGATTACAAATTACAATTGAAAAATAAAATGAAGAAATTAACTTCACTTCTTGGCTGAGGCGCGGATATCTCGCTTTCTTTAAGGAGATTCAAGCCCACTGCAGTAAATTATTTCACTGGTCCAGCAGTAGTCCTCTTGACTTGTCCCCTCCAGGATACAACAACCTTATCACAAAAATGTAACTCAACAAACTCTGGACAAGAGTTGAGTTTAAAGCTCTTCACAAAGAATACCTCCCTTCAACTAATAAGAACTCTTTTTTTATATAAACTTAACTCTCTTAATTTTTTCTTCTCTTATTTCTTTTCAAAACAAAGAAGACCTCTCTATTTATAGGAGAGAAAAATCATACAAAGATGAAAAAATAATAGAATGCCATCATTATCATCATTTAGCGTACCATTATGATTTAGTGCACCATTATGATTTAGTGCACCACTTATTAGTGATAATTAGATTAAAAATACATAATGGAATGATTTAGTCTTGCACTAAATAAAGATGATAATGAAAGATATTTTTTATGCACTAAAGAAAGAATAATAAAGATGACATTAAATGTCATCAATGGACAATTGCTAAAATTGCAATTTAATAAAATGTTAAAATGCTCACACTAACAATCCCCCACTCATTTTAATATTGTATAAGAGAGTTTATCAGTTGAAGGAAGATTACTATACATAATGAAGGTGTGCTCTGCATTGAACCTCCACTTAGTGAAACAATAACTTTTACTCCAGAGTCGTAGTGGTCTCAGACTTGAACTATGACTGCTTAAGGGACATAAAATATTACTGCTCACACATAGTAATCAAGATATTGTCACGAGCTTTATAAGTCAGCACTTTACGGCCTTGTGCTATCCCGGTTTTATGAGTGCTTTTGAGAATAAGCCTAATTCTCATAGGAAGCGGCCTACTTCCATACTCACAAGGTGAAATCTGTCGAGAGTGCTTCTGTAAATTTAACACTCCACCCATAAGGGCTACAGATTTTCATTAAGAGTTTTTTAAACTCAACCTCCACAATTCATTACAGGAAACAATGCACTCACATCATAGGGAGGGAATAAAAAATAGTGTATTTTTTTCATAACAAGTCATCATATGATTCGTTTTTCCCATTGAACCTGGTTATAGGATCTCTAGTCTCCAGGTTGGGTTTCCTCATATATGACTCATGGATTTATAGGCTTCAATCCCATCCCCCTCGATGTGCTCCAGATCTTTTCTCTTGTTAAGGCCTTAGTAAGAGGATCTGCAAGATTTTCACAAGATTTGACATAATCAACATTAATGGTACCACTTGTCAAATATGATCTAACATTACTGTGTTTCCTCCTTATAGGTCTGGATTTACCGTTGTAATAACGATTTTGAACTCTACCAATTGTTGCAGTGCTATCACAATGAATTAAAATTGGAGGAATTGGTTTTTCAAAATAAGGTATTTGAAATAATAAATCTCTTAACCAATTCGCTTCCTCACTAGCTGAAGCTAAAGCAATTAGTTCAGCCTCCATGATAGAGTTAGCAATTATAGTTTGTTTTTTTGATTTCCAACAAACAGCACCACTACCCAATGTAAAAATGTAACCAGTGGCAGAACAGGAATCACCTGCTAGAGTGTTCCAATCTGCATCAAAAAAGCCTTCAAGTACAACAGGATATTTTTTATAGAACAAACCACAAGTTTTTGTTCCAATTAAATATCTCATAACTCTTGTTATAGCATGCCAATGTTCATTACCTGGCTTGCTAGTAAACCTTCTAAGTACTCCTACTGCATATGCAATATCAGGCCTAGTGCAATCTGTAACACCCCAAAAATTTCTATGCCAAGACCCGAACCATTTCTCATAGGCATATAGGATCAGACTCGATGAATTCTAGTTGTATATATAAGTTAACATCAATTACTAAGTAATTGAAGGGTATTAGATGTGATTTAGGGTCATAAGGGATCCCTAAAACCAAGCCAAGTCCAAAGAATTCGTCTTGGCTAATTTTTCCGAATGAGTTTGTATAAGGGTCAACTTCAAACGACCATATCTATTGGAATATAGCGAATTGGGTGGACCATGACCTATCAAATTAAAGGTCTTTGAGTCTTCTTTCCAACTCCACCAAGATTGCAATTTTTGAAGTTTGGAGTCAAAAGTTATGACCATTTTACCACAGACTATCTCTGCAGAAATCGCAGGCAAACTAGCCTCAGTAGTTTGGGTGCTGGCGCGTCGCGCCAGCTATAGCGCCAGAAGTTTTTTTGCCTATTTTCTAGATTTTTTGATGAAGGGCAACTTGGGCATTTTCCCTAAATGTATATACACGAACTTGGGCATGTTTGGGAGTCATTTTTCAGCCTTTCACCTCTCTAAAGAACCCTAAACTTCATCCTCTTCTCTCTCAAATAATCCCTTCCAATTTTTCTATCAAACTCAAGGATTCAAGGCTCCTCATTGAAGACCAAGACTTCTCCAAATCTTCTTCAAGTTCCTCCCTAAGGTATGTGGGTTTTCATCCATGGGTTCTTCCACCTATGGAGCCCAAATATTTTTCTCAACTTTGTATATAAATTCTAAATGATGAAATCTTATGGTATTTTACATGATGATTCAAAATGCATATATTATGGTTTACTTGAAGCTTATTATGTTTAAATGGATATGTTGACTCTTAATTTCAAGTGATGAGTTTTTAGGAATTTTCATACTACGATTCCAAATGTATAGATTCTTGAATATTTGAAGTTTATTACCTATATTGACTTATGTTGATTCATATTTACATGATATGGATAGTTTATCAAGGTACTTATATGAAGGTTTGAAAGTAGTTTTAAAGTGCATATGGTGGGTTATTTTAAGATGTTTGATTTGATGCATTCATATCACTCTCATGCATACAAGTATTCTTTAAATGTATTTGAAAGTTATATGAAATGAACCCACCTAGTTTTCTTATGTTGAAATGAAGTTGAAATGAAAGTTTATGAAGCAAATGCCTATGTTTAAGGGAGTCTTATGAAATGAAATGTCTTTATGAAATGCTTGATTGATGAAATGGCTTCTTAGTCAAAATAAGGTTTCAATGTGAAAGGACAATTCTCACATTGAATCAAATGAAATGTTTAAGGTTATGATATGACATGTTTGACTTCCCTATAGGCCGTCAATGCTTTTGAACATTTTTCCAAAATAGAAGGTCCGATTAGCATGGTACCTGGAATGCCATCACTGATTGTAGACCTAACTCTCTTATAAACCAAGGTTCATTAGTAGAACGGTAAATAGAGCATGGTAGTCATGATGATATTATAAACCAAAGATTTTAATGAGCTATTCCACCGATGATGATTTGATGTCTAAAGTTATATAAATGCTTATGTTATTATGATACTTAAATGTTATTCTACTGAGAGCTTACCTAGCACCGAGCTGGATAAGAGGCGAATACCCACGTCCCAGAACTACGTGCCACCATAGGTATAAAGAAGATAGAGGCGAATACCCAATCTCTAAGAGGCGAGTACCCGAAATATCAAGGCTTAGTGGTGAGTACCCAAGTCTAAGAACTAGAGGTGAGTACCCGGTTCACACAATAGCTTAGTGGATCCACTTAGACATGACAGAGTCTACCTTGGCAAGTAGTCTTCCCCTTTCTTCCGGTGTAGGGTTAACATCGGGACTCCATGTTATGGCTCACATGGTTTATGTCGGTTGATGGTCGCTCTCACAAAGGTACAAGGTCCCTCTTCCAATGTTTAAGATATATCATATGATATCTACTATGTCTATCACAAGGTAAAGTATGTGCTCTCACAAAATTAATGATTTCTTTCAAAAGGTTTATGGATTACTTATTTACTATTCATGGTATTTTGCAAGTATATGGTTTCTTATAATGACTCATGACTACCTCTAAAATATTTAAGTTTCTTTTATGAATCATGATGGTTTCTATATTTTATTGACTAAGCTTCATAACTCCAAATGGTATTTCGAATGAATACAAGGTTCTAATATGGTCCATTATTTCACCTTATTGTATAATGATATATTGCATTGCATACTCACATACTTAGTACATTCAAAGTACTAACACATACTTTTGCCTACATGATATCACAATGTAGGAACTGACGTCACTCCCCGACCTCCTCCTCGTGGCTAGCTCAAGTTAGTTGAAGATTTCTTGTGGGTAGTTCCCATGTTTCGGGAACGACATCCTTTTTATTCTAAGCTTGTGTTATGTAGAATAGTAAGACTTTTATTAAGGCATTTCTTGACACTTATATTGAGGGTGAGGTAGGGACATGTCTTAGCCCCCGCCAAGTCTATTAGTAGAGGTATGTTTGGACATAAATGGATGAAATATTTTTATTTCCGCTTATTATTGTTTACCATTACTAATGAAATGCTTAATGAATGCTAAGAGGCTTGGGTGAGGTACCTTCGGGTATCTCATTCGCCGTGTAACGTCTAGGCCCTAGGCTTGGGTCGTGACACAATTAGTCACATATATCAAACTTCCAATTATGCTAGCATATTCCTTTTGATTTATCACATCATTTTCACTTTGAATAGGAAACAAGTGTACACTTGAATCAAAAGGAGTTAAAACATGCTTGCAATCAAGAAAGTTATATTTTTTTAAAATTTTCTCAACATAATGTGACTGGTCAAGGAAAATTCCATCACATGTTCTAGTAATTTTTATTTCTAGAATAAAATTTGCCTCACCAAGATCTTTCATATCAAAATGGCTTCTAAGAATGTTCTTAGTATCATAAATAACATTCATATTCGAGCCAAAGATCAATAAATCATCAACATATAGGCAAATAATAACATGTGTATTATTCCAAGACTTATGATATATGCACTTATCACACTCATTTATTTTAAAATTATTTTCAATCATGCAGGAATCAAACTTTTCATGCCATTGCTTTGGTGCCTGTTTCAAGCCATATATGGATTTAGTAAGTTTACATACTTTGCTTTCTTGGCCTGCTTCAACAAAACCTTCAGGTTGTTCCATATAAATTTCTTCATTAAGTTCTCCATTTAAAAAAGCAATTTTTACATCCATTTGATGAATATGCAAATCAAAAATTGCAGCCATAGCAATTAAAAGTCTAATGGATGTAATTCTTGTAACCGGAGAAAAAGTATCAAAAATCTCTAGGCCTTCTAGTTGCTTAAACCCTTTAGCAACTAGTCTAGCCTTATATTTATCGATTGATCCATCTGGTTTTAACTTTTTTCGTAAGACCCATTTGCAACCAATTGTTTTACAACCTGGTGGTAAATCAACTAACTTCCAAGTTTCATTAGAAGTTAGTGATTCCATTTCATCATTTACAGCCTCTTTCCAAAAAATAGAATCATGCGAAGATAAAGCTTCTTGTAAAGTGAAAGGGTCATCTCCAACATTAAAAACATAAAAATCAGGCCCAATTTTTTTTTCTACTCTATCTCTTTTACTTCTTCTAAACTCAAAATCATCAATTTCTTTATTTTTAAAAATGGAAGAAGAAGAACTAGGTAGTGATAAAATATTTTGTTCAATTCTTTGACCCCCACTATTTTTAGAATCAAAAGGAAATTTATTTTCATGAAAAATAGCATCACCTGATTCTATTACAATATTATCTTCAAGATTAAAAAATCTATAGGCTGTACTATTTAAAGCATAACCAAGAAAAGCACAAGTAGTAACTTTCTTACCCAATTTTGTAACTTTGAGATCCATTAGCTTCACAAAGGCTAGACAACCCCAAACTATTAGATATCCCAAATTTGGCTTGTGACCTTTTCACAACTCAAAAGGTGTTAGTTTAGTCTTTTTATGAGGCACTCGATTTAACACATAACACGCAGTCAAAATAGCTTCACCCCAAAAATTCAAAGGTGCATTTGACTCAATAAGCATGGCATTAGTCAATTCAATCAAAGTTCTATTTTTTCTTTCCGCTACACCATTAGATGAAGGAGAATAAGGAGGAGTAGTTTCATGAATTATTCCCAATGATCTAACAAAAGAATTAAACTCATTTGACTCATATTCACGGCCTCTATCACTTCTAATTCTTTTTATTTTCTTCCAAACTGATTTTCAACCTCATGGAGAAAAAATTTAAAATTTTCAAAAGCATCACTTTTATTTTTCATTAAGTAAACATATGTAAACTTAGAAAAATCATCAATGAAAGTGATAAAATATCTATTTTCTCCACGAGTTAAAATTCCTCCAAGTTCACAAATATCAGTGTGAACTAATTCTAATAAATCAGTTTTTCTTTCAACTTTAAAATGAGGCCTTTTAGTAATTTTTGCTTTACTACAAGCTTCACACTTTTCAAAATTCTTTTTAATCACTGGGATTAATCCTAAATTACTCATGATTCCAACATAACGATCATTAATATGACACAAACGAGCATGCCAAAAATTAGTAGAAGAAAGCATGTAAACAGAAGTAGAAATTTTATTCATTTCAACATTCAGTTTAAACATCCCATCACAAGCATACCCCTTTCCCACAAAAATACTTTTTTTCACAATTACATATTGATCAGATTCAATAATTTGTTTAAAGCCTACTTTATTAAGAAGAAAACTAGACATCAAGTTTTTTCTCATTGAAGGAGTATAAAGTACATCTTTCAAAGTTAATATCCTTCCAGAGGTAAAACACAATTCGACATCTCCCATTCCAAGCACTTGAGTAGTATGAGAATCACCGAGCATGATGGTTTTGGGCTCTCCAAAAGGAGTATATTTTTTAAACCAATCATTGTCATAACAGACATGACGGTTTGCACCAGAATCAGCCCACCATCCATCAACATTCTCAACCATGTTTATGTCTGTAATCATTGCCACAAAAGGCTCTTCGGTAACGTTTGCCTGAGGTATAGAACCACGTTTTCGGTATCTGCAAAATCGAGCAATATGCCCACTCTTGCCACAGACAAAGCACGGTCCTTTATTATAAACTTGTTGATTTTGTGCTTGGCTATTTTCACCATTATTTTTCTTAGGAAGTCTACCATTATTTTTCTTGAACTTTTTCTTCTTAGGCTTCAAAGAGGTATTTTTGTTAGATTCAGGAGTAATATATTTTGAAGTAACTAAATTTACCTTCGTTGTGATGTTGCTCTCTTCATTTTGTAAAAGTGTATCTTGGCCCCTTGCCTCCTTTTCCATGCGGATTTTCATGATCAAAGTCTCAAGAGAGGTTTCCTTTTATTTGTGGCGCATAGTTTTTTGAAACTCCTTCCATAAAGGTGGAAGTTTGTCTATTATGCCACAAACAATAAGATTGTCTCCAATTTTGACTTCCTCAGACCTGAGTTCTCCAACGATCATTATAAAATCTTGAGCTTTGTCTATCACTGATTTATCATCCACCATTTGAAAACGAAAAAATCGACTAGCAGCATATTTTTTCGCTCCAGCTTCTTCGGTATCATATTTACTCTGCAATGCTTTCCATATTTTCTTTGCACTAGAGTAAGTTCTATCATAATAATCATAAAAATTATCAGATAGACAATTAAGAATATAATACCGACACTTGTAGGAATCATTATTGTACTTTTCCACTTTCTCTTGATGAGAAATTAGTTCATCGTTATACATGGAGAGGATGTTAACTTTATTAGGATTTTTTGAGTTAACACATATGAAACATTGAGAAGACTTAAGTAGAAAAGTACTTTACCCTTCCATCTCTTGAAATGATTACCATTAAATCGAAATGGTTTGTTTAGATCTCCCATCTTGATATCCGCGGATTTTTCAATTGTAGCCATAATGAATCTCCTTAAAATTGTTGGTGAAATTACAAGATTACAAATTACAATTGAAAAATAAAATGAAGAAATTAACTTCACTTCTTGGCTGAGGCGCGGATATCTCGCTTTCTTTAAGGAGATTCAAGCCCACTGCAGTAAATTATTTCACTGGTCCAGCAGTAGTCCTCTTGACTTGTCCCCTCCAGGATACAACAGCCTTATCACAAAAATGTAACTCAACAAACTCTGGACAAGAGTTGAGTTTAAAGCTCTTCACAAAGAATACCTCCCTTCAACTAATAAGAACTCTCTTTTTTATATAAACTTAACTCTCTTAATTTTTTCTTCTCTTATTTCTTTTCAAAACAAAGAAGACATCTCTATTTATAGGAGAGAAAAATCATACAAAGATGAAAAAATAATAGAATGCCATCATTATCATCATTTAGCGTACCATTATGATTTAGTGCACCATTATGATTTAGTGCACCACTTATTAGTGATAATTAGATTAAAAATACATAATGGAATGATTTAGTCTTGCACTAAATAAAGATGATAATGAAAGATATTTTTTATGCACTAAAGAAAGAATAATAAAGATGACATTAAATGTCATCAATGGACAATTGCTAAAATTGCAATTTAATAAAATGTTAAAATGCTCACACTAACAGTATATATAGTAATTGTCTTTTCAGCATATTTTTTTTTACTGTTAGGGCCTTCGAATTTACCTCTGACACACGTAACTTAGATGTTTTTTCACGCATTTTGCCAGGTAGGATTCAAGTGTTTTGTTTAAGTGTTGGATATTTAAAGTGTCTACTTGTGTACTGTCAAAGTTAAAGATCAAACTTATAATTTGAAGTCAAGTTAAAGATTCAATTTATGTATTATGCCAAAATAAAACAATAACAACAAATTGGCCATAATTGAATTATTGGGGGTGACTTTTTGTTGCTTTTCCTATTTAGTATTGCAGATTTGTTTGGAGACTTGTTTCGAACCGAGTACCACTCCTTGTGGTCACATGTACGATCTTAATGGCTTTAATAGAAAATTGGGACCTTAAAATGGAACAATCCGTCATTGAAGAGCTGGAAGCTCAATTTTTAAAATTTGGCTTGTCGTAAAGATGAATCATTTCAATTGAATAATATATTAAAAGATTTGAAATATCAAGAGCAATGCATATCTTAAATTTGGGACTAAGAGTTTCTCTAACTGGATGTGTCCATTGAAATCCGCTATAAAAGAGCTTTGAAGTTCAAATTTTAAAATTCTAACTTGCCGCAAACATAATTCGTTTTGAGTGGATAATATATTAAAAAATCAAAACATCGAGAGGAGCTCATATATAAAATTTGCCGCAAACTTATTGATCTTTCTTAATTACAGATGGTAAAATCTACAAAATAAAATTAGTTTGAAAGCAAGAAAATATCAACGGGGTTCTAACTTCAAAAAAATGTGCAGTTAGAAGTTAGAACAATATCCTATGGGCATAATATATAAATATGACCCTTAGCTTGATTTTAGCTGATAACTATGACCTCTGACTTTACTAGTGCACAAGTAGACAATTTAACTATCAAAAACTTGAACAATTAGACACACTCGTCCTACACAACATCATATACGACAATTTTGTGTCATACGTGACATCCTACGTGTATTGTGCCACGTAGGACACGTGTGTCTATTTATTCAATTTTATGCAAATTTAAGTGTCTACTTGTGTACATCAAAAGTTGGAGGATATAAATGTGAAATGAGGCTAAGTTAAAGGGCATATTTATGTATTATGTCTATCCTATGTTGTAATGGTTATTATAAAGGTTTTTTTTTTGTTAATTCTCCAAATTCATTTCAGAGTAATTTGATGATTTCACAAACTAATATTTTATTCTTCATGTTTGGTTGCTATACTGGTTGATTATTTTTTTTGAGATTTTTTCCTTTTAAAATGTAGTTCGTTGATTGACCACTTGAACTTTTTGTTTTCTTTTCTGGCGTAATACATAAATATAATTCATAACTTGGCTTCAACTGACAACTAGGACCTTTAACTTTATTAGTATACAAGTAAATACTTTAACTATCCAAAATTTGAATAAATACACATACGTCCTAAATGACAATTTTGTGTCCTAAATGACAATTTTGTGTCCTATATGCTGTCCTACTTGTATTATGCCACATAAGACACGTGTATCCACTTGTTAAATTTTATATAAGTTTTAGTATTTACTTATAAACATCCAAAGTTAGAAGAAATATATATCAACTGAAACCAAGTTAAATGACATATTTATGTATTATGTCTTCTTTTTTTAATGAGCTTTAGGTTTTTGAACAATTTAAGTAGCCTGAAATCTACATTAAGTTTAAGGTGTATTTGACCAACAAAAAAAAAATTAGAAATACACCTTGCTATCAAGGATCTCTCTAGTGGTACATCACACCTCAAAATTAATAACATTTTATTTTTCATATTTTAGTATTTAACTTGATCAGTTAAATGAAATAGAAAATCCCATAAAAATTCAAGGTATAATTGTAAAGAAGATTTTTGTGTAGTTTCACGCTCAAATAATTCAAGTGATAAAATAGCAAACACAGCGATAAAATTTTTCTTCTCCTAGCTAGTTAGAAGACCACAAAAAAATAATATTATCCAACAATTATCTGCCTTGACCCAATTACATGAATAGAAAATACCATAATAATTTAAGGATACAATTGGAAAGAGGCTTTTATAGAGTTCTAAACCAAACACAAAATTAGATGAAAAACAATAAACCAAACACTTGATAGAAAATATCTTGGTGTTTCTAATCCATTCGTTATTACTTTTTTATCAAACGACCCCTAATGAAAGAGAGACCCACCTTTGTTGGATGAAAATCTATTGACATCACATGCCCACCATGACCGACAAGGCTTTGGAAAGGGCTGTTTCGCTGGATTAAGACAAAATGGAGAAACATGTACCGTATCATGGTTATAATAGACACAGTTCAAAAGTTAGCAATTCAAGTGATTATACAGTTATCATTATGAGAAATCCTGATAATCAGTAGAAAATAAAAAAGATTCTGAAGGTCTAAAGATGTTTTGGTAATAAGCAAGTACCCCAAATCTTGACTCAAATGAAATGTATTATAGACAACATAATATGATGATCTTGATATTTGATGTAATTGAATAACCCTTTTGAGTATTCTCAGTACTGAAATAAAGAATGTGACAATAAAAGTCACATGGACAATTGTCTAAGCAACTAAATATATATATACGTGTGTGTGTGTGTGTTCTCGTTTGAGTACAAGCAAAAGAATCAGGATAATATTAACACAGAAATCAGAAGAAATAATGTGGACCAAGAACAACAAAATCATAAAACTAATGAATATATATCCAGGAGATTTAACTCTGTGCTGACTGCTACTTGTGAGCCATTACAACTTAAAAGAAAAGTAACTGCAAGACTCAATCGACCAAGGATCTACAACGGAAAATAGAGGTAGTACCTCGGCTGCATTCCATATCTTCACAGTTCTGTCAAAGGAAGATGTTGCAAACACACTTGAGTTTGGTCTAAAACGGATATCCGTAACTTGATCAGCATGACCTTGTCCACTATAAACATTGTTATTTCCCAACTCCCAAATCAAAACCTAAACATGGATCACATCACAAGTTCGTTAAGGGGAGAGGTTGAAGCAAGCTCTCTTCCATCTGACCAGCTAGAATCCTGTTGAAGATTAATAAGACAAACCTTCCCGTCATATCCACCAGTAGCCAAAAACTCTCCATTTGAATGAAAGTGGCAACATAGGAGCTTGCTCATTTTTGTGTCAAGGTAACTTATCTCTTTAAAAGAGTTGTCTGCAAAGCAATATGAAATCAATTATCCTTTGTGGCTAAATGGGTTCTCAATATGACATTAGATGCACAACCTAACAAGGTGAGTATAGAGCCTAACAACAGGTGACACCAGTTATGTACAGTCCTTATGGAGGATAAACTATTTCTGTCAACTGTCAATTATCTAAATTGCAACATTTTAAGTATTAATTTTCAGAGGAACCATTAAACTTGTTGTCGCGTACCTTTCCAGAGCGTAGAAAAATTTCCTGCCCATGAATAGATTGAACTACTTGCATTAACCAGATCAACATCTCCTTGTGAGTAGCAGCTTATAGTATTATCCTTTGCAACACCCGTGACAGTAGTTTTCTCTTTCCAAACCTACAACTTAGGATAATATTAAATGAGCAAGAATGAAGTAGATGAAGACTATATTGACATTCCACATGCATTCGTCCAAGTGACTATAAAGGTGACAGACAAGAATAAACTAAGAAAGGGAAGTCCAATCCCCCAAAATGATGATGTCTATCAGTGACGGAGTGAAATGGAATCACCAGCACATGAAGGGCTTAAGAATTAGATTCAGAAAAATGATCTTACGGATTCCAAAGAACTCAATCGAGTTTTCCTCTTCATGCCACTCTGATACAAAACACAGGTAAGAAATTAGAAGCCAAAAAGGGGCTCATGTTTCCTCAATTCTGGTACTGCTAAAATATTGCTGAAATTTGACAACGTTCAAATAAAATCCGTTACTTGCGACAGCCTTTTTGATCTTAGACGTACCTTATTTGAAGACTGCAGTCCCAGCTGGTTTATTTTCTCCTGCACTGCAGGTTGCTTTCCAGATCTTCTCATAAGTTCTCCTATAGGAGCTATTTTTTGTTGGTCAGTTGGTAAAAACTCTGGGGTTCTTTGATCTGTATCATCTAGAATCTGTTCAATGCCAGAAGAAGAAAACAAGAAAAAGTAAGGCAGGAAAAAGATCTTGATCACATCAGTATAGTAGGGTAACTGATATTTGGTCCATCAATCTGTTGATTACTGGACTATGCAAATACTTTGAATTTTTTCTCCTCTTTTCTTTCTTCTACAAAGGTTTCTCCTTTTAAAGTTTAGTCTTAAGTTACGGTTCTTATTTTACTATTAATAAATTGTTGTAAAAGGTTTTATAAAGAGATTTCAACAACCAGAAAATTCGAAAAACCAACTCATGGTCTGCATGGCTAAAATAATTGCAGTATGCTCCAATATCTAGGAGCGAAATGGTTACTTGAGTATTCAACTTACTCCTGCATCTTTTCCACTTGAGTCAGCTTGAATGAACATACGAAAGAAATCAACAGTATTTGCACAGTGTTAGAATCCTAGGAATATTCTATAGCATATGTGTAAATATAGTAGGTAGCTTGATTTACTCCTATTTTAATTAGGTATTGATTTCCTTTCCTTTTTAGGACATGCATACTTAGCTATTTAAACTCCAATAGCTTGTGGGAATAATCAAGCTGAATTCTCTCTCGAACTCTTATCTTCTCACATGGCATCACAACTTTGTTTATTGAAAAAACAAAAAATAATAAGAGAACAAAATTGTTGAGAATTTATTTTTTAAGTAAAACCTCCACTGTTCCGTGATTCCGACACTCTCCAGGGGTATTGTGCATATACCTAAACCACCATTACGATCGGAATCCTCGCGGCGCGCGTGATGTTTTCCAGCAGATTATTTTTTCCCGGTAACTTTTTCCGGCGAGACAGCAAGCACTTTTCCAGATCTATTCTTCAAGTTTTTTCCTATAATTCATTTTATTTTTGGACACTAATAGATCTACCTTTTCATGTCTCTCAGATCAGATATGTTTAGTACTAAATCAATGGGTTCAAGCAGCCCAAACCATGGCATCACCACAAAACTTTTGACAAGTAAAAAACTATTTTATCTTGATCCTCCTTTGTTCAATTATGGTGCAAGGGACAAGATGTTTAAGATCACTTGGTTACACAGGCTAAGTAATAAGGACTTTGTGTCCAGAATTGAGCATATAGCTAAAGGTTTTAGGCTGGCCCCAGTGCTTAACGCCAGGTTCCCTCCACATACATATGAAAAGTAAGCCAGCCGTATTAGCACATCAACTCGCGTTAAAGACATTCGGAATTTCATCTCTGATGACACTTTTTTAGTTAGTGATAGGAATGGAGACAGTTATTCCATCTATTTTGATATTGAAAATCATTTTAGTGCTCCCCTAACATAAAGGGGGGCTTTTTCGTTGTGGGTCGCTTCGCGCGGGCCTAGTGGTGCTTTTCCTATTTCGGCTTGAATGGAAAATACTGGACAGGAAAGGAAAACAAACTGTCCAGCCTTTCAAGCCCTACTAAGGATATTACTGGAAAAGATAGGGGCGAATGGGAGAAGATTGATGCTCAATAGTGTAGTCTATTATGGAAATCTATTGACTCAAAGTTGATGCCATTGTTCCGGCCATTCCAAACTTGCTTCATAGTTTGGGAAAAGGCTCGTGGGCTATACACAAACGACATATCCCGCTTTTATAATGTGATTTCTCGGTTGACTAACCTTAAAAAGTAGGACTCGAATATGTCAACTTATCTTGGACAGGTTCAGGCAGTTACGGAAGAATTTAATGAGTTAATGCCCGCCACTCCAAGTGTTGAAAAGCAATTGGAGCAGCGTCAGAAGATGTTTCTAGTTGTTACACTTGTTGGACTTCCAACTGATCTTGACTCAGTGCGAGATCAAATTTTTGCTAGCTCTGTTGTTCCTATTGTGGATGATCTGTTCGCACGATTGTTACGACTAGTTGCACTACCTATGTCGTCTAGTCATTCGGTACCACTTGCAGATTCTTCTATCCTATCATCTCAGACTGCATTTCAGAATGGAAATCAACATGGAGGCCGGTATGGGAAACAACGACCAAATTGAGTCATGCTCGTGATGTGTGCTACTCTCTACATGGTAAACCAAAGAATGCTCACGTTGCTCAAACTAAATCCACTCGTAATCCAACCAATCAATTGTTCTCTTTGTCTGAGGTAGAATACAATGACTTTCTTCAGCATCAGTCGAGTAAGCAGACATCTTGATCAATAGTTTCCGTTGCCCAAGTTGTTAATCTTGTTACTTGTATCTCACAATCCACCACACTTGGTCCTTGGGTCATGGACCCACATTTCTAGTAACAAATATTTATTGTCTAATATTACTTACTCTCACTCCTTTCCCACTTTTACATTAGCTAATGGTTCTCTAACCATGCCAGTGGGGTCAAGTCAATTCCTTATCTTCCTTGATTCTAAATAATGTTCTTTATGTCCCTAGTTGTCCCTTTAGCCTCCTGTCAATAAGTCGTTTGGCTAAGACTTTAAATTGTTTCCTCTCATTTTTTTGTGACTTCTTTGTTATAAAGGACCTCAGTACGGGAAGGATGAGTGTCAGGGCATGATGAACTTATTATCTCAATTCTCACAGATCCACCACAGTCGATTGGGACATCCTAGTTTATCCAAACTTCAAAAGATGGTACCTAGCTTGTCCAAATTGTCTAAGTTAGATTGTGAGTCGTGTCAATTGGGGAAGAACACCCGAGCTACTTTTCCACGTAGTCCTAATAATCGTGTAGAGTCTCTTTTTTCATTTAGTTTTTTTTTTAATGGAAACAGACCCTACACGAGGCTCCCACCTCTCGTGCACAGTCAGGGGTTAAGCAACACCCCCAAGCCTTAACATAAATAATCAAAATAAAATACAAGGAGGGGGACATAAACCTTACCTCCGATCCTATGGTGGTTCATAAGTCGGCTAACCTATTAAGGTCGGCTAACTCATCCCCGATACAAAAAGGGACTAACTATAACTAGAAAACAGTAAACCTGTGAGAGGACTCCTCCCGGTACAATTCAACTATGAAAGCATAAATGAGGGAGACTCTCCCCTTCCATGAGAAAAAAGGAAAGTAACCTACACTAGTCCTATTCCAACTATGCTACGTACCAGACATAGCTACATTGAAGAAGAACAAGTATACGAAACTTCTATCTCGCATGGGATGGGAAATTCTTTTCATCTTTGCTCTTTTTAGTCTTGTCGTACCAAGTAAATCCAGGTGAAGTGTGCCTTTGTATCAGTATCATGATTACCAGCTAAAGAGGCTGAAAGGAGAGGAAGTATATGGAGCTATAGTAGCCAACAGCCTTGGAGTTATTGTGGAGTACAAGTAGCCAAGGAAGCAAACAAACATGGTTGTTGTAGTTCTGTAACCAGCTCCTTGCTGTCTCTCTAGCTGCAGTGATTAGGTTCAGTAGTAGATCCCTCCTTTGGATGATGGTCAAGTCCTTGGGATACCTGCACAGGCAGACAAAACCAGAAACATACACAAGCAACCAAATCTGGAGGCTGCTGTACCAGGTACTAGTGACTTGTAGTTTCTCATTGTGGGCTGCATATGGGATGGCTGCAGATTTGTTTCTTGTCTGCTGCAGGTTGATGGAGTTGTTGCTGGGGTGTGTTGATAATGGAGAATGTGGATGGCAAGCTGAGTGTGCTGCTCCATAGCAGCCCCAGGTTACTGCAGCCCTTTTAGCATTTCCAAGGAGAGTCTGCCAGCTACATTGGTGAAGCTGAGGGTGACTGATCTTGGGGATCAATGCAGTCAAGGAGCTGCAGCTGGGGTACCTTGCATGTGTGGATGTTGTCTCCCTTTTTCTGAGACTTTGTGTACCTGCACAAACAATTAACCAAAGAGCCAAACAAGTATGGGAGCTGTGAGGGCTGTTGCAATCCTGTAGGCAGCTTCTTGTTGCCTCCAAAGGAGAGTTGATCAGCTCCTTTGAAGGTACCTTATGTGCCAACCAGGATGGGCTTTGAGTACAAGGTTGTCTCCCTCTGTTTGACTCTTTGTGGAACTGTACACAGCTTCTTGTTGCCCTCCAAAGAGAGAGTGATCAGCTCCTTTGAAGTGTTCAGCTCATTAAAGTACCTGCACATGTCCACAAAAACAAGACAACATGCTAACAAGAATTGTAGATGGTCCTTCTGAGTTGCAGGGTGAAGTTGTTGAATACTGCTGCTGTTGTTGTGGAAGAAGAAGGACTGAATCACAATGCTGGTGATGCATCCCTGGCTTAAAAGTTTGACTGAAGGTGGCTTGCACTTTGGAAGGGTCCATTGTTGCTGTTTGATGTGCCTGTATACAGCTTCTTCTTTCCTTCTTAGCTGATGTGTTCGACTACTTGTTGTTGCATGTTTCTGTTCCTGCACATAACAAGTGGACATAGCAAGGAAGCTTGAGGTGTAAGAGAGCTGTTGCAGGTGCTGCATCAAGGAATTTGGCATGAGAGTAATGTTGGTGTGTTGGTGAATTCCTAAGCTGCCAGGTTGTTGTCTCCTCAGTTCAGAATGTGAAATGGGGAATAAGTGGGTGGGATTATATGTTGATGAATCAATCCAGCAACCTGCAACAATACAACAAACAACCAAAAGCAAAAAAGAATTTGCACCAGCTAGCAAAAAGGAAAGTTCTTCCAGGAGTGCTTTGGAGTCTGTCAGAATTTTCAACGACGCTCGACTAACGTCTCCAATTATCCGATTGAGTTGAAACTTCTTGAGATATATCCAAACAGCCCTTTCTTTAGTTCTGCAAGGTTTGGAGACTTTTTGCCCAAGTTGGAAAAAAGGCCCTCTCTTTAGGCTTAAGGCAGCTGAAATTTTCAATGTCGCTCGCCTAACGCCTCCAATTGTCCGTTTGGGCTGAAACTTCTTGGGCCTTGTCAATATATTATTTTTTGAAACCCTGCAAAGATTGGAGCCATTTGGACAGGTCCACATGCTGCATCTCACCCTGCACATGCTGCCCTGCTGAAGCTTAGATGTTGCAGGGTGGTTGGAAGTTGTATTTGTGCTTTTCTCTATGTATTGGTTGTTAAAGAATGTTGATACATCACTCCAGTCACCTGAAATAATACAACAACCAAAAACAAACAAAACAGAGCTTGCACAAACTAGCAAAAAGGAAAGGACCTCAGTAAGAGCTTTGGAGGCTACTATCTTTTTCCAAGTCGCTCGACTAACGTTTCCAATTATCCGTTTGACCTGAAACTTCATGAGGTTTGCATATATGTCCTTTTCTTTATCCCTGCAAATTTTGAAGGCCTGACTCCCAAGCTGGAGATTCCAACTAGCAAGTTTCTCTCTCTTTAGGCTTAAGACAGCTGATTGTTTCAAGGTCGCTCGCCTAATGTCTCCAATTATCCTTTTGAGCTGAAACTTCTTGGGCCTTGTCAAAATAGTAGTTTCTGCAATCCTGCAAAGATTGGGGGTCTTTGGACATGTCCACTTGGTACAAATCACCCTGCACCAACAAGCAGAAAAACACACAGACAAGTAATTCTGCAGGTTATATCTACTACTAATGTCTTGTATGTATTCCCTGAGAGTTGCAGGTTGGTGACTTTGTTGCTGGAGGATGTTGTTGTTGAGAAAGGTAAGAGGCAAGCTGAAATTGCAGTACAAAGGGCTCCCAATGCATGATCCTGTGTTATTGCATCCTTTAGCAGCCATCCAAAGATGAGTTGCAACAGTTGGATTAGGCAAACTTCCACTTGTAGTTGGACAGGTCCACATGCTGCTGCTCACCCTGAAATTTTCCAGACCTGCAACTACCTGCATATGCAAAAGGAAAAGAAAGGAGGAGATGGCTACTCTAACCCCTAAATCTAATGGTATGGAGTTTATTCTATAAAAGCAGTAAATTAGGGAGACTCTCCCTTTTACAATGGTCCTGATTATCATTATTTATATCAGCTAATATTACAAGGTATGAAGAATTTCCTTCAAGGTGGTTGATTGATCTTCTTCATCTTAGTTCTCCTGAAGCTAGCCATGCCAGCTTTGTCCATTTTGTAGTGTCCCTTGGTCTCTCTTGGAAGCTGCTGAAAGCTGTAGTAGTGTTGTGTATAGCTTTTCATGTGGCTTTCCTTTGAGAGTGAATCTGCAGTGTAATTAGCTTCCCTAAAGATATGCCTGCACTGGAAAGTTTCCAGTTTGCTAACCAATACCTGCAGTTCAGTAATATAAGTAATAATGTTCCATGGAGGTTTAACTTCTTGTTTAAGCCACTTGATTAGAAGTTCAGAGTCAACTTCAAGGGCTACCCTGCTGTATCCATGTTGTAAGCACCACAGAATACCAATAATTGCTGCCTGCACTTCAGCTTGGTTATTAGAACCACAGCCTAGTGGAGATGCAAAAGCATATATTAACACCCCATTATGGTCCCTTAGAATGCCCCCTGCCCCTATCTTCCCTGGATTGTTAAGGGCACTCCCATCTGTGTTGAGCTTGATCATTGTAGGCTGTGGTTTAGTCCAGCATACTTTGGTTATTCTCAACTCATGTTGGCTTTTTTCAATCATGGTAACCAAATCTGCCCAATTACTTGGCAAATCAATATATGGATACACAGTAGAGATAAGCATATATAGATCTTTGGATATTGAGAATATTACTCTAATAGCATTAGACTTCTTGCCTCCATACTTGCATGCACATCTATTCTTCCATAGATTCCAACACACAAAAATGGGGGTGGCTTGCATTACTAACTTATGTAGCTCATTGTTAGTTTTGATTAGCCACCACCTCATCAATAGGTTTTTTAGAGGAGTGTTGCTGTGTTGTAGACCCCAGTACCCTGAGAAGTGCTTCCATATGTGTTGTGCAAAGTATCCCAGAACAAGCAGGCATACATGTGACCCCTCTACAAATTCAAGATACATCTAATGAGAGGTATGCACTTAGAAAAGGAGACATCTCAGAGGATTTGAATGATGAGTACAGGGTCACTCATTCTGAAGATGAGGATGATCCTGACCAAAGGGAGGAAACAAACCAGGAAGATCAAATAAAAACCTTTAGAACCACTATGGAAGCTTTTTTGCAGAAGGAAAAGCAGCAGGTCAATGAGGAAAATGATCCATCTACAACAAGTAAGCAAACAAAGAAGAAGAATAAGAAAAGTACCATCACCAGTTCTGATAATGTTGTTGTCAAATGAGTACTTTTCTTATTCTTCTTCTTTGTTTGCTTACTTGTTGTAGATGGATCATTTTCCTCATTGACCTGCTGCTTTTCCTTCTGCAAAAAAGCTTCCATAGTGGTTCTAAAGGTTTTTATTTGATCTTCCTGGTTTGTTTCCTCCCTTTGGTCAGGATCATCCTCATCTTCAGAATGAGTGACCCTGTACTCATCATTCAAATCCTCTGAGATGTCTCCTTTTCTAAGTGCATACCTCTCATTAGATGTATCTTGAATTTGTAGAGGGGTCACATGTATGCCTGCTTGTTCTGGGATACTTTGCACAACACATATGGAAGCACTTCTCAGGGTACTGGGGTCTACAACACAGCAACACTCCTCTAAAAAACCTATTGATGAGGTGGTGGCTAATCAAAACTAACAATGAGCTACATAAGTTAGTAATGCAAGCCACCCCCATTTTTGTGTGTTGGAATCTATGGAAGAATAGATGTGCATGCAAGTATGGAGGCAAGAAGCCTAATGCTATTAGAGTAATATTCTCAATATCCAAAGATCTATATATGCTTATCTCTACTGTGTATCCATATATTGATTTGCCAAGTAATTGGGCAGATTTGGTTACCATGATTGAAAAAAGCCAACATGAGTTGAGAATAACCAAAGTATGCTGGACTAAACCACAGCCTACAATGATCAAGCTCAACACAGATGGGAGTGCCCTTAACAATCCAGGGAAGATAGGGGCAGGGGGCATTCTAAGGGACCATAATGGGGTGTTAATATATGCTTTTGCATCTCCACTAGGCTGTGGTTCTAATAACCAAGCTGAAGTGCAGGCAGCAATTATTGGTATTCTGTGGTGCTTACAACATGGATACAGCAGGGTAGCCCTTGAAGTTGACTCTGAACTTCTAATCAAGTGGCTTAAACAAGAAGTTAAACCTCCATGGAACATTATTACTTATATTACTGAACTGCAGGTATTGGTTAGCAAACTGGAAACTTTCCAGTGCAGGCATATCTTTAGGGAAGCTAATTACACTGCAGATTCACTCTCAAAGGAAAGCCACATGAAAAGCTATACACAACACTACTACAGCTTTCAGCAGCTTCCAAGAGAGACCAAGGGACACTACAAAATGGACAAAGCTGGCATGGCTAGCTTCAGGAGAACTAAGATGAAGAAGATCAATCAACCACCTTGAAGGAAATTCTTCATACCTTGTAATATTAGCTGATATAAATAATGATAATCAGGACCATTGTAAAAGGGAGAGTCTCCCTAATTTACTGCTTTTATAGAATAAACTCCATACCATTAGATTTAGGGGTTAGAGTAGCCATCTCCTCCTTTCTTTTCCTTTTGCATATGCAGGTAGTTGCAGGTCTGGAAAATTTCAGGGTGAGCAGCAGCATGTGGACCTGTCCAACTACAAGTGGAAGTTTGCCTAATCCAACTGTTGCAACTCATCTTTGGATGGCTGCTAAAGGATGCAATAACACAGGATCATGCATTGGGAGCCCTTTGTACTGCAATTTCAGCTTGCCTCTTACCTTTCTCAACAACAACATCCTCCAGCAACAAAGTCACCAACCTGCAACTCTCAGGGAATACATACAAGACATTAGTAGTAGATATAACCTGCAGAATTACTTGTCTGTGTGTTTTTCTGCTTGTTGGTGCAGGGTGATTTGTACCAAGTGGACATGTCCAAAGACCCCCAATCTTTGCAGGATTGCAGAAACTACTATTTTGACAAGGCCCAAGAAGTTTCAGCTCAAAAGGATAATTGGAGACATTAGGCGAGCGACCTTGAAACAATCAGCTGTCTTAAGCCTAAAGAGAGAGAAACTTGCTAGTTGGAATCTCCAGCTTGGGAGTCAGGCCTTCAAAATTTGCAGGGATAAAGAAAAGGACATATATGCAAACCTCATGAAGTTTCAGGTCAAACGGATAATTGGAAACGTTAGTCGAGCGACTTGGAAAAAGATAGTAGCCTCCAAAGCTCTTACTGAGGTCCTTTCCTTTTTGCTAGTTTGTGCAAGCTCTGTTTTGTTTGTTTTTGGTTGTTGTATTATTTCAGGTGACTGGAGTGATGTATCAACATTCTTTAACAACCAATACATAGAGAAAAGCACAAATACAACTTCCAACCACCCTGCAACATCTAAGCTTCAGCAGGGCAGCATGTGCAGGGTGAGATGCAGCATGTGGACCTGTCCAAATGGCTCCAATCTTTGCAGGGTTTCAAAAAATAATATATTGACAAGGCCCAAGAAGTTTCAGCCCAAACGGACAATTGGAGGCGTTAGGCGAGCGACATTGAAAATTTCAGCTGCCTTAAGCCTAAAGAGAGGGCCTTTTTTCCAACTTGGGCAAAAAGTCTCCAAACCTTGCAGAACTAAAGAAAGGGCTGTTTGGATATATCTCAAGAAGTTTCAACTCAATCGGATAATTGGAGACGTTAGTCGAGCGTCGTTGAAAATTCTGACAGACTCCAAAGCACTCCTGGAAGAACTTTCCTTTTTGCTAGCTGGTGCAAATTCTTTTTTGCTTTTGGTTGTTTGTTGTATTGTTGCAGGTTGCTGGATTGATTCATCAACATATAATCCCACCCACTTATTCCCCATTTCACATTCTGAACTGAGGAGACAACAACCTGGCAGCTTAGGAATTCACCAACACACCAACATTACTCTCATGCCAAATTCCTTGATGCAGCACCTGCAACAGCTCTCTTACACCTCAAGCTTCCTTGCTATGTCCACTTGTTATGTGCAGGAACAGAAACATGCAACAACAAGTAGTCGAACACATCAGCTAAGAAGGAAAGAAGAAGCTGTATACAGGCACATCAAACAGCAACAATGGACCCTTCCAAAGTGCAAGCCACCTTCAGTCAAACTTTTAAGCCAGGGATGCATCACCAGCATTGTGATTCAGTCCTTCTTCTTCCACAACAACAGCAGCAGTATTCAACAACTTCACCCTGCAACTCAGAAGGACCATCTACAATTCTTGTTAGCATGTTGTCTTGTTTTTGTGGACATGTGCAGGTACTTTAATGAGCTGAACACTTCAAAGGAGCTGATCACTCTCTCTTTGGAGGCAACAAGAAGCTGTGTACAGTTCCACAAAGAGTCAAACAGAGGGAGACAACCTTGTACTCAAAGCCCATCCTGGTTGGCACATAAGGTACCTTCAAAGGAGCTGATCAACTCTCCTTTGGAGGCAACAAGAAGCTGCCTACAGGATTGCAACAGCCCTCACAGCTCCCATACTTGTTTGGCTCTTTGGTTAATTGTTTGTGCAGGTACACAAAGTCTCAGAAAAAGGGAGACAACATCCACACATGCAAGGTACCCCAGCTGCAGCTCCTTGACTGCATTGATCCCCAAGATCAGTCACCCTCAGCTTCACCAATGTAGCTGGCAGACTCTCCTTGGAAATGCTAAAAGGGCTGCAGTAACCTGGGGCTGCTATGGAGCAGCACACTCAGCTTGCCATCCACATTCTCCATTATCAACACACCCCAGCAACAACTCCATCAACCTGCAGCAGACAAGAAACAAATCTGCAGCCATCCCATATGCAGCCCACAATGAGAAACTACAAGTCACTAGTACCTGGTACAGCAGCCTCCAGATTTGGTTGCTTGTGTATGTTTCTGGTTTTGTCTGCCTGTGCAGGTATCCCAAGGACTTGACCATCATCCAAAGGAGGGATCTACTACTGAACCTAATCACTGCAGCTAGAGAGACAGCAAGGAGCTGGTTACAGAACTACAACAACCATGTTTGTTTGCTTCCTTGGCTACTTGTACTCCACAATAACTCCAAGGCTGTTGGCTACTATAGCTCCATATACTTCCTCTCCTTTCAGCCTCTTTAGCTGGTAATCATGATACTGATACAAAGGCACACTTCACCTGGATTTACTTGGTACGACAAGACTAAAAAGAGCAAAGATGAAAAGAATTTCCCATCCCATGCGAGATAGAAGTTTCGTATACTTGTTCTTCTTCAATGTAGCTATGTCTGGTACGTAGCATAGTTGGAATAGGACTAGTGTAGGTTACTTTCCTTTTTTCTCATGGAAGGGGAGAGTCTCCCTCATTTATGCTTTCATAGTTGAATTGTACCGGGAGGAGTCCTCTCACAGGTTTACTGTTTTCTAGTTATAGTTAGTCCCTTTTTGTATCGGGGATGAGTTAGCCGACCTTAATAGGTTAGCCGACTTATGAACCACCATAGGATCGGAGGTAAGGTTTATGTCCCCCTCCTTGTATTTTATTTTGATTATTTATGTTAAGGCTTGGGGGTGTTGCTTAACCCCTGACTGTGCACGAGAGGTGGGAGCCTCGTGTAGGGTCTGTTTCCATTAAAAAAAAAACTAAATGAAAAAAGAGACTCTACACGATTATTAGGACTACGTGGAAAAGTAGCTCGGGTGTTCTTCCCCAATTGACACGACTCACAATCTAACTTAGACAATTTGGACAAGCTAGGTACCATCTTTTGAAGTTTGGATAAACTAGGATGTCCCAATCGACTGTGGTGGATCTGTGAGAATTGAGATAATAAGTTCATCATGCCCTGACACTCATCCTTCCCGTACTGAGGTCCTTTATAACAAAGAAGTCACAAAAAAATGAGAGGAAACAATTTAAAGTCTTAGCCAAACGACTTATTGACAGGAGGCTAAAGGGACAACTAGGGACATAAAGAACATTATTTAGAATCAAGGAAGATAAGGAATTGACTTGACCCCACTGGCATGGTTAGAGAACCATTAGCTAATGTAAAAGTGGGAAAGGAGTGAGAGTAAGTAATATTAGACAATAAATATTTGTTACTAGAAATGTGGGTCCATGACCCAAGGACCAAGTGTGGTGGATTGTGAGATACAAGTAACAAGATTAACAACTTGGGCAACGGAAACTATTGATCAAGATGTCTGCTTACTCGACTGATGCTGAAGAAAGTCATTGTATTCTACCTCAGACAAAGAGAACAATTGATTGGTTGGATTACGAGTGGATTTAGTTTGAGCAACGTGAGCATTCTTTGGTTTACCATGTAGAGAGTAGCACACATCACGAGCATGACTCAATTTGGTCGTTGTTTCCCATACCGGCCTCCATGTTGATTTCCATTCTGAAATGCAGTCTGAGATGATAGGATAGAAGAATCTGCAAGTGGTACCGAATGACTAGACGACATAGGTAGTGCAACTAGTCGTAACAATCGTGCGAACAGATCATCCACAATAGGAACAACAGAGCTAGCAAAAATTTGATCTCGCACTGAGTCAAGATCAGTTGGAAGTCCAACAAGTGTAACAACTAGAAACATCTTCTGACGCTGCTCCAATTGCTTTTCAACACTTGGAGTGGCGGGCATTAACTCATTAAATTCTTCCGTAACTGCCTGAACCTGTCCAAGATAAGTTGACATATTCGAGTCCTACTTTTTAAGGTTAGTCAACCGAGAAATCACATTATAAAAGCGGGATATGTCGTTTGTGTATAGCCCACGAGCCTTTTCCCAAACTATGAAGCAAGTTTGGAATGGCCGGAACAATGGCATCAACTTTGAGTCAATAGATTTCCATAATAGACTACACTATTGAGCATCAATCTTCTCCCATTCGCCCCTATCTTTTCCAGTAATATCCTTAGTAGGGCTTGAAAGGCTGGACAGTTTGTTTTCCTTTCCTGTCCAGTATTTTCCATTCAAGCCGAAATAGGAAAAGCACCACTAGGCCCGCGCGAAGCGACCCACAACGAAAAAGCCCCCCTTTATGTTAGGGGAGCACTAAAATGATTTTCAATATCAAAATAGATGGAATAACTGTCTCCATTCCTATCACTAACTAAAAAAGTGTCATCAGAGATGAAATTCCGAATGTCTTTAACGCGAGTTGATGTGCTAATACGGCTGGCTTACTTTTCATATGTATGTGGAGGGAACCTGGCGTTAAGCACTGGGGCCAGCCTAAAACCTTTAGCTATATGCTCAATTCTGGACACAAAGTCCTTATTACTTAGCCTGTGTAACCAAGTGATCTTAAACATCTTGTCCCTTGCACCATAATTGAACAAAGGAGGATCAAGATAAAATAGTTTTTTACTTGTCAAAAGTTTTGTGGTGATGCCATGGTTTGGGCTGCTTGAACCCATTGATTTAGTACTAAACATATCTGATCTGAGAGACATGAAAAGGTAGATCTATTAGTGTCCAAAAATAAAATGAATTATAGGAAAAAACTTGAAGAATAGATCTGGAAAAGTGCTTGCTGTCTCGCCGGAAAAAGTTACCGGGAAAAAATAATCTGCTGGAAAACATCACGCGCGCCGCGAGGATTCCGATCGTAATGGTGGTTTAGGTATATGCACAATACCCCTGGAGAGTGTCGGAATCACGGAACAGTGGAGGTTTTACTTAAAAAATAAATTCTCAACAATTTTGTTCTCTTATTATTTTTTGTTTTTTCAATAAACAAAGCTGTGATGCCATGTGAGAAGATAAGAGTTCGAGAGAGAATTCAGCTTGATTATTCCCACAAGCTATTGGAGTTTAAATAGCTAAGTATGCATGTCCTAAAAAGGAAAGGAAATCAATACCTAATTAAAATAGGAGTAAATCAAGCTACCTACTATATTTACACATATGCTATAGAATATTCCTAGGATTCTAACACTGTGCAAATACTGTTGATTTCTTTCGTATGTTCATTCAAGCTGACTCAAGTGGAAAAGATGCAGGAGTAAGTTGAATACTCAAGTAACCATTTCGCTCCTAGATATTGGAGCATACTGCAATTATTTTAGCCATGCAGACCATGAGTTGGTTTTTCGAATTTTCTGGTTGTTGAAATCTCTTTATAAAACCTTGTACAACAATTTATTAATAGTAAAATAAGAACCGTAACTTAAAACTAAACTTTAAAAGGAGAAACCTTTGTAGAAGAAAGAAAAAAGGAGAAAAAATTCAAAGTATTTGCATAGTCCAGTAATCAACAGATTGATGGACCAAATATCAGTTACCCTACTATACTGATGTGATCAAGATCTTTTTCCTGCCTTACTTTTTCTTGTTTTCTTCTTCTGGCATTGAACAGATTCTAGATGATACAGATCAAAGAACCCCAGAGTTTTTACCAACTGACCAACAAAAAATAGCTCCTATAGGAGAACTTATGAGAAGATCTGGAAAGCAACCTGCAGTGCAGGAGAAAATAAACCAGCTGGGACTGCAGTCTTCAAATAAGGTACGTCTAAGATCACAAAGGCTGTCGCAAGTAACTGATTTTATTTGAACGTTGTCAAATTTCAGCAATATTTTAGCAGTACCAGAATTGAGGAAACATGTGCCCCTTTTTGGCTTCTAATTTCTTACCTGTGTTTTGTATCAGAGTGGCATGAAGAGGAAAACTCGATTGAGTTCTTTGGATCCATCTTTTGGGATCCTGCCACATTATCTCCTATAACTCCATTTTCATCCTCTACACCTCCACCACTATTAACCTATCATCATTGTCTGCGCCCAGCTGATTCACTCCCTCTATCGAAATCCTTGCCTGCTGAGGACTTGTCTACATAGAGTGCTTCCATTGCCACCCGAAAAGGTAATTGCTCTACTCGTAATCTGCATCCTATCTATACTTGTTTGAGCTATCATCGTTTGTCACCGACCCGTTCTGCCTTTGTATCATCACTGTCATCTGTGTCTATTCCTAAGACCACAAGTGAAGCTCTTTCTCATCCAGGCTAGCAACAAGCTATAATTGAAGAGATGTCTGTCTTACACTCAAGTGCTACTTGGGAGCTTGTTCCTCTACCTCTAGATAAATCTAGAGTTGGTTTTTGTTGGGTGTATACAATAAAGGTTGGGCCCGCTGGGCAGATTGATCACCTACAAGCCCGACTGGTGGCCAAGGGTTATACACAGATATTTGGTCTCGACTATGGTGATACTTTCTCTCTTGTGGCCAAGATTGCTTCAATCTGTCTCTTTTTATCCATGGTTGTGGTTTGTCGTTGACCTCTCTATCAGTTGGATATTAAAAATGCCTTTCTTCATGAAGATCTCGTAGATGAGGTATATATGGAGCAACCACCTGATTTTGTTGCTAGGGGGGAGTCTAGTAACATGGTGTGCAGACTACGACAAGCACTTTATGGCCTGAAGCAATCTCCTTGAGCATGGTTTGGGAAGTTTAATATGGTTATTCAGGAGTTTGGCATGGTGCGAAGTGAAGCTGATCATTCTATATACTATTGTCACTCTGCTCCAGGTTTGTGCATGTATTTGGTAGCGTATGTGGATGACATAGTTATCACCGGCAATGACAATGAGGGAATACCAAATTGAAACATCACCTTTGCCAGCACTTTCAGACCAAGGATCTTGGTGGATTGAGGTACTTCCTGGGCATTGAGGTTGCTCAATCCAAATCAGGAATTGCCATTTCACAAAGGGAGTATGCACTTGATATTCTTGAAGAGACGGGGGTGACAGATTGTAGGCCTATTGATTCTCCAATGGATTCAAATGTTAAGCTCCTACCAGGACAATGGAAGCCTCTTAGCGATCCAGGAAGATATAGAAGGCTAGTAGGAAAGTTGAATTATCTCACAGTGATTCGACCTGTTATTATCTTCCTGGTTAGTGTCGTAAGTCAGTTCTTGAATTCTCCTTGTGATCGTCATTGGAATGCAGTTATTCGCATTCGTTGATACGTAAAATCTTCTCTAGGGAAAGGAATACTTTACAAAGACCAAGGACATGAGAAAATTATTGGATATTCAGATGCAGATTGGGCAGGTTCACCCTCTGACAGACGATCCACATCTGGATATTCTGTTCTAGTTGGGGGGGGGGGGGGGGCATTTGGTGTCTTGGAAAAGTAAGAAACAAAACGTGGTTGCTAGATCTAGTGCAAAAGCAGAATATCCGGCTATGGCATTGGCAACATGTGAACTCTTACGGATCAAGCAACTATTGAAGAAGTTGGAATTAAGAGATACTAAAGGAATGGAACTTGTGTGCGATAATCAAGTTGCACTTCACATTGCATCGAATCTAGGATTTCACGAGAGGACTAAAGACATAGAGATTGATTGTCATTTTGTCACAGAAAGGCACACTCAGGAGACATCGTCGGAAGGTTCGTGCGGATCAGTTTGCAGACATATTCACCAAGTCCCTCGCCGGTCCCAAAACAAGTTATATATGTAACAAGCTTGCTACATATAATTTGTATGTACCAGCTTAAGGGGGGGTGTTAGAATCTTAACAATATTAGCTTATGTGTAAATATAGTAGGTAGCTGGATTTACTCCTATTTTAATTAGGTATTGATTTCCTTTCCTTTATAGGACATGTATACTTAGCTATTTAAACCCAAATAGCTTGTGGAAATAATCCAGTTGAGTTCTCTCTCAAACTCTTGTCTTCTCACACAGGGGTAGGAAATTTGAGTTTATATAATATATGTACCATGTACTACTACATTTGGTAAAACATCCTATTGTGGCAAGGATGTAGTTCTCAAAAACTATTCTTTTTTAGTTGGCACTATTACATTGGGATGTACAATTTAATGGCTAATGATGGGGAATTGAACCAACTCTCGGGTTGAATATGAAAGGAATGAACTAACTAAAAGTTGACCCAAACCTAAACACCATAATGAACATTACATTTCTATTAACCCAAAAGTTCAAGTTACTCACAATAGATGGCCATCCTTGATAAGATGCTTGTTGGAGAGATATGTTGTTCCCTGCAAGTACAATAATGCAAAAAGATGATCAAAAGGAAATCTAAATTTAAAAAAGAGATAAGGTGATCTATGGGTACAAAGCAAAAGAAGATCAAAAGGAAATTTAAAATTTTAAAAAGAAAGATAAGGAGATCAAAAGTGCATAAAAATGCCAACAAAACCTGGTGGAACATTGTACAATATATAAAAAACAGCTAGGCCTCAATTCCGAGCTACTTGGGCACATTCTAAAATTTAACATCAAAAAGTATTTGAAATTCATCTATATGATCACACTACGAACTTCTCATGGTGCTTTTTCTAAAAAGAACATGTGCCCAAGTAGCTCGGAATTTGCCCAAGTTTGTGATCATATAGATGAATTTGCCCAATAAAAGAGCACGTGCCCAACTTTCTAATGAGAACATGAGTGTTGTGCATCTACATGAGTGCTGAATCTAAAGTCTTAAAGATTGTTTATTTCATACTTCCTTCCATGTAAGTTTTCCTAGCGTATTTTGCAGTGAAAATTGCCAATTGATAATGAATCAAACTTCAAAATGAAACTGGAACTAGAACTAAGAAATCACAGTGATTAAATCTTGGTCAGCAATTCAATGGAAATTAATTGCACATACCGAGTATCATCTTCAAAAACTTAAAGATAAAAAGATGCGAAGGGAAAGGGCATTGTATAAAAGTTCTATTTTAGAAAAGCCTTCGCTGCAAACTTGCTTTGGTAGATCTTATTCCGAAGTTGTAATATGTTCATCCTTTGGGTACTCAACCTACAACATGCATCTTTGACCAAATGGGGAAAATGTGTAATATACAATCTTAGTTGTAAGAATTTTACTAAAGGTAATCTCTCACTAGCCATTGGCATAAACACCAAGAGAATGGGAGTCAACGATAGATATTATAGGTGTAGTTTCATCAAGTTGCGCACAAATATCAAACTAGCTACAAATTGGAGTAGAGCTCAATTCGAATATATGTAGACAAGATCAAGCACAAATCAATATAGTAACAAGCGAATTTACAACCTTGAAATCGAGTATAATACACATATAGTAAAATAAATTTGTACCTTTGAATCAAATCGAGAAGTATTTTTATATTTCAAACAACAACAACATATCCAGTGAACTCCCACAGGTGAGTTCTGGAAAGGGTAGAGTGTACACAGACCTTACCACTACCTCGTGGTGGTAGAAAGGTTGTTTCTGGAGGAAAAATCTATTTATATAATAAATATATAATTTTTTTGTTTTATATAAGTGTAATACTAAATAAAACTCTTAGAACACTTTATTCTTATCTCACAATAATTATTTCCAACAAGATGAGTTGGCCTTAAGGTTACACATGCCAGAATTGATAAACATGCTAAAGTTGAGCCTGTCGAGTTGTGATATCTCTAATTAGTTGAACAACTAAGTACTATCCAATAACTAAGTAACAAGAGCAACCTTAGACCTATGCAAGACACATTTATAAATCTATACATGTCATTTCCATCTGAAATGGTGCTCGTGGGGCCTGGCTAGGTTAGGAAGAGAATCACAAAGAAACAACTGCTATTCGAGAATCTTTTTCTATGTTAGCTAGTTGGACAGGCTTTGATAGGGTAGTCCCCATTTAGCCATCTTAAATTGGAGATACTTGTATGTAGCCAATCACATAGCTCTACATGAGACCCTTTCAAAGGCTAAAACGGCATTAATCAATCTGTCATCCCCATTCCTTTCCTTTGATGTGAACTTGAACAATGGTTAATTCAAAGATGTACGAAGGTCATCACTTTTTTTTGAGGAGGATGAACATCCTTACATGTCTCGTATGGGGCAAGCAGGTGGTGCACATGTGCTATAGAAGCACTTGTTTAAAGAACCACAATGACTATCATCCTAGTGATTCATTGCATTGGGCTAGTGTGCTATAAGCCCAATTGTGTGATCAAGGTTAAGAAACTCAATTGGAAAACTTAGGTTGGTCAAAAAATATATGGAAAACAATTAAATTATTACCGCATATAGTCTAGGTAATACTCCTATCAAAGTAGCCCATGACGCATCAATATATCATTCTAAGCGACACCTTACCAATTTATCATTCTGGAGTAACACCATGCTTCTTACTTTCTCAAAAAACAAAGTAACACCATGTTCCATAAACTTGTATATAATAATAGTTACACCACGACACATTGATTGAATCAACCTAAAGTTGGTTGTTTAATATACTTCATCTAAAATTAATATAGTAACTTTAAAGTTCAAAGCTTAGACTTAGGTGTTGAAAGTTTAGTTCTAGAATACATATGAGTATAGAGGGTAGGAGAATTAATCAAAGATGTAAGTGTGAAGAGTGAAGACCTTCTATTCTATAATTTAAGATCACTAAATGTTCTCAAAAATTCAAACCTACAAGCTTGCTCTCCTCCAAAAACCCTATTTCCCAAGCCCTCATAACATTAATCACTTCCTTGAGTTTGCATTCCAAGTTAGGATTCCTTGGAGAAGAGAAAGCTATTTAGGTAGATTCAAATTTGTTAGAAGTGTGACCATCTCATCTAAAAGTTTAAACGGTTAACGAGAGCACACTTTTATATACTTAATTATATTCTTAGCACAAACCCTCACTTGTGGGCCTGGTTCTTTTTTCATGAGCCAAGTACATGAAAATTCTTTTTGATAATGAGTTGCAGCAAAACTTAATCTCAGGACCTCTGCGTGCTCCGATACTATGTTCAAGTATGTAACTAGCTCATCTTTAAGCTTAAGCTCTTACAGAGAGCACACATTTATTTACTTAATTATATTCCAACAAAGCTGACGCAATGAGGTAGTTCATTACAAAAGTGACTAGAGTACTTCTTAGGAGGCAGGCTAATTCAAATTAACTCTGTGCCAGATTCATTACCAACCTATGTGATATTCCTCTTTCATATGCCTGCTAAAGTACTCAAAGTTATAGACAAATTGAGAAGAAACTTCCTATGGCCTGTTAACAAGGACCATAAGGGTTTCAACATAGTGAAACGGAACATATTGCAACAGAGAAAGGAGCATAGAGGTATGGGGTTAAGAAACCTGAAGCTACAATGCAGCCTGCTCAAGAAATGGTTGTGGAGATATGTGGAGGACAGACCAGCGTTGTGAAAGAATGTAATACAGCAGAAATATGGACAATTGGACTATGGTGCACAGATGAATCTGCAGACACCTGCGGAGTTGGACTATGGAGGACGATCAGGTCCCTTTGGACCAACCTTGGGAAGGACCTTACGGAGCAAAGTAATTAGAGTCAAATATGACGAGAGTGACAACTGAATGACTAAAGAGGTCACCACACCTTATGGTGTGCGTCTCTGGAGATCCATTAGTGTTATGGAATGAAATCAAACCAAACACTAACATCAAAGTGGTAGATGGTGGAAGAATTGATTTTTGGAAGGATGAATGGCACAATGCAGGCATCACGGACCCTTTATTGCTAGATATCCATAACCTGGTGTTTCAATCACATAACAATTGCAGAGTTATGATCCCCTTAAGGTTGGCATTTTACTTTTAAAAGACATCTAAATGACTGGAAAATTCAGTGTATGTGTTACTTTTTAAGCACAATTGAGCACTTTCGAGGTTTGGAGATTGGACGAGACATCCTAATCTGGCAAGGTACTAAAGAAGGTGCTTACAAAGTAGGTACTGAATAAAGAAAGCTAAATCATCCCATTCAGATGCAAGAAACTAGCCTTGATCTGGAAAGTTCAGATACCACTTAAGGTTGCCTGTTTTGTGTGGTTGGCTACAGAAGCAGTTCTTACACAAGATAGTTTAATGAAGAGAGGAATTCAGCTATCCCGGGTGCTTCTTTTAAGGTGAAACTGCTGAAACAGTCAACCATCTCTTCCTGCAGTGCAGGGTTACAAATCAGCTATGGAGACTGTTCCGAAATCTTAAGAAAATCTCATGGTCCATGCCTTGGAGAGTCACAGAAGCTCTTCTGAGCTAGAAGGAAGCAGGTACATAGGCAAAGGATAGGAAAAGATGAAGAATTGTTCCAGCAGTATCTGGTGGACAATTTGGAAGGGAGGAGCCTTAGATGCTATGATAGTATAGAGGATAGTATGGAGAAAGTCAAGCTGAATTGTATTCTGACGTTATGTTTTGGTGTAATCAGTTGTATTCCAATGATATTGTCTCTATCATGTTTTAGATTCTTCTTTTTCTTTTCTTTTTTGAGAATGGTAAGTTAATCTATATATCCACAGGCATACTACATCAAAATATGTAGTCCCCCTTCAAAAGTATTATAACTTACAGCTTGAACATCTATCTGTTGTTCCTATGAAAAGTCTAAAACATCAAAAATATCTTCTGTTTGAGCTATTAATTTCTGTTATACACCAAAAATAAAACAGAGCTAAACAATTCATTTTTAACTCCAGCAAGTAGCTCTGCTTGTCTTCAAAACATATTCTATTCCTTTCTTTCCACACTGTCCATGAAATGCATGCAGGGACAATCTTCCATCTTCCTTTCTTTTTGGCTGCATTGCCATCCTTGTTCCAACAGTTTAGCAATACTTTTATGTTCGCCGGCCTCACCCATTTAGTCCTCCTCAGATAAATGAATATCTTCAGCAACTGGCCTGTCCACATACAAGGTAAAAAAAGATGGTTGATTGTCTCCACCTTTTCCCCACATAAAACCCATCTAGAACATGGATGAACGCCTCTCTGATTCAAATTCTCATGTGTCAATACCACTTCTTTAAGCAGATGCCAAGTAATGTAGTTCACTTTATAACGAATCTCTCATTCTCTTATGTCCCACATTATAACAATGTCACCCCTAGTCCCACTAGCTTCCAATTGGACATGGTTAACCCAATTGTTCCCCCCAAGCTTCCTTCAGTATCTTTGTATAATATCCCCGTTAGATTTGTTCCCCGGAGACATACTACATCAGCTTTCCATGTATGTAGAATGTTTCTGATTAGCCACCTCTTTCTGCCACAATTTAACCCCCTAATATTCCAAGGCACTCTTTCCAACTTCATTGATCTTTTATTGCCAAGTATCCCCCCCCCCTACATCTTAAGCCATAACTCCAGAATTTGGCATCAAGCTCTAACCCTTTCGGTTCATTCACCCCCTTCTTTTTTACAATGGCCTTGATCCCCCTTGTTCATCCGATTGTTATTGTCTATCTTCATAAATAATTCTTTGGCCTTCTCATCACACCCTTTAAGATTTACACCCAATTCTGCACTTAGTTTGATGATGTGTTGTTGAATCCATTCTGAAGTGTTGGTGTCTTGAACAGCCTCCTCAACTGGTAATTGGATTTTCAAAGGAATTACATCTTCTTCGATGCACTTTTATATATAGAATACTCTTTTGTATATAATTCCAGTGCAACCTATGCACTGTTTTGGTTTAATTTAGATACAGATGCAGTTACCATTGTCAAAAAAAAAAATCCACACTTTTTAAGATGGTTAAAAGGGAAAGAGAAAGAATTCCTAACTGGACGTCCAAACTGACAACTAGTAGAGTCGTAGACATATCTTGAGCTTTTAAGTGGACTTTGGTGAAATTAGGAGGACCTGGATTAAATGATTATTAACCACTCTGAGTAAACTTTGAAATAAGTTACCTTTGAAATGCTTGATAAAAATGTAGTACTCGATCAAGGCTAAGAACAAAGGCATTTAAACAGAGTATGATGGCTTCAAGATGAGTTTCATTATCTGAGCTTGTTTGGAAGAGAGATCAGCTACACGACAAGATATGAAGGACGGATATTATGACACGAATTTCTGTTTGGATGAGGTCCCATGTTGAGAAGTCTTGGGAGGTAGTAGGTACAAAGTGTAATTAGTCGAGGTGCACACAAACTAACTCAGACACCACGTTTATAAAAAAAGAGTTGAGAAGTCTTCGGCAGTTCTTAATCCATTTTTGCTGTTTTTGAGATATCATGAGACTGCGTGGAGAACCTTAAAAGGTCAGGCTTCCCATTTAGGTGGGTCCTTCCCTTTTCTCTTCACTGATAAGGCCTTGCTGGTTCTTTACAACTGACAAACAGGCAGTGAAGTGACAATAGAGAATAGAAGGTTTCACAATTTTTATTCAAATGACTGAAAAAAGATTCAATGCAACATACATTGCCCTGATTCCCAAGAAGACAGGGGCAAAGGAGCTCAAAGACTTTCGACCTATTAGTTTGATTGGATGCTTTTACAAGCTGATCTCTAAGGTCCTGACGGAGAGATTGAAGAGGACGGTGGATAAATTGGTGGACAAACAACAAATGGCTTTCATTAAAGGAAGCCAGATAACGGATGTGGTGTTGATAGAAAATGAAGCAATTGACTCCAGAATCTCACAAGGAAAACCTGCCATTGTATGCAAACTTGATATTGAGAAAGCCTATGATCATGTCAACTAGGAGTTCATTCTTAATATGTTGAGACAAATGGGTTTTGGGGAGAAGTGGATCAACTGGATTAAATTTTGCATCTCCACTGTGAAATTCTCCATCCTTATTAATGGGACTGCAGAAGGTTTTCTCAGTGCACACAGAGGGATTAGACAAGGGGATCCTTTATCCCCTTTTCTGTTTATCATAGCAATGGAGGGTCTAAAAAATATGTTAAATATTGCTAAGACAGGAGGAAGGATCCATGGATTTGAAGTTGCCAAAGACTGGGAGCAGTTTAGAGATCACTCATCTTCAATATGCTGATGACACTCTAATCTTTTGTGGTGCTGAGGAGGAAAACTTGCTAATACTGAGGTTGATATTGGTCTATTTTGAAGCCATTTCTGGTCTACACATAAACTGGAATAAGAGTCACCTTTTTCCAATTAATTTGGTCCCTAATATGGAACACCTATGACAGATTCTGGGAGGAGTGGTGGGCTATTGCCATCAAAATATCTTGGCATGCCTTAGGGAGCAAAGTCAAGATCCATAGATATCTGGAACCCAATTTTGGAGAAATGTGAGAAGAAATTGTCCAGATGGAGATCACAGTATTTGTCACTAGGAGGTAGACTAACTTTGATAAACTCTGTCCTAGATGCTCTACCAACTTACATGTTGTCCCTATTTCATATACCCCAAACAGTGGTTCAAAGGTTGGATGAAATCAGGAGAAATTTTTTTGTGGCAAGGCAATAAGGAGAAGAAAGGATACCACCTGGTCAAATTGAAGAATATCATCAGAAGCAAAAGGCAAGGTGGATTAGGCATCAAGAACCTTAAGAACTAGAGCAAAGCTCTTAAGGTGAAATGGCTATGGAGATACACACATGAGGCTCAAGCTTTATGGTGTAATGTCATTAAAAACATGTATGGGGAGCTGGACAATTGGGTAACCAAAGAAGTCATTTCCCCTTACGGTGTTAGTCTTTGGAGATCCATCAGGCTCTTCTGGCCATTCCTTATAAGTCGATCTACTATCAAGGTACACAATGGCAACAAGTCTCTTTTTTGGTTAGACAAATGGATGGATTCTGATAGTTTACAAGGCTTATTTCCTGACATTTTTGCCTTGGCTCAACTTCAACACAAGACAGTTGCTGAAATGTGGACACAACAAGGCTGCGATTTGATCCTCAAAAGACATTTAATGATTGTGAAATTCCAAGAGTGAATTATACACGTTTTTGGAGAACTTTTCAAGGACTACAGAGAGGAGAGGATTTCTTATGGTGGAATGGGCATAGCAAAGGCATATATGAGGTGAAAAAAAGGAAAACAAGCTGACAAACCAAACTAGAGCTCAAATTATCAAGTGGCCTTGGAAGCACATTTGGAAAGCCAAAGTTCCACACAAAGTGGCATGTTTCACTTGGCTTTTAGCTAATGAGGCAGTTTTGACTCTTAACAATGTGGCAAAGAGGGGAATTTCATTGTGCAACATATGTCCTTTATGTGGAAAGGATGCTGAGACAGTTAGACATCTCTTCCTACATTGTAAAGTCACTATCCAACTGTGGCAGATTTTTCTCAATCTCAGAGGCATCTCATGGATAATGCCGAGTAAGATTGATGATACTCTCTTCAGTTGGGAAGAAACTGGATTTGGAGCTAGAAACAGAAACAGATGCAGGATTATTTCTTCTTGCATCGGGTGGACTATACGGAGGGAGAGGAACGACAGATGTTTTGAAAACAGGAGCAACAATGTGCAGGAAATTAAACTTAAATGTATTTTGTTGTTCTGCTTTTGGTTTACAAATGTTTACTCGAATGAGACAAAGTCAATTCTAGATGTTTTAGGGTCCATCTAGAGTTAGGATCAGTTCTCTGGAAGTTCGTTTTGTTTTGTATTTTACAGCTTCATTGACCCTGTTTTTCTCTCAACGGCTAGTTCTCTCTGCGCTTACAAACTCTCTCTCTTCAATTTTTCTGCGCTTGCTGCCAAAACCAACAACACCACGAGGTGCGGAACACTCAGGCGAGCAAACCCCAGTTAGCTCCTCTGAGATCTGATCAGCCATGCGCCGTCACGCGCCGCCAGAAGCCGCAGATCTGCGACGCCACGCGCTGCACGCGCCGGCGCGTGTGGCAGTTTCCGGCCATTTTTCGACTCTGTTTTTTCTCCCAGGGTGGTCGCCTATGCATTCCGAGGCTGACCATATATTTGTATCCAGTTTTCCGGCGAGTGAACAGTGCTTTTCCGGCAGTGAACGGTGTTTCGACAGTGAACAGGTTTTACTAACTTGGAGTTGGTACATCCAATAGCCCATTTCCGATATTTTAGCCTATAAATATTTATTGCAGTGCCAAATTAAGTACCTGTCTCACTGTTATTAAACAATTGCTAACTTGTGCTATACTATTGATCGTCCGTTTATCTGAGAGTACCCTTTCAGTAGCGTATTTCAGCTTTTCTGGCTTTAGTGAGCGATGGTAGACTAGGATCATGTTCTCGGTTGGGATCGAGGGCCAGGGTTGGGAGGGCTAAAGGGGCTGAGGGAGCTTCTAGATTGAGAGTAGGGTCTTGGAATATTGGGACCTTATCGGGAAAGTCCATAGAGTTAGTTAAGATTCTTAAGAAGAGGAAGATTAATATAGCTTGCGTCCAAGAGACTAAATGGGTAGGACCTAAAGCTAAGGAGGTGGATGGGTACAAACTTTGGTTTTCGGGCAAGTCGAGGTTTAAGAATGGAGTAGGGATCTTAGTAGATAGCGAGCTTAGAGATCAGGTGGTAGAGGTTAGGAGGACCAATGATAGGATGATGACGATTAAGTTAGTCGTTGGAGGGCTTACCTTGAACATTATTAGTGCCTATGCGCCGCAAGTGGGGTTGGACGAGGAGACAAAAAGGCGCTTTTGAGAGGACTTGGACGAAGTGGTGGTCAGTATACCGCCTACTGAGAAGCTATTCATAGGAGGAGATTTCAATGGGCACATTGAGTCTGTTTCGACGGGCTATGACGAAGTGCATGGAGGATTTGGCTTTGGGTGCAGGAATAGTGGAGGAGCCTCACTCCTGGATTTCGCAAAAGCTTTAGGTTTAAGGGTGGCCAACTCGAGTTTCCCAAAGAAGGAGGAGCACTTGGTAACCTTTCGTAGCTCGAGGGCGGCGACGCAAATAGAATTCTGGCTCCTTAGAAAAGATGATAAAAGCCTCTGTAAGGACTACAAGGTCATACCAAGTGAGAATCTTACGACCCAACATAAACTATTGGTCATGGACTTGGAGATAAGAAGGAAGAAGAAGAAGAGGGTCGTGGATGACCGACCGAGGATTAGGTGGGGTCGTTTGACTCCGTCTAGTGCCCTAGAGATAGGGAAGAAGCTGATGGCTATAGGGGCGTGGGATAGTAGGGGGAGGCGAGCAGTATTTGGGATAGGACGGCCAGCTGCATTAGGGAAACAGCTAGAGAGGTGCTGGGGGTCTCACGAGGCCGCCATGGTGGGCACCGAGAGGATTGGTGGTGGAATGGAGAAGTCCAGGGAAAGGTAGAAGCAAAGAAGAAGGCATATGTAAAGTTGGTAGATAGCAAGGATGATGAAGAGAAGCGAACGAACAGGAAAAAGTATAAGATGGCGAATAAGAAGGCGAAGATGGCAGTTTCGGCGGCTAAAACGGCAGCCTTTGAACGCCTTTATGTAGAACTAGAGGAAAAAGGCTGGGATAAGAAGCTATTTAAGCTTGCCAAGGCGAGAGAGAGGAAGGCACACGACTTGGATCAAGTGAAGTACATCAAGGACGAGGATGGTCAAGTACTGGTACAGGAATCCCGCATTAGACAGAGATGGCAGTCATACTTTCACGAACTCTTGAACGAAGGAGGGGACAGAGACTTTGTGTTGGGAGACTTGGAGCACTTGGATAGGCGTCGCAACTTTGGATATTGTAGGAGAATAAAGGTTGAGGAGGTTAAGGGAGTTGTTCGTAGGATGAGCAGGGGAAAAGAGACCGGACCTGACGAAATCCCTAGGGAATTTTGGAAGAATGCAGGTAGGGTAGGATTGGAGTGGCTGACTGCGTTGTTTAATGTCATTTTCAGGACATCGAAGATGCCGGAAGAATAGAGGTGGAGTACAATCATTCCCGTGTACAAGAACAAGGGAGACATTCAAAGCTGCACCAACTATAGAGGTATTAAGCTGCTAAGTCACACTATGAAAGTGTGGGAAAGGGTGATAAAAATGAGGGTGAGGAGTAGTGTGTCTATTTCAGAGAATCAGTTTGGATTCATGCCGGGGCGCTCGAATACAGAAGTCATTCATATTGTAAGGAGATTGGTGGAGCAGTATAGGGAGCGAAAAAGGGACCTACACATGATATTCATTGACCTAGAAAAGGCCTATGACAAAGTTCCAAGAGAGGTCCTATGGAGACGCTTGGAGGCGAAATGTATACCTGTGGCGTACATTAGAGCGATTAAAGACATGTATGATGGAGCTAAGACCAGGGTAAGGACAATAGGAGGAGACTCGGAGCACTTTCCTGTTACGATGGGGTTGCACCAGGGATCGACTCTTAGCCCATTTCTATTCGCCCTGGTGATGGATCAATTGACAAGACAAATACAAGGTGAGGTGCCTTGGTGTATGTTGTTCGCGGATGACATAGTCCTGATTGACGAGACTCACAACGGAGTTAACGACAAGCTGGAAGGCTGGAGACAGACGTTGGAGTCTAAAGGATTTAAATTGAGTAGGACCAAGACAAAATACTTGGAGTGCAGTTTCAGTGGCCTGCCGCGTGAGGCTGACGGGGAAGTGAAGCTTGGTACCCAGGCCATTCAAAAGAAAAGAAGCTTCAAGTACCTTGGGTCTATTATACAGGAAGATGGGGATATCGACGACGATGTTTTAAACCGTATCGGTGCAGGGTGGATGAAATGGAGGCTCGCCTCCAGAGTGCTGTGTGACAAGAAAATGCCACCAAAACTCAAAGGCAAGTTCTACAAAGTGGTGGTTAGACCGACTCTATTGTACGAGGTGAAGTGTTGGCCAATCAAGAAACTTCATGTTCAAAAGATGAAAGTCACGGAAATGCGAATGCTGCGGTGGATGTGTGGGCACACTAGGATGGATAGAATTAGGAATGAAGATATCCGAGACAAGGTGGGAGTGGCATCGGTGGAGGACAAGATGCGGGAAGCGAGACTGAGATGGTTTGGGCATGTGAAGAGGAGAGATATAGATGCTCCAGTGCGGAGGTGCGAGAGGTTGGCTATGGACGGTTTCAGGAGGGGCAAAGGGAGGCCGAAGAAGTATTGGGAAGAGGTGATTAGACATGATATGGCACAGTTGCAGCTCACCGAGGACATGACCTTAGATAGGAGGCTGTGGAGGACTCAGACTAAGATAGTGGGCTAGGTGGCCTATCTTTTCTCCATAGTAGTCGTAGTCACGCTCATTTGTTTATTAACATATGATTTTTGCATGGGATTACTGCTTATATTAGTTGGCCCAGTTTACTTTGGGTATCCTATTTTATCTATAGTAGTTAATGCTCCTTTATCCCCGATCTTTCCTACCCTGACTTTATCGCTCTCATTATTCATATTTTTATATTGTTTGCTATATGCCTGGCTATACTGACCTATGTCTTGTTTTTCTTGTTTTCCTTGTTTCTCCTCCCTTGTTCTTCTCTCTTAAGCCGAGGGTCTTTCGAAAACAGCCGTCCTACCTTTTAAGGTGGGGGTTAGGTCTGCGTACACTCTACCCTCCCCAGACCCCACATGGTGGGACTATACTGGGTTTGTTGTTGTTGTTGTTGTTGTTTTGTATTTTACCTTCCTCTGTTGTAAATAAGGTTTCCTCCAGTACTACCTAAGTACTTATATCAATACAAATGTTACCAGTTCTCAATAAAATGGTATCAGTATAAAAACTTCCTTATGGAGTTTGACCTTTGGTTTAGAGCTTAAAATAGAAAAGACTGCTAACCTTTATGGAATTCAAGGGGAACTGAATTGTGATCTTTTCCCTTTTACCAACTTATAAGTTTCCCTCTCGTCCACCTTAAGATGTCCAATAAGCAACAAGGTATTCCTCATTCCTTAAAATATCACTACACTTATTTTCGTTTCAACCGAATTTTGAATCTAAGAAACTTCCTCAATCATATATATTCTGCTCCAGGACACAATTAATCCAAAAAGATCTAAGACAAATCACTAACCCGAATAAACAAATCCCGTTTGTTAGCGGTTACTCCAAGCCACAAAGGGTCAATTTTCCTAAAATGACCGTGACAAACCTTAACCTTTAGAAGTTTAACTAAGAGACTGACCATGCACTACATTCGCTTCATCTTTTCTATCAAGCAATATTACAAACCTCCTAATAGAATCATTATTACCTGATGTGTACCATAGCACAATTTTTTACTTTTCTATGTCCCAATGTGGATTTACCGTCATAATAATCTATAAAGAATAATTTCAAGAGTTTAACTTAATTTATTGGATAACCCAACAATGACAAATTGTATTGTTGCAATGTTATCACCATCAGTGTTATGGCTTCAATCATACTCATTCATTCGTTCTAGATGTAAGTCTATTGCTTCAAACCTAAGCTTCATGCTCCTGATGCCTAAATCCACCAATGTACCATTACTTTATGGATAAAAAGCTAAATACTCAAGAACACATCCAAATGGTTGTGGTACGCTTTAACCTGTGCACTGCAATAGTATTGCGTCCTTTTTTCACCAATAGCAAAGGCAAAAACAATTTCCTGAAGAGATTTTTCTCCAACTCTTTTTTTGATTCAGAAAATAGCAACAAGCATTTAATAAACTGGGAGAAAGCAATCACTATCACTGAATACTCCTTTAATACCTTTTGAAATGTTTGTATCAGAAGTTATCCAACACAATATACTCAGGGGGTACTCAGGATAAAATTGGTATTACAAAAGCATCAAAGGCTCACTCAATATAATCATGAAGTAACAAATTATTCACGTCTCTTCATCATTTCAAGGAGAATAGGTGATCCCTCACCCTTCGCACGATTTTCTTTCCTAAATATAGAAACTAAGTATAGAAGCTTTCTCAAAATATCAACATCTATATTTGGAAGGAGAATTTGATACATTCAGGAGCATTGGTTGAAAATCCTGATATCAAGAGCTGCTGAGCATCTGTTATTAGTTTCCTACTAAAACAGAGGAATGTTAAATTTGTTCTGGAGGGACTGACAGCTAATAAATAAATCAGCAAATCCTAGTTAACGGGGTTCAGGTATCAGCAAAACTAAACAATCTTAATCTGATTACATGTGCATCTTTCAACAATGCAACTCTTCTTTTCAACTTAAAAATGACCAAGATATTTAGCATCCGATCAGACCTTATCTTAGTATATAAAGATATTCCCTTTAAGTTGGAGAATCAAATGCAACCCAAAAATACTATTTCGATGTTGTTGTTTTTTTAATGACAAGGAAAACCCACAGCCGCTACCCTTTGGGTGCACACACGGTAAACCCCCCGCTCCTATGCAATAGCTCGCAAACCACATAGGAAAGGTAACCCGCACTAGGCAAGCCCGGTGCGACGAGCTCAACCCAGAAGGCAAGCCCCTTGCTTTCACTGGCAAGGGGTTTAGAACTTGAGACCTCCAACATGGAAGTCCCAAGCCCAAATCACTGTGCCACCCCGAAGGGTACTATTTTGATGTTTATGGTAGACATATACAATAATCTAAAAAAAAATTATGATGTGTGCTACACACTAAAAGTGAGTCCTCTTCAATATATATATATTCTAAAAGTATTTGCAGACTATATTAATGTTCAAACAGCCAACATTACCAAAGCAAAAGACAAAAAAAAAAAATAGATGCAAAATATTTAAAATTAAATTACAAACAGACCTGAATCATAAAGTTCCGGTGAAGCAGGCAAAGCGTTTGCAGGGGCATGAATACTTGGTTCCATTAACGTAGGTCCGCCCAAGTTTATGCCAGGTCTGTCATCCTGAAAGAACAAAAACTTGTCAAATATTTTCAAATAATTATTTATTTAAAAAGTTAGCAAATGTGTGAGGAAATATAAACATACTCTTGCATTCCACTTCAGAGGTGCAGTTGGCATTTGCTGCATTTGATAGCTGATGGACATGAACATACAACAAACTAAATTAGAAGATTCTGAAAACTCCACAATCAAAGTAATGGTGGTTTCATATACAAAACAGGTTTGGACCATCTAGATAATGTGAAAAATTTATCTCATAGTATAGGCCAAGCAGTTGGTTCTAATTACTAGACTAATGAGCATTTCTTAATAGCCAAGTTTTGCAAGAAACTCTTGAAATTTCATATATCATAAGGTCATAATTAAGAGCAACAGACAGAAAGAATAAGAACGTGCTTTTGGTCAATCTTCTTTTGTTGCCTTAGCAGCTTAAGACACTTATATTATACCAATTAAGGAAAACAAAATACACATCACATCAAATGCTCAACCTTTATCCTTGTTGAAGTAACTATGCAGACATTGTATTAAAATGTGGGAAAAATGATCAGTTTAACAATAAACATGACATGCTATTACCCAGAATTGCTTGCAAATGGAAGCAAGCCACCCATTTCACCCATCTCAGAAAACTGTAAGCCTGATGTCATGTCTCTTTGAGAAGACAAATCTAGTAACACATAATCGGTATCATAAGATGACAACAAATTTAGAAGTTCAGCATCCATGACGTCAGGACCAATGGATTCCATCATAGGAGAGAATGTCATCAAATGAGGTGACGACATCACAGGCATCCCATTAGAGATGTCTGCTTCTGTATGATCAGAGGCATAAGATTGATGCAAACCGTTATTAGCCACAATGTTTTCCACAGTCTGTGCGACCTGAGAATTTACAAATCAAGCATTTAGTTAGAAATTATTTCATATCAGTTACACTTGAACAAGGTATAAAAAAGGTCCTTAGGTAACACCTTATCAAAGGAATCAGCGGCCAATACAGCATCGTCAGGGAACCTAGATCTGTATGCTTCATAAAACTTACCCCACCAGACTTGCAGAAAAGCTTCATGGAAAGAATTAATGGCTGAAACGAACCACAAAATCAAAAATCATTACTCCAAAGCTCGATATCACATTATCACATCACTTTAACTCAATCAAACATATCTCTCAAAAATAGTGACGGACAGTTAATACAGTAAAAACATCCAACACTAGGTAACTACGATGTATCACATCAATCAAAGAGAATGACCTCAACTTATCAACCAAATTTCAACATGATCAACAATCTACCATATGGTCATATGTAAAAATTATCAAACTAATTAAGCATAAGAATTTTACGACCCTTTAAGGTAAACAACAACCATTACTAAAACACCTCTTAATTCATTAAATGATCAATTTTTAGCATCTGATTAAAAGAGTAATTCATTAAAAAGAGTTACTTACCAACACGATTTTGATTAGCCTGAATTTCGTTGGAGAATGCCTCACCAGTCTGATGGAAACCTCTATTAGACATGTAATCCAGAATTACATGTTCAAGTCTGAAAAAACACAAGCAAATAAATTGAGAAGCATAATTAAAAATAATCAAACAAAGGGAAAAAATCACATACAAGAAAAATCAAAAGAAAAGTAGACAAGCAGAGATTATCAAGTATATCAATCATTAAAAATGTAAGTTAAAATAACACTGAGGCGTAGTAGCTTTTGCTAGAAAATAAATGAAGATCTATCATGTAAGAAACTTACAAGCGTTGTGCCTCCGAACTGATCATGATTAGCAAAAGCAAACCCTTAAGTTAATGACGGAAACGAGGAAAGGAGATTTGGGCAAGAACAATTGGGAAAGATGAAGACTCTCAAGAACCAAAATCCCACTTAGATTACACAAAGAAGAATGCATATATGTGTGTGTGTATATATATATATATATTAAAAGCATGGAGGCCCTTATCAAAATGTCGTTTTTCTTTTTTACCCTTTTAAAATAGTGTTCACACTAGACAAAATAGTTATTTAATTATTTTCCTGATATTTAGGTAGTCGCTTAATGACTTCCCTACTATTTAGGAATAGTCATTTAATAAACTCAAATTAATTTCCTAATATTTAAGACTTTAAAATCAATTAAACCCATACCAAAAAACTTTCCTTGTTTGAACTCTTTTAAGAAAATCCCTACTATTTAGGACGTTATAATTACTCCCTCTGTTTTAATTTGTTTGTCTTACTTTTCTTTTCGATCCATTTCAAAAAATGTCTTTCATTTGCAACTCTTTAGTTCTAACTTTCCACGTGGCATATTTAGACCACAAAATTAAAGGGCATTTTAGTACATTCTACATATCTTTAATTTAAGACCATAAAATTCAAAAGTATACTTTACTTTCTTAATCTCTGTATCAAGTCAAAATCAAATGAACAAATTGAAACAATGGGAGTAATAGATAAACACTATAGAAATCTTTTACTTATTTGAACCATGTAACATAAGCTGCTCCCTATCTACAGGCAACACTAAGGGCCCGTTTGGACATGCGATATTGAATCATTATTTGAAATCGAGATTTCAAATCAGATTGATTTGAAGTTGAAGTTTTTCTTAGACATGCAATTTGGATATTTAAAATTATTTTTTTTTCATAAACATAAAAAACCCAAACTATGAAAATTTCCTCAATTCTTATACAATCTTACCAAATAATCAAACCATAGTTCATAAACGAAATATCAGTATATCCTAAGGCACCGCATTAACAAACTGCATATCTCCATGTTCCTTGTATAAATAAATGTTTGTGATTACAAACTTCCAAATACACATAATTTTATAAAGATTCACTAGTATCTCCATGTTCCTTGTATAAATAAATGTTTGTGATTACAAACTTCCAAATACACATAATTTTATAAAGATTCACTAGTCAACAATAGTAGTAACTAGTTATTCTTTAATATAATCCTTTTACATGGTACAGACAATCTATTCATGCCGAACATGCCTTTTTTTGCAAAATTTAAAAAGATGGGTCTTTTTTTTTACAAAAAATTAATATATGGGTCAAGTTTTCACAATCAAAAGAATTTGAAATCATGATGTGGAATTCCAAATCATATTTTTTGGAGAATTTAGGATTTCACATCATGAGGTGTTAGTGACTGAACCAGAAGAGGTGAAGAAGGAGATAATAGAGTACTATGAGAAATTGTACTCAAAAACCAAAGACCGGAGGCCTGACCTTGAAATGACAGACTGACCCGTGATCAATGAAGAAGACAATAATATGTTGATGGCCCCATTTGAAGAGCAGGAAATCATAGATAGCATCAGGTATTGTGCTGGGGACAAGGCATGGCCTGATGGATTCACAATGGCATTTTTTGGCCATTGTTGGAGCATCATTAATAATGGGGTAGTGGCAGTTGTTAAACCTTTCCATGAGAAGGAGGAATTTGAACGAAGCATAAATGCAACTTTAGTGGCCTTAATCCCTAAAAAGGTAGGAGCAATGGAGTTAAATGATTTTACAACTATAAGTCTAGTGAGTGGAGGGGAGTTTACAAAATCATTGCTAAACTTTTAGCCGAAAGGCTAAGAAGAGTGATGCATAAGCTGGTAGACAGACAACAGATGGCCTTCATCAAGAACACACAAATCATGGATGCAGTGTTAGTGGCAAATGAGTGTGTGGACTCAAGACAAAAACGCAGGGATTCTATGTAAGTTGGATATCCAGAAAGCATATGATCACCTGAACTGAGATTTCTCAATGAATATGCTACAGAGGGTGGGTTTTAGCACAAAGTGGCTCGGGTGGATCAGACAATGCATCAACACAGTAAAGTTTTCAATGTTGCTACATAGGATTCCATGTGGTTTTTTCTCTTCCTATAGGGGACCGAGGCAAGGGGATCCACTGTCCCCTTTCCTCTTCATCCTAGCCATGGAGGGACTGAGCAGTCTTATACAAACAGCAAGAGATTGAGGTTGTCAGAGGATTCCAAGCGGTAGACAGTGTAGGTAACAATTTAGAGATAACATATCTGCAATATGCAGATGACACCTTGGGGTCATTTGGTAGAGTGTATTAGAAGAAATAATGCATGCATTACCTTTGTGTATTAGTAGTACCTTATTTGGTACACTTCTTCAACTTATGTACCACTCTATTGTGTATTGAGCAGTGTTTTAAAAAATGTTTTTGGGGCGAGTCCCAGGCGTACCAGAAACACTCTGAGGTGCAAATTGAAGGAGTATATCCATAGGGCGTAAGTCCTAGAATTTGAGGCGTAAGCCCCGAGCATAAAAAGGTAAGTCCTTGGCGCAAAAACGTGTGCCTCGGGCGTTAATTAGTGTAATGATATTTATATTTTATGCTATCATGTTTAATTATTTTTTTTTGGTTCTTAAACCATTTTTGCTTTAAATCATATTTTTTATTATTGGTGTAATAATATTTATATTTTATGCTATCATGTTTAATTTATTTTTTGGTTCTTATAGCATTTTTGCCGTAAATCATATTTTTTATTATTAGTGTAATGATATTTATATTTTCAGCTATCATGTTTTTTCAGGTTGTAGTGTTTTTTTCTAAAATGTATAAATAATCTCATAGAAAATGACACTGCTATAAATAATATTTTAGATAATCGTGTCTAAAATTGATAGGATAGAGTTTTCATAGCAATATGTTCCTGAGAAAACTTTCTTCTTTTTTAAAATATAGGGATAATGGTCCCGAAAATACCCGAACTTTGACAAAAATTGTTGTATCAATCCCAAACTTTGGACGGACCCTATTACCCCCCTTCACTACTTTATAGTGCATTTTAAAAGTATATTCGTGGTTGAGTTAAATTTGAAAGTGTTGTTGGTTTGGATCAAAATAGCTAGTTGAAGCATTTTCTTGGGTTGATGTAAGTTTGAAAGTGTTTATATTTGCTAGTTTGTATAGTTGAAGTCAATGAACTTGATTTTGTGTTGAATGTAATATCCTTGAAGTCAATGAAGAATCTTAAAATTTTAACTTCAAAATCAACAATAACGTCAATATGTATCAAACCCACAAAAATTTAGATTAATTCAATCACGAATATACTTTTAAAATGCACTATTAAATAGTGCAGAAAGGTAATAGGGCCCGTCCAAAGTTTGGGATTGTTACAGCAATTTTCGTCAAAGTTCAGATATTTTTCGGACCATTATCCCTAAAATATATAAACAATAAACAGTGCAAATATTAATTGAGGGTGGGAAAGACTAGTAAATGTGAATATGGTTGATGATTTCATTTTAAAGATTATTTTGGCAATTATCATTTTTTGTGTTGATTATTGTTACCTTACTAAGTAATTATAATACTTTTTTCTATATTATTGGTTATTAATACCTTTCTCAAATAATAATTATAACATTATTTTTCTATTATTGGTTATTTATTAAAACTTATTTGTAAAATCATTGAAAGATTTACTTTTGCTTATTTTCTTAGTAATAAAATTGAATATACATGAGATGTACTCCCCGTAGATACATGGGACTTACACCCCGTGTCTCAGGGCTTACGTCTTGCCAAGTACTGCATAAAACGTCTCACTACATGCCCCTGCCTTTTAAAACACTGGTATTGAGTGTATGTATTAACTGGTAAAGTTGCTGCCATGTGACCAGGAGGTCACGGGTTCAAGCCTTGGAAACAGCCTCTGGCAGAAATGCAAGGCAAGGCTGCGTACAATAGACCCTTGTGGTCAGGCCCTTCCCCGGACCCCGCGCATAGCGGGAGCTTTAGTGCACCGGGCTGCCCTTTTTTTATTAGCATGATTAAAGATCCAACTGCCCCTCAAAACCTTTTTTACATCTTTTCCACTAATTTGTTGAGGGTATCTTTGTAAATAAATATTTTTAAAAAAAATTATGCAACGCATGCTATTTTTAATACACCAAACCAAAAATGAATAAGAAATAATGCAAGCATAACTAATGCAAGCTTTACTAATACACTCTATTTAGCATTATTCTTATACACCCTACCAAATGAACCCCTAGCGTTTTGTGGAGCCACAGAACATCTTTGAAGCAGTATCTGGTTTGCATATTACCTAGGGTAAAAGCTTCATTTACCCAGTTAATACAGTTCCCAACATTGAGGATTTGGCAGAAATGTTGGATGGTGATGGGATGGGGGGGAGGGGGAGAGGTGAACTCCCCACAATTTACATGGAAATGACATCTGGAGTGGTGTGATAGAGAAAAGTGAGAAACAAATGCCAAACCGGAAAAGTCAATACCTATCCTCAGAGTGTATTTGATTCTCTTCCTTCACATATGATGTCAGTCTTTCCTACCCCAGACAGTGTGACTAAAAGATTAGATGCTACCAGAAGAAATTTCTTATGGCAGAAAAGTGAAGACAAGAAGAAATATCGCTTAGTGAAATGCGAGGAGCTATTAGTAAGCAAGAGAGGAGGGGGTAGAATATCAGAGATATGAACATCAATAATAAGAGCTTGATGATGAAGTGGTTCTGGAAGTTTGCATCCCCAGAAGAAGCTCTACGGAAAGAGGTGATTAGAGCAAATATTGCATGCAGTATAGATGGATGACAGAGGAGGTGACCACTCCTTATAATTGCAATGTATGGAGGTCCATTAGGAAAACCTACAGCAACTAGTTCTCACAAAACAAGTTGCAAGGTTGGAAATGGTGAAAAGGTGGCCTTTTGGAAGGACATATGGTGTGGTCAAGGGTCCTTAAAGCAAACCTTTTCTAAGCTATACAGTAAGTGCCAATTTAAGGGTGCAACTATGGCAGAACTATGGACAGAACAAGGATGGAACCCTCATCTTAGAAGTATCTCAATGACTAGGATATGACCATTATAGCTGCTTTCCAGGATACAGTTCCTCGAAGTCTCAGTCATACAGAAGAGAAGGACAGTTTGGTGTGGAAGGTGGATAACCAAGGTATTTTTACCGTCAGGTCAGTTTACAAAGATTTGAAAGGAACAAATACACAGGAGATAAGGTGGACATGGAGAATGATTTGGCAGACCAAAGTGTCTTATAAGGTAAACTATTTAACCTGGTTATTGGCCAAGGAAGCAGTCCTCACCCACGAGAACCTGAACCAGAGGAAATTCAATCTGCTCAGATGCTACCTATGTGAAGAACAGATTGAGACAGTCAACCATCTCTTTTTGCACTGCAAATGGACAGACCAGCTGTGGCAGATGTTCATCCATAAGAGGAGGATCACATGGGTGAAACCTGGGAGAATTAAAGAGGTGCTAAGAAGCTAGAATAGAGATGGCAATGCAGTGAAGGAGGAGAGATGGAAGATGGTCCCAGCATGTATATGATGGACTACATGGAAAGAGAAGAACCAGAGGTACTTCGAAGGCAAACAAAGCAATATACACAAGATCAAGACAGACTACTTAGGCCTTTATTATTTTTGGTGTAAACAAGTAGCTATAGATAGCACAGAAGATGTTTTTAATGCCATCGACCAATTGTAACTAGTAATACTAGGTTTTTTTAAAGTGACAACTTTTGTGAAGGGGGGCTACACTTTGATGTAGTATACCTGTGGATATATAGAAATAAAGTTTACCATTCTCAAAAAAAGAACATAACTAATAGTATCCTGGTTGTGAGAAATATTGGAGAAGAATATTATTGAATTGTGTATCTACATTATTACATTGAAACCTTATTTATAGACACTATATTAGACTCATTTTCCAACTAGGACACTGCATTACAATCCTTATCCAAGTAAGATTCTATATACTATTCATATTCCTATTCTACGTAGGATTGTATACACTATTCTTGTTCCTATTCCTATTCTAACACTGGTTAAGACACTCAAGAAAGAGAAAGTGTCATGTGCGCACCCAAAAAAGAGAAGACAACTATTTTTTTTATAACCAGGTTAGCTTGCAAACACCTCGAGTAATTCCACGGGGCTACTTCCCACCTACACAGGTATCGATTAACTCTGTCCACCAAGACTTGGACATATGAAAAAAAATTACCTAATGTGTTTTGCCTCTGCTCGAAACTGAACATGAGACCTCATAGTTCCTAACTCACTTAATGACCATTAAGCCACACCCTTGGGTGCAAAAAGAAGACAGAACAATTCAAGCATGTAATTTGGTACTTTGGCTTGAAAGAAAACAAAGATCTTTTGAGGGCAATGCTAAGCCTATTCATGGACTTAGAAAAAAGTGTTTGTGCTTTTTGGCCTTGTGAAAAATATAGGAGAAAAATATTATTAAATTGTGTAAGAACAATATTACACAAAGACCCTATTTATAGACACTATAAAACAATTCTTTTCCAAGTAGAATACTATAAATATTCTTATTTCTATCTATTCTAAGTAGGATTATGTACACCTACTCCTATTCTAACACTCCCCCTCACGCTGGTGCATACAAATCATATGTACCTAGCTTGTTACAAATAAAATTAATATGAGGAAAGGTGAGGGACATGGTGAAGATATCTGCAAGTTGATCACTTGACTTCACAAACTTTGTAACAATATCTCCTGAGAGTATCTTTCTCTGACAAAGTGACAATCAATCTCAATGTTCTTGGTCCTCTCATGAAACACTGGATTTGATGCGATATGAAGGGTCGCTTGATTATCACACACAAGTTCCATATGACCGGTTTCTCCAAATTTTAGTCTTCTCAGCAACTGTTTGATCCAAACTAGCTCACAAGTTGCTACAGCCATTGCTCGATATTCTACTTTAGCACTAGATCGAGCAACCACACTCTGTTTCTTACTCTTCCACGACACCAAACTACCTCCTACTAAAACACAATAACCGGATGTAGAATGTCTATCAAAGGGTGATCCTGCCCAATCAGCATCAATATATGTGGTGATATGCTCATGGTTGTGATCCTCGAAGAGTAGTCCTTTACCGGGAGCTAACTTTATATATCGCAGAATACGAATAACTGCATCCCAATGACTATTACAAGGAGAAGTCATAAACTGACTTACAACACTCACAGAAAAAGAGATGTCAGGTCTAGTCATTGTGACATAATTCAACTTTCCAACTAGCCGTCTGTACCTTTCAGGATTACTGAGTGGCTACCCCTCTCCTGGAAGGAGTTTAACATTCGGATCCATAGGAGTGTCAATGGGTCTACATCCCATCATTCCTGTCTCCTCAAGAATGTCTAAGGCATACTTGCGTTGAGAAATAACAATACCTAATCTAGATTGAGCAACCTCAATACTTAGAAAATACTTCAGTCTACCGAAGTCTTTAGTCTGGAAATGCTGAAAGAGATATTGCTTCAAATTAGTGATATCATCTTAATCATTGCCGATGATAAGGATATCATCAACGTAACTAAATAAAAACACAGATTTGGTGCAGAATGCCGATAAAAGACAAAATGATCAGCTCCACTGCGAGTCATGCCAAACTGCTGAATTACTGTGCTGAACTTCCCAAACCAGGCTCGAGGAGACTGTTTCAGACCATATAGTGACCTACGCAATCGACATACAAGGATACTAGCCCCTGAGCAACAAAACCAGGTGGTTGCTCCATATAGACTTCTTCCTCAAGATCACCATGCAAAAAAGCATTCTTAATGTCCAACTGATGAAGAGGCCAATGACAAACAGCAACCATAGATAGAAAAAGACGGACAGATGTTTTAGCCACGGGAGCGAAAGTATCACTATAATCTAGCCCAATTATCTGAGTATACCCTTTAGCAACAAGGCGAGCCTTCAGTCTATCCATCTGACCGTCTGAGCCAATTTGACTGCATAAACCCAACGGCAACCAACAGTTGATTTACCTGCAGGAAGGAAAACAAGCTCCCAAGTACCACTCGTATGTAAAGCAAACATTTCATTAATCATAGCCTGCCTCCATCCAGAATGAGAAAGTGCTTTACCTGTAGTCTTAGGAATGGAAATAGAAGACAAAAATGATACGAAGGCATAATGTGGTGAAGATAGACGATGATAACTCAAGAAAGTATAATGTGGGTTAGTATTTCGAGTGGATCGTATACCTTTTTGAAGTGCAATCGGTTGGCTAGGAGGAGGCAAGTCCGCAATAGGAGCAGGGTCCGGCACATGACATAAATCATCAGGCACTACAACTGGACGCTAACGATGATAAGCCAGGAGTGATGGCACTACAACTAGAGATGTAGGAGAGACCGTAGATTCCTCAAAAGTTGGTACAGGTAAGACCTCAGTATGATCGGAAGATGTATAGTAAGGTTGAGATTCAAAGAATGTGACATCGGCGGACATAAGGTATCGATGAAGTTCAGGTGAATAACAATGATAGCCTTTTTGAACTCGAGAGTAACCAAGGAAGACACATTTGAGGACAAGAGGGGCTAATTTATCTTTCCCTAGGGCTAAGTTATAAACAAAGCATGTGCTCCCAAAGATACGAGGGAGGATAGAGTAAAGACGTGACTGAGGAAACAGTATGGAATGTGGAACTTGATTCTGAATAAAGATGAGGGCATTCTATTAATTAAATAACAAGACGCAAGGACTGCATCTCTCCAAAAACGCAACAGGACATGAGATTCAATGAGAAGAGTGCGAGCGGTCTCAATGAGATGCCTATTCTTCCTTTCTGCGACACCATTTTGTTGGGGGATGTACGGACAAGATGTTTGGTGAATAATTCTATGGTGAGTCATAAACTCCTGAAACTGGGAGGATAAGTATTTTAAGGCATTATCACTACGAAAAGTACGAATAGAGACACAATTGATTTTGTATTTCAGCAAAGAAACTTTTGAATATAGAAAATAACTCAGAATGATCTTTGATTAAGAAAACCCAAGTACATCTTGAATAATCATCAATGAAACTAACAAAATAACGAAATCCTAAGGGTGAACTAACTCTACTGGGACCCCAAATATCAGAATGAACCAATGAAAAAATAGACTCTGAATGACCCTCAGTACTACGTGAAAAAGTAGCACGAGTGTGTTTCCCAAGTTGACACGACTCATAGTTTAAACTAGACAAACTAGGCACCATCTTTTGCAGCTTGGATAGACTCGGATGTCCCAAACGTTTGTGAATTAGGTCTGGAGGATCTATAATGGAGCATGCTATGAAGGAATTTGAAGAGGTAAGATAGTAAAGGCCTTGTGATTCATACCTTGTGCCAATAGTCTGTCCCGTACTGCGATCCTGCATGAGAAAGAAATCATCAAAAAAGAATATGCCACAATGTAAGGCACGCGTCGAACGACTAACGGATGCCAAATTAAAAGGAGAGCCAGGACATACAAAACAAGGTCTAGAGTGACAGAAGATAAGGGTTTGGCATTGCCAACCCCTTTTGGTTTTGTTTGGATCCCATTAGCTAAAGTAATAGCTAGAAGAGACTGTGAATAAGCAATATCAGACAAAAGTGATTTATTACCAGAGATATGATCAGAAGCGCCTGAGTTCATGACCCATGATTTAAGAGCACTAGATTGTGAAACACAAGCGAAAGAATTACCTGCAACAGAAACATCAGGTTGTGCAACCGAAGCTACTTGTGGTGACGTTTGCTTACTTGCTCGATACTGGAGATACTCATCATATTCTATATGAGCATTATTAGATGATTGATTTGGTTGAGCTACAGATGCTACTTGTGGAGATGTCTGCTTACTTGCACAATTTCGAAGGAACTCATTATATTCCTTTAGAGCAATAGGATCATAACTAGGTAGTGGACCATGCAAAATATAACATGTCACGAGTATGCCGAAGTTTATGACAATGACTACACTTGGATCGAGGTTTTCCAAAACACCCTCTTCCTCGCTAATTCTCCATAGATTAATATGTTCATTTTTCTATGGTTTAAGATGCAAGAGCAGAGGAGTCAATGGTTGGTGAGGAGGCTACTTTGTGATTGGGAGGCGCGGTAAGACGAAGTAGACGAGAGAATAATTCATCAATTGTAGGAACTACATGATTAGCTAAAATCTGATCACGCACTGAATCATGGTAAGTAGGAAGTCCAGCAAGTGTAAAAACTAGAAACAACATTTGTCCCTGGCCTTGTTGTTTTTCCACATTCGTAGTAACTAGCATCAACATTTCAAATTCCTCCATGACTGCTTGTACCTGTCCCAAGTAAGTAGACATATCGAAATCTTATTTCTTTAAGTTGGTCATTCGAGATATCACATCATAGAATCGAGAAATGTCATTAGTGTATAAAGCACAAGCCTTTTCCCAAACTGAATAACATGTCTGGGATGGGCGAAACAAGGGCATCAACTTGGAATCGATAGATCGCCATAAGAGACTACATAATTGAGCATCAACTTTCACCCATTGTGTTTTGACTTTTGCATCTTCCTCACTAGCCTTGGCCTTTTCATCTACCATACAAACATTATGGTTAAGTGATTTTGAACACCTTCACCCTTACACCACAGCTCAACCGAGGAAGCCTAAGCTAAGTAATTTGAGCTTCCCATCAATGGTTCCGACGTAATCATAGGACGTGAACTTCCTATATTTTTGGAGCCAAAAATATCAATCCCGAAAGATATATTATGAAAAACAAAAATATATAGGAATCTGGGGGGAAAAAATCTGGACTCTGAAAATATTTTTGGAGAAGATCTGACTGCCATAATCTAGAAAAGACAGATTTAACTATCGTAATCTGGTCGGAATCAAAATACAAATATATGGTCAGCCTTGGGATGCAGAGGCGACCACACTCGAAAAAACAGGAATTCGAAAACTGGCCGAAAACTGCCACACGCGCCGGCGCGTGAAGCGCGTGGCGACGCAGATCTCAGAGGAGCTCACTGGGTTTGCTCACCTGAGTGTTCCGCACCTCGTGGTATTGTTCGTTTTCGCAAAACACTTACAAAACAAAAAAACGACGACAACCAGCCTTTTAATGGTCACCGGAAACTGATTGGGTTTTCTTTCTTGTAAGTTTCTCACCAATGCTCTGATACCATGTGAGAAATATAGGAGAAAAATATTATTAAATTGTGTAAGAACAATATTACACAGAACCAATTTATAAACACTATAAAACAATCCTTTTCCAAATAGGATACTATAAACTATTGCTATTTCTATTCCTATTCTAAGTAGGATTATGTACACCTATTCCTATTCTAACAGGCCTATTAGTGTAACATGCTAAATGTATATGACTAGCTACCATGTAGAGTTCCTCAGATCCCTACATTTTCAAGGGAATCGGAGTTTTTGTATACTATACATACCCACCAAACTTCTTGATGCCACTCTTGCTGGAATGATGGTAAAAAAAAAAGAAACAGGAAGCATCTTGTGATCAAGAACCAAATCAGAAGTAAATTCCCACATGAATAAAGATAGATGAGTCCAGATAATAACCACATGCTTGAAGGAAATGTTCAAAATCATAAAGTGCCAGTAAAATTGAAGGTTACTAGGTAATGGATTGAATAAATACTCACTTGAAAAGATTTCATCCAAATTGTCCCCTTTTGTTTTATTTTTTCCCTCTTTGTCCTTTACCTATGTCCAAAAAAAGTCAAGGTTACAAGACTTCACTCCAAAAAGAGCTCAACAAGGGGCAAAACAACAAATGAGCTAGAGTTTCAGTACAATATGCTGTAATACATTTTTGTCAGTTAGATGTCCTATTAATTCACTCGTTTTTATAATATTCAACACAATTGATGCAAAACAGATCATTGAATGTTCTACAACAATATTTACAAGTTTCTATAACAAATATAGCTCTTTATAATATTATTATTCTTAACCTATACCTGCTATATCAAAAAACTGGGGCGTAAATTTACTAGGAGTATCTTTTAGTACATTTTCACAGACACATAATCGTGGAATTACTTTGACTTGAGGATCTATGAAGTATTATTATAATAGAGCATCTTGCTCTTCGAACTTTTGTAATGTAGAATAGGTAAAACACATTTTGCTCTTTCTGCATGGGAAATACTAATACCGATAAGGCAATATGATACACTTGATAATACTCATTCAGTGAACACATGAAGACCAGTTCATAATCTGCTAACCAAAGAAAGCCCACAACTTCAAAATTAGGCGAAAGCTAGAAACATGAGCACAAGTAGATCTCTTCAAAAACCAAAGTAATAACCAGCATACATGTTATCATGAGAAGACATGTTATATTTGTCAACTGCATTCCCTAAAAGACACAAACAAAAATTTGCAACCTGCCAGACTCAACTCTTCTAACAATGGGAGCTTTTGAACTGCTTCAGCCAAGCCGTCACATACCATACCCCAGCAACATGCAATACTAAGTCGTTTCAGATTTCCTGATCTGGTGAATAAAAGCAGAAATTGAATTAATGGCAGCAACTAGAGCAAGATTTCCAAACACAATTTCTATTACACAAGATTAGTGCAAATATATAATATCTTAATTTATCAACCAAACGAAAAGATAATACATGCAATATGCCATCTCCGCAGATAGTTGTATCAAAAAAGCAGTTTTGGGGATATCCTTTTATTCTTTTAGGGAGGATGGACGAAGGAAAGCGAGGGAACAAATTTTTAAGGTAACACAGAGAGTATAAAAAGTTGCCATAATAACTAATTCAAAATGAGAATATAGAGGCCTAAAAAATATCTTCCCTCTCTTTTTATCGTAATCTGCAAGATCGGAGCTTAAGGAGGATAAGGATTCTTTTTTCTAGATGAGATAGAAGTTGGTTGCTAGCTTTCTTGTAGACTAATCATTTATGTTTTCCCATTATTCCCACAAAAGGTCCCACGAGTTTTGCTCTTAATAATTAAAATTGATAACAGCTTTCCAAGTGGATGCCTTTCCTGATTTGTACAGCGTAATCAACAGAAGTTGTGCAATTGTTGATGTTTGGGATGGTAATTGCTGTAATTTTCAGTTTAGAAGGAATTTTCTATACGGAAAGAGTTTAGAAGGAATTTTCTATATGGAACGAGTTTAGAAGGAATTTTCCTGACTAGGAAACTGACAAGAGTTAAAATGTTACTGGAGATTACTAACGGAATTGCATTGGATAGCGTACCCAAAAACTCTGTTTGATGGGAAGGCAGTAAGGAAAAAGAATTCCCAGTGAAATCATGTTAGCACCAGCTGTTGAGGAAAGTTGATCAGTAATAACTTGTAATTGGCCTTGGAAAATGATTTGGAAGACAGAGGCTCCAAGCAAGGTTGCATGTTTTGGTTGGATAGCAGCCCACGAAGCGGGACCGACGCAGGACAAAATTGTAAAGAAGGACTTAGCCTATGTAGTTGGTGCCATCTTTGTAAGGAAAATGGGAAGACAGTAAATCTTCTAGTACATTCTAAGTATTCTTGGCAATATGGTGCATGTTTTTCAATTTTTATGGTATACATTGGGGCATGCTTGCTAATGTGAAGCAAGCCTTATGGAGTTTGAAGGGTCAGCCAGTGAGAAATAGGCAAAAGAAGACTTGGATGATCATTCCTCTTTGCATTATGTGGACAATGGCTTGAAAGAAGTCCTGGGTGCGTTGAGGATAGAGAGGATTAAGTTAGACGGTCAGTGGCTAGTCGAGCATTTCCCACCTTGCTGGTGATAGAGCGGGGTTCTAGTCTGGAGCATCTATATGTTTCCTTATCAGTTATTATTCTTATGATGGTATTATCTTATCCTTTGATTTTAGTACCACAGTTGTTTAATTTACGTTAGCTATCCACATTACATTATTTTACTGTCAGTACCTTTTTTTCATAATTTTCATCATTGCTTTGTACTCTTGCTCTGCATTCAAACATGTTCTCGAGCAGAGAGTCTAAAACAGCCAATCTACCCTCCAAGGGTAGAGGTAAAGTTTGTGTGACCCCACTTGTGGGACTATAATGGGTATGTTGTTGTTGTAGATGTATTCAGAATCTTATGACTTGGTGTAATGCTTTTTTGGGATTTGGACACTGATGTTATGCTAGAGTTCTTAGATTCCCTCCATTTGCAAGGGGTTTAGTTCCAGTTTGTTTGTAGTGATGCAGTACCAACTTGGTACTGTTTGTTTATGAAAGTCTTAATACATAGTTTACCCTCAAGCTTATAGCCTTATCCCTATTACACACCCTTCCTTCAAGGGGAACCCTTTTTTTTTAATGAAGTAATTAGTTCTATTGCAGGCATCAAGTAGATGCATAATAGTTACAAAAGCAAAGTAGCAAAAGGTCAGCTCTCCTTTACTTTGTTAGTTAAGAGTCAGGGAGCTAACAAACTTCAGAAATGAATCAGGGGAATCTAGAGGGGATAAATAAACCCAACTATACAAAAACATGAGGCAAATAGCTTTTAAAGATTGGTAGGTAGTTGATATTTCATCAAAGTATCTTCTATTCCTTTTGTTCCAGATACTCCAAAAAATGGCTGCAGGTATCATATTCCAGATTCTCTTGATGGTGCTATCAACTTTCCAGCAACTACAGCTTATCAATACATCCCTGATATTCTGAGGCATGACCCATTTGAGACCAAAAAGAGCTTAAAACATATTCCATAGGTCTGCTGCTATTTGACATTGTAGAAATAGGTGGTTGTGTGTTTCTGCTTCCTTCATGCATATATAACATCTGGTAGCCATCTGAAACTTCCTTCTGGCCAGGTTGTCTTGGGTCAGGCAAGCTCCATCAAGTGCAATCCAGCTGAAGCAACTAATCTTAGGGGGCAGTTTGTTCTTCCATATAAGCTTTCAAGGCCAGTGGTCACTGGTCTGTAATTGCATTTTGTGGGCCTAGAAGCTTGAATGCTGCTTTAACTGAGAACTTCCCATCCCTTTTTTCTCCCCAATTGAATTGGTCTAGTGTTTCACTGTTAATTGCAACATTATGAAGTGCTGCTAGTACGCTGACCAACTCCTCCATTTCCTGATCCTGTAAGTTCCTTCTGAGGATGATGTTCCAAGAATTCCCTTCTCTATTTTGCTGATTAGTAAAATTTCGTTCCCTAGCTATCTGAAACATGTTAGGATAAGCAACCATTAAAGGGGAGTTGCCTATCCATTTGTCTCTCTAGAAACTGACATATTATCCATTAGGGGAACCGTTTACGCACCAAACATTTCTCCGAGTGTGTCTAAGACGCCACTTTTGTGCTTGACTATTTTTCTAGAACATGTGTATGTCACGCTCAAGTAGGCTGTGAAATGTGTCATTTACTTTGAAAATACTTCATCTTTTTTTAATAAAAATCCCAGATCAACCGATGGCCACCACTCCATCATCTTCATTTCTCCATCCCTCCCTCTTATTCCCACATAAACAAAATCCCAATCTCCATTGGCCATCTCTCATCCCTAAAACTCTTTTCTTCACCCTACCAGTAAATATTTTCCAAAGGGTATTTAAAGATAAAGGAGAAAAAACAATCTACAATTGGAAGACTGTGCAGACACAAACTTTATTACTTCTTCTCCCCCGCCTTTTCTAATGATGATTAAATTATAAATTCCAAAACAGTTATGAGTATTAAATCTTTCCTTATTAGTCCCACACATAGAAGTTGGTGGAACAGCTATTATGAATATTAATCCCACACTAAGAATATTAACTTTTCCATGCCGTCATTGTTGTTTATTTCTTGTCGATGTGATCGAGTCAGTTTTCATAGTTGTTGTTGCGTTATGTTCTTGACGATGAAGATGATGATGTTAAAAAACTAAAAAGATGTAATAAAACAGTAGACACAAGGCGTTCATATGAAGCTTTAGACACTTTTGTGGCTCTTCACTCCCCTATTTTGTGTGTAAAAATAGGCGTGTGCAACGTGGCAGGAATGGTTTGTCTAAACATTTGACTGTAAAAGGTTTTCCCTGAAAGAGAAGCATGTAATAGGATTTGGATACACTCGAGGGGTAAACTATGTATTAAACCTTTATGAAATACAATTTACTTGTACTTGTCAAAAAAAAATATGTTAGTCAAATGTCTTGTACAAAACTGGAGAACAACAACAACATACCTAGTGAAATCTCACTAAGTAGAGTCTGGGGATGGTAGAGCGTGCGTAGACCTTACCACTACCTCGTGGAGGTAGAGAGGTTGTTTCCGAAAGACCTTGACTCAAGTGCATCAAACCCAAGTATAGAAAGCATAGCCGTTAATAAGATCAGTAAAAAGTCTACAAGAAAAAAACAATAACAGCAGCAAAATAGTGTGATAATCGAAACACAATAAACAACATATGGCAAGAACTACAATAAACAACTAGGACTACGACAGGCACTAACAAGCCTAAACCTTCGCAAGGCAAGACAACACTCTATCCCTACTAACCTTCTAAGACATGTATGATGGAGCTAAGACCAGGGTAAGGACAATAGGAGGAGACTCGGAGCACTTTCCTGTTACGATGGGGTTGCACCAGGGATCGACTCTTAGCCCATTTCTATTCGCCCTGGTGATGGATCAATTGACAAGACAAATACAAGGTGAGGTGCCTTGGTGTATGTTGTTCGCGGATGACATAGTCCTGATTGACGAGACTCACAACGGAGTTAACGACAAGCTGGAAGGCTGGAGACAGACGTTGGAGTCTAAAGGATTTAAATTGAGTAGGACCAAGACAAAATACTTGGAGTGCAGTTTCAGTGGCCTGCCGCGTGAGGCTGACGGGGAAGTGAAGCTTGGTACCCAGGCCATTCAAAAGAAAAGAAGCTTCAAGTACCTTGGGTCTATTATACAGGAAGATGGGGATATCGACGACGATGTTTTAAACCGTATCGGTGCAGGGTGGATGAAATGGAGGCTCGCCTCCAGAGTGCTGTGTGACAAGAAAATGCCACCAAAACTCAAAGGCAAGTTCTACAAAGTGGTGGTTAGACCGACTCTATTGTACGAGGTGAAGTGTTGGCCAATCAAGAAACTTCATGTTCAAAAGATGAAAGTCACGGAAATGCGAATGCTGCGGTGGATGTGTGGGCACACTAGGATGGATAGAATTAGGAATGAAGATATCCGAGACAAGGTGGGAGTGGCATCGGTGGAGGACAAGATGCGGGAAGCGAGACTGAGATGGTTTGGGCATGTGAAGAGGAGAGATATAGATGCTCCAGTGCGGAGGTGCGAGAGGTTGGCTATGGACGGTTTCAGGAGGGGCAAAGGGAGGCCGAAGAAGTATTGGGAAGAGGTGATTAGACATGATATGGCACAGTTGCAGCTCACCGAGGACATGACCTTAGATAGGAGGCTGTGGAGGACTCAGACTAAGATAGTGGGCTAGGTGGCCTATCTTTTCTCCATAGTAGTCGTAGTCACGCTCATTTGTTTATTAACATATGATTTTTGCATGGGATTACTGCTTATATTAGTTGGCCCAGTTTACTTTGGGTATCCTATTTTATCTATAGTAGTTAATGCTCCTTTATCCCCGATCTTTCCTACCCTGACTTTATCGCTCTCATTATTCATATTTTTATATTGTTTGCTATATGCCTGGCTATACTGACCTATGTCTTGTTTTTCTTGTTTTCCTTGTTTCTCCTCCCTTGTTCTTCTCTCTTAAGCCGAGGGTCTTTCGAAAACAGCCGTCCTACCTTTTAAGGTGGGGGTTAGGTCTGCGTACACTCTACCCTCCCCAGACCCCACATGGTGGGACTATACTGGGTTTGTTGTTGTTGTTGTTGTTGTTTTGTATTTTACCTTCCTCTGTTGTAAATAAGGTTTCCTCCAGTACTACCTAAGTACTTATATCAATACAAATGTTACCAGTTCTCAATAAAATGGTATCAGTATAAAAACTTCCTTATGGAGTTTGACCTTTGGTTTAGAGCTTAAAATAGAAAAGACTGCTAACCTTTATGGAATTCAAGGGGAACTGAATTGTGATCTTTTCCCTTTTACCAACTTATAAGTTTCCCTCTCGTCCACCTTAAGATGTCCAATAAGCAACAAGGTATTCCTCATTCCTTAAAATATCACTACACTTATTTTCGTTTCAACCGAATTTTGAATCTAAGAAACTTCCTCAATCATATATATTCTGCTCCAGGACACAATTAATCCAAAAAGATCTAAGACAAATCACTAACCCGAATAAACAAATCCCGTTTGTTAGCGGTTACTCCAAGCCACAAAGGGTCAATTTTCCTAAAATGACCGTGACAAACCTTAACCTTTAGAAGTTTAACTAAGAGACTGACCATGCACTACATTCGCTTCATCTTTTCTATCAAGCAATATTACAAACCTCCTAATAGAATCATTATTACCTGATGTGTACCATAGCACAATTTTTTACTTTTCTATGTCCCAATGTGGATTTACCGTCATAATAATCTATAAAGAATAATTTCAAGAGTTTAACTTAATTTATTGGATAACCCAACAATGACAAATTGTATTGTTGCAATGTTATCACCATCAGTGTTATGGCTTCAATCATACTCATTCATTCGTTCTAGATGTAAGTCTATTGCTTCAAACCTAAGCTTCATGCTCCTGATGCCTAAATCCACCAATGTACCATTACTTTATGGATAAAAAGCTAAATACTCAAGAACACATCCAAATGGTTGTGGTACGCTTTAACCTGTGCACTGCAATAGTATTGCGTCCTTTTTTCACCAATAGCAAAGGCAAAAACAATTTCCTGAAGAGATTTTTCTCCAACTCTTTTTTTGATTCAGAAAATAGCAACAAGCATTTAATAAACTGGGAGAAAGCAATCACTATCACTGAATACTCCTTTAATACCTTTTGAAATGTTTGTATCAGAAGTTATCCAACACAATATACTCAGGGGGTACTCAGGATAAAATTGGTATTACAAAAGCATCAAAGGCTCACTCAATATAATCATGAAGTAACAAATTATTCACGTCTCTTCATCATTTCAAGGAGAATAGGTGATCCCTCACCCTTCGCACGATTTTCTTTCCTAAATATAGAAACTAAGTATAGAAGCTTTCTCAAAATATCAACATCTATATTTGGAAGGAGAATTTGATACATTCAGGAGCATTGGTTGAAAATCCTGATATCAAGAGCTGCTGAGCATCTGTTATTAGTTTCCTACTAAAACAGAGGAATGTTAAATTTGTTCTGGAGGGACTGACAGCTAATAAATAAATCAGCAAATCCTAGTTAACGGGGTTCAGGTATCAGCAAAACTAAACAATCTTAATCTGATTACATGTGCATCTTTCAACAATGCAACTCTTCTTTTCAACTTAAAAATGACCAAGATATTTAGCATCCGATCAGACCTTATCTTAGTATATAAAGATATTCCCTTTAAGTTGGAGAATCAAATGCAACCCAAAAATACTATTTCGATGTTGTTGTTTTTTTAATGACAAGGAAAACCCACAGCCGCTACCCTTTGGGTGCACACACGGTAAACCCCCCGCTCCTATGCAATAGCTCGCAAACCACATAGGAAAGGTAACCCGCACTAGGCAAGCCCGGTGCGACGAGCTCAACCCAGAAGGCAAGCCCCTTGCTTTCACTGGCAAGGGGTTTAGAACTTGAGACCTCCAACATGGAAGTCCCAAGCCCAAATCACTGTGCCACCCCGAAGGGTACTATTTTGATGTTTATGGTAGACATATACAATAATCTAAAAAAAAATTATGATGTGTGCTACACACTAAAAGTGAGTCCTCTTCAATATATATATATTCTAAAAGTATTTGCAGACTATATTAATGTTCAAACAGCCAACATTACCAAAGCAAAAGACAAAAAAAAAAAATAGATGCAAAATATTTAAAATTAAATTACAAACAGACCTGAATCATAAAGTTCCGGTGAAGCAGGCAAAGCGTTTGCAGGGGCATGAATACTTGGTTCCATTAACGTAGGTCCGCCCAAGTTTATGCCAGGTCTGTCATCCTGAAAGAACAAAAACTTGTCAAATATTTTCAAATAATTATTTATTTAAAAAGTTAGCAAATGTGTGAGGAAATATAAACATACTCTTGCATTCCACTTCAGAGGTGCAGTTGGCATTTGCTGCATTTGATAGCTGATGGACATGAACATACAACAAACTAAATTAGAAGATTCTGAAAACTCCACAATCAAAGTAATGGTGGTTTCATATACAAAACAGGTTTGGACCATCTAGATAATGTGAAAAATTTATCTCATAGTATAGGCCAAGCAGTTGGTTCTAATTACTAGACTAATGAGCATTTCTTAATAGCCAAGTTTTGCAAGAAACTCTTGAAATTTCATATATCATAAGGTCATAATTAAGAGCAACAGACAGAAAGAATAAGAACGTGCTTTTGGTCAATCTTCTTTTGTTGCCTTAGCAGCTTAAGACACTTATATTATACCAATTAAGGAAAACAAAATACACATCACATCAAATGCTCAACCTTTATCCTTGTTGAAGTAACTACGCAGACATTGTATTAAAATGTGGGAAAAATGATCAGTTTAACAATAAACATGACATGCTATTACCCAGAATTGCTTGCAAATGGAAGCAAGCCACCCATTTCACCCATCTCAGAAAACTGTAAGCCTGATGTCATGTCTCTTTGAGAAGACAAATCTAGTAACACATAATCGGTATCATAAGATGACAACAAATTTAGAAGTTCAGCATCCATGACGTCAGGACCAATGGATTCCATCATAGGAGAGAATGTCATCAAATGAGGTGACGACATCACAGGCATCCCATTAGAGATGTCTGCTTCTGTATGATCAGAGGCATAAGATTGATGCAAACCGTTATTAGCCACAATGTTTTCCACAGTCTGTGCGACCTGAGAATTTACAAATCAAGCATTTAGTTAGAAATTATTTCATATCAGTTACACTTGAACAAGGTATAAAAAAGGTCCTTAGGTAACACCTTATCAAAGGAATCAGCGGCCAATACAGCATCGTCAGGGAACCTAGATCTGTATGCTTCATAAAACTTACCCCACCAGACTTGCAGAAAAGCTTCATGGAAAGAATTAATGGCTGAAACGAACCACAAAATCAAAAATCATTACTCCAAAGCTCGATATCACATTATCACATCACTTTAACTCAATCAAACATATCTCTCAAAAATAGTGACGGACAGTTAATACAGTAAAAACATCCAACACTAGGTAACTACGATGTATCACATCAATCAAAGAGAATGACCTCAACTTATCAACCAAATTTCAACATGATCAACAATCTACCATATGGTCATATGTAAAAATTATCAAACTAATTAAGCATAAGAATTTTACGACCCTTTAAGGTAAACAACAACCATTACTAAAACACCTCTTAATTCATTAAATGATCAATTTTTAGCATCTGATTAAAAGAGTAATTCATTAAAAAGAGTTACTTACCAACACGATTTTGATTAGCCTGAATTTCGTTGGAGAATGCCTCACCAGTCTGATGGAAACCTCTATTAGACATGTAATCCAGAATTACATGTTCAAGTCTGAAAAAACACAAGCAAATAAATTGAGAAGCATAATTAAAAATAATCAAACAAAGGGAAAAAATCACATACAAGAAAAATCAAAAGAAAAGTAGACAAGCAGAGATTATCAAGTATATCAATCATTAAAAATGTAAGTTAAAATAACACTGAGGCGTAGTAGCTTTTGCTAGAAAATAAATGAAGATCTATCATGTAAGAAACTTACAAGCGTTGTGCCTCCGAACTGATCATGATTAGCAAAAGCAAACCCTTAAGTTAATGACGGAAACGAGGAAAGGAGATTTGGGCAAGAACAATTGGGAAAGATGAAGACTCTCAAGAACCAAAATCCCACTTAGATTACACAAAGAAGAATGCATATATGTGTGTGTGTATATATATATATATATTAAAAGCATGGAGGCCCTTATCAAAATGTCGTTTTTCTTTTTTACCCTTTTAAAATAGTGTTCACACTAGACAAAATAGTTATTTAATTATTTTCCTGATATTTAGGTAGTCGCTTAATGACTTCCCTACTATTTAGGAATAGTCATTTAATAAACTCAAATTAATTTCCTAATATTTAAGACTTTAAAATCAATTAAACCCATACCAAAAAACTTTCCTTGTTTGAACTCTTTTAAGAAAATCCCTACTATTTAGGACGTTATAATTACTCCCTCTGTTTTAATTTGTTTGTCTTACTTTTCTTTTCGATCCATTTCAAAAAATGTCTTTCATTTGCAACTCTTTAGTTCTAACTTTCCACGTGGCATATTTAGACCACAAAATTAAAGGGCATTTTAGTACATTCTACATATCTTTAATTTAAGACCATAAAATTCAAAAGTATACTTTACTTTCTTAATCTCTGTATCAAGTCAAAATCAAATGAACAAATTGAAACAATGGGAGTAATAGATAAACACTATAGAAATCTTTTACTTATTTGAACCATGTAACATAAGCTGCTCCCTATCTACAGGCAACACTAAGGGCCCGTTTGGACATGCGATATTGAATCATTATTTGAAATCGAGATTTCAAATCAGATTGATTTGAAGTTGAAGTTTTTCTTAGACATGCAATTTGGATATTTAAAATTATTTTTTTTTCATAAACATAAAAAACCCAAACTATGAAAATTTCCTCAATTCTTATACAATCTTACCAAATAATCAAACCATAGTTCATAAACGAAATATCAGTATATCCTAAGGCACCGCATTAACAAACTGCATATCTCCATGTTCCTTGTATAAATAAATGTTTGTGATTACAAACTTCCAAATACACATAATTTTATAAAGATTCACTAGTATCTCCATGTTCCTTGTATAAATAAATGTTTGTGATTACAAACTTCCAAATACACATAATTTTATAAAGATTCACTAGTCAACAATAGTAGTAACTAGTTATTCTTTAATATAATCCTTTTACATGGTACAGACAATCTATTCATGCCGAACATGCCTTTTTTTGCAAAATTTAAAAAGATGGGTCTTTTTTTTTACAAAAAATTAATATATGGGTCAAGTTTTCACAATCAAAAGAATTTGAAATCATGATGTGGAATTCCAAATCATATTTTTTGGAGAATTTAGGATTTCACATCATGAGGTGTTAGTGACTGAACCAGAAGAGGTGAAGAAGGAGATAATAGAGTACTATGAGAAATTGTACTCAAAAACCAAAGACCGGAGGCCTGACCTTGAAATGACAGACTGACCCGTGATCAATGAAGAAGACAATAATATGTTGATGGCCCCATTTGAAGAGCAGGAAATCATAGATAGCATCAGGTATTGTGCTGGGGACAAGGCATGGCCTGATGGATTCACAATGGCATTTTTTGGCCATTGTTGGAGCATCATTAATAATGGGGTAGTGGCAGTTGTTAAACCTTTCCATGAGAAGGAGGAATTTGAACGAAGCATAAATGCAACTTTAGTGGCCTTAATCCCTAAAAAGGTAGGAGCAATGGAGTTAAATGATTTTACAACTATAAGTCTAGTGAGTGGAGGGGAGTTTACAAAATCATTGCTAAACTTTTAGCCGAAAGGCTAAGAAGAGTGATGCATAAGCTGGTAGACAGACAACAGATGGCCTTCATCAAGAACACACAAATCATGGATGCAGTGTTAGTGGCAAATGAGTGTGTGGACTCAAGACAAAAACGCAGGGATTCTATGTAAGTTGGATATCCAGAAAGCATATGATCACCTGAACTGAGATTTCTCAATGAATATGCTACAGAGGGTGGGTTTTAGCACAAAGTGGCTCGGGTGGATCAGACAATGCATCAACACAGTAAAGTTTTCAATGTTGCTACATAGGATTCCATGTGGTTTTTTCTCTTCCTATAGGGGACCGAGGCAAGGGGATCCACTGTCCCCTTTCCTCTTCATCCTAGCCATGGAGGGACTGAGCAGTCTTATACAAACAGCAAGAGATTGAGGTTGTCAGAGGATTCCAAGCGGTAGACAGTGTAGGTAACAATTTAGAGATAACATATCTGCAATATGCAGATGACACCTTGGGGTCATTTGGTAGAGTGTATTAGAAGAAATAATGCATGCATTACCTTTGTGTATTAGTAGTACCTTATTTGGTACACTTCTTCAACTTATGTACCACTCTATTGTGTATTGAGCAGTGTTTTAAAAAATGTTTTTGGGGCGAGTCCCAGGCGTACCAGAAACACTCTGAGGTGCAAATTGAAGGAGTATATCCATAGGGCGTAAGTCCTAGAATTTGAGGCGTAAGCCCCGAGCATAAAAAGGTAAGTCCTTGGCGCAAAAACGTGTGCCTCGGGCGTTAATTAGTGTAATGATATTTATATTTTATGCTATCATGTTTAATTATTTTTTTTTGGTTCTTAAACCATTTTTGCTTTAAATCATATTTTTTATTATTGGTGTAATAATATTTATATTTTATGCTATCATGTTTAATTTATTTTTTGGTTCTTATAGCATTTTTGCCGTAAATCATATTTTTTATTATTAGTGTAATGATATTTATATTTTCAGCTATCATGTTTTTTCAGGTTGTAGTGTTTTTTTCTAAAATGTATAAATAATCTCATAGAAAATGACACTGCTATAAATAATATTTTAGATAATCGTGTCTAAAATTGATAGGATAGAGTTTTCATAGCAATATGTTCCTGAGAAAACTTTCTTCTTTTTTAAAATATAGGGATAATGGTCCCGAAAATACCCGAACTTTGACAAAAATTGTTGTATCAATCCCAAACTTTGGACGGACCCTATTACCCCCCTTCACTACTTTATAGTGCATTTTAAAAGTATATTCGTGGTTGAGTTAAATTTGAAAGTGTTGTTGGTTTGGATCAAAATAGCTAGTTGAAGCATTTTCTTGGGTTGATGTAAGTTTGAAAGTGTTTATATTTGCTAGTTTGTATAGTTGAAGTCAATGAACTTGATTTTGTGTTGAATGTAATATCCTTGAAGTCAATGAAGAATCTTAAAATTTTAACTTCAAAATCAACAATAACGTCAATATGTATCAAACCCACAAAAATTTAGATTAATTCAATCACGAATATACTTTTAAAATGCACTATTAAATAGTGCAGAAAGGTAATAGGGCCCGTCCAAAGTTTGGGATTGTTACAGCAATTTTCGTCAAAGTTCAGATATTTTTCGGACCATTATCCCTAAAATATATAAACAATAAACAGTGCAAATATTAATTGAGGGTGGGAAAGACTAGTAAATGTGAATATGGTTGATGATTTCATTTTAAAGATTATTTTGGCAATTATCATTTTTTGTGTTGATTATTGTTACCTTACTAAGTAATTATAATACTTTTTTCTATATTATTGGTTATTAATACCTTTCTCAAATAATAATTATAACATTATTTTTCTATTATTGGTTATTTATTAAAACTTATTTGTAAAATCATTGAAAGATTTACTTTTGCTTATTTTCTTAGTAATAAAATTGAATATACATGAGATGTACTCCCCGTAGATACATGGGACTTACACCCCGTGTCTCAGGGCTTACGTCTTGCCAAGTACTGCATAAAACGTCTCACTACATGCCCCTGCCTTTTAAAACACTGGTATTGAGTGTATGTATTAACTGGTAAAGTTGCTGCCATGTGACCAGGAGGTCACGGGTTCAAGCCTTGGAAACAGCCTCTGGCAGAAATGCAAGGCAAGGCTGCGTACAATAGACCCTTGTGGTCAGGCCCTTCCCCGGACCCCGCGCATAGCGGGAGCTTTAGTGCACCGGGCTGCCCTTTTTTTATTAGCATGATTAAAGATCCAACTGCCCCTCAAAACCTTTTTTACATCTTTTCCACTAATTTGTTGAGGGTATCTTTGTAAATAAATATTTTTAAAAAAAATTATGCAACGCATGCTATTTTTAATACACCAAACCAAAAATGAATAAGAAATAATGCAAGCATAACTAATGCAAGCTTTACTAATACACTCTATTTAGCATTATTCTTATACACCCTACCAAATGAACCCCTAGCGTTTTGTGGAGCCACAGAACATCTTTGAAGCAGTATCTGGTTTGCATATTACCTAGGGTAAAAGCTTCATTTACCCAGTTAATACAGTTCCCAACATTGAGGATTTGGCAGAAATGTTGGATGGTGATGGGATGGGGGGGAGGGGGAGAGGTGAACTCCCCACAATTTACATGGAAATGACATCTGGAGTGGTGTGATAGAGAAAAGTGAGAAACAAATGCCAAACCGGAAAAGTCAATACCTATCCTCAGAGTGTATTTGATTCTCTTCCTTCACATATGATGTCAGTCTTTCCTACCCCAGACAGTGTGACTAAAAGATTAGATGCTACCAGAAGAAATTTCTTATGGCAGAAAAGTGAAGACAAGAAGAAATATCGCTTAGTGAAATGCGAGGAGCTATTAGTAAGCAAGAGAGGAGGGGGTAGAATATCAGAGATATGAACATCAATAATAAGAGCTTGATGATGAAGTGGTTCTGGAAGTTTGCATCCCCAGAAGAAGCTCTACGGAAAGAGGTGATTAGAGCAAATATTGCATGCAGTATAGATGGATGACAGAGGAGGTGACCACTCCTTATAATTGCAATGTATGGAGGTCCATTAGGAAAACCTACAGCAACTAGTTCTCACAAAACAAGTTGCAAGGTTGGAAATGGTGAAAAGGTGGCCTTTTGGAAGGACATATGGTGTGGTCAAGGGTCCTTAAAGCAAACCTTTTCTAAGCTATACAGTAAGTGCCAATTTAAGGGTGCAACTATGGCAGAACTATGGACAGAACAAGGATGGAACCCTCATCTTAGAAGTATCTCAATGACTAGGATATGACCATTATAGCTGCTTTCCAGGATACAGTTCCTCGAAGTCTCAGTCATACAGAAGAGAAGGACAGTTTGGTGTGGAAGGTGGATAACCAAGGTATTTTTACCGTCAGGTCAGTTTACAAAGATTTGAAAGGAACAAATACACAGGAGATAAGGTGGACATGGAGAATGATTTGGCAGACCAAAGTGTCTTATAAGGTAAACTATTTAACCTGGTTATTGGCCAAGGAAGCAGTCCTCACCCACGAGAACCTGAACCAGAGGAAATTCAATCTGCTCAGATGCTACCTATGTGAAGAACAGATTGAGACAGTCAACCATCTCTTTTTGCACTGCAAATGGACAGACCAGCTGTGGCAGATGTTCATCCATAAGAGGAGGATCACATGGGTGAAACCTGGGAGAATTAAAGAGGTGCTAAGAAGCTAGAATAGAGATGGCAATGCAGTGAAGGAGGAGAGATGGAAGATGGTCCCAGCATGTATATGATGGACTACATGGAAAGAGAAGAACCAGAGGTACTTCGAAGGCAAACAAAGCAATATACACAAGATCAAGACAGACTACTTAGGCCTTTATTATTTTTGGTGTAAACAAGTAGCTATAGATAGCACAGAAGATGTTTTTAATGCCATCGACCAATTGTAACTAGTAATACTAGGTTTTTTTAAAGTGACAACTTTTGTGAAGGGGGGCTACACTTTGATGTAGTATACCTGTGGATATATAGAAATAAAGTTTACCATTCTCAAAAAAAGAACATAACTAATAGTATCCTGGTTGTGAGAAATATTGGAGAAGAATATTATTGAATTGTGTATCTACATTATTACATTGAAACCTTATTTATAGACACTATATTAGACTCATTTTCCAACTAGGACACTGCATTACAATCCTTATCCAAGTAAGATTCTATATACTATTCATATTCCTATTCTACGTAGGATTGTATACACTATTCTTGTTCCTATTCCTATTCTAACACTGGTTAAGACACTCAAGAAAGAGAAAGTGTCATGTGCGCACCCAAAAAAGAGAAGACAACTATTTTTTTTATAACCAGGTTAGCTTGCAAACACCTCGAGTAATTCCACGGGGCTACTTCCCACCTACACAGGTATCGATTAACTCTGTCCACCAAGACTTGGACATATGAAAAAAAATTACCTAATGTGTTTTGCCTCTGCTCGAAACTGAACATGAGACCTCATAGTTCCTAACTCACTTAATGACCATTAAGCCACACCCTTGGGTGCAAAAAGAAGACAGAACAATTCAAGCATGTAATTTGGTACTTTGGCTTGAAAGAAAACAAAGATCTTTTGAGGGCAATGCTAAGCCTATTCATGGACTTAGAAAAAAGTGTTTGTGCTTTTTGGCCTTGTGAAAAATATAGGAGAAAAATATTATTAAATTGTGTAAGAACAATATTACACAAAGACCCTATTTATAGACACTATAAAACAATTCTTTTCCAAGTAGAATACTATAAATATTCTTATTTCTATCTATTCTAAGTAGGATTATGTACACCTACTCCTATTCTAACACTCCCCCTCACGCTGGTGCATACAAATCATATGTACCTAGCTTGTTACAAATAAAATTAATATGAGGAAAGGTGAGGGACATGGTGAAGATATCTGCAAGTTGATCACTTGACTTCACAAACTTTGTAACAATATCTCCTGAGAGTATCTTTCTCTGACAAAGTGACAATCAATCTCAATGTTCTTGGTCCTCTCATGAAACACTGGATTTGATGCGATATGAAGGGTCGCTTGATTATCACACACAAGTTCCATATGACCGGTTTCTCCAAATTTTAGTCTTCTCAGCAACTGTTTGATCCAAACTAGCTCACAAGTTGCTACAGCCATTGCTCGATATTCTACTTTAGCACTAGATCGAGCAACCACACTCTGTTTCTTACTCTTCCACGACACCAAACTACCTCCTACTAAAACACAATAACCGGATGTAGAATGTCTATCAAAGGGTGATCCTGCCCAATCAGCATCAATATATGTGGTGATATGCTCATGGTTGTGATCCTCGAAGAGTAGTCCTTTACCGGGAGCTAACTTTATATATCGCAGAATACGAATAACTGCATCCCAATGACTATTACAAGGAGAAGTCATAAACTGACTTACAACACTCACAGAAAAAGAGATGTCAGGTCTAGTCATTGTGACATAATTCAACTTTCCAACTAGCCGTCTGTACCTTTCAGGATTACTGAGTGGCTACCCCTCTCCTGGAAGGAGTTTAACATTCGGATCCATAGGAGTGTCAATGGGTCTACATCCCATCATTCCTGTCTCCTCAAGAATGTCTAAGGCATACTTGCGTTGAGAAATAACAATACCTAATCTAGATTGAGCAACCTCAATACTTAGAAAATACTTCAGTCTACCGAAGTCTTTAGTCTGGAAATGCTGAAAGAGATATTGCTTCAAATTAGTGATATCATCTTAATCATTGCCGATGATAAGGATATCATCAACGTAACTAAATAAAAACACAGATTTGGTGCAGAATGCCGATAAAAGACAAAATGATCAGCTCCACTGCGAGTCATGCCAAACTGCTGAATTACTGTGCTGAACTTCCCAAACCAGGCTCGAGGAGACTGTTTCAGACCATATAGTGACCTACGCAATCGACATACAAGGATACTAGCCCCTGAGCAACAAAACCAGGTGGTTGCTCCATATAGACTTCTTCCTCAAGATCACCATGCAAAAAAGCATTCTTAATGTCCAACTGATGAAGAGGCCAATGACAAACAGCAACCATAGATAGAAAAAGACGGACAGATGTTTTAGCCACGGGAGCGAAAGTATCACTATAATCTAGCCCAATTATCTGAGTATACCCTTTAGCAACAAGGCGAGCCTTCAGTCTATCCATCTGACCGTCTGAGCCAATTTGACTGCATAAACCCAACGGCAACCAACAGTTGATTTACCTGCAGGAAGGAAAACAAGCTCCCAAGTACCACTCGTATGTAAAGCAAACATTTCATTAATCATAGCCTGCCTCCATCCAGAATGAGAAAGTGCTTTACCTGTAGTCTTAGGAATGGAAATAGAAGACAAAAATGATACGAAGGCATAATGTGGTGAAGATAGACGATGATAACTCAAGAAAGTATAATGTGGGTTAGTATTTCGAGTGGATCGTATACCTTTTTGAAGTGCAATCGGTTGGCTAGGAGGAGGCAAGTCCGCAATAGGAGCAGGGTCCGGCACATGACATAAATCATCAGGCACTACAACTGGACGCTAACGATGATAAGCCAGGAGTGATGGCACTACAACTAGAGATGTAGGAGAGACCGTAGATTCCTCAAAAGTTGGTACAGGTAAGACCTCAGTATGATCGGAAGATGTATAGTAAGGTTGAGATTCAAAGAATGTGACATCGGCGGACATAAGGTATCGATGAAGTTCAGGTGAATAACAATGATAGCCTTTTTGAACTCGAGAGTAACCAAGGAAGACACATTTGAGGACAAGAGGGGCTAATTTATCTTTCCCTAGGGCTAAGTTATAAACAAAGCATGTGCTCCCAAAGATACGAGGGAGGATAGAGTAAAGACGTGACTGAGGAAACAGTATGGAATGTGGAACTTGATTCTGAATAAAGATGAGGGCATTCTATTAATTAAATAACAAGACGCAAGGACTGCATCTCTCCAAAAACGCAACAGGACATGAGATTCAATGAGAAGAGTGCGAGCGGTCTCAATGAGATGCCTATTCTTCCTTTCTGCGACACCATTTTGTTGGGGGATGTACGGACAAGATGTTTGGTGAATAATTCTATGGTGAGTCATAAACTCCTGAAACTGGGAGGATAAGTATTTTAAGGCATTATCACTACGAAAAGTACGAATAGAGACACAATTGATTTTGTATTTCAGCAAAGAAACTTTTGAATATAGAAAATAACTCAGAATGATCTTTGATTAAGAAAACCCAAGTACATCTTGAATAATCATCAATGAAACTAACAAAATAACGAAATCCTAAGGGTGAACTAACTCTACTGGGACCCCAAATATCAGAATGAACCAATGAAAAAATAGACTCTGAATGACCCTCAGTACTACGTGAAAAAGTAGCACGAGTGTGTTTCCCAAGTTGACACGACTCATAGTTTAAACTAGACAAACTAGGCACCATCTTTTGCAGCTTGGATAGACTCGGATGTCCCAAACGTTTGTGAATTAGGTCTGGAGGATCTATAATGGAGCATGCTATGAAGGAATTTGAAGAGGTAAGATAGTAAAGGCCTTGTGATTCATACCTTGTGCCAATAGTCTGTCCCGTACTGCGATCCTGCATGAGAAAGAAATCATCAAAAAAGAATATGCCACAATGTAAGGCACGCGTCGAACGACTAACGGATGCCAAATTAAAAGGAGAGCCAGGACATACAAAACAAGGTCTAGAGTGACAGAAGATAAGGGTTTGGCATTGCCAACCCCTTTTGGTTTTGTTTGGATCCCATTAGCTAAAGTAATAGCTAGAAGAGACTGTGAATAAGCAATATCAGACAAAAGTGATTTATTACCAGAGATATGATCAGAAGCGCCTGAGTTCATGACCCATGATTTAAGAGCACTAGATTGTGAAACACAAGCGAAAGAATTACCTGCAACAGAAACATCAGGTTGTGCAACCGAAGCTACTTGTGGTGACGTTTGCTTACTTGCTCGATACTGGAGATACTCATCATATTCTATATGAGCATTATTAGATGATTGATTTGGTTGAGCTACAGATGCTACTTGTGGAGATGTCTGCTTACTTGCACAATTTCGAAGGAACTCATTATATTCCTTTAGAGCAATAGGATCATAACTAGGTAGTGGACCATGCAAAATATAACATGTCACGAGTATGCCGAAGTTTATGACAATGACTACACTTGGATCGAGGTTTTCCAAAACACCCTCTTCCTCGCTAATTCTCCATAGATTAATATGTTCATTTTTCTATGGTTTAAGATGCAAGAGCAGAGGAGTCAATGGTTGGTGAGGAGGCTACTTTGTGATTGGGAGGCGCGGTAAGACGAAGTAGACGAGAGAATAATTCATCAATTGTAGGAACTACATGATTAGCTAAAATCTGATCACGCACTGAATCATGGTAAGTAGGAAGTCCAGCAAGTGTAAAAACTAGAAACAACATTTGTCCCTGGCCTTGTTGTTTTTCCACATTCGTAGTAACTAGCATCAACATTTCAAATTCCTCCATGACTGCTTGTACCTGTCCCAAGTAAGTAGACATATCGAAATCTTATTTCTTTAAGTTGGTCATTCGAGATATCACATCATAGAATCGAGAAATGTCATTAGTGTATAAAGCACAAGCCTTTTCCCAAACTGAATAACATGTCTGGGATGGGCGAAACAAGGGCATCAACTTGGAATCGATAGATCGCCATAAGAGACTACATAATTGAGCATCAACTTTCACCCATTGTGTTTTGACTTTTGCATCTTCCTCACTAGCCTTGGCCTTTTCATCTACCATACAAACATTATGGTTAAGTGATTTTGAACACCTTCACCCTTACACCACAGCTCAACCGAGGAAGCCTAAGCTAAGTAATTTGAGCTTCCCATCAATGGTTCCGACGTAATCATAGGACGTGAACTTCCTATATTTTTGGAGCCAAAAATATCAATCCCGAAAGATATATTATGAAAAACAAAAATATATAGGAATCTGGGGGAAAAAATCTGGACTCTGAAAATATTTTTGGAGAAGATCTGACTGCCGTAATCTAGAAAAGACAGATTTAACTATCGTAATCTGGTCGGAATCAAAATACAAATATATGGTCAGCCTTGGGATGCAGAGGCGACCACACTCGAAAAAACAGGAATTCGAAAACTGGCCGAAAACTGCCACACGCGCCGGCGCGTGAAGCGCGTGGCGACGCAGATCTCAGAGGAGCTCACTGGGTTTGCTCACCTGAGTGTTCCGCACCTCGTGGTATTGTTCGTTTTCGCAAAACACTTACAAAACAAAAAAACGACGACAACCAGCCTTTTAATGGTCACCGGAAACTGATTGGGTTTTCTTTCTTGTAAGTTTCTCACCAATGCTCTGATACCATGTGAGAAATATAGGAGAAAAATATTATTAAATTGTGTAAGAACAATATTACACAAAGAACCAATTTATAAACACTATAAAACAATCCTTTTCCAAATAGGATACTATAAACTATTGCTATTTCTATTCCTATTCTAAGTAGGATTATGTACACCTATTCCTATTCTAACAGGCCTATTAGTGTAACATGCTAAATGTATATGACTAGCTACCATGTAGAGTTCCTCAGATCCCTACATTTTCAAGGGAATCGGAGTTTTTGTATACTATACATACCCACCAAACTTCTTGATGCCACTCTTGCTGGAATGATGGTAAAAAAAAAAAGAAACAGGAAGCATCTTGTGATCAAGAACCAAATCAGAAGTAAATTCCCACATGAATAAAGATAGATGAGTCCAGATAATAACCACATGCTTGAAGGAAATGTTCAAAATCATAAAGTGCCAGTAAAATTGAAGGTTACTAGGTAATGGATTGAATAAATACTCACTTGAAAAGATTTCATCCAAATTGTCCCCTTTTGTTTTATTTTTTCCCTCTTTGTCCTTTACCTATGTCCAAAAAAAGTCAAGGTTACAAGACTTCACTCCAAAAAGAGCTCAACAAGGGGCAAAACAACAAATGAGCTAGAGTTTCAGTACAATATGCTGTAATACATTTTTGTCAGTTAGATGTCCTATTAATTCACTCGTTTTTATAATATTCAACACAATTGATGCAAAACAGATCATTGAATGTTCTACAACAATATTTACAAGTTTCTATAACAAATATAGCTCTTTATAATATTATTATTCTTAACCTATACCTGCTATATCAAAAAACTGGGGCGTAAATTTACTAGGAGTATCTTTTAGTACATTTTCACAGACACATAATCGTGGAATTACTTTGACTTGAGGATCTATGAAGTATTATTATAATAGAGCATCTTGCTCTTCGAACTTTTGTAATGTAGAATAGGTAAAACACATTTTGCTCTTTCTGCATGGGAAATACTAATACCGATAAGGCAATATGATACACTTGATAATACTCATTCAGTGAACACATGAAGACCAGTTCATAATCTGCTAACCAAAGAAAGCCCACAACTTCAAAATTAGGCGAAAGCTAGAAACATGAGCACAAGTAGATCTCTTCAAAAACCAAAGTAATAACCAGCATACATGTTATCATGAGAAGACATGTTATATTTGTCAACTGCATTCCCTAAAAGACACAAACAAAAATTTGCAACCTGCCAGACTCAACTCTTCTAACAATGGGAGCTTTTGAACTGCTTCAGCCAAGCCGTCACATACCATACCACAGCAACATGCAATACTAAGTCGTTTCAGATTTCCTGATCTGGTGAATAAAAGCAGAAATTGAATTAATGGCAGCAACTAGAGCAAGATTTCCAAACACAATTTCTATTACACAAGATTAGTGCAAATATATAATATCTTAATTTATCAACCAAACGAAAAGATAATACATGCAATATGCCATCTCCGCAGATAGTTGTATCAAAAAAGCAGTTTTGGGGATATCCTTTTATTCTTTTAGGGAGGATGGACGAAGGAAAGCGAGGGAACAAATTTTTAAGGTAACACAGAGAGTATAAAAAGTTGCCATAATAACTAATTCAAAATGAGAATATAGAGGCCTAAAAAATATCTTCCCTCTCTTTTTATCGTAATCTGCAAGATCGGAGCTTAAGGAGGATAAGGATTCTTTTTTCTAGATGAGATAGAAGTTGGTTGCTAGCTTTCTTGTAGACTAATCATTTATGTTTTCCCATTATTCCCACAAAAGGTCCCACGAGTTTTGCTCTTAATAATTAAAATTGATAACAGCTTTCCAAGTGGATGCCTTTCCTGATTTGTACAGCGTAATCAACAGAAGTTGTGCAATTGTTGATGTTTGGGATGGTAATTGCTGTAATTTTCAGTTTAGAAGGAATTTTCTATACGGAAAGAGTTTAGAAGGAATTTTCTATATGGAACGAGTTTAGAAGGAATTTTCCTGACTAGGAAACTGACAAGAGTTAAAATGTTACTGGAGATTACTAACGGAATTGCATTGGATAGCGTACCCAAAAACTCTGTTTGATGGGAAGGCAGTAAGGAAAAAGAATTCCCAGTGAAATCATGTTAGCACCAGCTGTTGAGGAAAGTTGATCAGTAATAACTTGTAATTGGCCTTGGAAAATGATTTGGAAGACAGAGGCTCCAAGCAAGGTTGCATGTTTTGGTTGGATAGCAGCCCACGAAGCGGGACCGACGCAGGACAAAATTGTAAAGAAGGACTTAGCCTATGTAGTTGGTGCCATCTTTGTAAGGAAAATGGGAAGACAGTAAATCTTCTAGTACATTCTAAGTATTCTTGGCAATATGGTGCATGTTTTTCAATTTTTATGGTATACATTGGGGCATGCTTGCTAATGTGAAGCAAGCCTTATGGAGTTTGAAGGGTCAGCCAGTGAGAAATAGGCAAAAGAAGACTTGGATGATCATTCCTCTTTGCATTATGTGGACAATGGCTTGAAAGAAGTCCTGGGTGCGTTGAGGATAGAGAGGATTAAGTTAGACGGTCAGTGGCTAGTCGAGCATTTCCCACCTTGCTGGTGATAGAGCGGGGTTCTAGTCTGGAGCATCTATATGTTTCCTTATCAGTTATTATTCTTATGATGGTATTATCTTATCCTTTGATTTTAGTACCACAGTTGTTTAATTTACGTTAGCTATCCACATTACATTATTTTACTGTCAGTACCTTTTTTTCATAATTTTCATCATTGCTTTGTACTCTTGCTCTGCATTCAAACATGTTCTCGAGCAGAGAGTCTAAAACAGCCAATCTACCCTCCAAGGGTAGAGGTAAAGTTTGTGTGACCCCACTTGTGGGACTATAATGGGTATGTTGTGGTTGTAGATGTATTCAGAATCTTATGACTTGGTGTAATGCTTTTTTGGGATTTGGACACTGATGTTATGCTAGAGTTCTTAGATTCCCTCCATTTGCAAGGGGTTTAGTTCCAGTTTGTTTGTAGTGATGCAGTACCAACTTGGTACTGTTTGTTTATGAAAGTCTTAATACATAGTTTACCCTCAAGCTTATAGCCTTATCCCTATTACACACCCTTCCTTCAAGGGGAACCCTTTTTTTTTAATGAAGTAATTAGTTCTATTGCAGGCATCAAGTAGATGCATAATAGTTACAAAAGCAAAGTAGCAAAAGGTCAGCTCTCCTTTACTTTGTTAGTTAAGAGTCAGGGAGCTAACAAACTTCAGAAATGAATCAGGGGAATCTAGAGGGGATAAATAAACCCAACTATACAAAAACATGAGGCAAATAGCTTTTAAAGATTGGTAGGTAGTTGATATTTCATCAAAGTATCTTCTATTCCTTTTGTTCCAGATACTCCAAAAAATGGCTGCAGGTATCATATTCCAGATTCTCTTGATGGTGCTATCAACTTTCCAGCAACTACAGCTTATCAATACATCCCTGATATTCTGAGGCATGACCCATTTGAGACCAAAAAGAGCTTAAAACATATTCCATAGGTCTGCTGCTATTTGACATTGTAGAAATAGGTGGTTGTGTGTTTCTGCTTCCTTCATGCATATATAACATCTGGTAGCCATCTGAAACTTCCTTCTGGCCAGGTTGTCTTGGGTCAGGCAAGCTCCATCAAGTGCAATCCAGCTGAAGCAACTAATCTTAGGGGGCAGTTTGTTCTTCCATATAAGCTTTCAAGGCCAGTGGTCACTGGTCTGTAATTGCATTTTGTGGGCCTAGAAGCTTGAATGCTGCTTTAACTGAGAACTTCCCATCCCTTTTTTCTCCCCAATTGAATTGGTCTAGTGTTTCACTGTTAATTGCAACATTATGAAGTGCTGCTAGTACGCTGACCAACTCCTCCATTTCCTGATCCTGTAAGTTCCTTCTGAGGATGATGTTCCAAGAATTCCCTTCTCTATTTTGCTGATTAGTAAAATTTCGTTCCCTAGCTATCTGAAACATGTTAGGATAAGCAACCATTAAAGGGGAGTTGCCTATCCATTTGTCTCTCTAGAAACTGACATATTATCCATTAGGGGAACCGTTTACGCACCAAACATTTCTCCGAGTGTGTCTAAGACGCCACTTTTGTGCTTGACTATTTTTCTAGAACATGTGTATGTCACGCTCAAGTAGGCTGTGAAATGTGTCATTTACTTTGAAAATACTTCATCTTTTTTTAATAAAAATCCCAGATCAACCGATGGCCACCACTCCATCATCTTCATTTCTCCATCCCTCCCTCTTATTCCCACATAAACAAAATCCCAATCTCCATTGGCCATCTCTCATCCCTAAAACTCTTTTCTTCACCCTACCAGTAAATATTTTCCAAAGGGTATTTAAAGATAAAGGAGAAAAAACAATCTACAATTGGAAGACTGTGCAGACACAAACTTTATTACTTCTTCTCCCCCGCCTTTTCTAATGATGATTAAATTATAAATTCCAAAACAGTTATGAGTATTAAATCTTTCCTTATTAGTCCCACACATAGAAGTTGGTGGAACAGCTATTATGAATATTAATCCCACACTAAGAATATTAACTTTTCCATGCCGTCATTGTTGTTTATTTCTTGTCGATGTGATCGAGTCAGTTTTCATAGTTGTTGTTGCGTTATGTTCTTGACGATGAAGATGATGATGTTAAAAAACTAAAAAGATGTAATAAAACAGTAGACACAAGGCGTTCATATGAAGCTTTAGACACTTTTGTGGCTCTTCACTCCCCTATTTTGTGTGTAAAAATAGGCGTGTGCAACGTGGCAGGAATGGTTTGTCTAAACATTTGACTGTAAAAGGTTTTCCCTGAAAGAGAAGCATGTAATAGGATTTGGATACACTCGAGGGGTAAACTATGTATTAAACCTTTATGAAATACAATTTACTTGTACTTGTCAAAAAAAAATATGTTAGTCAAATGTCTTGTACAAAACTGGAGAACAACAACAACATACCTAGTGAAATCTCACTAAGTAGAGTCTGGGGATGGTAGAGCGTGCGTAGACCTTACCACTACCTCGTGGAGGTAGAGAGGTTGTTTCCGAAAGACCTTGACTCAAGTGCATCAAACCCAAGTATAGAAAGCATAGCCGTTAATAAGATCAGTAAAAAGTCTACAAGAAAAAAACAATAACAGCAGCAAAATAGTGTGATAATCGAAACACAATAAACAACATATGGCAAGAACTACAATAAACAACTAGGACTACGACAGGCACTAACAAGCCTAAACCTTCGCAAGGCAAGACAACACTCTATCCCTACTAACCTTCTACCCTAATGCACGACCTCCACTCCTTCCTATGTCCTCGGTAATATGAAGCTACCACATGTCTTGTACAAAACAGGACGAACAGAATAATTAGGAAGTCCATAGTCCTTCCAAATATTCTTCCTTTGTTTTTAACCAGTGTTATTAAATGTCCTAGCTTCGTTGCTTAAAGGGATGGAAAGTGAGGGGTCATGGCTTCATGGACGAAGCATGCACTTCAAATAAATTTGTGCTTCAAACAGTGACGAAGCATGCACTTCAAATAAATTTGTGCTTCAAACAGTGAAACGCAAAATGATCCCAACGATAAACAGGTTGATTCTTTAAATCTTAACATTGAGGATTTGGAGTAATACTGATATGATTGCATATGGGATGTTGAAATTAGTTAATGTTAATTGAAATTTGATTATATAGTACTAAACTAATATATGTATCATAAATTTTTAATTTTCACAAATTGTAGCGACTCACTTCACTTTAACCGATGAAATTTTCTATCATTTAACTTAAAAAACATATTTTATATAGCATGAATGGTAAGTAATTAACAAAAGATGGTTACTTATCTTTTGCAACTGCTCATATACAGATAGTAAAATTAAACAGTTATCAGTATATATTAATCACTCTCCCTATAAATACACATTCTTCAACCCTGGATCCTCCACTGCTTTGGAGCTTAAGGTTTCATTTTCTATTTCACTCGTGATGGGGTTCTTTTCACACCTACCACTGTTTTATTTAAAAAAAAAATGTGAGGGGCATTAACAGTAGCTAGATACAGTTAAATGAATAATTCCAATTCCTCTATTAGCCGAAAAACAGCCCCCGAAATAGCCGAGCATTCAAAAATAGAGTGAAGTTGCAAGAGGCCAGAAACCACACAACAGAAAAAGAAAACAAAAAACCTTATATAGCACTGTTTTAGAATTGCAAGTTTGCAAATACTTGAGCTAATCATCAAGGGTATCACAATCATCTGCATCTTAAGATTGAGAAGAGCATCCGCTTGCTTCATGTATCTTGTTTTCCCCTGTATCGTTAACTGAAGTATCAAAAACAAGTAGCAAGAATTTGGAAGCAAATTGATGATCTTGGTTGTCCAGCAGATTATTTAGCGGTTACCTATCCAAAATTTGGGCAGCTTTGGCCTTGGCTGACAGAGCTTCCTTGACCCTAACGTCGGCGTTAATATGCCCATAACGGCGACATTGTGGATAGACTCAAAATCAATGATAGCAGCAACAAACAACTGTTTAGCCAAATGGAGGTTGATTTCAATTGTGTTATTAGCATCATTGGGAGTAACATAAAAGAAAGTGAAATTAGGGTAAGAACAAAGAGGGCACAAGTAACCAGGGGAGGAGGAAGCAGCATCAGGGACGCAAGAGAGGTGTGATATAGAGGGGCATTTTAAGCAAAGGAGATGTTGGCGAGGGGGAGGAGGGTTGTGGAGGAAGACATAAAATCAGACAGAAGAAACCGGGTAGGAGTCCAAGTTATCAATTTCTTAAATCATACTTAATGATTCTAAAAATTTTCTTCATTTAACTTGTCACTTATTATTCATAGAATTATGTTAAGAATTTATTTAATAATTGCCTCAATAAAGGAATTTTTTCAACTTAAATTGATAAAATTAGAAAAATAATTTTAAATAAATAAATAGAAAGTTGAATTATTTAGATTTTAGGCCTCATATTAAAATTTGGCTTTAGTCCCCGTGTCTCTGTCTATCTTGTCTCACTTTCTAGATTCTACTTACGCTAAACCTGATCATTGTGTGGATAATCAATCGCCATTAACAATATTTCTTGTGCTTACATGATTGAATAGCAGAAAAAATTTATTCTTTCTAGCAAGTTTTGTTATCCTATCTCACTACTCTCTCTTTGCTTTGCCAAAAAAGGTATACTTTCATATGGAAAAGGAAAAAATTCAAAACAGAGAAAACAAACAAAAGTCAATTCGCTTAAGATGCATATGGATGGAAATGAAAACGCGTATACTCCATCCTTTTACGCGTTTTCATCTTTCTATAAATAGAGGGTCTCGTGCCCTCATTTAATTCATTCAGAAAAGTGAGAGTAAAAATACAAAGAGAGTTATACACCAAGATAAATATTTTAGTCTTGAATGTCCTCTTTAGTAGTTGTTCCTTTTATAAGAGAGAAGTGTTTATTGTTGTTTTCTCCTTATACTTGAAAGCAGTGTACTCTTATATTATCATAGTGAATTCTTCTACCCCGTGATTTTTCCTCTCTATCTGTTTGAGGGATTTTCACGTAAAATTCTCGTGTCCAATTTATTTTCTTTATTTATTATCATATCAAACTTTAGTTGTGGTGCCTCCTCCACCCAACAGTAGTATCAGAGCCCTCGATTATTCTGTCTATTTTATGCGAAGGTACTATCTATAAATAGTAATTTTTTGTGAATAGTAAAATTTGGTGAAAAGTACTATTCACGTGAATAGTAAATTTTGATAGCGGTATATTTAGTCACTATTGTTCGCAAAAATACTCAGAAATGATCTAGAAGGGTGTGAAGCAAATAACAATGTCGAATACAACAAAGTTTGACGTTGAGAAATTCAATGGGACTAATTTTTCATTATGGAAAATGAAAATAAAAGCGATATTGAAAAAGGACAATTGTTTAGCTGCAATTGAAGGCAGACCCACAGACTTCACTGATGATAGCAAGTGGAACGACATAAACAGCAATGCAGTTGTTGATCTACACTTGGCACTAGCTGATCAAGTGTTGTCTTGTGTGGCTGAAAAATATACGGCGAAGGAAATATGGGATACTCTTACACGACTGTATGAGGCCATGTCTTTGTATAATAAAATCTTCTTAAAAAAAGATTGTATACTCTTCGAATGGCAGAGTCCATGTCAGTTACTGAACAGATCAATACTTTGAATACTCTATTTTCGCAACTTACAATAATGGGTTGTAAAATAGAGGGGACTGAACGTGTGGAGCTTCAACTTCAAAGTCTGTCTGACTCATATGATCAATTCGTCATCAACATGACGAACAATACAGACAGTCTAGTTTTCGATGAAATTGCAGCCGTTATCTTAGAAAAAGAAAATCGGCGTAAAAATAAGGAAGACAGACAAGCAAGTTCGCAGCAAGCTGAAGCTTTGATGATGGTGAGAGGAAGACCAACGAAACGTGGATCCAATGGGAGTCACAATCATGGAAGATCTTAATCAAGAAGTAAAAAGAATATCAAGTGTTACAACTATGGCAAGAAAGGGCACTTCAAGAAAGATTGTCGGTTCAAGAAGAAGAGTGAACACCCTGAGCCATCAAATGCACAAGGAAATATTGCATGTACCTCAGATAATGGAGATATTTTATGTAGTAAAGCAATATCAAATAATAAAGGCAGAAAATGTTTCACTGATGTCTGGATTATGGACACAGGAGCAACATGGCACATGACTTCCAAGAGAGAATAGTTCCATCAATATAATCCTATCTCAGGAGGGTCAGTGTTCATGGGAGACGATCATGCTTTGAATTTTATTGGTATTGAGTCCATCAAAATAAAGATATATAATGGCACGGTACGCACCATCCAAGAGATACGACATGTAAAAGACTTGAAGAAGAATCTATTGTCTTTGGGACAATTAGTTGATAATGGATGTTCATATAAGACTCATGGTGGAGTCATGAAAATATCTAAAGGAGCGCTTGTAGTGATGAAAGCAGAAAAATTTATTGCAAATCTATATGTGCTTAAAGGTGAAACAGACCAAGAAGGAGAAGCATCAACCGCATCAGCAAGTTCATTTGAAGAATCAACAATGATATGGCATCGTAAACTTGGCCATATGTCGGAACGAGGTTTGAAAATTCTTGCACAAAATTTCTTCCAAGGCTAAAAAAGGTTTCACTACCCTTTTGTGAGCATTGTGTTACCAGTAAGCAACATAGACTGAAGTTTAGCAGTTCCTCTTCTAAAAACAAGGAAATATTAGATCTAATCCACTCTGATGTCTGGCAAGCACCGGTAGAGTCCCTTGGAGGAGCAAAATATTTTGTGTCATTTATCGATAATTACTCCAAGAGAAGTTGGGTGTATCCAATCAAGAGAAAGACATATGTTTTTCCAATTTTCAAAGAGTTCAAAGAGCGGGTGGAACTTGAATCTGAGAAAAAGATCAAGTGTTTGAGGACAGATAATGGAGGAGAATACACTGGTGATGAATTTGATAATTTCTGTAAATAAGAAGGTATTAAAAGGCAGTTCACGGTGGCATATACCCCACAACAAAATTGAGTAGAAGAGCAGATGAACAAAACCTTGTTGGAACGGACAAGAGCTATGTTTGCAATTGTAGGGTTGGAAAAACAATTCTAGGTGAAGCAGTCAAAACCGTTTGTTATATGATCATTCAGTCACCATCAACCGCAATTGATCTGAAAACGCCAATGGAGATGTGGACAGGAAAATCAGTTGATTATTCTCGCTTACATATATTCGAAAGTCCTGCTTGTGTTATGTATAATACCCAAGAAAAATCAAAGTTGGATCCGAAATCTAGGAAATGCATTTTCTTAGGATATGCTGATGGAGTCAAGAGATTTCGCTTGTGGGATCCCATAGCCTGTAAGGTAGTAATCAGCAGAGATGTTGTATTTGTTGAAAATAAGATATAAGCAAAATAAGAAAGCACTTCAAAAGTAATATCAGAGACTACTACAGTTGAAGTTGAAGAAAGAAAAGAAGTTACAGTTTCTTCTGAAGCAGCACCAGAGCACGAAGAACAAGAACAAGCTGAGATTGAATCTCCACAAGTTCAACGGTAAACGAGGAAGAGAAGAGAACCAGCTTGGCACTCAGATTATTCTATGGAGGGCAATGTTGCATACTGTTTATTAACAGAAGATGGAGAGCCTTCAACTTTTCACGAGGCTATGAAAGACCAAGAATCATCTCTATAGACGGAAGCAATGCAAGAAGAAATTAAAGCTCTTCATAAAAATAAAACACGGGATCTTGTTCAATTACCATAAGGAAGGAAGGCCATTAGAAATAAATGGGCCTACAAGATCAAACGAAACGGTAATGATCAAGTGGAGAAGTATCATTTAAGATTGGTGGTGAAAGGATTCACTTAGAAAGAAGGTATAGGCTTTAATGAGATATTTTCTCCAGTGATTCGACTCACAACAATTCGAGTGGTCCTGGCAATGTGTGCTATATTTTATTTGTACTTAGAGCAGTTAGATGTCAAAACTGCATTTCTTCATGGAGAACTTGAAGAAGAAATTTACATGCTCCAACCAAAAGGTTTTGAAGAACAAGAAAAAGAGAACTTGGTTTGCAGGTTGAACAAATCTCTATATGGTCTTAAACAAGCGTAGAGGTGTTGGTATAAGAGATTTGGTTCCTTCATTATAGGCCTTGGATACAACAGACATATTTCAGATCTTTGTGTTTATTACAAGAGATTTAGTGATGACGATTTTGTTATTTTGCTATTGTATGTTGATGACATATTGGTAGTAGGCCCCAACAAAGATCGTCTCACAAATTTAAAGGCACAGTTGGCTAGGGAGTTTGAAATGGAGGACTTGGGACCAGCAAATAAGATTCTAGGGATGCAAATTCACCGAGGCAGAATTAATAGGAAGATTTGGCTTTCTTAAAAGAACTACTTAAAGAAAATCTTGAGACGATTCAAGATGCAAGACTGTAAGTCAATTTCTACCCCACTTTCTATTAATTTTAAGTTTTCCTCAAGTATGTGTCCTAGCAATGAAGCAGAGAGGATGGAGATATTTCGAGTACCGTATGAATCAGCAGTGGGAAGACCTGACATTGCACAAATAGTGGGAGTGGTTAGTCGATAAATGGCTAATCCTGGTAGAGAGCATTGGAATACTGTTAAGAGGATCCTGAGATATATCAAGGGTACTTCAGATGTTGCAATGTGTTATGGAGGATCAGACTTTACTGTTAAAGATTATGTTGATTCAGATTATGCAGATGATCTTGATAAAAGCAAGTCCACCACAGGTTATGTGTTTACTCTTGCTGGAGGAGCTGTAAGCTGGGTTTCAAAATTGTAATCTATCGTGGCTACATCTACGACGGAAGAAGAATATATAGCAGCTACACAAACTAGCAAAGAGGCAATATAGATGCAGATGTTACTGGAGGAGCTCGGGCACAAATAAGAGAAGGTTGCTATGTTTTGTGACAATTAGAGCATTTTGTATCTTGCAAAGAATCCGACATTTCATTCAAGAACAAAGCACATACGAGTTCAGTATCACTTTGTTCGTGAGAAGGTGGAAGAAGGCAGTGTGGATATTCAGAAAATTATATTTATGAAACTGCTCAAAAGTAACAAGTTTAAATGGTATCGATCTTCTATTGGCCTAGCAGAAACGTAATATTACAGTAATTTGGTATAAAGAATGTTGTGAAGACTTAATTGATTCTCAATTAAATCTTCAAGTGGGAGAATGAAAGAAAGTCAAAAACAGGGGCTGTAAAAAGTAAAGGTTGGTAAATGACAAAAAAGTCAAAAAGGGGCCTGCAGAAAGTAAAGGTTGGCAACCAACATTTACTCATTCTCAACACGAAAATACGTAAACTCTTTTCGTTTACGCGTTTTCATCCTCTTATAAATAGAGGGCCTTGTGCCCTCATTTGATCCATTCAGAAAAAGAGAGAGTAAAAATATAAAGATAGTTATATATCAAGATAAATATTGTAGTGTTGAATGTCCTCTTTAATAGTTGTTTTTTTTACTAGAGAGAAGTATTAATTATTATTTTATCCTTGTATTTGAGAGCAATGTACTCTCATATTATCATAGTAAAATCCTTCTACCCCGTGGTTTTTCCCCTTTATCTGTTTGAGGGGTTTCCACGTAAAATTCTAATGTTTCATTTATTTTCATTATTTATTATCATATCAAACTTTAGTTGTGGTGCTTCTTTCCCCAACAAAAGAAAAACCTGAAAATTCACCATAAAAAACACCAAAGAAGAACACAAATAAAATTTATATATATAAGCTGTATGTTTTTTTGAGTTTTTTGATAACAGTAGCAAGATTTGAAGATGATTACCTATAACAAATAGAAGTTAGCACAATGTTGCCGGTGCCAAGAATCTAGTGCAAGTGATGATACATATAGATAACCATAAATTAGAACATATAGATAGCCCTTGTCCTATATTGACAGAATAATATTTTGACATTGTTCTAGATAAAACTGAATTTTTCATTGTATTATGAGCTAAAAAAATTAAAATTTCATGATCACAAATACTTGTACCTCTTCATACTACAATTTTTTGTGGAACTAACAATACATCCAACTCTAAGGTTCAAGAGAAGAGAAAGATGTCATGTTCACCTGATCAGAAATTGTTAACCTAACAAGCTATCATGGTTAAAGAAGAGGGAGTTAGAGTTGGTTATAATATTTTTATGGGTTGTTAGAATTAGTTAGTTAGTATAATCGGTTAGAATTAGTTACATGTTAGTTGGTATGAATATATAAATACTACACATATACAAGTGTAGAAGTATATGTCTATGCTACACAAAAAGAATAATGAACATACATTTCATTTTCAAAGATATTTTTCTCTCTCTATAAGACTCTCTCCTCCTTCTCTCTACAATTATCTTCTCTGCTTCTTCATCTCTGTACATTTTTCATTATTCTGGTTCTTTCTTCTTCTTCTGAACTCTTCTCTCTTCTCAAGTCAAACTCCACTAATGGAGTTATCATGATATCAGGCCTATAAGGATCGCAAGGTAGAAGTAGTTAACAACCGACAACCTAGATTCTAGAAGAAGGCGATCTAGACTTTAAGCTGTCAATAGAGATGTATACAGCTGAAGCTACGTCAGGATAAATGGAAACTGGTGATGCAAACTTGAATGGAGCACATGCAACTACTGGTCCAACCAGCTATGGAGCTCCAATTGTAGGTCACAATCATCCTCTGTATCTCCACCTGACACTCCAAGTATCTCCCTAATCTCTCTTCAGCTTACTGGCTCTGAGAACTATGTTGTCTAGAGTAGATCTATGCGTATTGTACTCCTAGATAAAGGTAAATTAGGCGTTGTCGATGGAAGGTTCTCTAAGTCTCAGTTTGCACCTGAGCTGCTTGATATATGGGGAAAATGTAATGTTGTAGTCTTGTCCTAGATAATGAATGCAGTTACACCTAGACTATTGAGTAGTATTATCTATGTTGGTGATGCATACAAGGTATAAAGTGATCTGAAAGAGAGATTTGACAAAATTAATGGTGCACATGTCTTCCAACTACACAAGGAAATTCATAGTCTCACTTAAGGAACTATGACTGTTATAGAATACTACACTCATCTAAGAGGGCTGTGGAATGAGTATGATTCTATCATGCCATGCCTAGGGTGCTCTTGTGCTAAATCAACAAGGTTCCAAGAGCACTTTGAATACCATAGATTGCTTTAATTTCTTATGGAACTAAATGAGTCATATTCAGCTGCTAGAGGTCAGATATTGATGCAGACTCTAATTCCCAGCCTAAACAAAGCCTACTCTCTGATAGTAGATCATGAAAGCTAAAAAAAACCTAGCAACTACAGGTCAAGAAAATATTACCTCTAGAACAATTGAGTGCACTGCTTTATTCAGTAAAAAAGGTGGAGGTGGCCCTAATCAGGGTGGCAGTTTTGTCCATCAACCAGGAGGTGATGGCAACTCAGGAAAAGAACACTATGACAACCAATACAAGTCACAAAAATTATAGAAGTCAATTCTTATGTGTGAGGTCTGTGGCTACAGGGGACACTCTAAGGAACAATATTTTAAAGTGAAAGGCTATCCAGATAGGTGGAAGTCAAAGAAAAAGAGGGAATATTCCAACTCCAATTCATATGCTAATCAAGAGGAGGTTACTCATTATGGAGGTTCACAATCAACTATTGATACCCCTACACCTGCAGCCTTCTTCACGCAGGATCAGTATTATCAAATCCTGTAGATGTTGGCTAAAGGAGGTGAAAATGGAAGAGAACACTCAGCTAAAGCAGCTACAACAGGTAGTGCTCTATCTTCTTTAGTATCTAAATATGTAGATAAAAGTTGGATAGTTGATACTGGAGCCACAAATCATATGACTTCTAAGACTGAGCTTCTAAATAATTTTCACATTGTACCACCATCTGAGAGGATACAAATAATATTACCCATTGGTAATGTTGTATCAGTCTCACATGTTGGTAGTATACACATACTTGGGAACCAATCTATTAGCAATGTTTTGTTTGTCCCTGACTATAAGTACAATCTCCTTTCTGTATCACAACTCACCAAAAAACTCAAATTATGGCATATTTTTCCTGACTTCTGTGTTTTTCAGGATCTCTTTAGTGATCAGGTCAAGGAGATTGGTAAAGAGGATCAATTTCACGCTCCGAGAGGGTACCCTAGACGTGACCGACACTCGAAAGCCATTTCTGGCCTTCAAGCGAACCACCTGATTCAGTCACACTATCATTCAATCACATTATGGGGGCCGAAGGCCAAACACTATCAACTCAACAAAACAAATATAATAAGACTTCTCAAAAGTAGCAGTCCAACCTTCCCACACTCTAGTCTATGAAGCCTCTATTAAAGTCTAGAAGGTGCCGATGACAAGCCCATGGCTACTAAAAATCAAAATAAAGGAAACGACAACAAAACTATACAAGAAAGCTCAACATCCTCCGGAAACTAGGAGGACTCACCAACTAGCTGGGAGTGTATGTGGATCTTCAACGGAGCGCCGGTTGATAATCTCTAGTACCTGTCTTTGCATCATAAAATGATGCAGGCCAAATGGTGTCAGTACATGGAATGTACGAGTATGTAAAATGGCCGGATGAAACAAACATCAAGAAAACATCAATATCAACTCAGGATCTCAACTCATATATATATACATAACAACTCACTCAAGTATCCTAAGTCTAACAAGAAATAGTTTAAACGGGACCAATCACAAGCCACTCAACTCAACTGACTCGGAGTACTATCAAGACCTAAATGGGAGTTTCTCTTATTCGAGAACCATCACCTATGAGGCAGTGATAGTACAACAATCAGACGTTGTTGCCATGTCCGTCCATACCTTGCCAGGGCATGAACGCCTCCCTAATCATGGATACCATCTATTAGTCAAGTCCTATCATTTCAGGACAATAAAATGGGAAACATCCGACTTTAACGGTTCGATCCCACGGGAAGCATCCGACTTTAACGGTTCCATCCCTACCTACGTTGGTGGCGTAGTTTCTGGGATTCGAGTATGGACTATACTCTTACCCGCTTCGGTGCTCGATACTCTTCTCATGACTCTATGCTCATAAGACTCCCTCCAATCATCTCAAACAAGCCCTCACAGCTAGTTTCATGTGGAACATTTCCAACTCATCAACTCTATTCTCATTTCAACTCAATTAAGTCATAATGGCAAGTCCCATTTAGGACCTCGTCCACTCGTCAATTCTATCCTCCAATCAACTCAATCAAGCCTCATTTAGATAAGCAATTATAACCTCTCCTTAGGACTCATCACAACTCTAATGCTTTAACTCAACAATTCAAGTAGAATAGCAAATTCAAGAAAATTGACTTATGCTACACAATCACATGGTTAAAGAGATCAACAAAACGTAATAACAAGTAATCTCCATCAACTCATACTAACATGAAGATTTTAGGAACTTCTTAGCTCAACAACATCAACACCAATAAAGTCAAATTAATAGGAGACAAAACTCATTCAAACATAAACCATACTAAGAAATTCCATTCTCATGGATCTCTAACCTCAAAGCAAGAGTAGGGCACATGGGTGGACTCAACTCATGTTTTGGATAGCCTTACATACCTTAGTGGAGACTTGAAGAAAACTTTGTAATTGGGTCTTCAATGGAGAACTCGAATCTTGAAGCTCTTGGAAGCAATTCCTTGTTAGAAATGGAGAAGAAGAAGAGAGAGAGAGGCTCCTAGGGCTTTTAGAGAGAGAGTGGGGGCTGAAAATTATGTTCCCAAATGTTCAAGGATGATACATATATAATATGGGACGAATTCCCAAATTGCCCCTCCTCAAAAGTTCTGAAAGAATAGGCTAAAATGCTCCTGGCGCGATAGTGGCGCATCGCGCCATTGCAGCGCCAGGCCGATTACGCCTAAAACCTGCACACCTCATAGTAGCGCGCCGCGCCAGAGACCAAACTACTGAGGCATGTTTCTAGCGTGATAGTGGCGCGTCGCGCCCTTACAGCGCCAAGGACATTGTTCTTGGGTTCTGGAAATTAGGCTTGAAAAACCCTGCACAACTTTTAGTGGCGCATCGCGCTAAGGACCAAACTACTGAGGCATGTTTCTGGCATGATAGTGGCACGTCGCGCCCTTATAGCGCCAAGGCTATTTCCCCAGCAGTTGCAACCCAGGCCCAAAAATGAAATTCCTGCCATGCTACTTCATCTTAAGATTGTCATATCTTTCGACTTCGAACTTCAAAATTTACATTCTTGGTGGAATTGGAAAGAAGACTCGACGACTTTTAATTTGATAGGTCGTGGGCTACCCAGATTATCGTCTTTCAAAAGATAGGGTCGTTAAAAGTCGACCCCTTATACGAACTCATCCCAAGACTTAGCCACGACGAATCTCTTAGATTTAATTTGGTCCTAGGGGCCCCTTGTGACCCCACATCACCTCCAACATCCTTAAATTTCTCGAGGAATCATCCTAGCTCATGCATATGCTCCTCAATACTCGGGTTCGACCCTATCCGTATACAAGAAGGGTCCGAATCTTAGAGAAAATTTTTGAGGAGTGTTACAATCAAGGTCTTTACATTCTGAAGGAAGGTATTCCAAAGGCAGTAGTCAATGGTGGTTCAGCTCAGTTTCTAGGTATAGCTCCTGCTCTTTCCACAAGTAGCAGTGTCACCTTAGTTGGTAGACCTATTTTAGCTTCTCTATGGCATCTAAGACTAGGTCATAGACCTGTAGATATAATTAAGAAATCCTCAAGTATTGAGGTTCTAGAGAATGAACACTCTACTAGTACAGTTTGTCCACTTGCCAAGCAAACTAAATTCCATTTTCCGGTAAGCTCTCATGTTTCAAATGTTGTGTTTGAACTGGTATATTGTGACATTTGGGTCCCCTACAAGGTACCCACTCATGATGGAAAGAAGTATTTTATTACTGTGGTAGATGATTACTCTAGGTTTACTTGGGTCTTTCTTATAACTTCTAAGTCAGGCACTATTGTGGTGTTAAGAAATTTTTTCACACAGGTTCACAACCTATTCTCCATAACTATTAAGACTCTGAGAACTGATAATAGAAGTGAGTTCGTCAGTGCTGTATTTCAGACCATGTTGTCTACACTTGGCATCCTTTATCAGAGTACCTGTGTTTATAATTCTCAACAAAATGGTGTTGCTGAGAGGAAGCATAGAACTATCTTTGAGATGTCCAAGGCACTTAGATTCCAATCCTCTGTTCCCTTAAAATTCTGGGGTGAATGTGTCACCACTGCAGTCTACCTCCTCGACATAATTCCCTTAAAACTACTTCAGTTTAGAACCCATTTGAACTGCTCCATTTACATCCTCCTTCTTTAGCCCACATTAAAGTCTTTGGTTGCCTTTGCTATGCTACATGACCACATATTCTTGACAAATTCTCTCCTAGAGCCATACTAGCTGTCACGACCCAACCCCGTAGGCCGTGACTGGTGCTCGATTTGAGCACCCAAACGTACCCTTACCCCAAATTAGCATGTTAGCCGAGAAAACATGGGTAGTAATTAGGAAAGATCACTAAATAGATCACAAAAACAGATATAGGCACGAGGGCCGATAGACCATCATGAAAACAAACAAAATACAAGACATATGTACAAAACCCACAACATAACTCTGTCTACAGACCTCTACAGATGATAGCATAGTCATAAGACGGGACAAGGCCCCATCGTACCCCTGACCAACATATCCAAATATACAGAGATAAAGTCAGTACCAAAATACAAGCTCCGAACAAGGGAGCACTGTCAATAACACAACAGATATCCTAAACCGGCGGATCAGCAAATCAAACTTCGGTACCTGCGGGCATGTAACGCAGCCCCCGAAGAAAGGGGGTCAGTATGAAAAATGTATCGAATATGTAAAGCATGAACTGTACTCGATAAAATCATAATCTGAATAGTATGTACAGAATACAAAATAAATGTTCAGTATTTCAATATGCTTATCATAATCTCAAATCATATATGCAAAAATATATGTCATATCCGGCCCCATTATGGGACTCGGTGAACAAAATGTGATCGCCCTCCCATCGTCGGCGCCATGCCACAGCATAACACCGGAGTAGGAAATATCTCCGTAACAAATTATATCATATCAGATGGCCATATCAAATCATATCAAATCATATCAGATAATATCATATCGGATCATATCATATCCCAAACATAGGTGTACATGGCACAGCATAACTCCGTGGCATAACATACACCACTCCATGTACATGTCATACCTGCCCCCTCACGTTGGGACACGGCGAATAATGCAGAGAAATATGCACGAAAATATATCCTGGCCCAGGCTCAATGGAAGAGTGGTTACAGTATATACGAGTAGAGTAGTGAGAAACTAAATGCAATTTAAAATTTAAAATACTTATACAGACTCGATAGCATGGTTTTGATAACAAATCATACATAAAAAGAACTTGAATAATAATAATAGCTCAAATCCTTCCAACCTCACGATAGTCTATGTCAAAATAGTTTTCTGAAATCGTCTCCATATTTCAAAATATATTATGGGACTTAATGGAATAATTAATCATATAATATTCGGAAGAGTAGCAAAGAATTTCTCTCAAATACTACCTAACATAAGCCAAACAGAATAACAAAGAAAAATTCAAAATAGTGGGGCCCACCTCGGTCAAATGAGATGGCGTATACAAATTATGTGTGTTAAACTTCATAACGTCATTTATAAGAGTTTCAAGGTAGTCGGAATTCATTTATGCTAAATCCAGAAGTTTAGACAATCTTTCCAAAAATATTCATAAATGCCTAATTCAATTCTACTGAATAGAAACGGAAAAAATTTTGGCGTCGATTCCGATGAATAAAGCTATTTTCGAGGCTCGTATCCACTCCTATTACATCTAGGACATGCCAAGTGAAGAAAAGGTAAAGCTTTACATACCTTATTGGCTTTTTACGGTTGTCCGACTTCAATTTCCGTTTCCACCAAAATCTACAATTGGTCACATTTATCAATTACTATTCATAAGACTTTAAAAATTCAATTTTTCCAATACTTGTGTACAAAAAAATCGGCAGCATCTCCCCTATATATATGACAACCCCGAGATTATAACTCGGTCACAATATCAACAACCAAGCCAACAACACCATCAATACCATCAATAATCAATTTAAACACACTATAACATAAATTGGTTTCTTTCCAACTAGTGCAACAACTTTCAACTAAACTTTGCATTTCCAAGTAAATATGAATATTTCATGTCCATAATTAATTTTAACTCATTCAAACATAGGTGAAAAATATTTCAAGTAAGCTATCCAATTTTCATCAATTCCATATTTCACTCAAAAAATTTCATAAATACAACAAAAATATTACAATTCATTTTCTTCTTTCAACTTCATAATCAAAATCATTTCCTTCTTTCAACTTCATAATCAACAACAATCCATACTTTTAATAACTTACCTCCATATTCTTATAATATCATACTAAAATTACATAATTCCTACAACCCATTTTAATACCAACGTACACCATTTAAACTTCATTTATATCCCCAAAACCATAACCACAACTAACAAATTATACAAACTTAATTTTTTTCCATTACATCACCTAATCCATATTTCCAACTTCAATAAATTTCATCCAACTTCCATTTTCAACATCAAATAACTATCATAACTACTATTCAAATACTACACAAAAATTAGTAACATGTTAGTTGGTATGAATACACAAATACTACACATATACAAGTGTAGAAGTATATGTGTATGCTACACAAAAAGAATAATGAACATACATTTCATTTTCAAAGATATTTTTCTCTCTCTACAGGACTCTCTCCTCCTTTTTCTCTACAATCATCTTCTCTGCTACTTCATCTCTGTACATTCTCCGTTGTTCTGCTTCTTTCTTCTTCTTCTTTTGAACTCTTCTCCTTCTCTTCTTCTCAAGTCAAACTCCACTAATGGAGTTATCAGAAATCTTTAAAATATTGCTTCATTCAAAAACATGTTCATAATACTCCCAAGCAGGGTGCACCTCAATGTCCCAAATTTTTGTACTTTCAATAGTTATTTAACTCAGCAAAACAAATTTCAATTAACATTTGGAATAGAAATCACTATAATTTATTCTTTCATAGTCCACATACATCTTAATTTAAAATATTTTTCTTGAAAATGCATCATTTAGTGGTCCATTAGTAGGCTTGAACCTTGGAGTAAGTTAATCAATTCTCGGAAAGCACAAAGAATAACTTCTAACGGAAAGCACAAAGAATAACTTCTAAGGGAAAAAATTAGCAATCTCAAAATGATATTTATAGATAATGTTATCTAATGTAATGTCCTCTGTTTTGCTAATCCGTTAATAACTCATGATTATCTAAATTGAAAGAGAAGAATGAATAATAAAGAATTACATTAATTAATTGTTAAGTTATCACATTTTTAACCGCCAAACAGAATCATTAGAATCACACGTGAATTAACAATGCAAGCAAACATATATTTATATTCATAGCTGATTGTAGTATAGCTATAAGGTAGAATTTTTTTAAAAACTCAACTATCCACAAAAAAAATAATTAAAGACACTCCTTATAGCTAGGGTTTATCTTGAGTAAAGACTACGTACCAAGTGATCATCTCTTGCAAATTCACGAAAAATCCTTATTTCTGTAAATATGGGTGGGTTTCTTCCTAAATAGAGATGTTAAATTACAACTTCTTTCTGTATTCATCAAAAAAAAAATCACTTACCTATTAGACAATAATGAAAAGATGATAAATTTTCGAATCTATTACAATCATCTTCAACAGACCAAAGAAGAAAAACAAAACTAATAAGGTCCAATAGAAGAGGAAATCAAGTTATTAAAGGAAAAAAAATCAACTACTTCAATGTCCCCGAAATAGAAAAAACATTTTCTAAGAGAACTTACATAAACACAGTAAATAAAGCAAAAGAAATTGAAATCAGTTCAGGCACCAAAAATAACTTCAATATTTTGTCAAAATTGTGGAGACTTTAATTCTAACAAAAAGTGAACCTATTTCTCCGAATAATTACCTGATTAGCCATTGGCTCTGGAGAAAAAAGGTTTCTGGAGAACGTGATAGTGGGTTGAGTTTTAATCAGTTTTCAATTTTAAAATAAATAACTTTCAAAATTTGAATTAGAAAAAAATTGTAAAAACTAAAATGACCACGTGTATTTTTTATACTCTTCCATTTGCCTTAATTTATTTTTGAAAGATGATAATAATTTTTTGAAGACGTGGGGTTAGTTTTCCTATCTGATGGTTTTGTTAGATAATCATCAATGTGATTTAAAACAGTTAGCATTTTCTAATTTTATTTTTATTGTTGTTGTTGTATAATCAAATATTTAAATTAAATCAAATTAAAAAAATCATTATTATGATTTCAAAATTATCACAACTTGTATTTACAGAAACTTGAAAATTAAAATAACTATAAAAACGTTTCCATACATAAAATAATTTTCAAAAATTTAAATTTATAAAAAAAGTTGTAAAAGTTTAAATGTTAGTTAATTATTACCTAACTTAACTAATAATTAACTAACTTGTCCTAAAAATACCACATGTCTTAATTATATAATGTCACTTGGCATGATCTTACGCTATACTTTCTTCCTTTTACTTATTTATAGATTACTTATTTTTAAAATTATTTTCTAAAATTTAATACTAAAAATTAATTAATAAGTATAGTGTAATTAAATGATCATATCAATCATTTTTAATGAATATTAAATAAAAATACAACATGTAAAAGTGAACCAAAAGAGTATCTTTAAGATGAATTATGAATTGAGGGTTGCTACATTATAACTGCTCAAAGTTGTAAAGCGCAATTATTATGCATCTAATGTTGGGACATTCATTGAGATATAAGTTTCAAGAATTTGAACATTTATTTGGAGTGTAGGACGCTTTAAATTTGGGCAAGATTTCTTAAGAGATACCTATTCAATTGTGTAGGTGGGAGGCTATAAGTATGGACTTTGTTACAGTTGCCTCGCTCACGTCGCAAGTTTGAATCCATTTGGGTGATTATCGACAGGCTAACAAAATAAGCCCATTTCTTGTCAATCAGGACCCCTTTCAGTTGAAGATTATGCAAGGTTAGGATTGTTAGATTGCATGGTGTCCTTGTATCAATTATTTCAGACAAAGGGGCATAGTTTACATTATATTTTTGGAAATCTTTCCATAAGGGTCTGGGGACACAGGTCAATGTTAGTACATTATTTCACCCTCTGTTTGACGCCAAGCTGAACGTATAATCTAGACGCTCGAGGATATATTACGGGCGTGTGTGCCAGATTTCATAGGCAATTGGGATGATCACTTACCACTTATCAAGTATGCTTATAATAACAGCTATTATTCCAGCTGTTGGTATGGCATCGTATGAGGATTTATATGAAAGAAAATGCAAACCCCTTTTTGGTTAATTCGAGGTTGGAGAAGCAGGATTGTTTAGATCAAACAGAGTGCAACAGGCCGTGTAACATGTTAAGTTAATTAGAGAACAGTTGTTGACATCTCAGAGCCGTCAAAAATCATACACAGATGTTATGCCGCGAGACTTAGTGTTTGATGACGATGATTGGGTCTTTTTAAAAGTTTCGCCTATGAAGAGCGTTATGAGATTTGACAAAAAAGATCAAGTTGAGCCCTAGGTACATTGGGCCTTAATGCATTTTCCAAAGGATAGGCCAAATTGCCTATGAAATAGAGTTACCTCCAGAGTTAGGGGCAGTGCACCAAGTTTTTCATATTTCTATATTACGGAAATGTATTGGAGATCCAACACGTATAATGCCAACAACAAATCTTTAGATTTTAGAGGATCTGTCTTATGAGGAAGTCCTTATTGCCATAGTAGATCGCTAAATAAGAAGATTATATAGCTTCTGCGAAAGTATTGGGGCGGAGCCGTAATGTTAAAGAGATGACGCACAGAGTTGAAAAGGGAATGAAGTCTAAATATTCCCACCTATTCATGCCTTCAGAGGAGTAGCCCCGCATTTGAGTATATCAAGTATGTTACTTATGTGCTATATAAGTTCTTATATTATTTTCGATGTTGTTGCTATATTATTGTCATTTGAGGATGAATGTTCCTAAGGGGGGAGAATGTAATACCCCACAAGTTTGTAATATTTGAAATAACAAGCTTATGTTCGACAAGCCAATTTATCGTAATTTACGTCAATCGTCCTTGAGATGTTTGGAGAATAATGGAAATTTGGTGGTTATACCAAATAAAAACTGTCATGACCCAATCTCGTAGGTCGCAACTGCTGTCCGAGTTGGGCACCCAAACGTACCCTTATCCCAAATTATCCTTTTAACCGAATAAACATAGGTAGTAATTAGAAAAGATTGCTAAATACATCACACAAAATAGATATAAGCACGAGGGCCGATAGGCCGTCACGAACATACAAAACCCAAAACATATATACAAAATTCACATCATAACTCTATCTACAGATCTCTACAGATGATAGCATAGTCCTATGACGAGATAGGGCCCCGTCGTACCCCTGACCAATATATAGAAATACATAAAGAAAAAGTCAGTACCAAAAGATAAGCTCCGGACAAGGGAGCACTGTCAACGACATGGCAGATGTCCTAAGCAGGCGGGTCAGCAAAACGAACGTCTGTACCTGCGGTCATATGACGCAGCCCCCGAAGAAAGGGGGTTAGTACGAAAAATGTACCGAATATGTAAAATATGAACTGTAATAAATAAAACCATAATCTGAATAGAATGTGCACAAAATGGAACAAATGTTCAGAATTTTAAAATGCTTATCATAATCACAAATCATATATGCAAAGACATATGCCATATCCGGCCCTATTTTATGGGACTCGATGAATAAAATGTGGTCTTCCTCCCCTCATTGGCGCCACAGCACAGCATAACACCAGAGTAAGAAATATCTCCATAACAAATCATATCATATCAAATCATATCATCAAACATATGTACATGGCACAGCATAACTCCGTGGCATAACATACACCATCCCATGTACATATCATACCTACCCCCTCACGTCGGAGCACGACGAACAATGCAGAGAAATACGCTTGATAACATATCCTGGCCCAGACTCAGTGAAAGAGTGGTTACAGTATGCACGAGCAGAGTAGTGAGAAACTAAATGCAATTTAAAATACTAAACAGTTATACAGACTCGATAGCATAGCTTCGATAACAAATCATATATAAAAGAATTTGAATAATAATAATAGCACAAGTCTTTCCAATATCACGATAGTCTATGTAAAAAAATAGTTTTCTGAAATGGTTTCCATATTTTAAAATATAATGGAATTTACGGAATAATTAGTCGTATAATATTCGGAAGAGTAGCAAAGAGTTTCTTTCAAATTCTACCTAACGTAAGCCTAATGGAATAACAAAGAAAAATTTGGAATAGTGGAGCTCACCTCGGTCAAATTAGGTGACGTATACAAATTATGTGCGTTAAACTTCATAACGTTATTTATAAGAGTTTCAAGGTAGTCGGTTTCTATTTGTGCAAATTCAAGAAGTTTAGACAATTTCTTTAAAAATATTCATAAATACCTAATTCAATTCTATCGAATAGAAAAGGGGTAATTTTAAGCGTCGATTCCGAAGAGTAGAGTCATCCCCGAGGCTTGTATCCAAACCTATTACGCCTAGGACATGCCAAGAGAAGAAAAGGTAAAGCTTTACATACCTTATTGGTCTTTTATGCTTGTCCAAATTCAATTCTCGTTTCCTCCAAAATCTACAATTGGTCACATTTACCAATTACTATTCATAAAACTTTAAGAATTTAATTTTACCAATATTTATCTACAAAAATTTCGGCAGCATCTCCCCTATATATATGACAATCCTGAGATTTCAACTCGGCCACAATATCAACAACCAAGCCATCAACACCAATACCATCAATAATCAATTTAAAATGCACCATAACATAAATTGATTTCTTTTCCAACTAGTGCAACAAATTTTAACTCAACTTTGCATTTCCAAATAAATATGAATATTTCATGTTCATAGTTAATTTTAACTCATTCAAACATAGGTGAAAAATATTCCAAGTAAGTTATTCAATATTCATCAATTCCATATTTCACCCAAAAACTCCATAATTGCAACAAAACTATTATAATTCATTTTCTTCTTTCAACTTCATAATCAACAACAACAATCCACACTTTTAACAACTTTACTTTCATAATATTATAAAATCATACTAAAAATACATAATTCCCTACAATCCATTTCAATACCAACTTAAACCATTTAAGCTTCACTTATTTTATAAGAATCACAACAACCACTAACATACTACACAAACTTAATTCTTACCATCTCATCACCTTAACACATATTTTCAACTTCAATTAAATTCATCAACTTCCATTTTCAACATATAATTTCACCATAACTACCACTCCATAACTACTACTAAAATACTACATAAAAATTTAATAAATCTTGCTCATATAAAACATGTATACATGGCATCATACTACCATGCAAACTTCCATATTTCCATAAAATCTACACATCTCTACATACTACAACATAAACAACCTTCATAACATAATAAAAAAGAATTAATCCTTACCTTTTTGCTTCTAACTTCTTCACTCCCAAATCAATAAAACAAGCCTCCAAACTTTCAAATCAACTCCACCATGTTATAGAGCACCCTTGAATTAGTAGAAATATTAGGAGAAAATATTTTTTTGGAGCAAGATTTCAATGGCTAAATTTTTTTTCCGTTGGCCGAACTTGCCTTCCTTGTTTTCTCTTCTTTCTTTTGTTTTTCTCCTTCTCAATTTCTCTTGAAGTTTCTAGGAACTTGGATGAAAGACTTGGGCTTGGATCCTTGTCATGGACCATGGCAAGGTTGGGCCTATCTTTCTTATTTTTTTTGTTCCATTTACATTCAAGCCCAATCACTTGGCCCATATGTTTTTATAAATTATATATTGGGAAATTCCAATTTTACCCTTAGCCTTTTCCAATATTTCCCATCATGAAATCCAATTTTGCCCTTAGCCTTTTCCAATATTTTCATCACTAAATTCCAATTTTGCCCTCAATCTTTTCCAATATTTCCATCGCTAAATTCTAATTTTACTCCTAATCTTTTCTAGTATTTTCATGTCCAAAATTTTCATAACCGACTTACATAGCAAAGAAGATCAAAACATAACATTATCCTTAACTTGTTACAATTATCCCGAAATGTCCAAATATGAAAAATACGGGTTATAACATTCTTCCCCCTTTTGAACATTCGTCCTTGAATGTTAAACCGATCTCATAGGTTTATGAACATGGATATTTCACATAATTTATTAACTAACCAATATAGTTAAATAAGGAACTTAGGTTACCTGTGGGTGCAGAAAACAACTGAGGATACTTCTTCTTTATTTCTTCCTCAACCTCCCACGTCATTTCTTCTCGGTGATTATTGCGCCATAATACCTTGACAGAGGCTACATCTTTAGTGCGCAATCTCCTTACCTGACGATCTAAGATAGCCATTGGCTGTTCCTCGTAGGATAATTCTTCAGTCACCTGAATGTCCTGCACGAGAAATACTCTAGAAGGGTCGCCAATGAATTTGCGAAGCATAGACATGTGGAATACCAGATGTACTGCGTCTAAATCAGCTGGTAGGTCCAACTCATAGGCAACCTTGTCTACTTTACGGATAATCTGATAAGGCCCGATGTATCTCAGACTAAGCTTCCCTTTTCTGCCGAATCACATGACGCCCTTCATAGGTGACACTTTCAAGAATACCCAGTCATCCACTTGGAACTCTAAAGGTCGACGCCGGTTGTCTGCATATGTTTTCTGTCGACTTTGAGCTGCCAATAATCATTTCTGAATAAGCTTCACCTTATCAACTGCCTACTGAATCAGATCTGGGCCAATCAACTTAGTTTCACCCACATCAAACCAGCCTATAGGTGACCTGCATTTTCTGCCACACAGTGCCTCGTACGGTGCCATCTGAATACTAGAATGATAGCTGTTATTATAAGAAAATTCAATAAGTGGTAAATGGTCATCCCAGCTACCCCTGAAATCAATAATACAGGCCCACAATATATCTTCCAGCATCTGAATAGTGCGCTCGGCTTGCCCGTCAAACTGAGGATGGAATGCTGTACTAAGGCTCACCTGGGTCCCCAATCCCGCTTGAAAATACCTCCATAAATTAGCTATAAATTGGGTACCTCTGTCAATGATAATGGATATAGGAACTCCGTGGAGCTTTACTATCTCCCTAATATACAACCTGGCATGATTTCAAATATGTCCTTTGTATGTATTGATCATTACGGTTTTCTCATGACTTCACTTATCTTCCTTATCATGTTTTCAAAGATTGATCATTGCATTTTATGATTTATATTGCATGTTATGCCCTCATACTTAGTACATTTAAAAGTACTAACGCATATTTATTGCCTACATTGTCTCATAATGTAGGAGTTGAGGATCACACTCCTATCACACGTGGCTAGTAGAGTTTCTTATTGGCAAAGTGTTTGGTGAGTCCTCATCTACCAGGGACTAGTTATGAGTTGTTTGTTTCTTCTTTCAAAGACGTTTATTTCTTTCAGGTTGAGGGTGAGTTAGGGACATGTCTTAGCCCCCACCCTTCTTATGTAGTAGAGGCATTTGTTGGACTTATGTATGGAGTTTATGTAGTCAAGTTTACACTTCTTCTATGATTATGCTTTAGACCCTTATTATGTTATTTCCGCATTTACTTTACCTTATGCATGCTTATGATATAATAAGAAGATTGGTTGGGGGACCTTAGGGATTTCGATCATCGTGTTACGACTAGGCCCTAGGTCGGATCGTGACAGTGAGTTTTCTCTAATTACCTCCCTTGTGTTTTTACATTTTTAAAGATTTTATCGATTTTTGAGCCTCGAGACGGTGTTTGAGTGTCGTGGCTCAAGAAGCCTAGTGTTTGTGTTGTTATGAGCTATTTTGATATGTGTATTGATGGTAATAAAGTTATGGAGGGATGGGGGATTGGCGCGCCACTTTTAGGTGTTGCATACTAAGGTTATTAATTGAATGGCGTGAAGTGCGTCTTGTTATATATTCTCGGGAGCTTACCACTTTTGTGAGATGTTGATAGACTCGTGTTGTTGTTATTAGCTGCTGGCTATTTTGAAATTGTGATTTAGTTTGTTGAATGAAAAGTTAGTTGGTTATGATGACGACCTTAATGCCTTATCAATTGGTTTTGGCTCATTTGCAGCATGGTTGATTTTTGCATTATTGGATTACTCTTAATTTGCTAAGCTTCTTTGAGGAAGCTTTGGGAATTCGATGGAAAGGTATGTTAAGGATATTATTTCTATTTCCGGAGTGATCCTAATGGCCTAAGCTTGTTATGGGCGGTATATTATCATTATTTGACATGTAACCTTGTCCTATTGGGTTGGCTACCAACATATGATATAATGTCTATCAGTGACACTCTACTCCTTGCCTAGTGACCTGGAAAAACATGTTATGATTGTGTTTTGAACAATTATGATTCCTTTTTGTTGTTGCGAAGTTTTATCGATTAGTTGCCGCCTATTTACTTATTTTAGCCTCAACAGACACAACAGGTTTCTTGAGCATATAGATTGATTGTTTTACCGAGCCTACTCTCCTATTTTATCTTCAGTAGATAATGACACTACAGAGTTCTTGAGCATACAGATTGATTGTTTTACCGAGCCTATGGGTCGAATAAACCGTACCTATAGGACGGACAGATTGTATCTATGGAGTAGCATATATGCATTACACCACGGAGCCTTAGATCTACATTGATTCATGGCATATGTACATTTAGAGAATTCAAATTAGAATGGCACTAGGATCTAGATAGAGGGGTTAATATAGGTATTTAGCAATTGTTTGTGCTCGTTAGGACTTACAAGGATTGTGTGTTATTTGTACATGTCGGGCTTATGGGGGGCAAGTTCCTTGTTACGTGTTTATATTGCCTTGTTATAGGGAGAGAAGTATTGTACTTAGGGGTGTGCATCGGTCAGTTCGATTTTATATATTATCAATTCAGTTTATCGGTTTTCAATTTTTAAATATGCTAAACCAATAACAAACTAATAAGATGTTTTTAATAGGATTTTGATTTATCTATTTTTGATCGTTAATGATTCAATTTTCAGTTAACTTAATAAAAAATGGTTATAAAATAAATATATGACTTCTCACTTCTCTAACAATTTAGCGCGATGCAGTGAAACAAGCAAATCAACTGTAAATGTTTTGATATAGTGAAACAAGAAAGATAATGATAAAATGCATCAATAAGAGCATATATAGTACGAATGCTACATCAATAACATGTTACATCCAAAACATAATATGAAATTTCTGATGTTAATCAAATTACAGATGTTTACAAACTTGCAAAAGCTACAATTATAAACTAATCTTTAGATTTTAAGAAAAAAGTAAAGACTAAAGCGGTGTGAACTAGTATTGTAAAATGGATAGACTATGTAGAGTAGTGATATAGACATATAGTGTCTAATTAGGTTAATATTTAATATTTATTAAGAATAAAATAGTAAATTATTACTGTCTTAATGGGTTATCGCTTTATCTAATAACTCAATACTAAAAATCAAAACCGAACCGTTAACCCAATAATTTTTTTATAAAACCATTAAAAACTTGTTAACCCAATAACCTAATAATATTTTTTTGGTTTGATTTATCGGTAGGTTTGTTTTTTGCACGCCCCTAATTGTACTTCTGTTTCAGCCCTACCCTTTTCGTTATGTACTTATATTTCAGTTTCAACTTTCAATTACCTTACATACTCAGTATATTACCTTGTACTGATTCTCCATTGTCTAGGAGCACTGCATTCATGCCTGCAGGTTCTGAACGACGATCAGACACACCTGTCGAGTAGCATAGCCGAGCTTCAGCGGGTTGGGTTGACTCTTTTCCTTTCAAGGGTCGCTAGAGTCTCAGAGGTTTGCCTTTTTGCTATTTATAGTTTTGGGATAGGTTGGGGCCCTGTCCCATCAAGTATTGTATTCATATAGACTTGCAGACTAGTATGTTAGGTTGTATAGCTATGATGGTAGTCATTTTGGCCTTGTATGTTTGTTAGCTATAGCTTGTTAGCCAATTGGGCATTGTTGTTGTTGTTGTTGTTGTTTTGTTGACAGTTTAACGGCTCACTAGCCTAGTTTACATAATATATACATGTTTTCAATTTCTGTATAGAGAAGATCATGGTGGTCTCTATGGCCTACTTTACATTTATGCTTTCCTAGATATCATGTTGGCCTCGATAACCGAACAGGATTACGTGCTACCTACTTATTAAATTACATGAATCTTTGGGTGTAGCTGGTTTCTTTCTAGAACTGTCCACAAAGGCCTTGTTGGCCGATGACTGGTTTTTTTGTCGGGATATACTTGTTTGTTTTCTTGATTGCATGTGGCTGTTATGTGCCACTAGTAAATAGTTTAGTTGGGTCGGCTTTGGCATAAGTTTTGGCATTAGGTGTCAGTTGTGCCCCTTGAGTTTGGGGCATGACAGCTAAGACCTCATTTATTTGCACTTAATGAATGTGCTGATCTTACTCATTTATATTTTAATAATTAAAATATATTTATTTTTTAAATCTAAATTTTATTTATTCAGAATCTTATAAATTTGAGTCAAGTGACATAGAAGATGCAAATCTCTATTTAAATTAATATTTATTTTAAACTAACTATTTATAAATTGATAATTAGCACAATTACCAATTTCTAAAGGGATTGAGAAGACTGAAGAGGTAGACCAAATAAGTATTAAAGAGATGTGATTAGTTTGGATATGACATATCTTTAGTTATCGAGGACATGAGATTAGATATGAGGATATGAAAGTCGCGGATAAGGGTAGAAAGTTAGCAAGTAGTTGAGAGTTATTTTATTACTAGTCTATTTATGTATTTGGATAAGTGAGAGTATAGAGCTCCACGTCGGTCATAGTATTAGCATATTCATATAGTCATTGATTTTTGGTATATGATTTCATATGTGATTTACTATGTTTAGTTGACTACACCTTGTTGTTGTTTTTGTTACAATTCCTTGCATATCTGCTCCGTACTACTTTGTTATTATCTATCACGCTTTTCCTTTAATTGCTACTTTAACTTGCAGGAGATAAGAGTGGTAAGATATGCGTACCTTTACCCTAGATTGTTACTGTTTACGTAGCAGCTGCTATATTTTCGTCATTGTCATTTTTCCTTTTCACATCTACTATGATTTATTTTACTCGAGCTGAGAGTCTTTCGAAAACAGTATCTCTATCTAAATGAAATTGTGATAAAGTTTACATACACTCTATCCTTCACAGACCACACTTGTGAGATTTCACTAGGTCTATTTTTATAGTAATTAATCACATTTTTTAACCATTGAAAACCGTCTTTATATCTGTATGATGTAGGGTTGAGGTCTGCATACGCTCCAACCTCACCAAATTCCACTTGTGAAATTACTCGTATGTTATTGTTGTTGGTAACTAATCGCAAAGGATAATTCGTACATATATGTAAGGGTTACTTACCATTATGTCCATGAGACAAAATTATTTTCAACAAAATGAGCACATGTATATGTAATGTATCGATATGTATATATAATATATCAATATTATATAAATAGTGTACAGATGATGTATACCTATGTAGCAGAGATGTATATATTCTCTTTAACCAAAAATATATAAACATCGAAGATGTATATGTATCTATATACATTGTTGACATAATAATGTATACATTGCATACTGATTCTTTTTTCAATCCCAACCAACTAAAATCATGTAATTGTAGTTTATTTCTTTTGTATATATATATATATATATAAAAAGTTCTTTTTTTTTTAAATTAATATTTTGAATTTCACTTCTCTAACCCTAGCAACATCCCCGTCCCCTTAGGTATATAAGACTAATTCATCATCTCCACAATGAAAGCCGCAGCTGCTTAGCAGAAAACCCTAATTCTATCTTCTATGTGAGTGTCCTCTCTCTCTGCTTCTGCTTTTTTCTCTATATGACTGAATTTTGTGTATAATACTATTCATCGGTAACTGTGTGCAGAAGGTAAGTGAAAATCAACAATGGCGGTACCTCTCCTGAACAAGAAGGTAGTGAAGAAGAGGGTTAAACAGTTCAAAAGGCCTCAATGTGACCGCAGAATCACTGTCAAGGTACTGTTTTGTTTCAGTATTCCTGATTTTTGTACATGCTTAAATTGGTTATTTTGAGTAGAAGCTTGTGCTTGTATGAGATTGTTATGCGCTTTAGTATTCCGGAGGAAGTAGTTTGAAAGGATGATTGAATTGTTGAGATGTAGGAGAAATTTGACTCCATGAAGCTCAGTGTGAGTTTATCTGTCTTATTTTGATGGTTAGATTCACTGAACACTCGTGCTTGTGTATGGTAGTATTTATTGAGTATAATGTAAGTGCTCATATGAGATTTTATGCGTTTCTGTATTATGAAGGAATTAGTTTGAATTGTTGAAATGTTGGAGAAATTTGTCTATATGAAGCTCAGTGTGAGTTCATCTGTTCCATTTTGATGGTTAGATTCACTGAACACTCGTGCTTGTGTGTTGCAGTATTTATTAAGTAAAACGAAGTGTTCATATGAGATTGTTATCCTCTTTAGTATTCCAGAGGAAGTAGTTCAAAAGGATGGTTGAATTGTTGAGATGTAGGTGAAATTTGACTCTATGAAGCTCAGTCTGAGTTTATCTGTCCCATTTTGATGGTTAGATTCACTGAACACTTGTGCTTGTGTATGGTAGTATTTATTGAGTAAAACGTATATTGCGAAGGAAGTAGTTTGAATTGTTGAGATGTTGGAGAAATTTGTCTATATGAAGCTCAGTGTGAGTTTATCTGTTCCATTTTGATTGTTAGATTCACTGAACACTCGTGCTTGTGCGTGGTAGTATTTATTGAGTAAAACTTAAGTGTTCATATGAGATTGTTACGAGCTTTAGTATTACGGAGGAAGTAGTTTAAATTGTTGATATGTTGGAGAAATTTGTCTATATAAAGCTCAGTGTGGGTTCATCAGTTCCATTTTGATGGTTAGGGTCACCAACGATCATGCTCATGTATGATTGTAGGTTATCTAATTACTAGTTGACGTGTGATCAAGCTGATCTGAATCACTATAGTGTTCAGAATTTAAATTATTGAGTAAGTGAATTTGGTTATGTTTATATTCCTTTGTTCTGTACTGTTTTTCTGTTTCTGTGAAAAGTAATGTTGAATAGATGTTTAGAGTTGCTTTATTTAGTAACAAGAGTGTTCGTATAAGATTTGTTATGCGTTTTAATATTGGGAATGAAGTGAGTTGTTGAGATGTAGTAAAGATTTACCTCTATGAAGCTCAATGTGAGTTCATCTGCCCCATTTTGGTTGGTAAGTTTGTCTAATGATTAGTTGAGGTGCAAGTAAGCTTATCTAAATCACTTTTGTGAGGAGAAAAGTGAGTTTGGTTATGGTTATATACTTCTGTTCCGTACTGGCATTCTGTTGATGGGGGAGCAGTAACGCTAAAAATATATGTAGTTTTCTTTGTTGTAGTTTGTTTTTGCTGTGTGATTTGTTTATGTGAAGTGGTGTGATGATGTTTATCCACCTGTACTGTTAGTATTCAATGATGAATCAGAACATGCACTTCCATCTGATCTGTATTGCATCTTTATAGCTCTTTTGGTGATAATTTGGGAATTTGTTCTTCCTTCATGGTGTATTATGTAATTGAGTGATTGAAAATCATAAAATTCCTGTGTAATTGTGGGGAAAACTGAACAAAGATTGACATGTTAGCGAAAACAGTTGTTCTAGTAGATGGGAAGACTATTCTATTTAAATGAAGTAAATAGGGATTAGAGGGTGTAAATTTGCTCTCCGACAAATGAAGAAATGAAAACAACTCTTAGGACACACTTTCAAATTCCAAACTTGTAATATCTGCTCTTCTCCATTTTTTAAATGGAAATGCAACTTCAGAATTTAAAATTACTGCAAACAAATTAAACCTTAGTTTAATCTAAAAGATGATTATGGAAAGATTATTACTTTCCCTATGTATCCAAGGAAAACCTACGGGGAGTCAAATTACAGAACATGTGCGGCAACACTAATACACTATTAGCTCCTGTTAATGACCTTCTAATACTCTGTTCTCTGACCCTCTCTGAATAATGTTAGAGAAATGAGAAAAACATTGACCTTTATGTATTGCATAATTTGCATGTCATTAATTGGTTTTGTATGTCATCATGTTAGTTTAATTGGTTTGGTTTGTAGTTAGCAATCTCTGTTAGGCATGTAAAGTCTCCAGCCCATTTCCCTTTCTTCAGCCCTATTTGAACTGTACATGGATTACCAAATGAAACTAACTATTGAATTTGTCAATACAGCCAAGCTGGCGCCGACCAAAAGGTATTGATTCTAGAGTGAGAAGAAAGTTCAAAGGATGTGTCCTGATGCCCAACATTGGATACGGCTCTGATAAAAAAACCCGCCACTATCTTCCCAATGGATTCAAGAAGTTTGTTGTGCACAATGCAAGTGAGCTTGAGATTCTAATGATGCACAACAGGTAATGCAACAAGTATAGTATTTTCCTTATCATCTGAACACAGAGACTATTCTTGTGCGGAGATCGCACACAATCTTTGTTGTTAAGTGATCACATTTTTTTTGGTTCACAGAACTTACTGTGCGGAGATCGCACACAATGTGTCCACAAGGAAAAGGAAAGAAATCGTGGAGCGAGCAGCTCAACTTGACGTGGTTATAACTAACAAGCTCGCCAGGCTTCGCAGCCAGGAGGATGAATGAGCATTTGGAGCTTGAGAAGAGATTTTTGCCCTTTAGAAGAGATCTATATATTCAGTGTTTGAACTTGTTCCCTGTGTTTGACTTCAAACCAGTTCTCTATTTTTCTTAGATGTTGGTTCTGAACCATCCAATTACTTTCAATTGTTTAAATCATCAGATTTTGGTTTTCCTATATCTTTCTAGTGACTATTGCTGCATTACTGCTGATCTGCAGATTACAATAGATGATCTTATATTGTGCTATATCAAGTTCATGTTTGATTCTTTATCCTTTTGAAATTGGTTGATGTCTTTGACTATTCTCTAAATTATTATACTCGAAGAACGGGGAAGCAAGGGAAGGAGGAAGTGAATAAATTCTGTCATGGGAGAAAAAGATGTGCCTTCAGATTAGGAGGGAGGGAAGGATAGAATGATTCTTTATTGTATGTGCAAGTTGAAAATAATATTAGTTTCATTAAACTCATTTTCACTTACAAACTTTCAATTCAAGTGCCCGTGTAAATTGGGTCATCAATTTAAAGATCATAAGGTTCATTTTCGATATTACAAACTCTTTTCTTACATCTTCCACAACGGCGATTGATTCAAACTTCTCTTTAAATTTTTTATAAGGCTCTACGGTTCAAGTATCTATTTTTCACATGAATTATGTGTTCCTTTTCAAATTTCCTAAATATCATGAAAAGAGTTGATTATAACTCATTTGTCTTGAAACAATGTTTGGTAGAAAGCTTTTCCAATATTTAGTGGCTCAAAAGACAAGTTTTAGAGGAAGAGCGCAACTTAAAAAGATTCTATATAATACTCCCTATGTCAATTTATGTGATACATTTTTCTTTTTAGTCAGTACCAAAAAGAATGACATATTTCTATAATTAATAATAATTCAACTTTAAAATATCTATTTTACCCTTATAGATATGATTTATAGTCACACAAGCATTTATGACTTGTTTTAGACCACTAGTTTCAAAAATATTTCATTATTTCTTAAAGTTCACGTCAAGTTAAACAACATCACATAAATTGAGACAGAGAGAACTATGATGTGTGGCTAGATACAGAAGGAGAAATAGCACAAGAGGCAATCATTTTTATTTTTAAAAAAATCAGTTTAGTGCAACCATTTACCTACTGAATTATATTTCTGATGTGATCGTTGAAGAACAAAACTGAACAATGAATGAGATACAAGAAGAGGAGGGGGTAAAAAGACTTGTGTTTGGTTGAATGTAGAAAATGTTGGAGTACTTGATGGATATACAAGAAAGCATGTTGGAATATTATTTTCAAAGATATAGTTAAGACGACGAGGACCTCCTTCCAGAGGCGGACCCACATGTATAAGTGGGGTGCACACGCATTTATTAACTTCAAAAAAGATCATGTGTATATATGTATATCTATCTTGAGAAACTGGCAGAAACTAGCATAAAATTAACAACACACCCATAAGGAGCATAGAAGTGCACTTGGGCTGTTGGTGCAATCCGAAGCACCAACCCACGTGACTTGAGTGTTCAATCCATGCTAGAATCCAATTTCACTGTTTTTATTTTAAGTTTAAGATCAAAATTGCTAGAAAAGGGATTCGAATTCATGATCATTTAGTAGAAAAAACTCACATTGACCATTGAGCTATCACACTCAATTGTTTTAAAAAAGTTAAAGTTTACATATTACCTTTAAAGGCTTAAAATGACAAAGTAAAGTTCAAGTATTTGCTTAGAGCTCATATTTGATCTATATGTTTGTATTTAATATTTCCAATTTTGTTCAAGTCATTAGCGATCGAATACTACATTATCCATTAATTGTCATTGAAAGTTTCGCTAACACCTAAATTAAGATAATATTGGTGCACCTGGATTCTGCAAATCTTGGGTTCGCCTCTGCCATCTTCTGTGGTCATGAACTACCTAGATACATCAGTTGTTCCAAAATTAGTATTGATGCCAAAGAAGAAAGATACAAGGTACTTATATCTTGTTGTGGTGATATGATATCTCACAGTAACTGCACAGCAGTAATCTAGTTTACCATACTCAGATACCAAGGAAAAAGTTCCCATTCACTTATCTTGGGGTTCCACAATATATTTATGGGAGAAGACAAAATTTGCATTACAAATAATTAGTAGAGGTCCAAAACAGGCTGAGTTATTGGACATGAAAATTGTTGTCTATAAACATGTGCTACAAAGTATGTCCATTCATCTTTTATCTGCATTAGCTCAAATTTATAGATTGTTTGCTAAGTTCTTCTGAAGTAATTCAGCTGGGAATTCAACCGAACATTGGCCAACATGGACTACTCTTACTCTATGCCACCCAGGTGTAATGGCTTCAGAAGTCATGTTTCTAAAACATCCTTTGCAAAGTTGTGGTGGAATATGAGAACCCAACAATATCTATGGAGGACTTACATGAGTACTCAAGTATTTTAAAGAATGTGTCATACAGTAGTAGCGCAAAACAAAATAGGGGCATACGAGAGAACTTTTACTTGTGATTGGATAACTGGACAAGATTGGGGGCTCTATACCACATTACTCCAGCAGGCTTTATCTGTGGTCAAACAATCATACTAATCAAAGAAGTAGCAGAAGATGGAGAGTGGAATGAAGAACTGCTGAGAAGAATCCTACCTGAAGAATTAGCAAGACACATTATGGAAAATACTGATCCACCAAGAGTGTATAAGAAGGTATATAAAGCTTACTAAAACCTGGATACAAGAGGAAAATTTACCTTAACATCTGCTTTTCAATTGCTAAAACAAATAAAAGGATTCAGCAAACTGTATAGGGCCAACCTGCCAAGATATTCTTCATGTGTAGTTTATCATCTAGTGGCAGTTTAAATTTCAAAATTGAAACTGAAGACATAGCTTACGTCTTCTTACATTCACCTTCAACCTAAGCTGTGTGGAACATTTTTGCAGACCGGTATAGATAGACATCTACAACCTACATGTTACTCATCTAGTAAACAAATGGTGGGATTATCTCTCAACCATCCAGCTAGAGATATATTTCAGGCAGTTTTTACAATTATAATTTGGGAGTTGTGGAAAAGAAGACACACCGAGACATGAAGGAAAGGTGTCAAACACAAATTTAATATATCATGATTCATGTGATGTGATTATACTTTTAAAACTGAGGAGGAAAAACTTCAAGTATGCTCCATATAAGTGGAATGACTAGCAAGTTGTAAAGGTGACTATTGCAGTATGAAAACACCTGATATTGGATGACTCAAGGCGAAATCCTGAGATAAGTTCTTGGAGTTGTGAAAAGCAGAATCCTCAGAATCGTATGATTCAGAAACTTGACGAAATGAAAACATCTAAATCATACAAGTAAAGAGATCTATCCATTTTTAAGAAAAAGAAAAAACGGCTTCCCGCTCAAGAATCAACCCAGGGCATTGGTTCGAAGTCTTTGACTCCCTTTCCCTTCTGTGTGAGAGATGAGAAGGTAAAGCACAAGTTAAAGCCTATTCACCAACACACAAGTAGAAACTATGACTATACTGCAGACACTTAAATAGATGAAGAGCAAACAGATGGATAAAATTGTGATAGAAACAAATTTTTCAGTGCTAAAGAATATCATCCAAAGATATTGGGAAATCCCTTGAAATATTATTGACATCATGGAGAAAATCTGAAGAATCTTGGAGGAGAAAACAATGATGGTAACTCATATTTACAGAGAAAGAAACAAGCTAACCGATCATTTACTAATCTGGCCTTGGATACGAGAGATATTGTGTTAAAAAAACTACAAGGACATGGATAGCCAAAACAAAAGGATTGTGAACAATGACAAGTTGGAAGAGCCATACCTGAGAATCAAGAAATGCAACAAAAAAAAGGATGAGAAAGAGAGAGAATAAGAGATCCTCATATTCAGATTCCTTGGGAGGAGAAAAAGGAGGATTGTTTTAATACTAATAACTTGCTAATTAGGCAGATACGCATTACTCAATACATGGGAGAAAAGATCCTCAATCCCTCAACTTTTGTTTGATTCAATTTCATCTATTGCTACTTCGAATTGGCTGAAAAAGTATTTTGATGTCACTTAGGAGAAATATAGGAAAAATGTGTCCGATTCTTTGTAGCCATTTGGATGGAAACAAGTAATCCCAGAATTAATTATTATGGAATTAGTTATTCTGGATAACTCATCCCATTATCAATCACTATGGTCAAACATGGCAACCAAACAAGACACCAAAATTTTACCTCTAAACTATTTTTTATTCCATGACTATTTATTTTTATCTCTCACATCAAACGACCCAGATCTATAATAAGTAGTTGTTCAACTGGCTATAGATCATTGTGTGGTATTCTAGATGAACTTACACACAGCAAATAGATGAACTTACACGCAAAGATTGTACTGTTTTCATAAAAAAAAAAAAGAGGAAGTTTCCCATTCTTGTTGGCCTTAAAGAAACTATCAAATCATATTTTTGTAAGTCTTTTCATAGCCTAATAAAACTGAGGATGTTTGTTTATTAACTGGAAGCCAATGTCTATTACTTCACGCACTTAAGGGTGAATTCGAAACTCACTCGAGAACATTCAGAGACTAAAAGAGTGAGCACGGAAACACAAACGAGCCTTGGTTAATGGCTCATCATTCTTAGGTGTAGTGTTTAACCTAGACATGTTAAGAAAACTTTGACAAGCTGACAGATAGGTAACAGCTTCTACAAGTCTGAAGTGGTTCCTCCACACATCGAAATGTACTCCAAAAAATACCATGAAAAGTATCATACAAACACAGATACGGATGAAAATAAAGAAAGGTGCGGCATAACCAAGTACATAGTCAAACAAACACATGTTTCAACACCAACAGAATTCAACCCACACAGAAGTTTTTACTAGTGCAACATAAGGACACTAGAGAAATAAAAACAGACCGGCATTTTACAGCCTACATATCATTGCTCAGTACTCCTCATCATCTTCTCCATCTCCTTCATCATCACCTTCAGCACCAACCTCTTCATAATCCTTCTCCAGGGCAGCAAGATCTTCACGGGCTTCACTGAATTCACCTTCCTCCATGCCCTCACCGACATACCAATGCACAAAAGCACGCTTGGCATACATCAGATCAAACTTGTGGTCAATGCGTGAGAAGACCTCAGCAACACTTGTTGAGTTGGAAATCATGCATACAGCCCTCTGCACCTTAGCAAGGTCACCACCAGGAACAACAGTTGGTGGCTGATAGTTGATACCACACTTGAACCCTGTGGGGCACCAGTCAACGAATTGGATGGTGCGCTTAGTCTTGATGGTGGCCACAGCAGCATTAACATCCTTTGGCACCACATCACCACGGAACATGAGGCAGCAAGCCATGTACTTGCCATGGCGAGGGTCACACTTAACCATCATAGAAGATGGCTCAAAGGCACTGTTGGTGATCTCTGCAACTGAAAGTTGCTCATGGTAGGCCTTCTCAGCTGATATGACAGGGGCGTATGAGGAAAGCATAAAATGGATCCTGGGATAGGGGACAAGATTGGTCTGGAATTCATTCACATCAACATTCAGAGCACCATCAAACCTCAATGAAGCTGTCAGAGAAGATATAACCTGCACAGGTTGCACAAAATTAGTACCAGCAAATTAGAGCTAATTGATTCCAAAGAGTCATACAGTACTACATTACCTGTGAGATAAGGCGATTCAGGTTGGTATAGGTAGGGCGCTCAATGTCCAATGAGCGCCTGCAAATGTCATAAATGGCTTCATTATCCAAAAGGATTGACACATCAGTGTGCTCAAGTAGGGAATGAGTTGACAGGACACTGTTGTAAGGCTCAACAACAGAAGTTGAGACCTGTGGCGAGGGATAAATTGTGAAACCAAGTTTGGACTTCTTCCCGTAGTCAACAGAGAGACGTTCCAGAAGAAGTGACCCCAGTCCTGAACCAGTACCACCACCAACAGCATTGAAGACCAAAAACCCTTGAAGACCAGTACAGTTGTCTGCAAGCTTCCGGATGCGATCCAAGCAGAGATCAACTATCTCTTTCCCAACTATAAGCAGAGACAAAGAAAACTATCAGCCTTCAAAACCAAATGTAATTAAGTAAGAGCCAGTAAGGAGGAAAACTTACTGGTATAGTGGCCACGGGCAAAATTGTTGGCTGCATCTTCTTTGCCACTTATGAGCTGTTCAGGGTGAAAGAGCTGTCGGTATGTTCCTGTCCTCACTTCATCAATGACAGTGGGTTCAAGATCTACAAAGACAGCTCTAGGGACATGCTTTCCAGCTCCAGTTTCACTGAAGAAGGTGTTGAATGCATCATCACCCCCTCCAACTGTCTTGTCACCTGGCATCTGGCCATCAGGCTTTGGAAGCAGAAGAAATTTTTTTAGCAATTCATAATTAGCAAATTTCTCAAGATTCATAAGGTTTAAACCACGGGAAAAGGATTCATGTATGTCCCAGAAGACAACAAAACCAAGCTAATAGACAAGGACAACAAGTTGGAAAAGAAAAACATAGAAATGTAACTAAGCAACATCATTAAAGCATCATACATCAACATAAAGATAAGAGACTCCAAATCAAAGTAAAGCAAATATCCAGCTATTTCGTGTTGAATCATGTGAACATTCACAATCATACATCTACAAATTTAAGCATGGCGCTGACGGATTTAACCAAGGATAGAATATAATTGTCATTAGAACCCCGTAAATCTAAAATGCAACACAAACTTACTGGTTTTAACTGGATCCATACGATGACAATGCAGATCTCATTAGAGTATCCCAGGAATATGTAACCAAAATAGTTACAAGTATCAAGGAAATCATTTAACAGTCGGACACTATGAATTCTACACAAATTATTCAATAGGATCTACCTGAATAGTTCCACATTTTCAATCAGATCTGCAATAAAATATCACATTTCTACAACTGGATACTATATGTAAAACATTCAATCAGATCTATTCAACTGGACAGTTATCAAACCTCTATCTAAAATATTCTACCAGATCTTCTGAAAACACCTACATTAACAGTCATAAATTATGAATCAAATCTATCACATTTTTCACATTTGAAATCAATCGGACAGTTATCAAGCCTACATATCAAACATTCTACCAGATCTACCCAAAAAAGCTCACATTAATGTAAATTATCAATATCAATCAGATCTATCGTATTTTTTCACATTAGAAATCAGTCGGGACAGTTATCAAACCTACATCTCAAACATTCTACCAGATCTACTGATAAAAACTCACATTAACATTAATCATCAATTAGATCTATTGAAAAAAAATGCACAACTTCATTCAATCGAAACATATATAACCAGATCTGGAAAATACTTCACATTTCCAACGATATACGAAGCAAAACACACAGAAAATACGATTAAAATTCCAAAATAAAAAAAAACTATACCTGAATGCCGTGCTCGAGGCAGTAAAGTTCCCAGCAAGCATTTCCGACCTGAATACCGGCCTGACCAATGTGGATCGATATGCATTCTCTCATTTTCGGTGGAAAAGAAAAACTCGAAACCCTAAAATTCAAAGAAGAAGAAGAGAAGGACGGCGTTTATCAAGACGCCGTTTCAAAAACCAAAAGGGATTTGAGTTTCAAATTTCGAATTGTGAGATTTTCATGTACTGAAGGGCGTCTATTTTATAAGGAAAAAGGCAAAATGGATATCGGGTTAATTAATCCGGGTCATTAACTGTGGTTAATATTGTCTCCGAGAATTTCGGCTTTAATATTAACCATGGGTTAGATTAGGTAAGCCCGCGCTGTTTTGAATTATTTTGAATTGTTGTGGAAAAGGGAGGTTTCTCCTTCGTTAGAATTGTGGGGTAATACACTTTTCATGGAAGAAATAAAAAGAAATTAATTACATAATTAAATACTATTTCATTAGTGGAAGTTATCAAGAATATTTTTTACTGTTTGATTTGTAGGATTCTTTGTTATTGTATTTAATAAACATACTTGATTTTTGATATGCTTATTCGAGTATAGGATTTTTCGAAAATAATATTTTTAGATTTACAAAATAAAGGTAAAATTGTGTATATAACACTCTCTTTAGACTTTATTTATTAAATTATATTGAATATATTGTTATTGTTATTATTGTACTTTTTTTATTTGTATGGAAAGTGAAGAAAAATGAAAAGTTATTATGTTGGTACAAATATTATGGAATGTCTTAAAACTAGGAAAGAGAATGTCTTAGGGGTTGTTTTATAACATCTCAAAAATTTATATGCTAAGACCCGAACCATTTTTTGTATGTGTATAGGTTCGAACCCAATAAATTCTAATTGTAATATAATTATTATGACTGATTCTTGAGTGTTTGAAGTGTATTTGATGTGAATTATGGTCATAACAATCCTCTAATACAAAGTCGAGTTGAAAGTTTTCTTACCGATTGAGTTTCGACAAAAGATTTTACTTGGGTCAATTTCAAATAATCATATCTCCTAGAATATAAAGAAATAGGTGGACCATGACCTGTCAAATTAAAGGTCTCTGAGTCATCTTTCTAATGTCACCATGTTTGTCTCATTTCGAGTACGAAATAAAAAGTTATGACTGTTTTACTAGAGGCTGCCGGATCATCAAAAGTTACAACTCAACTCTACGACCCGTAGATTTTTCTACGAGTCGTAGGAACGATTAGTAGAAACCCTAAACACCTAGAAAAAATTTAGTCTTTATGGTATTTTCTACGAGTCTTGGCCAGTAGCAATTCTTACGACTCGTAAGAAAGAGTCATAGACTTTAGTGTCACATTCCAGTAGCTACTAGAATGAGCACAAAGTTCCTACGAATGGGCCTTGCAACCCGTAAAAAAAGTTACGACCCGTAGAAAAGGGGTTTGTAGACCTCAAGCCCAACCTCCATAGAATCCTCTGAGTGCTTTCTACGATTAGTAGAAAAGTCTACGACCCGTAGAAGCTTGGTCGTAGACCCAAAACACCTTGAATCAGTGAGGTCCAATTTGGGCCATAGTTTCTACGATTGGCCTTCTACGATCCGTAGAAGGACCATAGACGGCCCAAAGTCAATTTTAGTGAGGGGTATTCTAGTCTTTTCCCACCTTTCCCAAATTGAACCCAAGAGATTTTGGGACTAAAATTTGTCACGATCCAAGCCTACGGCCTAGACGTTACATGGTGAGTGAGGAACCCGAAAGTATCTCAAAAAAGTCGATTAGCATTCTTTTAGCCTTTCATAGGTAATGACAATAAATAAACAAGTAAAAATCATAATAGTAAATCTTCAACTTACATATGTCCAATAACATCTCTAACTTTTAGATTTAATGGGGTTAAGACAAGTCATTAGCTCACCCTCAATCATAATAGAAAGAAATGTCATAGTAAGTGTCTAAAGATCTCAACATATCATAAGCTAGAAAGATAAAGGAGTATTGTTTTTGGAACACGGGAGCTCACCAAAACTAGCCTTCAAACGAAATCTCAACTAGCCGCGTGGATGAGAACGAGGAGGAGCACCGGTCCTTACATGGTGATTTAATGTAGGTAAAAGGTTATGCGTTAATACTTTGAATATACTAAGTATGTAGGCATGCATTACAAAGTAAAACATTTAGGACATTTATAAGGTAAAGTACATAAATGAGTGTATGCATGAGTAATCAAGTAGATATCATTTAAATCATACATATGTAGAAATATACATGCATGAGTAATCACGTAAATAACATTTGAAACGTTCATTTGTGGGAAGTTGACTATAACCAACATTAAGACCATGTGATCTATTACATGAAATCCAACATACCCCCCTACATTGGTGGGGAGTCTACTTGCCTAGGGTAGAACTCCGTTAACTCGACATTCATTCTTTTACTTTAACTTTAAGGGCTTTCATGGATTAAATAGTCTAAGCCTACAAGTGCTCCTATGTTGGCACATAGTTAATGAGACAAGGGATGCTACTAGGATTTCCTTACCGAATTCCATCTCAATGCCCCATTCAGTGCTAAGTCAATCTCACAAAATAGTTTAATACTTCAAAATAGCCATAGCATAGAAATTTCGAGTATATACATATGAATTGAACATTACTACATTTAATGTCTATTTTGAGATGAGTTGAGAAGAGTTTGTCACACCCTTTTTTTTCGATGATTTTTTTCAATTTAAGTGACGGTATTTAAAAGGACCTATTTTATTGTTTATTTCAGAATCGTCACTTGAAATTGAGTTTCGGTGTTTCAAGTAACCTTATTTGTATCCCTAATCAAAAGGAAATGACTCTTTATTTTGGTCTGCAAAAATAAAAGACCGGGCAAGGAATTCTGTTGACCGAGGGAAAGGTATTAGGCATCTATCGAGTCCCGTGGTTTTAGCACAATCGCTTTTATCGACTTATACTTATCTTAAATTATTATTTTTTGGGATATATTATTACATGCTATGGTTTGCTTAAATTTTTTATTGTTGAATTTTGCTGCCTCAAACCATATGCATAACTACATTCTCGGTTTCGACATACAATAGCTTTAAAGCACAATTGTTTTCTTCCCTCGAGTGTGTCACCTAATATTCTCTACGTGTCTTGATTAAATTAATGGAAGTAAAATATTATAGCAGTTAAGGAAAGTTACTTATTGAACAAGGTACGTCACCGCATCCTTGAGTTTCTTTAACTGTCTCAAAAAAGATGCACAACTGCATTCTTAATCGAAACAAATATTTTTAATGTGCCTAAAAGTTTGTCTAATGTTAAAAGAGAATATTTGTTCCTTATAAAGAAAAACAAATTAAAAAAATCTAAACTTCTAGGGTACAATAATAACAACGAATAAAAATAAATAAATACATATAATCATCAATTAGAGCTATCTTAATTAATTAAATAAAGACATAACACTTAACCCAATATTCATTTCAATCAAACTAAGAACAAAATAAAGCTTAGCATATAATTACATCAAACTCCATAAATAATTTAAAAAGATAAAATAAAGTTGAACCTCAAATAAAGAAATTAAGTACCGCGAAATCTTGACCGAAACTCAATTAGGACACCCACAAAATCTTTGGTTGGTTGTATGTAGTGGTATATGTGTTGTTTTATATGAAAGTGATGAGAAAGGAAGAAAAGATATGAAGGTGTTTTTCTTTTTATCTCTTTCTTTTCCTTTTTTTTTGGTGTGTTGTCCTCTCTTTTTTCTCTTCATCTTTTCAGATTATCAGTCTTCCTTTTCTCTTCTTTTGGTATGTATCTTTATGTAGTATAGTGTAGGGGTGTAAGATGTGAGATAAGTGGAGTATTGTGGGACAATGGTGGGTGGAAATGTGACGAAGAGTGGTAGATTAATGGAGTTAATGCGAATATTATAAGTGAGTGGGAGGAGTTAAAATTAAATTAATATTTTTTATCTGATTTTTGTTTTGAAAGAAATAATAAAAATAAAATATAATGATTAAAATATTAGAAGACTATTTTGAACTAATAAAAATAACAAAAAGTTAAATAGCTAATCTAAAACTATGAGTAAGAAACACTAACCTATTATTAAACTTAAGTTAAAAGATAATAAACTTTTTTATTGTAAATTTTTATTTCTTTTTTGAAACAATTAAAAACAAAACTTGCTCTAAAATATGACTCTATTTTTTGTAGTTTTCAATTTTTTTATGACTCTATTTTTTGTAGTTTTCAAATCTTCTAATATAAATTTACTAAAATAAGATAAAAAATCAAAATGTTTAATTTAGATTTAAAAGAAATATTTAAATACTAAAAATGGCGTAACACTTTAAGTTCGGTCCAAAATTACGTGTATACAGAGTTGAGTCTGACTTAAGTTCGAAAGAGGCTAATTGAGTTATGAGCATAATAAATTATATTTTGGGAGTAGTATTGAACATCGATTCGGGTAAGAGTATAGAACAACTCGAACCCCATAAACCACGTAGCCAGCGTAGCATAGGACCGTATCGTTCATTTGGACGACTCTTTATTGTCCCAAAAGATGACTTTTATTGGATCTAGAGATGAGTTTGTGTCCCTTACCCCGACAAGGTATTGGACGGCTGTGGCAACGACAGCAGTTCGTTGTATCATCTCTAGCTCATAAGTGGTGGTTGTGGGTTAGAGAAACTCCCTAAGAAGTAAATTTATTATATTTTATACACTGAGTTGCATTGCTATTCTTTAAAGAATTGTTTCTTATTATATTTCATTATTATTTGAGTTGAGTTGTTTCTAGAGTTGAGTATTCTAAGTAAGTTTCCTTTTGCCATTTTACATACTCGTACATTTCATGTATTGACGTCATGCGACCTGCATCGTTTTATGATGCAGATACAGGTGATAGAGATCCTCAACCAGCGCATCGCTGAAGATCAGTTCTACCGAGCTTTTGGTGAGACCTCTTTGCATTTAGAGGTCCCATCGAGTCTTTATCCTTTCAGTTATTTACTATTAGTTTGAGGTAGCTGCGGGCCTGTCTCGGTACCTATTTCGGAGTCAATTTTAGAGGCTTCATATACTAGTAGACAAATTTCAGTTTATCTCATTGAGTATGTTTTTGAAATATTGAGTTAAGTCTCGTATATTTTACCCAATTGAGTTTTATCATTATGTTAATTAGTATTAATTTGCATGCCTTATTTTGCCCATCCAAACTATTTTATGAGTTAAAGTCTTTCGCTGAGTGAATAAGCCAGGCCAGTGGTTCGCTTGGAACCAGTAATGATTTTCGAGTGCTAGCCACGTTCAGGATGTAGGCTCGGGGTGTGACATGTTTGGTTTTAGTGAGAAAGTAAGGTATTTATGTATTAAAATGCACAACTTATTTCATACTTTGGTAGTTTTTACTTCATTTGTTTTATTTTATTTTATCCATCTTGACTTGATGCTTCTCTAAAAAAGTATTGGGGATTTATGTAACATCCCGCTAATTCCAAGTTAAGATCTAAATCATTCTTCATACGTGTATAGGTATGAACTCGGTAATTTTTAATTGTACATAGGTGTTGAGATCAATTCTCTAGTGTGGTAAGTGCTTTGAATATGAACTATGATCACAAGAAATCCCAAGCGCAAAGTTGAGTTGAAAGTTTTTCTACCGATAAAGTTTTTGTATAAGATCATAAAAGGGTCAACTTTCTACAAGCATATCAAATTAAAGATTTTTTATTGTTCTTTCCAACGCACCCAATCACTTGTCAATCTGACTTTTTCATCATTCTCAAGTTTTTCATTCTTCTCACAGAGAAAGAAAACATAATTTATATATGTGTAAAATTTCTTTCACAAATAAATGTCAAGAACGTGGATAGTCATTTGATGAGTCATGGAACAATTAGTAGACAATGAAGACTGAGAAGAACATGTTATTGTGGCTACATGAGTTACAGGGAATAATGACACCACTTTGTCTACTTTATGCCTATTGATGATCATGCACTTTAATATTTTAAATTGGAGAAATTTTAAAAATAGCTAAGATTAGAAACATGATCGGGTAAAATAGCTATAGCTTTATAATTCGTAGCAACGAAGGAGAGGGAAGCGAGAGACATTGGGAGAGAGAGACGAACGAGAGAAAGGACAGAGAGAGGAGCAAGGCGAATTGAATTTGTATATCTGGTGGATAATTGTATATATGTAATTAGTATGAATATGTATTAATGGTTGTATTTATATATCTGTTGGATAATTGAATATATGTCATTAGGTACATGTATCAATGAATACAGTTGTATTAACGAATACAATTTATATCAATGAATAAATTGTATCAACGATAAAATTATATCAATATTGTATCAAGTTCAACATTTATATCTGTATAATTGATTGTTATCATTTGTATCACTATTGTATCAATTGTATTAACAAATATAATTTGTATCAATGAATAAATTGCATCAGTGAATATAATTATTTCAATGTTGTATCAAGTTCTACATTTGTATTTTTATAATTGATTGTTACCATTTTGTATCAATAATGTATCAATGAATACACGTGTATCTATATTTTGTATCACTGAAAAAGATTTGTATAGTTGACACTTAGCGTTTATATTTGTATAATTGATTATTATCATTTGTATTTGTATAATTGATTGTTAATATTTATATTTGTATTGAGAGAGAAGAGATGATAGAGAGAGGGGGGCAGAGAGAGGAGAGCGGCGAGCAAGAGTGCAGAGATAGGGGAGAGAGGCAAGCGAGAGAGGGAGAAAGGAAGAGAGGAGAGAGAAAATAACTACAAAACCCAAACTATAGTTACAAATTGTAATTCTTTCAGAATATAGTGGTGTATTGTACATATTAGATGTTTGCTTTATTACATAATTTTTACTTTAAAATTTAATATTAAAATGCACTTATACACCAAGAAAGTTGATGTATAAACTGGAAAAATATGAGTGTATTTGGTACAGAGTAAAACATTTCTCGAAAAATATTTTTCAATTTTCTCATGTTTGGTTGGTCGAAATATTTTTGAAAATATTTTTCTTAAGAAAACAAGCTACTTAAAAATTAAGAAAATGATTTTTTCAATGAAAGTAGGAAAGCAAGTTTCAAAAATGGCATTCCAAGCTTATTGTCTCCTTCACCACCAAATATACCCAATTCTCACCTCTTGACTATCCCACTCCCCCCCCCCCCCGCCACTCCTAACCCCCACTTCCTACCTCATACCATCCACGTAATATTTTGCTATATTATATTAGGACTCTTATATTTATCAGATTAGGACTCTTAGGATTGTCCATTGTATTGATGTATAACTAGGACTCGTAGACTTTATCATGTACATTTAGGATTGTTATATTTTTGTATAAATATATGACATCTGGCTCTTGATCAATAATGAGCCATTATCAAAACTCTCTCAGATTTCATATAAAGACTATTGGAATAATGTTCTTTTTTTATATACTTACCAAACACAAGAAAATAAATAAGAAATCCTCTTATTTTCGTGCAAAATATTTATTACCAATTACCAAACACTCCCTATATCTACTCTAGCCTTCTAGAGGAAGGGTTATCCATAGTTGACAGTATAGAGTTTGTTGCATAATTTATTTTTGTGTGAGATCCTTGCTCTAGAGTCTAATTTTTTATTTTTTACATATTTGAGAACTACATGAGAAGTAGTACATGTCAATATAGCTAATGGTTCAAAATACTTAGAAAAGTTTGAGAAAATTATAAGCAAAGAAAAAACTGTTTGACTTGCCAAACATTAATATCTTCACATAAAATTAGACAGAGAAATAATATTTTTTCCTTTATATTCTTACAATCTTTCGTTTTAAAATTCTTAATCCAATTAAACCATGCTTAAAATGTGGCATTAAAGTTCTATTTAACTTTTTTGTGAATTAAATTATTATTTCTTTAAAAAATGTGCCATATGACTTATAACTTTATTACTATCTCCTTCATGCTCTTACACATTGAACAGAAAAAACAAGTCATAAATATTTCATAAAGAGCAATCAATCTTGAAAAGATATATAATAATACTGTGATGCAATTGATATTGTTATGGTTGAAGGATATAGGCAGATAATGGTCACATAATACTGCTTCCAGCATCATTTATTTGAGAAATTAAATTTCAGAATCGAAATATATCAATTTTAATTAGTAGTTTCAAGACTTAAATAGTGAATATAGACGGCACTTTTTGACTTTATTCATAAAGATCTTAAGATTATATAATACTGCTAGATTTTGGTATATATAAATTTTAATTTATAATGCTGTAAGGATTTTTCTAATGCCTATTTATATTAAAAAGATATACCAATTCTTGAATATACATTATGCAAAATATAATTTCAAATACACCAGTAATATTATGCAATCCAAAGTAATTTTTTATGGGCTCCAACATCTGTAAGAAGAAAAATCAAATCTTGATAGTTGGAAAATGGTTAGTACTAGCAAAAATAAAAGGAGGTTTGGGCCTCATTACTTCTAAGGACAAAAACATAGACATTCTTGCTAGTTTGGTCTGAAAATAGAGGTGTTAAAAGTCCGTCTATAAAATCATAACTCGTCCAATCTCCATAAAACTACAACTCGTCTAATTCGTTTATATTTAGACAAGTTAATGACCGACTTATGTTATTAATTAAATTTATTTTAACCCACTTAATTTAACATATTTTAAAACATGATTGATACACAACCCAAAGTGAACCATTAGAAATTTTGTTTAAATATTTTTTTATTTGATGCTATATTTTTATATAGTCATAATATAAGGGAAATTTTTTTATTAGGTGCTCAAACAAATTATAAGGAAACAACTGAGTTATAATTCGATGTATAGCTTATTTCAACTCAAATTATTTCAATCCAAATAACATTTAACCTTGTCAATCACCAACCTATTTATTAACTCAACCTATATTTTGATATTCTCAAATTCAATCCACCCCACTTATTTGACATTTCTATCTTGTTACAATAATTCTTCAACCTCCTTTCTAAGGAACACCGTCAAAAAGAAAGTTGGATGACTACCATTGTGCTTGTTTCTGTTTTATCCAAAGACAAGAAAGAGTTTTGATTGTTAATTACTTGTCCTGTCTTTCATATTGTTTATATTTGTGTTCAAGGAACTCACCTTGTTTTTTTTTTTATTTTTATTGAAATATGATTTAAAACAATTTATTTTAATTTTCTTGGTCAAATAGAAATTACGTACTTGTTTGTATGAAAATTGTACACTGTCCATTCGTGTACAATTTTTTTTGAAAAAATGTTCAAATAGGTCATCGAATTTTGAGAAAAAACTTATTTATGTCATCCGTTGAAAATTTGGCTCATTTATGCCATTTTCATTTGAGAAAAGACTCATCCATGCCATTATTTGTAAACTAAAAATATTTTTCGTTTTGCAAAACTATTTTGTACACGTGGTCAATTATGATTCGGCCACGTCATTAACTAAATTATTTTTTAAAATGGAAAAGGTTCAAATATGTCATCGAACTTTGACAAAAGACTCATCTATTTTAAAAGTTTGGGTCATCTATGCCATTTGAGTTAACAAATAATGGCATGAATGAGCCTTTTCTCAAATGAAAATGACATAAATGAGCCAAACCCAAACGAATGGCATAAATGAGTCTTTCCTCAAAGTTCAATGTCATATTTATTTTTTCATGCTTTTTTACACCATGAGGTAATTTTAAAGGTATTAACCATAGTAACTTTCTTTAAGTAAGACTATTTTATAAAAGTAATTATAATTTACTAAAAAGGACATTAAAGGCAGATTTCATCTTCTTTTTTTTAATTTCCCGTCAGGTGTTTGGTATATATATTGTAGTCCGATTAAATTAAGATTTGTATCGAAAAGTCTCATATTGATGAGAAAACACTTGTAATTAAAAATGAAGGAATACTTAACACTTCACCGCAAATCTTGTTGCATGTTTCGCCTCTTTAAATCATCATTCGTGTGCACTTTGAGGAAAATTGGATAATGAAAGATTTTGGATGGAGAGAAAACAGGTTGGTGATATGACAATGAAAACGACTGCGTTTTTAGAGGGCGGGAGGGGGGGGGGGGGGAAGAGTATAAAAAGAAAATGAAGCTTTTGTATTTTAAAGAAGGAAAATAATTAAGAAAATAATAATAACCTGCTATAAAGGGTAAATATTATCTGGCAGAGTGAAAAAAATGACACATCACACAAAATTTATAGTCTGTTTTGATCAAACTTTTAAAATTGATTTATTTTTTTAAAAAAATTATCAGTATTTTTTTAAAAAAATAAAATTATGAAAAATAATTTGTGTTTGACCAATAAATTTTTAAAAAATACTTTTGAGCATCAATTAGTGTTTGATTTAGAAAGTAACTTGTGAAGATATATCAATTATCACCAAGTCACTATCAACTAAGATGGGGCATATAGTGGATGCACTTATTCTTCCCTTAATAAGATGTTTTGATTTTGAATTTTAAGTATTGGAAATCCTTTATAGGAAATGCTATTTTTAAATTGGAGTCATATTCGCGAATTCGAATTAATCACACTTCAATAGAATATCTAATATCGAATGCAAAAACAAAAAATAAAATAAAAAATATCACTTAATCTGGTCCCCATGACAATCATCTTCCATCGTTATAATGAAATTGCATTATCAATTTTTTATTTTTTTTTTGAAATTCCATCCTTCAAACATACAAGTGACACAACATGTTCAATCCTATTCAACTTTATTTTTGTTTCTAGTAACACCACTACCCCCTATGTTGTCTTTTTGGTTGCAAAGGAGTTTCAGCTGGGGTAGGGGCATTGAAATCATTAACATTCCAACATAAGATGTTTTTACTTTTATTATAATATTTATATTAATTGATCTTATTTCTCGAGGAATAAGTAATTAATGATGAGAGTAAAATAGATTATTTTTTTTTGATATGTTAAAAATGGCAAATAAAAGTGAAAAAAATTATTTTTGAAATAATAAACAAGTAAAAGTGAATGTATAGAATATATTATTTACTTGTGTCTGAGGGAGTCACCCACCCTGTGATTTATTGAAATACTTCTTTTATTTTTATTTATTTGTCCTATTTCTTTTAGTCTGTTAAAAAAAATATCTTTTTCTTTTTTATAATTTTTATTTCCAACTCTTCATGTGCTTGTTTAAAACTAAGCGCATCGTGTCAGAGCAACAAATCTAACAAAATTATAGCAAATTAACAGCAATAGCCATTGAAATATTAGTTAAACGACACAAGTAACCTTAACTTGAATTTTAAATCTCATCCCTGATTTTTGTTTATCTTTTTGGTCACAAAATCGATCAGTAATATACTTATTACTATTAACTTGGGGGGGGGGGTCGTTTGTTGATTAGAGTTATGTACGTAGGTATTAGTAAAATTTTAAATTAGCTACATAGATATTGGTAATGTAAAAATTAGTTATGCGTAATTTAATTATTCATGTATTAGTTATTCAATCTTCTACCGTTCATAAGATAAGATATAAAATTTATCATAACTAATACATGTATTAATTATATGAAAAAGAAAATTATGAACCACATATTGTACTAATTATGCTTTGGTTTATGTGGAAAAGAGAGAAAATCGACCAAACACTGTATAGCTTATGCAAAATTTTATGTGAAAATTATCTTTCCCTTTTTGTAATCAAACAATGTATAAAGTTATACATAAGTAACTTCCCTCTAACCAACAACCAATGATTAACTAAACATTATCCCTAGTCTAATATTAGTTGTCACTTCTTTTTTCACATACCTTCAGAAATTATAAGTAAATAATATTTTTTACTACTTTATTTTTTCCGCTCTTTAATAAATTGCATTCTACTCAAGAACAAAACCAAGTTAATCTTATTTTAAAAACATTTAATACTAAAAATAAAATAGAATAAAAATAACTAATTTTTAATTTTGTAAGATAACAAGTAAATTGAAATAAGTATTTTTAGTAGTGTTGACAATTAATATAGGACAAGTGGAGTACAAAGCTTACCTCAAAGTCTCAAACACTCAAATTTTCCTTTTAAATTTTCATACGTGTCGTTTGATACATGAGATAAAAATAATAGTTTTAAAATAAAATTTTGGGATTAACTTTATCTTTTTTGTAATTTGAGGTATCAACAAATTTTGGGATTAACCCACCATTTATCCCATATAAAAGATGAAATAAATAATCTCATAAAATATCTCAAGTCAGAAAATATTTTTGCTTATCTTATCTAGTGTAACAAACGACCTTATACACTCTGTTTGGATAATTGTTACATATTGTTTCATTATGCATCATATCATTTTGTATCGTATTTTATTGTTCTAATAAAGAAAAAATTACTTCTCTACACATCTCTATTTACCATATTTTCTATTATTCTCTATCATTTCAAAATATTTCAAAAATTTCTACTTTTACTCCAAAATTCAATTCCATCGTATACATTGTTTCTCTCTCCTCCAAACCCACATTTCCTTCTTCCTTTTTCCATCCCTCCAATTTCTTTATATTTTCACTCCCACAATCTTAGCAGATAATTACAAGTTTGAAATTCAAATTAGTTCTCTCTCCAATCAATCAATATCAACTTCCTCAATAGGTAGTTTTTCCTTTTCTTCAACTTACAATTCATTTTATTTTGTATATTCAAAGTCGCGAAACATATGGATGATGCTCATTCTTTTAGCATTGGTATTACCCAGTTAAACGTAGGTAACATTGATCGTGTTTATGATTCTGATGATGATGGTTAAGCTGAAAACAGATCCAAACAAGTGCATGATCAATTACATCAATTAGCAATGGCGAATCTGAATGCTGATAAGGAGAAGTCGAAGAAGGATGCATCTTCTTCTTCTAAACTTAATGTGGACCCCCCTCCCCTAAAAAAGGGGCAGCAAAGCTAGTTCTGTAATTTTATGAAAAAGACATTTCTTGACAAAAGGTTTGATTTCTAATGTATCTAGTGATTTTTTTTTACTTTTGAAATCATGTATAATCTATATTTTTCAGCGTTATGATACATTACATCTTATAATGTAATGCAACATGTTTAAATATTATTATTGATACATAATTCTAAGTTTTTGAATCATAAATTTTCATGTATCATGTGTATAGTTCTATACTAGATACATACATCTTCAAATTTAAGTAAAATTTGGTATTAGATACATTCAACTAGTATCATTCACAAACTTGGAGTTATTTTTGATCCACAACCATAAGCCGGTCAATCATGAAATTCTATGTATCATGTGTATGGTTTTGTACTGGATATATAAATGCTACAAAATTAAGTACAAGTTAGTACGTGATACATTCAACTAGTATCATTCACAAAGAATTCTTAATACATAATACTAAGTCTTTCAATCATAAAATTATATGTATCATTTTTATGATTCTGTAGTGGAATTCCACTTGGTTGTTGTTGTTATTGTATTTTTATGATACTGTACTTGATACATAGCAGTTTCAAATAAGTAAAAGTTTGTAACAGATACATTAATCTAGTATTATTCACAAACCTAGGGTTATTTTTTATACATAACTCTAAGTCCGTGAATTATAAATTTTTATGTATCATGTGTAGTTCTGTAATTGATACATAACTGATGCAAATTTAAGTACAATTTAGTACCAGATACATTTATCTAGTATCATTCACAAACCTATAATTATTCTTGATACATACCCCTAGGTTTGTGAATCATAAAATTCTATGTATCATTTGTATGATTCTGTACTTGATATATATAAGTACAAGTTTTGTTAATGCAGCGTATGAAGTATATGATTAAAAAAATCATATTTTGGGATGGATGGGGAGAAGAGAATTTTGGAAAACTAAAAAGAAAAAAATGGATGAAGAAGAGGATGAAGAAGAAAATTTGTTATGATTTAGGATAGATTGGGGAAAAGAAGATTTGAAATTTGAATTGTTTGAAGTTCCTAAAGTTTTGGGAGAGGTTGATATCAATTTTTTTGCATGATTTGTGGAACTGACATTTAATTTTACCTTTAATTTCATTTTAAAATTTAACAGCCAAGCTGTCTAATGTATCACAATTAATGTATTCGGATGGATCCTATGTATTCGGCTATGACAATTTTGAAGGGATTTTTGTAAATTAAAAAGAATAGGGATAAGATGTAATTTGTTCTTATATTATGAGATTTATGTAGGTCATACTTTAATAAATACAACACTTGAATACATTGTATCCTCTTCCGTCGTTAAATAGTGTCATACATAAATATTTTGAAGGATAAACATGCCAGAAAAGTAGAATATGAGATTGATAGAATTACTATATAATAAAGTAGGATAAAAGATAAAATACGTTTATTAAATACTTTCTCTGTTTCAATTTATTTGTAATACTTTTTCTTTTTAATCGATTTTAAAAAGAATGATTTTTTTCCTTTTTGACAATTTTTCTTTAATTTCAACTTTTCACACGTCATATTTACGGCAACATAATTAAAAGATATTCTGGCACATTATGTTTAAGATCATAAGATTCAATTTTTTTTCTATCTTTTTAAATTTCGTCCCTAATTAAAATCGAACAAATAATTTAAAACAAAGAGAGTAATAAATAAAGACAAAAGTGAGAAAAATAGATAACGATATGATCACATCAAATCGACACACTAAATAAAACTTTTCATTGTGCATAACAATGAATTTGATAATATAGACAAAATAAATTTAAGTAATAATCAAAATAATCATTATATATTTAAATCAACAGATGTTTGGATTAATTTTTAATTTTTGAGTTATAAGTTAAAAGCCATAAATTATAATTATTTTTATCTTTTTAATTTTAAAAAAGTGACAATAAGTATTTTTTAATGTATTCAAACATTTCAAAAGTTAAAAATTATTTTTTTCCAACCAATCCAAAAAGTGATTTTGACTATAAAACCTCCTACTATAAAGTTATTTTGACTTTTCTACTTCCAATTTTCCAGAAAAATTTATGTCATTGCTGACGAAGCTGTCTCTATATTTCAATCTTTTGTCCCTTTTTTTCTTTCAAAATTAATTTCATTCCTTATTATTTTTCCCCCAAAAAATTTTATATTTGGATCCAAAAAATCATTATTCTGTCATCACCTCATTGAATAACTTTCTTACAAGAAGAATATTTCACTACTCTTTCCTCCTCTCCCTGAAAAGCATCCACGCCCACTCCCACCCCACGCCCCACTGAAAAAGACAGCTTTTTTCCCCATAAAAATGGCTGCTTTGTAGTTTTTCTTTTTGTTTGGTAAATCTTTATTGGTTTCTATGTGAAGGTTCAGAAAGTGTACTTTTGTTTGATTCATATTTTAAGGTAAGAAATACTACTATTAGCGTAATATTTGAATCAATTGCTTAGTTTCTGCTTCTGGTTTGATTTTGTTTTTTTCGCATTTAAGGATCTTTTGGACTTGGATACATATTTTGAAGAGGTTGACTTCTGTAATTTTCTTCCAAGACTTCAAATCTAGCTAAAGATTTCCCCTTTTTGGTTTTGGTCATGTTTAATGCTGAAGATAAATGCTAGATGATAAGTATTTATGAAGTTCCTGTTTAGAAAAAAAGTGAACTTTTTGTTTGATTCATATTTTAAGGTAAAATTTACAGTTTTGAGTGATTTATATTAATTGTAGTTTAAGCTGTTTTCTAGTATTGCTTTCGGCACCCGCATTAGAGATCGATTAAAATCTGTTTGGGTAGGGTCCTTTTTGGGAAGCTCTCTCTGCCAAGGATTTTGAGAAGCAGTCCCATCTGCTGCACCCACATCCTTTGGTGGTGTATTGCTTAGTAGCTGGGATTACACTACCGGAAGGATTTGGGTTTTCTCATCAAGGAATTTTGGAACTTTTGGGGGTTGTATATTCAGAAGTTTTTGTTGGGTTGAGATTACAATTATGAAGTAGTTGTCTTCTACAGTTTTTTTTTCAAGACTTTCCTTAGCTTAGTTTGTTTCTTTATCTTTTTCGAGTGATGTTAAATGCTAAAAATAAATTGATGTCGTGAAGTTCCTATTTCTGTGGAAAACAAAAAATATAGATACAGATGATTCATGAATTGACTTCTTAAGATAGGGTTTGGATTGGGTAGTATCGATGTTCGTTGAAAGATATAATTCAGGGAGCAAACAATTAATGAGTCATGGTGTATCCAAGATTTTAACTAGGTGAGTGTGGAGTACGCTATACCCATTACAACCCTCTAGCAAAGGGTACATGTTTTGTTTAAATATTAAGAAGTTCCTGTTTCGAAAAAAGTAAACTTTTGTGTGATTCATATTTTAAGGTAATTTACAGTTTTGCTTGATTATATTAATTGTAGTATAAACTGTTCCCGCATTGGAGCCTGATTATTCCAGATTCACGCTGTGTAGGGCCTATTATAGGGAAACGCTCACTGCCAAGGATTTTTCCATATCCAGGTCTTGAAACTGAGAGACCTTCTCGGTAAGGGAGTAGGCATATTGCTTAGTAGCTAAAATTACACTACCGGAAGAATTTGGGTTTTCCCATTGAGGAACTTTGGAACTTTTGGGTGTTATATATTCAGAAGTTTGTGTTGGGTTGAGAATACAATTATGAAGTGGTTGCCTTCTACAATTTTTTTTTCAAGACTTTGTTAGCTTATTTTATTTCTTTATCTTTTTCAAGTGATGTTAAATGCTGAAAATAAATTGATGTCATGAAGGTTCCTGTTTCTGTGGAAAACAAAAAGATATACAGATGATTCATGATTTGATTTCTCAAGATAGGGTTTGGATTGGGTAGTATTGATCTTTGTTGAAAGATATAATAAAGGGAGCAAATAATCCAAGATTTTAACTAGGTGAGTGCGGAGTACGCTATACCCATTACAACCCTCTAGCAAAGGATACAAGTTTCGTATAAATATTATGAAGTTCCTGTTTCGAAAAAAGTAAACCTTTGTGTGATTCATATTTTAAGGTAATTTACAGTTTTGCTTGATTATGTTAATTGTAGTATAAACTGTTCTCGCATTGGAGCCTGATTAATCCAGATTCACGCCACGTAGGGCCTATTTGGGGGCTCAATGCCAAGGATTTTTCCATATCCAGGTCTCGAAACTGAGAGACCTTCTAGGTAAGGGAGTAGGCATATTGCTTAGTAGCTGAAATTACACTACTGGAAGGATTTGGGTTTTCCCATTAAGGAACTTTGGAACTTTTGGGGGTTATATAATCAGAAGTTTGTGTTGGGTTGAGATTACAATTATGAAGTGGTTGCCTTCTACAATTTTTCTCAAGACTTGGTTAGCTTATTTTATTTCTTCATCTTTTTTCAAGTGATGTTAAATGCTGAAAATAAATTGATGTCATGAAGTTCCTGTTTCTGTGGAAAAAAAAAGATATAGATACGGGTGATTCATGAATTGACTTCTCGAGATAGGGTTTGGATTGGGTAGTATTGATCTTTGTTGAAAAATATAATTCGGGGAGCTAATAATTAATGAGTCGCTGTGTATCCAAGATTTTAACTAGGTGAGTGCGGAGTACGCTATACCCATTACAACTCTCTAGCTAAGGGTACAAGTTTAGTTTAAATATTTTCTTTTTTGTTTATTCAACTGCATATCTGTAATTATAGATGAATGCAATGGGTGCAAGAGCTCCTGCTGCCTAAACTCTACATCCCCTCATGTTAATGACTTGACTTATATCTTGCAAACAAAGCTGAAAATTTTATACTGCAGTTGTCAGAGTCAAATCCTTTCATGACTCTGAAAAGGGTGAAATGTGCATGATACACTGAGCAATGAGCTTATTTTCTTGCAGGCTAATTACAAAGGTGATGCAGGGGTACAGGATTTTCATTTGAAGGAGAGGCAGGGTACGAGAAAGTATTGAGCTTGTAGAGGGTTACACGAGGTATTGCTTACAATGGCTTTTAAGCCATTGGATTGGTATTGCCAGCCAGTGGCAAATGGTGTGTGGTCAAAGTCTGTGGAAAATGCCTTTGGAGCTTACACCCCATGTGGAACAAACACTCTGGTTATATCTGTTTCTTATCTAGTCCTTTTGTCCTTGTGCTTAAACCGAGTGTGGAAAATGATGAAGGATCTTTCAGTCCAAAGGTTCCGCTTGAGGTCCAATTACTATAACTACATGCTGTGTCTTTTAGCTGCTTATTGCACTGCTGAGCCCTTGTTTAGATTGGTCATGCAAATATCAGCCTTGAACGTAGATGGCCAGCCTGGTCTTGCTCCATATGAGGTAGATTTTTTTCAATGATATAGTGCGTTAGTGTTGTTTGTCTCTTTATATAGTTTGGACAATCTTCACCTCATGATCTAGTTTTTGAATTGAGTTAGACTTAAGGTCTGTTTACTTAACATGATATTAGAGCCAAACCTGTCCATGTTATTGTGTGTCCCAATATTGGGGTTGTGTGTCCATGCTCTAGTTGGCGTGCTGGGGTGTAATTGTCCCACATTGTTGGAGGGATGAGGTATTTGTCTCCTTACATGGTCTTGGGCAATCCTCACCTCATGTGCTAGCTTTCGGGGTTGAGTTAGGCCCAAGGTCTATTTTGTTAACACGAAGCTCAAATATGCAACTTGTAAAGCTAATAATTTAGAATTGCAGGGGCTTACCGTATAAATAAAAAATAAAATGTGTGAATAAAAAAGAATCATACATCTAACTTATCCAATCTCGCTGTATCAATTCGAGGTATCTGATGAAAAAGCTGCTACTTGCTGAGTTTTTTGGATGATATATTTGCCTTTGATCTTTCTTGCATAAGTTTCTTTTCCTTCTTTTATGAGCTGTAATTTTAGGTAAGTTGGTCTGCTGTTACCCTTAAACTAATGGTGCTGGTATGGTTGATACTATGCCATCTTGTTGTTCTCCGGCTCCATTTAATGGTGACAAATGATGATGCAAGATATACTGAAAGTTGTTTCTTAGAGAACGAGATGAGACAATAATGTGTTCTAGTAATAACAATTTTTCAATTCTAACAGAAAAAAATTAATCTTATGCTACTTCTAACTTTTCTTCATATTATCATTCTTTAGATAATTTCCTTGACAATCGAGGTTCTTGCTTGGTTCTCTATGCTGGTGATGACTGTTGTCGAGACAAAGGTGTATATTCGTGAGGCCAGGTGGTTTGTTCGGTTTGGAGTAATATACTGTTTGGTGGGGGACGTGGTGATGCTAAATCTTATCCTTACTGTGAGAGAGTACTATAATGAGTAAGTTGTTCCTCCTCTTAGATAGTTCTCGAACTGATACAATGAATGAAGGTTTCACATGTGGGTGGTTAGTTGTTCTCATATTTGATATTGTTGTCTTGCTACCAGTGCATAATGGGTGTTATTGTCAGTAAGTACTTAAGTAGTTTTACGTGATATGCTTGAAAGATGGTAATTATTCCACTTTTCTTCTTTGATCGTGAAAAAAGCTACCCCCTCCCCTTTTGGTTCTTAGTGAGCCTGCATTTTTTTAGAGTTATAACTGCATCCTAAGCAAAATTTGTAAATTCCCCATGAGTATAATTTTCTCATTTAGGGTTATGATTTCCCCGCCCCTCCCCAAACAGAAAACTCTTGCACCAAAAAAAACTGGTTGCTCTTTTTTTCTTCTTCAGGAACTACGTGTTATCATCTCAAAAAAAAAAAAGTAAGTCAAAAATCTCATTGAGAGTTAAGGATGATTTCCCTGCTTGTCAACAGTAATTCCTTTCCGGTAAAGCAAAGTAAAAAACAAAAGGAAGGTCCAGTAAGCTGCTGCTGTACTTCTGATGAAGATCTTATGGAATCAAGCTAAAACAATAGTGGGAGACTGAGCATTGTCACTGGTTAATGCCTGCCTTTTCTGGTTGATGTTTAGGTGGCATATCAGGGTTCAATATTTTCTTTGTAGGTTTTAGTTCCAAAGCGCATAAATTCTGAATCTCTGATATGAACAGATATACACACTAGGTTGGCTCATTCACATCTTTCTTTTTCTTGCTAATTAAAGTTGTCTATCTTTATGTGCAGATCAGTACTGTATTTGTATATCAGTGAGGTTGCTGTCCAGGTTTGTTGCTTTAAAATCTTTCATGTGCTCTAGAGTTCATATTAGGTGATTATCAAGAGATGTTACTTGAAAATCTTTGCTTGGTGGCGTAAAATCATGTAAATGCGCTGTCTTGGTGTCTCAATAATCAGGCTGAAAAAGCATAAAAGTTTGACTGAAGAAATAGGACAGGTATCGGCCTTAGGACGCACACCCAAAATTGAGAGGACATAGGCATTAGAATAAAAACAAGGGAAAGTCAGCTTAATGATTAGAATGAAGTTTGGAATGCGTTGCAGGTTATCTGTGGAGTAAAAATTGCTTTACCTCATTGGAAGCTTAATCTAATTTATTTTTATCTTCTATTTCACTTTTTTCTTTTTTATTTCATGTTTCTGGAATTTTCCTGAACAGAGAAACTTTTATAACTTCCAGAGTTTATAGTTCGAATACTTCTGAATTCTTAAAGATGGCAGTGTTTAGTCCTTTTCTGCTTTTCTTGCAGATAACTTGTAGCAGTATAGTGAAGAAACTTCATTTTTTGTAAAATGGTTTTGGTATAACTGCTGAAATAGGAAATTTTGGAATCTGTGAGTACATTAGCAGTTACAGATTCCCCTCAGAATTAAAACTTTTCTTGGTTCCTCGTGATTAATTTGCTTTAAAGGGAAATACAACACAAGATCATCAAATAGGACCAAGAGCATGAGGGAATTAAAATATGTGACTGGCAATAGAACTCCTTTATGGTGTCATCTAGAAGGTCCAATACTATCAAAGGAAAGTTTTTAGTTTCACAAAGTCGGCTATAAGCTCGCACATTCTACCCTGCCGAGATTCCACTTGTGGGATTTCACTAGGTATGTTGTTGTTGTTGTAACGTCGGCTATAAGCAGTGAGTTACAGACATTCTACTAATGCTATAGTAGTGTGTAGTTCCTCAAACTATACATCTTTTTACATAGACAAATTGGCAAGTCCACTGCCAAATTTAAAATTGCTCACTTTTCGTTTGTCTGTTTAAAAAAATATTGCCACGTTCCTATATTTGCAGAGTTCTTTTTCCTAAATTTTCAGTTTACCCTTAATGACACTCCCTTATAAGATTGACATGGTATGTTTAAGACTTCAAGATTCAAATGTCAAAGGGTATTTTTGGGATGTTATACACACCTTTTGCTTATGATCACAAGATTCAAAAGTCTTCTTTATAGTCTTAAACTTCCTGCCTAGTCAAATTAAGATGCAAAATGAAACGGAGGGAATATCAAATGGCGTGGGGTAAATGTTCACTAATCGGCCTTCCTTGTTATTCCTTATTAGCATTGCCAACACTTTTGCTGAGACCATGCAGTAATTGCTTATTTACCAATTCTACTGAAAATGTTTTTGAAGGATTCATTCCACTACTTTTGACATAAATTGACACGTGTTGTCATTCTAAACCATAAACTGTGAAAAGTTGTTCTCAATCAATTTGAATGGTATGTTTGGAACTACCTAGACTCCACAGAACGATGCCACTCAATTGAAGCCCAAAATATGAGTTCTCTTTACACAAATTCTGTGTCAAAAAACGTTGAAGGATGAACCAAATGAAGCTTGCAAACTAGAGGAGACAAATCCATCATTCCATGTAGGCACTCTATGTTTGGAGTGCACTGTGTCTATCCCTAGGCTAAATAGTTTGAATAATTCAACCTTCCATTAGTAAGATAGCTTGTATTTCTTAAAGCATGGGATTGATGCAATATTTGATAGCTAATTTGCACTCTTGAAATTAAGTATGCGTTCTTATGTGGGAATCAATTGACTCATTATATTATTGGATCTCATGGTTTTAACTTTTAATTAAATAATTAAACCAAGTCCAATCTCATTGGTTTTACTGTGTAGGTATTGTTTGGATTGCTCCTGCTGTTTTATATTCCTGATATGGATCCTTATCCTGGGTACTCTCCACTTCAAAGTGAATCTTTCGACAACACTGCATATGACGAACTTCCTGAAGGCGAGCAGATTTGTCCTGAGAGGCACACCAACATACTTTCCCGTATGTGACTATAAATTTTTCAGGCACTTGATTGTTTAGGTTTGACGTCCTTCATAAGTTTGATTATTACACGAGTACATATTAAGGCTGATTAGGAATTCAGGTACTTCCCAATTGGGGGCCAGATCCTGGGAACTTGAGTACTTGACCAGATTATTGATGCATTATCATTTAAGAAAAATAACATTTGTCTAGTGATGTGATATCTGTCTATGGATATGTCCACCTATGAACTTCATCACACTTGCATCTCATTGGTAAACTCTACTTTGACCTCTTCATTTCTTGTTTCTTGCGAGAGAGGGAGGTTGATGAGTTCTATACTAGTGGTTGGTGTGATGGTATGAGGACTACAAATATCTTGTTAGTTCCCAAATTCGCAGTCTCATTGTACACAAATGTCAAGTTTTTGATGATAATGGAAACCGACAGCTGCTACACTTTGGGTGCGTATAGGGTAAAACCCCCGCTCCTATGCAGTAGCTCGCAAACCACACAGGAGAGGTAATCCGCACTAGGCAAGCCCGGTGCGACAAGCTCGATCCAGAAGGCAAGCCCCTTGCTTTCGCTGGCAAGGGGTTTCGAACTTGAGACCTCCAACATGGAAGTCCCAAGCCCAAACCACTGGGCCACCCGGGTAAATGTCAATTTTTCATATTTTGGATGAGGTCACAATTCATGTTTGACATAATACTAGCTTCTATGTTTAGAAAAACTTGGATGTAAGATTGACATAGAAGAAGCAAAGTTGGAGGAAGGAGACAGCTAAAAGGATAAGCAGGTTAAATTGGGAGAATTCTAGCACTTCTAGAATCCCAGATTGGTTGAGGAGAGAACTTTTCATAGCTGTTCTTGTATAAGAGAAAGCTGGTTGTTAAATCCATGCCTATGGTGACAACAAGCTGTGTTCGTCAAAGTTGAAGTATTACTTTTGTCCACAGTTGGTTCCTAGGGCATCAAAGTTCCACTTGTATGGGGAAATTTTGTACTTTGTCCTTCCTGGTAATAGAAATTGGTGTACATGATGAAAGCAAGGTCTACTCAGAGATGGCGGAAAACCCTTTAAGATTTAAATTTTGTTTGAGGAGTCAATGCCATCCAGGTTCAAAGGTTGGATTTAATTCCTTTTAGATAGTTAGACATATATATACTTGTAACAAAGTATAAAATTAAGGGTTGGCTTTAATTTTTGTATTACTGAAGGAACCTACAGACTTGTGTTGGATGTTGTGGAAGGGGATAATACAAGGGAAGTTAATCTTCTCAAATTCATTGACTTTGAAGCGGGGATGGTAACCGTATTTGCATTTGGTTTGATGCCTGTGATTTGGGTGTTCATCCCTTAAATATTTGTGCCCTTGTATCTATGTGACCATGCTTCCGTAATTGCTTGCATTATAGGTGTTGCGTCATGATATCCTAATTTGCGATGGTTCTGCTGCATCACTGGGAGCAATTGTGAGGAATAACCCTTCTAGAAAAATCATTTGGTTTGGTTCATTATTTGTCTGCTCTGCTCCCTAAAAAAAGGAGACTTACAATGGTAACTCATCTGCTTTAGTTATTACCTCAAAGACTATTCTGAATTTAGGTTTCAGAAGATATATTCAAGATGTGGAACTGGGACTTGTAGACCTCTCCATGAAAATGTGAAGTCACACACTTTTCTTTCCAATCACGAAGGTTTAAGAAAAGTATGCTATGTAATAGGTGTCTTTTTGGAATAGGCTGCCTAGAATGCAGCTGTTGCAAAAATTTAAGGTAGAAGAGGATTGTTGTGAGCTGGCACTTTATGTGTAAAGTCATAATGAAGATGTAGAGAATTTGCTTTTGTACTGCCGAGGTACAAAAGAATTATGGGTTTTTCCTTTTTCTTATTCGCTATGACCATTCTATACTGAATCTGTAAGCGGTTCTCTGCTAAGTGGAGGTTGAAGAAGATAGAAGTAAGGAAGCATGGAAAGTAGGGCCCCTCTTTACCTTTGATGGCTTATTCGGAGAGGGACTAGACGAGGTTCTAAAGCCATCGACAGTTCTCCATAGAGTGTGACGAGTTACTTTGTATCTTTATTGTACTTTTGGTGTGAAGAGAAGATACTCTTGCTTATAATAGTTAGATTCTTTTTTGAAGCTTATGGCTAAATCATTGTATTATAAAGCTGTTGGTTCCATCTTGGTGTGCCTATTAATGCAATTACCTTAGCTTATTTAAGAAAGAAAAATGTGTATGAGTAACTTGCTTAGAAGAAACAGAGGTATAAATGAATAGCATATCTGTAATCAATTCCCCCCTTTCTATCAGCATTCAGCTACATGGGACCTGATATTTACCACTCACTTTCTTATGCAGAAATTCTTTTTTCATGGATGAATCCTCTTATGCAACTTGGTTATAAAAGACCGTTAACAGAGAAGGATGTGTGGAAACTTGATACTTGGGATCGGACTGAAACTCTAAACAACTCGTAAGGGTGCTCCTCTCTTCTTTCTTCATTTAAGATTTCATTTAATCCCAAGAAGTGAATAACTTATTGGGAAAAGAAGTCAAAATAAATTCGGTGAAGCAGATATATTAACATTCTTATAAACTACTTAGGTTTCAAAAGAGTTGGGCAGAGGAGTCTCAAAGACCTAAACCATGGCTTTTAAGAGCTTTAAACCGTAGTCTTGGAGGAAGGTAAATACGTTGTCTAATGTTTCATGCTTCTGGTTTACTGATTATTCTTACATTCCAAGATATACATTGCTCAATCAGTTGATATTTTATGTTACTAAGCATTTTGCCATCTTTCAACTTTTGCAGGTTTTGGTGGGGAGGCTTCTGGAAGGTAGTTGATTCCCTGTTACTTCCTGTCTGGTTATTAATACTTCACGAATTTTTTCAAAGAATAATAATCAGAATGCATCACGTAAAAGCTTTATGCTTGTCAGCTTGAACTGTAATTTTATGTTACTAGTTTAAGGAAGTGGGCAAGCTTGATCTTTGGACTTTTAGGAGGCTGACTTCTGGAACCATATCTATATCTTCTCGTTATTACATTGAAGTCTAGAGTACTATGTTACATGTTTGAATATTGGCTTATGCTTATGTATTAGTAACTGTGCTTTTTGATCGTCAATGCAAACTAATGTCCAGAAATACACCAAGTACACTATGTTTTAAGCATAATGTCATTAGGTATGCTTTCTGAAATCACCTGCAGAAGTCACAGGGTTTGAGAAAGAGGGGGTGGGGATGGATACATGGGGGCACTTGTAGTTGTTTATGACAGTTTGGACTTTTGCCACCTTTTAGGAATAGTCTGTCAAAGCACTCTTCTTTCTGGGGTTCTGTCTCGGACGGGAAGTTGACACATTTGTATACCGTAAAGAATTGATGTGAGTTTTAAGTAGTAAAATGAAGTGTTCTCAATGGAGCCAAATGGACACTGACTCTGAACTGGTTGAATACGGCCGTAGTATTTGTTAATGTTGTAAAAAATTGATGTGAAATTGTGGTCTTTTGTGACCGAGTGGTTCTCTCTCTCATACACACGTGCGCGCACACATAAACACACACACACATATATGTCTCTTTGTGCGTAAAGAAAACAGTGAGAGAAGTTTTTTGGAAATGAACTACTTAATTATTCCCTCATGTTTGTTGGGTTTAATTTTTAAATAGTGTTTTCAAGTGTTTTAAAAAAGAAGGAAAATAATTCCTATTTCTAATTATATAATTTTAAGGATTCTAAACCTCCTCGCCAAAAAAGAAAAGAACCAAGGACTTTAAACCTTTCCCGTATTTACAAGGAATTGGCTCTTTCCAAATTAGCAATTTCCTAATTCTTAACGCCCCTCCTCAAGTTGGAGTGTACACATACTATGCTCCTAACTTGCCATAAATATACACTCATATCTAGAACAACGAATTGACTTTGTGACTGGCTCAATGTTTTGTCGTCAAAATGACAATCTTCTATATGAGCCGTTCTCTCATGAAACACTAGGTTCAAAGGAATTTGTATTGCATCCTGATTGTCTCAAGTCAATCACATTGGTGCATCTCGTCCAAATCTTGACTCTTTAAGAAGTTGCTTATCAATAGAAAGTCACATATATGATATTACCTACAATTCTACCTCTGCACTTGATTAGCTACTAGATCTCTTTAAGGAGTTGCTTATCAATAGAAACTCGCATGTAACCAACACCATTAATTTTGACTTGCATATTTGGTGCCATTTTAATTTTACAATAAAGATACTAAATTCTCCTAAAAAGGGTATTTGACTCTCGAGTATATATGCTACTTATTTTGAAGGTGAAACGTTTTTGTTTTTGACACTGGTAACATTTTTATTTAAGTCAGTACTACCTAAGTACTGAAAAACTATATTTATAAATAAGAAGAAAAAGAAGTATAAATTTCCCCAAAACTGAATCAAAATTTAGTTGGACCCTAAAACATCTATGATTGACTCAGTCTCATTGGAGTAGACATTTGTACACCAAAAACAGAACAACAAAATACATTTAAGCTTGACATCCTGCAGGTTGTTGTTCCTATTTTCAAAACATCTATCATGACTCCCTCTCCATATAGTCTACCATATACAAGCAGGGATCATCCTCCATCTTTCTCTGTTTGTAGCCCCAACTCCAGCCTCCTCCCAACTAAAAAGAGTCTCATTAATCTTACTTGGCATACTCCAGGAAATGCCTCTGAGATTAAGGAAAATCTGCCACAGTTGGTCAGTGAAATTGCAGTGTAGAAAGAGGTGTCTCTCTGTCTCTGTATCCTTACCACATCGGGAGCATCTGTTGCATAGATACCTCTCTTGGCCACGTTGTCCAATGTCAAAACTGCTTCACTGGCTAGCAGCTAGGTAAAACATGCCACTTTGTGTGGCACTTCGATTCTCCAGATTTGCTTCCAAGGCCATTTGAAGTCTTGATTATCACTAAGACTTGTCTATTTATATCTTTCCTTCACCCTGTATCTACCTTTGCTCTGCCCATGCCACCATAAATAAGCCTCACCTGTTTGTATTCCTTGGAAACTCTCCAGTAACTTTAAAAGTTCAATCATTCTGGGAATTTCCCTGTCATCCAAGTTTCTTCTAAGGACCAGATTCTATCCTTGTTGTGACCACATTTCAGCAACAGTTTTCTGTTGATGTTGAGCCAAAGCGAAGATGTCAGGAAAGAGATCTTTAAGGCTCTCAATACCCATCCATTTATTAACCCAAAAGCTTGTTTTTCTGCTATTTTGAACCTTGACAATTAATTGATTACTGAGAGAATGCCAGAATACTCTGATAGATTTCCAGAGGTTAATACCATAGGAAACAAAAGGTTTTCACTTCGTCAAATAGAAGAACATTATCAGAAGCAAGGAACAAGGTGGACTAGGTATCAAGACCTCAAAAACCAAAGCAAAGCTCTTAAGGTCAAGTGGCTATGGAGGTACCATCATGAGGACTGAGGCCAACTCGTACAAGGTAATCAAGAGCAAGTATGAGGAATTGAACAAATGGGTAACTTAAGAGGTTATATGTGATCTCTACACTGTTTCCAGCAGCTTTCTAACTTCAAATCCCTGAATTCTTCCTGTTGTCTTAGCAATATTCAACATGTTGTTGAGTCCCTCCATAGCTATGACATACCTTAGAATGTGAAGCATTGCATTCAATGATTGCCACAAGGGCTGGGAGAAACTGGCGAACAACGTTGACAACAAATATGATGTTTGATCGTGTGATGTAAGGTAATTGAGATTGCCAACCAATTTTTGATAACGAGCGGGTCCTGTCAAGGGCTCCGCTATCCAAGGGCTACCCTATCAAGGAAGATGCTTAATATCGGGGTCCATAGGATTATCAATAGGTTTTCAATTCAACATGTCAATGACTTTCAATATATCCAAAGCATACTTCCTTTGTGAAATATAATTCCCACTTTAGATTGTGCCACCATAATACCTTAGAAGTATCTTAGTTTACCCAGATCTTTTGTTTGAAAAAGACTTGATAAATGCTGCTTAAGTTGAGTAATACCTTCATGATCATATTGTTATAACATTTTTATCAATATAAACAACCAAGAATGCACATTTGGCATTATGAATAAGTTGATTAAACACAAAGTAGCAAGATATAAAGGTCGAGAATTAGGGTAGAAGGTTAGTAAATCGAGCATTGTCTAGCTTCTCCTTTTCAATATTGTTATTATTACTTTTCATCTTCGATATTAGTATTACTTGTTTCCTTTGCTTCAGTTCTCATATTATTTTATCGCTCCTACTATTCTTTTCTTCATTGTTTTCAGCATGACTTCTTTAAGTATACTTGCTTTACATATTTGATTTTTATATGCTTTACTTGAGACAAGGGTTTGTTGGAGACAACCTCTCTACCTTCTAAGGCAGGGGTAAGGCTGCGTGCACCACCCTCCTAGACCCCACTTGTGAGATTATAGTGGGTATGTTGTTGATGCTGAGGAAACAAATGTACTTTAATCCATAGAATTTTTTACATTGTAAATATATACAAGTTAAATTCATGTGTTCTCTCTTTAACAATTTAAGCTTTTAGATGAGAAAGTCAATACACTTTAACATGGTATCCAAGAGAGAGCAGAGGTCTTGGTTTCGGGTCTCATTGCCACCTAAGGGAGGTATTGAAGACATTATTAAGAAAATAAAAGTGTGCTCTCCCTATCCGTTTAAACTTTTACATGAGATGGTCACTCAGTTTAACAAGATTATATGGATATTTCAGTGCAAAAATAAGTGAGGCCAAAAACAATGAATGAAAAGTGCTATTCCTTTAACTACTGATTTTGATCCATTAGCTAGGGTGACAATATAAAAGACTGCAAAAGATTTAACGGGAGCAAAAATATATTTTGTTACTAGAGATATGGGCAGAAACGCCGAAATCAAGAATCCAATGTTCAAAGGATAAAGGCTGTGTCATACAACCGAAAGAGTTACTTGGTTGTGCTATGCAAGTTATAGATGAGGATGATAACCGTTGCTTTGCAATATGGTGCTGAAGATTTTCTTTGGAATCAATTCCAATCACAGTGATAAAATGCGGTGTTTCTTAGGCTTGGATTCCAGCTCCAGTTGTCTTAACCACCGTACTTTTTTTCTTGTGGAAGAAAACGGAGTTTTTGCTTTTGTAAGATTAAGAAGAATAATCTGTTTTTGGGAAGGAAATAACTCTTCTCCTCTTTCTTTTATAACTGGAATACAGAAAGTGAAGGAATGTTTTGACAAGACAGGAATTTCTTATAAGAGTGGGATAACCCATAATATTTTTAGCCAGCACTTTAAAATAGGGACTGTTTGGTATTTCACCAAAATTCTCAATTTCTCCCCAATTTCTAGAATCTTAAACTTCCTCTCTCCTAAACTGTAACATCAATTGTTTCCCCATTGTTCCCGCTGTCTTCCACCACATTGTTGCCGCCACGGTCACTTTTATGAAAATAAAGTAACAAAGTATCTAATTCTTTACCCATTAAAGAATTTAACTTCTTAGGTACCAATTATTGGTTCTGATGTTTCATGTTAGCAGTAACAACAAACTACAAACGCCAATAAAATCAAACTCTTCACACCATTGATGGATGTTTCAACTCCATTATTTGTTTCAATGTTGATGTTCATGTCTCAGAATATGATCAGATGTGGTATTACTGGTTTGAATTTCACCAGCGCCTTTTGCTTGTTGGGTCCAACACCATTTGACCCATCTCTAAAAGTTAACCCTAGTTTCTGTTATGATGTTTTGGAAGTGCCAAAAATATCCTCTGTAACAATCATACCCGTCTTGGGAAGGCTTTGATATGCGGGGTTCTGCAGAGTTTGTGTTGACTGGAATTGCAAAGAAGAAAAGGATATTTTGGTTAAAGACGAAAACTCCCTACATTTTGTGCTGGAAGGAAGAAAATGAGGGCATTTTGGAGAAACAAAAATGGGTACAGTGCTAACCTACTACATGAATGTAGTAGGTTAGCAAAACCCTATATATGTGTATACACACACATTATATTTATATATAGTGTGTTTATGGGAGGTGTTGTACTTTAATCTTAAGAGAAAACTAGGGACACTATCAACGGAAGTTAGATCATGTGTAGAATTTAATGTTTATGTAATAATAGTAATAATAATACAACAACAACAACGAACCCAGTGTGATCCCACCATGTGGGGTCTGGGGAGGGTAGAGTGTACGCAGACCTAACCCCCACCTTAAAAGGTAGGGCGGCTGTTTCCGAAAGACCCTCGGCTTAATAATAATAATAATAATAATAATAATAATAATAATAATAATAATAATAATAATTTTACATGTATCTATTAGTTTAGACTGCTCCATCAATAACATAGAGATGTAGAGACGCTCATTCATGTGCACATGTGTATAATTTTATGTATGCAGCACATTTTTTGGTTCTCTCTGTTACCTTACATTACTTTTAGCTTTCTGAAGAACATGTATAGAATATTGTGTATTTTTAGTTAATTTGACTTTGTATACACCAACATGTGTTGTCTTACAAATTTATGTATTTATCTACTGGATGAACTATGAGGCATACTGAAAACATGTTGAAGTTGCATTTGTTTTCTTGCGTTGTGAGTATTTAGTTGAAATACCAAATTTGTAACTTTTTATTGTTTGTTTCCAACATGTAGATCGGCAATGATGCTTCCCAGTTCATTGGACCACTCGTTCTAAACCAACTCTTACAGGTAAAAAAGCAATTGCACATTCTGCAAATTGATAATTGTAAGGACTTTTAAGTTTTAACCAGACCCCTTTTGTGGCCTGAGAAAGAAGATGGTTTACCAATGTCTTTTGGTATCATATTTTATTTCATATTTGCTTTGATGATGCGTAGTTGTGGATTGGTCATGAAGTTTTAGTAACTCCTAACAAGTTTTGGGTTCCATCTTTCTTTAATCCTTTTATACATTCACCTTTAAATTTTTTAAAATGATCTCCACCTAACTTATCAGGTATTTGGCCTTTGGAATGCATCATTAAGTATGGAGGTTGTATGTATGACAAGTAAAGTGGGATAAAAGCCACAATCTAGATAATAGGATATGCAAGGAACACACATATATTTTTTAGTTGGTCTTCCATGTCTTTGGAGGCAAGTAGGGATGTAGTAAGGATATCCCTATTTGTTCTGATCGTGCAGCAGGCTTGGCGTTATTTGTGGTTCCGTAATAGTTTTTATCAGGAACTTATTGGAAAAGTTTTGAAGTGATTAGCAACTTTCTAGAAGCCCGAGACTACCATCTAGTGATTGTTATTTTGGTAATCATCGTTGTCATTACCTCCTTTTTTTTCTATGGTTGGGTATAAATCTTATTTTATATGCTTATAAAAGAATCTTGTTATGTACTCTTTGAATTGCGATTCATTTTGGTTGTACTTGATATGCATTGATGCATCCGTGATGTCAGGAACCAAGATGAATTAATATCTTCCCAAAAGTGGGAATATTCTTCTTCATTGTATACATTTCTCTGATGTGCATGATCAGGTTAACAAAGTCAATTGTCATCATGATGTGAAACCAGCCTATATAAGTTGTAGTTTTCAATACAAACAATGTCCATGCTTGACATGATAATGTTTGGAGATGATCTGATTTGATTTCAGTCTTGTTCATTTTTCTTTTAAAATTTTCTGACATCTAATCACGGTCCCTTATATCTCCATCCAACAGTCTATGCAACGAGGTGATCCAGCATGGATAGGCTACGTCTATGCAGTCGCGATTTTTATTGGAGTGGTATGACTATTGTACCAACCTTTGGTGGACACACCAAGATACTGACTTATGCTCTATTCTGGTCTCTCTGAATTTGACTATTTAAGAAAATTGTCTTCAGACTGCTATATTGGACTTTACTCTGTAAAACCAAAACCTTTATGCAGTGGAAACATCAAACAATTTGGCATGCTTAAAGGTCCTAGTGGCAGTGTTTGGTGAACCTATAGTCAGACCCTTGTGGTCAGGCCCTTCCCGGACCCCGCGCATAGCGGGAGCTTTAGTGCACCGGGCTGCCCTTTATAGTCAGACATTGATGTGTAGCTTCCATATGTTTGTGGGCTTTTTGGTCTGATTTAAAAAAAATTGTATGCAAATAGCTGGAGGCCATATGTCTAAACTGCCTCCCCACTAATGTTCTTTATTTCTTCCCTTTTTTACCTACTGAGAGTGTGACTAGAACCTTAGTTTTTCTTTTAAATAACTTTAGTTGACTCTCTTCCTCCCGCGGTCTCTGGTTGACGCTATTTCAATATGTAACTATGGTTCTGACACTATTTAAGTACAAATTTTCTTCTAGGTGGTTGGTGTTCTCTGTGAAGCGCAGTATTTTCAGAATGTCATGCGTGTTGGATATCGCCTGAGATCTACTTTGGTAATTCAGATTCCTTCTACATTCTATCATCCCCTCTTCTTTGTTTAGCCTAGGTTACATCTAGAGGTGACATTTATTCTTGTTTTGTTGGGTTATGTGACGCAATTGGGATATATCACCAATCTTCTTTGTCCTTTTCTGTTTCCATTTTCTGTGCTCCCTTATATATGAAGTATAATTTCTAGTGCTAGTTAGTATTTCATTAAAGGCTTATTCTTTTTACTTTCTGTTTTACCCTAACAGGCAAGACTTGGATCTCAGATCTGTCTTATTTAGGAGCTATCAGGATTCGTAGGAAGCACCGGCTCCTGTAGTTATAATTATGTTTTGGCAATATAATCCTTGTTTATTTGAATTAATTATGATGACAATAATCATCATTCTGGAGAGAGCATTTCATGATCACCTAACACAAAATAGACTGTAGGTATATGCTAGTATTATGCAACCAAGTAAATTTCTTTTACCCATTAAAGCCAAGTTCTTTTGGTCCAATTTTGGTACCTTGCAGAGGTTCCATGAAATGTAGATCCATTTCTACACTACACATTAAAATTTCCTCGTGTTGGAAATACTTTGTCAATTCATTTGTTGAAACTCTCTTGTAATGTGACTATTGATTTGAGTCAAAGTGGCGTCTTGATATGACTTGTATTTATGCATCGTCTTGTTGCTTGTTTTTGAGTTATTCTGGGAGTTAGTTTAGCCTACTCATTGCTTCTTGTAGACTCTGTATATGTTAACAGCAGCATCTTTCTGTGTCCTTGCTAATATAGAACATATAACTCATCAACTATTCCCCATCTAATTCTAGAAATTTATAGATCATTGATGAACGGGTGGAAGGATTATGATTAAGTCCAATTGCTTTTTTAGGTTGCAGCAGTTTTCCGGAAGTCTTTGAGGTTAACCCATGAAAGTCGGAAAAATTTTGCATCAGGAAAGATAACCAACTTGATGACAACAGATTCTGAAGCACTTCAGGCATGTTGGTTGTATTACTGCTGATATTATTTAGTTCTGCAATCCTTTACAAATTGAATATTCTATGACATTACTTTCTAGCAGGATAAGAGATTGCTGATTTAAGGAATTGATTCTTATTGGATATGCCCATTTGTGAAAACATGTTTGTACCATAAGATACATAGCAGCACTAAGAAAATGCATAGAAAAAATGCTTGACAATGAACACTAATTGCTTATTTATGAGAGATAAAGTATGCTGGAAGCCCCAACTTGTGGGACTACACTTGGTATGTTGTTGTTGTCATGTATAAAAGTCAATTTACAGAAGTACAAAACTTACATAAATCCTAAAGTATTAAGAGTTAATTACATCCTATTCCTATTTTTTTCAAATTACAAAAATCCCTTATTTTTTGAGAAACTCAGATACATAAGTCATCTTCCCTGATACATAGTGATGCCTTTAATGCTGTTGTGGTAAAAAAAGGAAAATTAACGGAAGATTTGTTAAATGAATATTTTGTTACCTTTAAAAAGGAAAAAAATAAATAAATAAAGCATAAATTATGGGAAAACTTTATTGGCAATGAGATTCAATCCCTGACAAATTGAAACATGCTAGTACAATTCAAAATTCAAAATTCTTCTTTCCATTCTTCCAAAAAAAACTCTCAATTTTGAATCAAAATTGTCGACAAATTGTACTGATACAACATGAACATGTCGATCTTGTTGAGATATTCCAAAATCTGAAAAAGTGAGGTGAGGTTTGAACGATACAAAAGTGATGGAATTTTTTGATGGTCAAAATACTGGAGTTGGTGGTGGCTCCGGTAAGGGCTTTGAGTCAAGATCCATGGATGACGCCATTTTTGAAAGTGAAAAAAAGTTACAAGAGTTGGTATAGAGCAAAGAAGAATGTGTAAAAGGATTTCATTATCACGTTTTTTTGCTTTCAACAAATCAAATTGTTGATTTTTTTAAAATTTTTTTGTTGTTCATCTTTTTGTGATACATGAGTTCTAGAAATGATACATAAATTTGAATTTATAATAAATGTATCTGATACATAATGACTACCAGTAATGTATCTATCTCAAATATAACATTTTATGGGCAACAATTACCTATTTAATGTATCTAGTAGAAATACTGTACTTAACAATTCAAACAAGGTACATAAATAGTAATGTATCATGATAAATCTATCCATCTCGAAAATACAATTCAAATGTAATGTACCATAATGTTGAAACGAAGACATTATACATTAATTTAAGAAACAAAAACAATTAGATACATTAAAAATGTGAACCTATATGTATCAAAAAAAGATGAACAACAAAAATCGACCTTCATTCATATGTATCAGCAATTTTTTAAGATGAAAAAACTATTTTTTTTAAAAAAAAAACAGAAGTGATGGAAAGAAATTTACCTCTTGAATAACTTGAAATCATTAATTGGAAAGAGAAAATATTTGAAATTCAAAAATAGATTAAGGGATGTAACTGTTGAGAGATTTGTGGAGTGAAAAAAGGAAGGAAATCATGGGTATGGTATTTTGAATTGATGTATCCGGAAAAGGGAATGATGGAATGATGGGGGCAAAAGAAGGGATTTTTGATATTTTTTGAAACGGTAGGGAAAATAAGAAAATATGGTAAAAAGAGGTGTGTAGTTAAGTAATTTTTCCAAAAATTTATGACAATTAAACTAAAGCCTTGAAAGTAATTTTGTTTTTCATCTCTCTATCAATATCACAATCATTGCTGGCATGAACCATCCTGAATCAGATGCTATCCAAGAAAATTCAGAATCCTGAATGTATTACACAAAAGTCGCAGAATAGTTATTTGTATCACAGGATATAAATGAATTTACGCACTAAATACATGAGGTCATAAGATATGTGTCACTGGAGCGTTGCACCGAAATGCATCTTTAAGATACTGACTGTTTTGCTTGTGCTAGCTAGTATGTCTTTTTCTAGATCTCAGACTTGATGATAACTCTCCTTTGGAAGCATAAAAGGTTGACTGAATACATTGGCGGATGGAATAAATATATAAGTTTTCCTTCCTCTATAAGTTTATACACTTTTCGATGAGGTACACACAATTTAATATGGTATAAAAGTGGACAGTTTCTGGGTTAAACGTTTAGCGCGTACCATTACACAGGATACTCCCATATGCGGAAGATAAAAGAATCAGGTCCATGTGTGCGGGTCACATTAGGATATATGAATACATAAAATTTGCTTCATTAGAAGTTAAAAATTTAAGACGAAAAGGTACACCATCTACAGAACACAATATTATTACTATTTGATGCATTTGTGTACCACCATGACTTTTCTTGTTTTTGTTTTTCTGAAACTGAATCAGTCAGTAAGATTCCTTGAAATAGAACAAATATCGGAAGTTCTAAAACAACTTTCACCAATTCCAACTTGCAAAACAACCAATAGTACTATAACAAAACTATGGCTCCTATAGGGAACCACACTAATCACACCAAAATAGTCCTCAACAAAAAGATATCCCTTGACAACCATAGAGATCTTTCTTTTTTTTGATGAATTAAGAAATTTCATTGATGGCATCAAGAAGATGCAAAATAAAAGAACAAACGGATGCTAAATTATAAAAATAGGTGTTAGCTTCAAAACATATTAGCTATAGCTCCAGGGAGCTAACAAAATCCAAAAAGGTGTCGGGGGAATTTACAGGGGAGCGCTTGCACCAACTATAGAGTAACAAAATACATTTAGACTTGAGTACTGGATTAGTAGTTGATAAACCTTCAAAACATCTGCTGTTCCTTCCTGTACTATCCAGAAAAATCATGCTGGAATTATATTCTAGATTTTCTTGATTGGTTTACCCGACTTTCCTTGAGCTCCAGTCTTCCACTGCTGTTCCTTTCTCGTTCTTTTTTTTTTGGAAGCAAGACTTTTGCAGAGAGAACAGAAGTCAGAACCAATTCTTACCTCAAACCCAAAACCATAGAAAGTTCTACCGTCTCTTGAGAGCATACACAACATCCATAGTAGTCACCGTCTTCTGATGAACATGCTCAATATAGGTAACAACATCATGAATCACATTCTCTAGAAAATCACTCACGTGTCTCCCCATAGATAAGCCCACTGATACGCTTCACTCCTTCTCTATGAGCCAAAAGCCTAATGGACTACTTGGTGATACCTTGAGTGTTATAACGGAGGATCTTACAGTGTCATTTTGCTCTTCCATTTCCAATCATTTTTCCTCCCTTTCCACTACCTAATGTGTTTTCTCAACCATTAATTTCTCTGAAATTGAAGCTTCTGGATCTCAAAGGGTGTAAAGAGATGGCAGTGAACATCCTTTTACGAAGAGATGTATTATCCTATGAATTCTCTGTGCCTAGATTAATTAAAATTCCGTCTTAAAAGTTTGTTTTAAATGTGATTGTTTTGCTGTGTTGACATTGGTGTCTTTCTTATTTCTCCAGCAAATATGTCAGTCACTTCATACGATTTGGTCAGCTCCTCTTCGGATCATTGTTGCATTGGTTCTTCTTTACCAACTATTGGGGTTTGCAGCACTTATTGGTGCACTTTTGTTGGTTCTTATGTTTCCCATACAGGTAAAGAGCTTTACTTTTCCTCTCATCACTTTACAACATTTGTCCATTTTTATTGAAGATATTTCCACTTTTTTATTTTGTACCTAAATTTAGAGGTTAATGCTTGCTCGAGGAAGAGCACTTTCGAACAATAAGAAGAAAAGGAGTTGTTTCTGTAATTAAAGGGCAAATGCTTTTACACCCGAGTTCTTTTGGATCATGTGCTTATGCTAATAGGATTATCCAACATGGTTTTTATTCAATTGAAGGTTATTAAATATAATTATGTAATAGGGGAAATAGCCCATACAAGTTGTATAAAGATGATAGAGAATTTTACTCAACATGTGTCATTATGAAAGTCATTTACATGACTAGAATATGACATGTGCTCCAAAAGTACGCGAGTAAATCATTTAAAGTAATGGTGGTTACTTTTGTAATGGTGGTTACTTTTAAGGCACTGATGAATGTCTTAATGGCTGGAGTATCACATGTGCCCAAGAAAACCAGTTTGATGCAATCATATACGGTCAAGGAGGAGGTTCACATATGAGTACTTTATGTTGAGGGTATTTAGTGAGAGATAGTGATGGATACAACAGCTCTATTTTTCATGTTGACTGGAATCAAAGGCCCTGATTGTAAGGTATTGATGGTTCGAATGTTTGAAGTAAAGAATTTCCTGTGCAGACGTAGAATATCCATTAGCAGGACTTGTACCCTATTATATCCATTACCTGTAGTTTGAAAAGTCTTTCCCATAATTTCACTGGTAAAGGATCCACCTGCCTAATATCTCTCAGAATAGACTGCATAGAGTTGTGGAGCGAATTCTTTTTTGCTTGTGGAATAGCTTGTAATTCAGCATCTACTGGATACATTTATCAATGAATTTACCTGATTCAAAAAAAAAAGACTGCATAGAATTTAGGTATAAATCTATTTAATCTTGTTAATTCAGTGTTCATTTTTCAGTACTGCTGTGTTGATTTTGTTTTCTTTTTCTACTTGTTCAATTTTTTTGTGTGCTTAGAGTATGCACAACTATTCTTGGTATCCTCCATTCCGACGTCACAGGATTATCTTGCTATTTTCCTTTCTTTTTTTCGATAAGTTCTCTTGCTATTGTCTTAATGAAAAAATATATGGGTTATGCAGACATTTGTTATAAGCAAGATGCAGAAACTGACGAAAGAAGGATTACAGCAAACAGACAAGAGAATCGGTCTCATGAATGAAGTATTGGCTGCAATGGACACAGTCAAGTATAGTTCATTCACAGAAGCATGTTTGAAACTCCTAAATATACTATCCAGTTTAATGATTTGTAACTGTAGTGATATGTATTTTTCAGATCTTATGCCTGGGAGAATAGTTTCCAGTCCAAGGTTCAAGATGTTCGGAATGATGAGCTGTCTTGGTATAGGAAAGCACAATTACTAGGAGCGGTATGTTGTGAGACTTTTCAGTTTCAAATTAACCAGAAGAATGAATTGTGTTTTTTCAGAAAGGAAATATTATTGTGCCTTCCGTGGAGGTTAAGCAGAGTTGCAATATGTTGTATTGCCCCAAGAGTAAAGCTTGAATCAACTATACTACCCCATATTATGGTGCTCGGGCTCTTAAAAAATGCCACCGGGTGCATGTTTGGTACTCCAAAAGTAGTGCATTTTTGGAGGATCCGATACAGATGCGGTAGCAGTTTTGGAGTGTCGAGTAGCATCATGCCCCTAACCTAAGACCATATATTTAAACATTTATATGTTTATAAACAAGACTGCATGAATGAAAACAGTTCGCTTAACCTCGGCACACAGCTGGTCTTTGCAGGCAGAAGAAAGGAACACAAATACTGCAATTGAAAATTTACTTATCATTCTTGATTTCTCCTCCATTTTTCCCTCTTGACCTGAATCTGATATCCTCTTTGTTTTTATTCCTTTCAGTTGAATAGCTTCATTCTGAACAGTATTCCTGTTGTGGTGATTGTAATCTCATTTGGCGTATTCTCCCTACTCGGAGGAGATCTAACACCAGCAAGGGCATTTACAGCTCTATCGTTGTTCGCAGTGTTGCGTTTTCCGCTCTTCATGCTTCCTAATATAATAACACAGGTTCTATTTGTCAAATGTTTTTTCACAATCTGATATGGGATATTAAATAGTGTCACTGCCTTCTTCAATTATTGTAGAACCGTCAATTTGCTGGATCTGTCTTTGAAGAATCCCTGTTGTAGCATTTATTCTAGCCTGTTAGAAGATTGACTACTTCCTGGGTAGTTCATTTGTCGTGCTTGAGTATTGTTTCATTTTATATACAATCAAATGTCTCACCTAAAACCACCCCTCCCCATGAAAATAAATAAAAAGAGGAAAATTAAACAAATTATTTGTCATTTCCAACCATCTTAATTTAAGGTCATAGCTAAAATTAGCCAGCAGTGATGGCATTATCAGATACTAAAGTTATGTGTTGAGGTGAAAAATGTTTAGATGCCAGAGACTTGTCCTTTTGAAAACTCGCCAGAATGGCCTGCTAACTCCAAATTGAATCTAGAACATCAATTATGGAGATAATGTCATTTGAATATATTTGATTTCACCAAAAACATAGTAACACAAGGTAGTTTAGCTTAATATTTTGCATACTATTCTCTATGCTATCAAAACATCTAGCCTTCCTTTCCTTCCAAATTGACCACCAGATACAAGCAGGGACAATTCTCCATCTATAACTATTTTTTGCCTGCACACCAGCTTCCTTCCATCTCTGGATGGCTTCAGTAACCTTTCCAGGCATAGTCCATGCGATGCCTTTGAGATTTTAAAAAAATCTCCATAGGTGTCCAATGACTTTGCAATGAAGAAATAGATGGTTAACTGTCTCAGCATTTCCCCTCCTAAAAAAACACCTACGACAAAGTGGTAGCCTCTCCTCATCAGATAGGGCAACTTGAGCAATCAAAGCTATGCCCCCTTCCACTGCTGACTATGAACAGTCATAGGTGAGAGCTGCTTCCTTGGCTAGAACCCCGATAAAGCTGGCCACTTTGTGTGGAATTATGTTTTTCCAGATGCCTCTCCAGGGCCAGTTGTTTATGCACCGAGGTGTTTGATTCATCAACCTGTAAGCATTACTTACTTTGAACTGATCCTTCTTATTACCTTTCCACCGTAAGGTATCTTGACCTACTTTCTGTTGAATTTTCGATGGTATTGAAGAATCTGCAACTCTTTGGATCCCCCAGTCATTTAAATGCCTTCCAAAGTTGAAGCTCCATCCATGGGGTGTCCAGAATTCTACAATAGTCTTATGTTGATGAGAAACTAATGCATAAATATCTGGGAATAGATTTTCCAGTCCTCCCGCCTCATGAGTCATGCCATTCATCTTTTCAAGAATCAGTTATAGCCCCGTTCACCACTTTAATCTTAATGTTGGTTTGAATTCACTCCATAGTGTTCTGATAGACCTCCATAAACTAACTCCATAGGGTGTCATTATTTCCTTGGTCATCCAGTGGTCTTCCTCATCATACTTAGCATTAATAAACATTCCTCCATAGAGTCTGGTTCATTGCTATGCTTCCATAACCACTTCATTCTAAGGGCCTCGTTTAGGAATTTCAAGTTCTTGATTCCCAATCCCCCTGGTCTTTTCCCAGTGATAACCGCTTCCCATTTGACCAGATTATAACCTTTCCTTTCATTGTTTCCTTGCCAGAGAAACTTCCTCCTCACCTTGTCCAATCTCTTAATAACCCCTGCTGGAATGGGGAAAACAGACATTAAATAGGTTGGGACTTGAGAGTGAATCTAGGACTGAGTTGATGAGAGTTAGTCTGCCTCCCCTGGAGAGATACTGAATCTTCCAACTTGCCAATTTCCTTTCACACCTTTCAATTTCACTATTCCATATTTCAGTTGATTTTGATTTTGCTCCCAGTGGCATCCTTATATAGATGGTGGGTAGATTCCCCGATTCCCCACCTAGGATTGCATTCAAAATCTCCATGTTTTGCACCTCATTAATAGGATATAGGAAACTTTTCCTCCAATTAATGTGTAACCTAGAAATCCCTTCAAAAAGTACCAAAATCACCCTCAGGGTCCTGAGTTGATCCTCTTCAGCATCACATAGTATGAGAGTATCATCAGCATATTGCAAGTGAGTTATCTCCAGGTTAGTCGCGGATTTAATACAGAAAAAAAGAAGTTATCTCCAGGTTCCTTTCTCCAATTCTGGCCACATCAAATCTCATGTTTGATGTTTTGATCATGCTGTTAAAACAATGTTAGTTTTTCTTTTTTACTCAAGAATTGTTCTGGTGACAATATTTCGTATGCACTTCGTACCTCAAAAAGGAAAAGTTTTAAGCACTTCATTGATTCTGTTGAGTCTTTCAATTACAGAGAAACATTCCATACATTTTGAGAAAAGAGGAACTAGCATTCTTTGTTTCATTTTCCTCTCTTTCTCTATAAACTTTTTAAAATATTTTTTACATGAGCAGGAGAAAGCAAAATCTATGGGATCATCCTTCATTCGGCTGTTTGTTTAATTTACATAGTTGCACATATGTTCTGCCTTTGCAGGTTGTTAATGCAAACGTATCGTTGAAACGTCTAGAAGAGCTTCTCTTAGCTGAAGAGAGAATACTTCTTCCCAATCCACCTCTTGAGCCTGGACTTCCAGCAATTTCAATCAAGAATGGATGCTTTTCATGGGAATCAAAGGTGTGCAGATAAGTCGATATCTTTTTTTGCCAGAAATAATACAGAGTCTTGCAAACAAAATTATGGTAGCCTTTAGCGGCCTCCTATGTTTTTTCACATAAACAGAAGTGGCTAAAGACATAGCATATACTTATCAGAAGGGAAAAAAGAATAAAGTATAAGTATATATATTTGTTCATAAATAGGTACACCTCCCTCTTTCCCTTTTTCTTGTTTTGTTCCTCTCTTTGAGGAATCTATTCATAGCTTCATATGAAATCCTATCCTTCTCCGGAAACCTTACATATCTTGCATAATTATTTTTGCTCTCCAGAAAGATCTTTTCCAAGTAATTTAATTCCTTTTTCTCTTTAACAAATACACTATGACCTCAACTTTTTACTTCCACAATCACATCTACTGGGTAGCACATTATACATTGTTAATGAGTTTGGTTCTTGTCATTATTTGGGGCACAAATAAAATTTGAACATTATCTGTGGTCTAGCACTTGATACTGCAGCTCTTTGGAATTGATCTGTTATGCTGGGAAGTGATTTGGATGGAGTATACTTGAGCAAATAGCTTGTTGCTTTGTGATTTAGCCATGGTGTCCTAAGAGAATGATGCTATCTTGTACCACATTAGTCAGGTGCAGATATTTGTGTGAGAAATAAAGGAGAAAAGTGTTATTGAATTTTGCTGACTACATTATTTTCCAAAAAAGGAAAATAATTTCCTGACTACATTATTACACTGAGCCCTATTTATAACTACATTTTGAATTTTTCCCATGTAGGAGACTCTATGCGATTCTATTCCTATTCCACTTCTAACCCTCCCCCTCAAGCTATTGCATAAAAGTCATATGTATCGAGCTTGTACAGATGTATCTAATACGAGGAACAATGAGGGACTTGGTGAAAATACGTGCAAGTTGATCACTTGACTTCAAAATTTTTTGTAACAATATCTCCTAATAGTATCTTTTATCTGATGAAGTGATCAATTTCAATATGCGTAGTCCTCTCGTAAAATACTGGATTTGATGCAATATGAAGGGTGGCATGATTATCACACACAAGTTCCATCTAATTGATTTCTCCAAATTTTAGTTCTTTGAGCAACTATTTAATCCAAACTAGCTCACAAATTGATATGATCATTGCTCGATATTTTGCTTCTGCTCTAGATTGAGATTCCGCATTCTGTTCCTGTTTATCTTCATTGCAGTTGCTAAATTTGGAAATTAGTGGACTTGCCAATTATTTTCAGGGCATATGGGGGCTGGAAACTGTAACTGTTGTCTTGCAATGTGCAGGCGGAGAAACCAACATTGTCAAATATCAATTTGGATATCCCAATTGGTAGTTTAGTAGCTATTGTTGGGGGCACTGGAGAAGGAAAGACATCGCTAATCTCGGCAATGCTTGGAGAGGTTCCTTCCATTTCTGATTCAATGGTTGTCATAAGAGGAACAGTTGCTTATGTACCACAAGTTTCATGGATTTTTAATGCAACAGTAAGTTCCCTGTTTAAGCGTAACATACATACGCATTAAGGTTCATCTTCTAGCTGCTTTTGATTAAAGATATTTGGTATCATGGATCACTTGAAGTGCATTTTTACGTTCTACAGGTACGGGAAAATATACTGTTTGGTTCTGCAATTGATGCTGCAAGGTATGATAGGGCCATCTATGTGACCGCATTACGGCATGACCTTGAATTGCTTCCAGTAAGCATACCTGCAAAAGTTATCCAATCAATATATTTTAGATAGTTATTCTTCCTTACAATCTTTTTCTGTTTTGATTTTTTAATAATTAGAATCTTTCTTTAGTGTGTTGCTCAACTTTTAATTGCCTTTGTTCTAGGGTGGTGATCTCACTGAAATTGGTGAACGGGGTGTCAATATTAGTGGAGGGCAGAAGCAGCGAGTTTCCATGGCTAGGGCTGTTTATTCTGATTCTGATGTTTGCATATTTGATGACCCTTTAAGTGCTTTGGATGCTGATGTGGGCCGCCAGGTAACCATTTTACGTTGATGAAAACATCAGGGATCCAAAGCAAGATTCGTTCACCTTTTTGTTTTGTTACATTTTCCTGATGCAGTATGTTTCTGAAATGTTTCTGACTTCATAATTTTGTGGCAACTGTAATTCTTATGTATAAACACTCGTTGTAATATATGATTACCAGGTTTTTGAAAGGTGCATCAAGGGAGAACTGAAAGGAAAAACCAGAGTTTTAGTCACAAACCAGCTACACTTCCTTTCACAAGTAGACAAAATCATACTGGTTCATGATGGTATGGTGAAAGAGGAAGGGACCTTTGAATATCTCTCAAATAACGGGATACTATTTCAGAAACTGATGGAAAATGCGGGGAAAATGGAAGAGTATACAGAAGAGAAGGAAAACGATGACAATGACAAATCTTCAAAACCTGTTGTTAATGGTGAGACCAATGGGGTAGCTAAAGAAGTTGGAAGCGATAAGAAAGAAGGAAAATCTGTTCTTATCAAGCAAGAGGAACGGGAAACTGGTGTAGTGAGCTCGAATGTTCTAATGAGGTAAGAACGATACAATGATCTGGCTAAAGTTTATACAACCTTTTCAGTTTTCTACATATATATATATATATATATATATATATATATATATATATATATATATATATATATATATATATATAGAGAGAGAGAGAGAGAGAGAGAGAGAGAGAGAGAGAGAGAGGAAGGAGATTTCAGTTTGTGTGGAGGTAGCTAAACATCTTTCAATACTAAGACACTCATGTAGAAAAGGTTTCACAGGCAAGCATCTCCGGTATTTATTATCTTAACTGATAAATTTGCTTAACCGTGAGTTCCATATCCAATCTTTCAGTGAAAACCTAGTTTACCTGGAGTTGTTGGAGTTTCTTTTGCATAAAATAGTTGTATTTAGTCTTAATACAAAGAGCTCCCATGCCTTTCTAGCCTGACATGCTTTAGGTGTCAAGAATGAGGACTACATATTAAAGCTATTGTCCAGTTTGAAGACTTAATTATTTTTTTTGATAACCGTGGTGTCCAGGAAAGCTTGCATGCACCTAGACTAATTCACGAGAGACTATCACGTCCCAAAATACCCCATAGACGTGATTGGCGCCCAACACACACCACTGGTCAGGCGAACCAATTTCCAAATCATAACCATAAATTTGTAGCATTTAACAAATTGAATAAGTACCCAAACAATATGATATTAATCACTAACAATTAGTATCTCAATAATATAAATTTAAAACTCTTACCCAAATCCCACACTAAACCATGGAGGATCTAAGAGAATTACAAAGGACCAAGACCCGCATGTGAAATCCCAAAAGTAAAGACGTCAACAAATAAATGATATAGACGCTGCTGGTAGCCTCCATGAACAATGCGACTGTTCTCCTCAATAAATAGATCAACTCTATCCAACTTGTCAGCTGTTAGCTTCGTCGTCACCAGTAGTATCTGCATGGACATGCAAGTAAGAAGTGAGTTATACATAAATATAACCTAGTAAGATCCTCAATTCTTTTAGTACTCGTAGAACAAGTTTTAGAAAATACAAACACAACTAGCACAAAAATAATATACACATGAATTATATCATATGTTATACTCAATAAGGTCCAAAGAAAAGTGCAGCAGGCACATTACATATCTTAACATAATTTACACTGAGGAATTGTCATAAACGACAGCGAGGAAAATTGACACAACACCCCAACAATCCACGGCAACATATATAATGCCCCCAAAGTATACTATAACAACATGTATAGGCCCTTAACATTTATGACAGCATGTGTATGCCCCTAATATATTATGGCAGCATGTGTATGCCCCTAACATATAGTATATATATCACGACAGCGAATGAATGATACCAACTCCATGGCACAAGGCCACACCACAATTCACTGATTAAATACTTTCATATTTTTCACAAAACAATACGTTGCGGTTGGTCAAAGATCTCATCAATTTTGCCAAGCACACGCTTGTCCAAACACCTGGAATAGACATACAAAACACATTTTAAAGTAGGTTTTGAAAAGCAAGTATCAAAGCTTACAGTCTCCACTTTCCTCAAGTTCACAAATCAAGCACCCTTTTTGATAAAGCAGAACTACACTCTTGGATCACCTCAAACTACACAAAAACGGATTAAGAATAGTCAAAAACCCTTGGCTGAACATTCTCTTTAATTTTAGAGCAAGTCAAACACGTGGTCAAATGTTAACCCAAAAAGTCAACTCCAGTCAGTGGGTCAGATTTCCCAAACCATGACCACAAACAGATTTTCCTCAGCGAGATGATTTTAGAACACTAATCCAAAATCAAATTTTGATTACGTTTGCCCTTTCAAATCAATGATTGTAGTTGAAGAAACCTAGGGCTAAACTTTCTCAGTTCCTCGTAATTTCTCCATATTTCTACCATAAAATCTACTCATAATCGCATAATAAACTTAAATAATAGATTAGAGTCATTACCTTGATTCTTTGGGTCGAAAATCTCTATTTTTTCTCTGCTTTTCTTCTCTTTTTCTCCCTTTATTTTCTCTCATTATGTTTTCCTCCTTTTATTTTCTTGCGTTCTGCATCTGCCAATTTCTAACTTCTCATGTCTTTAGCTCCTTTTTTTTCCTTTTTGGGCTTGGCCCACTTTTTTTTCTTTTCTTTTGTTTAAATATCACATAAACCTTTAAATGTGGATTATTATAGATACCTGCTACCTCCTACCAGGAAAAGGTACCTTTAACTCTGTTCACCAAGGCTTATACAGATGAAAAGAAATCACATGGTGTTTTTGTCTCCGCTAGGATTTGAACCTACGACAAGGAGATTTTCTCCACAGAAATTTTTCCTTTAACAGAAGTGCCCCTTGTTTCTTTACTATTTTTATCGGGAGAATCAAACTAATTCTTCAAGTTAGAGTGAATTTTAAAGAAGTTACATTCTCTCCTTCAAATATCCCATAAATAAAGGGAGGTCAGAATTGGTGAAAGTTTGAACTTTCATATGCTCTGCAATATCAGTGAAAACTCAGATCTTCTAATTGAGCCTGCTTTTTGTCATGATCAATACTTATTTAAAGTTGTAGTCGTATTAACGAGGCAAATATCTTGAAGAATATTGAAGCATTTTGATGCTTCAGATGCCTTGCAGGGAGAAAGTTTCCTTAGTTTGGTACACTGTTGTTTAAATGTATGTTTGATATCAAATCATTCTAGTTTAAATAAAGATACATGAGTTTGCAGTCTTTGTTTATTCCTTCCTTCCTCCCTCTTTCTGTAGGCTGGATAACTTCTTTTACCGAAGAAAAGAATGTGCCTGGTCAAGTTGTAGTCTAAATTGATACGTTATGTGTCTGCTTGTGTTTATCTGTTCGGATTTCCTCTAGCTGATGCAGCTTTCTCCTTTTCCTTTCCTAAGAATGTTAACTTCTCCAGCATGGTGGGAAACTAGGAGAATTTGAGCGTTCCTTGAACTGAAATGCTTTATACGGAAGCATTTGCCAAGCCTATCGTTATCACATGCCTTTGTGTACTGATTTAGGTTTTTTTCAACTCATGTTGCAGGTACAAAAATGCTTTGGGAGGTTCTTGGGTGGTTCTTATTCTATTTCTGTGCTATTTCTTGATAGAAACTCTCCGTGTTGGGAGTAGCACATGGTTAAGTTTTTGGACAGACCAAAGTAGTTCAACAAGATATAGTGCTAGCTTCTACAATCTGATTTATTCACTTTTGTCTCTTGGTCAAGTATGTAATCATTAGCTCTTAACTTTTGTCTGTTTCTGTTTTCTTCCTACTGATTCAAGATATTTGATATCCTTGTATGCTGAATAAGGCAGTAGAACTCATTATCTAATGAAGGGGAAATTTTTCTTCTAAATATTGTCTATATAATTTGCAATATCAGGTTATGGTAACTCTGATGAATTCATTTTGGCTGATCACATCAAGTCTTTATGCCGCCAAGATGTTGCATGATGCTATGCTTAATTCTATTTTAAGAGCTCCAATGGTCTTCTTTCACACAAATCCACTTGGGAGGATTATCAACAGGTTTGCCAAGGATATAGGGGACATAGATAGAAGTGTTGCACCCTTTGTAAGCATGTTCCTGGGCCAGGTGTTTCAGCTTATCTCAACATTTGTCCTAATTGGTATAGTGAGTACCATGTCTTTATGGGCAATAATGCCGTTGTTGGTCCTTTTTTACGGAGCCTATCTATATTATCAGGTATGTGGAAAACTAATACTCTTTATCTTTTATATTTCATGTTTCTGAGATGTAATTTGAACTGTTTTATAGATAATGTGTTCAGTATGCACGTGCATTCATTTTATTGAGATCTAAGCATGAGGTTACTCTTTCTGAATAAAAACTAGCAATTGTCATTCCTCAGGATGCATCACACATATTTTGTCCATAATTTTCTTTAATTATCTTGCCCATATTATTTGAATAAAGTTGCACCCTGACATGTCCTGGTCATATTATTCACTCAAAACAACCTGTAACTTGCAGAGCACTGCTCGTGAGGTGAAGCGTTTGGATTCCATCTCCAGGTCTCCTGTCTATGCACAATTTGGTGAAGCGCTAAATGGTCTTGCAACTATTCGTGCATATAAAGCTTATGATCGAATGGCCAACATCAATGGGAAGTCGGTGGATAACAATATCAGGTTTACACTTGTGACTATGAGTGGAAATCGATGGCTTGCGATCCGTCTGGAGACTGTAGGGGGTCTTATGATCTGGCTTACCGCAACATTTGCTGTGATGCAGAATGAAAGGGCAGAAAACCAGCAGGCCTTTGCCTCAACAATGGGTTTGCTTCTTAGTTATGCCCTAAATATCACAAGCTTGTTAACTGCTGTACTGAGACTTGCAAGTTTGGCTGAGAATAGCTTAAATGCTGTCGAGCGAGTCGGAACATATATAGAGTTACCATCAGAAGGTCCATCCATAATTGAGGGCAGTCGCCCTCCTCCTGGATGGCCTTCTGCAGGATCCATTCGATTTGAGAACGTTGTCTTACGTTACAGGCCCGAACTTCCTCCTGTTCTGCATGGTATATCTTTCACAATTTCTCCAAGTGACAAAGTCGGAGTAGTTGGCAGGACTGGAGCTGGAAAATCTAGCATGTTTAATGCTTTGTTCCGACTTGTACAACTTGAAAGAGGAAGGATCTTAATTGATGATTGTGATGTTTCAAAGTTTGGACTTACAGATCTACGGAAGGTTCTTGGTATTATACCGCAAGCACCAGTTTTGTTCTCAGGTATTACTTTGAGTTTGTTTTCTGTCTCCAATTTTCTGTGGATGGAGGTTTTTCTTTATAGATGTCGTTATCTTTATAGTTCAAATCAAGTTGCCTGAAGATAATCATGCACGTGTGATTCTGCTATAGGGCTGGACACACCTGTTACTGAACTGTGAACAGACGTCTGGAGAGTAAAATTCTAGTGACTTGTAGGAAGTATATTGTCAACCTTACACATTCTGTCTTTTTCCTGTCTGACTTAAGGCCTATCTTGATCCACAAAGTCCATGGACATTGTCAAATATTTTGTACTCTTACGATCTTGAACAATCCTCCCCTCATGAGCTAGCTTTTGGTGTGTGAGTTAGGTCCAAGGTCTATTTAACACTATATACATTTACTGCTGATCTTTTTCTGAAATGAAACTCCCTGTCAAATTTCTTTGACATTTTCCCTAAATTCTTGTAAATGGGTGCTGGTACAATAATCGAAGAGATAGCCTCCTCCTACTTTGTTCCCCTCAAAGCAAAAAGCTTTGAGAATTTGCAAAAGCTGCTGATAATGCTGAGTCACTTCTCTCTTGCCTGCTTATATACTATGTGTTCTTACCTCACATTTCTAGCTTAACCACAAGTAAACTTTTTATAAATCTGTGTTTTTCTCTTTCTTCTGATTTTTGCTGACAAATCAGTCTGCTCTTTTACCGTACTTTTGCTTGATGGTGCAGATGATCATATAAGAGAGATTTATAATTTAGAAACAAAAAGACCACGGCTCTCATATATATATATTTGTGTATGTTAAACAATTTCTAGTGCTATGCTAGAAGTGCTTAGTGCCTTGCATATACTTGGCTTATTTGTAATCAACATGATTGGAACATGGGAGGGGAAGGAGCTGCTGGGACCGGGAGGTAGGAGAAACAAGAAGTAGGGGGAAAAGAATGGAAGAAACTTCTAATGGGCCTTGAGTGTTGAGTGGCAGGATCTGTTATTTTCTTAACAGTCAGTTAATAGAGATTATTAAATGAAAAATCTTCTGGACAATCTTTAAGAAATTTAAATGGGTGAATGCTAAAAATATAAATATAAGAATATATTCTACTCTCAAAATTCTTCAAGTTGGTCTGCATTTTATTTCAAATTATATATGTTCCTCATTTTCGGTGTTGGCCTGAATTGACTAACAACCTACTGACCTACCATTAAGCAGCCTTTATCTCAACAATCCTCATGTTTTTTGGCCAGGGACCGTGAGATTTAACCTTGATCCATTCAATGAGCACAATGATGCTGACCTCTGGGAGTCTCTAGAACGTGCACACCTAAAGGACGTTATCAGGAGGAACTCTTTGGGTCTTGATGCCGAGGTTTGTTCTTGTTGCTTTACTTATTTTTGAGTTCGCTACAATTAATAGTTTGCATTGTATGCAGAAAACTCATTTAGTTCAGCCAGTTTTCTTTCTCAAAATCATTACTATGTGGATTTTTTAAATGAGAAGAGATTATTAATGAGAGAAGAAAGAGTACAGGAGGCGAACTAACATCATTTCATTTAAAGAAAGAAAATTATTGGCTTGTTACATTTGAAGATCTACCTGTTGTAAATCTGTCAAAGTTATATCACAAGATAGGCCTATGGCTCTATAGCGCATAAATGAGAGAAATGTTTCTGTCACCACACATAATCAACAGAAAGCAAGCTGTCTTAAAAATTTTACTTGTTCATTCCTCCCAAAGACACCAAACTATTGTGAATATAATGCACCTCCAGAGTATCTTCTATTCTTGCCTTGGCCAAATCCTCTATATTTGACAGTAAAGACTCGTTCCTACTTTTTGGTGCTATGAACGATCACCAAGTATGTGAAAAAGCTACTGTCATATTTTCTTTGTTAACGAAATCTAGAAATAGATGTATGTGAGTTTCCATATTTCTCTAGCGAATTATAAGCCAATTACTGCTAATACAATTATGAGTTCTCATTGGTGTTTAGTTCATAGGCCACACAGAAGCCTTCAGCTTTTTGGGTATTTAAGCTTTCGAAATGGAGGTCCCAAGGGGACATCTTGGGGATTTTGTTGATGGAAGGAGAAGAGAACTTGTCATTTGAGGCACCAGAAGATACCAGCTTCCAAGTGCTAGTATCTGGACAATTGGAAGAGCTATTTGGTTGACGTAATTCAAGAGAGTAGTGAAATCTTAAAAAAGTAGAGTTCTACTCATGCCGAATAGAAGATATCAGCTTTATGACAACTTGAGACACAATATAGATGAAGTTAAGCAATAAATAAAGCTGCATTCTTACCAAATGATCTTTCAATAATGAATTGAGAGAGCATTAAGAAGTCCAATTGTCCTCGTTGAGTACATCATAAGTGTTCCATGTCAGGTAGGTTGTCTAAGTTGCGCGCTTGGTTGGATTATGAGATTCTTTCATTGGGTATAAGATCCAACCTATGTTAAATCTGCTCTCACCTTTGTGTCTCTACATAAAGTCCACACATGAACATTAGAATCTGGTCACATGTGTGAGAGTTATATAATAATGTCCTACATCTGGTATATAAGCCATCCAATGGAGTTTATAGAGGTCTTGGCCCACTCAATCCAATATTTTAAGATTTGGGATTTGGATACTCCTATCCTATCCTATCCTTTCCTTTTCTCTTTTTTTGAGAAGGTAACAATTTGTATATATTTATCAATATAGCACCTAGATTGTGCTGAAACCATATTTACAAGTGAAAAAGAAGAAAAACTGCTCCATAAATCTAACAAAAAACCAGGGTGTCTATCATTGAAGCAATGTCTTCTATGTATCTCTGGTTAGCCCAAGAATAGAAAAGTCTTAAGCATTTCAATATAATCCTCTGACCTTAATGTCTTTAAAACATCTGGAATTTCTCTCTTTCCAGATTGTCCACCAAATGCAAGCTGCACAATGCTCCATTTTTCTCTGGGCGTCAATCTTGTACCTGCTTCTTCCCAGATGAGCGAGACATCAATAATCTGTCTTGCCAGAGTCCAAACAATACCTACGAGACTAATGAAGATCTTCCATAGCATGTCTGTGATTCTAACATGGTAATCTTTCTTATGAGGCTTCTCATGTTATCAACATGGTATCACAGTTGCTAGAGTTATTAAGTTGAGTTCTCGTTTCCATTTACCAATGAAATTCTTTTGTGTTCGACTCGAGAAAAAGAGTGGTCCTGCGTGAGGAAACTCCTCAACAAATAGTTATGTATGAAGTGTAATTTAAACCTAAAAATACTTGTATCTAGGCATAGGAGTGCCATTTTGTTTCTTTCCAACTTATGCCCGAGACTTGGGGGTCATTTAGTTGGGGCTTTAGAAGATTTAATCTCCACATAAATTTCAACACTAAATTATACAATGTTTTGATTTTGAGGATATCTAATCTCACCACATAGAAATCACCATTAAGTTATACAATGTTCGGTTGTTCTTTTTGTTTTCCTTATGAATTATACCTACATAAGTTATGTGTGATATAATGTGGAATAAGAATGCGGGTATCAATAATACATGGATTAAAATACTAAAATGACACAACTAACCCTCATAATAGTAAGAAAATTTTCGTTTTGTTTAAAAGTGTTCAAATTTTTTAAATTATATATTATATATTAATTTGTAATATGTCAAATTAAACATTGAACAAGAAATAATGCCCACATTATAATTCGTTCGTTACTAATTACTACATTATTCATCTTTGTATTACTAATCCTTAGATTTTCTAAATGAAAGTGATAATTTTTTTTAATTATTCTGAAATGTTGATTGTAATACTAATAAGGAGTAAATCAACTGAGTATTCAACTCTTTTAAGTCTTCCTAATTTCTATAAGAAAGGAACTGCATAACTTGTCACCAAATCAAAAGACCCCTTAGGGTCATCTTTTCTTTGAAACTGAAAGTACTTCATAAAGACAAGCCAGAGTTTTATCTTGCACCACTAAATTTCTCTCCTCGGTGACAAGAGATGTTGACCGTGTGACTTACTCTGTTGGCTCCAACCTTAATGCTCAGTCTTATGTTCTAACTCTAGATGATAAGAATCACATTACTTGAATGAAAACAAGAAAACAATGTGGAAGCAAAAGTATGGAAAAGATATGTGATTTTCGAGAATAAAATCCTCCAATATAAATATTACATGCTAAGAACCTTAATTGATCTCAGTATTCAAAATTAGCGGATTAAAGTTAATTATGATACTATTATAGTCAATTCAAGAATTAGATCAGAAGATGATCTAGACCCCTATTTTGAAGAAATTAGAAACAATAATTAGCAATCCATGAGATTAATTATCTTCTTTAATTTACAAATAAGAACTAAAGATATCCAGATAAAGAATTAATCTTACCTCTGAGAAGAATCGCTCTTATAATGTTGTAAGATAAATCCCAAGTAGCCACAAGCAAAGGTGTGAGGAATAGAACTCTCAAATAATGATAATGTTATCATGAAAAATAACAAAACTCACCCCTATATAAAAGGGAAACCTATGCCAAATAGCATGGGATTTGAATCCTACTTTATGGATTGCTCCAATTTTGGGCATGAATCAGCCCATTATGGTCATTAATTGCAGCCCTTTTGGGGCTTGATTCTCACGTCAATTGCAGCCTTCTTGGGCTCCTCCATGGTTCAATATTCCTCCTCTTGGACTTGGACTTGGTCCATGAAATACGTGGAACACTTAGCCCACTCTTCACCATAATTCTTTGGTGTTTCTTCCACGATAAGCATTTTCTTGGGCTCATCCTTGGGCGCTTTTTCCACGACAAGCATCTTCTTAATTTCCCATTGAAGCCTGTCAATCTTTAATGGAGGTATGCCACCGTGGATACTATCAGTGGAGCAACATTATCAAACAACAAGAAGCACCATAAGAGATAATCCATCTTTCTAATGTTGCCATAATGGATAACCACGGTTAGGGGCTAATATGGTGTCTTAGCCTTTTATTTTCCTAATAGAATGAATTTTTCGATCTTTTAACCATGTAATTAGTATCACGATTCTATTGACATTTCTCAAGTTCTTATTGATTTCTTGTCGAAAAGGAACAATTCGAATAATGTATTCACATCTCTATCTTTTTCATGTTTCTATTTGTCTTAAAATAAACCACTTGTATGTTGTTTTTGACCATACAATTTTTTTCTGAATAACTTCCCTTCTAAGCCGAGGTCTATCGGAAACAACCTCTCTTTCCCACTAAGGTATAGGGGTAAAGTATGGGTACATCTAAAGCCGATTGTATGTTGTTTTTGACCATACAATTTTTTTCTGAATAACTTCCCTTCTAAGCCGAGGTCTATCGAAAACCACCTCTCTTCCCCATAAAGGTAGGGGTAAAGTATGCGTACATCTTATCCTCTCCTGACCCCACTGATGGGATTACACCGGGTATGTTGTTCTAGGATCTTTTTCCCATTAGAGGTAATGAGAGCAATTTTACAACAAATTGCTACCTGTGCATAGATCATGTATAAGTAGAAATTCTATTGATAAGATGCTTTCTGCCTAGATCCATGTTTCTACTCTATAATGTTGTTGCTTTACTAGTATCTAATTAGTTACTTGTGGTTTGAAATCACAGTAAAAGCTATAAGATATAATTTTAACATCATAGACTAGATCAAAGGTACTACTCCCTCCAGTCCAACTTACCTAACACTTTTAATATTTTGAAACGTCTCAAAATGTTTTGACACCGTTCTACTAACAATATTACTCACACAACTTTCCAATCTTACAAGAATTGAAATCCATTTAGTGAATATATTTTGAACTTTGATATGATGTTTTCTCTATCAAACTAACTTTTCGACGACTACTTTTATATTTTATTGCTCTACCACTAGCATAATGGATAAATTAGCATAATATTTTTAAACTTCATGCACAGTTAAAATACCCGTTATTATAAAATGAAACAACGGAATATTTGATTTAAAAATTATGCAACATTGGGACAAAATTTGGCGATATAAAGTCTATTTGAACTTTGTAAAGTGAACTTTGTTGAATAAAATGTAATAATACCAGGGCAGTATCATGAATAAAGGACAAGGACTACAACTAAAGAGAACAACTTCATTTCTATGGTAGAGTCGACTAGCTTTGAACGAATATCTTGAATTGAACTTAAGAGCCAGATAGAGGATAAGAGAAAAGTGCATCATAATGGTAATTATTGGATGATACTCTGGGCTATTACTTCAAAGAGGAAAAATGAAATTATATTGGTTATGCTATATCCAAATGCACTATATTACAACTTACAAAGCACGTTTCAAATAGTTATGTTCTTGCTAGAAAGAAAACCCTATGCGCCTATTTTTAGTCAAAGCAGCTTGTTGCATAACTAACTGCGACTGTTCGGATTAACTAGATAGCTTAGAGGCTCAAGCCTCTATATTAGTATAAATTAAAAGTGAATATTTTGTTACTTTTATTCTCTGACTTTTCTATCTCTAGTACCCTTGTCAAACAAATTTCAGCTATAGCTAACAAAAAATTACTTTGATGTATCAAGGTCTCCGAAGCCGGAGAAAATTTCAGTGTTGGACAAAGACAGCTTTTAAGTCTTGCTAGAGCATTGCTTCGCCGGTCAAAGATTCTTGTTCTTGATGAAGCAACTGCTGCTGTTGATGTTAGAACTGATGCTCTTATTCAGAAAACCATACGCGAAGAATTTAAGTCATGCACCATGCTCATTATTGCTCACCGGTTGAACACTATCATCGACTGTGACAGAATTCTTCTGCTTGATTCTGGTCAGGTAGAGTGCTTGCCTCTAGCCCTAGTCATGTAAATCACTGTAATAACAGGCATGCCGGATTGCCCAATTGAGGATCCTCTTGTGGATCCCGAATATAATACTAAAGAGGAATTGTATTTTTTTTTGTTCCTTTTCTTTATTTGGGTTATTTCAATTTACCTGCTGTGGGTCTCTTATCAGGTACTTGAATATGATACTCCAGAAGTATTGTTACAAAAGGAAGGAAGTGCTTTTTCTAGGATGGTTCAGAGTACAGGAGCTGCAAATGCTCAATACTTACGAAGCTTAGTGATTGGAGGGGAAGAGGGCAACAGTATAGCGAGGGACAAACAACTAGATGGGCAAAAGAGGTCGCTTGCCTCTATACGTTGGGCTGCTGCAGCACAGTATGCACTAGCTGTTACTCTTACTTCATCCCAAAATGACCTTGCGCAGTTAGAAATCGAGGACGAGAATAATATCCTGAAGAAAACAAAGAATGCCGTAATCACTCTGCAGGGTGTATTAGAGGGTAAACACGACAAAGAAATCGAAGAGACCCTGGATCAGTACCAGGTTTCCAGACGCAGATGGTGGTCTTCATTGTACAAGTTGGCAGAAGGTAAAGACTACTGCAAATTAACGTAGTCAAAAGCAAAAGTATTGCTATCATAGTCATCTTCTTTGAGAACCGTTACGCCATTATAGTCCGTATTGATAAACAAGATTTAGAAAGACAGGTTGACAGACACACGCGCCCTAAGTCTAACAAAGAAATATCGTACATAGATAAAATGTTCAACTTTACCCACTTTTTTCTGCCACCATTTTTTTTCCAGTTTGGCTCTATACATTCTATATTTGAAACCTACTGGATCGACTTAGTCTGGATCCATGTCAGTTAAGGCTCACTAGAGGAGGTAGAGTGCTCCCAACCAGGAGTTTCTCTATTTCCAGTGCTCACAAACCTGGACGTTTGGTTAGGAGTGGGAGGATTGAACCCATTAAGTTAGCCTGGAACCACAGAACTTTCAACACATAGTGTCTGTGTGTGTGTATATATATAAACCTATTAAAATCTCTACAAATGTTAAAGTTGAACCCATAGTTTTAACAGTACAATGAGTTTAGTGCAAGGTTGAACCCATTAAGTTAGGCCTGGATCCGCCTCTGAAGGTGGGATCACCCTCTTTTAAGGAGGCAAAGCTATTAGTATACAGCTCTCATGTTGTAACGATTTGTTGATCAAATATATACGTTATATTTATGCTTCTTGGATTTTTACACTTTTCAGGCTTCGCGACGATGAGCAAGCTGACACGCAATAGACTTAATCATACAGATTTTGAGTTTGAAGAAGGAACAATTAACTGGGATCGCGCTGAGATGTAGAAGCCTTCAAGTCTGTAGCAGATTATGGAATGGTAGTTTTTACTTGTTTCGTGATTCATGAATAGTTGTTTTGCCCTCTTTAACACACTAGTTGTAACATTGATACTTTATCCCATAATTTTTTTTAGCTGTGTCTCTTCTAAAGATGATGAGGATCAGATTTTGATTGTAAAATTTAAAGGAGAAATGTGATTCTGAATGCAAAAATCAGAGATACACTAAAATGGCTTAAAGAGTGCCTTTTTGTTATAAGAGATTTCAAGATTCTGTGATTCATTGCTAAAACAACTTATTTTTTGATTTGAAACAACCTCCTGCCTCACAAGATAGGGTAAGGATTGTGTAAACTCTTATCATCCTCAGCACCCCACTTTTTGGATCATACCGGGTATATTATTGTTTAAGGTGCATCACATCTTACTATTTGCGCAAATATGACAGGTACAGATCAAGAGATGTTGCAAACCAGTGATGGTTTATGTTAATTTTATGCATATACTTTCACAGATTGTAATTAATTGCACAATATATCCTTAGAGGAAACAAATTCTTACTTAGAGTTTAATTTCTGGGAAGTTTAATGAGGAGGTATATCACTTTTAGTAGGAAATAGTATTTTGCAATTTCATTTTTTTTAATAATAAAAAGCTTACCAACATTATTTTGGGCAAACAATAGAAATTTCACTAGTTTAGGAGTAAATTATTTTTCTTCACGTGAGTTTTCAATATTACAAATCTTATCAGATTTGGACTTCAGATATATGTATGTGGTGCATTCAGATATATGTATATCGGATACATGGGGTCAAATTTAGATATAATTTGTTTTAGATATACTATATTCAAGTGAATTCACATGTATTTGACTCTCTCGCTCGCCTCTCTTCCTTTGTATATGTATTTCAGAATGTATTTAAAATGTATCTGGTATAAAGATTCATTTATCTAGTATGATTTGAATGTGTCTGGGATATATAGACTCTCTCGCTCTCCTTACTTCTCTCTCACTCGCCCTCCCTATGGATTTGTATTTTAGAGTCTATCTAGTAGTAAAAATGCATGTATTTAGATGTATCTGACTTGAAATTTGGTATGAAATTATTAATTAGTGACAAATATGTAACTTTTTCAAACTATATGGAGATTTAGTAAATATGGTAGAAATGTTTATGTAATTAGATAGTTTTTTCAATTACTTTAGTTGATCCTCCTCCCCAGACCCCACTTGTAAAATTTCACTAAATATGTTAGTTGTTATTTTAGTTGATCCTCCTGTAACAACATATGCTCGAATTTCAAAAATTGTTTCTACTGTAATTGAGACATTTGGTAGTGTATATATATATATTGATAATATATTTTAATCGATATACTAGTTAGACCCAACGGTATATATCCATAAGAGAGACAATGATGTTAACAAAAATACTTAACAAGAAACATTTGATCGTCTAATAAATTATTTATGAGTACAAGATCCAGTGAATCCTGTATGTAGACCAAATTAAGTGGGGAAAAAGGAAGAATAGAAAAGGTTAAATATTCTTTTTTCAAAAACTCCATTTTTTAATGAATGCAAAGTTCTTAATCATTTACAGATTTAACGGTTTTATTCCTATTAATGCAAAGGAATATGACTTTTTATATTAAGTACCATCTCCGTCCCATATTAGATGGGCATCTTACTAAAAATGTTTATCTCATATTACTTGATCACTTACTAAATGAAGATGAAATTAATTAAATTTTTTCTGCTTTACCCCTACAATTAATATAGTCTTTTGAATGTAAACAATTCTCAATACTAGCTATTTCTATGCTCTATGTATATTGCATTGATATAAACAAAGGGCAAAATGTTAAAGTCTTCTAATGTATTAATGATTTCTTAATCACCGTGTAAAGTTGAAAGTGCTCATCTAATATGAGACGGAGGTAGTAACTCTTTTATTTCAATGTCCCACATGATAATCATCATTTTCAGTCATAATCATCATTTTTTTCAATCATTATCAATCTTCACCATCGCTAACCATCATTTACTATCATCATCAACAAAACTATTAACATAATAACCATTAATTACAACCAACAATCATCACTATTGTGTATCACCAGCTACCATCATTATTTACCAAGCCATTAATTATCACTATCATCCATCAAAACTATAAATCACCTATAATTTTTAAAAACATACTTGATTGATATAATATTAGATTAATTTTTGTATTTATTAAATTTTATACATATTAATTTTTAAATAAAATTAAATTATATACATTCAAATGTTTGAAAAATAACCAGTGTCAATAATTTAGTATTCACATATTAATACTGCATCTCAAATCTCAAACAAAAACTAGACAATGTGTATAATCAAGAAAATAAAGTGAAGGTTAAAAGGAAACTGGAAATAAAAGCTATTCAAGAAAATAAATTTAATTTACAGGATGGGTGAAACTAAAGAGTACAATAAACTAAAAGATACCAAAGGAGAATGCATCCAAGAATAACATGTTTTGCAGCAATGCTATGCACTATTACTCCCTCCATTTCAATTTATTTTCTCTACTTTTCTTTTAAAGGCCGTTTCAAAAAAAAATGTTTCTTTCTTTTTTCGACAACTTTTTTAATTTCAACTATCAACATGACATATTTGAACCATTGAGATTAAAATACATTTTAGTACATTCCACGTATCTTTAATTTAAAATTACAAAAACAAAAATCTTCTCTACTTTCTTAAGCTCCGTGTCAAATCAAAACAGAACAATCAAATTGAAATAGAGGGAGTACTATGATGATTAAACATCTTAACTACTTCAACAAAGTTTACCACTTTTTACACAAATTGGATTCTTACACACATGGATGAATCTAAAAGACTACATGAATTACTTATGAAATTGAGTTCCTCCTATTTCTTGAACATGAACTAGATGACTTCATTTCTCCTTGAATAATCCTTAAGGTTGGACTCTGAGAACTACCAGATGTCTCAGAGCTCCGGTTTTCGCCGTTACCAGACACCTTACCAACAAACAGCTTGTCAAATATTCTCCTTGATCTTGATGGCATCAACTGTGGTCCACTACTTCTGTTTTTGCTAGCCTTCTTAACCAACTTCATGTTCTTCTGTGGATCTTCACCTTTTATCTTTATTTCACTCAATGGCTTCGATACGTTCTGCTTTTCTAGTAATGTTTTCTGCCAATATTCTTCAGTCTTCCTAGTGGAATCTACAGCATCAGTATTTCTGTGATTTAAGGTCTGAACTCCAGCAGCTGCTCTAATTTGCTCAAAGAACAGGACTTGAACGACTGTCCGGAGAGGCAACCGTTCATTTTGTGCTGCATGCATAGATGCATCCATTGTTAATTTCCTGACATCCATGAGACCACACAAATGTTTTCTCTCAGCTTTTGTCAAGCTTGAGTGTGCCTGCAGTTAAGACAAACAGTTGGTATATTTTAAGACCATAAGCTTCAAAAATGGAGCGACACAACAACAACCCAATGGAATCCCACAAGTGGAGTCTGGGAAGGGTAAAATATACGCAAACCTTACCACGACCTCATGGAGATAGAGAGGCTGTTTTCAAAAGACCATTGGCTTGAAAGTCACAGTTCCAACTTCCAAGTACGAGAGAAAAAAATAATATATATAGCATTAAGAAAAAAGAAAAAAAGAAAAATAATAAAATAAAATAAATAAATAAAAATAAAAATAAAAATAAAATGCAATGCAAAATTTACAAACCATGAACAATAACTATAGCAAAGTACCGCAATAATCAAAGGCAATAGCAACACAACTATAAAGGCATGCTTAGACCTACGACCACCCTAAACCGACACACGGTAAGACACCATTCTACCCTAATCCGTGACCTCCACTCTTTTCTATCTAAGGTCATGTCTCGGTGATATGGAGTACCGTCATATCTTGTCTAATCACCTCTCTCTAATACTTTTTCGGTCTATCCCTACCCCTTCGCATAACCCCCAAATCTAACCGCTCGCACTTTCTAACTGAGGCATCGACACCCCTCCTCTGCACATGCCCAAACCATCTCAGTCTTACTTCTCTCATCTTGTCGACCACGAATGCCACTCTTATCTTCTCCCCAATAACCTCATTTCTGAACGTATCACTCCTAGTGTGTCCACACATCCATCTCCGCAATATACATCTTCTAAACATGAGAGTTCTTTACTGACCAACACTCCACTCCATATAACAACGCTGGTCTAACAACCATTCTGTAGAACTTGTCTTTAAGTTTAGGCGGTACCTTCTTATCACACAGGACTCCAGAGGCTAGCCTCCATTTCAACCATGCTGCCCCAATGCGATGCGTGACATCATCATCGATGTCCCTACTATTCTAGATGATGGATCCAAGATATTTGAGGTTTTCTGTCTTGGGGATAGGTTTGGGTGGCAAGCCTCACTTCCCTGCCCTCTTCATCCATAGTAACACTAAATTTGTACTCCAAGTATTCTGTTTTGGTCCTACTCAATCTGAATCCTTTAGACTCCAGCGTTTGTCTCCAAACCTCCAACCTATCATTAACTCCGTCCCGAATCTCATCAATCAAAACTATATCGTTCGCAAATATCATACACCATGGAACCTCCTCCTGAATAGACCGTGTCAGATCATCCATAACCAAGGCAAGAAGAATAGGGCTCAGCACCGATCCTTGGTGTAGTCCCACCTCAATAAGAAAATGCTCTGAGTCACCTCTCACCATCCTAACCCGAATCTTGGCTCCAGTATACATGTCATTTATCGCCCTAATATACATCATCGGGACACCTTTAGCCTCCAGACACCTCCAGAGAACAACCCTCGAAACTGTCATAAGCCTTTTCAAGGTAAATGAACACCATATGGAGATCCCTTTTCATTTCTCTAAATTTCTCCACCAGTCTCCGCATAAGATGGATTGCTTCAGTAGTCGATCGTCCCGGCATGATTCCGAACTGGTTCTCTGAGATTGACACTCATCTCCTCACCCTCATCTCCACCACTCTCCCAAATCTTCATAGTGTGTCTTAGTAGTTTGATACCCCTGTAATTATTACAGTTTTGGATATCACCCTTGTTCTTGTACAATGGAACCATAGTACTCCACCTCCATTCATCAGGCATCTTAGCAGTCTTTAAAATAATATTAAACTACTTAGTCAACCACTCCAAACCTTCCTTGTCAGTGCTCTTCCAAAAGTCCACCGAAATCTCATCGAGCCCTGTCGCTCTCCCCTTCTTCATTTTGCTAACAGCATGTCTAACCTCCTCAACCTTAAAACACCTGCAGTACCCAAAGTCTCGAAGACTATGCGAGTACGCCAAATCTCCTAGTACAATGTCTCTGTCTCCTTTTTCATTTAGGAATCTGTGGAAGTAAGTTTGCCACCTTTGCTTGATAGAAGTCTCATCCACTAAACTTCACCTTTCTCGTCCTTGATGCACTTTACTAGATCCAGGTCGCGCGCTTTTCTCTCTCTCGCTTTGGTGAACCTATACAATCTCTTATCCCTACCTTTTTTCCCTAAATCAACATACATGCGTTCAAAAGCTGTCGTCTTAGCACTGGTGATCGCCGACTTCACTTCCGTCTTTGCCTTCGTATAGATATCTTTAAGCCTATTCTTCTCCTCCTCATCCACACACTCCAACCACTCCGTATAGGCAATCTTCTTGGCTTTCACTTTGCCTTGTACTTCTCCATTCCACCACCAGTCTCCTTGACGACCACCAAAGATTCCTCTCAATACCCCAAGAACCTCGACAGCTGCTTTTCTAATGCAACCAGCTGTCATGTCCCACATGTTGTTCACATCCCCGTTACTACTCCAGGCCCCTAACCATTCAACTTCTCCCCCATCTCCTGAGAAAAGGCGGGAGTTAGCCCCCCCCCCCATCTAATCCTCGGTCGATCATAAAGGGTCTTCTTTCTCCTATCCCTCTTAATCTACAAGTCCATCACCAAAAACTTATATTAGATGGTAATATTTTCACTTGGAATAAACAATGAGGAATAATATAACCGATTGCAATTTGCTAGAGATTGACGCATAGTTATTGTATTTGTTGTTACAACAACATAGCCATTGTAATCCCACAAGTGAGGGAGGGTGGTGTGTACGTAGCCTTATCCCACCTTGTGGAGGTAGAGGTTGTCTCTGATAGACCCTTGACTTAAGTGAAGCATATAGAAAATAAAGGAGAAGAGAACAGTAGCAACCACAAATAGTACGATAAACAAAGCAAAGAGAACATGTAGTAGTAAAACCGAAGAATACAATAGAGGGAGATTTACTAATAATCCTACTAATAAGAGAAACTAACAACGCTCAACTATCTACTAACCTTCTACCCTAACTTCAAAAATGGTATCCAAAACAGCTGACTTCCATTGTACAGTTACACAAAGATATATTTCTTAATTTGCTCATGATATATATTGGAAAAGACCACTATTTGATTATATTAGCTAGCAATATAGGTCCAATATGATATTGAGGCATGGTAACACAAAGAAGAGCTGTTTTGATTCAACAGAATGAGACATATCTACTGAAGACTAAGACAACCGCGTTTAAATAGAGGACTTGCAGAACTTATGATGTAAAAGGAAAAAGTAGATAAGCAACCTGCAGATAGATATCGATTGCCTCATATAATGCATCATGGATTGGTCTTGCTGAGTCTGGAATTGATTGCAACAGTTCAATGAAAATAGAGAGACTGACATTTGGATCACGAGCAATTTCTGCAAGATAGCCATCAATTAATTTACCAACTTTCAACCATGATGCATGCCCCAAGATGAAATCATTGGTGCTTTTCGGGGGAATGTTCTTATCCCGGCTACTTCTTTCACGAGCCATGAATCGATTCACAAGGCACTTCACTAGTTCAACATCATAAACATTAGTTTGGGGAGACCTTGCTGGAATCAAAAGATCATTGACGGAAGCCTCATCCAGCTTTAAGCTGATACTTTTTACAAGCTCATCCCTTGATGAATCATCTGCTCCCACAAGAATAGCGACTTTCAGCAACTTAAGCAAGAAACTACACGAACAAGTAACGCCTTTGTCAGAAGGCAATAAGCAGATTATAGTTTCTAACAAGGACTTGTTTCTTCTACTGTGAGCTTCAGACACCAAAGCCTCAATAGAATCAGGCAGCCATCTCATTGCATAAGTTCTTAGTGCCTCGCCAATAACACTACCATCCATCCTTCCCTTAGATTTAACTGCAACCATAACTCGCTTGTAAAGTTCTATCTCAAGTTCACATATATCTTCAACCCACCAATCCTTGGGCACTGATTCGAGTTTTCCAGGGAATTTCATCCCAACTTCTGTGATCTTATCTGAGACTGCCACTTTTCTGTTATACGTGTAGGACCATGCAATACTCGAAGGATCCATCGACGTTTTTGATGCAATAGAATCTATACATCTCCCTACCACCTTCAGATCTTCAGACCACGGTAGAAGAGACTTGGTGGTTTGTAGAACAATAATTGAATCTTTCCAGCTGCGGAAAACACTGGAATTGAGGAATACCTCGATTTTGAAGATAAGGTTTCCTCGGTCAACTTCTTCTGTCATCTCAAGGTACTCAGCTGCACAGCGTGCAGCAACAACATTGTAAGGATTGAGAGTCACTGTCATTCCATAGCAAAATTTGGCGCAAATCTCAAAAGCTTTAGGTCCACCAGGAAAATCAACTAACTGAATTACATCAGAATTCTCTTCATTTGCTTTTGAAACAAGTTTTTGCAGACTGTTGCTCATGGACAACAGAGGAAACTGGAAAACCAAAATCAGTAGAAACTGTAAATCAGATACTGATAAGACAGATGGGAAATTAGTACATATAGTTCCCCACATGAGAGTAAAAGTTATAGTTAGCAACTGGAGACTAATAAGATCAGCTGCAGCAGTATGTTGCATCACTAAGATTATCTGAAAGATAAAGCTGTTATCCATTTACATTTTCGTTTATAAAGGTTTGGAGATGGCATACATTGTTATGTCAGCAAACAAGTCTCTGGCATGTGCGAGAAAAGATTTGGAAAATTTCAGAATTAACTTGGTCTAAAGGTCAGTTCACAAAGACAAGATGAATCAGGATCATATGGCAAATTCATCAAACTAGATTTGTTTTTCTTCTATACAATAGTTTAGTTCCACATGCAATCTTTGTTCATTATCCCTAGTTCAAGTCTTCAAGACCACTGAGAAAAAGAAGCAATCAAGTTCTGCTTGTTTACTTTTCTGAACTCAAATGAACGTCACTGAAGAACGATAAGAATCAAGTACTATTTGCTTAGTGAAATGTATCGGAAATTATAGCAGTTTATCCTTTCCATAAATGGTCAAGTTACCTTGTGAAGATAAAATATTACTTCACCAACAATGATGGTAACATCTGTTGCCAGCTCAGACGGCACGTACCTACATCAATAGATCAAAATTCATCTATTACTTAAGAATGTGACCAGAGTATAGCAAGTAACTGGAATAAATAACATAATATTTGTCATAGACAAGGAAGAACAACAAACCAAAATTTTCATGCCAGTAGTTAAGTGCATAGGAAGTAAAATAAAATCTGTTTTGAATAGAAAGAGTGAGAGATCCATGTGATAGACAGCTTTTCCTTCAACTTCTAAGTAATGTACAGCTGAAGTTCCTTAAATATAAGTAGATGGTATAATTATCATCATCGTTTTGCAAATACCAGAACAATGTATATAAAACTAACTGCACTTCAACCTTGGTTGATAACTTCAATTCCAGCATAAGTCAAAATAGAAAATATATTTAGCTTTAACTATAGTTCCACCAATGGTGACGAACTTAACAAACTTGAGTTTGTGTTAGACCAAGAGTCGGAAACAAATAGATAAAACCTTCAAGACTGACTGGAAGCACTAAAGAGAAGCAGAGCTAGCAAAATGGCATTGTGTTAACTAAAAGTGCTACTGCTAAATGTTTACTTGCGAAACGTAATCACGGAAAAGTTCTAGCTGCGACCATGTTTCCATCAATTTAACTTCTGTGCACTAACAGTGTAAAATTTTGTTACAACACGACATTAAGGTTGACTTATAGCAACAGGTAACTGTCTGTAGTAAGTAACACAAAAAGATCAACTGAATAACTTGTTATATCCTGATAAAAATGCAATGAAAGAGTAAGAGTTAACACAAGATAAATCCATTTCGATTTTGATTCCAGCTTTTCGCTCAGTCAGCGGACAAGAATTTCCACCAACATAAAAGTTAAAAACTGAGAACTTTCACCTACTTAGCTATTCATGATATGTTAGAAGAATTAACCTAAATAGTCGTTCACCCAACTGATTAAACTAAAAATAGCCGATAAATGTATAATCTATGTATATGGCTAAAAAATGAAAACAATAAATCTATCTGGCTATTTGTGTGAAGATCCCATGTCCCTTGTTTCACCATTTTTTAATTAAAAGAAAGTTCACTCATTGTATGTCAAACAGTAGGTAGAGTAATTAATGTTACAAGATATAAACATAATTTAGATGATCAAATAATTGGAGATCATTGACCCCACTAAGGCCATTTTTCTATGAGTAGTAAATATTGGACCACCTACCAATCAAACGCAGAAAGTAGATTGACACCACTTTTTGAATGTCCTCATGCAAGCCACCATCAACATTCTTTAAAGGTAACAAGAAACTCTAAAATAGGCACATAAAGGGGGACACCAAAACAAAAAATAAACAAAATTGCCTGCTTTTTTCAAGATCAAAAAGAGTAGGAGTATAAAATTAGAATCATTGTACTCACAACTTCTAACTTATTTCTTAGAAAAACAAACAACATACTCAGTTAGTCCCACAAAGTGGGGTTCGGTGAGAGAGGTTGTTTCTAATTGAAAACTCGACTCAAGAAAAAATAGCGCAAATAGTCCAAGAAAAGAAGTAACGGAAGTACAAGAAAAGTCGGAAAATAACGAAACAACATGATAATCGAGGTTCAAGGAATCATCAAATAGTCACAGAAATCGAAGAACAAGAAATTACAAGAGCAATACTATGACTACTAATATAAACGGACAGCCAGACAATGTACTGCTTCTTAGAAAAAGAAACTCTTTATTTTTAATAGCTGTCTCTATTTTTTGTAAAGCAATCTCCAAGATTGTTCTGTACATGTGCACAAGAAGTGGAAGACACACTGCATAAGCTACGGTACTCATATCCAAATAAGAGAAGAAAGATAAAAGCAAAAAAAAATTGTTTTTTTCATTCACAAAAATTATTATATTATAAAATAAAAAAGAGTACGGAAAAAGGTTACCTTCCTGTCATGCATAATACATACTCCATGTTCATGCTGCTAACATTTCTTAATTTAAGGTTACTAATCACACTATTTATGAATAATTAAATATACTTATTAGATGACCCTAGAGTAAAAATTACTCCATTTTAATTTGTTTATCTGATTTTGACTTAGAACCCGTTTGGATTGGCTTGTCAAAAAAAACAAGTTGGGTTGCACCTAATTTTTTTTTAACTTACAAGTTACTTAAATAAGTTTATCCGGTCAGGCTCTTACTACATAGTTTAAGAAGGTAAATAATACTTTTAAATCTTGTAAACTAAAACTAAAAATATATAAAATGTATCAAAATATTCTTTAATCATGTGATCTTACTTTAAATGTTGTTGTTGTTAAGAAGTTAAACTACACAGGCAAAAAAAGAGAAGAAAAAAGTGAATAATATACTGTTTATTTCAACTAGCTGTCCTGCAAATTGTATGGAGAAGAAGAAATGGAAATACAACAAGCAAAACAAAATTAAAAGAAAATTCAAGGTGCATTTGCAAATAAAACAAGAAAATAACAGTAAACCATTTAACACACCTTACACCTTTTCCTTGATCTTGAAATGTATCTGGTTTTGATCCCAACTTCATGAACTTCATCTTTTTTTCCCTCAAGAAAAACCAAAATCTCAGCTAAAGACTCCAACTTTAGTACAATACAACAGTCAGAGACACAAATATACAACTAACTAACCCAAGAATTCCAAAATCTCTGCTAAAGACTCTTAACTTTAGTACAGTACAACAATCATAGACACAAATACACAACTAACTAACCCAAGAAAACTAAAATTTCTGCTTAAAGACTCCAACTTTAGTATCATACAACAGTCATAGACATAATCACACAACTAAATAACCCAAGAAAACCAATTTTTTTGCCTTAAAGACTCAAACTTTAGTACAAATAAACAGTCATACAACACAACTAACTAACGCCAAGAAACCAAATTTCCAACTTCTGGGGTTAACTGAAATTCACAGATACAAGAGACAAAGCAAGTAAAAGATTCCATTTTTATCACTCTAGAAGAATATTTCCAGTGAAGAAGCATATCCTAAACTCCAATACAAGCAGAAAGAAACAAGGGAAAAAACAGACTAACAGAGCATAATCTTGATTTTGCTTTTGCTCCCACAACAACAACCACCTCGACCCTCGAGCCAAAACAGCAAAATTTCAACACCCATAATCCCTTTTTTAACTTTCCATTAACACTAAACCACAAAAGACTCAAAATTAAGCCAACCCCACATGCAAGAAATGAAGAAAGATTGGTTGAGTCTTAAATTTGTAGCCGCCTTTGAATTAACTATTTCACCTATACTTGCTAGGCTGTTTTATGTAAAAATTTCCTCTTTTATTACTCTACATAAACCAAGACACAAATCTCAAAGATTTCTGCAGCCTTTTCTCTCTCTCTCTCTCTGTATAGATACATAATGAGGTGTCTCTCTCTCTGTATACTGAATACACTGATGAAGTTGTCGTCCAATCTTGGTAAAATAGGAGGGAAAAAAGAGATAATATGAGAGATAAAGTGTCAGAAGAGAGGAAAGAAAAGGTGTATTGGTTTGTAGATTAGTAAGTAGGGGACTGTGTAGACAGAACCAGCCTGGTTTGGGGAGAATGATGTAGTAACAAGGAGGTTTTGTAAATTTATTTTATTTTTTACAAGGAGATTTATAATAGTCTTTTCTCTTTGGTATTTTTTCGTTTTAATTTGTTTATTTTATTATTATTTTTTATTTCACAAAAAATTGCCTTTATTCTATTTTGATAAATTTTTAATTTTAAGTTTTTCTTTGATATGTTTAAAAGAATAAAATTAAAAAATATCTAATTATATATTTTATGTATATTATTTTAAGAGATAATTATAGTTGTAGCGCATAAACAATGAAAATATTCTCATTATGAACTCAGCAAGACTAGCGTTTTTACGAGAAATCACTAGCTAATCTTCCTGTAAGAGTCTTGGAAGTGAATCACTCAGTGGTGGGATGTTCATAAAACAAATGACCTCGCCCATATCTTAACCGCAAGGAGGGGGATGTCGAAGGCAGTGCTAGTGACTGAAGTGAGTAGTCGTACTGAAAGGTGGGGCTTGATCACCTCCTTTTCGATGAGAGCTAATGCTTAATGGATATTTTAGTTTGACACTGCTTCATACACTCCTCCACCTCCTCCACCGTCCCTCGAAAAAAAAAGGGAGTTACGGTTGAGTTAAGCTTGGAGATGAAAATCTTCCTTATTTTCTCGACGGTGAAGTAAGACAAAGCTCATGAGCTTGTGTGGTAACATGGGGGCAAAGAAAAAAGAGGAATGAGATTTCTCTCGCTTTTAACATAGCGGCCCCCAGTGGGAGGCTCGCACCACGGGCTAATAGCCATTTATACATAGCCAATTTTAATGGACTCATTGGAGGGTCCTATTGGCATGTATCCGATATGAATTGAACCTACAAATTCGTCAATTATGAGTTGAGTGCTTTAACCATTCGTTTGGTAACTGATTAGAGTTATGCAAGTATTAGTAATATATGAATTAGTTATTAGTAATCTATGTATTATTTTATAGATGTATTAGTTATGCAGGAATTAGTTATTCATCTATTAGTTATTCCACCTTCTATCCTCTATAAACTAATACATAGATTTTTCCATATTAATTTTATACATGAATAACTCATTTCTTATCTACCTATCAAACATCGTGTAAGTTATGCAAAAATTAATATGTAAATAACTTTTTTCTTATCCAACTACCAAACGATCCTTTACTTTACGTAATTTAATCAAGATTTTTAATGCTTACCTAAATTGGCCCAAATGAGGAGTTTAAAGGGCCCTAAAAGGTTGTCAAGGGGCCACAATCCCATCCCGACCTCCAAAATATTCAAGCTCGAAACAAATGATAGATCTTAGTGAGAGAATCCAAGCAAAAAGAATCATCTCAAAATTTCATCCACGATTCTGAAAAATCACAAATTACAAACGTGATTATTGTAGCAAAATCCCATAAGCAAAGTGTCAATCAGTTAAAAAATATTTTCAAATCAAATTCTACTGTGATTCATTGATGCCTCAGCTACTGGGGATGATAGGCCATCCCTAGATCTACCTGTGCACAAATTTTTAGAACTTTTCATCTTGATGTTTGAGAGAAATCAAGTGATAAAGTTTGACGAAATTCTGTGTTGTATAATAGTGTATAAAATTATAAATTATTATATATGAGTATATAAACGCATCTTGTAATTTCATGTAATACTATCTATTGGTGTATAATGTTGTAACTAACGAAATGTGGATGTCCCGTAGCAAATCCACCCCTTGATTTTAGGCCTCTTTTATGACTTTTGGGTTTCCTTTATGACTTTTAAGACTTACAATAAATGCTTAGCAAATCACTCTTGCCTTATAAATTCCTCTCATTTGTAGAAAGATTGATATAGAAAGATTGAAAGGAAAGTTACTACAAAACTATCACTCTTTTTCCATTTAAGATTTTAATATACTGTCTATATTTTTATAACACGTTATGAACACGAAATTATGTGAACAGGATTGCCAAGAGCTCGTTATGATAGGTACATTCACGATTACAAAATTTTAAAATTATATGTGAATAAAATTTTGTTGTATATAAAATAACTTCCAACTAAAATTATGTGAAAAAAATAAAATAGATGAGGATATGTTTTGAAAAGACTCTTACTATTTTTCATGCCTCAAATCTGGTGTTAAAACAATACCAGGAAAGGAAATTTAAAAAGTATTCTGATTTAATCTCATGTCTTTTTGTGACTGAGCAGCATAATACCCTTTTGTTGAAAAATCACGAAATTCGTCCACTGAAACTGCTCCATTACCGAAAGCAAATGTGGTAGAAGTACATGGCCAGTCTGAAAAAGACAAATTAAAGATGGTCTCAAAATAATCTGGCAGAATCATTGATTAAACGCCCAGTTGATGGCTAGACCATTACTAATGAGGACAAAATTTTCTCTTTCAGTATGGATGCATTCTATCTTGCATGCAGCAACACTTATGCGCATAAGGTCAACCAATTTCATGCATTCTCCCCATTACAGTTGGCTTTTGGAAAGCAACCAAATAATTTCTATTTTAGAATTTTTGGATGTACGGTATATATTTCAATTGCTTCACCACAACAAACAAAAATGGTTCTCCAAAAAAATTGGGGATATATGTTGGGTATGAATTTTCTTCTATTATAAAATATTTGAAATCTATGACTGAAGATTTATTTAGAACAAGATTTGCTGATTGTCACTTTAATGAATCTAAATACCCAACATTAGGGGAGAAACATAAACAGTTGCAAAAGAAGATAGATTGAAATGAATTATCACTCTCTCATTTAGATCCTCGAACAAATCAATGTAAATAAAAGGTTCAAAAGATAATTTATTTGTAAAATATTGCAAATCAACTGTCGGATATAGTTACTAACCTTCCAATGATTACTAAATCTCATGTTTCAATTGCAAATGTCACAGTTCAAGTTGATATTCCGATATAACAAATTGTTAATGCAAATGAGTGTAAACCACATCTAAAACGTGGTAGAATTGACTCTAAGGATAAAAATCCTCGAAAAAAAAAGAGGAAAAAATTATCATAATAAGAAAGTGATTGTTCAAGAAGAGCTCCGAGACATAACTAATGATAAGACCACAGAAAAGGTCCAAATACCTAAAAATAATGAGAATGAAGAGATCTCAATAAGTTATATCTCAATAGAAAAAAGTGGAACCAAAATGATATTATGGTCGATAATATTTTTGCTTATAATATTGTTATTGAAATAATGCAATAAGATCAGGATATTGAACCAAAATCTGTCGATGAATGTAGATAGAGAAATGATTGGCCAAAATAGAAGGATGCAATTCAAACAAAGTTGACTTCACTTAAAAAATATGAAGTTTTTGAATCAATAATTCAAACACTTGAAGGTGTCAAGTAATTGGGGTACAAACAGATTTTTGTGTGAAACAATATGAAAAAGATAAAGTCGTAAGATATAAAGCACGACTTGTGGTCCAAATTTTTTTGCAAAGGCCTGACATTGTCTATGAAAACATATTTAATTTGACAGTTCATGAATATCTTGATATGCACCTAATGAACATAGTTACTGTCTATTTAGATGGCTCATTGAACCACACTATATTTATGAAAATCTTATAAGGATTCAAAGTGTCTAAAGCATACAATAATTCTCGAGAAACTTTTCAATAAAGCTTCAGAAATTTTTATAGGAATTGAAACAATCAGGGCGTATGTGTTACAATTATCTTAGCGAATATTTGCTAAATTTTTTTTAAAATGATTCAATTTGCCTTTATCTCTTTATGAAAAAGTCTGGTTCTAAATTTGTCATAATAATTGTATATGTTGATGATTGAATATCATTGGAACTCTTAAAGAGCTTTCAAAGACAATGAAGTGTCTGTAAAAGAAATTTAAAATGAAAGACCTCAAAAAGACAAAATGCTGTCTTGATCTACAAATTAAATATTTTGCAAATGAAATATTTGTCGATCAATCAACATATGTTGAAAATACTTTAAAAAGATTTTATATGGATAAAGCGCATCCATTGAGTACTCCAATAGTAATGATATCTCTTAATATTAATAAAAATTCACTTCGACCTCATTAAAATGATGAAAGACTTGTCGGTATTAAAATATCATATCTTAGTAATGTAATGTAAAATCCTTGATTTTCACCTTAAATCGTGCTCCTGAGTTTTTCAAATCGTGTTTAAAAAACAAAGATTCAAAATGAAAAAATTCACTATTCATATACAGTAATTTCTATCAAAGTGCATAATCCGTCTCGTCTGCGGACTCGCTGAAACAAAAATAATTCACAATGATTAAATCACTAATTATATCAACTAACTAAATCGAACACAACGATCATTGCAACTGTGAACGCACAAGTGCGTCTCATCGGTGCGACGCACAACTATGAAAAATCATGGTATCAATAATAAAGAGAAATTTATAGCAGAAATCGGTGGAGCAGTAAAGAGGAAGAAGAAAATGAAAAGGCAAAAACTAAAATAAAAAGGTCAAAAAAGATTGTTTTTATATATAAAAATAAAATTATTATAACATATTTATATCTGATATGAATTCTAATATCAACAAAATTTAGAGATACACTTGGCTAGAGTAGTTTAAAATTTTAATTATTTTTAAGAATCTCTCAAGTTATTTCGCCATTAATATAAAAAATAAATAAAAGAAAGGGCACAGGCGTATTTCATAATATAAAAGTTGATTCATTTTTGGAGTGATTAGTCATGCATGGGGTAAGTGGTTCTTACGACTTTGATTGTTTGTATTTAATATGAAATTGTGTTTGAATATATTTTTGTTAGAAGGTTAAAAATATTTGAAAATTAAATTTAATGATCAAATAAATATATAAAAATAAAATTTTAAAATTTATTTTTAAAATGTATGATCAACAGCTAGCTAATTAGCTGCTTAAATGTAAATACGTTTTGTCAAAAGTGACACATATATTTTATCTTTTCACATGTTAATATTGTTCGGTAAATTAGTGTTAAATTAATACTTCCACGTTTCAGTTTATCGTTTCCATATAAGTTATAAGAGTCAAATTAAATAAACTTTAGTGTAAATTCAAACATATAACTTTCTAAAATAATTTTTTCCATATTTTAAAATTATATAAAAAAAATGTTAGAATTTACTATAGTTGACAATTCAAAATATTTTACTTTTTATTTTATAATTCTATTAGTACAAAATAAAATAATATTTTTTCTTATTATATCTATATATAATATATCAAATAAGAAATACCACTATGTTTTTTTGAAAGTATTTGACAAAAAATTTCATGATTCAATTTTGAGTTACATATCCACCATCAATTTTATTTGTTAAATTGAGAAGTCTTTATATCTATATATTTTCTATTGTTGTAATTATATTTCACACACGCTTAACCTCCCCCTCCGCCCCTACCCCCCCCCCCTCCCCCTCTCACCCAAAAAGAACGAAAAGATCAACTAGGAACAAAGTTGTCCTATTTCGTATAACTCAAGAGCAAAATTATATGTAGTTATTTTTTTCTTTGGTTTTGAAGCAATAATTAGTATGAAGTGTATTTTGAGTTACTTGACTAGTTGAAGGAGATTTTTAAAATTATTTGACTAACATCGATGATATTTTTGTGTCAAAACTCTAACCGAGGATAAAATTACTATTTCGAATAATTCAGTTTTTTTTTTTTTTTTTTTTGCATAAGGCCTTTAATTACTTTAGTTTTGACTGAATCACTTCTCCCCATGCTAACATTATTGAGAAGTCATGGATGAGGAAAACGACTTACCAACACCAAATATCTTTTTGTGCGCACGAGTTCTGGTCCAAATTTCAAGGAAAATAAAAAGATGAAAAAGAAAAATTGAAAAAAATTAACAGCAACAATACAAACACACACATATATATAAAAGTTGTAATCTTATAAGTGAAGTCTGAAAAACAGCGGTGAAGTCAAAATTTTTATTAAAAAGGTTCAAATATAAAGAAGTAAAGAAACGAACTAGCAGAGATTTGAAACTCCATTATACCATACGATATATCGATCTGGAGAACTTACTTTCAGTTTAAGTCATCCATTCTACTCCTATTTAAAGTGATGTTAGGTTGCTTCATAAATGTGCGCTTCGCTCGACCATATGATGAATATGTTTTAAGCTAATTGCTTGTGGAGGGCTTAAGTGGAGCTTGAGGTCACTCTTTACTTGCTTGTAAGAAAGAGCTTCGGATTGAATTCAACACTACATATGATATATTTCATTCCGATCCTCGTGATTACCTTTTTTGTTTGCTTGTACAAAGACCTTGCCTAAGGGGCTACTACACTCGCTGCTCTTGTATTACCACATCAGCTTCCCTGAATCCCCTGCGCCTAAGTTGTTCCACCCCGATAAGGATAGTTTGCATGCATATTTTATTCCTATCTTGTAAGTTAGAGAAATTATTTTTGATAGACGCTCGACTCACTTAACCATTTTAAAATAGATATGAAAAGGAAATACTATAGCATGGAAATTAAAAAAATTGTATTCATCTTTTTTTTTTTTTTTTTTAGAATTTATTTTGTATCCATCCTTTTGGCTTTGGCTCAGAAAAAGCTATGAAGAGAACAATCACATTAAACGATTAGAATTGACTAATACTAATGAACTTATAATTAGGTTTAGTTTCTTGCTGGGTTTGATGTGATGCATCCTCCCAGTTGCTTTTTTTAAAAATAAAAATAAAAATAAATTGTGGTTTTAGTAGGAGATTTAAAATAAAAATAAAAATAAAAATTTGATCATGCATTGTCCAATTCGCTAATTATATTGTCAATCTCCAATGAATATTTGTCTTTACAAACAAAAACAATTCTTAGTTCTCCAATTAAATACTAAAAAAAGTTTTACTTTTTCTCCAGAAAGTAAATATTTTCCCAAAATTATTTTAAAGAAACTGATTTTCATATGTATGCGAAGCTTGTTTTAAGATAAATCTATACTTTAAGATAAAAATTTAGTACTACTCTATCTTTTATTTAGTTAATATCATATGGAATAAGTTATATCAGGATTAATAATAAGTACCTACGTAAGTTTTTGAGTAGTGCTGTATTAGTTTTGTGCTTGAAATCATTTAGGTAAGATACTAATATATAATGTGATTAATGGATATATGCAAAACAAAATTATAAATTTTCAACCAAAAAATTGTGGCGTACAAATATTTTATAGCCTAGACAACATTGTCACACTTTAAAAGACAACATTCCCTTGAACTTTTTTTCCAACTAAATAAGGTAGATGATATTTGTGTAAACAAACAATATAATTTCTTAGAAAATATGCAATGCATGTTATTTTAATATAACAAATCAACAGTCAATTAAGAAATAGTGTCATAATAATTAATTCCAACATATATAATCTTTATATAACTAATCTTATTAAAATTAATCTCAACATAATTTGTGTTAAAACTAAAAAATCCTAATGAATATTATTTATGAATTATTAACCAATAAAATATGGAGTAAAAGGTAGTAATTGATCACCATAAATGATTAGCGTACCTAGGTGTATAAGTGAGCTGCCCTAATTAATTAACCTTTGTTTGGCTGCATTGAATACTTGTTGTCATTACAATAAGAACCATCAAGCATTCAATTCACTCAACAAAGGTTATCTTGCAAAATTTTGTGAAATGAATTATTTCTTAGGACTTATTTTATGTGACGATATTTGATAGGACATGAGTCATGAGATATTAGAAATAGAATTGAAAGCAAGTTATATACAACTATATCACTATGCGCGCCACTTATACATATTGCGTTTGAGTCTTGTATTGCGTATCTATTTTACTATACGTTTTTCCGAGTGAGACATATAATATTATAAGGTTCTCATACATCAAAGACAGTATATGTGGGATTAATTATAGGGCCATACACTATAATTATACATGATACTTGCTCTCGTTTTAATTATTTTCAGCAAGACTTAATTTTTCGTTAATTTTTTTGCTTGTACATACTTGATTTGGTGACATGCTTACTCGAGTCGATGGTCTATCAGAAATAACCTCTCTACTTTTACAATATAGAAATAAGAATGTGTACACTCCGCCCTCTCCAAACATCGCTAAAATCTTGACTATCACCTAATATTAGATGCTTCATAATTATGTTTATGAATTATGAACTGTTATTTTGCTATCCTTGTATTTCATTCCGTTGTTTATAATATGAATAAAATTCTTTGTCATGTGATTTTCTTGTGACTAATTAGTAAGTACTTGATTTTAGCCGGTCCACGTAAGTGTCACTACGCTTGCGTTTAGAAATGTGATTTAAAAGTCATGATTTTAAATCAATATATAAACATGTGATTTATCAAAATGAATTGTTGTTCAGTTGTAAGACTGATTCACTCTTAAACAGAGGTCTCGATCTCAGCATTCACATCGTGCTCAGCATCTTCCTCAACCTCCACTTCCACAATCTCTTCTACTTCTGCCTTGTGTGTAGGAGAGGCCTCTTTTTTGGAACATTCTCAGCTTGAGCCTCATCCCGGAGGGTGATGCCCTTCTCGGCCTCTGTCACATCCTCTAACTGTTGGCTCCTCCTTTGGCTCGATAGGAGCTACAGGTCGGACACTGTTGTCTCACGTGTTAACCATCTGCAGACAAGAGAGTGAAAGAGGTTAGATACCAATTGGAATCAAGTTATAAAACAAAGGAAGAAGAAGATAGGGAGATTTCCTAAAGTCATGTAACCTCTCAAAAAAAAGTACAGACGTCTTCGTACCGTTCTGAAAGACTCTACTAGACTTTCTTTGGTACAACAAGATCAACAAACCTAGGGCTCTGATATCAACTTTATCATGATCTCAATCGGGCCGTGAGTGACACCCACACTAATCCTCCGGTAGGAGAACCAAATCTACACCCCAACTAGCATCCTAACATGAAAATTGCTATAGAGATGTGGAAACAATTATTTTATAAGTCTAATTGAGTTCCCATAAATTCAGGGATTAATTTCAAGCACAATCATAACATAGTCAAAACATGTAGAAGTCAAACCCCTAGAATTTGAAAGTCATTATACCAAAACTTTACTAAGGAGCAAGTCTAAGAGTAAGGGGATGCAACCCCAAAACAACAATATAAAATAAGTCTGAAGATAAGTCTACGTCTAAAAGGTTGGACGGATATCCTAGAAGAATCCATGATAGCATGAAAGAACTGACTTACCTTTGAATCCTGAAAAGTCAGTGGTCTCCTAACTGAGGTCTATCAGCAGTTGCTTGAAGATGCCCTACACTCATGTAATATCCCTCAAAATGCTCATAAGTGCCTTAAGAATGCATTGGGAATAGATTGCTCATGTAATGCATTATCCTTAATATTTTTGGAAAATTCGAGTTCGAAAAATCGATCAGGGGGTCAAAACCTACGGAAAATAGTCTCGGTAGTTTTTTAGGACCCATAGATCGAAAGATAGATTTCTCAAAGGAACTACGCAAACTAGTAAGGTGCGCGGTAAGTCCGCCTAGCGGACCTAGCTAGGGTTTTTCTGGCCGAATTTAGTTTTTAGCAAGGGCACTTTAGACTTTTCCCTAATTGTTAGCTAATGAACCTAAATGTTTTTAAGATCTAATCAACTCTATAAATTGACCTAAACCTCTAATTCTATTCATTCTTCTATAATTCACCTACTCAAATATTTCTCTCTCTACAAAAGACTCTCAAGGGCTCCATTGAAGACTTCAAGTAAATTCACTCAAGCTCTCCATCAAAAATCTCAAGTTCTTCCAAATTATTTGGTGTTCTCACTTAAGGTATGTAGGTATTGATTCATGGATTCTTTCATCCATGAAATCCAATCAATTTCTCAAGGTTTTCCATCAAATTAAAGTATGGTATTTTATGGGTTTTATGATCTCTACTCCTATTGCATGAATTATGATTCAAAGTATGATCATGAGTCTATTTTGATATAAATTGATGGTTATTGCATTAAATTGAAAATTTTTTCCATGAATTCTCCTATTTTGATCTCTAGGGTTCATGATGTAAATTATGAGTATTTTGAATTATACTTCCAAGGGATATTATCTATATGAATTATGTATGGGCTGATATAAAGTTTATGATCATGCATGTTTTTAAGTCAATTACATGATTTTCAAAGTCAATTGATTATGCTATTGAGTTCTACTCTAAGTTCAATGTATGAATTTCATGCAAGTTATGAAGTAATGTGACTTAGGGCCCTATGTGGTGACCTAAGGCCTAAAAGGTGACTTTAGAGCCCTATGTGATGACCTAAGGCCTAATGGTATGAATTATGCAAATATGATTGTAATGATGAAAGGACAATTCTCACATTACAGGTATGTTATGAAAATGAGCTACTCTATGATTTCAAACCTATGATCATGACTATGATATATGAAATTATGATTTCTATGCTATGCATGTATTCTGTGGGATTTGACTTAGCACCGAGTGGATTTGAGGTGGAGGACCTATCAAAAGCCTTAGTAGTAGCCTCATATCCCATAAACTACATGCTACCATAGGTCGCCTTCATGGCCTAGCTATTGAAACCACATATAGCATATATAGGATCTGCCTAGCGGGGTAGAGTCTACCTTGGCAAGTAGATTCCCCTTTTTCTTTGTTGTATGGGGAGACAACGGAATTCCATGTTATAGCTCACATGGTCTTATTGTCGGTTATGGTTCCTATCCCACATATGTATGATCTCTTATATATGCTATAATTTTAAATTATGCTTTTTAAATGCCTTGGTCAAAATGATTTTCTCATGACTTTACTTACCTCATCTTATCATGTGATTTACTTGACCATTGTATTTCATGATTTATATTGTATGTCACACCCTCATACTTAGTACATTTCAACGTACTAATGCATACTTTTTGCCTATATTATCTCATAATATAGGGGTTGAGATTGAAGGTCATACTCATCAACGTGGCTAGTTAAGCTTTCCTATCGAGCGGTGTTTGTGGTGAGTCCTCATTTATCGGGGACTAGTTATCGAGTTAGTTATTGTTTTCAAAGACTCTTGCTATATTTCATATTGAGGGTGAGCTAGGGGCATGTCTTAGCACCCACCCATATTCATGAGTAGAGGCATCTAGTTGGACAAATTTTTTGAGTTTATGTTGTCATGTGACGTTCTTAAATCTCTATCCATAGTTTACACTCTCTTATGATGTTTCCGCTTTTGCTTTACCTTATATATGTTTATGATATGTACAAGAGGCTTTGTTGGAGCCCTTAAGGGTTTCAATCACCGTGTTACGACTAGGCCCTAGGTTAGATCGTAACAACTCAGCAAGAAAAAAATAAGTGCAATATCAATACACATAAACAACGGTGTGCTTATAGAATCACACGGCCAATCCAGTTAGTGAAACATATGCAAATAACTATAATATAGTAAAGACATGCATCTACGAAACACATTACCAATTAGAAATTTATAAGCATTATTTAGTCCACAATGTCAATCTCAAATAACAGCCAATAATAGTCCTCTCATGGGACCTACACTCAAACTAATAGTTTGTGTTGGAATGTGACACCCGATTCAATATGTGTATATGTGTGTTGGAATGTGATACCCGATTCAATATGTGTATATGTGTGTTGGAACGTGACACCCAATCTAGTATATGACAATCACAATCACAATCACAAATCCACAACGAATAGTTCACATACTTGCACAATCAAGTAACATGTTCATTGCATGTAATTGATCATAATAGTCATTTCATTAAGCTTATTGCATTTTTCCTAGTCTCACACATGCAAGCAATACTATCAATTACAGTAACAAGTATATTGTCACGACCCCACCCCATAGGCCGTGATGGGTGTCCAAGCTGGACACTCGCGTATACCCCTGTTAACTATAAGTAAATCTGTCGCATGATCACGTATTAGCCCAACCTGTCTCCTGAGAGGCCACAACTTATCATTTAGGCAGTATAACACCTAAGCCGATGAGGCTATACAACATGTGGGGTCGTTCCATTATATACATACACGCAAGCCGACAAGGCTTCCACGATAGAGGGAACATCCTAAACATAAATCATACAGACACAATTGAGCACATATATATACACAACCCACTCCCATGTCTACAGACCTCTAAGAGTAGTGACGATAACATATGGCAGGACAAGGCCCCCTTCGTACCTTTGAATAAACGAAAGCAAATATATACACCAAGGATCAGTACAAAAAACTAGGCTCCGATGAAATAGGGATGCAGGAGGCAAGTATAACTTTTAGTCATCTACCGTACCTGTATCTTATAAAATAAAGTTATACATACTATCATCACGTACTGTAACCGGCCCGTTCGGGGACTCGGTGTAACCACTACATCATTTTGTCATCACAAGCACATATGTATCATTAGTGCTATGGAACGTACAATTCGATCCATATATATAGCAAGTATACACCAAGGAACGATGACCCGATCCACATATCATATAATGATGCCGAGGAACGGTGACCCGATTTGTATCTCATATAATAATGCCGAGTTACGACAGCCTGATCCGTATATCATATAATAATACCAAGAAGTGACGGCCCGATCTATGCCTCATATAATAATGCCGAGGTACGACGACCCGATCCGTATATCATATAATAATGCATATACGTGCATGTAAAACTTGGTAAAATATCAAACATCCCTCAAATATCATCATAAAGTATGTCTAAGAGCCTTTAGGTATAGGAGCTTACGCATTCAATCACTATTCAACATATAGAAGGCTCCAGGGTTGTAGTCCAACTACTTTAAGACCCCTACCATTCTAAAGTGAGTACAAGTCATGAGTTATACCCGAAACCTATAAATGGAATTACCTCTAACTCGTATCATACATCCTTCCACTTACATTAAGCCATTTTAAGAGAAGGAAAGGATAGGCTTCACGTATACTACTTTTCATCACGTAAAAGGCTTACAAGACAATAATTCAACTATCGCAGGAGTTCTAACATCAAGAAGTGAATAAGATTTACAAACCATACTCGGGGTTCTATGAATGGAATTATCCCCACAGTACATATACCAACCACTTATGGCTAAGACATGCCAAGAAAAAAGAAGAGATAAGTTTTACATACCTCTTATGGGTTACTCGTAACCACATTCGCGTCGTCGTCCTCTGAACCTATTTAACACGAAAATAATACTCATATTAATAACCTTCGACTCTTCAGTTCCTACATTTTTATTCAAGTATCCATAGGAACCATTTCCTTGTTCGCCTTTCTCGACTAGTTTATAAGTTAGTTATGAAGTTAACGAAAATCGGGTAGCACCTCCCCTATAACTTGCCCTATCCGAACTTCCAATTACATCCTCAATTGCTACAGCCAACCAACAACAACAATCAACAGTTTATATACAAGTAAACCACTTCAACACTACACAATACAAACCCCAAACAACTCGCTTAAAATTACGATACCAAAATAGGGTGTTTAATCTTTATTTTATAAAACCTTTAATCATACGAAATGGAGGGTCATTTGGCTGCAACCAAAAGAACCCACACTACTTTTAGAACACTTTCTAGACCTGCACGCAACCAAACCACCTCCAATCCACAGCACCACAATCACAACACACTACTCGACTTCGATTTAACTAAAATGACTTCAATTTAGTTTGTTCCTAACGCCAAGCATACTTATGAAATTTTCCTATTTCTAGCTTTATTTCTCATATTTAACACACTTCATAACAACATTATTAACTCCAACTTGAAAGGGAGAACCTTACCTTGCCAAAACTCGTCAAAACTTGCCTTGGAAGTTCCTTAACGCGGCTGAAAATGTGGTGGCTGCTCATTACCCTTTTGGCAAGGGTAACCATAGATAATTAATTCACGTAGTACACCTTCATTCCATCATAGTACACCATACATAATTAATTATTGGAATAAAATCGGAGGGCTTACCTTATTTTTCCCAAATCTGTGGTTGCCTCTCTCTTAGTCTCTAGGTTTTCCTTTCTTTTTTTTGGTTCTAAATGTTGAAGAATGAACTATGTACAACATGTAATACATATATATATACCTTCTTAGGAGGTGATATGTGGCATCCCCCTAGGGCGTTACCTCATCCATGCGGCCACTCATATGCTGCCATGTGGCAGCATGGGGTCCACCCTAAGCAGGTGCATCACCTACTTAGTCCAAGTAGGTGCATCACCTACTTGTTTCAAGTAGGTTCCACGTCTCCTTATTCCTCTTTCATGGGTTTGTAATCTTATCTCACTTTAAGAATCTATGTAACCCTTGCTATGTAAGCTCAACATACACTCCAGTAGCTTAAGTATGTAAGACATCCAAGTTGGTAGCTTACGCAAGTAAATCGAGTCCTACGACTCATTACTCGGCCTCCAACTCCTTCCGAATTCTTATAACCCTATTTCCCATCTGTCACTACTCACGAAGAACTTCATAGATAACCTGCATCATATGGCAATTGTTTAGAGAAAAAAATATGCTCTAATGTACAAAGGTGCGGGGTATAACATCCTTCCCCCCTTTAGAATATTCATCCTCAAATGTTAATTCTCATAAGGTCCAAAAAGGATTTCAGAAATTCTCTGTAATAGTTTCCATGTACAAGCCTTTCTCCACAGCTTGTTGAACCATATCTGGGCCTATTAGTTATGTTTTACCAATATCCAACCAACCAATGGGAGACCTACATTTTCTATCATTTAAAGCCTCGTACAGGGCCATCTAGATACTAAAATGATAGTTATTATCATAGGTAATCTCGACAGGTAGTAGGCAATTATCAAACTACCTTTGAAGTCAACCGTATAGGTCCGCAACATATCGTCTAGCATTTAGCTAGCAAGCTTTTTCTATCCATCGGCCTGAGGGTAACATGGGGTAGGGTATGAAGACCTATTTGTCTTCCCAATCTCCTCGTGGACTGATCTTCAGTAGTTAACTATAACATGGGCTCCTTCGTCTGAGACAATAGCTATGGAAACTCCACACAGCCTCACTACCCTCTTGACCTATAACTTTACACAGTCTCGGTTGAACAGGTAGTCCTTGATTGAAGGAACATGGGCTGATATTGGTAATCGATGGATAATATTTCATATAGAATCATCCGTCCATAGAGGGCAAAATGAGTCTTGTAACCAAGGTCGTATTGTGGAATCTTCGACCTTGTGTATTACTTCTTACCTTCTTTAGAGGATATCAACTAGTACCCCTACCTTTTTGGTTTTGCTTTTTGCCCTTCAGAGTTAGCTACTGAGTGGTGCTGAAGTTCCCTCACACAACGACCTTGATAGCCGCTCTGTATTTTGTCTATTATTAATTGGTATAATATTGAGGGGGTTTGGCATACAAGTGCGCCAGCTATTAGTAACCAGCTACTCCTGTAGTTAGTAATGTAGGCCCGTAATATACCTTCTAGCATCTGGATAGTACGCTCGGCCTGTCCATTAGTCTGGGGTGAAATGTTGTACCAAGATTCACCTATGTTCCCAATCCCTCCTAGAATGATCTCCAAAAGTTAGCTGTAAATTGAATTTCCCTGTCTAAGATAACAGATGTGGGAACTCCGTGAAGGCTTACTATTTCCTTGTCATATAACCTTTCATAATCTTTAGCTAAATGCGTCTTCCTAACTGGAAGAAAATGGGTTGATTCTGTCAGCCTATCTACCATAACCCCTATGAACTCATACTTCTGCAGAATGCGAGGTCAGCCTGTACTATAATCCATATTAACTGCTTTTCATTTCCGAGTCAAGATTTCCATCCCCTGTAATAGGCTATCAAGCTTCTGATGCTCCATTTTGTTTAAGCTATCACACAGTTTCTCTTAATTCAACTTGTAACACTCTAGGCATGTCCTATTGTGCTCTTACTCAGATCTTCCTTCTAGTTCTCTTACCACCCATCACATTGCAATCATATTGCTATTACCGACTTCTTTTTATCGAGTAACCACTCGGTCTCATTCTTAGCACACTAATATTCGTAGGTTGCATACTATTCTTGTACCATTTGTAGAAAGTGCGTGCAATTCTATTTATAGTCTTTCCTGCTCTTAGCTTAATCTGCTCTATATGTGTCATTGAACTAACACGTACTTGTAATCTATTTTGGGTCACACTTGTTTTGCTTCCATTGTGTACCCCTAAAGTTCTCTCATATTCTATCATAGGAGAGAATTCTTATCCTTTCTCTTTTTGCTACTTGTACATCACCATATTAGTAACCAGTAACTCGATTGCCAATATCTTGACCTTTAGTCAAGTATAGCCTTGTTATCCTTTACAATATCTTTAAGTTACTCATTATCATTCCTTTGTCGTATCCACATGCCCATCCTTTGACGTTATATTATTTAAGGTCCTTCCCAATAATTCTCCGCACTGTCTCAAATATCATCTTAATTTTTATCCGTCTATTGGCTTATCCATAATGAAGGAAACATGTTATTATAATAATAATTTTATTTTGTTTTTTAATTTTTTACCATCCCCGAGGCCGAAGCTGTTATGCCCCTTATTTTTAGTACATGGGAACATCTATCTAGCTTCTCTAGAGCTACCGTGCGATCCATATTATCTACAACGTTATTAAATAACTCTAAGGAAGAGAGGATGTGTTGCCCCATAATAGTGAAGGTTGGAAATAGAGTTATAAGGATTTGAAAGGAGTTGGAGGCCAAGTAACAAGGACTCGGAGCATACCAGTAACAACGTCGGGTGCATTTTCTTGGTCTTGGCGACTACCCATAGCATACAGACGGTTGGTTCCCCCACTTGCACTTGAAGCTGCACCTCTATGATTACCTCTATTCTGTGGAGCTGTAGAAGAAAGCTGAGCCCTACTACTTCCATCTCCCTGCCTCTTTGAAGGACACTCATTTTGGAAGTGACCTGTCTTTCCACATCCATAGCAAGCATTGGTGCCCACACGACACTCTCCCAAATGGAGCCTCCCACATCTAGCACATGGTGGTTTTCCTCTAGAACCTTGAGCCATACTTAATTGGGACTGAGAACCTTGAGATCAAAAGTTTTGGTGACTTAGCGATCTCTGATCATACCTGGTATTAGGTGTAAAAGCATTTGTTGGGGAAGGTGCATAATTTGAAGACCTTTTTCTGAAAGAAAGACTTGTTACCCATCCCTTGCTTCTGCTCATTCTCATGCCCAGCAGACTTAGCCTTCTTGCTTAGGTGTTCCTCTCGGTCCTTTTTCTTGTCATCCTCAACCTGCTGAGCATACACCATCAATCTAGAAAAATCCATGTCAGAAATCATTAGCATTGCCTTACATTCTTTCTTTACATGTTTGCCTAGGCCAGAGACAAACTTCCTCATCTTAGACCTCATATGAGGAATCATTTCTGGGGCATATTTGGACAATTGAATAAACTTCAAACTATACTCTTTCACAGTCATACTCTCTTGCTTGAGGTTCACAAACTCCTCAATTTTTGCTTCACGTAGCTCTTGGGGAAAGAAGTTATCAAGAAATGCTCTTTCAAACTCATCCCAAAGAGCAGGCTCTGCATCCTCACCTCTACTTTCTTCCCACTGATTATACCAGTCATTTGCCACATCCTTGAGTTGATAAGACACCAATTCAACCCCCTCAATCTCTGTAGCATGCATCGCTTTTAGTATTTTCCACATCTCATCAATGAAATTTTGGGGGTCTTCATCAACGTTGGAGCCCGTGAAGACCGGCGGATTCATTCTCAGAAATTCTCTGATCCTCGTGACAGCAGACGACTCTTGATAACTAGAGCTAGGAGTTGGTGAACTCTGGCTACTATTTCGAGCAGCCACCAACTGGGTGAGCATAGCAATCGCTCCTCGAAAATCTTCCTCAGAAGTAGGAGTGGTCTGAACAGTAGGTACTTGGGGTACCTCAGTAAACCTTGCAGGTCGGCCCCTAGTTCTCCGTAGAGGCATCACTGATTGTGGAACCTCAGTGCTGGCAGCGTTCCTCTGACTAGCTGAACGTTTAGGAGGCATGTCTGAAATGTGTAAACGCATGAATTAGAAAGGAAGCTTTTATAGAGTTAAACTCTATCGCACGAACTCAGATTATGAAAGAAGTGAAACAATTCCTAATGTCCTATAGCCTCCTGATTATAAGTGTGGTGCACGACACACCTATAAGCAAGACTCTACTAGACACGGCTTCATAGACACCCTAGGAATCTTGAACTCTGGACTCTGATACCAAGTTTGTCACGCTCCGAGAGGGTACCCTAGGCGTGACCGGCACTCAGAAACCATTTCTGGATTCCGAGAGAACCACTTGGTCTCATTTCTTATTTATTCATCAGCGGAAGACTTAAGAATACTAATGTAGTCATAATCAAAGGACAAATAGATAATTTTTATAAGAAGTAGTTTCTAAGGAGAACTACTCTGATTACATCATCAGACTCTGTCTATGAAGCCTCTAATACTCTTAGATGGTGCCAATGACATGTCCATGGCTACCTCAAAAGAAACATCACACTCAACAATAAAAAAAGGATAAGGAGTTCCTTCGAATACAAGAAGGACTCACCAAATAGCTGAAAAGAAATGATCTTCAACGATGCGCCTATTGAGGATCTCTAACACCTGTATCTGCATCATAAAACGATGCAGGTCGAATGACGTCAGTACGTGGAATGTACGAGTATGTAAAATGGCAGGAAGGTAACGACAAATATCAAGAAACTCCTCTCAAGAAAACTCAGCTCAGAACTCAACATCATCTCAACATGAATATGTAATGCAAGTTTAAAATATAATAATAAAAATAATAGTAATAAACAATACTTACTCAGTTGGGAGTTTCTCTAACCGACAACCATCACTTATGAGCTAGCGATGATACAATGAAGCGATGTCGTTGCCACATCCATCCAATACCTTGCCAGGGTAAATGACATCACCATCTTGGATCCACTCATCAAAGTCCTCTTTTTGGGACTTAAGAGGCATAGCCTCCATCCTACGCTGGCTACGTAGTTCTGGGGTTTGAGTTAATTAAACTCTTACCCAACTCGGTGCTCAATACTACTCCCAAAATATGTTCTCATATTAAACTCATCATCTAGTCTCATTGGACTTTAATTTAAATCATCAAACTCATCTCATTTCATGTTCATCAATCATTATACTTCCAAAAATATTATTTACATCTCATCAAAACATCTTGCTCAAAATATCATTTGATCAAATTCATTCAAACTCAACTCTTTTGCTCTTTCAAAACTCAATAAAATACATATATAGTATTAATTCATATAACTTTATTTTTATCAATAAAAATAATAAAAAGCCAACATCTTTACTCAAAACATGTATAAAAATATTCATGAACATCAAATCAATTAGGATTCATGGGAAAGTAGCCATGAATAATAATTCCAATAATATGAGAAATAACAATAATAATATTAATGCATAAATATATCAAACTCAATAGAAGAAGAATTAATTTATTTAGAATTCAAGATTTGGATAAAATCAACTATAACTCAATTATAATAAATTTAAATATTGGGCGCATGGACGAACTCAATCCAATGTTATGAAAGCCTTACATATCTTAAATCGGAAACTTTACTTCGAATTGGAACACTCTTGGACCCCTAGCCTTTTCTTCTCGCCGGTTTATTTTGTGTACTACCCGGAGTATAAGAATCACTAGAGTAGTATCTTTATACTACTAAAACTAAAACTATATTTGAGAAGTAGTAAAGAAGTATATATAGAGAAGAGTTGCTTAAGAAAGCTTGATGAATAAAATGAGGAAATAAGGTGGGTATTTATAGGTGTGGAGGAGGGACCTAATAATAAATAAACATAATCATAAAGGATGATCTTGAAAATTCAATGGAGAATTTTGATGTCATGGATGATGTCAAATGGTTCTAGATCTTTCTATGGTAGGTGAGATGAAATCTCTTTTAACAGAATATCTGTTTTCGAAGCTGCGTTTGAATAAGATAAATTCCTTATTAGGATTTGGTGTCTTCATAAGAATTTTAGATATAGAAGTCTAGTTTCAGTTAGTTCAAGAATCATCCAATTTGGAGCATTCTACATCGAGATATGAATTTTATTCTACAAACACTCCATTCCATCACAGCACTATGTCTTGCAAAGATCAATTTATTTGATCTACTTAAAATCCGAATCTTAAGATATGTTCTTCATGAAAGTTGTAGGTAATGATGTTGTGGTTATTTAAAAATTTGAATCACCTAATTTGGACCATTCTATGAAAAGTTATGCCCAAATTACTTTAGGCATGAGAGAACATAATCAAAATACTTTTAGAACATGATCAAAATACTTTAGAACATGATCAAAATCTTTTCATGCCTTCATATAAGGACTTTTGATAAATCAACAATTTAATGCATTTAAAAGCCAATATAAGTTAATATAAGATAGGTAATTAAATTTCATATATTTAATAATCTATGCATTTGGAATTATGATATGAAAATCCATAAAGTTTCATGCTTGAATTAAATAGAAAACTTTGATAATTTTTTTGGACTTCATGAAAGAAAGGATCTATGAATCAATAATATTTATGGGGTGTTACAGAACTAGAGAGTCGAAGGTTATAATATGAGTATTATTTTATGTTAAATAGATTCAGAGGACGATGATGATAATGTGGTTACGAGTAACCCATAAGAGATATGTAAAGCTATCTTTCTCTTCTTTTGGTACGTCTTCAAGTTAAGTAATGGATGATATGAGCTTGAGGGTAAATCTACTCATAAATGCCAAGCGTAATTCACGGTCCTTATTTACTTCTTGATGAAATCACTCTTACAGTAATTGAACTAAGGCTTCTCAAGCCTTTCATACGTTAGAAAGTGATGAATATGTGAAGCTATCCTTCTTTTCTCTTGGCATGTATTAGCCATAAGTGGTTTGTATATGAAATGTGACAATTATTCCATTCATAACACTCCAGGCATGACTCATAATTCTTACCCACTTCTTGGTATTAGAACTCCTATAATAGTTGAGTTATTGCCTTTTAAGGCTTCTATATGATGAAGGGTAGTATACGTAAAGCCTATCTCTCCTTTCTTTTGGAATGTCTTAAATGTAAGTGAATTGATACATGATATGAGTTTGAAGGGAGTTCCATCCATAAGTTTCGTACATAACTCATGACTCGTGTTCACTCCTAAATGTTAGAAGTCCTAAGCTGAATGTTAGAAGTCCTAAAGTAGTTGAACTACTACCCTCAAGCCTTCTATATATTGAGTAGTGATTGAGTACGTAAGCTCCTATTTCTAAAGACTCTGTGATGATAAGTGTCTCTGATTTCATAAGCCGTTTGGCATTATCTTAATAAAAGTCTATAATTCCTGAGACTCCGTTTGATATGACCCTTAATGGCATTTAGAGGATACTTGAGATGATGATCATTTTGATCCTCAAATGATAGTTCATGATGATTGTTATACCGAGTCTCAGATGATGAGTTAATTGCATATGGTTACTCACTACTTTACTCGTGCATGCTGTTAATACATCTTTCACCGAGCCCCATAAAGGGTCGGGTACGATCGAGTCCCATAAAGGGTCGGGTACGACCGAGTCCCATAAAAAGATCGGGTACAACCGAGTCCTATAAAGGGTCGGGTACGAACGAGTCCCATAAAGGGCCGGGTACGATATATGATGATATGAGCATTTAGCGAGTTCCATAAAGGGCCGGGTACGACCAAGTCCCATAAAGGGCCGGGTACAATATATGATGGTATGATTATTATGATATATGCATATGATAACCTAATTAAACATTTGTGACACCGAGTCCCATGATGGACTGGATACAGTATATAGGCATGCATATGAAAACATAATGATATATTTGTAACATATGAGATGATGCCGTATACAATGGTATGATGCCGTATACGATGATATGATAACACCGAGTCCCACAGCGGGTCGGGTACGGTATGGGAGGATGATATACATTCCTCATTTTATAAGATGCAGGTGCGGTGATTTATTAAATTTTATACTTGTTTCCTGCATTCCTAATTCTGCTGTAATCTCACTTATACGGTGTTATGCTTTATATACTCAGTACTTGTATCGTACTGACCCCCTTTCTTCGGGGGGCTGCGTTTCATGCCCGCAGGTACATGTACGCGTTTTGGGGATCCGTCAGCTTAGGATTTCTAGTCAGCGATTTTGGGAAGAGCTCCATTGTGTCGGAGCCTAGCTTTTGGTACTTGTCTTCAAATGTATATAACTGTTTATTCAAGGGTACGGTAGGGGCCCTGTCCCGCCATATGATATAGTTAATACTCTTAGAGGTTTGTAGACATATGTGTGTGGGTTGTGTGTATGTTTTGTTCAACGACATCTATGCGATGTATGATGCATCTTAATATGAAATGACAACCTTATCGGCTTGCGTGCCCTTTCACGATACGATTAGTGTTAACTCCTCCGGAGACAAAAATAAAGAAAAAGAAGGGGCTATATGTATATAGAAACATCATGACCCATTGGGGGTTCTTAGGTATGTATACGGGGTTCGAGTCGGACCCCAATCATGGCCTACGAATTTGGATCGTGACAAAAGCTATCTTGTCCAAGGTGAGTTAATTAACACTTTATTGCTAAAAAATATACCTTATAAACAAATATGTTACCTCATTTATATCATATATTAAATTCCCAAAAGTTCAACTCCTACACGAAACACACTACGGAATATAATTAAGGGGTGGATTCACTATTACGATATCGAGTTTATTTTTGAATTCAGTATTTTTTTATATGAAGAATATAATTTTATATATATATAAAAGAGAATCAGGTGACGTGGCACTCAGGATTCCTATTTTCCCTTATTTTTACCCATTTATGCCCTTTATTCATTTAAAAAAAAGAAGGAAAAGTTGCGTCCTTTTTACCATGCGTCGTCTCTTGTTCTTCTTAGTTGTCTCAGGAAACTGTACCATTTACTCTGCCTTTTCAGTCCGTACGCATTATTTGGTGTCTCTATTGTTTATTTATTTCCTTGCTTTTTATATGTATTGTTTCTTCTCAATATATTCTTTCCTTGCTTGCCGTTTGTACAATTTCTTTATATTCTCTCCTAATATCTACACTTACATGCATTTTGGATTATTATTCAACTTCATCTTGATTCATCACATTGTTGTTATCAGTGCACTAGTATAGAACTGGATCATATAAGTGATTACCAAGTTTAGAGGGAAAAAAATGAATATGCAGGACACGTTTATTTTGACACCCATGAAGTGTTTGATGAAATGCCTTCTAGAGACACATTGCCTACGGCTTCTGGGAATGGCTCCAAAATCTATCAGGCCCTTCTTCAGATCCTGTGCATAACGGGAGCTTTAGTGCGCCAGACTGTTTTTTTTAAGTGCAATTACTGAATGTCTTTGTTCAATATTAACATAACAATTCGAAACCCTAATTCAATTATATAGTTGTTTATTAAAACTGAACAAAAAACCTTGATTACTTGTGATCATCCGATTGTACAATCTACACTTATAAAGTTGGACAATAATGTCTACTGAATATTGATTATAGTTTAGCCATTTGAGTTTAAACTATATTACATTTTTAACTTTTCAGTAATTTGTTCGATTATTGTGATCATCTGAAAATTCTTGTGAACTCGTGATAATATTCTAAAGCTTTTGCCTATGCATAATTGAGAGTCCTGTCCAACTATTTCTCTTTTTCTTACTACCTTAGCATTTTATTCGGCTTTTATAGCAGAAATTAGAGTGATATGTTTGATTATGGACCGTGTTATTTCTCTTGAATGTATTCCTCCTCCTATTTATAATTGAATCCTTACAAATTTGAAATGAAAATAGAGCTCATCATAGTCACAATTCAACGTGTTGGTCTTAGGGGTGAACAATAAAATATTTCCTTATAAAGATAACAAAGATGCAATTTTTGGGCTTTTACTGTGAGTTTTTTAATATACTATATTCATATACATTTATGTCACTCTTTCAGATGTCCATTTTTTAATTTGTGCCTTGATGCTCCAGTAAGTGTGACACAAAAACGGCCCCTGCAATCAAATATTATTCGAGAAGCATATTGAGTACGAAATGTAAATTACATTTCTACTCCAAATGTTACGTAAAATTTGTTTTTCTAAGTTTGATAACCACTGAAAGAATGTAAATTTGAGAGCACTGCAACATCCCTTATTGAGTAGTATGGATCTATTTTAAATGAAGCAATATTTTAAAGATTTTTGATCATGTGAATATGGCATCTTTCTTCACCTCTTGAGCTTGTGAGTTGAATATGACATCTTTCTTTAATATTACGATTGTCTATTTGTTCTAATTTTTGTTAATCTTCTCTTTCGCGAAATTTTGTCTCGCCCATCACTGTAGATGGTGTTCCTCTTCCTTTGACAGAAATATCTTTAAAATGGTTCAAGTGATGTCATTTTCTAGATAGATACTTGTATTGATTTTTTGTTAAAGACAGATTTTCCTATATTACCTTTCTGATAGTAAGATGCAGGAGGGCTTTTGTTTTTATTTAGATGAATCTACACTTCTACAGGTCCTACATTTGAAGTGATATTTGAAATGTTTTTTGAGTGCTTTCATCAGTTTCTTATGTCCTACTAACATGTTTGGAGTTAAATAACAACACTACATTCTTATCTTCTGTTGTAGTTCAACCTAAAAAAAATAATAGTAAAAATAGCTATCACTTGCAAGTGCTTAAAGATCATATTTTAACTTTCATCTTAAATAAACTGACAATGGAACGCCATATAGTTTTGTTGACAGTGTTATCTTACCCATTGAAATTGAATTTTTTTTTTATTTAGTCAAGATTGACTTTTTAAAAATAAAAAAATTTAATAAAATTCAAACTTTTCTTTTATGACTGTACGAAGCGCAGTTCACCTTGAATTGGTCAAAATATGCGGAATTTCTGACTTTTCGTTCCCGTCGCTAGATTGAGATCTGCAGGGTGGCGGGTACTTCGACTGTCGAAGAACTTGATTCATGCAGAGAAAGAAACTTAGGATAGGAGTTGTTCGCCCATTAAAGCGGTACGTGAGCTGGGTTCAGAACGTCGTGAGACAGTTCGGTTCATATCCGGTGTGGCATCTTTCTTCCTTGTGATTCAACCACGACGGATATTTAGTCAATTGGATCTGGTAATCTAAGCCTTGCTTCTTCTGGTCGGCTCGTATTAGCTCCTTTCTGTCTTTTCATTGTCCGCCTCCGCCCGAACAGATATGCACTAACCCATCTGAAATACCCAAGAAATGGGTCAAAAAAATGGAAAGATCGGAACCTGTGGCTGGATTGAATCTTTCGCGATGGAAATGCACTCTTCCCCCAACTTTCCAACCCCTGTTTAGGTTTTGATCTGAGGCCATTTTCGAGTTCCATTTTTTTGAAGAGTATCGGGAGTGGTATATTCCCAGAGCCTTGAGATCTTTCTTTTGCTATTCTCCAGCAACTCTAGGAAGTAGGTGACCTAACAGCCGCCGCCCGACTAAACATACCAATAGTCACAGTGGAAAGGGATGTTAGTCGGCTCGGCACTGCAAAAACTGTGGGAATTAGGAACTAACTTCGCATTCAAATATGTCCTCTTCATCACAGGCAAGAGGCCAATTCACATCGGGATAAGGGCCTAAAGGCAAAAAGCATTGCTACCACGGGCTTTACGCAATCGATCAGATTAGACAGATATCCCTGAGTTTTCTGGATTCCTAGTCTACTATAACTGACTTAATAGAATATGGGGCAGAGCAAAGAAAGCCTTAGATCTTTGCTTGTTTCGTGTTATGGACTAAAGCAAAGGTTCTGCTGCATCCGAATTTCCCTTCTAAGATTGGTTTTCCCTCCACTTTAAACGTCTTTTCCCCGCTTATTTCTCTAGTTTTATGTATAAATATATATTAAAATTACAATAAATATTAAATATGAACTTATAACTTCAAAGGTTGAATCTAGATGTAGAAAAATCAGCTCATGAAATGATAATTCGCTCAACTCGTTTAAGTTTGGGTTGATTTTGGACTCCCTCATTTATTAGCTTAGCTCATTTTTAACCCATCAAAGTCTAGGTTGATATGTAATCCAAATTAATTTATGAGAAATTTTTGTCAAAATATTTTCAAAAAGTCATTTTTTATTTGATATGATATATATAATCATAATAAAGAAAATATTATTAGATATCAAAGATTTATAAAAGAACAACTAAATAATTAAGATTTAGTAACAATTGAGTAAATTGAGTTTTGACCGGTATTTTAGCCCTAAATAATTAAAATTTAGTAAAAATTGAGTAAATTGAGTTTTGACCGGCATTTTAGTCCATTTCAGATCAAATAAATTTTGAGCGGATCCATAACCCGCACATTTATTAGGGAAAAACTACACTTTATTAGACACAAAAACAAACTAATTACACACCCACAGCCCACCTTTAATTAACTCTCTTAATGCCATTGAACAAATTACACTTGCCCCTTCCTAGCCTAAACCCAATGCGCTTGTTTGATAACGTCACAATATTTTGTGCAATTTTTTTTTGAATTTGTGTTATAGTATCATTGAGAAATTTAGAAGTGTCTCATTAAGGCTTGATAATTGACTTGGCGAAATAGTGGTTTTTTTTCAATTATACAATTTTTTTTATCATGATAATATATGCATATCCTGTAGTAATATCATTCATGTACCATCGAATGACTTACAAAAATTTTATGATACAATTACAGTATATATATACTATGATGGTATCATTCAGTGTTTGTTCAATTTTATATTGTTATCATTAAGGATTTTAGAAGCCCATCATTAAGAATTGATGATTAATTTGGTGAAACAGTAATTGTTCTTTAATTATATATACACACACACTATGATTATATCATTCAGTATTTGTGCAATTTTCCCTGAATGTCTAGTTATTGCTCAATGATACCAAAATAGCATGTCATACACGTATTACTATATTATTGAGGATTTAGAAATTCCACGTTAAGTATTGATGATTGACTTTGTGAATAGTGATTGTAGGCAATCACCAGTGGATATTATGAATTATAAAAAGGTACGTATCTATAATTATTTTATTTATATAAGGCATGAACTTAGTTTCTCTATTTATTAACTCTGCCCATCTTGATCCGTCCAAAGTCAGTTCAACAAACTCATTTACCACCACTAGTTGAATCCATAAAATTTAAACTCGGCCATCTCATGTCCTATTTATAACTAAATGACGATATTTTAAAAAGTGAGGCTTCTAATTAATTAGTTCAAAGGGTGCAGTAATGGCTCAAATTAGGCGTGGGCATACAACCATTTTAAATTAATGATGATGGAGAAAAAGGTACCCTAAAACTTTTCTATAATGATGCCTCTAAGTAGTGTTTTCCTTTCTAATTTTTTTAGGGTGGGGTGGGATGGGAAGTGTATCTATTGTGGGGTATAGATAGAGTCGGAATATAACATTATAAGTTCTAGATTTTTGAACAATGATTCATATAATACTTGAAAAATCATTGAAAAATCTAGAACTTATAACATTACTTAAATAATGTTATAACATTACTATACTAGATACAATCGAATCCGAGGGTTCTACCTCTGCCACTAGGTGGGGTTCGTTGATGGATGTTACTTTTCTATGTAGGGGTCCATATGCACCTTTTATATTTATCTACTACTTGTTCATATTACTAAATTAAGAAAACATTTATTAAATTTGTTACTTTTGTAATTAATTCTTTTTAAAAATGTTCATATTTATTTGCAAAGTTCCCATTTTTTTTTAAGAGGTGAGTTAGTAAATTATCTTCTTACTTATAATTTCTTAATCACTATATAAAATGAGAAGTGATCAACTAATATGAGACGGCGGAAATACCTAATTTAGAATGATTAACTACATGTTATACAAATAATTCAAAGTTGTAATGTTACCCTAGTTATTAATATTGCTTTTGGTTACAACAAAAATATAAGATCATCTCTAGGTTTTATATATATTCCTAAAGTTTGACATGATTTTCCACCTACCACATCGACATTATCTCATATACAGTTAAATTGTTTTATAATAATGTAGTTTTTTGGATATTTTTTATCTATTGTAATGAAATATTATTATAGAAAACATATAATAAATCTAGTACAAAAATCAGCTCAAGAAAAATCCTTGGCCATTATAATAAAATGGTATACATTTTCTGAAAAATATATATGATAATATGCTTAAAGAGGAAATAAAATAGTAGGAGAAAAATGAGAATAATTAAATTATTTTTCAAATTTGAATTAAATTTAGAATTTTCATGATTAAGACTGATTTCATGATATTCCTTCTTCCCTCCTCATCATATTGAACTACTACCATTATCTTCCTTATTAGTATTTCTTTCTCCTTAACAACATTAATTTCAACCATCATGAACTGTAAAAGAAAAAATAAATTTATCATTGAAATTCACTATTTAGAAGAACTTTGAAGCTCAAATTTTAAAATTTGATTTGTTGCAAAAATAAATCGTTTCGAGTAAATAATATATTAAAAAAATTGAGTTATTGAGAGGGATTCATATATAAATTATGAGTTGTTGTTCATTGAAAATCGCCATTGAAGAGCTTCGAAGCTCAAATTTTAAAATTCGTCTTGTCGCAAATATGAATCGTTTCGAGTGAATAATATATTAAAGGACTCGAAACATCAGAATGAGCTCATAGCTAAAATTTGGGACTGCTTATAGAAAATTTGAGTTAGTTGGGTTTTAAAAAAATCAACTCGTTGGGAAAGATGAATTGTTGCAATGTATAAATATTGTATAACAATGTATATGAATATTTATACATCTTTTGACACATAATTATACATATACATACACAATTATGATACATTACATATATATTGCATATACATGCGATCATTCTAGTTGAATTTTTTTTGTGGGCCGTACATTTTCCTAAGAAGCCCTATAGTTGGACCACCATCTTGGACTCAGGGGCGTATCTAGAGGGGGGGGGGGGTCTCCGAGTTCACATGAACCCATGCTCACCTTCCAAAATTATATATAGTAGTGTTACATTTTAAAAAAAATTACTTAAATATAAATGTCTGAACACATGTTTGAAGTATCATTTAATGGGATGATGAGGTGCATCTCTCTAAGAGAGGTTAAACATTTAACTCTTATATCTATCTTATTTTTGTCTTTTTAAAATTGGGTAACACCTCTCCAAGTAGTTTTTGGTAAAACTTTTTGCATTTTAATTAATATATTTTTCTTCTTTTTTTTTTCCTTAATCTTTCAAATTTGTTTAGTTTGCCTATCACATTGGAAATTTCTAAAAAAAATATTTAGCACTATAATTTTTCTATATAATTAGACCAAATTTGTATATTAAAACTAGTAATACTAAATGATACAACATACAATCAATATATCTTTGATTCGGAATATAGCTATATATATAGTATTTGAATCGATAAAAATTAAATTTTGGACCTATAATTTTAAAAGTTTAACAGGTTAGTGATAAGAACCTAAAGATCAAATCGGTCAAATTTGTATCTTAGATCAACATTTTCATAATAACACACCTATCCTCTCGAAATCTTGAATACGCCTTTGCTTGGATTGGACCTTAAACTTGATTATTCTTTCTTCAATAAACATAAAATTGGACTCGCCCATGGGCCTTGTTAAGTCTTGTTTAATAAAAGGGAAACTTACATAAATATACAATATTAAGAAAATATTTACCATTTATAGCAATAAAAAAATAATTTTACTGAACACTTATAATATATTTATAATACAGTTTTAATACATATTGCAGAGAACTATTTATAAAACATATATAATACAAGTTTTATAGATGGATAATATATTTATCACATATTTTAATAGACTTATAATACATTATGTTAGTTTCTTACTAAACAAACATAATATATATTTTAAAACACTTATAATACATTTATATTGTATGAATAGTTCACTTTTAATACAAGTGTAGATTTATCATAATATTGCTATATATTGCTATAAATGGTAATAAATAAAAAATATCGCTAAAATCAGTAATTAATTTTTAAAAAACACTCAATCAAGTAATTTTTCCTTAATAAAATTGCACGATTTACGTGGAAGAACATTTACCTTTGTACCAAACACACCCTATACCATTGAATTTTTCTTTTTTAAAAAAATACATTTGTATATATCCTAATTGTTTGAGGTATGAAATTTGTAAAAATATGACAGTTTAGGTATGTTTTGACCATTAACTCTCTGCTTTTATCATACCAAAAAACAAAAAAAAATGATTTCTTTATGAAAACATTCGCAACCATTTATTTGACTATACAAAATTTGGAAAAAGAGGGAAAAAAACAGTCGGACTTGAAATTCAAGACAAGGAGTCTCTTTCTTTATACATACTTAAAACAATGACTAAATTTTGTAAGCCGTGCAGGTGAGGCGAGATTGAACGGCAATAAGATAAGTCAACATTCAATCCAAGACAGCACTGAGCGCTGATAGCTTGTAGAAAACAACCCTGGTCCTAGAAATGGCGGCAATATATATACCACTAGTCAATAGTCATCATCCCTTCCTAGTAGGAATAAGAAGCAGAAGCTTTCCTCTCTGCAATGTAACATCATATTTTTCATTCATGTCAACTTGAATTTATAGATAAGGCATCTCTTTCTTTGGATATACTCGAAACAAGGATTAGATTTTGTAACTTGTACAGGTGAGGCGTCGGTTGGTCCTAGAAATGATAGCAGTATACACTCGACATCATCACTTCCTAGACCCTAGGTAGGAACAAGAAGCAAAGGTTTCTCTCTCTGCAATGGCACAGCATATTTTTCATTCATGTCAAGCATCAAAGGATCACCATTATTTGGTAGAGACCACTCAAAGTGATAAACCAAATTAGCTAAAATCAAATGCATTTGTTTTGTAGCAAAGGGCAAGCCAGGGCACATTCTCCTTCCAGCACCAAATGGCAAGAATTCAGAGTGTTGTCCTTTATAGTCAATATTTGAGTTTAAAAATCTCTCTGGCTTGAATGAAAATGGATCATCCCATAGCTTTGGGTCATGCCCAAGTGCCCAAAGATTCACAAAAACTAGACAACTTTTTGGAATTGTGTAGTTCATAACTTGACATGTTTCACTTGCATAGTGAGGTAGAAATGCTATTGGTGGATGCAACCTTAAGACTTCTTTAATGCAAGCATTTAGATAAGGGAGTTGAAAGATTGTTGATTCTTGAATGGTGTTTGAGTTTATTGATCCATTTTGAAGTTCAGAGTTGAGTTTCTTCATGACTTCTTTGTTTCTCACCAGCTCAGCCATTGCCCACTCTATTGTGGATGTCAATGTCCCTGTCCCCGCTGGAAATATTTCCTACAAAACATTTTAAATAAATGAGTCAACTATATCTAACTCTCTAGCCATGAAGATAAGAGTAAAGTCTGCATACACTCTACTCATATGATCATATGGGGTATGTTGATGTTGTTGAGTCAACTATGTCAAATATGTAACTGAATTCATAAAATTGGTGTTTTTCAGACTCTCCAAAATTGTTGTCACCATGTGTAGGATTCTTCAAAAAACACTACTTTTGGAGTATCAGACACATATCCATTGATGTCTTTTAAGAGTCCGAGCAACATCAGTATTAAGAATGTAATTGATACCAGAATATAATTGAGGAAAACAAAAGGATTTTTCCATACCAGAAGCATGTAATTGATTTGATCATCAGAATATCCATTAGCAAGCATTAAATCCAAGAAGTCCCCATGTTTGACATGATCTTCTCTTCTCTCCTTTATTATCCCTTCCCAAATTTTAAACAAATTATCAAGACACTTCTTTGCCTTCTTCTTCTTACCTTGAATATCAACAACCCCATCAAAAATTGGAAAAAAATCAGCTAAAATTGGAGTTGTCCCATATTCCATAAACTTCCAAATATTCCTTTTCATCTCACTTATAACTCTCTCATCTTCCAACTTAACCATATTTCTTGAAAAACAAATCTCTCCCAAAACATTACAAACAGTACCAAAAACAAGATCCCCAATTATCACAACTTTACCTTGTTTAAATTTCAAGAAATCCACCATTTCAAGAACCCCTTTTCCCCTTTTGTTATCAGCATATGATTCCATAGCTTTACTAGAGAAAAGCTCAGTCTTCCACAAGACCCTTATAGATTTCCAGTGACTATTGCATTCAGTAGACCAAAGAAGTGAAAACCTCTTTAGATCTGATTCATTTATTGGGGTTGCTTTTGGTGCATAACGAGCAGAGAGTTGTCTGTCATGATTTTTCAAGATTTCAGTAGCAGATTGTGGTGAAGACCCAATGACTATAAGCTGATTTCCTAGTTTTAAAGAGATTAAAGGGCCAAGATTTTGGGATATTTTTGTGACTATGATGTGGGGTTTTTTGCTTATGACATTTGGGATGTTGCCTATTATTGGCCATTGGAATGGTGAGGGTGGAAGATTTTGGTTTTTTTTCAAGAATTTGGATTTTTTGATTTGATTGAGGATTAGATAGATTAAAGGTGGGAAAAGAAAGATGAATAGAGAAGATAGATTGATAGATGACAAGTTCATTTCTTGATTTTATTGAAATGATTGGAAAAGATTATGTTTTGGTGGAGAATTAATTAGAAGAAAGTTGAGAGAAATAAGGGACAAGTTAGCTCTTGAGTTTACAATTAAGGAAATGTAACTCCTAGTTGATCAAAGAGTCACTTAAACTATGATAAAATTGAGTAGAAGTTGAAGTGTTAGGTGGTTTGTAGACCTTACTTAGCCAAACAAACCTAACCACCTAGTGGGTTGCAATGAATTGAAAATAAAGGCCTATGTATAAACTGATATGAGCATAACATTTTGCTAAAAGTTTACATTTGACGGGGGTGAGCTTAAGATCTTACTAAAGTCAAAAGTTGGATCAACATGAAGTTGGAAGTGTTGAGTCAACATGAAGTTGATTTTAAAGGGGAATATTTTTACACAAGGGTTAATGCCTAAATTGGGAAGATGAACATCAAAGAACATATGAAAATTAATGAAACTACAAAGTGTATATGAACAAGTATGAAGTTATTATGGGTTTGTCATCATAAAAAAAATAAAATTATTGAGTTGTTAGGATTTATCTTGATCTATGAATCCACCTTCAAGATCATATAGTGTTTTGATAATTGATAAATTTTGTACAAGTGATAATTTATATACAAATAAAAATAAAGAAAGAAATACAAGAATCAAGTTCTTAATAAATCTCCAAAAGGAACTGACAATAAACAACATTGAAGACGAACTTTTGAAAGGACCTGCTCATTTAGACAAAGATCTGCAGAGCTAGAAATTATTCGAAGAAGCAATTTCACACCCACACAAGAAACACTTTGGAGAATTGTAATTAACCTGAATTCAATTCTACAAGATTTTGAGTTCAAGACATGAAAAGGTACCATACATTTAACACATAGAATTAAGAAAAGTTAGCCGTATACGTGTGAAGATGAAATCCAAATCAAATAAGAATTGATTTCTTTGAAAGTCTTGAACCAAATATTGATTCGAATCAGAGAACTACAAGCGGCTACTTACTCATATAAAATACAACTCGTCAAATTTTTTTTGGAGCCTAACTGTAACCAAAGAAAGAGGCATCAAAGTGGAAGCAGAGTCTGCACAAAGAGTCTCATTGGAAGTAACTACTATGACGAGAGGATTTATTTCTGTCAAATTTTATCTATATTGTTCTTGAGTTGTATTAGTTAGACTCTTGTAGTTCAAGACAAGATTTTGATTACATTCAGTATCCATTGTAATAGGTTTTGTTTTGTGTTGTAAAAGACTTCTTTAATGGAATAGAGTTGTTGAAGATAAAAATAAGGATGATGATCAAGACAACTAACCGACTAAAATTAATGCAGTCACTTAGTCTAATTGTAATTCTTGTAGGAGTCTGTGTATTAAGACTTAAGAGTCCTTGTATGTTTATGTCAAAGCATTGTATTAGCTAAAATAGAACTCTTATGTTAGCTGAAGTCTGATTTAATATTCTTCTATATAAAGGAGCCATTGTAATAGAGATTTATCAATCAATACATAAAAACAGTTTCTCCTAAACTAGCTTAAGAATTCTTCAAGAGTCATTAAAGAAGTTAGGAGAAAGAACCAACAAGTAGGTGTCTTGATGAGGGTAGAGGCAGAGACTGTAACTTTAAATTGCTCAAGTAAAAATATTTATATAATTTACTTATTCCACACTTACCTTCCTACATAATTAATTACTCAAAGAAGATTCAAATGTCATCGTACAGAATCACAAATATTTCTTTTTCTTGCTTAGGAAAAGAAGATTCAAATGCCATATCACCTAATAATGAATATTTCATTTCTTGCTTAGAAGGATAATCTTATTAATTTAGCACAACCAAAATGTTACACAGTCCAACCATATTACATAGAAGAATATTTGTATTGAAATTAATCCCTGATCTCCTCTTTATTTTTGAGGTTGAAATATTTAAATAATTTTAAAATAATACATGACTTGACGGGATAATACATGCGCGCAATCACAAATTTTGCAAGCACTTATTAATTAGCATAGTAAGCACTATTAAAATATGATACCTTAAATTAATGAGATATTTTGTTCGCTCGTAATTTTTTCATTTCAGAGAGCAATTTTGCAAACCTACAAAGAATAAACTTTTTTAATTAGCAATAAAATAGATTTACGAGAAACTAAAAAAAAAAAAACCTAATACGTAGCTGATACAAGCAAAAGTCTGCGTCTTCCCAATGTTTATAAGCAAATCACTTTGATTTTGATAGTCAAATTTACCAAACTTAATTTTGTTAAGAAAATAATATTCGCTCTATTTTCATTTTGTGTGTCTTAATTTGACATGGTACGAGAATTCATAATATATAACAAATATTTTTGAATATAAATTCCCTATATATGATGATTTAGAAGTTGATGATAAGAGTAAAAAATTAAAATAAGTATATGAGCATTGTCATACTTTATGTGGGAGAGGCAGGTAGGGGTTAGCCTCTTCCACTCATCTTCTCCTTATTAGTAGCATACTCGTATTATTACTTAGTAGTCCCGCAATGTCTCTTATTCTCCAATGTGTATTACTATATGTTCCTTCATTTGCTCTATATCTTGGTATTTTACTATCACATTTTTTTTTTGCAATTCTACTTCAAAATATTTTTCTTCAGTCAATAGGGTGTATCAAAAACAATTTTTTTATCCACAAAAATAGATATAAGTAGAATCTGCGTATAATCTATCCATCCAGACCCTATTTGTAAAATTATATTGAGTATATATATATATATATATATTACCTCTTTAGAGCTTCCTCATTGGTTTCAGGATCCTCTTTTGGAAACTGGTTTCTTTAACAAGTTTTCACCAACTTGTACTAATAATTTCATATTAGCCTCTGTAGCATTATCCATTGCGGTAGTTGAGTCTGTTAGTGCATTTTCCTGGTATTACATATAAAGTACAATTAAATTATTTAAGATTTGATATATTTTATTTGGGTACAGAGTCTAATTAAAAAATAAAGAAACATTTTGAAATATTTTTTTTCTCTCAAAAAGCTCCTATCTTTTTGCTCTTTTTGTGACTCGAATCCACAAAACCTTAGAATGAAGATGGAGGACAATTTGAGCAATATCTCTCCTCTTGTCCCGACTTTTAAAATTTGTGATCTAAAATATGTGGTCATAGATTTGTTGTCTATAAATAATGTCCTTAAATCTAAAATGAAAAACTTAAAATTAAATTATTTCTAAATATATTGAAAGTATCATTTTTTTAAAAACAGACTAAAAAAAATTACTTAAAAAACAAATATATTGAATGTATCACTTTTTATTAGACAAACTAAAAAAAGAAACACTACATGAATTAGTGGCAGACAATTTCTATAGCTTATTAATCAATAAAATCTGTCGCTAATTTTATTCAACGACAAATTATCAAAACATTATGTTTGCTATAGTACGACCAATTTAGCGATGAAATTCAAATCTATTTTTAGTGAAAGTATATATGTCACATAAATTGAGATAAATGGAGTAATTATGAGTGACTTACTTGAATCCTGAGGTAAATTCTTTTCAGCATTAAGAGCTTGAAAGACAGTAGAGATGTAATAATCATTCATGTAAGAACTTGCTGCAGACATAAATTGAAGTAAAGGGCTTGAAAGTTTATTATGAATTAGCCACTCAATAGCACCCCATTTAGCTGCCTCTTGTGCCGTAAATGTCTTATAAAAATCTGCAGCATTGCCAGTGCCTAATGAGAGCAGCAAAATTTGTTTGTAGTTCATTGATTTAATTGAGGTGAATGCTCGATCCGCTTGCATCGCATTGTTGGTTGCCACGCTAAGTGCAACTAAGGCCTGTCGAATCATGTATTTACTGTCAGACCTCTTTATAACAATCATTTTTTATAATAATTTTTTTTTGAAGTTGGAATAGGGAAAAAGAAATTGGTGGTGGTGGTGGTGGTGGGGTAATTACAAGGTGGACAATCAAATCCTCACCAATAAAGTGAAAATTCAGATAACCAATCAACTGAACTACTAAGATTCTCCTCTATAGTAATATTTTACTATAGTAAATTCATGTTTTCCGTGAAACTAATCTTTCATTTAGTGTTATATTATATGTTCTTTGCAATAACATAGTCTATTCGATAACGCTAACTTTCTGCCTATGACACAGCCCATGAGGGAGCTGGGGTGGTCCATCGGAGTTATGATCGAACATGTCGCTTGTTTGGTGAATTTAGTTAAGAAATAAAGTTGCGCCTTTGCCACCAGCTATACCTTCTAGTATGATAATAAGCGTTTGATCCTAACATAGTCGTATATATCTAAACTTTGCGATAAGGATTAAATATATCCTTACGCTTCTTTTGTTTTAATCAAATAAATATGCAATCATTTTTGTTCATCGAAAAAGATATATCTAAGTCATTTGTGTTAACAACACAGAAATATAAAAACTCACATTTTTAATGAGGAAATATTTATTCTAAATCGTAAAAATCGAGGGGTGTAAATTAATGTACCGGATTGGCTGCAGCAACACCATCATCAATGAGATTGAACTCAACTTGATTTCCTTTATCATCATTATTGACAAAGTAATGTGGAGGAAAATAAGTTGGAGCTGCTGCTGCACCATAGCATATGTCAGACATCTTTACATCCAACTCAGGAAAATTTTCTAACTGTGTATTTGTTTCAAAAGAAAGGGAAGGCAAGTTATCATAGGAGAGAAAATTTCAGAAACATCAGTAGTTTGAGGCCTAATTATTATCAAATATACTAATAATTTGGATAGTTAATTATCAAATATAGTACATGAGAGTTTCTAAAATTTGTTATATATCATGAGTGATACGACAATTCGATGCACCTATAGGTGCGAAGCAAATTGTTGTATCAGTGATACAAAGCGACTTGTTGTATTATTCTACATAACAAATTTCAGAAATTGTTGTTATCAATCATGATTCGTATGAATTTCAGACACTAATATTATATCACTGATACAAAACAAATTTTAGAAACTTTTTCTATGTTTGTAAAGATAGTGTATATACAAGTTTGTTTGATTAGATAATTATCCCTAAAATTAGCCAATTAAAATATAATTCATTCAATCCGTTCAATTTAGATTGATCATTTATCTGTCCATTTATTATCTCAATCTATTAAAAATTGGACTGATATGTAGTTCAAATTGACTCATAAAATTTTTTATCAAAATATTTTTGAAAAAATATTTTAGTCCATTTCTATTCAACTCATTTAAATTCTGATAACTTTTAGATGAGTCAATAAACTAATATAAAGTATGGAAGACTTACCTTGGACTTGGTGAATATTATTGGCTGATTTTTCTTGATGTCAAAGGTTGGAATGACAACATCTGTTAAAGCTTGATGCAAACGAGTCTCTCCCAATTTATCTTGCAGAACTTGATGAAGATATTTTCCATCATATTTGGGAGCAAAAATTGGAGGCAAAGCACTACAATTGAAATCAAATCTATTTTATTAGTACTCTGGAAAATATAAATACATATAAATTATCTTTTTTTCGTGAATTTCATATTTTAACTATTTATTAATTCATTTATCTATATGCATTATCATCACCTTTGCATTAAAACACAACTCGATATTGACTTGGCCTACACACGTCCTATTATCGAGTGGGAATAATATTCAAGCAACTCAGCATTGAAGTGTGTTCTAATACAAATAAAGTGATAGTTTAGACAGTTAATTAAGATATGAAACTCACAATAATAATAATTTAAATGTGTTTTTGACTAAAGTTAGAATAGAATTATCAAATAGTAGTATATAAAAACTATATGTACCGAGGTGGGAAAATCTTTGGGCCATGCTCAAAGTAAAGAGATACAATATCTTTGGCAGCAGAAAATGGGCGATTCTTCTTATTTGGAGCAGTTATCATAGTCGCCAATAGGCCACCTGTACTTGTTCCTCCGTCCACGTCGAAGTAATCTGCAACTCTGGTATCTTTATCATTCAATTTCTAATAAAAAAATAACGTAATTTGTATAAATTTCATAGTGTTAAGCTCTAAAATTTATGAATTTCGAATATATTATTGAACTTTTGGGTGCATCAATAAACATCCGGATATATAGGGGAGGCTAGGGATGTAGCAGAGATGAGATAAAGATGTATCAGAGAGGGTATATGACATCCGAATACATAAGGGAGGGATGTATCAGAGATAGGAGGAATGTATCCGAGAGGGGGATATGAATGTATCGGCGAGAGGGGAGTGATGTATCCGAGAGGAAATTTTTAATTTTTTTTAAATAGTAGGAAATTTTAAAAATTATGATAAAGTAATATGTGTATTTAGATAGTTTTTCATCGTTTTCATTGAGTTAAATAACTTTTTCTTGGGTCCAATTCCTTAATTAAGCTTTAAGTTCTTGTATTTCACAAATTGTTTTCTGTAATTTTTATAATTCGTTTCATATATAGGTTGGGTTGCTGGATACGCGAGATCCAATCCTTACAATAAGTTGGACCAAGATCTAATGGAAAGAGGGCCGTCCTTAGAAACAATAGGTTGGGAAAAAAATATAAATAAATGCAGATTATAGGTAATTTCATATAGAAAGATTTCTTTTTATGAATTGTTTATTTTAAACAAAGTCATATCTTATTCAATAAAATCTTTTTTCAGAATTAGAAAGACGGGATTAAAAGAACTAGGAAAGAACAATTGTTCTCTCTTCTTGTAAGTTGTATGTTGGGGTGAGGAAGCACCACAACTAAAGTTTGATATGACAATAAATATGAAAATAAATTGGACACGAGAATTTTACTTGGAAACCCCTCTAACAGATAGAGGGAAAAAATCACGGGGTAGAAGGATCTCACTATTTTAATATGGAGTACACAACTCTCAAATACAAGGAGAAAACAACAATTAACACTTCTCTCTTGTAAAAGGAACAACCACTAAAGAGGACACTCAAGACTGCAATATTTATCTTGGTGTATAACTTTCTTTGTATTCTTACTCTCTCTTTATGGGATTTTTGGATGATCTAAATGAGGGCAGAGTGCCCTCTATTTATAAGAGCCAAAAACGCGTAAAAAGAATGAAAAACGCGTAAGGAAAGTGTAAGAAAAAACTGGCAATTGAAAATGAGTAAAGGGAGGCTACTTTCGGCTGCCCCTTTTTAATTACTTTCGGCTGCCCCCTTTTTTTGACTTCTTGCATTCCCCCTTTTTTGACTTCTTGCATTCTCCCACTTGAAGATTTAATTGAGAATCAATTAAGTCTTCACACCATCCTTTCTACCCAATTACTGCAATGTTACGTTTCTGCTAGACTAATAGAAGATCGACACCATATGAACTTGTTACTGTTGATCGGCTTCGTAAACATATCTGCCAGGTTGTCATTAGTGTGAATTTTCTGAATATCCACACTGCCTTCTTCCACCTTCTCACGAATAAAGTGATACTGAACTCGTATGTGCTTTGTCCTTGAATGAAATGCCGGATTCTTTGCAAGATGCAAAGTGCTCTGACTGTCACAAAACAGAGCAATCTTCTCTTGTCTGTGCCCGGGTTCCTCCAGTAACATCTGCATCCATATTGCCTCTTTACTAGCTTGTGTAGCTGCTACATATTCTGCTTCCGTCGTAGATGTAGCCACGATAGATTGCAGTTTTGAAACCCAGCTTACAACTCCTCCAGCAAGAGTAAACACATAACCTGTGGTGGATTTGCTTTTATCAAGATCACCTGCATAATCTGAATCAACATAACCTTTAACAATAAAGTCTGATCCTCTATAACACATTGTAACATCTGAGGTACCCTTGATATATCTCAGGATCCTCTTAATAGTATTCCAATGCTCTCTACCAGGATTAGCCATGTATCGACTAACCACTCCCACTGCTTGTGCAATGTCCGGTCTTGTACATACCATGGCGAACATTAAACTTCCCACTGCTGATGCATACGGTACTCGAGACATCTCTATCCTCTCTGCTTCATTTCTAGGACTCATACTTGAGGATAACTTGAAATTAATAGGAAGTGGGGTAGAAATTGACTTACAGTCTTGCATCTTGAAGCGTCTCAAGATTTTCTTCAAGTAGTTCTTTTGAGAAAGCCAAATCTTCCTATTATTTCTGTCTCGGTGAATTTGCATCTCTAGAATCTTGTTTGCTGGTCCCAAGTCCTTCATTTCAAACTCCCTAGCCAACTGTGCCTTTAAATTTCTGAGACGATTTTTGTTAGGGCCTGCTACCAATATGTCGTCAACATACAACAACAAAATAACAAAATCTTCATCACTAAATCTCTTGTAATAAACACAAGTATCCGAACTATGTCTGTTGTATCCAAGGCTTATAATGAAGGAATCAAATCTCTTATACCAACATCTCGGCGCCTGTTTGAGACCGTATAGAGATTTGTTCAACCTGCAAACCAAGTTCTCTTTTCCCTGTTCTTTAAAACTTTCTGGTTGGAGCATATAAATTTCTTCTTCAAGCTCTCCATGAAGAAATGCAGTTTTGACATCTAACTGCTCCAAGTCCAAGTCAAATATAACACACATCGCCAGGACCATTCGAATTGTTGTGAGTCGAACCACCGGAGAAAATATCTCATTGAAGTCTATACCTTCTTTCTGAGCGCATCCTTTCACCACCAATCTTGCACGATACTTCTCCACTTAATCATTACCATTGCGTTTGATCTTGTAGACCCATTTGTTTCCAATGGCCTTCCTTCCTTGTGGTAATTGAATAAGATCCCATGTTTTATTTTTATGAAGAGCTTCAATTTCTTCAACTTCAACTGTAGTAGTCTCTGATTTTTCTTTTGATGTGCTACCTTCTTTTGCTTGTATCTTATTTTCAACAAATACAACATCCCTGCTGATTACCACCTTGTGGGCTGTGGGATCCCACAAGCGATACCCCTTGACTCCATCAGTATACCCTAAGAAAATGCATTCCCTAGATTTTGGATCCAACTTTGATTTTTCTTGGGTGTTGTACATAACATAAGCAGGACTTCCGAATATATGTAAGCGAGAATAATCAGCTGGTTTTCCTGTCCACATCTCCATTGGCATTTTCAGATCAATTGCGGTTGATGGTGACCGATTGATTACATAACAGGCGGTTTTGACTACTTCTGCCCAGAATGGTTTTTCCAACCCTGCAGTTGCCAACATAGCTCTTGTCCATTCCAACAAAGTTCTGTTCATCCGCTCTGCTACTCTATTTTGTTGTGGAGTATATGCCACCGTGAACTGCCGTTTAATACCTTCTTGTTTACAGAAGTTATTAAATTCATCACCAGTGTATTCTCCTCCATTATCTGTCCTCAAATACTTGATCTTTTTCTCAGATTCAAGTTCCACCCGCGCTTTGAATTCTTTGAAAACTGAAAAAATATCTGTCTTTCTCTTAATTGGATAAACCCAACTTTTCCTGGAGTAATTGTCGATGAATGACACGAAATATTTTGCTCCTCCTAGGGACTCCATCGGTGCTTGCCAAACATCAGAGTGGACCAGATCTAAAATTTCCTTGCTTTTAGCAGAGGACCTGCTAAACTTCAGTCTATTTTGCTTGCTGGTAACACAATGCTCACAAAAGGGTAGTGAAACCTTTTTGAGCCCCGGAAAAAGCTTTTGCTCAGCAAGAATCTTCAAACCTCGTTCCGACATATGGCCAAGTTTATGATGCCATATCATCGTTGATTCTTCAAATGAACTTGCTGACGCGGTTGATGCTTCTCCTTCTTGGTGTGTTTCACCTTTAAGCACATATAGGTTTGCAGCAAGTTTTTTCGCTTTCATCACTACAAGCGCTCCTTTGGATATTCTCATGACTCCACCATGAGTCTTGTATGAACATCCATTATCATCTAGTTGTTCTAAAGACAATAGATTCTTCTTCAAGTCTTTTACATGTCGTACCTCCTGGATGGTGCGTACCGTGTCATCATACATTTTTATTTTGATGGACCCAATACCAATAACATCCAAAGCATGATCATTTCTGAATATTTTTGCTAACAATCGTGACAAATTGTACCGTCACCGAAATTTACTATTCACGTGAATAGTACTATTCACCGAATTTTACTATTCATGAAAATTTACTATTCACGAATAGTACTTTCGCATAAAACAGACAGAATAATCTAGGGCTCTGATACCACTGTTGGGGTGAGAAAGCACCACAACTAAAGTTTGATATGACAATAAATATGAAAATAAATTGGACACGAGAATTTTACGTGGAAACCCCTCTAACAGATAGAGGGAAAAAATCACGGGGTAGAAGGATCTCACTATTTTAATATGGAGTACACAACTCTCAAATACAAGGAGAAAACAACAATTAACACTTCTCTCTTGTAAAAGGAACAACCACTAAAGAGGACACTCAAGACTGCAATATTTATCTTGGTGTATAATTTTCTTTGTATTCTTACTCTCTCTTTATGGGATTTTTGGATGATCTAAATGAGGGCAGAGTGCCCTCTATTTATAAGAGCCAAAAACGCGTAAAAAGAATGAAAAACGCGTAAGGAAAGTGTAAGAAAAAACTGGCAATTGAAAATGAGTAAAGGGAGGCTACTTTCGGCTGCCCCTTTTTAATTACTTTCGGCTGTCCCCTTTTTTTGACTTCTTGCATTCCCCCTTTTTTGACTTCTTGCATTGTATGCGTACGTTAAAAAAAATAAAATCAATCTTGTTATTAGTTTTGATATGTCACAATCTTGTTATTTCGATCCCAACAAAATAGTGATGCATCTCCTACGTAATAAATAAATAAATATACATTTTCAATTACATATATCTGGAGTTGCATTTCAAGAAAAGCAAGAATAGTAGCCGGAATGATTCCTCTTATGTCTTGTTAGAGTATCTTTTTTGGAGTACAAAAGGATCAACTAAACTAATAACTCTCAAGTGTTAAGCTTTTCTAACAAGCAAGGGTTTGTATAACCACATAAACAATGTAATTAAGGTGTTATTAATCACGGTAATCTAATTACTTTATTCTACGAAATTTTATTTTGACCCTCACACAATCAATAAAAGTTGTGTGAGGCACTCTTACATTTGGTCAATTCTAAGGCTATAATTACTTTCCGTCTGTGGATTAATTTTCTCTATTTTTTACTCTTTTTTTCCTTTTCACAAGGCGTTTGGCTAAGAAGTTGTTTGGATTCACTTATTTTAAATGTTTTTAAGTTAAAATAATTTTAAAGTATTTTTGTAGTGTTTGGATCAAATAAAAAAGTACTATTAAACACCCGTTTTTAAACCAAAAAGACAAAAATAAATCACAAATCATAAGTTAGAATTCTTAACTATTCCCTCCGTTCCTATTTACTTGTCAAATATTTTCTAATTTGATTTCTCTTTTTACTTGTCAATTTTGACAAATTAAGAAATGACTATTTTTTTCTTCCTATTATACCCTCAATTTTTTAATATTGAGTTAATATCTTTGAAAAATGTAGTGAGTAAATATGTTTAAAACTCTATCAACAACTCATTATATCAATTATTATTTTCTTAATATGTGTGTCAAATCAAAAGTAAAAAGGAACGGATGGAGTATAACTTTTGACTTTTAAGTCAAAAAAATAAAAATAAATCAAAAGTCATAACTAGAATTCCTAACTTATGACTTTTGACCTATAAGCCAAAACCCATAATCTCATCCAAACAAATTCTAAGTTTATAAGAGTGTAACCAAGCTTTTGGGAGAAAATACATACTTTTGCATAGTAATGGAAGCTGTTTTCAGAAGCTAAAAAAGTATTAAAAGTTTTTCCCTTGAAATATTTTTTGAAAAACACTTTTAAAAAAAATACACTTAAAAATACTTTTAAATTGTTTGATGAAATATTAATAAGTACTTTTATATTTATTGGCCAAAAACAAAATATTTCTTACCAACAATACTTTTTTGAAAAACATATTTGAAAAAAAAAAAGACTTTTCAAAATAAGCTGATTTTAGAAGTTTGACCAAATATATTAAGGATGTTTAACTAAGCTTATAAACTAGTCAAACTGACTTATAAACACCTTTTTAGCTTATTTACGCATTTAATAAACTCCAAAGTATTTATATGTCATGTGCTTATAAGTCGTGATCAGTCCTAAGTTTATTAATTACAACTTTCTTCTGCCTCCTCGATGGAGCATGTAGGTACATTAGAGCTCACTTATACCAAAATTGAGGGATAAAAATTAATTTAAATCGCAAATTGAACCAAATCGTTAAAATAAATTAATTTTTATTTGGTTTAGTTTGATTTGATTTGATTTTATAATTTTAAAAATTGATAATATATTTGGTTTGGTTATAATTTTGCTCAAAAAATCAAAAAAATAACCAAATCAAACCAACAAATTATATATATACATATTTTTATAATCATATATACATAATATATTATTTTTTAAGACTAATTTTAAGTATCATATATATGTTTTCATTAAAATTTATTTAAGAAAACAAAAAAGGCTAAAACAAAAAGTTAGCAAAAGTGCCATTTTTTTTTATAATTATATATACTTATTGGGTTAACTATTGTTTGATAAAATAAGAAGACAAATATGAAGACAATGGTGTTAGTTGCTCAAGATGAATTGTGTTTTGTGAGACTAAATGAAACAATGAAGTTTAAACATAATTGGAGTTTTGGTATAAAAATTATAAGATTCAAAATGGCACGAAGATAATTCATTTCTTTTTGAATGAATTGTTTTCTTATTTTTCCTTTTGAAACGAATTGTTTTTTTTACTTTGATGTATGGTTGATATATAACTGAACAATCAAATCAAATTGAATCAAAATCGATGACAATCAAACTGATTAAATTAATTTAATTATAATTTAAATAATTTAATAAATAATTAAATTAATTTGATTTTGATCAATAACCGATATTCCGTGAACACCGCTACCTATGAGTTCTGTAGCTCCAGGGATAACCTCCTCGTATAAGGAGCCTCCAATTGTCAAACCTCCAAGAGTATATAAGTCCTATAAAAAATAGACACCACGCCTCACAAAATGCTTGTAATATATCTGAATTCCATCGTATGTAAAAAGCACGACATAAACAATATTATAGGTGTACCTAGTGGCGGAGCCAGGATTTCTAATAAAGGGGTTCAAAATCTGAAGAAATAGACACACAAACAAGCCGAAGGGGGTTCAATTCGACATCTACTATTTATACATAAAAAATTATTTTAACCATATATAAATAGTATAATTTCTTGCCGAAATGAATTCGGATGAACCCTCTGGCCACAATATGACTCCGTCCCCGTGTGTATCATATTTAAGACTTCTTGACTTCTACGGAGTGAATCCTTGACCCACTCCCAATATCTTGGAATGTGAAAACAAGTTGGTTAAAACTTGTAAAAGAGACTAGTTTCCAAAAAGATCCTCAAACAATTGAAGAAACTCTAAAGATGTAAAACATACACACGCATATATATTTTTTTTATTTATTTTTATTTATTCACTATTTAACTTTTTTTTAGTTGTTCATTTTAACATATCAAGAGAAAGATCGACAATGTATTTTCTGTTGTACCCTTAAGATTAACTACTAATTCTCTAAATAACTCCCCAAGATTTTTTTAAATGTTAATAGTTATGGATATTATGGTAAAATATGCACTTTATTTTTTAAAGAATGTAAAATTCATTATTAGCAAGTCAAAATCATCAACAAATGGAATATATATTTAGAGTTTGATTTTGAATTTATCTAGTCTTCCAGGCAATCGAGTGTCCGTTCGAATCTATGGATGAAAGGAGGCCAGAAGCCTAACTGTTTTCTTACTACTCTTACTCTATTTACTCCTATTACTATCTCCACCTTAGTAAACCACCAACCTGATGAATTTGCATATAAGTTCACATTAATATAAAGAAATTAACAAGTATTGAATAAAATTTCTTTAAAAAAATAAATCAAAATGCTAGTCGTTAGTCTTCCATTCTTCATCCTCACTTGTTTCATTTTCATCATTCTCCTATTCTTCCTTGTTGCTAGTTTCATATTCATTATATGATTCTTCCCCCCTCCCCAACCACTTGATTCATTTTCCTCAGCTTATTCTTTCTCAACATTTGCAATGGCAGTTATGTTATCATTGTCAACTTTTTCTAATGTGTTCATGATATGGAGCATAATACATCTTCTTAACATTTTGTGCAATGATCATATTGTCTCGCGTGTTTAACTTCAATTACATTATGTTGTTGATTTACCTTGATATTTTTATATGATGGATAAAATTACTTACATTAAAATAGTACTATTTTTTTCTCGATCATCTAAGATATCTAAGTTTCAGAATCTCTTGTATCATACCATAATAATAAATATTTTCCCCATGATCGTCAACATCACCTATTATGTAAGCTCCACTATTACTTATTTTCTTATACTTGATAATTTTTTATGTTTGAAACTTGAAATCATTCACACAGTGCCATATTCTAACATAAGGTGCCAAAGTAATTTATTACTTAAAGTATTTTTTATTTGTTAATCAACAAAACTTGCTAATTCAACAACAGCTTATGGAAGATGTAAAGAAACTTATTTAGTTTATCAGTGTACCCCAAAAATAATGTACACTACAAGTTCTTTTTAGGTTTTTTTGTTGTCTCTATTCATTTGTCTCTTTTAATGGATTATAGCTTGATTGATACTCCCTTCGAACATTTTTATTTGTTTAGTAGTGATTTGACACATCCCTCGTGAAGCAATAAATAGAATGACAATTTTATTATATTTCTCATTGAATATAATAAATTTAATGTATTGGACAATGAGTATAGTTAATAGTAAAGATAAATTAGGAATTAAATGATAAATCATCTCTTAATATTTTAAATTAAACAAGTAAAAATGAATATATATATTTTTAATATAGTTGAAAAATAAAAGTGGACTAAGAGAATAATATTTATATTGAGTTACTCTTTAAATTCCTGATTTTGAATGGTAACAAACTCCAATTCTCCTAAAAAATAACTATGTATTTTTTTACTTTTTGCTTAGAAAAGAAGATTTCAAATGCCATAGCACAGAATCACGATAATTTTATTTATATATTCAACACAACCAAAAGGTTACATAGTCCAAGCATACATTACATAGAGAGACATTTCTATTGAAATTTATCCCTCGATCTCCTCCTTTATTTTTGAGGTTGAAATACTTAAATACTTCTAAGATAACACAAGATTTGGCAGGCTAATACATGTGTGCAATCGCAAATTTTACCAAAGCTGTTAAAATTGACAAGATTCTAGATAGTCTTAGCTGTATTTGAGATCTCTCCCCTTTCTTTGTTAATATAAAGGCAGTTGTTCTCTGGTGGACGTAGGATCATTCTAATCCAAACCACATTAAATATTATTGTTCTTCCTTATTTTTTATATTTTCACATTTTCGCTAACAATTGGTATCAGAACCAAGATTCTGTCTGATTATGCTCTGTGGTTGCAGCACAGTCTGAACTTCCACATCATAAAAGAATTACTTTGATTTTTTGTATTTCCAAATACTTTGTAGTAGAAGAGGAAGACCAAGTAAATATGAGTTGACATCTATGAGAAAAGTGGAGGAATTGTAGTAATGGGCAATAATGCAACTTGTAAAATAGTTGGCATTAGTTCAATTCGGGTTCGCTGCCATGATGAAATCATGAGGACTATTAGAGAAGTCCGTCATATTCCTAATCTGAAGAATTTGATATTCCTGGTTAATCTAGATAATCAAGGCTACAAGTACATGAGCGAGGGAGGTACAATGAAGGTGGCTACAAGTTGGATGATGGCCTCTACACACTAGAATGAAGCACTATTGTTAGCTATGTTAATGCATCTATAGTGCAACAGTTATCTGATGATGATAAGACAAGATTATGGCACATGAGATTGGGCCATATGATTGCACGAGGATTGGAGATATTAAGCAAATGCAACCTTTTGAACAGTGAGAAGATCATCACACTTGAATTTTGTGAGCATTACGTCCTAGAGAAGCAAAGGAAGGTCAATTTCAGCATTGGCAAGCACAAGACAAGAGAAGTGCTAGACTACATCCATTTAAATTTATGGAGTCCCTCTCAACTTTCATCGAAGGAAGAAAAGAGGTATCTTCTCACATTCATTGATGATTTTTCATAAAAGGTTTGGGTGCGTTTCTTGAAGGCAAAAAGTGATGCTTTTGAAGCATTTAAAGAATGGAAGATTTTGGTTGAGAATAAAATGGAGAGAAAAATCAAGTATCTTCGCACAAATAATGGCTTGGAGTTTTGCAGTGAAGAGTTCAATAATTTCTAGAAGGTTCATAGGATCACAAGACATAAGACGGTCAGGCACACACCATAGCAGAATGGAGTTGCCGAGAGAATGAATAGAACTCTTCTTGAGAAGGCTCGTTGTATGCTCTTACAAGCAAAAATATCCAAAGTATTTTGGTACTGCTTCTCATATTGTCAATCGATCTCCAGCATCAGCGATTGACTTTAAGACTCCGAATAAGGTATGGTCAGGTGAACCCTCTAATTATTTATACCTGCGCATATTTGGGTGTCCGTCTTATTATCATGTTAATGAAGCAAAACTTGTACCAAGGGCTAAAAAGGCTATATTCGTAGGGTATGTAGATGAAGTAAAAGGGTACAAATTTTAATGTTTATCTTTACTCAAATTTATAGTTAGTAGAGATGTTACCTTTGATGAATCCTCTATACTTAGATCCTCGTAAAGTTTCTGTGGAGTTATTAAGAAACAAGAACAACGAATGGGTGGAGCATACCAAGGAAAAGGATCAAGAGACTCAAGTTGATGAGTCAAAAAATGCAGATCTTGAAGAACATGCTGTCAATGAACCATACACAATTGTGAAGGGAATGGACAAAAGGCAGATACAAAAATCGGAACATCTTATAGAGCAAGCAAATCTGATTGCATACACATTCGTAGCTGTAGAAGAAGAGATTAAAGACCTCGATCCCTCTTCGTATGTTGAAGCAACTTCTTGCAAAGATGCTGCACAATGGCGATTATCCATGATGGAAGAGATGGAGTCTATTCACAAAAATGAGACATGGATCTTAATTGAAAGTCCAAAGGAGAAGAAGATAGTTGGATGCAAATGGATCTATAGAAAGAAGGTATTCCAGAAATAGAAGATGCTAGGTTCAAGGCGTGATTGCTGCAAAGGGTTTCAGTCAGAATGAGGGAATTGACTATAATGAGATTTTCTCTCCAATCGTGAAATATAGCTCAATTCACGTGCTACTAGCATTGGTTGCACAATTTGATTTGGAGCTTCAACAGCTTGATGTCAATACTGCTTTCTTACACGGTGATCTAGAAGAGACAATCTATATGAAACAGCCTGAAGGTTTCCTAGCTGAGTGAAAAGAAGATCATGTATGCCAACTGAAAAATTCTTTTCATGGTTTGGAGTAATTCCATAGACAGTGGTTTCAAAGGTTTAATGCATTCATGACTACACATGGATTCTCGAGGAGTGCATTTGATAGCTGTGTGTATCACAAGAAAATGTGTAGTAACTCTATGATTTATTTACTATTGCATGTTGATGATATGCTTATTGCTGCTAACAACATCATAGAGATATATATTTTGAAGAAACTGTTGAGCAAGAAATTTGACATGAAGGATTTGGGAGCTGGAAAGAAAATTCTTGGAATGGAGATTTCAAGAGAAGATGGTGTTGTACATTTTTTTTAGAAGAGGTACATCGAAAAGGTTCTTGAGAGATTCAGTATGCAGATGAGCAAGCCTGTAAGTATACCGTTAGCTACTCATTTTAAGCTTTCAGAGTTACAAATGCCTCAGTTTGGGGATGAGGTGCAACATATGTCAAAAGTTCCTTATGCTTAGCGCAATTGGTAACATTATATATGCTATGGTGTGCACACATCTAGATATTGCTCAATCTGTAAGTGTGGTAAGTAGGTACATGGCCAATCAAGGAAAAAGGCATTGGGAAGCTGTCAAGTGGATATTGAGATATCTCAAAGAGCTTCTGATGTTGGCCTAACCTTTCAGAAAAGTGAAGGTATTTTAGTTCTCGTTTATGTGGATTCTGACTATGCAGGGGATCTTCATAGAAGAAGGTTCACAACTGGATACATCTTTACTCTCATTGGCAGTGCCATTAGTTGAAAATCGACTTTACAATCGATTGTCACTTTGTCAACAACAGAGGCAGAATATATGGAAGCAACAGAGGCAGTGAAAGAAGCTATCTGGTTGAAAGGTTTGGTGGCAAAATTGAGTTTGGTTCAGCTGGAATCAACTCTAAGATGTGATAGTCAAAGTGCTATTTATTTGATTAAAAATCAAAGGTTTCATGAGCGCACCAAACATATTGATGTCAGATTTCATTTCATTCAAGATTTCGTTGAAGAGGGAGCCATCAAGGTCGAGAAGGTTATACAAATGATAATGCTGCAGACATGCTGACCAAGATAGTCCTGCTTGCCAAGTTTGCACACTACAAGGAATTGGCGGGAGTATGCATCAACTGATGCAAACTCTGGGAGAAAAACTGCTAGGAGGAGCTAGTGTGTTCAACAAATGTTTGATTCTTCTTGTTTCTTACAACGGAATTGCCCAGTAAGCTTAAAAGTTTTGGCCGGAGTTGTTCATACACATGCTCAGAATATAAACCATGGTGGAGATTGAAAGAGTTGAGGTTGAAGACACAATCAAAAGTTGCTGAAAGAAAGTTGAAAATAGAGAATCTTGTCAAGGTGGAGATTTGTTAAAATTGACAAGATTCTAGATAGTCTTAATGTAGCAACTTGGTAGGTGAAAGTTTGGTAAACTAGGTAGGTGAAAGTATGGTAAACTTTGACATCTTGACAAAATGTGATGTCATGGATAACATCAAGAGAAAGAATTTATTTCTATAAATAGGTAACTCTTGTTTATTTGAAACACACCTCAAAAATATTTCTCTTGTCTTCTCATATTCTAAGGCATTTGCAAAATAAATAAGAAGAGTAGAGAATTGATAGAGAAATTCTCTTAGTTGTATTTGAGATCTTTTCCATTTCTTTGTTAATATAAGAGAATGGAACAAAAATAAAATGTTATAAATATATAGAGAGAGAGACGGGAGAAGAAATCTTGGGTACAACGACATCATGCCAAAAATTCTAATTATGTGATGTACTTTATTTGCGTATAAAGTTTCAAGGAAAATATTAGTAGTACATTTTTGTGTATTGGTCAAATTAAAATAATAATTTGACAACTGAGCATATTAAAAGATAACACGTAGAGGATAATTACTTTCAAGATGCAAAGTTACGTTTGGGTTAATATTTCAAGATCACCTTATTAGGCCTTGGACACATCTGTAGTGTAATTATATAATATAATTGGTCGATAGATCATTTCTGACCGATCAAAATAAGTTTCAACCAATAACTAATTAATCCAACAAATCCTAGATTCACTTCAATAGTTACACGTCCACTTACACCACGACTTTGACATATAAATTATAATTAAATAATCATGACGTGTTACTAAAAATTTAAGTGTGACACATAGAATAATTACTAAGTGAGATGGTCTTACTTGAATCCTGAGGTAATTCTTTTCAGCATTAACAGCCTGAAAAACAGTGGCAATATAATAATCATATATGTAAGAACTTGTTATAGATAGCATTTGAGATGAAGGTCTGGAATTATTATGAAATAGCCAGTCAAAAGCACCCTAATTAGCTGTCTTCTCTGCTGTGTATGTTTTATCAATATCTGAAGTAGCGCCAGTGCCTATTGAGAGAAACAAAATCTATTTGTAGTTCATTGACTTAATAGAAGCAAATGTTGGATCCTCTTCCATCGCACGTCTCGCTGCGACTCTAAGGGCTAATAACGCTTGTTAATTATATAGTCAGATTTCTCTGTAATAACAATGATCACAACAAATATAGAGACGTTTGATTTTATATATATATATATATATATATATATATATATATATATATATATATATATATATATGCACAGACTAACAAAATAATCATCAATTAAATCGTATAGTCATATTTTTTTTGGTGCAAAAAGAAAGTATGTATGTGTGTGTATATATATAGATATATATATATTGTATGAATCATCACACAAAGAGCGAGTTATTATTTCATACCCCAATTACAATATATGTTTCCTTTTTGTACTATGAACACTATTATCAGCTTTGAAGTGTGTTTTAATAGATGTGTGCGTGATAATAGTTTGGATAAAAAATTGAAACACAAACGATGATTATCTATAAGAGGAAAATGAATATACCGGATCACCAACAGCAGCAACACCACCATCAACAAGATTGAATTCAAGTTGATTTCCATTGCCATCATCATTCACAAAGTAATGTGGAGGAAAATATATTTGAGTGGCCGCCGTGCGGTAGCATATGTCAGACATCTTTGCATCCAATTCAGGATACTTTGCTAACTGCATTTATTATTAGTCAATGACCTTGATGGCTTTCAAGTATGAAAATTTGTATGATATGAACTACGCCTCAATTCAGGCTATTTTAAGCTATGACTTTGAGCTTAGTCTCATATATGATTAAGATATATGGACAATTTTTATATTTATGAGCATTAACTTTATACGGTTCATCTAAGTATGCTATTTTATGAATATGATTATGCAAGCTATTGAATTAGACTCATCCTTACAATGCTTTTAAATGAAGGTTTAATTGATACTTATGCATGGACTACCATTATTTTTCTTTCGGTTCTTTTATTATGTCTTACGATTTTAGAAATTCTATTTCATTGTTCCTACATATGCTATTTAATATGATTATCTCAGTGGTCCCTTAAATACCCAGTACATTCCACGTACCGACACATACTTTTCTCTGTGCTGCATACTATTATGATGTAAATTCTAGTACCCCTTCTCAGACTCATGGCTAGTAAAGTTGCAGTATTTTCAATCAGCTGTTGGTGAGTCTTCCTCATTTGAGGACTCTATGGATTTAGTAGTTAGATTTCTTTTGTGTAGTCGTATTTAAAGGTAGCTGGGGGTCATGCCCCGGCAGACTTATATGTTCATTCTAAGTAGTAGAGGCTTTATTCAAATATTAATAATGTTGTCTCATGGATCTATTGATGTCCTGTTTTAAGACTTATGCAGTTACGTTTTATCAGCTTCCGCTTAGTTCCTTTATGATTATGCTTTGATATGTTGTGCCAAGAATTAGCTTGGGATCACTTGTGGATCTAGACACCGTGTCTCGATCGAAGTGTAGACTCGAATTGTGACAATCACTTACATTGAAATAGTTCCTCGATCATCTAGGATATCTAAGTTTCAGAATCTCTTGTATCATACCATAATAATCATCATTTTCGTCATGACCGTGGACATCACCTTTAATGTAAGATCCACTATTACTAATATTCTTATACTTAAAATTTATTTATTTTTTGAAACTTGAAATCATTCACATAGTGGCATCTAACACCAGGTTCCAAAGTAATTTTATTACTTAAGTATATTTTAAATTCCTAGTCTTGAATGGTACAAACTCCAATGAAGTTGCTCCTCGTTTCTTATTGCCTCCATTAATTCTCCTAGAAAATAATTACATATTTTTTTCTTTTTGCATAGAAAAGAAGATTTCAAATGCCATAGCACAGAATAACGATTATTTATTTAGATATTTAACACAACCATAAGGTTACATAGTCCAAGCATACATTACATAGAGAGATGTTTCTATTGAAATTTATCCCTCGATCTCCTCCTTTATTTTTGAGGTTGAAATACTTAGATACTTCTAAGATAACACAAGACATGACGGGCAAATACATGTGCGCAATCACAAACTTTGCAAGTGCTAATTAAAATTTGAGACCTTGAATTAATAAGACGCTTTTTTTGCTCGAAGTTTCTTCCTTTCAGAGAGTAATTTTGGAAGCCTGCAAAGAATAATCTATTATAATTAGCAATAAAATAGATTTATAAGAAGTTAAAAAACCTACTATGCACAATGCTGACTGACGAGATATAGTAATATAAAATAGAAAAAAATTATTCCAACCACCGACTGAACCGAAAGCGTCATATACAACGTATACAAGGTAAAGTCTGCATCTTCCAAATTTTTGACAGTCAGATTTATCAAACTTAATTTCGTTAAGAAAAATAATGCTCCCTTCATTTCATTTTATGTTTTTATTTGACCGAGTTTATAACATTTCAGAATATAAAGAGTATTTTTAAATTTTATCGTCTTAAATTAATTGTGCATACATATGATTACATACCAAGAGTACCCGTTGAATCTATAAAATATACACTATTTAAGGTTAATATCTAACTACGTACTAATACTAAAAAGATTTTATTAAATGGAACAAAAAATAATACTATAAATATTTTACCTCTTTAGGGCTTCCTCATTGGTTTCAGAATTTTCTTTGGAAACTTTTTTCTTTAACAAATTTTCACCAACTTGAACCAATAATTTCATATTTTCCACTGAAGCATCATCCAGTGATGTAGTTGAGCCTGTTAATGCATTTTCCTGGTATTACATATAATTAGTAACAATTAGTTGTTTAAGGTTAATTTATGTGCTTCAGTGATTATTTCACTAGAAACAATAGGGCAAGTAATTAAGAGAATGGAACAGAAACAAAATGTTTTAATTATATAAAAAAAATAAAAAATTCTTGGGTACAACTGACATCATGCCAAAAAATCTAATTATGTAATGTACTTTATTTGCGTAAAAAGTTTCAAGAAAAAATATTAGTAGTACATCTTTTTCAAAATAACTAAAAAAAAAAGTGTATTGGTCAAATTAAAAAATCAATTTTGCAACTGAGTGTATCAAGAGATAACACGTAGAGGTCAAACAAAGTCTATTTAGATCCAACTCAGCATGGACAACTCCTTAGTCCTTTCAAAATGCAATGTCATATTTGGTTTAAGATTCCAAGATCACCTTATTAGGCCCTGGACGCAATAGTGATATAAAATAATATGATCGATCGGTAGATCATTTGTGACTGATCAAGATAAGTGTCATCCAATAACTAATTTTCGAAAAATCCTGGATTCACTCCAATAGTTACACGTCCATGTACACCATGGCTTTGACGCACAAATTATAATTAAATGATCATGATGAAGGACTTGAGAATATACAAGTGTGACACATAAAATATATACTAGTAGTAAATACTAATTTAAGTTGTTGAGTGAATTAAAGGTCTTACTTCAATCCTGAGGTAATTCTTTTCAGCATTACCAGCCTTAAAAACAGTGGCAATATAATAATCATCCATGTAAGAACATGCTGCAGAATGCATTTGAGATAAAGGTGTGGAATTATTATGAAATAGCCACTCAATAGCACCCCAATCAGCTGTCTCATTTGCTGTATATGTTTTATCAAACTCTGAATTAGTGCCAGTGCCTAATGAGAGCAACAAAACCTTTTTGCAGTTCATTGACTTAATAGAAGCAAATGCTGGATCCCCTTTCATCGCACGTCTCGTTGCAACGCTAAGGGCTAATATCGCCTGTCAATCATATAATCAGACCTTTCTGTAACAATAATTATCAGAACAAATATAGAGACGTTTGATTATATATATATTGCACTACCAAAATAATTATCAATTAAAACGTATAGTCATATTTTTTTGTGGTGCAAAAAGGAATATATATATATATATATATATATATATATATACATATATTGTATGAATCATCACACAAAGAGTGAGTTATTATTTCATACCCCAATCATGATATGTTTCCTTTTTGTACTATGAACACTATTATAAACTGTTTTATTTTTCTACCTGAGTTATATTAAAATATATATAGTAGAGTAGATGGTGATGATTTAGATAGCTAGGAAAAGAGAACAACAAATGATAGTTACCTTAATCAACTTTCATGTGTGTTTAATATATATGTGTGTGTGATGATAGTTCAAATAGAAAAATGAAACATCAGGATAATTATTTGTAAGAGGGAATGAATGTACCGGATCACCAACAGCAGCGACAGCACCATCAACAAGATTGAATTCAAGTTGATTTCCTTTACCATCATCATTCACAAAATAATGCGGAGGAAGCAATATTGGAGCAGCCGCCGTGCTGTAGCATATGTCAGACATCTTTGCATCCAATTCAGGATACTTTGCTAACTGCATTTATTATTAGTCAATCACTTAATATGACATACAAAGGTATAATACATAAACGTGTTATTTAATATGCCTTTAGATAATATTAATGTCCTTTTAACTTTGAATCATGTGAATAAGTAGATTTTTAAACTTATATAAAGTTGAACAAGTAGACATATGTGTCCTACATAGCATAATACACTTACGACGTGAATTTTTAGTTATACGTTCTTTTTACAAGAAATCTTCTTTATTACATAGAATCAATATAAAAATGTTTAATGTTTTTTTTTAAACTCAATTTATAAATAATCATAAGAGATCATTTCCTCGACTTACCTCTGACTTAGTGAAAACTACTGGCTTATTGCTCTTGATATCAAAGGCTGTGATGACGACATCTGTCAAAGTCTGATTCAATCGAGTTTCTCCTAACACATCTTCAAGAATTTTATGAAAATCTATTCCATCATATTTTGGGTGAAGAATTGGAGGTGGTGAACTGCATATATGTTAACCATAGTATAAAATACAAATCTTTATAGTATAAAATTTAAACTTAAAAATAATATTATAAATATACCGCGGAAAAATCTTAGGGCCATATTTGAAATAAAAAGATACAATATCCTTAGCAGCTGAAATGGGTCGATTATCTTCATTTGGACTACTTATCATAGCAGTCAATAAGCCACCTGTACTTGTTCCTGCAATTAAGTTAAAATAATCTGCAAGTCTTGCATCTTTATTATCGTCCAATTCCTGATAGGATCGCGAAACAATACAATTCAAATATAAAAAAAAAATTATAATAATATCACACATACATAGGTACATATGTAAAAAATATATTTACGATACCTGAAGCTGGCCTTTAAGAAAATCAAGAATAGTAGCCGGAATGATTCCCTTAATGCCACCTCCATCAATGCTAAGGATGGTTACCACTTCTTCCAACTCAGAGGATGCTGATCCAGTAGTTGTTAATATCATAAAAATTAAAATTAAGAAAGATCTAGTAGTTGCCATTGCAGATAATTAGATTTTTTTTCTACTATAAAATCAGCAAATGATAAAAAAACTAATAGCTTTTCTTGGTGCCTTGGAACATCTAACAAGCATATGGTATATATAGTCATGCAAACACGGTGAGAAATTTTATTGTATGAAAAAAAAGGTGAACAACTGTCCAAAAGAAAAACCGCGGATCGATTTAATTTCCTCAAAAAAGAACTTAAATAAATATTTTTTAAATATTAAAATCAAATTAATTAATTAGTTGATTTTTCATTGCTTGGATTTTTGTTGATTTTATTGGTTTTTTATTAATTTGATTTTTGTTGTTTTTATTTATTTATATAATATATGAAATATATTTCCAACTACATATTAGATTGACTATGTTCAAGTATAAAGCTATCAAGTCAATTATTCTTTAAGAAATAAAAATAGAAAATATATATGTAAGGCTTGAGCAATTTCTCTCCTTTTAAGCTAGCTTTTGAGGTACGAGTTAAGTCTAAAATCTAATTTTACATGGTATCAGAGCAGACCTAAGGCCTAATTAAAAATCACAATTTTTCTATCATGGAAAATATTTTGTGGCTATTAGCACTGATATTTTGATTGACTCGGTGTGAAAAGAAAAAAATAATAATTGTTTAATATGAAAAAATTAGGAAGTTAAACACTGTTTCAATGAGAATCGATTTTTCACGATGCATTTAAATTCTCAGTGAGTTGATTCGATGAAAAATAAGTGAGAAAATTAGATTCTTTAACATAATATTTTCACTAGATTAAGGTAGGAAAATACATTTCTTTTAATATATATTAAGCAAGATGTAATTACAAGATCATGTTAGATTGTTCTTGTAGAGTGTGTAACACTTAATCCTAGCTAGAAAATTTTTGTTTCACTTTCGTACGTGATATTATCTTATTTGTGTTATATGCCCTTATGTGACATAGAAATAAAGTATGCGCTTATTTTATCTTTATTAGATTTTACTATATGAAATTATATTGAATATACTATTATTTTGTTATATAACTTAACAACCGTCCAATAATAGAGAGGAGGATCTTTATTACTCATTGATTAGCTAGGAGTCCAATACTCCAATTTTATAAGGGAGTAGTGGAATTAAAAATGAAAGTTTATATTAAGGAAAACCTTTTTTGTGTGTACTTCTCGTATTCTCTATCTTTTATTCTTTCCATGTTTATTTATAACCTATGCTGTTGAAATAGTATTATATGAGTTCATATAACTTAACAATCGTCCGATAATATGTGATTTGATTTTGGTTTTGTTCAAAAAAATTAAATAAATATCCGAACCGATAAACTATATACATAATTTTTTATAATTATATATACATAATATATTATTTTTTATGAAATGTCACGACCCTAACCCGTAGTGAGTGGCATCCATACTAACCCTCCGATGGGAGAACCAATACTATACCCTACTAATTAAAGCATACTATCAACCAAAAAGTCATTTGAATATGTTGAAACAATTTAAATAATTAGTTTAAAAGTTGAGTTCCTATAAACTCAGATAGTTATCAAAACATACAGAATTTATCTCCCTAGAACTTGAAAGTCATTGTACAAAGAAAGAGCAAATGCAGTATCAACATACAATGATAGTGTACTAGTAGGATCACGCGGTCATTTCCAGTAAATAAAATATGAACAAGTAATTATAATATAGTAAAGCAACAATACATATAATCATATCACAGTTATGCCAACTCTTAAATCATTATACAAGTAAACATACTCAATCACAATTCAACAGTCAACAATGGTGCTCTCATAGAACCTATACCCAAACTGTTAGTGTACCGGCATGGTACCCGTTCCAATAGTCAGTGCACCAGCGTGGTACCCATTCCAAATATACTGGCATGGTACCCGATTCAATTTTACCAGCGTGGTACCCAATCCTGCATGAATCCACACATCACAATCACAACCATAATGAATAGGCACACACACACTTGTACAATCAAGTAATACATTTATTGCATTAAATTTGATCACAAGATGTCATTTCAATTCAACTTATTTTTTAGTCATATATCATGCACGCAATTCTAGTGAAGTAGTTAATAGACACATATAACACAAACGAAAAACCACAACCATCATCTACCTCAAAAAAATCCTTGAAAACTCTAATGAAATGAAGTTTTCCCTTTTTTCAATGTTTTAGCTTGTTGTTGGTCTAAAACAAACAAAGAATACATATATTCAATGAACAATGGCCTACATTATCCAGATTATATCAAAATCCTAGTCCTTGGCCAATTTCATGATCACCTCCCCCAAGTTTTTTCAACCATTAATTTTAGGCCAAAACCTCCCCCTAAGAGAATTCTCATATATTCTAAGCTCTAAGAATCGAATTACAAGTTAGATAAATGATAACTTATATTTACCGAAGAAATTGGTGGAAAATGAAAAAAATAGCCCTAGGTCGCCAATAACTTCCCAAGAACAAAGTTGCGGAAATAAAAATAATTTTGGGACTTTTCTAACTTAAAACCCACGACTGGCCTGTTATAGCGATCCTAAAATGCTATGGAGGCCCCCCTCCATGGAAGGACTCAACTACTATGGCAGCTTGCATAGAGATAGAAACTCGAAATTTTTATATCAAGCTCCTCGTAACACAACCTCAAATCTTGACGTTCTAAACTAACCCTTTCATTCCAAATTCAATTTTGGGAGTTGTACTTACCCAGATTCAATTCTGTAAGGCCCTATGAATTTGTTAAAATCTTAATGCTAGCTCAATCAATCAAAACAAAGAAATCCACCCCAATCCATTACCGAATTGTCCTAGATCTTAGCTGACTCAGATTCGTCCAAATTTGGCCTAGTCTCAAAATTTCTATTTTACTAATTAAAAGTTTTCTAACCCAAATTTCTCCCCCATTGGCTTATCCATAATGATAGAAATGCATCATTACAATAGATAGAAATTTATCCATCACTCATCCTTGAGCGATCAAATAGGAAAAACTGGTCTAAGGAAAGACTATAGCAGTAACTGAATCATCAAACAAGTGAGAGTATTTGTCTTGCATGTCCTTCTAGGTTTTCCAGGCATCTTCCTCAATCGGACGATCCTTCCATTGTACTTTCACTGACTTAACTTCTTTAGTCCTCAACATATGGACACCACAATTAAGAATTGAAATCGGTTCTTCTTCATACTAGAGATCTTTTTCTAGCACATATAATCTACATCTCCATGGAACCTCTTCAACATTGATATATGAAATACGAGATAAGCTTTAGACAAAATCATCGTATGTGTTCGCCTGATCAATAACTTATTCCAAAACCTATTGATAGAGTCTCATAGTTCGCGGTATTTTACTCATCCAGATGTGACCATGATGTATCGAGACTTAAATTGGCTTTATTGGGGCTTGGTCCTGATACATCTTGGTTATATCTGGATGAATACAATACCGCGAACCATGAGACTCTGTTAATAGCCTTTGGATTAAGTTACCGATCCGGCGAACATAAATCCTTCCCTTAAAACTCAGCACACCATCAGCATTTAGAGGAGCATCTTAAGCCTTGCATACACCATCTTCTATCTAAGCTCGCTCGACCTCTCATCTTCAAACTATTTTGGCTTTGATATCCTCAATAAAAGTGAGGTTAACCTCAATACTGGCTAATACCCCATCTTTCTCTAAGATGCTCAATTGCATGAACTTAGTTTTCAAAGTATGGATCTCATCAGCCAAGGACCGATTAGAGGCATCCAAACAAGCTAGACTGTCCATGCTAACTATTTTTCAGCTCAATGTGTTTACTACCACATTAGCCTTACCCCTTATGGTACTGAATGATGATATCGTAATCCTTGAGTAACTCCATCCATATTCGTTGCTTTAGATTCAAATCCTTTTGAGTAAACACATATTGTAGATTGTGATGATTAGTGTATCGTCATATTTTGAGATTAAACACTACCGCAGCCAACTCTAAGTCATGCGTCGGATAATATTTCTCATAAACCATCGATAGTAGATGGAAAGCTCCACAAAACTCCTAACCTCAATCACATCACTAAGTTGAACCTAGTTCTTAACTGCCTCAATCTTTTGAGGATCTACCATCACCCATTCTTTCGAAACTATATGCCCTAGAAAGGCAACCGAAGACAACCATAATTCATAATTAGAGAATTAGCATACAATTTTTGTTTCCCTAAGATACCCAAAACAACACGAAGATGATATGTATGCTCTTCCTTACTCTTTGAGTAGATTGGGATGTTATCAATTAATGCAATTACAAATGATCCTAAAAATGATTTGAACACCCCATTCATCAAACTTATGAAGGTGTCGGTGTATTAGTCAATCCAAATGACATTACCAAGAACTCTTAATGCCCATACCGACTTTTGAATGTCATTTTAGGTGCATCCTCAGACCTAATATTTAGTTGATGATAGTCTGACCTTAAATCAATTTTTGAGAATAGTAAAGCACGTACAACTGGTCAAAGAGATTATCTATACAAGGCAAGGAGTACTTATTTTGGATGGTGACCCTATTCAACTGTCAATAGTCTATACATATTTCCATCCTACCATATTTTTCTTCACAAACAAAATCAGAGCATCCCCAAGGAAAAGCACTAGGATAAATGTAACCCTTATCAAGGAGCTCTTGGATCTCAGTCTTAAGGTTCCTTAACTCTACCAGAGCCATACGTTGGGAGGAATAGAGATTGGGCTAGAGCATGGCTCCAAGTCAGTACAGAAATCTATACCTCTATTCGGAGGAATTCTGGGTAAATTTATAAAAAACACTTTCTTAAACTCCGAACCTACAATAATAGATTCAATGGAGGCAGAATTTGCATCAACATCTCGAATATGAGCCAAATATGCCAAACAATCCTACTTTACTAGCTTCCTAGCTCGAATGAAGTATATGATCTTGAGTGATTTAGGCTTATACACCCCTTTCCACTTTTTCCTTCTCGAAATCTCTAGAGTCACGGTCTTAGTATTATAGTTAAATACACACAATAGGGGGACAATCAAGTCATACATAAAATCACATCGAAATCAGCCATGTCCAATTAAACCAGATCTATCTAAGTCTAAAATCCTATAAACAAGAAATGACAACCACAATAAAACATAGGTGACTATGACAGACTCTCCAACAGGGGTAGAAACATGGATGGAAACATCAAGCATATAACAGATCAATTTAAAACTCAAAACAAATTGATATAACACATAAGAGTACGTAGAACTCGAATCAAACAAGATTATAGTCATCTGGTCACAGACAAAAATAGTACATGTGATCACTGTGTCGGATGCCTCGGCCTTTGTCTTGCCCGAGAAAGCATAATAATGCCCACTCTCATCTTGACGAGAAACCTCTTTGTTTGTCTGCACCACTCTGCTACCTGCATTACCATTTCTTCGGCCTCTCTAATTTCCTTCTCACCCACCCTATGGACGTCCTCTACCATTATTACCTCCGCCCGTCGGTTCCACTGCTCTAGTCTGTTGCTGTGTTGGATCAATCATGCGGGGGTGAGTCTATCCTCCTATGCCCTAGTTCTTTACAATTAAAGAAACTGCGATCAAAGGATAGCCTGCTGACTGACGAGTATGAGGTTTCCTAACCATTTTGAGTAAATTTCTACTATGGAGTCCCTAAGTAACCATCTGTATATGCAGACATGGCTGATTGAATCGATCGGGCTGTAAATGTTTGTCGACTGGAACCCTTAGAGTAAGAACCACTATAGTTTCCTGCATTCTTAAAATTTTTAGTCAAAGCTTTGCTCTTCCCATCTCGTCGAACTCCTTCCACTTTCTTCACAAAAGCAGCTACTTCATTGAAACTCCAACCTGCAAAGGTCATGTGCACAGAAATTTTTTTGCAATTTGGGATTTATACCTTTGATGAACAATTGGATCCTCTCTTCCTTAATGTTCACCAACTGCGTATCATAACGGGACAAATCATGGAACTTAGACTCATAAGCGACTATAGTTATGCTACCTTGATCAAGAGTTATGAACTCATCTTTTTTTCGATTCCTTAAGGTCTAGGGCACATATTTCTTCAAAAATAAGGCATGGAACTGGGTCCAAGTGAGTGGAGGAAAGACTGATGATTGACATTCCATAAAGGTTCTCCATCACTGTTTTGCCTCTTTCTGAAGCTAAAAAGTCACAAAATCAACCTCATGTTGATGCACAATACCTGACTTGTGAAGTCTCTCATAGTAGTCCAAGATGAATTCATAAGTATCTCCATTTTAAGAACCATGAGACACTGGAGGCTTTAACTTCAAGAATTTGGCCAGCATTTCATGCTCAGTATCAATCATCACAGGGCCCAAAAGTGAATGGAAGAAGGCATCAATACTCAATACTTCATCCATTTTAGGGACTGTAGCAGTAACAAGATGAGAAACTTGAGCTTGAGCAACTTGCACCATCGAAGTGGCTCCAAAACCGACCAACCCACTTAAAAGTCAGTACCTTCTGAACCATCCCTGAATCCAAAAGGGAAGTCATGCAACCCAGTTTGTGCTCCCGTCTGTAGTTCCGCATCCTCCTCAATTTTTATCTCTACATTCTCTCCCACATCATTCTAAGATGGGAGAGGGGTCGTTTCTCTTGGTACATTCTCAATCTGAGCTTCACCCCTGGCGGGTGCCGCCCTTCCTCTTCCTCTGCCCCTTCCTCTGCCTTTTCCTCTGCCTCTTAATGTTGACTCTTTTGCTGACTCATTTGTCGTATCTATTGTCCTTGCACCGTTGCGCGTGTGTTAACCATCTGCTGATAGAAGAGTAAAAGAG